>NC_082679.1:38489797-39739797 GCF_025265405.1 Mesoplodon densirostris | reverse complement strand
CATAATGTCATGTAGTTGAACCACATAGTTTGTAGCCTTTTCAGATTGCCTTCTTTCACTTAGTAATACACACTTAAGGTTCCTCCATATCTTTTCATGGCTTGATATCCTATTTGTTTTCAGCACTGAATCCACAGTTCACAACGGTGAACACTTTTTAAACAGAAAAGTCCAACTGAGATTTACTGCATCAGAGTTTTTACACATATTTTAACCAGGTCCTCAAGGTGATTCTGATGCACACCTGGGCTAGATAATGGTCAATATTTTCTCCTGAATTTAAAAAGCATATGCATTATATCCAGACAAAACTGTAATTCGAAAAGATACATGCACCCCTATGTTCATAGCAGCACTATTTATAATAGCCAAGACACGGAGACAACCTAAATGTACATCAACAGATGAATGGATAAAGAAGATACACATACACACACACACACACACACACACACACACACACACACAATGGAATATTACTCTGCCATAAAGAAGAATGAAATAATGCCATTTGCAGCTACATGGATGGACATAGAGATTATCATACCAAGTGAAGTTAAGCCAGAAAGAGACAAATTCCATATGACATCACTTATATGTGGAATCTCAAATATGACACAAATGAACTTATCTACGAAAGAGAAACAGACTCACAGACATAGAGAGAACAGACTTGTGGTTGCCAAGAGGGAGGGGGCCGGGGGAGGGTTGGATTGGGAGTTTGGGACTAGCAGATGGAGACATATATATAGAATGCATAAACAGCAAGGTCCTATTGTATAGCACAAGGAACTGTATTCAACATCCTGTAATAAACCATAATGGGAAAAAAATAAATAAAAAGCATATGCATTCATGTTCCCTAGATTTAAGGTGATTCTTTTCCTTTGAGGGAAAAATGTTTATTTCCTCCAAGATGGACGAGTCTATGCTCCATTCCAGCATCCTGCCTCAGTCATTGAGTCTTAGTACGGGGAGAATACAGGAGAATCTAGGTAGGGTGGATTCTCCCCTAATAAAGTAAGTTTTGCCTTCAGTTCTTGATCAGTTAGGAGGGAGAAAGAAGAGAAGGGTAATTTGTCAAGAAAAAATGGTAGAAAACAGGAAAAGTGCTAAAATTCCTGACATCCTAGTTTTTGCCACATGGTAGGCACTCTAGAGACATGGTATCTTTAACTTTATTTCTATAGGAAGTAATATTTACCCATTTAAAGATAAGGAAACCAAGAGCATAAACTTTAACATTTGCAGATGAGAGGATTCAATCTAATGTCTGCCTGTCTTCTTGTACTATTTATTATTTTACCCACTCCAATACAGATAGTAAGATTTTTGAGGAAAAGGACCACATGTGTCCCTTTAACCCAAGTGCTTGACAGACACAAGGTAGACAATAAGTATTTATGAAACATGTCTTAAATGAGTAATTGTTCTCAGGAGTGTGCTGCCTCCTTTTGCTAGATTAACTCCAGTAGAAAGTGGAGAAAGATTAGTTAATATTCCTGATATTTTTATGCAATTCACTTTTTGACATTTTTTGATAGCACAGGCCTCAGACAGAGATATCTCTTAAAGCTGTAGATGATTCAGGAAAGCCTGTTAAACCTCAGATTCATAATCACAGTAGACAATGGTGGTTCAATTCCTAAGCTCAACTTGACACACCTTTTGATCAAGGAGAGCCAGGCTAATGGTGCCTATGATTTATCACCCTTCCAGAAGAACCACAGATCCCATTCTACTGTGCCTTGAACACATTTATAGCTTCTTTAGACTAAGTATCAATTCCCTCAATGTTAAAAAAAAAAAACAGTCAACAATGAATAAAAAAGTGGGTTTGCTTCTAAGTACATAAAATGTGTTTCTTTATAAATGCTCTCCAAGGGCTCCTAATGGCATATAGCTCATATTGTAGTCATAGAATGAGCTGTATTTGCCCCTGGGCCTTCTCAGGCTAGTAACACATGAGACATTTGTGATGTGCATTAATTCTCTCATGCCGTTCACTGCCTTCTATTTCCAAAGAGCTAGCAGCTCAGTGCTAATGAGGTCAAGGTCCCAGGTTTGATTCTTCATGGGCACAGATGATTATCCCTCTCATGTTTAGACATATAAATATCACTGAACCTTGCCAGCTTGGACTATTTTTTCTTCACGGACAAATTCTTATAGAGAAAAGAGGGTCATTTCAACCTCTGGGTCTCAATGTTCTACTCAATAAAATGAGAATAATAATAATAGATCCTTATTACGTATCTTGTAATGTCCAAAGTATCTAAGAAAACAATGCATATAAATGTACTTAATAAGCATTATAGAAATAAAGGAAAGGGGAAGGAAAGAAGGAGGAAGGGAGAAAGAGAGGGAGGGAGGGAAAAAGGAAAAGCTTTGGTAAGATGGTATTAATAGAGTATCACAGTGGCCTTTCATTATTTAGTCTTACCCAATGTCTTTCTGCCATTTTTTTAATAATAGCAGCCCAATATTTTTCTCAAGGAGCTATCTTTTTTCCACTTTGTGTTTATGTGGCTTGACACATCCCCTAGGTCTAGAGGTGGAACGATATCACAGATCTCATCAATTCATTTAGTTCCATTCTTTGGACACAGTGATTATTTCAGAATTGAAATAGGTCCACATCAATCCAAAGCCAATTTCAGGACTTTTCCAAAGCAACTGGACAAGGGGCTTTCTCCACAGACTTGGAAAGTGAAAAAGTAAGTCAGCACTGTCTTGGAACCATCCTGACTTGAGAGCCTGCCTGAAAATGAAAACAAAGTGGAACTGCGGAATCTAGAGATGTAGAGAACTCACTCCTGATGATATTGTTTGAGCACCTGGATCTAGCTATACCTGAAGCTATATTTAAAATTGTCAGCCTACAAATTTCCCTTTTTATTCAAAGCCAGTTTAGAGCTGAGTTTCTATCACTGAGGCTAAAAGAATCCTGATTAACATGATTACAGAAAGCAGGAAAGAAGTTCAAATACGTCAGCTCTGCCACTGCATGTCTTTCAGCCTGTGCATGGAAAAAGAAAGAACAAAAGTTACACACAGAACTCATTTAAATCTTGACTCTACTACTAGTGTTCTAACTAGTGTTAAGCAAATTACTTGATCTTTCTGAGCCTTGTCTTTGCATATGTAAAATGGAGAGACAGCTAACTACCATGTGGAGTCACAGAGAGAATTAAATAAAATGAAATATGTTAAGAGTGTAGCACACTGTATGCACTCCATACACTACTTCCTACATTCCTGATTATCTCCTAGAAATCCAGAGATGAGAGGGAATTGGACAAGTTCTCACTGACTGTGCCCTTGAGGCTATCAGCTCACATACCGAGTTCCAGGTTCAGTTTTTCATTCACTTGAGTTGCACTGCAGTGTGACTAACCAGATCACTATTTCCAACCCACTGCAGTTATTGTTTAGTTCTCCATAAAACCCAGAATCCTTTCATCAGCGTGTTTCTTAAATGCGGTGAGGGTGGGTTTCTGCAGCAGAGACAATATCTCAGGCAGCTGGAAGCACAGTAAGATGGAAAAAAGAAATCCTGTCTAGTCTCATTCTCTGGAGAGCTTTATAAAGGCACACATCTGTTAATGAAGGCATAGATTTGGTCTGTTTTTTATAATTTAGTCTGAAAACAAACAAACAAGGAAATCCCAAACAATTCAGGAGGCATAAAGTGGGCAGGAAGGAAGGAAAGAAGGAAGGGAGGGAGGGAGGGCAGTGAGGAACCTACGCATATTAAAATAGAAACCAAACTCAAAAATGATAGCTCCTAATTTCTGTGCTTTGCCTGAGGTCAAATCCACGGCTGTCCTTCTCCATCAGTGCCTTCCTAGACCAAGCCATCATCTTTGTCCTCTTGACCTTGGAGCTGGTGTCTGGCAACCTGAAAATCTATGTCCCAAAGAGCATCTAGGATGGTCTTAACAAAAAAATAATAATAATAATAAATCAGATCATCCCCTACTTAAAATGACCCAGTGGCTCTGGAATATATGTTGGCAGTTTCTTAAAAAACTAAATATGAAACTACTATATGACCCAGCAATCACACTCTTAGGCATTTATCCAAGAGAAATGAGAACTAATGTTCACACCTGTATACAAGTCCTCATAGCAGCTTTATTCATAACAGCCAAAGAACCAAAGAACCATAACAGCCAAGAACCAACTCAGTGGGTGATAGTTAAATAAACTGTGGTGTATCCAAAACATGTCATATTACTCAGCAATGAGAAGAAACAACCTACTGATACATGCATATTGACACAGATTGATGTTGAAAAAAAGTCATTCCCAAAAGGTGATATACTGTAAATTTCATACGTATAACATTTTTGAAATGACACGATTATAGAAATGGAGAACAGATTAGTGAGTGCCAGGGGTTAGGGCTGGGGATGAAGGTGGGAGGGACATGGATGTGACCATAAAAGGGCAACACAAAGGCTCCTTGTGGTGATGGAACTGTTCTGTATCTTGACTGGGGAGATGGATACATGACTCTACACAGGTGATAAAACTGAATGGAACTATGCAGTGTAATAAAACACACAAAGGAGTACAAATAAAACTGGGGCAATCTCAATAAAATCAGTGGATTATATCAATGTCAATATGCTGGTTGTGATATTGCATTACAATGTTGCAAGATGTTAGCCTTGGGGGAAACTGAGTATACTGCACTCAGGATCTCTGGCACCCTTTCTTACTACTACATGTGAATTTACAACTATCTCAAAGTAAAAGGTTTGATTTTTTTTAAAAACCACTCGATGCTTTCCCATCCTATTAAGAATAACATTGCAGATCAGTAGTGGGAATGGGGACCTGACCCCAGAGAGCCCTGAGCAGCCCCATCACCATCCTGGCCTAGTTACTATCACACCTTAGGAGGAGCCTCAGCTGCCACAGTGGGTCCCAGTCACCATCACTGCAACAGTGAGCAGCCCCTGGCTGCCTTCAGGGATGAGATCATTGCACCCAAGGGCTTGCGAATAGTCAAATGGTTCAACATAAGAAACGGATGTGTTGGGACTTCCCTGGCGGTCCAGTGGTTAAGACTCCGCACTTGCACTGCAGGGGGCAGGGGTTCGATCCCTGGTCAGGGAACTAACATCCCACATGCCATGTGGCACAGCCAAAAAATTTAAAAAAATAAAAGAAAGAAAGAAACATATGTGGTTTCATCAACAGACTGCCATAAGAATAACCCCGAAAGTACCTTTGCAGTGTAGGAGGTGGAGAAAGGGTGGAGTTTGACATTGTTGCAAAGAGAAGAGAAGGCGGAGGCAGCATGTGTTACAGGCCCTGGTGATGGTCAATATTGCTGCAGATTGTAAGTGTGATAGATACGCTCCACGTTGCAGGGTCCTCCATGCCGTTAGCAGCAAAAATACCAAAATAGTGAGGGTAGGAGAAGAATGTGGGATGGGAGAGCGCTACCAGGACCCACCACTGCACATGTGGAGACCCTTCGGGAGTGAACCACAGTATTCCAACCCTCCTGTGCACAGAGCGGGGATGGAGGGTGCTGACACCCAGGGTGCAGAGCAAGGTAGACCCATGAGACAGAATATGTATCAGGTTAGAGACCACGATTCCGCAGGGGCCCTCCTAGACAGACAGCCTAGAGAGGAAGGCAATGAAGAAGATAAGGAAAATCTAGGAGAGGAGACCTGGAGGTCAATAGCCACCTCAACATGGGTACCGCCGCAACTTCAACTACTGACGCAGACACCCAGAAAACCCTCAACCACAAGGCGGCAAAGAGACAGATGCAGTCCATCCACCTGCTGAGAATTCATCCACTCCCACGACTGAGCAGGGTGGTGCCGAGTAAATGCCTGGCTTACCATCTCTGCAGTCATCAGTTTAGCCATCCAACAAGAAGAAATGAACATGAAATTCCTGCAATAAGAAATGAACAAAAGATCAGAGCTGAAGACCTTAAGTGCTTGCTTTTTGCCTGTTGACCAGATGACTAGAACTATCTGCATTGTTTAGGCTGCATGGGGTTTTTATAATTTTTACCTAAAGATATCTCTTTTTGGTCATGACAAACGTGTGTTTTTTTTTTAAAGCTTGGTTATTCTCGATATACCTTTAAAGGTTTTTAAATTGTTTCATATCTGGTCAAGTTGAGATTTTTAAGAACCTCATTTTTAATTTGCAATGAAAGTTTACAACTTGATTTTTTCAAAGAAAGTCAACAAACTGCAAACACATGTTAACAGAGGTCTTAAGTTTTTTCTTTTAATTAAAAAAAATTTTTTTTAATATTTATTTATTTTGGCTACACCAGGTCTTAGTTGCAGCAGGTGGGATCTTCATTGTGGCATGCAGGATCTTTAGTTGCAGCATGCACATGGGATCTAGTTCCCCGACCAGGGATCGAACCCGGGCCCCCTGCATTGGGAGCATGGAGTCTTACCCACTGGACCACCAGGGAAGTGCCAAAGGCAAGTTTTGAAAAGTTTTTTAAAGTTAAGTTAAAAATAATAATAATAATAACATTGTATTACCTGTCCTGGCTTACAGAGCCCTATCCAACCTGGCCCCTTCTGCTCTCTACCATCTCCTCTATTGCCATGTTCCCACCTGGCTTCTGAAAGGATCCACAAGGCTTTGGCATTAATTGTCGCCTTTTATTGAAATGTTCTACCTCTAATCTCTGCAGGATTAGTTCCCAACCTGTCACCTTCTCAGGGAGGCTGAGGTTTTTCCTGACTACACATTCAAAAGCACCCAGCCACCCTGTTACATCACCCTATATTAATTATCATTGTGGTATTTATTATTTTTTTGTTTATTTTTTCATGTTGTTTGTATTTGTTTCCTTCCACTAGAAAGTAGGCTCCTTAAGGGCAGGGATTCTGTTTGTTATTCTTTGCTGTATTTCTGTCATCGGAAACAGTGTCAGACACATAGTAAGTGCTCATTAAGTGTCAGACACATAGTAAGTGCTCATAGTAAGTGTTCATTAAGTAGATATACTCATGTGTAAATGAAAAGTTGTAGAAAGAGGTCTTGCTTAATACATAGTCATTCCTCTTGTCATTCAAGGCCCCCATCTATCTCCAAAGAATTCAAAGTCTCCACCCAAATATTACACCTTAGTGTTTTAATGAAAGGCTCAATATTAGTAGGATAGCCCAGACCTGAAGAAGCCAAGAATTCAGAGAACAGACACAGTCCAGAGATGAATGGAAGAATCAGGAAGAGCCCAGGTACAGGTGGTAATAGAAAGGGGGACAAAATGGAAAATCCAGGTAAACTTAGCAAGCACACACTGACCTCCCTAGGTGCCAGGTATTATGCCATACACTGTAGAGATAAGAGATGATATAGTCCTAGTCTGAAGCATCCATGTGGTCCCTGATGACTCTACCCGAGAGGCCCAGCAAGAAGGGACATCATCTGAGTGACCTGATAGATGGGGTGGACAACCTGAGCAGAGTGGTCAGAGCCAAGAGAATTCCATCTTAGTTTAGAGATGACAGTCACTGGGCAAATAATGTAGTCAGAGACCAATCCAGTGGCCCCATTTCCCTTCAACTGGAACAGGTCCATTTTTACCTGTATCCCTTACTGGGCTTCTCTGATCAACACATGATCCCATAGTCAAAATGTGTTTGAAGCCACTGTGTATAAGGCAGACCCAGATCTTGGGCTAGTTTAACAGCAAAAGAGTTCCAATATATTCCATCATTTCAAGACAATATTTGCTTTCAACCTTTTCCACTTCTGTCTTTAAGAAATAGATAAATAGAAGCAATGCACTGACATTCTCATTTTCAAGTCCCCAGTGGGTTTCATTGTCACAGTCACCTGGGGTTATCAAGTTCCTTCCTTAAAAATTGCTGGCCAGGCTAGACCTGAAATAGGCTATCGTATGCTTCACACATCCCACTCCAGTTGGAACAGAGCTATCTTATTCTTGAAATCGGTATTGATTTCTTTCTCAGCAACAGTATTTAACTCTTGTGCTTTCAGTCTAGGGGGCCCTGGAAGCTTCAGGTATTTTTCCTGGAAGAAAGCATCATCCCTCTTTTCCTTGGACTGGGGATCCTTGTTTCCCTGGTTTCTTAGATCTGCAACAGGAAGCACTCTTCATGAGCTGAAAGGCCATGCTACAAAAAAGCAGTATGTCACATGTTTACCAAGCTTTCACACTCTCACCTGCCATCATGTCTTTACCAAGATTGGCCATTCTGATTCACTAATTTAACAGATAAAATTCTGGGGGGGATGGTAACTTCTAAGATATGTACAGGTCCCAAAGTTAACATAGGACATTTCCAGTCCATTCTCTGATATGCTCCTCCCAGAAGCCCTGTGATAGAGAAAAGGCAGGGATTTTCATGCCCATTTTACAGATGAGAAAACTGATTCAGCTTCCTAGTTTTGTGGGCTCTAGCCAGCCTATTGTGCTTCTTCTCACAAAAAAGTTTTCTGTTCTTCCCCTGACATGAAGAGTAATTTGAACCAAACTGAGCAAAATGACTGTTTCCTTTAATCAGAGTCAACTTTAACCCATATTTAGTAAAATTTAGGTGGAGCAAGGCCCTGGCCTTGGCATAAATCACGGTTAGTCCCAACAGTTTGTTATTCCATCCCAAAGATTCTATCAACATTGGGGAACATCTATCAGTTCTCCTGATACAGAAATTACAAAAACAGTTTGCTCATAAATAATATCATATGGTGAAAAGAATAATAATGATAAATTATTTATTTAAGGTTTCTTACCCTGTATTTCCACACACTTTATGTTACTAACTCTTACAACACAGTGAAGTAAATACTGATAGCTTACTTTACAAAAGAATAGATGAAGAAATTGAAGAGCACAGAATTAGCTAAATCACACGCGATGGCACACCAAATGAAGGACAGCTCTGAATGCAAGCAGTTTAACTGGTCTCTAAAATCTGTTCTCTTACCACCCACACATAATGCTTCTCAGGCAGAGAGGTTGAGAAGGAAGTACCTGTTTGTGTCCAGAAAGGAGACTATCCAATTCTCCCTTTTTTCCACAAATATGTGTTGAGCATCTGTTATATGCCAGATATTAGTCTACTCACTGGGGCCAAAGCAGTGAAAAAACAAAGGTTCCACCCTCCTGAAGCTGACATCCTAAATGCAAACACTCTTGGCTTACGAACGATTATTATTCCTTGTCATGTACTCTCCCCACAAAAAGAAAATAAGATCTCCTTATACACAGGTCACAAAATGAGAAATTATACCTCTAGTCATAGTTAAATGTGAAGGCAGTGGTTCTTGGTCTTTTTATTCAAAGGTGCTAGTTTAATACCAGCATCACCACTCCATTCACGACTATGACATAGACAAAGAGGCTGGGTTTTCTATACAATTCCCTGCATGTTAGCTGTATCTTAATTGTTTTTTCTTTTCTCAAGGAAGTACAGCAGAATGCAAGAAAGTATTCTGTTATTGTAGGGTAACTATGAATCCATAGATAATTATTTGCAAACTTCAGTACTTAATTATGAATGGTAACAAATTACTTGTGATCCACCTCACAAGCGAGGTAGATATTGAGATACTATATTCTGGGCCAAGTTATCACTAGGATTCCTGTCCTGGAGAAAGCAGTAACTTATTAAATCATCATAAACCATATGTATTTCATCATGTGTCTATACAGCCTACGTGTTAGCTGTGGGTATGAAAATGCATGTAGCTTTCAGGACTTTTTTTTTTTTTTTTAATTCCTCAGCTTAGCACACAATACCAATCATGTGAGAGGTCAGAAATGGCCTTTCAAATAGGCAGGGAGAAGAGGGAATCAGGAGGCATGGAAAACCCTCTTCCAACCTTACAGATATGACTTCAACCAGCCTCATATATGGTTCATACCAGAAAAGGGCATGATAGCAGTTACTAAGATTCACCAAGGCTCCATCTTTTTATTGTCTCCAGGATGTGGGAATCAAACATCTTGGGTGAGGTAAGAAAAGTGGTATTTTTATTGGATTTACAAGATATTTCCTCAGCTACACAGTCTTAGAACCCACCTAAATGAGTCAGGCTCCCTGCAGGAAACAGAATTGATCCCACATCATTCAGATGAAGATTTTTTTTTTTTTTTTTTTTTTTTTGCAGTACGCGGGCCTCTCACTGTTGTGGCCTCTCCCATTACGGAGCACAGGCTCCGGACGCGCAGGCTCAGCGGCCATGGCTCACGGGCCCAGCCGCTCCGCAGCATGTGGGATCTTCCCGGACCGGGGCACAAACCCATGTCCCCTGCATCGGCAGGCGGACTCTCAACCACTGCGCCACCAGGGAAGCCCCAGATGAAGATATTTTAACTTAGGGACTGTTTACAGGAGTACAGGCATAATTTAGGGAACAACCAAAGAGGATGGGGCAGTAAGAAATAATGTGAAGACATTAATATCCCTAAAGCCAATGCTAGGATGCTCCAGGAATCCAATGAGAGCTGGAGCCATGGAGGAGAGGTCTCCAGAGGAACTGGAGGGATGCAGTTCTGGCCTGAGACAGGGAACCAAAGCAGGAAGAGAGTTGGAAGAGATATACCTCGACCTATCTCTCCTCCACATTTCTGTATACTGCCATTGCATCTCATTGGTCAAATCCAACAATTAGCAAGCCAGGGAGTCTGGGTGATGCAATCTGCATGGGTCAACTTTGCAGAGCACAGAACAGAGCAGAAAAGGGAAAAGAATAGAATTGGGGTTACAAATGAATAAAAGGGGTAAAGTTTACCCATCCTTCTAGCCTCATCTCAAGCCAACCTCTCCCTTATTTCTGTATCCCTCCTGTGACCTACTGGCCCCCCTCTCTCTCCCCTCCACTGACCTACTGGCCTTCTCAGCAGCTGCTCTTTTCTCCTCAGAGCTTCTGCACATACTGCTCCTTCTTTCTCAGACTCCTTCTCCCAGTCCCTCTTCATATGCATAGCTTTTCCTCCTTCTTGGAGGCCCCTTAGACACCATTTCTCAGGAGACTTCAGGAGACCCAACATTTCAGAGTCCTAATCTATAAAGGGTGCAGAAACATCACTCGAAATGAAATGAGATGAAGTCAAACTGAATCTACCAAAGTCCTCTCTAGTGCATCATGTGGAACTGTTGGTGAGGGTGAAATCCATAGGGGCTGATCAACTAAAACCCGCAGTAGCTAAACTTCCTTGTAGGAGGGTGGGCTTGGTTAACAGCAGGGCTTCTATTATGCTGAACCTAGGGCCAGTGCTGAATCACTCAAGACACGAAAGGAGAGTCTCAGCACTGCCACCACTGTTTCGCTATTCAGCCTCTCCTGCAAGTACCTGTTGAACAAATGCTCTCACAATTATCCATCTGGGGGCAGGAGATGCTCTACATTAACAGGCTGCTCAAACTTCTAAACCCAGCTGGGGACCAGGGATACTTGTTATGTGCTGCTTTAATGTCCTTTACTTCTCCATTGTTAAAATATGTCACACATGTAATAATGTAATTAGCATGCATCTTCCTTAGCCCCATACTGTAAGATTCAGCCTTGTTCATCCTCCATCAAGACTGTATAGTTCTTAGCTCACTGTTGGGAACCTCCAAGGTAGATCTTCAAAAATTATACTGAATAACTAATAAGAACCTGCTGTATAAAAAAATAAATAAAATTAAATTAAAAAAAAATTATACTGAATAAAGAAAAGAATGAGTCTAGGATTTAGATAGATAGATAGACAGATAGATGATATAGATAAAGATATAGATACACACACATATATATATGGATGCTAGATCAGAAAATATAGTTAGATTGCATTTTCATCCTGTGCCAATGAGACACCGTTTGCAATTGTGAGTTTGATTCTAGGTGTCTTCATTTTAAGGGGACCTTCACTAATCAGAATACTCCTACGAAAAGTGGGAAGACTTTTAAAGTCCTGGAAGTCATCTAATAACCTTTGTGGTAGATTTCTAGCTCACTCTAAATCTACTTCTTAAATTCCTCTTCTTTAGTTTTTTGTTTTTTGGGTTTTTTTTGCGGTACATGGGCCTCTCACTGTTGTGGCCTCTCCCGTTACAGAGCACAGGCTCCGGACGCGCAGGCTCAGCGGCCATGGCTCACGGGCCCAGCCGCTCTGTGGCATGTGGGATCCTCCCAGACCGGGGCACGAACCCGTGTCCCCTGCATCGGCAGGCAGACTCTCAACCACTGCGCCACCAGGGAAGCCCTCCTCTTCTTTTCTAAATACTGTCAAATGCATTTGCACATAAAGGGAGTTTTGCTTTTAACTGTGATAGGTAGCTTACTTATTTGTATGTGTATAACATGCCTACCACTTTTATCCCCATCATAAGATTTTTTTTTTACATCTTTATTGGAGTATAATTGCTTTACAATGGTGTGTTAGTTTCTGCTTTATAACAAAGTGAATCAGTTATACATATACATATGTTCCCATATCTCTTCCCTCTTGCATCTCCCTCCCTCCCACCCTCCCTATCCCACCTCTCTAGGTGGTCACAAAGCACCAAGCTGATCTCCCTGTGCTATGCAGCTGCTTCCCACTAGCTATCTATTTTACGTTTGGTAGTGTATATATGTCCATTGTGAATGTCTGCATGAACTGGCAGGGGAGAATGAAAGATAATGAAATTTATGGTTTAAAACCAAAAGCTTGCATTTTTACAAGTCTCTTTAACGAAGTTCTGCAACCAAAGTAATGCATATGCTCAGCACAAATGTTTAGCTACAAACCAATGTACTCTATTAAACCCTCATCTTCAATAAATAAAATAAGCCCCAAAAAAGTAAAAATAAGGGGACAAGATAATACCTAGAATTTCATCTCTTCCTAAAGAAAAGGCCACTTCCCAAACTAAATTCTAAGAAAGAAAAATATTTTTATTTCAGAGGCATTTCCTACTTTTATGCTGGCAATATACATTCCAACAGCAAGTCTGCTTCTAAAAAAAATGAGTTTGTATTAATGCATCTTAAAAGCATGAAGCTACAGCTCAGATTAGATGACTAGCTGCAAACAAGAATGCAGATGGAAACACTGTTTTATGCGCTGTAAACATGCTGTACTCTGAGACATAAAGGTACTGGGAATGTCACCCTGAAGAGTGTCCGTGCATGTCTTTTCTTCTTTCATTTTGGACTGCAGTTAAAGTCCATGCTAATATCCTTTCCTGTTTCCCAGAAAAGAAATTAAAAGTCAGAAACAATTTAAATTACTTGAATCCTCTCCCATGAGAGGAATCTGTATACCTCAGAAATGAATGTGGCTCTTTGATGGGGAATGCTTATTTGCTGTTGACAGCTTTTTAGTGAAAAAGATAGAAATCAGATTGAATTTCAACAGTGAGAAATTGAGAGCTTGTTCTGCCAGCAGGAGGCTGAGGCCTCTAATTTTACCTCTGCAAAACAAAGATGAACCAAGAATATAATCTACCTACTTTTCAAAAACAAAACATAAAAATTCTTCATGTAGCCTGCTTCAAAGTAAGAAAAATTGCACATAGGGCCAGCTCTGTTCTATCCATCTTGGTATTAATATAATAGCTGGACTGTATTCAAAAGCAGATAGAATAGATTCCAAGTTCCATTATACTCTCTTTTCTGAACTTTTCTTTTGAACAATGAAGTCCACAGTAACCCCATCAAACTTCCTTAAACCAGAAGTCTGACAATCCCTGAATATCAAAATATGTGTAGCACACAAAGTTAAATTCTATTCTACACGCAAAATATCAATGGTCAAAGGTACACTTTTGCAATAGTGGTGATATACAGATAGGCTTCATTAGACTCTAGTAAGCTCCTAATTATATATAATAAATCCAAACAGGCAATACTTGCTTTGTAATGGAAATAAAATTTGGCTTTGGTGTGTCTGTCAGATTCTTTGAAGACATTTAGTTTTCTAACATTTACATCTGAGACAAAGGTAATGTTTATAAATTTCACATCCCAAAAGTCTGAGGGGGAGAAACATCATAACAATTTTCCAAGTTAGTATATTATGGTTGTGGAAGAGATTTTTGCTAATAGAGATGTTTAACATCAAGGATATTTCTGATACCATGACGTTATGTGTATTATCTCAGGAAAAAAACAAGGCAGACGTTATCACAGACTCAAAGCAGGGTTTTATCAGGCAATATATACCAGGCTCTCCTTTGTCCCCTCAAAGAACAGAGAATAATGATAATAATAACAACAACTACTACTACTACTATTACTACCAAGTTGCCAGCAGAAAAGCATATGATGTCTCAGGGGACAAAATTAATCAAATACAAAAGTAAATATAATGAAAGGAAGTAGCACAGTATGTTAAAATCCAAAGCAGTTATAAGGATACAAGGAGGAAAGGACTACATAACTATAGAAAAATGCAGATGTGATATTTGATAAAGACATAAAAATAGTATTACAGATATATACAGAATATTTCTGTTTTAGCAAGCCTCAATCAACCATGTGTTTTCAACAATTTTAAAAGAAATTAATCCCCTGCATATTTAAGCATTAACACCACATGCCAATCTAGCTAAAGAAAATAAATGAAGTCCAATTGAGCTTATTAGTTCAAAATAATTAATTTTACTAAATTACTAAATTTTTATTGAAAGTAATATCAGGATACAAAATAAAAAAAGATCTGCAGGCTCACTCAGTTTAACTTGAGAATTCTACAGCAGAGAAAGTGAGTCCACTGAAAAGAACCAACTGATTTCTATATTTCTGGAACTTGGTTAGTTATCCTCAAAAAATCTGCTAAAAGCAATCAGAAATACTAGCAAAAAATATAGTAGGCATCCTTTTAAAGTGTGTTGGTTGGCCAGAAAGAAAATGATCCCGGATGGAAACATGAGAATAAAAGATGAAATAAAGAGCAAAGAAAGGTGTTAAAAAAAAAGTGGATGAATATAAATAAATATTTATTACATAAAACAGTAGTAATACATTATGGTATTTAATATACGTAGAAGAGTGCAGGATAATAACAGCACAGGCATGAGGTAAATCAATAGAAATAAAGTGTTCTACAGCCCTGGAATTTTTATTGAAGTAGTAAAAGTACTAAATTATATTACACTGGAATAAATTAAGGATGAATGTCTTAATACTTAGAGGAACCACAAAAGGAATAGTAAAATAACAATTTAATAAGTGATGAAAATGGAATAATAACTTTTTAATGATTAATCAATAAAAGGCAAGAAATGTGAGAGAAAAAAGAATATGACCAGTGTGATAAATAGAGAATAAATTGTAAGCCAGTTAATATAAGAGTAAATGTAAATGGATTAGAAACTCTGCACATGTACCCATGCACACATACACACATCCAACAACAGAGCAATGTACCTATCAAAACTTGAATGCAGCTAAAGCTACTCTTAAATACATGTGTTAGAAAAGAGAAATGACTAAGAATCCATTTCAAAGAGAAAGTCTTTAAAAATAAAGAATAGAAAATAAAACCACAGGAAAACAGGGGGAAAGATGTAACAAAAACAAGAGCAGAAAATAATATAGAAGACAAACATCAAATAATAAGTCCACAAATACAAAAACGGTTTCTTTGAAAATATAATAAAATTAACAGCTTCCTAACAAAAATGATTCATAAAAACAGAAAAAGAATGCACAAACCATCAATTTCAGTTAAGAACAAAGGGACATCTCTACAGATTCTACAGATGTTAACAAGATAATAAGATGTGATTATCAACATCTTTGCACTAATAAATTTAAAAATTAGAAATGAACATTTTTCTAGATAAATACAACTTAAACTAAAAGGAATACGGGAAAAAATAAGGATTCTGAATAGTTTTATACTCAAATTTAAAGAAATTAAATCCGTTATTAAATTTTCCCACAAATAAAATTTCAAATCAGATTACTTGCCTAGTATATTCTTCTAAATATTTAAGAAAGAAAGAACCCCAACAGTATATAACCTCTTCCACAGAACAGAAGAAAAAATGGAGAAAAACCCCAACTCATTTTATAATGCCAGAATAAGCTAACATCAAAATCTGATGAGACAGACTTATTTTTTAATAAATACAGACACACATTCCTAAACAGAATAAAATTCACCAATATATAGGAAAATATATTACAACTAATTTGTGCTTCTTCTAAACAAGATTGGTTTAGCATTGAAAATTCAATGTAATGCACCAATTAAGAAAATAAAATGATGGGGAAAATCTACCATTATATTTACAGATGCAAGAAAGGCATTTAATAAACTTCAAACTCTTTCATGATTTCAAAACGAAACTCTCAGCAAATTAGAAATAGCAGGGAACTTAATCTGATAAATCACATCTTTTAAAAAGTCATACTTCCTACATTTTCATGTAAAAAACTTCAAGGTGAAATATTAAAAGATTTCACCAAGATCAGGAATGATAAAACAATGTCATTGCTTACCAATTTGATTCAACATTTAATGATGAAAAAGTGCCTAGTCAAGGCTTTAGGATTAAAAATATATATATATAAATTTTGAAAAGAAAAACTAAAAGAGTGATTATTTACAAACTATTTATTTATTTTTTTTTTTTTTTTTATTTTTTTTTGCAGTGTGTGGGCCTGTCACTGTTGTGGCCTCTCCCGTTGCGGAGCACAGGCTCCGGACGCGCAGGCTCAGCGGCCATGGCTCACAGGCCCAGCCGCTCCGCGGCACGTGGGATCTTCCCGGACCGGGGCACGAACCCGTGTCCCCTGCATCGGCAGGCGGACTCTCAACCACTGCGCCACCAGGGAAGCCCTACAAACTATTTAATACATGGTTGTGTACATAGAAAATTCAATACTCTATGGACAATATATTAGATATGATAAGTGAATTTAGCAAGAATTCCTAATGACAAGGTTGATATACAAAGACCAGTTGTATTAATAAACACCAGAAACAAAAACAAAATCATTTTCAAAAAAAAAATTTATCAAAATATCATCCAAAGAAATCTATTACCCAGAAATATATCTAAGAACAATGTGCAAGACTTTTGTACTGAAAATTAAAAACTATTATTGAGAAAAAAAAAATTTAAGAACAAAAATATGGAACAAAAGAAAAAATGGATAAAAAGATGGTAAGAAAAGTCATGTTTAAAGATTCAAAACTCAATGATTTAAAGTTATCAGTTTTCCCTAAATTGATCTGTAGATCTTATGCAATTCCCATAAAAATTTCAAGGACGTTTGTGCGTGCAAATTGATGTCAATACTAACATTTTATAGGAATGCAAAGAATAGTCTAAACTTTGTTTTGAAGATCAAAGCTGTGCACTTACACTACTAGACATCAAAACTTAATTATGAAATTATAACAATTTAGACTATTGGATATTGGTACAAGGAAAGACTAAAAGACCAATGAAAAAAAAATTTTTTAAGTCCAGAAGTGAAATTGCAATAACATGAGAAAAAGATAGCCTTTATAATAATTGATGCTGGGCCAACTGAAAATGCAAATTGAAAGATTGGCCTCCTACCTCACAACATACATAAAAATCAATTTTATATGAACTGTAGATCTAAAAGTGAATAATAAAACAGTATGCTCCTAGAAAAAAAAATAAGAAAATATCTTCATGACCTTGGAGTAAGTAAAAATGTTGCAAATGGGATGCAAAATTGCTAATTGTAAAAGTAATTTCTGCCTATCATACCAGTTTGGACCCAAAGTGCCACATCAAATGGCTTCTATAATGCTTGCCAACAGAGATTTAAAAAGCAACCCAGAAGTCTGGAGGCATTAACTCCCAATAAGACAAATATTAACCAATGAGAGACAGAAGATGGAAGAGAAGAAGGAACCAGAAGACAGATTCTCTTATCCTTTATCCCTCCAAGGTACCATTCCAAGGAACAGCTTCTCTGTCCCAAAGCATCCTGTGATCTTAAGTACTGGATCTACTGAGCAATCAGCTATGTCTGTTGTGACTTATTATAAAGCAGTAGCCACTTTTCTTTGAATACCTCTCATCTCTCCTCGACTCATTTTCTTTTTCCCTATCCTTTTAACTACCAAGTGAATGCGTGCTGTTTGCATCAGAATTAATCCTTGCCTTGGGCTCTGTTTTGATGCAGACCTGTGACAAATGCATTGATGGATGGATAAATGAATAAAACAAATATTTATTATTATACCAAGTATGTCAATATAATATGAGAAGCACTATTATAAAAGTCACATGTAGCCCCCTCCATCTAAGTCCAGAAATCATAACTGTAAAATTTTTTACAAATGTATATTTTTTATCCCTTTTTAAAAAATCTTCTTCAGCTTTATTGAGATATAACTGACATATAACATTATGTAAGTTTAAGGTGTACATTGTGATGATTTGATATATGTATATATTGTGAAATGATTAACACAACACAGTTAGTTAACACATCCATCACCTTTCATAGTTACTTTTTTTTTTGGTGAGAACATTTAAGATCTACTCTCTTAGCAATTTTCAAGTATATTAAACAATATTGTTAACTATAGTCACCATGCTGTACATTAGATCTCTAGAACTTAACCCTCTTATAGCTGGAAATTTGCACCCTTTGACCACCTTCACCTATTTCCCCCCCCTCCCCACTCCCCACCCCAGATTCTAGAGGCGGGAAATCCAAGATCAAGGCACCATCGGATTTGGTGTGTGGTGAGGACCTGCTTCCTGGTTCATAGACAGCTGTCATCTCACTGTGTCCTCAAATGGTAGAAGGGGCAAGGGAGTTCTCTGAGATGTATAAGGACACTAATCCCATTTATGAGGGTTCTTCTCTCATGATCTAATCACCTCCCAAAGGCCCCACCTCCAAATTCCATTACACTGGGAATTAGGTTTCAATATATGAATTTGGGAGAGACACAAACATTCAGTCTTTGGCAGGGTTGATGTTAAAAGAACTATTCCTGTGTAAATTACAGGGTCTCCAAAATAGAAGACGGCAAAACCCAGTGAAGCCTTCAACAATATCTGTATCTAAAGAAAGGAGAGATCCTTAAAATAGCTTTCTTTTTTCCTGGCACCACTTATCAGCTTGTTTACAAAGATCATTTGTGGACTGGCCCAACTCTGGGAAAATAAACCAGGCTAAAGGCAGCTTTACTGATACTACATCATGAAAAAGAAAAGGTGGCAGAAGTCAACCAACTATGCTTCTAGGAGAAGCTTACAAGTATGTTTGCTTCTTCCCTTGGAAACAAAGCTCAGGAAGAATGTCAGGAAGAAGACCACGCTAGAGAGAGACTGCATGTAACTGGGAGGGAGCAGCTAAAATTGAGTAAGGCTATAACAGTGAGAACAGAAATAAATTTATTTTCTTGTTACCTGCAACTTCTATTTTTCTGCAGAAGTGAACAGAGAAAACCATCCGATGGAAGAAATAAAATAATGCACTCTTCCCACTGTAACCTTATGAGTAGCAATATATAGGAGCATCCCTTTTAGAAACAATTCTTGATTTTAATTTAATCAATTACATTCAGGTTTCGAATTCATATTTGATTTAGATTAGCTCCTGTGCTGAATTTGCCATTTAAAAATCATAAATAGACATATATATATAGATATATGATTGTCTATTTTTATATGCTTTAGGAATGAAAGGATTCAGTGATCTTGATCATTTCTTGAAGCAATAATATAGAGTTGGGAGAGCAAAGGCATTTGAATTCTGAGTCTTTTCTTAAAAGACAAGAATAAACAAAATAAGATATTTTTGAAAAACACATTGTCTGGCTTCTTCTCACTTTTCAATTCTCTATTTGCTTACCACAGGGCTTGAAGCATTTTTGGGAGTGGTAGGATTAAACAAAAGGCAAGCATGTTTCTCCATAAACTTCCCCATGTTCTCTCACCTCAACTTTTAATTAAAATATTGTCAGCTGGGGATAAGGGAAGCAAAATACAAGAGCAATTATGTACAGAAAACCAAACAAAAGCATATTTCACCACAGCATAAGCTATCAGCACTTCCTTAGCTATCTGACCATCTGGATTTAAAATCACATGCTGAGCTCCAGTGAGACACCAGCAACCAACTCCGTGGAGACGGGGAGTCAACATCAAAGCAGGAGAATGGAGCAGATACAATTGTGAATGGACCCGAGGCCAGAGCTAAGGACAGGGCGCCACTCTGTCTCTGGTAAATCCACACAAGCCTGAGCCTCATCATGAGGGGCACCAATGGCTAGTCGCAGTCCCTTTCAAGGGACACACAACAGACATGAGTACCTAGGAAAGTAGAAGCCCTGGTTTTCTACAAATGAGAAGGAAGAGAAATCAACTGTGATCAGTGAGTCCATTGATCGTAATTCCCACCATGTTGTTTGGATGCCATGACTCAAGCAAAATTTTAAAAGATAATGAAGAGTTCACATGGAGCAAGAGTCAGGCTTGCATCCCTGTCGCCTCCTCTCACTGACACCCCCTGAGGCTCTCCAGAGAACACTAAGGCTCTCCAGAACACTCTGAAAATCACTGATTTGGGACATAACTGTTGCCAGTGCTTAACTCTCTCTCCAACATGCCTGAGGGATTTAACTTTCTGTCAGTCCTGCCCCTACTCTGCAAATGGGTGGCCAGATTTCAACTGGCTGAAGATTTCCACCTACTTTCGATCAACAAAACTAAAGGTATCTACTTCAGTTGGCTTTGATTCCCTAGTTCGGTTGACTTTGTAATGTTACATCAGAAAAACATAGGTTTTTTTTTTTTTTTTTTCTTTTTTTGGCTGTGCCAAGCGGCTTGCAGGATCTTAGCTCCCGACCTGGGCCCCGGCAGTGAAAGCACCAAGTCCTAACCACTGGACCGCCAGGGAACTCCTGGAAAACATAGGTTCTTAAAGGCTGTTACAAAAAGGAATGGTGATGCGTATTTTTAAACATCTACTATGTGAGAAGTGCTTTAAACAAATGGCTCATTTCATAATCTGGATGAGATGTCCATCATTCACATGAGAAAACTGACCTGGATCATGCTGCTTAACTTCCCCGAGCCTCAAACAGTTAATGAAGAATGAAACCTGGATTTGAAATCATACACACACACACACACACACACACACACACACACACACACTTTTACCTCCCCTACAAATGACAACTCACCAGGGCCCTAGGGAACAAGAGTATCTCTCTTCAGATCTTTTTAAGCAAGCCAACTCATCTACTACAGTTCATCTCAAAGAGAGGTGATGAATTTGAGCTGATGATTGGATGTAAACTTTGGTTTAAAGAGGACTTGATTCCTGTATTGGGGTTCTTAGTGGCAAGCAAAACTGACTCTTGTAAGTTTAATCATAAAATTCATGCATTCATCTCCACTGTTGACTATGTCTGTGTCTTTGGCAACTTACTCAACTCCTTGGACATTCAGCTTTCTCTTCTATAAAATGGGAATCACAGAGATTCCCAGATAGAGTGGGTGTGAGCTCAGAATTTGATAACCAATATAAAACACCAAAATAGTGTCCAATAATTGTGAGTTCCTTTCCCTGTCCCCATTGTCAGCGGACAAAGGAAGTCTGACCCTGAAGAAGGAGGGGGGAGTTAGCAATGATGTGAGATTGCTTTAGAAAGCCGGTACTTATAGCAGAAGCAGAAAGCATCTCTACGGAGAAGCTGCAGGTCAAGGGCCACATCCACAGACAGCTCCAAATGTAGAGTAACAAGCATCTCCAGTACTTCCAACATTTTTATTCCATCATATTAAAGGGTAAGTGACACCAGCAGACGTAGAAGCCATTTTATTGGCAATTTGCACGAAATGCCCTGAGCAGGCACAATAGCAGACTCCAAGGTGAGGTGATGCAAAGTGATGCCAAAGCAACTACAGCCCACTTCTCTGAGCTGCAGTCTGGATTCTGAGCCCATCGCTATGTAAATGGACATGGCTGAGGGAGGAAGGGGAGGACAAGGCATTGCAGAATAATTCAAATAAGTGTCCGGATGCAACCAGAAAAGTCTGGAAAATGTTGCTAGATGTAAAGGAGAGACATCTGAAATATTCGTGCTGGAGAATTTCCAGAGGTAGGTTGGCCCATAAGGATTTTATGATTCTAGGCAATTGTATATTCTAGACGATGAACAGCTATAAGGATAACTAGAGAATCTGTGGAAGGAATCTTGAAGGATAACTTAATACAACCTGCTCGGAGTTGAGGAAGATGGTGGAAGAGTAAGATGCAGAGATCACCTTCCTCCCCACAGATACATCAGAAATACATCTACACATGGAACTGCTCCTATAGAATACCCACTGAACACTGGCACAGGACCTCAGACCTCCCAAAAGGCAAGAAACTCCCCACATATCTGGGTAGGAAAAAGAAAAAAAAAACAGAGACAAAAGAATAGGGACGGGACCTGCACCAGTGGGAGGGAGCTGTGAAGGAGGAAAGGTTTCCACACACTAGAAGCCCCTTCGTGGGCGGAGACTGCGGGTGGCGGAGTGGGGAAGCTTCGGAGCCATGGAGGAGAGCACAGCAACAGGGGTGTGGAGGCCAAAGCGGAGAGATTCCCGCACAGAGGATCGGTGCTGACCAGCACTCACTAGCCCGAGAGGCTTGTCTGCTCGCCCGCTGGGGCGGGCGGGACTGGGAGCTGAGGCTCGGGCTTCGGTCGGAGCGCAGGGAGAGGAATGGGGTTGGCGGCGTGAACACAGCCTGAAGGGGCTAATGCGCCACAGCTAGCCGGGAGGGAGTCCGGGAAAAAGTCTGGACCTGCCGAAGAGGCAAGAGACTTTTTCTTCCCTCTTTGTTTCCTGGTGCGCGAGGAGAGGGGATTAAGAGTGCTGCTTAAAGGGGCTCCAGAGACGGGCACAAGCCGCGGCTGATAGCGCGGACCCCAGAGACGGTCGTGGGACGCTGGGGCTGCTGCTGCCGCCGCCAAGAGGCCTGTGTGCGAGCGCAGGTCACTGTCCATGCCTCCCCTCCCAGGAGCCTGTGCAGCCCGCCACTGCCGGGGTCCGGGGATCCAGGGACAACTTCCCCGGGAGAACGCACGGCGCGCCTCAGGCTGGTGCAACGTCACGCCGGCCTCTGCCGCTGCAGGCTCGCCCCGCACTCCGTACCCCTCCCTCCCCCCTGGCCTGAGTGAGCCAGAACCCCCAAATCAGCTGCTCCTTTAACCCCGTCCTGTCTGAGCGAAGAACAGACACCCTCAGGTAACCTACATGCAGAGGCGGGGCCAAATCCAAAGCTGAACCCCGGGAGCTGTGCCAACAAAGAAGAGAAAGGGAAATCTCTCCCAGCAGCCTCAGAAGCAGCGGATTAAAGCTCCACTATCAACTTGATGTACCCTGCAACTGTGGAATACCTGAATAGACAACGAATCATCGCAAATTGAGGAGGTGGACTTTGGGAGCAAGACAGATTATTTTTTCCCCTTTTCCTCTTTTTGTGAGTGTGTATGTGTATGCTTCTGTGTGAGATTTTGTCTGTAAAGCTTTACTTTCACCATTTGTCCTAGGGTTCTGTCCGTCCGTCTTTTTGGTCTTTTTTTCACTTAAAAACTTTTTTTCTTAATAATTATTTTTTATTTTAATAACTTTATTTTATTTTATCCTCTTTCTTTCTTTCTTTCTACTTTTTCTCCCTTTTATTCTGAGCCGTGTGGATGACAGGCTCTTGGTGCTCCAGCCAGGCATCAGGGCTGTGCCTCTGAGGTGGGAGAGCCAACTTCAGGACACTGGTCCACAAGAGACCTCCCAGCTCCACATAATATCAAATGGGAAAAATCTCCCAGAGATCTCCATCTCAACACCAACACCCAGCTCCACTCAACTACCAGCAATCTACAGTGCTGGACATCCTATGCCAAACAACTAGCAAGACAGGAACACAACCCCACCCATTAGCAGAGAGGCTGCCTAAAATCATGATAAGGCCACAGACACCCCAAAACACACCACCAGACATGGACCTGCCCACGAGAAAGACAAGATCCAACCTCATCCACCAGAACACAGGCACTAGTCCCCTCCACCAGGAAGCCTACACAACCCACTGAACCAACTTTAGCCACTGGGGACAGACACCAAAAACAACGGGAACTACGAACCTGCAGCCTGCGAAAAGGAGACCGCAAACAAGTAAGATAAGCAAAATGAGAAGACAGAAAAACACACAGCAGATGAAGGAGCAAGATAAAAACCCACCAGACCGAACAAATGAAGAGGAAATGGGCAGTCTACCTGAAAAAGAATTCAGAATAATGATAGTAAAGATGACGCAAAATGTTGGAAATAGAATAGAGAAAATGCAAGAAACATTTAACAAGGACCTAGAAGAACTAAAGAGGAAACAAGCAATGAGGAACAACAAAATAAATGAAATTAAAAATACTCTAGAAGGGATCAATAGCAGAATAACTGAGGCAGAAGAACGGATATGTGACCTAGAAGATAAAATAGTGGAATAACTACTACAGAGCAGAATAAAGAAAAAAGAATGAAAAGAACAGAGGACAGTCTCAGAGACCTCTGGGACAATATTAAATGCACCAACATTCGAATTATAGGGGTCCCAGAAGAAGAAGAGAAAAAGAAAGGGACTGAGAAAATATTTGAAGAGATTATAGTTGAAAACTTCCCTAATATGGGAAAGGAAATAGTTAATCAAGTCCAGGAAGCACAGAGAGTCCCACACAGGATAAATCCAAGGAGAAACACACCAAGACACATACTAATCAAACTGTCAAAATTTAAATACAAAGAAAACATATTAAAAAAAGCAGCAAGGGAAAAACAACAAATAACACACAAGGGAACCCCCATAAGGCTAACAGCTGATCTTTCAGCAGAAACTCTGCAAGCCAGAAGGGAGTGGCAGGACATATTTAAAGTGATGAAGGAGAAAAACCTACAACCAAGATTACTCTACACAGCAAGGATCTCATTCAGATTTGGAGAAATTAAAACCTTTACAGACAAGTAAAAGCTGAGAGAGTTCAGCTTTACAACAAATGCTAAAGGAACTTCTCTAGGCAAGAAACACAAAGGAAGGGAAAGACCTACAATAACAAACCCAAAACAATTAAGAAATTGGGAATGGGAATAGGAACATACATATCGATAATTATCTTAAATGTAAACGCATTAAATGCTCCAACCAAAAGACATAGACTGGCTGAATGGATACAAAAACAAGACCCATATATATGCTGTCTACAAGAGACCCACTTCAGACCTAGGGACACATACAGACTGAAAGTGAGGGGATGGAAAAAGATATTCCATGCAAATGGAAATCAAAAGAAAGCTGGAGCAGAAATTCTCATATCAGACAAAATAGACTTCAAAATAAACACTATAACAAGAGACAAAGAAGGACACTACATAATGATCAAGGAATTGATCCAAGAAGAAGATATAACAATTGCAAATATTTATGCACCCAACATAGGAGCACCTCAATACATAAGGCAAATACTAACAGCCATAAAAGGGGAAGTCGACAGTAACACAATCATAGTAGAGGACTTTAACACCCCACTTTCACCAATGGACAGATCATCCAAAATGAAAATAAATAAGGAAACACAAGCTTTAAATGATACATTAAACAAGATGGACTTAATTGATATTTATAGGACAGTCCATCCAAAAGCAACAGAATACACATTTTTCTCAAGTGCTCATGGAACATTCTCCAGGATAGGTCATACCTTGGGTCACAAATCAAGCCTTGGTAAATTTAAGAAAATTGAAATTGTATCAAGAATCTTTCCTGACCACAACGCTATGAGACTAGATATGAATTACAGGAAAAGATCTGTAAAAAATACAAACACATGGAGGCTAAACAATACACTACTTAATACGAAGTGACCACTAAAGAAATCAAAGAGGAAATCAAAAAATACCTAGAAAAAAATGACAATGGAGACACGACGACCCAAAACCTATGGCATGCAGCAAAAGCACTTCTAAGAGGGAAGTTTATAGCAATACAATCCCACCTTAAGAAACAGGAAACATCTCGAATAAACAACCTAACCTTGCACCTAAAGCAATTAGAGAAAGAAGAACAAAAACATTCCAAAGTTAGCAGAAGGAAAGAAATCATAAAGATGAGATCAGAAATAATGAAAAAGAAATGAAGGAAACGATAGCAAAGATCAATAAAACTAAAAGCTGGTTCTTTGAGAAGATAAACAAAATTGATAAACCATTAGCCAGACTCATCAAGAAAAAAAGGGAGAAGACTCAAATCAATAGAATTAGAAATGAAAAAGGAGAAGTAACAACTGACACTGCAGAAATACAAAGATCATGAGAGATTACTACAAGCAACTCTATGCCAATAAAATGGACAACCTGGAAGAAATGGACAAATTCTTAAAAATGCACAACCTGCTGAGACTGAATCAGGAATAGAAAATATGAACAGACCAATCACAAGCACTGAAATTGAAACGGTGATTAAAAATCTTCCAACAAACAAAAGCCCAGGACCAGATGGCTTCACAGGCGAATTCTATCAAACATTTAGAGAAGTGCTAACACCTACCCTTCTCAAACTGTTCCAAAATATAGCAGAGGGAGGAACACTCTCAAACTCATTCTACGAGGCCACCATCACCCTGACACCAAAACCAGACAAAGATGTCACAAAGAGAGAAAACTACAGGCCAATATCACTGATGAACATAGATGCAAAAATCCTCAACAAAATACTAGCAAACAGAATCCAACAGCACATTAAAACTATCATACACCATGATCAAGTGGGGTTTATTCCAGGAATGCAAGGATTCTTCAATATATGCAAATCAATCAACGTGATACACCATATTAACAAATTGAAGGAGAAAAACCATATGATCATCTCAATAGGTGCAGAGAAAGCTTTCGACAAAATTCAACACCCATTTATGATAAAAACCCTGCAGAAAGTAGGCATAGAGGGAACTTTCCTCAACATAATAAAGGCCATACATGACAAACCCACAGCCAACATCATCCTCAATGGTGAAAAACTGAAACCATTTCCACTAAGATCAGGAACAAGACAAGGTTGCCCACTCTCAACACTATTATTCAACATAGTTTTGGAAGTTTTAGCCACAGCAATCAAAGAAGAAAAAGCAATAAAAGGAATCCAAATCAGAAAAGAAGTAAAGCTGTCCCTGTTTGCAGATGACATTATACTATACATAGAGAATCCTAAAGATGCTACCAGAAAACTGCTAGAGCTAATCAATGAATTTGGTAAAGTAGCAGGATACAAAATTAATGTACAGAAATCTCTGGCATTCTTATACACTAATGATGAAAAATCTGAAAGTGAAATTAAGAAAACACTCCCATTTACCACTGCAACAAAAAGAATAAAATATCTAGGAATAAACCTACCTAAGGAGACAAAAGACCTGTATGCAGAAAATTATAAGACACTGATGAAAGAAATTAAAGATGACACAAATAGATGGAGAGATATATCATGTTCTTGGATTGGAAGCATCAACATTGTGAAAATGACTCTACTACCCAAAGCAATCTACAGATTCAATGCAATCCCTATCAAACTACCACTGGCAGTTTTCACAGAACTAGAAGAAAAAATTTCATAATTTGTATGGAAACACAAGAGACCCCCAAATACCCAAAGCAATCTTTATATTTCTTTTTTTTTGCAGTATTTTTTTGTACATCTTTATTGGAGTATAACTGCTTTACAATGGTGTGTAGTTTCTGCCGTATAACAAGTGAATCAGTTATACATATACATATGTTCCCATATCTCTTCCCTCTTGAGTCTCCCTCCCTCCCACCCTCCGTATCCCACCCCTCTAGGTGGTCACAAAGCACTGAGTTGATCTCCCTGTGCTATGCAGTTGCTTCCCACTAGCTATCTATTTTATGTTTGGTAGTGTATATATGTCCATGCCACTCTCTCACTTTGTCACAGTTTACTCTTCCCCCTCCCCATGTCCTCAAGTTCATTCTCTAGTAGGTCTGTGTCTTTATTCCTGTCTTACCCCTAGGTTCTTCATGACATTTTTTTTTTCTTAGATTCCATATATATGTGTTAGCATATGGTATTTGTCTTTCTCTTTCTGACATACTTCACTCTGTATGACAGAGTCTAGGTCCATCCACCTCACTACAAATATCTCAGTTTTGTTTCTTTTTATGGCTGAGTAATATTCAAAGCAACCTTGAGAACGAAAAATGCAGCTGGAGGAATCAGGGTCCCTGACTTCAGACTATATTACAAAGCTACAGTAATCAAGACAGTATGGTACTGGCACAAAAACAGAAAGATAGATCAATGGAACAGGATAGAAAGCCCAGATATAAACCCACACACATATGGTCACCTTATCTTTGATAAAGGAAGCAAGAATATACAATGGAGAAAAGACAGCCTCTTCAATAAGCGGTGCTGGGAAAACTGGACAGCTACATGTAAAAGTATGAAATTAGAACACTCCCTAACATCATACACAAAAATAAACTCTAAATGGATTAAAGACCTAAATGCAAGGCCAGACACTATCAAACTCTTAGAGGAAAAAATAGGCAGAACGCTCTATGACATAAATCACAGCAAGATCCTTTTTGACCCATCTCCTAGAGAAGTGGAAATAAAAACAAAAATAAACAAATGGGACCTAATGAAACTTAAAAGCTTTTGCACAGCAAAGGAAACCATAAACAAGACCAAAAGACAACCCTCAGAATGGGAGAAAATATTTGCAAATGAAGCAACTGACAAAGGATTAATCTCCAAAATTTACAAGCAGCTCATGCAGCTCAATAACAAAAAACCAAACAACCCAATCCAAAAATGGGCAGAAGACCTAAATAGACATTTCTCCACAGAAGATATACAGATTGCCAACAAACACATGAAGGAATGCTCAGCATCACTGATCGTTAGGGAAATGCAGATCAAGGCTATGATGAGATGTCATCTCACGCCGGTCAGAATGGCCATCATCAAAAAATCTAGAAACAATAAATGCTGGAGAGGGTGTGGAGGAAGGGGAACACTCTTGCACTGTTGGTGGGAATGTGGATTGATGCAGCCACTGTGGAGAACAGTGTGGAGGTTCCTTAAAAAACTCATTTTTGGGGGGGGTCTCTATACTGTTTTACATGGTGGCTGCACCATTTTGCATTCCTACCAACAGTGCAAAAGGGTTCTATTTTCTCCATATCCTCACCAACACTTGTTATTTATGGTCTTTTTGATGGTGGTCATCCTGACAGGTGTGAGGTGATGCCTCGTTGTGGTTTTGATTTGCATTTCCCTGATGATTGGTAATGTTGAGTACCTTTTTCACATATTTATTGGTATATATTTTATTTTTATTTATTTACTTTTTTTTTGCGGTATGTGGGCCTCTCACTGTTGTGGCCTCTCCCATTGCGGAGCACAGGCTCCGGACGTGCAGGCTCAACGGCCATGGCTCATGAGCCCAGTTGCTTCGCAGCATGTGGGATCTTCCCGGACCGGGGCACGAACCCGTGTCCCCTGCATTGGCAGGCGGACTCTCAACCACTGCGCCACCAGGGAAGCCCTATTGGTATATAGTTTATTTTTAACTCATTCTTTTTTATGTCTGTGTTTTAAAAAATGTATCCCAGGGACTTCCCTGGGGGTCCAATGGTTAAGAATCCTCCTTCCAATGCAGGGAACACAGGTTCAATCCCTGGTTGGGGAACTAAGATCCCACATGCCGCAGGGCAACTAAGCCCAGGCGCCGCAACTACTGAGCCTGCACACCTCATCTAAGATCCCGTGTGCTGTAACTAAGACCTGACACAGCCAAAAACAAAAAACAAAAAACAAAAATACAGTATTCCATAGCACAGTTTGACATGTTTTAAGTTGAACCACATTAAACTGCTGATATTTGAAAAAAAAAGTAATAATAATACAACCTGCTCTTCCAGTGCTCAGTCCTCTCCACCACACATTGGCCAAGTGTTAATGCAATTTCTAACTGAGCATCTCCAGTTGCCCATTCAGCATTCCAACCATCACATGGTAAAGTGCTTCCTAAGGTCAGACTGCAATCTTCTTCACGGTGATCAGAACCCATTGTTTCTAGACCATACTTCCAGGGCAACATAAATGAAGACTCACTCTCCACAGGGAAACCCTCCAAGATCCTGGTTCCTCATCCCTGAAAATGTACTGGTTTGTCAACATTCTGCCTAAAGGACCCCAGAAATGCTTACTTTCAGATAACAAGAGACAGCTGGTGTCACTACAAATGACTCTTGTCTCTGCTGCTATAATTATGAAATCCTACACTATTCTTCACTGTTGGATAACTCCCTCAGTATTAAAGACAAAAGAGCAGGAAGGGAGGAGGGAAAAGGAAGGGAAGGAAGGAAGAGGAGGAAAGAGGAGGCAGAAGAGGAAGTGGGAGCAGAGGGAAAGAGGATGAAGACAAGGAGAAAAAGCTTTTGTTAATAATAAATCCCATAAAATGGTGTCCTGAATACACAGATGAGGAAAGAAAGATCCCCTCAACTCTTTACCCAACCCCTTTCAGTTTCTGAAATGGGAGGCACTCCTACACTGTATACAATAGGGAACTTATTCTATACAGAAAGTTTGAAATCTGAGTAGCCTCAAAGTTTAAATTCCCCCCCTCCACGTCCTTCACATGAAAGCGTCAAAAAGCCTTCAGAAAGACTTCAGGGTGGGAGGGAGGGAGACACAAGAGGGAAGGGATATGGGAACAGATGTATATGTATAACTGATTCACTTTGTTATAAAGCAGAAACTAACACACCATTGTGAAGCAATTATACTCCAATAAAGTTGTAAAAATAAATAAATAAATAAATAAATAAATAAATAAAGATGAGGAAACCGAGGGAAAAAAAAAGACTTCAACAAGTGTTCATTTAGTTTGCTAAGAAATTGTGCCTTTCACATATAGTTAAACAATATTTTTTTAAAGAATACACATGTATTTTAAATTACATGAAGTTTGATTTTAGTGTTGGGTCTATTCTATACAGAGATTCTGTAAAGATTTCCAGGATGGTTTAATGCTTCAAGAACCAGCATCATGATTCCCATGGAGAAGCACAGCAATGCTGGGAATTCTGAGTTCCTCCTTGACAGCAGTTCTATCTTTTCTAAGAGCTTCTTCACTTCAAGGACTGCCACATGGAAAACATCCACGGGAAAGCTAGAAAAGACGAGGTCACAGGAAAGCAGGTTCTATAGAAATATCCCTAACATAAATAATTCTCTGTCAGTGGACTGCTGAAATTATGGAGACTGAAGCATAAAAACCAAAGAGAATATAAAAGACTAAATCTCTTAAATCACTAAACACTGGCCACTGATAGCTCAACAATTCATATATAAGTATATATAGTGTGGTCAATAGGATAAGGAGATTAAAATTATTGAGATCCTACTCTGTGCGTATCATTGTGTCAAAAATTTTACACATATAATTTTGTCAGCAAATTTATATATGTGCCCTCATTTCTAGTCATTTATTTCACCTCTTTAAGCCTTATTTTACTTACTTTACCAATAGAATTGGAGTAAACATTTTGCCTGGATTATTACACTGGATTGTTACAAAAATCAAATGAATGAGTGAATGTAAAAAGTGTTTTGGAAACTTAAATACAAGGGATCGTGATGATGACAGCTACATTGGATGACTCAGCCCCCATCTGAGCTCTCCAAACATTTAGGGCAATGTTCTGTTCTTTGCTTTGCTGCTCCTCTGAGAGTCTCAAGCTGGAAGCATACTTTTAAATGTAGCTCTGTTGGTTCCAAGACACAGATCTACTCTGTAAAAGATAAATGGAAGCTTATTCCTAAAGGTATACTGGAAGCTGCCAAGGGAGAAGACTTATCAAAAAGAGGACATCAAGATGTCACTCACTCTTCCCATCTGCACCTGTGATTGACAAAAATGTTTTCTTTAACACAACTTGAAATTTGAAAGGAAAATGACAAAATGAGATCCCTTCTCTTTATCATTTACATTATGCTGTAGAGGTACAAATTTGATCTAAGACATTTTGGTTTATGCCAGTTGATGGAGTGTGCCCAGTGATGGAAACAGTCACCTTTATTCCTAGGAGATACATCTAAGATATGTGCATGTATTGATATATATAGACATACATATATATGCATGTGTATAGACATATATATAGACACATACACATATATGTATGTATATTAGACCAGGTAACTCCCTTGCTCAAAAGCACCCAAATATTTCCCATCATATTAAGATCCAAAACCTTCACCAAGGTCTGCAAAAGGGCCCTTGATCATCTCTCCTGCTGTGATTTCTATAGCTTTCTTTCAAACTGCCCCTTCTTCCTTGCTTCCTGTTACTTGTGCACACTAAGAATATACCTGTCTTGGGTGCTTTCCTTTATGTTCCTTTGATGTGAAATGTTGTTCTCCCCTGTGTTGCATGGTTCAGTCCCAGACTTCATTCATGTCTCTCCTTCAGATGTGTTATCCCACATCCTATTGAAAATAACACCGTTGGTTACTCTTCCTCCTCACTCTGCCTTATTTTCTTTCATCTCCCTTATCACCACCTGAAAATACATCATATATTGGTTTTCTCTGTTTATTGTCCATCTCCTCCATCAGAATGCAATTTATACAACGCAGAGACTTTACCAGGCATTATTCTAGGCACTGAATACAGTAAACAAAGTAGAGAGGCAATAGGTATTTTGAACAAAAGAGACACAGCAGCATTACAGATTGAAAAAGTTTGCATGCACATCCTCATGTCTTTCTCTGACCCCCAATCTCAGGTTACTTCAGTACAGGCTCTCAGAAAACCATATTCCTTTCTTTCAAATAACTTGGTCTATATGTACTTATGAACTTATTAGTAGATGAATGCCTGTCTCCCCACTAGGGCTATAAGCTCCATGAGAACAGAGATCACATCTCTTTTTTATTTATGTTTGTTTCCAAGCTCCTTACAGTGTGTCACATACAACAAATATTTGCTGATTGAACGAACGTGTGTAGTGATCAATATCTGACCCAGTTATGGCCAATAGCTGATCAATTGCCCTCCACTATTTAACAAGGCAAAAAGCTTCCTCATGAAAGAATTCCTGTTACTTAAAACAGTCATTTATTTCTGCCATATACCTTCGCTTGGAATTCAGGTGGCCTGGAAGCATGATATGGAAAAGAGTAGGGATTGGTATTTAGACAGATCTGGATTCGAAACCTGATTCCCTTACCTGATAATCTCATCTAATAATTTATATATAACGCTCAGAATTATCAAATATAAAATTGAAATACCTATACCTTTTTTTTTTTGCGGTACGCAGGCCTCTCACTGTTGTGGCCTCTCCCATTGCGGAGCACAGGCTCCGGACGTGCAGGCTCAGCGGCCATGGCTCACGGGCCCAGCCGCTCCACGGCATGTGGGATCTTCCCGGTCCGGGGCACGAACCCGTGTCCCCTGCATCGGCAGGCGGACTCTCAACCACTGCGCCACCAGGGAAGCCCCTTATACCTATTTTTTAACACTATGAAATCAAAATAAATTCATGTTTGTATAAGCTGAACATAAACTATGGCCTCTGTGGTCCAGCGTCTGTGTCATCTAGCCATAAAACTAAACTCGGGAATTACAAAGGGAATCCATTCTTTACGTGCATCTCCTAAAAAATATATTTAGGGCCTCCCTGGTGGCGCAAGTGGTTGAGAGTCCGCCTGCTGATGCAGGGGATACGGGTTCGTGCCCCGGTCTGGGAGGATCCCATATGCCGCGGAGCGGCTGGGCCCGTGAGCCATGGCCGCTGAGCCTGCGCGTCCGGAGCCTGCGCGTCCGGAGCCTGTGCTCCGCAACGGGGGAGGCCACAACAGTGAGAGGCCCGCATACCGCAAAAAAAAAAAAAAAAAAAAAAATATATATATATATATATATATATATATATATATATATATATATATATATATTTAAAGGGATCAAATTCCTAATTTACAGTCACCTCTCAAAATTCCCACCACCAATCTTCTATTCTCAGGGATTTTGTGCCCACTCCAGCCCCTCTTCATGGGACTTTCCCAAACTCACCAGTCCCTGTAATTCTCCTCTTTCTCCTTTTCTTTCATCTCTTTATTATTCCACTTTACTTAGGCTTTTTATTGTGCTCTCCCATTTTCCCTCTCAAGTCTCCTTCGTTCTCCCTCTCTCAATCTATTTCTCACATTTGCCATTGGCGATCCAACTGCCAAAAACAAAATAAAACAAGCAAAAAGCTCATTCTGTTTGCAGGAATTGGGGGGGGAAGTAACACAAAAAAATATAATAAATCTTATCCCTCAAACTAAGAAGCAGAGAAAGAAGGTAACAGATTACTCAGCTAATAAACATTGGAGCTAAGGTTAAAACTCAGGTTTGATTCCGAGGGCACAATGGACCTTACAGGGAGGTTCTGAAACCCCAAATCTGCCTAAAACTCAGAGTAATTTGAGACCACATGCCAATCGATGAAGCAGGAGGGAGGAAGTTTAAGCTGCTTAGTTCTTTTTTGCCCCTTTTTGGAGGGATCTAAGTAAAGGCGGCATTCATGAGCAGCATTCACAGACATATTTATATTTACTCCTTTCAACTGGTGGCCTCCAGAAAGAGAGCTCGGTGACAGGGTTTGATTTAGCTGCAATCAGCTTGTTGCCATGTTAGCTCTGTTTAAAAAGGGCAAGCTACATCTATCTGCTCCAGCTCGTTGCGTGGTGGGCCAATTTGGTGAGGTTTATCATCTGTCTCTAATAGCAGTAGGCCCCAGAAATGGCACAGAGCAATTTTCTGCTTTCATTTCCGCTGCACTTGAGAAAAATCTGGGGGCAATTTTTTAGTCTGAGGCAATATTTCTTAATGTTTTTATCTCTTAGAATTGCTACTTAATTCTCTCCTTGACTCACTTTCAAAGTTTAAGGCCAAGTCGACCACTCGGTAACTCAAGTTACAACCAAGTAGAATAAAAGTGGGGTCAGGCGGCTGAGCAAGGCGCCCAGGGTGAAGGAACTGGGAAAGAGAGTCAGCTCAATCACAGGGCAATTTCTGGCTGAAAAACACAACATCCTCTCCATCCTTTTACCTGGTGCAGATTTGTCCACAGAATCATTTCCTTGACTAGTATGGGTTCAGTGTCTCTGTTAGCAGAGGTTATTGAGAGGATGTGATGGCAAGTGGACCCGCAAGCTGGACCTGGGCTCCTCACCCCTCCCCTGCCCTTGGAATGTGTCCTCCACTGGCCTTCCGCGTGCTGGAAGCTGTGCTAGGACACAGCTTGAGATAGTAATGTATTGTTGAGACCAGCTGGACTGTATACATGACTGAACCCCGTTAAGGCCTCTTTATAAAGTTTAAGATTCTGTCAGGCAGGTACAGAGATCTACTTGCCTTGCACCGCCCAAAACAAGCCTCGTATGTAAGTTCCCTTGCTTATTAAACCTGCCACCAATCTAAAGTGATTTGCCTCTTTCTTCCATCTCTCCCTCCCCTCCAAGGATGGGGGCCAGTTTCAGATTACAGCCAGGAAGCTCCTAAGTCTGCAAACTAATAATTGGCAAGCTGGCCAAAAAACTGAAGAAACGGGCTTTGGGACAAAGGCATATGCGGGGGAAATCCCAAGTTAGCTGTTGGCCCAGTATGGCCAATAAAAAAGCCAGATGGCTCAGTCCATCATGAGAGTGGGCCACTGACAGTTCAACAAGGTACTGTCCCCCATCCATGTGGCTGTGCCCATCACTGTCACCATCTTAGATACCTTGGCCTTGGTCTTAGGAGTGTACCATGCTGTGCTGGGCTTAGCAAATGCTTTTTTCAGCAAACTCCTGGCTGCTGAGTCACAGACCAATTTGTCTTCATGTGAGAAGTACAAGAACGGACCTTTCGAGTGCTTCCCCAAGGTTACCTGCACAGCCCCCTTTATGTCATGGGATTGTAACTTGAGAACTGCTCCTGTTCTCCTTCCTCAACTCAATAAAATGAACACATTACACTGATACAATGTTAAAACACGAACACTTGCCTCTACTGTATGACACTGCAGGCTTTTCTGGAACAACTGTGAGGGAGAGGATGGGCAGTGAACCCACAGAAAATTCCAGGCCCAAGCACTGCAGTGAAGTTTTGGGGAATCGTTTGGTCAGATTAAGACATGTGTTGTCCCAGAACCTGTAACCGATAAGATGAAAGCCTATCCAATCCCTGGGAACATGAAAGATATACAAGTCTTTGTGGGGATTTTGAGGTCTTGGAGGACTTTTACTCCCCACCTGGCACGGTGCCTCCCTCCCTTATACTACCTGGTAAAGAAAGAGCACATAATGGCCTGGGAATCAGAGCAGCAAGCCACCTTTGAGAGGCAAAAATACTAGTAAAGCAGATTAAAGTTGTGGGCATCTCTGAAGCAGGGATACCATTTGAGTTAGATGTGTCTGTGACTCTGGAAGGTATGCATTGGGCACTATGTCAGAGAAAACAAAAAGGAGAGAGTACCCCTAGGGTTTTGGTCCCAGCTCTGGAAGGGGGCAGGAACCTGATACACCCCCATAGAACAACAGCTCCTACAGGGTACACAGCACTCCTCCAGGTAGAGCCTTTCATGAAGGAGCAGCATGTCATGGTAAGAACTTCCCTTCCTATCCATCGACCCACCTCTGCCATGGCTCAAAACCCCACTGTGATTAAGTGACGTGCTCTCTGCAGCAGAGGAGCACCCTGTCCACCAGCCCACTGCCTCTAAACATGCTGGTGCTGTTAGGCATGTAGAATACGTCGTCCTCCAGATGTTTCCACTCCTGCTCCTATGACAGCCCCTGCAGCCTGCAAAGAGACGATGGGGGAAATTCCCATTGATGCCTGGCATATACATGGATCTAGCCGAGGCACCTGTCCACATGGACTTCAGTCACTATTCGGCCCAATAATGATACCATCTAGATGGAAACAGCAACAAAGAGCAGCAGCCAATGTGCTGAGCTCATAGTGGTTTGGCTGATGATCACATATAAGCCCTGGCTGTTAATCCTTTGCACTGACAGTTGGGCTGTTCTAAAGGATGAACCAACCCTGTGGCTTGGACAGTGGGAGGCTGGGGGTTGGATGGTCATGAATAAGCCCTTATGGGTCAGGATTCATGGAAAGACATTTGGGCTCATCTGCAAGAGCCTGAGGCAGTCCTCACTGTCTTTCACATCCCAGCTCATAAGGCGCTGACACCTCCTGGAAGTCAGGAAGCTGATGCCCTAGCCCAGATATGAGCCCTAGCAACTGACCCTTCAGAAGATACAGCAGAAGAAGTGCATAGAAAGGAGGCCACCACAGTGCCTCAATGGAATTATGTATTACCAAGGATGCCAGATTGCCCTTGAATACAGTGACTTGATTAATGCAGTAACAGCCTGTGCATTCTCAGTAATTGCCAAAGGAGTCTGGGGCCATCCACTGGAGTTCCCAACAGGTGAGGGATTGGCAAATTGATTATATTGGCCCCCTCCCTGCAAGTGAGGGTTCTAAATATGCTTTCGTTTATGTGGACACTGCCTCTGGCCTAACCCAACCTTTCCCCATGCAAACCAGGCTGCCACCATTAGGGAAACTGAGTACCATGTATGGACACCCTCATTGAATAGACAGTGATTGGGGTCACATTTCAAAGGTGCAAGACTGGGCAAAGAACATGATATTGAATGTAGGTTCCATCTCCCCTCTGACCCACAAGCAGCAAGCTTGGTAGAAAGGAAAAATGGAATATTAAAACAGCACATTAAATTACTAACAGGCAAAACCACCTTGGCCGGGTGAGTTAAAGCACTGTCCCAGGCTTTAATACATTTGAATGACCAACCAGTAGGGCCTAGTGCCCCATAGGCCAGACTGGGGACCCCTACCAAGGCGCCCAATATCATAAAAGTACAGAAATCACAGGAAACAGCGATTGCCCCAACTTTCACCACGGATCAATGAGCTATGCTGCTGAGAACACCAAGCCCTTTGACATCTGGGAAAGGAGTTCCCTGCTGGAATTTGCAATGGGACATCCCACAAAACCAATGAGTTACTTCACACCCAGTGGGATCCCACTGTCCTGCTGCAAGATAAGCCTGCTGCAATACACTCTCCCTGGAATGGAATGTATGCCATTTAAAGAAGAGAGAAAGTACAGGACCTGGTCTGGAATACCCTGCCCCCAGTCCACCTCTTCCTACCTGACGGTGCTGCCGCCCCCCTCCCTCCCAGGCCGGCCAACGTGTATGGTTTGCACAACCAGGTCAAGTTCCTAAAGCTGCAGCCACATCAACATCTAAGGATTAGGCCACAAGTGTAATTCTTACAGAAGGGAAGACCTCCCCATACAAGTTCCTACTAAATAATGTCCTTTTTGACCTTAGACTTCTGCTTCTCCTATGGTGTCCGGTCACAGGATGGACCTTTCCTTTCTATGGTGGGCCTGCAAAGACTGCCCAGCAAAGAAATCAATCCAATTGTTGGGTAAGTGGGCAGCTTCCCCTCTCTAGCTCATCAGGATTGGCATGGTAGGGATCACTGCTCCAGGAAGGGGACTGCAAAGCCCTGAAGCAGTACATGAAGGAAGGACAAGCTACAACTAGGACTCTTCATTCAGCTGATTCAAAAACCTGGCCTGTGGCACACATCATCAGTAACAGGGGGCATGGTATTCTTTTTCTGCCAAACAAACTACAACAGGCAGTCCATCAGACTACTGAGCAGAAAGGTCCCAGAAATACCACCATTAGAGCTATGGGTGGCTATGTTCAGATTTGGAATGGATTTATGGGTTTACCACAGGATATGGACATTTGAACACCCAGGCAGCCCTACGTTAGAAACAGAGAAATCACTCTAAAGAGAACCAACTCAATTGTACCAAGAATATGGGATGGGTATCACTGGAGCTGTGTAGTCATTCCACCATATTAAAGGATAGTGACTGATAGTGACTGATCACACCTCCCAGGTATTTACCAGGTAACCCTGAATGGGACTCCATGTCACGCAGCACACATCTTTGGCCGTGGCTTCCACCTGGGTGGTTGGGCTGCTGCACCCAGGGTTTTCCCCGGGCACAGGAGAAAATCTACCCCCAGTAAAAATTGCCAACTTCCCTCTCATCAAGGCCACAGGGGCACATTTTGTTCTTCACTGGTATGATCATTTGGCTTCCCTCTTTGTTCCCTCCGTTGACCTGGAGGATGTTATAGCGCACACAGAAGCCCTTACTAAATTCACTCAGGAAGCCTTAAACGATAGCCAACAAAGCCTGTCCTTACTGAACACTGAAATGTCTCTAACGAGAAATGCTGTCCTCCAAAAGAGGATGGCCTTAGACATCATTACTGCCTCCCAAGGGGGCACCTATGCAATTATCCAAACAGAATATTGTGTGCTCATACCTGATGAGTCTGCTAATGTATATACCACCTTTATTAAATCACATAAAAACACAAATAAATGCCCTGAGTGACCTAACCTCTAGCCTAGGGTACTTAACAAATCAGTGACTTGGATCATGGGGCTCTTGATTAAAAAAAAAATCGTCACTGATTTTGGGAATCCTTGTCTTAATCAGTGTTTTCTCTTACATGTGCCTATATTGTTGCTACATCTGCCTCCAATGGAGCCAGACAGCTGCCAAACAAGCCACCTCCATGCTAATGAAACCTCTTGCTGGTCAGGGCACACTGCAGACGAGGGGGACACATGAGATTATAAGAGCCCATAATGAGGGGTAAAGTGTTGGAGGGGGTCATTGAGAGGACGTGACTGCCAGTTGACCCACAAGCTGGACCCAGGCAATCAGAGGCTCTTACCCCCTCCCCTGTCCTTGGATTGAGAGCTCTGCTTGTCTTCCCCACACTGGAAGCTGCCCAAGGATACAGCCTTGAGATAGTAAGGTGAGGTGGGATTGAGACCCCCTGTATGGTATATGTAACTGAGCCCCATTAAGGCTCTATGTAAACTTTAAGATTTTAGCAGGCAGGTGCAAAGATCTGCTTGACTGCAGCTGCCTAAGACAAGCCGTATGTAGGTTCCCTTTCTTAATAAACCTGCCACCTACCAACCTGGAGTGGCCTGTCTCTTTCTTTGGTCTCTCCCTGCCCTTCGTCTAGGGACACCCAAATAACTCCCAAGGTTGCAAACTAAGAGCCTCTGATTTTGTCTTTGTCAAAACTGTTAACATCTTTTTAAAGTTAGAAGCTTATATACTAAAAGAATAGCAACAAATCTGTTCAAAGTCTCAACAGTTAGAGATAACACCTAATAACTTTTCATGGCTTGCAGTCTCACATTCAGACACATTCTTATTGACAAAGTGGCACATACTATTTAACTTGCTACCATCAAGTGATACAACGTAATCATCTTTCAAAGCCAGTTAATTTTCTTTCTACTGCCTATTTTTTAACAGTTCCACAAATCTGGTAGTTTATTTAGCGAACCATCTGTGGTTGTTCATGTATTTTATTTACAAATCACTCACTCAGACATGATACTCCAGTCAATAGCTTAATATTGAGATACGATTGAATGACAGAGAAGTTTTGTCCATGTTCTCATGATGGTGGAGATCTAATGTTTATCCTTTGCTTGGCAGCCAAAACTGACTTGGAACCCCACTTGAAGTTCCAAACCGAATCAACCGTTCCCTTATCATTCAGCCCTCATGCAAACCTGGATGTCCTGACTTGACTTCACAGAACCATGTGGCTGCCGCCTTCCTAAAGGCTGTCAGTGAAGGGGTTCCAGGCACAATATGGAGATATGTGCCTTGGTAACAAGGGGCTGCTGAATAAGTTCTCTTAGGAAGAAAGTCCATTTTCTCAATTGACCCTTCTCTCTAACACGGCAAATGTTGGGGTGATATGTTAAGGAGACAAGCAGAGACATTTAACATGAGGATAAAGAGGGGGAGTGGGGGTAAAAAAAATGAAGGTAAGGGAGAGAAGGGTAGCTAGCTAGTTCCACATCTCTCTCTTCTCAAAATAGGTCTGAGGTCCTTTTAAAGAATCCTAAGGTTCCATGATTGCAACAGCTCTTAGAAACCACTGAATTCAAACTCTTCTTGGCATTGATAAGAAAACTGTGAACTAACAAAAAATTACAGGCATACCTTGTTTTATTGTGCTTTGCAGAGATTATGTTTTTTACAAATTGAAGGTTTGTGGCAACCCTGCTTCTAGCAATTCTATTGGCACCATTTTTCCAACATCATTTGCTCACTTCATGTCTCTGTGTCACATTTTGGTAATCCTCACAATACTTCAAACTTTTTCATTATTATTATATTTGTTACAGTGATCTGTGATCAGTGATCTTTGATGTCACTATTACAAAAAGATGTCACTATTCACTGAAGGTTCAGATGATGGTTAGCATTTTTTAACCATAAAGTATTTTTTAACTAAGGTATGTACGTTGTGGTTTTTTTTAAGATATAATGCTATTGCACACTTCATGGACTACAGTATAGTGTAAACACAGCTTTTATCTGCACTGGGAAACCAAAAAATTCATGGGACTCATTTTACTGTGATATTTGCTTTATTGCAGTTGTCTGGAACCAAACCCACAATCTCTCCGAGGTCTGCCTGTACATGAATTTTAGACCCAGCTTCCCGTCGTGCTCTTTTCTCTCTGTCTTGCTACCTTTGATCAAAAATTTAAACTAACATTTATAAAGAGCTTATTAACACTGAGCAAAAACACTTTGCATATATTATTCTATTTAATACCAAAACATCTGTTTTAGGCAGCCACCAGCACCATCTGAGGAAGGCCATGTACCGTCCCTAAAGTCTCCCAGAACTGGCTGGTGAGGGAGCTGGATCTGAATGCAATCACAGTTTCTCAAATACTTCCTCACACATGGTGATTTAAGCTCAACCTTCTCTTGAACGTGCTGAGAGCAGAACCACAGATATGCCTACTCCAACATGAGAAATAATATTATGCTTTTCTGGGAGATATATTTTAAAAACAAGCCCAAAGAGAGCTTTCCAGAAGCTAAAAGAAAAGGTATTTTGGGACTTCCCTGGTGGCGCAGTGGTTAAGAATCCGCCTGCCAATGCAGGGAACATGGGTTCAAGCCCTGGTCCGGGAAGATCCCACATGCCACGGAGCAACTAAGCCCGTGCACCACAACTACTGAGCCTGCATTCTAGAGCCCGCGAGCCACAACTACTGAGCCTGTGTGCCACAACTACTGAAGCCCGCGTGCCTAGAGCCGGTGCTCCGCAACAAGAAAAGCCACCGCAATGAGAAGCCTGCACACTGCAACGAAGAGTAGCCCCCACTCACTCCAACTAGAGAAAGCTCGCGTGCAGCAAGGAAGACCCAACCAGCCAAAAATAAAAATAAATAAATAATTTTTTTAAAAGAAAGAAAAGAAAATGTATTTTCAGCAAAATAGAAAATCTCCTGTGTATAGTATAAGTAGTTTGGTGTATAAACACAAAATTTTGGCAGCATAAACATGGCTCATTATGTATTCACAAGTTAATTTATTTCACTCAATGACAGACAGCAATTTAAAAAAAACAGAAAAATCACCGATAGGAATTTATCAAGAAAAGTATGGATCTATTACACTTTGACTGGAAACGATCTATTTATAGCACATAAATGTGTCACCTCTTCTTGGTTATTTTATATTCCCATCTAGGAACTCTGAAAAAAGAGGGCAGAAAATAGTGATTGCAAATAGTCTGATTATCTTGACAAATGCAATGCAGCCTCTTAGGCATGACACTCCTGCAAGCCTATTCAGCAATCCCATGAAATCTGGAACATTGCTTGGTTCCACTACCTACAGGGAAATACAATTTGCGTCAGGAGTTACCTCCGGCTGATGCAGCTGACAAATGTTATCTAATCAAGTCTGTAAGCGTCTTAGACAGGTGCGTCTCTCCTCCAACCTAGGAAACACCCTGAATAATTCATTATCTAATATGTTACTCTAAGACAACATACCTGAGGGCGAAAAAATCTCACATGTGGAGCTCCTTATGTGGAAAAAGCAAGGGCTTTAGAATTCTTAAATTCTCATAGGAAACATCACAAAAAATTTTTTTATGTTAAAAGAAAAATGGTATCAGGAAAATGCGGGCCTTGCTACTCCATTACCGACTTCCTAGCTGATTTCCACATCCATACCTTGGCTCTACCCAGCTTCTAAATAATCCTTTCCATTGGTTAAACCCATTGCTAAATCAGCATCCTCTCTCTACACTCAATTTCACCACAGACGTGAACACATTTGCTTTGCAGCGCCTGTGGATGGTGCCACAGATACTTCCCCTGCCCAGTCGGGAGGAGAGTCCAGGCAGGCTCACAGCTCTTTTTCTGGTTCAGCCTCTTTGTTCCCACCCGCACCCTCACTTCCCACTGTCAAGACTAGAAGCTGGTTTGCTTTCGTTTCGACCCTTCAGATCTCAGACCAGGTGGGCATGCTCCCATCTCCTTAGACCCAACACTAAGCTGACTCCTTTTATCAGTGATTATCAAATGTTAATGCACACCCGGAGAGCTTGTTGAAATACAGATTACAGGGCCCCACCGAAGGGTTTCTGATTTAGTAGATCCGGAGAGGATCAGAAAATATACATTTTAAAGTGAGTTCCCAAGTGATGCTGATGCTACAGGGGATCACGTTTTTAAGAACTTCCGAGTTACATTAATGTTTCCCACACTGGCCTGTTTTATTTTTTTGATAAATTTATTTATTTTATTTACTTATTTTTGGCTGTGTTGGGTCCTCGTTCCTGCACACGGGCTTTCTCTAGTTGCAGTGAGCAGGGGCTACTCTTCGTTGTGGTGCGCGGGCTTCTCATTGCGGTGGCTTCTCTTGTTGCGGAGCACGGGCTCTACAGCACACGGGCTTAAGTAGCTGTGGCTCGCGGACTCTAGAGCGCAGGCTCAGTAGTTGTGGTGCACGGGCTTAGCTGTTCCGCAGCATGTGGGATCTTCCCGGACCAGGGCTCAAACCCGTGTTCCCTGCATTGGCAGGCGGATTCTTTACCACTGCACCACCAGGGAAGCCCTGGCCTGTTCTTAAGAATTACCTGGCAGTGCCTGAGGAGGAATGCACAATATTTATTGATCAGCCACCACATGCCAAGTGCTGTTACAGGCCATATAGACAGAGCAGTGACCAAGACAGACCAACACATCCATGCCTCATAGGACTTGGCAAAGTCCTAGAAATACAGTACATGTTCGATAAATGCTTATCACAACTGTTTTCCAAACTGGAGATAATAATGGTTACCTGGCCAACATGAAATGATAGAATGGATATATTTCAAAGGAATATTCAAACTAATAATTATAGTTGTAGTTATGGTTATGATTGATATATTAATGACCAATAGTATAAATTTGAAGATCCATTAATTTCATTTTTCCTTTTCTGCCCATACCCCAAAGGATGATATAGCCATGGGATCACAGAACACAAGAACTGAGGAGGACCTTAGAGATCTTGAATAGAACCCCCTCACGGTACAGATGAGAACACCATAGCCCTCTGAAGTGAAATTCCCTTCTATAAGACTTGTTGATTCTTACAGGTCAGACATGGAGTGGTTTTCAACAGTGAATACTCCACAGTGCTTGGTCAGTGCCTATAGAGTGTAGGTTCTGAATAAATGTTTGTTGACTACGAGAATAAATGAAAAATGTATAAATAAAGGTCAATGGTAATCTTTGCTCAAGGAGTACACATGGAACATTAGGTGGCCAAATAGGCAGCTTTTCAATTTGGTGTTTTAAAATATGACAAAAAGCTTATAAATATCTCATCTCTGAAATAGTACCATACGTAAGCATGGTATAGTATTGAATAAATTTTATAACAATTAAGTCTCTTTTCAATGTAAATTAATAAATTTCCTTTTCACATTATTTTTAGCTATCTAGGTCCTTAGGCTTTACTTAATGATGATGCACTTGATTAAATAAAATGAAAGAAAAATGAAAGTTCTTTCACACATTAAAATGAATAATGAATTAAGACTTAATCCAAAAGCAATTTAACTTTAAACATTCACATGAAATTAAATGAGCCATTGAATTTGCTATATAAGCAAGCATTAATCTTATCAGGCTATGAAAACTAGAAAGTTATACAGTGACCCATTAATTTCAGAGCCTAATACAAGGTCTGTTTAATGCCTGCACTCCATTAAGAAGTCTTATTCCACAATATAAGTGCTTTCTCATAAAAGTTTAAACCCCAATTCATTTTTTTACTGCTCCAATCATGTGATAATCAACTCTCGACAAGATTATGGCTGCAAATCTAAATATGGTATGTAATGTTGTCGTGTGAAACAAATTTTCTCATGGCCAGCCTCCATCAAAAAAGAGAACATTTATATCACTGGAGGAATGTGAGCATAATATAGCCCAGGCCCCCTCCATCCAAGGGTGTTTGAAGTAGTTTATAATTCACACAGTACGTGGATAGATGTCCCTGTTACATGAAAGCAAAATTCTTTCATAGAGTTACACAAGCCAAAGCAGTGGAATGTACACACAAATCTTATTCTATAAGCAGATACAGTTCAATGTTGAAATCAAAGAGCATATATTTATTTTTACACATTTAAAATATTTCCCCATATAAAAAATTGAATCATTATTCTATAAGAAGTTTTTATATCCCAACTTTAGGTTCCATGTGCAGTAAGCCCATTTTACACTTTAAACCATAGTTGAATAAAGGGTAAAGAAAAAAGAAAGAATGAGCAACAGTGTTGTATTTATTACCTTACATAATATTTGGCTAAATGACAAATCTATGATGCCATTCTACATGGCATTTCATTAATCAATGTTGGAAGATATGGGGGGAAAGGACAACAGGTAAAAAAAGTGAAATATATGTTTTTCACTGGCAGGCAGGGTCACCATCAATTTCATTATATGCCATATGACAAACATCAATTATTTTGTAATAATAAAGAGGGAACCAAGGGAGCGGAATGTGCAAATATGATCACAGTGGTGTGGACTCATGTGTATTAATTATTTCATTGCATTGGGATTAGATTAAGAAATTATATGGTTTACATATTTTAAACTCTCATTAATAAATATTAGTTCTTATTACTTAGAGACTGGCTATAATTCACCAGCAGCCTGATATTTGAAATCTACAGCAGTAAATTTAAATAATGAAGTCTATTATTAATGAAGAAGGATTTTGTGGTGTAAGAGAGTAAATTGTTGCAGAATTTTTTTTAACCAAACAAGCATGGTTTACAGTATAAACCTATTCATCCTTGGGCTGCTATTCAAAGTCTATATGATCTGTCTCCTAAATACAGAATATGGGGTGGGGGAGGGAGTTTTCTGGGTCATTCATTTGTAGCCATTCATATCACTTGGGATTTAACAGTTTAACCCCATCTCTGCATTTAATCACCCCCCCCATCTAGTGCAAAACTGGCTGCCAAGACCATATGGACACTTAAGACCTGCTCCCACCAACTCAGAGGCTTAGGCCAGTCCAAGTGCTGCCCCTCCCAGCCCAGCACAGCAGTCCTCAGGGGAAGCTTGAAGGAGGCTCAGCAAAGGTATGATTTATTTCTTTGTACTCACCACAAAACTTAAAGCTACTTTCACATATTGTAAGTATCCATAGGCAATTGACGATGAGTACCTTAACATTTTGAGTTCTCCTAAAAAGAGAAAGGAAGGTACAAAACTTTCCAGTTTGAAAATGGATAAATGTGAATTTGGAGTTTTAAAAAATTTAAATAAAAGGAAGAGTTGAGCATCAATTACATTTCTAAATGGGAGACCCAGGCAAGTTATCACTATTGTAAATATTTCCTAATTTGAGAACGGAACCCCCTTCATATTTTGGAGAAGACCCTCTTTTTTCAAGTCTTAGTGGAATTCAGGGCTTCCCAATATCCTTCCAATAAGTTATCATTTTTTCATAAGTTAGAGTTGTTTTCCATCATCTGCAACCAAGAACTCTCAGTAGCACATTACGTCTTTAATATTCCAATTACCCATCTCTAAAATTGTGGATACCCCCTCACACCATATACAAAAATAGACTTAAAATGGATTAAAGACCTAAATGTAAGACCTGAAACCATAAGACCCCTAGAGGAGAACATAGGCGGGACAGGCTTTGACTTAAATCATGACAATATTTTTTTGGATCTGTCTCCCAAGGCAAAAGAAACAAAAGAAGAAATAAGCAAACGGGACATAATTAAACTTAAAAGCTTTTGCACAGCAAAGGAAACCATCAACAAAACGAAAAGACAACCCTCAGAATGGGAAAAAATATTTGCAAATGAAGCAAATGACAAAGGATGAATCTCCAAAATATACAAGCAGCTCATGCAGCTCAATATCAAAAAACCAAACAACCCAATCCAAAAATGGGCAGAAGACCTAAATAAATATTTCTCCAAAGAAGATATATAGATTGCCAACAAACACATGAGAGGATGCTCAACATCACTAATTATTAGAGAAATGCAAATCAAAACTACAATGAGTTATCACCTCACACCAGTCAGAATGGTCATCATCAAAAAATCTACAAACAATAAGTGCTGGAGAGGGTGGGGAGAAAAGGGAACCCTCTTGCGCTGTTGGTGGGAATGTAAATTGACACAGCCACTATGGAGAACAGTATGGAGGTTCCTTTAAAAGCTAAAAATAGAATTACCATATGACCCAGCAATCCCACTACTGGGCATATACCCTGAGAAAACCATAATTCAAAAAGAGTCATATACCACAATGTTCATTGCAGCTCCATTTACAATAGCCAGGACATGGAAGCAATCTAAGTGTCCATCGACAGATGAATGGATAAAGAAGATGTGGCACATATATACAATGGAATATTACTCAGCCATAAAAAGGAATGAAATTGTGCCATTCACAGAGACGTGGATGGATGTAGAGTCTGTCATACAGAGTGAAGTAAGTCAGAAAGAGAAAAACAAATATTGTATCATATCACTTATATGTAGAATCTAGAAAAATGATACAGATGAACTTATTTGCAAAGCAGAAATAGAGACACAGACATAGAGAACAAATGTATGGATACCAAGGGGGGAAGAGGGGGTGGGATGAATTGGGAGACTGGGATTGACATATATACACTACTATGTATAAAATAGATAACTAATGAGAACCTACTGCATAGCACAGGGAACTCTACTCAATGTTCTGTGGTGACTTAAATGGGAAGGAAATCCAAAAAAGTGTGCATAAATGTATACATATAGCTGATTCACTTTGCCATACAGCAGAAACTAACACAACATTGTAAAACAACTATCCTCCAATAAAAATTAATTTTAAAAAATAAACTGTTGGGGGCTTCCCTGGTGGCGCAGTGGTTGAGAATCTGCCTGCTAATGCAGGGGACATAGGTTCGAGCCCTGGTCTGGGAGAATCCCACATGCCACGGAGCTACTAGGCCCGTGAGCCACGACTACTGAGCCTGCGCGTCTGGAGCCTGTGCTCCGCAACGAGGGAGGCCGCAACAGTGAGAGGCCCGCGCACCGTGATGAAGAGTGGCCCCCGCTTGCCACGACTAGAGAAAGCCCTCGCACAGAGACGAAGACGCAACACAGCAAAAATAAATTAATTAATTAATAAAAACTCCTACCCCCAACGTCTTCTTAAAAAAATAAATAAATAAATAAACTGTTATTTTGAAGATCAAGTGAGATTATATATGTAAAAATAACTAAACATTGCCTAGCATATTATAAACATTCAAAAATATTTTTCTTCTTTCCTCTCAAGAGAAAAAGAATAATCCAGTTTCAAACTTTATGAAAACTATCAGCCATCCAAAAACACAGAATGTCTAGTTTAATATATTTTGCAAGTAGAATCAAAGCTATATCAAAAAAGAGAAGTAATGTGTATTGATAAGAATAATGGAAACATAGTCACACCTCCTGGTTTATGTTCTCTTATTAACTGTAGGAGTTTCTTAACCTCTTTGATCCTCAGTTCCTTCATTTGTAAAATAGGGATAATTACATCTCCCTCTCAGAGTTACAATTAGGATTTAAATACACAGTATATGTGGACATGATTTGTGAGCTCTTACATACTATTCAGAGACTATTTATCATTATCATCATCAACTTAATATCTGCTCTAAGAACCACCGTATGCACACACACACACAGACACACACACACATCAATTTTACTTAACCACTATAAATATACCAGGCAGAAGAAAAATACAAGCATAACTATATGGCTATTGATTTTTCTCCTGACAGAACTCCCAGCAACAAGCGATGCTGCCAAAAATGTACTGGTACCCTGTTTAAGACTGATAAGCCAGTGTTACTAGAACTCCAGCAGAAACCAGGAATTAAACCAACAGAGCCATGTTAATTTCAAGCTTCGTTAGAACTTGGGCAAGCTGCTTATGGAGACCACCTGTAAAGAGGATACACCTAGCCAAGCACTCATTCACCATGAACCACGCTCTGTGTGTTTACCACAGCAAGGCACAGCCCCATTATCCTACGGACATCTTGCTTGGAGTAATTCAGATTTTCTATTGCATTGGTCTTGAAAATCTTATCACAAATTAAGATAATCAACTGAAGATACCATATTTGCCAGACTGTATCAGCCAAAACTTTAAAATAATAAACTAATGATTGATGATAGATATTGATCTATCAGTCAATAGACCAATCATACCTGATAGAACTTATTTTTTAAAGAATTGGCTTTTTATTATTTTTTATTTTATTTGTTTATTTTTGGCTGTGCTGGGTCTTCATTGCTGCATGCGGGCAAAAGCATGAGGAAAATTTAGATATTTTTCATTAGTCTTTCTTAAAGGCATCATAAATTATGTATTTTTTAGTAAAGTTATTAAAATCACTTTTTTGCAAGTCCTTTTTTTTTTTCTTTGCAGTATATGGGCCTCTCACTGCTGTGGCCTCCCCCGTTGCGGAGCACAGGCTCCAGACGCCACGGCTCACGGGCCCAGCCGCTCCGCAGCACGCCAGATCCTCCCGGCCCGGAGCACGAACCCACGTCCGCTGCATCGGCAGGCAGACTCCCAACCGCTGCGCCACCAGGGAAGCCCTGCAAGTCCTTCTTAAACTCTTAGGTTAAAGGTACTCTGCATATAGATCATCATTTTAGAAGGCTGTGTTAATCTAAGATTAAACATTCAAGGATGCTCTCAGGAAAGACACCTATGTGAGAGCTGTAAAGGCTGGGAAAACCATCAGACCAGGAAGCAATCTGATCTCAAATAAAAGAGTGAGGCAGGGGAGGTTGGGTCAAGGCATCCTGGCCTGTGATGCAGTCATAGGAAGTTTTCACAAGACCAATAGGGAGTCTTCAAGCCAAAGTCACCATTAGAAGAGTCCCATGTCTCCTTGGAATGAGCCCACCTTACTATCCCTGCCACACTCATTCATTGGCTGTGAACAGCTGGTGGGAAACATCCTCTGAACACACAAGCTGCTATGGATTTCAAAGGTCAATTACACTTAGAAATTTGCAAGACAATCTCATGGCTGTCACAAGGGATGAAATACATGGTTCCAATTGAAAAATATTTATATATGGCATATATATCCTTTTTATTTTTTTATTGATATGATGATTAACGTGGAAAACAATTCCATAGTAGTTAATAAATACAGCGGGGGGGAGGGGATATCTTCATTTGCTCCATATTTTCAGCTGTATTTGATGAGACCTGTTCTTTGAAATAATGGTTTGGTGGTTTAGTGAAACTCTCCCCATCTCTCCCCCAGCTTCATAAGGACAAAGCGCTGCTAAAGTATTTTGTCAACATCTGGGACACAAATTGGTCTGTGTTTATCAATAGACAGAATAACTATTGCATTAAGTATTAACTCACATGGGGGGACTTCCCTGGTGGTCCAGTGGTTAAGAATCTGCCTTCCAATGCAAGGGACGCAGGTTCAATCCCTGGTCAGGGAACTAAGATCCCACATGCCAAGAGCAACTAAGCCCATGCTCCACAACTGAGCCCATGAGCTCTAGAGCCCACGCACCACAACTAGAGAGAAGCCCATGAGCTGTGACTAGAGAACCCCGCATGCCGCATCTAAGACCCAGTGCAGCCAAAATAAATAACTTTTTTTAAAAGTATTAACTCCTATGGGTGAGGCCCACTCTCATTTTTCATTTCCTTGCTCAGTGTGGCTGGGTTGGTAAATTGACTAAGAGCCTGAAACCTGAGGGTTCCCTCATCATTAATTCATTATTGCAGCAATCCATAGAGTAATAAGGTCCTATAGTCTAGATTTGGGATTCAGGGAAACTGGCAGTCTCATTTAAACCTTAAGCCTAAAGACATATGCTCCAAACCTGCTTTCCCAAATGCTGCTCTGAGGAGTACTGAACCCTGGTCCAACTAACAGTGCACTTCGTTTCCATTTTATATTACTCATTGTGTTCACTTCTTCTGCAGGAATCTCAAAAAAAAAAAAATGAGAGAGAGAGATTCTTGGGTCTTATAATGTAATTCCAATTTAGTACAACCAAAATACAACTTAATATGACCCAAAGTTTCATTTCTAAATAATATACTAAGAGTGACATCAGCAAGATAGCAGACTAAGAGATCCCAGCCCTCATCCCCACACAAAAACAGTGATAAAGTCAACTATCCATGGACGAGGACAGCTCTGGGAGAACTCTGGAGTGCCATTAGGGGGCTGCAGTGACCCAGAGGAGCATAAGGACTGGGAATGACAGTATATAAAGGAGCAAGAAACATTCTGCCTGCATTGCCCACCATCTTTGCTAGCACGTCACCATGAGGAATCCTGTCGGCCACCAGTTCCTCCCATGGGGAAGAAGAACAGCAGGGTATCTCAGTAGCCTTTGCCACTGTTGATCGCAGCAGCCCTAGCTACTACCACAGAGCACTCCCAGTCTTCACACAGACCCTAGGTGCTGGACCTGCCTGGAGCCAGAGGCACTGTGCCCCCTGGAACTGGAGCTGCCAAGAGCCACCTTTCCCCACTTGGAGTCAGAAGTGCTACTCCCCCCATTCCAGTCTCAATGAGGCCACAGCCCCCATGCCTGGGAACTGACACCCACCATGAAGCATGTGACCATGCACTGGTCCTGACACCCACTAGTGCCACCACACATGCACCCATATGCCTGCTGGACCAGGCACCTATCCCAGCTGCAAAGGTGCACCCATGGGACCAAGTGCCTGCTGCAGCTGTGTGTGCATCCACACACCCACCAGCCCCAACCCGCATGCTCCCTTGAGACTGCACCATTGCATACCCCCAGAACTGGCATCCTCGTGCATCCCCCAACATGGATCCAGACATAGAGTCATCAATCATCTCACCCAGCTGACATCCTTGCACCCACCAATGAGAGGAGGTCTTTCCCTGCCTGGGCTAGTCCTTAATGTTTAGAAGAGATGACTACTTCTTTAAATGTGAAGACAACAGTGCAAGACAAGGAACGTGAAAATCCAAGGAAACATGACACCACCAAAGAAACACAATAACTCGTCATAACCAACCCCAAAGAAATAGAGATCTGCATATTGCCAAAGAATTCAACATAATTTTTTCAAAGATGAGTGAGCTACAAGAAAACACAGGTAAACAATTCAATGACATCAGGAAAATAATACTTGAACAAAACAAGTTCAACAAAGAGATAGGTATCATAAAAAAGTATTAAACAGAAATTGTGGAGCTAAGAAACACATGTCTGAAATGAAAAAACAAGCAGAGAGCTTCAAAGCAGACTTAACCAAAACAAAGAGAGAACTCTAAGGTAGGTCACTGGAAATTATGGATTTTAAAATCCATTCAGACACTCTAAGCCTTTGGATTGGGGACTTAAATGCATTCACATTCAAAGAAATTATAGATAGATGATGACTTACTATTGCCATTTCATTAACAGTTTTCTGTCTGTTTTGCTGTTGTTTTGTTCCCCTCTTCCTTTCTTGCTGTCTTCCTTTGTTATTTGATGATTTTTTCTAATGATTTCTTTGATTCCTTTCTTTTTATCTTTTGAATATCTCTGGTAGGTTTTTTCTTTGTGGTTACCGCAAGGCTTACACAAAATATATTATAGGTATAATCATCTATTTTAAGTTGATAACAATTTGACTTTAATTGCATTCAAAAACTCTGCACTTTGGGCTTCCCTGGTGGCGCAGTGGTTGAGAGTCTGCCTGCCAATGCAGGGGACATGGGTTTGGGCCCTGGTCCGGGAAGATCCCACATGCCACGGAGTGGCCGGGCCCATGAGCCATGGCCGCTGAGCCTGCGCGTCTGGAGCCTGTGCTTCACAACGGGAGAGGCCACAACAGTGAGAGGCCCGAGTACTGCAAAAAAAACCCCAAAAAACAAAAAAAATAACTTTGCACTTTAACCACTTCCCCTTTACACTGTGGGTCTTTTTAGTCAGAGTTTACTTTTTTTATGTTCTATATCCATTAATAAACTTTTGTGATTATAATTATTCTTAATATTTTTGCCTTTTAACTTTTATATTAAAGTTAAAAGTAATTTATACACTGCCATTACAGTATTACAGTATCTGTATTTGACTATATATTTAACTTTACCCATGTATATATAAACATGTATATGTATATATATAAAATGTAATATTATTCAGCTTTAAAAAGAAGAAAATTCTGCCATTTTCAACAACGTGGATGAACCTGGAAGATATTATGCTAAGTGAAATAAGCCAAAGATAGAAATAAAACTACTGCATGATTTCACTTATATGTGAAATCTAAAAAAATCAAATTCATACAAAGCAGAGAGTAGAAGGGTGGTTGCTAGAGGCTAAGGGATCAGGGTAATGGGGAAAGGTTGGTCAAAGAGTATAAAATACCAGTTATATAGAATGAATAAATCTAGAGATGAATGTAGAGTATGGTGACTATAGTTAATAATACTGCATAATATACTTGAAATTTGCTGAGGGTAGATTTTAAGTACTCTCGTCTCAAAATAAATAACTATGTGAGGTGATAGATCTGTTTCACAATGTATATGTATATCAGAACAACACATTGTACACTTTAAATATATATAATTTTTATTAAAAATTAACTAATTAATAAGAGTGAAGAGCTATTTCTAGAGTAAATAATTAGAGGGAGATTAAAGCCTTAAATGGACATAATAGAAAAAAAAGATTAAAAATTAATAAACTAAGCATTTGAATAAAGATGTGAATTTTAAAAAAACAGCAGAATAAAACAGGCGAAATGAATAGAGGGAAATAAGAGCAGAAATTAACAAAATAAAAAATAAAGAAATTATAGAGAATAAGAACCCCACTATGACTTAATTGGCTTCCTTAAAAGACAATGTATTCAAGAAAAGAATCTTCACACAAAATTTTTAATAAATGTATAGCTTCCTTAGGAAAAATAATAACATACAAATTCAAAATGGGAATTATTAATACAACATAAGCATCCCATATTTAATATCTATTTATCTGAGACCCAGGTCAGAAGTTCTAGTGTAATGTGGGAATTCCTAGCATTTTGAGGCATGCGTTATTTGAGAATTAACTGTATACTCATTTTTGATATCTTCTTTTTTAGGAATTATGGCTTTAAATATCTATATCTAATCAGTTGAACTTTCAAAACCAATCAGAGTAAAAGGCTGATGTTTAAATATGCTTATCCTGAGGCAGGTGTTCTCACTGACATACTATACCCTGATTCACAATTACAAGGTCAATATAAAATTGCAGGTCTCGAGATATGGGAGAATTTAAGAGTGGCAACGTACATGATAAAGTGAAATACAATATTCACATATTAAAGCTTAGCATTACCAAAATAGGCCTTTCTTCACAAGATACCCCCAATTCTAGTTTTGAACTGAGGACTCATGAATTTTTGTAAGTGACTATATACATAAACACATTACATATACATATTATATAATTTATTCATGGAAATGTCCTAGAAAGTAGTCATTTCAATGGCTAAATTATCTTTCATGATAAGGCTCTAAATGCCTACCAATATCTGTGGTCTTTGATGTGTCAACTAAACTAGACCCATACATCTAAGTGAAGCCATATGTCTGAGTTCTGGTGAATGGAATACGTGTTAAAGTGATATATGCCACTTCCAGGCATAGACTCCTAAAATAAGTAAGTCCTAGTAAAGATTTAACAACCAGCTACTGAGGAGGGTGAGAGGGGAGTCTTGGTTTGCAGCATTTGCCAATTTCCATGGTATAAATACTCCTACCATGTCTAATTTCAAGGTACCAACATAACGTGAAGTTGGGGGAAAAATGTATTATTATGTTGTATTTCTATAATACAGATACAGTAGATGTAAATAACCTCAAGAGAATTTTATAAATGTGGTAGCATAATTAGGAAATGGTGTTTTATTTTTAATATAATTTAGTTAATTGAAGTGTATATAATTTAATTGTTCATAAGGGTCATATTTTAAAGACAACTCACAAAATTCCTACAACTTTAGCAATTGCTTCTCACAACCCAGTATAAGCCAACTCCAGCACACCACTGCTAAAATCTGCCATGTGATATCCAGATTCTCATTTTCTTGTTCCCTACCAAAATGCCTAGGATTCAGTTAAAGTTTGGCTGTCCACAGAACCACTTCAGGGAGCTTGAGTCCCTGACTGAATGGAGCAGAGATTCCTGTCTCTCCTGATCCTGCTGATGCACACTGGATTGAGAGTAAAAAATTAAACCCTTAGAGTGTTAAACTCGTTGATTGTGGGGTTATGTGTCGCAGCAGCTGGTTATTGACTATCCTGACTAAGACACCATTAGAAAAACAAATGAAGTCTGTCATTCATTGATTCCCATGTTTGGTGAATCGCCAAACTCACCTGAAAATGTGTTATAAAATACAGATTCCTAAGCCCTTAGAGATGATCAGGTGTAAGGTCCAAGACTTTTAGGGAAAGTCTTCCTCATGATTAGCCAGGTTTGGGAACCACTGATCCAGTTCATCCCATTTCTCCCCAGTTGCTTTAGTAAACTAAAGCCTGCCTACAGTTTTGCAGAAGGAAAACATTATCTAAGATATATAGGGTCATAATTGGAATTATTTCAAATTTGAAATAGGCTTGTTTCAAATTTGAAATTTGGTCGAAGTTTTCTCTTTCAACATTTGCGGGGGGGCGGTATGGCACACTGCACAGTTTGCGGGATCATAGTTCCCCGACCAGGGGTTGAACCTGGGCTACTGGCAGTGAAAGTGCCAAATCCTAACCACTGGACTGCCAAGGAATTCTCATGTTTCATCTTTAAAATGTATTAAAATTCTATATTTTGTTTCATAATAAATATGCTTGTTTGGATATTATAAAAATGTTTCAGATTATTTACCAGTTAGGTTTCTTGACTCCCTTCCCTTTCTCACTCTCCAAAAACAGTGAATTGATGCTTTAGTAGACATGCCTGGTAGTGTCATGTACTCCAGTGCTACATTTGAGAAACTTACCAGTATTTCTGTGGACTAATCTCTTTGGAGGTGCCCCCAATAATCAGTTGACCACATTCTGCTTGAATACCTCCAGAGATGGGAAGCTCATTACTACTCAGGACAAGCAGCCCTTTCCATTATTGAATATCTCTGAATATTTAAGAGCCCTTCTTCACAATGAGCTAGGACCTAAACCTGTTATTTCAAGACTTTAGGTTTGTTCCTTTTGCCCCTCCCCACCTAAAAAGTCTACATGTATATAAAATTCCCACCCATATGATAGTCTTTTAATCCTTTAGGACAGCTATCATGTTATACTACCCCTGATTTTTCTACTCCACAAGCCTGATAGAGTTAAGATTATAGAGAAACAAAAACAGGGAGCCAAGGGCCAATTTAAAATTTTAAAAGGCTTACAGGAAACATCGAGATTTAGTTTTGTAGTAAAAGCAAGAGTTTGACAGGCGAGGTGGGAAGTGGGTGCCAGAGGAGGAAACTGAGCAAAATCTAGGAAAGAGTCTGATCTGTTCAAGATAACCAGAAATTGAGTAGACATGTAGTAGAGGATGATGAGAAAAGAAGTTGGAAAGATAAGAAGGTCAATTTCTTTGCTGCAAGAGCAGCATCATGATCATCTGGGAAATGTTAGAAATAAAAAGTAACAGTAAAATTAGAAGTGACAGAAGGTAGAAGGTGAAAGGTGGAATGCAGACTCAAAGACAAAGGGAATGGAATCGGTGCTGTTACTCATCACACACAAAGGAGAGCCGAATACTGACTAGAGATGATGGACTATGAAACAGGGAAATACTGATGATAGTAAAACTAAAAATAATATCAAACTATCAAACACTGGAAGGAAAAAAGGGTGGGGTAAAGAGGTGGTACTGATGAACAAAATGTTCATATATCATAAAAGGGAGAAAAAAGATAATGCCTTAAGTTGATAAATAAAGGAAAGGAGTTATAAGTGTATAACTTAAAGTTATGGAGTAACCACCAGGGGGTCTAAAATCAAAAAGGCATCTTCCAGGCTGTGGGACTGGAGGTAAAGGAGATTTAAAAAATCCCAGGCCCCACCCCAGATTTACTGAATCATAATATGCATTTTAACAAGATTTCATGTAATTAGCATGCACATTATAATGTGAGAAGCACAGACATAACAATCTGAGAGACTTGGCAAATGCTTTAGCACTCAGGAAAGAGAGAAAGAAAAATTGCTATTACAAACGCAAACAAAATCCACAAGTAATGATCATGGGAAAAATCATAATATTGTTTTCATCTTTTATTACATATGAAATATATGCTATAATATTTTCAGTACTTACAGTCTCTAAAGGTTTTAGCCTAGCTCTTTTGTCTAAGACTTTGAACTTTACCTTGCAGGGAATGGGGGATCATTGAGCAAGAGAATGGCATGGTTAAATCTGAGTAACCCTAACCGTCCCTCAGGTACATGTATAGAATGTCTGAGTGGAAAGAATGGTGCTTCCACATGATAATTTCATGTAGTTTTGTCTGATCTCCAGTTGCTTGGAAATACAGGATGGTATATAAATGCTCCTTCACGCTTCTGTTACCAAAAACGTATTCCTTCTTTAAACAAACTAAACCATATCCTCTTGTATTATGAAGGCAGTCTCCTTTCCTATGGTCCTAAAGACTTTTTTGTCCCTCTGACTATATCCAGGGTTACAATGTTGATCCTCATTTCAAATTCAAATAGGTCATTTTTCTAGTGCAAAGAAGTCACTGAATCTGTTGGTCTTTGGACCAGCATGATCCACTCTAATTATGAGAAAGCCATTGACTAGTTAGATGAGGACTCTGGGTCTGAAGAGCATGGTTTTTTTCTCTATGGTGTCCCAGACCCCAGACTATTAGAAATACTGCAGACCTACTTACTTCAGAATAACTGCAGATTCATGCCCATTTCTACTGATTAAGGGATAGAGATGAGAGAGGGAAAGAGGTCAGAAGAGACATGATGATGGATCTGTTTCTACTCACGCTTGCCCCGTGTGTCTGTGGGGACCACCCTTTCCCATCCTCATGCCCTGTGGTCTACGAGGCGCTCCCCCTACCTGTCATTCCAGTGGAGGACAGGTGAGGTTGGCCCTGCCAAACAAAGCACAGCATCAACCCCACCAGTGATAGGTTCAGGGTGGGCACGCACCAAGCCTAACCAATGTGAACCACATCTAGGACTTTTGTCAAATTCATCAAGGGAAAAAAGTCTTCCTACTTTACACTGGAATTTCTAAACTCCAATCATGTATCCATAGAGCTGAGCTGCTACTGACCATCTTTGCTCTACTGTGCCCAGAGTCCACCTGAAAATGAATTACCACAGAAGAAAGCAGAACTTAATGATGGGGAAAAAAAAAAAAAAGATTGCTGATGACATTATGCAGCTCTGCTTACTTCTGTCATGAATGAAAGCCATCCTAGACTTGAACATCACTGTTTATGAGCCAACAAGTTCCCTTTTAGCTTAAGCAAGATAGAATTTGATGTATGACAACTGCCTTTTAAAAAAATATCTTTACTAATGTAAGGAGATAAAAAGGGAAAAGGCTATCTGGACAAAAGACATGGATTGAGTCTGAAGCTGCCCCTTCCCGGTGTCACAGAGGCAACAACACACACACACTGTTGGGCAGAGCACAAGACCAAAATAGGCAACATGTGGGCTGATTAAAGGTTGGCATCTAGAGCCAGACTGCCTGGGTTTGTAGCCCGGCTCATTAGTAAGTTGAGTGATGCTGGGCAAGTCATTTAACCTTGCTTGTCACTGTTTCCTCATCTATAACTTGAAGTGAAATGACAGAACCTACTTAAATAGGGTTGATAAATGAATTACGTGAGGTTATAACATGAAGCACTTAAAAGAATGACTGGCACTGAAAAAAACATTTTTTTGATGGCTATTATTTTTTTTAAGCTTTCCTTCCTTCTTTCTTTCCTTCCTTCCTTCCTCCCTCCCTCTCTTCTTCCCTCCCTTCCTTCTTTTCTTCCTCCTTTTCTGAGTCCATTATTTCCTCTTCTAAGTCAGAGAGTGCACAGTGTTTAGGAAGCAAGATGGACGCACCTCAGTCTGGTGAGGAAGACCTTGTGCCCATTATGAGTTTGGGTTTATGTGCCACACATGCAAAGATTAGGGTAAAGGAACAGAGAACTCACAGAGAAGGGATTCCTCCCCCATCACTGGGATGGTCAGGGAAGGTTTGTGGAAAGGGATCTCTAGGGGTACACACTGCAGTCACTGAAGGGCACAGTGGTGATGCTGTGGGGAAAGGCCTCCTTAGAGAGATTTATAGCAACATCCCACATTGATTCCCTCCTAAGGCATGAAGCATTCAGTGTGGGCCAAGTACAAATGTGTAAGTAGTGTGAGCAGAACAGATGATCAAATTAACAGGGCATATTATTCCTGATAAAATATTTACACTGGGTTGGACTTTAAAAAAAGATCTCTGATTGCTGCCAACGCTCTAATTCTCCTTGAGAATTATGAAAGTTGGGGTTTATGAGTCAATACAAAGGCTAAAGTGGGATCCTGGTGGTTCTATTCTTAGGGTGTGAAAATATCAATTCAAAAGGCAGAGTTAGGGCCATGATTTGCATGAAACAATAAGATCTTGGGGGTGTTTCAATCCGAGAAGGTGAGTCATCTAACTTGCCTCCAAGTAGTTGTGGGGTATCTCCCCAAAGCCTCGCCTCTGGCAATAGACACCCTGACAGGGAGGGTGTTGTCAATTTCTATACAGCTAAACCATGGAGGCCAAATGCTTTTACTTATGAGAACTATTCTGAGCTATAACTCTATAGCTTTTGAGCAATGCAGCTGAAAGATACAAAACTAACAGATAAAAAGGTGGGTGCAGGCACACATATATATTCACACACATAGCGCCACATGTCTATCACAACTAAATACATATGGCAGACTTACCCACCCAATGCACACAATGCATACCTCAGGAATACTGACACTCACAATATTACATTCATACACACACACCCTCCACACATTCATACCAAACACACGTGCCACTTGCATACCCCTCTCCTATACTCACACATCCAAAACATGGCCACCACATGTGCCAGACCAGGTAAGTCAGATCAATTGTACATATCAGCCCCACACCCCAAACATTCATCCAAAATATGCATCATACAAACACACACACACACACACACACACACAGAAATACACTCCAAATTTAATAGACTGCATTTTTTTCTTCAAGAGATGCAGAGCTTCATTTTTAATGATGAAAAACAAGAGAGAGATAGATAGAAAGAGGAAATAGTTTTAATTCAAAAATCATCAAGAAGGCCCAGGCTTTCAAGATGCAACAGTTTTTGCACAACCAGGCTAAAGGTGCCCCAGGAGATGTTCAACACATTTAATTCACTCTACACTCAGGGATGAAAATAAAAAGAGTCTGATGAAGCAGCCTCCATTGAGCTCTTCAAAGGCAGGGCCTCCACATGTGGAGCTGGTGTGATAGTAACAGTGAGAAAGCTATCTTGTGTCTTGCCTTGGCTCTATCTTTATGACTTTTCTAGGAATCTACAGCCTTGGAGCAGAGTCTACAGGGCTCAGACCCCTAAGATGAAGTAAGGCCTAGTAAGAGGTGAAAGCATTCAACTCTTTCCCCAATAGTGACAGAAGCAATACTCTAGGATAAAGGTCACAACAATTTAAAGTGGATCTCCTGCCATGGCTGTCAGGGCAGTTTGTTGTAAGAAAGGAAGAGTAGGAGGGAGTCCAATGAATGAGTAACGACCATGCAGTAACCCTGGACTGAGTGTCCTAACTACGTTATCTCATTTACTCTTCACAGCCTTGAAAGTTCCCTCATATGGACCCATTCTACATATTCTATATAATAGATTGAGCTGCTTGTCCAACTGCACACAGTTTGGGGCTGGTTTTGAACTCAGGTCTCTCTGCCCCTTGTGACTGAGCTCCATCTCCATTTATCTAACTGGTCTGTTAGTACCATAACTGGTAACATGTTCATACACAGAGAGAATCAGGGTGAGGTCAGTGGACATTGCCATGAACATCAGGAAAAGAAAAACCTTAATACCTCTTTATTCATATTAGACCAAAAGCATAATTAATACCTATTAATTTTTAAGTTGTGAATAGGTCACTGCATTGGCATTTGAATGTGTTATTTTTGCCAGGGGAATCAGCTGGTATGGAAACAGCTACTTCTATGAACAAGTGCATAAATATCACTCTCAAAGAAAAAGTATAAAGCATCGACCTTCCATACCACACTACACCCATCCCTCTCATTTGTCCCCCTTGAGACAAATGTGTCTCATTTGCCTTTAACCCCTAGTGCCAGGCACTCAGTAGGTACATGGTATATGTCTGATGAGTAAATGACAGAAGGAATGAGTAAAATGTACAGTTTTACATAAAACAATGGAAACTTATACAGCCCCAAAACCTGGCAGCAAGATCATTTGCATGGAATGGCACATACTGAGTTTGGTAATGAACTCACAATATGAAGACAGAAAAGGCAAGGCTGATATTCCTAACTCATCATGCCAAGGCTTTGGTCCTTCGAAAGCAGAGCATCCTCTCTGATGAGCATGACCATAGATTTCTTTCCAGGAGTCCTGTTTCTGATGTCTGAGGACGATCTGTTGTCCTTTTTTTTTTTTTTTTTTTTTTTTGCAGTATGCAGGCCTCTCACTGTTGTGGCCTCTCCCGTTGCACAGCACAGGCTCTGGACGCGCAGGCTCAGCAGCCATGGCACACGGGCCCAGCTGCTCCGTGGCATGTGGGATCTTCCCGGGCCAGGGCACGAACCCACGTCCCCTGCATTGGCAGGCGGACTCTCAACCACTGCGCCACCAGGGAAGCCCTGCTGTCCTTTTTGATTCTGTAATCCTACCAGTGTTTATAAGTACAGGTACCAAAATAGTTAAGAGCACAAAACTAGATCCTGCCTGAGGTTTGATTTTCTAAGGGGGAAAGTTTTTAAATTTTGGAAAATTACAGAAAATTTTCTGATATGCCGATCCTCTAACCTGCTGTTGTTGAAAGAAAGAATAAATGAACGAATGAATCTAAAGTAGAAGGAAAAGTAGGAAAGGAGTAAGATGAGAAGAAGAGGGAAAGGAAGGAAAGAATAAACAATGAAATGCAGGGATACACATTAGTTGTTATTAAAAGCCAAGCACTCTACTTAACCCATTTCATGCATTATCACATTTGATCTGAAAAACTGCTACTATTATTATCCCCATTTTTTAATATGGGCAAACTCAGACTCAGACAAATTAAATTACTCATGCAAGGCTCACAAAGCTTAATAGGCTATGGAACTAGTTAGAATAGCACTAAACTTCTTGACCTAATACCCATTATCTCTTTAAGACAATAGAAAGAAACCTAAAGTTTTATTTGTTTGGATTTGATTTTGTTTAAAGCAAGGGAAGAATTGGGTTTTAGGGATATCAATCTGCAAGCTTTCAGAGGATAGACTGAGAAACAACAACATACATCCGTGAGAGACCAGACTGGCTGCTACAGGAATCCAGGCAAGGAGCATGGAGTCTTGATAGCAAAAATAATAAAAATTTTCCCAGTTGAAGAAATACCAAATGCATAGTTAAAATTAGTGTAGAGTAGGACTTCCCTGGTAGTGCAGTGGTTGAGAATCCACCTGCCAGTGCAGGGGACACAGGTCCAGGAAGATCCGACATGCCGCGGAGCAACTAAGCCCGAGTGTCACAACTACTGAGCCTACGCTCTAGAGCCTGCGAGCCACAACTATTGAGCCCACGTACCACAACTACTGAAGCCCAAGTGCCTAGAGCCTGTGCTCCGCAACAAGAGAAGCCACCACAATGAGTAGCCCACGCACCGCAACGAAGAGTAGACCCCGCTCGCTGCAACTAGACAAAGCCCGTGCACAGCAACGAAGACCCAACACAGCCAAAAAAAAAAAAAAAAAAAAATCAGTGTGGAGTAGTTAGAAATGAGGGTGGAGAAAAACGGTTTACGTGTAGTGAAAATTCCTAGGATGAGGAGGAATTTCTGGGTGTCTCTATATGTTCATTAATTCGCTGAGTCCCTACAATGTTGATAGGTATAAAGGGGGGAAATAACCAGCAAAACCAGACCCCATTTTTTTTTGTTTGTTTGTTTGTTTTGCGGTATGCAGGCCTCTCATGGTTGTGGCCTCTCCCGTTGCGGAGCACAGGCTCCGGACGCGCAGGCTCAGCAGCCATGGCTCACGGGCCTAGCCACTCCGCGGCATGTGGGATCTTCCCACACCAGGGCACGAACCCGTGTCCCCTGCATCGGCAGACGGACTCTCAACCACTGCGCCACCAGGGAAGCCCCAGACCCCATTTTTGTGCATCACGGAGGCTAGGTGGGAGACTAACAAAATAATTTCAACTGATAGAAGTTTTGACACAACATGATTGTGGTACATGCAAGGTGCTCCAAATGGAAGGAAGAGGGACTCCAGCTCTGAGGACGGAGAGCAGAGGACCCAAGAATGCTTTGCACAGGAAGAGATGCCTTACTGCGTTTTGAAAACCCAACAGAAGTCACCGAGGTGAGGCAATAAAACTGGGGAGAAAGACAGGAGCTAAAAAAGTTTAGATGTCAATAGACATGCAAAGAAGTAGAAGCTGATTTCCACATTCTGACCCTACTTCCCACCCCTATTGCTTGTCTGTAGTCAGGACCGGGCATCAGCACAGTCCACCCATAAGCCTGTACCTGGTGATGAGCAATTGCTCTCTGCTTACAGAGAACTTACTGAAGCCATTTGGGGCTGTGGCCTGTTATGGCAACTGCCTCCCTGTGGCCTCCAGGTAGGCTGAGTTCCTTTTGACCTGAAAGAATATAATACAATAGGAGAATGACTTAAACAAAAGTTAGAGCCAGGAATGTCCCACTTTGCCACTTGAGCAAATGTTCCATGTGTCATTTTTATTAATGCTATCAGGAAAAAAAGGATTTCACTGGCCATGAGTGGGGAGCTTAAGTGTCTTTTTCTGGAGGTGCTGCTAGTGCTGTGGGAAATTACATTTGCACCCTGGGCTTCCTGCATTGATGGAATGTATTTATTTCCTCCTGGAACAAAAGTAAATAACTCTGGAGGGAAACCAAGAAGCTCAGGCTTCCAGGACCACCCTTGTTTATTCCCTAGATGTACAGAGAATCCATCGGTTGGAAATTGGCCAGCTGTGAGAGGTACACGTGATTTAAATACTGATAGTTTAAGCGGCCTTGGCCCCCGACGGTTATCACATAATGCACACAGTTGTCAGGAATGCCATGTGGTGTAACACAAGAGGATGCTACAGCCCGGAGCTATGCAATCTGACAGCGCTGGAGATAAGCGTCTACTGTCTCTCGAAGTTAACAAATATATTTCTGTGTGTGTGTGTGTGTGTGTCTATTCAGGTTTAAATGATTTAGTTGATAAAGATAGTTTTCATTGAATTACTCTGGGCTCACATATCCTGCCTCCCCTGCTTTCTCAAGATGAATCCAATCTTAAAAGATACAACTGTTTTATGCACCATTTATGTGGAAAATCTGACCTGTAGGCCATCCGTGCCAGTTAATTAATTTTCCTTTGCTCACCAGGCAGCTGTCACAGAGGCAGAGCTGTCTTGTTTTTTGCCTAAAATAGTGTAGGGAAGGGTTCTTCAAATTAGAATGCAAGACGTCACTCAGAGCTAGCCCCTAAGGGGAAAAAACCGAGAGGTTGGAAAGTACTCTCAGCCTCCTGTCTCCCTTCCTTCCCATTGGCTTACATGCCCACTTTCTCTCACAGTCCTTAGATTAAAAATTTCATATAATAACGTCTCCTCCACCCACCTATCAAAAAGGGCTAGTTTCCATTTACACATTCATGCGTTCTGTCAGTCTGTCAATCAGACAGGCATCTGTTCATCTGTCCATTCTGTCACTTATTCATTCATCCATTCAGCCCTTAAACTCTCATTTTTCTACTTCTCTATGCAAAGGACCATTCTGAGCTGCTGCTTCTTGCCCACGTAGTACCTGTGTATACTTTGTTCACAGCGCTTCCAGAAACAGACAGTTTAGACACAGTGCCGGGTCTGTCTTCCAAGCTCTTTCCCTTCCCTCCCTGAGCCCTTGCTCTTGCCTCTGCCTGGAACACTCCTTCCCTCATTCCTCTGATCTGTCTCCTCCTTTCCTTTAGGTCTCAGCTTAAATGCCACCTCCTCAGAAGTCTAAAATACCCTCTCATTATACTCCCTCTCAATACCCTGATTTCTTTATTTCTTCACAGTACTTATCACTATATGTAATTATTTTTTGTATGTCTTTGCTTTTTTTATCTTTATTCCCACTTGGCTGCTAGCTCCACAAAAGCAGGCACCGAGGTGGCTTTCACTTTTGAATGCCTAGAACCTACAGTACATTGCACAAAATTGTTAGTAAATATTGTTAGTGATCAAAGGATGAACATTTTTATCTTTGCATCTCCAGCTAATAATTCAAGATTCTGCATGTAATAGGTGCTTGGTAAATGCTGGCTGCTCAGAAATGAATGGATTCTACCAAATACAGACTGTGAATTGAAAATGTCTGGAGATGAGTCCATTTCTATTTTCCATTTTCTTTGACACTAATGTCTCTGTCTCCCCCGTCTCTCTCTCTCTCTGTCTCTCTCTCTAGCTCTATCTCTGTGTCTCTCTCTCTAACTTTGTTGTCTGAGATCCTTTGGAGCCATCTGAGGTTCTAAATGCTATCCTGAAGCCATCCTGGGCAAGATGGATAATGCTGTCTCAGCAAAGCATAAACCATGAAAACACAACCAGCTGAGCTCTTAACACTTTTCATGATGGCTTCACATTTACATTAAAAATGTGGGTGAGAATGGACAAAATGTATAATTTTAAGCTGGAAGTCACTCACCCGCTTACTTTTTTTTTTATTCTATTTAGTTATTTTTGGCTTCACTGGGTCTTCGCTGCTGCGTGCAGGCTTTCTCTAGTTGCGGCGAGCGGGGGCTTCTCTCCGTTGCCGTGCGCAGGCTTCTCATTGCAGTGGCTTCTCTTGTTGTGGAGCACGGGCTCCAGGTGCCCAGGCTTCAGCAGTTGTGGCACACGGGCTCTAGAGTGCAGGCTCAGTAGTTGTGGCGCACGGGCTTAGTTGCTCTATGGCATGTGGGATCTTCCCAGACCAGGGCTCAAACCTGTGTCCCCTGCATTGGCAGGCGGATTCTTAACCACTGTGCCACCAGGGAAGCCCCCACCCGCTTACTTTTGAAATATTGCTTCAATTGGGCTGAGAAGGAAAGTTTGACAGAAAGAGAATTTTGCAAAGTGTGAGTGGAGAACTTGCCCTGAAAGCTTAACTCTCCAATGTACACACCATGGAACATTTAGCAGTCCCCCTTCTTCATTGCCCATTAAAATAACCTGTGGTTCTTGAGTAATGGACCTAAACTAGGCTCCAAAAATGCAGAAAGTGTTGCTCATCTTCTGAGGGAGAATATTAAACAGAACTGAACAAAGAGGATGACAGAAGCCTCGGGAGCCATTGGGAGTAATGGGCAATGCCTTTCTGCTCCATTCCAAAACTCCCCATGTTGTTTGAGCTCAGGAGAGAGGAACCAACAGAGCACCTAATTGTTAACACATTTCCCTCATAAAAATAAATGATATCTATAGAGATCTAACATACAGTATATTTAATATAGACAATAACTTGTGCTATAAGTATGTAATGTGATAAATACTTTTCCAACAGCAAAATATTGTGTATTACAATATACAAATGTATCAAAGTAACACACTGTATACTGTAAATTTGCACAATGTTATATGTCAATTTTATCCAATGGAAAAAAAAGAAAAAATAAGATTACATCACAATAGGCAAAAACTGAAAGCCACCTAAATGTCCATCACCTGGCATATGGATAGGCAAAACATGGTCTGTTTATACAGTGGAATAATACTCAGTAATAAAAAGGAACGAACTACCGACACATGCTTCAGCATGAATGAATCTCAAAAACGTTATGCGAAGTGAAAGAAGCCATACACTGGAGACCAAATATTGTGTAATTCCATTTATATGAAATCTCCAGAAATGGCAAATTTACAGAGACAGAAGGTAAATTAGTGGTTGTAGGGGCTGGAAGTATGAATGGGGATTAATTATAAATGGGTATGAAGGGACTTCCCTGGTGGCGCAGTGGTTAAGAATCCACCTGCCAATGCAGGGGACGTGGGTTCAATGCCTGGTCCAGGAAGATCCCACATGCTGCGGAGCTACTGAGTCCGCGCTCTAGAGCCCGTGAGCCACAACTACTGAGCCCTCATGCCACAACTACTGAAGCCCACGTGCATAGAGCCCGTGCTCCGCAACAAGAGAAGCCACTGCAATGAGAAGCACACGCACTGCGACAGAGCAGCCCCCGCTCGCCGCAACTAGAGAAAGCCCAAGCGCAGCAACAAAGACCCAATGCAGCCAAAAATAAATAAATAAAAATTAAAAATTAATTATATAAATAAATAATAAATGGGTATGAAGAATCTTGTTGGGGGAGTAAAAATGTTCTAAAACTGATTTAAGGTGATAGCAATGGCAAGTTACTGAAAAATCACTGAATTGCACTCTTGAAGTGGGTGGATTTTATGATACATAAAATATGCCTCAATAAAGTTGTTTTTAAAATTTAAGATTATATTTTATGCAATAGCACTGCATGCTTAGCTTAAATTACTGCTCCTTTGATAATAAAACACAATTAATTATTACCTACATTTTTTTACATATTTTTAAAGTTAAACTTGTCTCTGAAAAATAAAATTGAGCAAGTTTTTTCCAGAATATTAATTCTAAAAAAATTAATTGCCTAATGTAAATGCTGAAAAACACTGTTTCTGAACCAAAGTTTTTTCTGGGAGATTTTAAATAATGAAGTGTAGAGCTTTTTTCCTTCAAAATGAAATATTTTGTCCTTTAGTTTGGTTCATTTCACTTGATTTCAGAGATTCTAATTTCCTCTGGGCTAATGGGAGTGGTCAGGTTTTTGTACATCTTCTCAGAGGGAATTAAATTTGCAATTATTCCTAGCACACCACAGACTTTTGCAAACCCGTGTTTCGTGCAGTCTTCAGATCCCTGTTGCAATTAGCATATTTTCAAGGTGAAGTGCAGATGTCAAATTAATGTGGAAGGCATCAGGATTGCTGAAGGGCCCAGGTCAATTGGTATTGGTCTAATTGGAGGACATGAGTCTTTCCTATTAAAAGGGTCCAGGGACTGACATCAGAAACAGGCAAGGTCCTTCATATGTGAGCAAGGGCAGGGGGAAGAAGAAGAAACTGGAAACACAAAAGAGGACTTGCTTTTACAGAGAAAGTTAGGATTCAGAAAAGAGAGTGAAATCACAAGGAGAATTTTATTATTACTTCTATTTAGTTACTGTTACTTGGGGGGGGTTGTTTTTTGTCTTGTTTTGTTTTGGCCACACTTTGGCATATGGGATCTTAGTTCCCTGACCAGGGATCGAACCCGCACCCCCTGCAGTGGAAGCTCAGAGTCTTAACCACTGGACTGCCAGGGAAGTCCCCAGTTACTGTTACGTGCCAGGCATTTTACATGCATTATTTACATTACACCATGTAAGTCTGACAAAAACTCCCTTGGTAAATTATTGTTCTTATTCTGCAGAAGAGAAAAGTGAAGCCCAGAAAGATGCAATCATTTGCAGTAAATGATTTTTGAGCACTTACTATATGTCAAGAACATTTTTAATGTTTTTCTTGTTATCAAATTTACCTCTCACAATAACCCATAAGGTAGATATTATTACCTGCATGTTGTGGATGAGGGAATTGAGGCAAAGGGAATTTAAGAAACATGCCCCGGGTCCCACAGTTAGTGAACTTCACAGGCACTGACTCCAAAACTGGTCCAGCTGCAGGTAAAGCATCAAACTTCTCAAGAGCTTGTGAAAGGCTATGGACTCTCAGACCCCCAACCTTGCTGTTCTCCAAATACAGATCTTTCCTTCAGACCTGTTTATTTTTTTCCCAAGTTGGGCTGCATGGAGCCATTGAGTGAAGAGGAAAGGAGAGAATTATACAGTCTTGAGTTTTTAAAGAGCAGCTCTGTTTACTGTTGTATACATTAGGGGTTTTATGAGATGTCATTTGAATAGAAGAAGCTCTGAAATTATCAAGAAACAACAATTTTAAAGCCAATATAACAATTACATCTTCTTGAGGGTGATTTCCTTTCACTTCAAGACAGAAATAAAAGGAAATGTACTCAGGGCATTAGATCTGGGATTAAGTCCTGAGTCTGACCCATACCAGTTGCGTATGATTTGATATATCCATCTCTTCAATCTTTAGTTTCTTCATCAGTCAAAAGGGAATGATAGTTGTTTATCTTGCCAATGTTACAAGGAGGTTACGAGGGTAAAGTGAGATAATCTATAACAAAGTGCTCTGTATCCTATAAAATAGTCCTGAAACAGTAAGAACACATACAAGTGATTCATGGAATCAGTTCTTTGGCATTGTGCCAGGTAAGCTCCTTTACATGGATTATCTTCCATAAATCCCACAATTGTTCTAAGCAATAGGTACCACATTATCCGTATTTAATAGATAAGAAAGCTAAGGCTTACAGAGGTTAAGCAATTCACCCTGATGTTGGAACCAGGAAAGTGACAGCACTTCTAGAATCTAGAATCAGAAACAGCTTTAGATTCACTTTTTTAATCACTGTTTTTTAAAGATGCATATTAATGTCACCTTTTTTTAGTATTTCGAAGTGAAACTGATCATTCCTACTTCTGTTCTCTGTGACATATTTGCACTCCTTTTATAGAATCTAATCACAGTCTTTCTTGCATTCAGAATGATGTGGGTTTTGCCTAACCCTCATCAAGCAAAATGCCTAGAAGGCAGGACTGCATCTGTGCCCTCCAAAACTCCTAGCATCTAGAACAGTGAGTGCCCCATAAGAAGGCATTCCCTTCTCCATAACTTCCCTACAGGTAGAATTTAACCTCTTCACACTGAAATCCACACTGGGCTCCTTGTCACTCCATGGCAAGTTCTGCCTGGATTCTCTGGACTTGTGCCATTACAAAAAACTTTACATCTAGTTAAAATGGGAAAATAATCACAATAACTACAATAACAACAGTGGCTAATACCTATGGAGCACTTACTGGGTCTGAGCCTGTGCAAAGTCCCTTATGTGTGTCACCTCATTTAAACTTTACAACAAGCCTGGTCTCAACCACCCCCTTCTGCATTGTACAGACAAGGAAACTGAGACTTACAGGCCAGAGAGCTAAGAATGTGATAGAGTCCATTTAGAACTAAGGGTTGCTGACCCTACAGCCTTAACACTTTACCCACAGACTTCACTGCGGTCCTTTTCTGGAATTCTCCTTGCAAAATTCTCTTCATTCTTTTAGACACACTTAATATGCCGGCTCCTTGCTGAAACCTCCCCCTTCTCTCAGCTGTTCCCATCCATTCTCAACCTCCTACCATTCATTCTATCCCTATACATACTTTCATTTTTAGTCATTGTCTTTTCTGTCCACTTGATTGTAATATCCCGTTTCATGACTGCATTTCTCACAGCACACAGCCTCTAGACATACAGTGTCTAGCATAGCGTAGACATTAGTATTAAGTTCTGAATTCTCCATGCGCCATTCATTCATTCATTTATAATTCAGTAGATTTGCTATATAAGAGGCCAGCTATACTATCTTTTCCCTAGCTCCCAGAGCAATGTCTCTTGGTTATGTCAAACAGAGCTGTCTTAATTATTTGACTCATCTTTCAACTGTTGGTTATTGAAAAACCTGTGGAGGGAAAGTCTCCACAGGATTTCTGACATATTTTGACAAAGTGAAGGACAGGGCCTGAGTCCATGCCAGGGCCCTAGAATAAGGTGACTGTAACCAATTTTATACAACTGTGTTTTCATCAGATCATGGAAGTGGTTGGGATTTTAAAAGACTGAACAATTTCCCAAATTTGTCTGCTCAACATTTACTTTCTAATCTTAGAGACACATTCCAAAAGCAGACTCTGTAAGGAGAAAGAGGTAGGGGACAGGAGAAATATAGCCACCGGGGATCACTGCTGGGCACCTTCCATCTACCAACCCTATTCTTGGTGTTCAGCTTATGTTATTACCACATACGCATCTCACAAAAACTCTTTAACACCTGTTAAAATTTCCCTGAGTCTTGTGATTCTATAAGCCATCTCTTCCCATTAGAACAGTGCTTTTCAATATTTTAAAGTGTATGGATACATTTAGGGGAAAAAGCATACTCAATAAATGTATGTATGAGGGATCTGCATTTTGTGTTAGTCATTCAACATATTTTTGAGATGTTACCAGTTACTGAACACTGTACACCTGAACATTGTTGTAGGTAAAAGGAATAAAACAAGGAACAAAATAGACAAGACCCCTGATATTATGAAACCTATATTATAGGGCTTCCCTGGTGGCACAGTGGTTGAGAGTCCACCTGCTGATGCAGGGGACGCGGGTTCATGCCCCGGTCCGGGAAGATCCCACATGCCGCGGAGCGGCTGGGCCAGTGAGACATGGCCACTGAGCCTGCGCGTCCGGAGCCTGTGCTCCACAACAGGAGAGGCCACAACAGTGAGAGGCCCGCGTACCGCAAAAAAAAAACAAACAAACAAAAAAAAAACCTATATTATAAAAGGAAGATAAAATCCCTTGTTTGGTGATAGGGTTGGGGTTGGAAGCTGAAAATAGACCAAGATTTTCAACAATGAGCAAGAGGTTTTTTTTCTATAGAATTAATATTTCCATATCAATTATAATATCCTGGAATATGTCCTCTCTATATAATACAGACCATTTAAATATAGTGGGTAATATATATACACATATATAGTTCTCTCTACATATGTATGTGTACATATATATTACATATATACTGTGTGTGTGTGTGTATATATATATATATATATAGAGAGAGAGAGAGAGAGCGCTTTGATAACTTTTTGTCAATGTTATGGACTGAATATTTATTTGTGTCCCCCACCAAAATTCATCTGTTGAAGCCCTAACTCCCAATGTGATGGTATTTGAAGGCGGGACCTTTGGGAGGTAATTAGGTTTAGATGAAATCATGAGGATGGGGCTCCCATTATGGGATTAATGTCCTTATAAGAGGAGGAAAAGGGACAAAGGTCTCCTTTCCTCTCTCTCCACCATGTGAGGACATAGCAAGAAGGCAGCCATCTGCAAACCTGGAAGACAGCCCTCGTCAAGAATCAAATCTGCTGGCATCTTGATCTTGGACTTTCCAACCTGAAACTTTTGTTGTTTAAGCCACCCAGTACTATGATATTTTGGTAGTATACCATTATGGTATATGGTATTTGTTATAGCAGCTCAAGCTGACTAAGACAGTCAGGGAAATGCAGAATTAATTTAAAAAAAATTAAAAAGATGTATCCAGTAACACATTTTTTTTTTTTTTTTTTTTTTTTTTTTTTTGCGGTATGCGGGCCTCTCACTGTTGTGGCCTCTCCCGTTGCGGAGCACAGGCTCCGGACACGCAGGCTCAGCGGCCATGGCTCACGGGCCCAGCCGCTCCGCGGCACATGGGATCCTCCCAGACCGGGGCACGAACCCGCATCCCCTGCATCGGCAGGCGGACTCTCAACCACTGCGCCACCAGGGAGGCCCTCCAGTAACACATTTTTATAACTTTTTATTTTGAGGTAATTTCAAATGTATGGAAAAGACATAAGTATAGTAAAAAGAAGTTCTGTGTACTTTCACAAAGATTCACCAGTGGTTAATATACAATCCCCAACTGGAATTGTGAAAATGTATATTTTATATATATATATATATATATAAATTAAATATTGCAATATATAATGCAATGCAGTGTGTGTGTGTGTGTGTGTGTGCAATGCTTGATACTGATGATCCTGGACTGTGTGTGTGTACACACTATAAAGGGCATTATTGAGACTACTGGTGAAGTTTTGAATAAGATTTGTAAATTAGTTAATAGTATAAATTAGAAAATAAGATTTATCGTTGTACTGTGGTTATATAAGAAAATGTCCTTGTGCTTAGAAAATACATACTGACTTATTAAAGGGGAATCTTGCCTGCAACCTATTTGCAATGAGTTCAATAACACTTTAACTGATGTCAATTTATATTTCCAGCCTACACTGCTTCCCTGATACCCAGACTCATATTTTCAATTGCCCACCCAACACTCAGCTTGAACATCTCATTAACCTCAAACTCAACATGCTCAAAACCAAGCTCCTCCTCTTACTGACCTTCTTCCCTCCCCAAACATTCTCCCCTAGTCTTCCCCTTCTTAGAAAATGGGACCTCCATCCTCCCTGTCGTTCAGTAGTTGAAGTAATACTTAATCCGTTTTGTGTTCACATTCCACATTTCTACCTTCAAAACATAACCAGAAACTGTCCCCATATGACTAGCTCCTCCACCACAAGTACCTTTCTCTCTTCAGGGATTTCCGCAGTAACTCCGGAAATATTCTCCCTGCTTCCACACTCCACCCAGAATTCCCACACAGAAGCCAGAGAGATCGGAGCAGAATACAAGTCAGCTCATGTTACTCTTCTATTCAAAACCTTCCAATGGTTTTCTACCCTACTCAGACTAAAAGTCAAACATTAAAGTGAGCTACATGACTCTGCGTGATCTGGCCTGATGTCATCTTCTGTAACTCCCCCGCCCTTTTCACTTCATTCCAGGCACAGTGACATCTTTGTGAGGTCTCTCCCCAGTTGCCCCATGGCTGATTCCCTCCCTTCCTGCAGGTCTCTGCTCAAAAGTTACCCTCTCAGAGGAGTGAGCGCTATCCCTGTACCTTTCAGTACAAAAGAGCAAACCCCACTTGCCATCACTTCCTGTCCTCACTCTGTTTTATTTTTCCCTGTAGAATGTTTCACCAACTATCATGCTAAAGCTTTACTTATTAAACAATTTATTGTCAGTCTCACTCCATCAGAATATAAACTTCATGAGGGCTTGGGCTTTGTCGTATGGTCTTTGTTCATATAAGTGCTCAGTAAGTTGCTGAATGGTTCAAGGAACATTAGAGTCACAGTAACATCTACGTATATTTTGGGAAGAAGAAACACAGACATGTAGAAGATTCATTCAGTCTGCAGACACTTTTCTGTGTCATTAATGAATTCTGGGGCCTCTAGTATTAGCTCTAAAGCTAATAAAAAGAAAGATGTATCAGAGAAAGCTTTGCACTAAGATTGACGAGACCTCATTTCTAGTCTTGGCTCTGGACTTGAAAAACACATTTAACCTTAGTTTCACCATAAGTAAAACCAGAGATCTGGGACTTTCTAGGATCCTTTCCGGCTCGGGCTGTGTGATTCTGGGTGCTACCCACTGCTTTTGAAATCCTCAAAGAAGCACATGTGGCTTATTGACATAAGAACAGATTTGCAGGTTTAAAAGCTTCATATATAAGCATTAAGAAATTCACTTTGGATTCTCAAAAGGTGGTATTTGAAAACCTGCTGCTTTTACTAATTATGGTTATTCAGACTTTTCATTATTATTATACAGAATAATAATTGTCATCACTTACTAAGTGCAAACATTTTAGGAACTTAGTTAAAAGGGGAAAAAAAGTGTAATTACAGGGTGAGGATATCTGCATAAATTGATGGATTTCAGGCGTATATTAAGGTAGCAATGCATTATAAAGCCAGGAAGGTTTTCTCTTGATTTGCACGTATTCTTTATTTACTTTTAATATAGTTAATTTTTTTGATAGCACAATCTTTTCTCCTTTGCTCAGCCTCCTGGCTGCCCATCTCAGCCACTGGAAGACTTATTTGGAGCTAACTTATCTTGACATAATCGTGCAATTGTGGAGGATGGCTGACCTGTGTCTAAATTCTGGTTCGGCCATTCATTTATTTGTGCCCTAAAATAAGCTTCCCACTTTCTCTTAACTTTAAGGGTTTTCTTTTTTTTTTAATGGAAATAACAAAAGCCAACCTGGAAAAAGAAAAGCCAATCTGTTAAGGGAACTTTTGTAAGACAATAAAATAAATTTGTAAAGCACTTGGCATACACATACACTTGCTAGCTTCCTTCTTCTTCTCCCTTTTCCATCTCTGTGGCCTCAGAGAAACAACTCCCATGGAGAGAACATGGAAATGTTCCATGAGAAAAGTTCTCCACTCTTGCAAAGGAGAAATGACTTCCGAATCCCTTTTACATCCTGATCCTCTTTTAAAAAACCCAAATGCCCCATTTTCCATGCTAATACTTCTCCACAAAAATTTGCTTAATTATAAACCCAGCAAAAAGAACATTTTTTTCAGAGCACAAACTTGTTAAAATGTGTGTGTCTGCATGTATCCATCCATTTCTATTCTCTTCAAAACAAAAGCAACAAGCTAGTACCCAATGGGCTGGAAAATGGCCCACATATGTGTTTCCTTTACTCTGCAGTACTTTAATTTTAATTTTTTTTCCATTTACATTCTTATTCTTAAAATATTATTACATATGAAATTCTGAATTTCTGCTTTATTCTGAAACATCAAAAGATCTGATAAACGCAGATTAAGCCCTTGCATATATGACCAAATGATTTTTGACAAGGATGCCAAGACCATTCAATGTGTAAAGGACAGTCTTTTCAACAAATGGTGTTGGGAAAACTAGATACCATATGCAAAAGAATGAATTTGACCCTTACCTTACACCATATACAAAATTAACTCGAGGGACTTCCCAGGTGGCACAGTAGTTAAGAATCCACCTGCCAATGCAGGGGACACGGGTTCGAGCCCTGGTCCAGGAAGATCCCACATGCTGCAGAGCAACTAAGCCCGTGTGCCACAACTACTGAGCCGGCGTGCCACAATGACTGAAGCCCACACCTAGAGCCCGTGCTCTGCAACAGGAGAAACCACCATAATGAGAAGCCTGTGCACCACAACAAAGAGTAGCCCCCACTCAGCACAACTGGAGAAAGACTGTGTGCAGCAACAAAGACCCAACACAGCCAAAAATAAATTAATTAATTTTAAAAAATTAACTCAAAATAGATCAAAGACTTAAACTTAAGAGTTAAAACTTTAGGGCTTCCCCAGTGGCGCAGTGGTTGACAGTCCGCCTGCCGATGCAGGGGACACGGGTGCGTGCCCCGATCCCGGAAGATCCCACATGCCGCGGAGCGGCTGGGCCTGCGAGCCATGGCCGTGAAGCCTGTGCGTCTGGAGCCTGTGCTCCGCAACGGGAGAGGCCACAGCAGTGAGAGGCCCGCGTACAGCAAAAAAAAAAAAAAAAGAGTTAAAACTTTAACACTCGGGCCTCCCTGGTGGCGCAGTGGTTGAGAGTCCGCCTGCCGATGCAGGGGATACGGGTTCGTGCCCCGATCTGGGAGGATCCCATATGCCGCGGAGCGGCTGGGCCCGTGAGCCATGGCCGCTGGGCCTGCGCATCCGGAGCCTGTGCTCCGCAACGGGAGAGGCCACAACAGTGAGAGGCCCGCATACCGCAAAAAGAAAAAAAAAAAAAAAAAAAAACTTTAACACTCTTAGAAGAAAACAGGGGGAAAGCTTCTTGACATGGAGTTTGACAATGATTTCTTGGACATGATGCCAAAAGCACAGGAAACAAAATAAAAATAGTTAAACTGGACTACCTCAAAATTATGAACTTCTGTGCATCAAAGGACACAAACAACAGAGTGAAAATGCATCCAATGGAATGGGAGAAATCATGTATCTGAAAAGGAGTTAACATCCAGACTATATAAAGAAATTCCACAACTCAACAAAAAATAACCCAAATAAAAAACAGGCAAAGGACTTAAGTAGACATTTTTCCAAGGAAGACACAGCCAATAAGCACATGAAAAGATGCTCAACATCATTAATCACTAGGGAAATGCAAATCAAAACCACAATGGAATATCACCTTACACCCATTAGTATGACTACTACCAAAAAAAAAGAGAAAATAACAAGTTCTGGCCAGGATTTGGGGAAATTGGAACCCTTGTGCACTATTGGTGGGAATGTAAAACGGCGCAGCCACTATGGAAAACAATCTGGTGGTTCCTCAGAAAATATTAAAAATAGAATTGCCATATGATCTAGCAATTCCACTTCTAGGTACATACCCAAAATAATTAAAAACAGAGTCTCAAAGAGATGGGTGTACATCCGTATTCATAGCAGCATTATTCATAATAGCCAAAAGGTAGAAGCAACCCAAGTGTCCATTGACAGATGAATGGATAAACAAAATGTGATATATACATACAATGGAACATTATTCAGCCTTATAAAGGAAGGAAATTCTGACACATGCTACAACATATACTTTGAGAACAATATGCTTATTGAAATAAGCTGGTCACAAAACTACAAATACTGTATAATTCTACTTACATGAAGTACCAAGAGCACTCAAATTCACAGGGACAGGAAATAGAAGGGTGATTGCTAGGACTTGAAAGAAGGAGAAATGGGAGTTGTTTAATGGGTATAGAGTTTCAGTTTTGCAAGATGAAAAGAGTTCTGGCTATTAGTTGCACAATAATGTGAATGTACTTAATCTACTAAACTGTACACTTAAAAATGGTTAAGATGGTAACTTTTATGTATGTGTAGTTTATCAAAATTTTTCTTTAATTTTCTTAAATCAAAAAGGAAAATCCGGGCTTCCCTGGTGGTGCAGTGGTTGAGAGTCCGCCTGCCGATGCAGGGGACACGGGTTCGTGCCCCGGTCCGGGAAGATCCCACATGCCGCGGAGCAGCTGGGCCCATGAGCCATGGCCGCTGAGCCTGCGCTCCGCAACGGGAGAGGCCACAACAGTGAGAGGCCCACGTATCGCAAAAAAAAAAAAAAAAAAAAAATCCACTCCTTGACACTGTTCCTGGATTCTCAATGAGGGGTTTTCCTTTTATAATGGATTGACAATGGTTTGTTTGTGACAGGCTGGTTGTTCAAACTGGACAGTAGCAGGCATTTTTAAAGCAACTATACTCAGGTAGTTTCAAGTTCCCTGAAATTATAGGTCACTAGTACTCATTACAGATGTTTAAAGAAGTTCATCAGTCCCTGGAAAAATCAGCAGACAGCTTAGCTTGGGAAAATTGTTTGACTTGTACATGTAAAAATGGGTGTTTGGGGGACTTCCCTGGTGGCACAGAGGTTAAAAATCCACCTGCCAATGCAGGGGACACTGGTCCGGGAAGATCCCACATGCCATGGAGCAACTAAGCCCGTGCGCCACAACTACTAAGCCTGTGCTCTAGAGCCCACGTGCTGCAACTACTGAAGCCCGCGTGCCTAGAGCCCGTGCTCCACAACAAGAGAAGCCACTGCAACGAGAAGCCCGCGCACCGCAACAAAGAGTAGCCCCCGCTCGCCGCAACTAGAGAAAGCCCGCGTGCAGCAATGAGGACCCAACACAGCCAAAAAGCAAAACAAAAAAAGGGTGTTTGGGAGGTAAACCTGGTATAATCACAGCTGAAAGATGGTGAGCAGTAGCTGTCACATTCTTTGGTGTTTGCAAAAACTTCCGGAGAACTGCATGCATTATGTCCTTTGTGAATGCTTTATATACATCTCCAAAATAAACGTTCCCTTTCATAAGAGGGGTATCCAATCTCCAAAGTAATTTATGTGCATAAAACTGTTTTAAGACAACAAAAACAGATATAAAATTTCCATTTTCCTGATTCAATTTTGCAATGAAGAATTATTTAGTGGGTGGGAAATTAGGCAAGTCTTTTCCTTTGGCACTAATGACACAGCAGGGATATATAAATAGGGTAGCAGGCAGCGGAATCCCCCACATGCTCAAAAGGTGCCAGGGAAACCATCTACGCTTAACAAGGCCCTTTGCCTGATTTTCCCTGGCTTTTTTCCCTTATTAGAATGTCACCATGTTAATCTGTCTTCACTATAGAGGCCGCCTCTTTTATCCCTCTCTCCAGCTCAGGCGTTCCATCAAAGCTAATATCAAATCATCACACTGTACACCTTACCTATGTACAGTCTTTACTCATCAATTCTACTTCAATAAAGCTGCGGAGTGGGCAGTTAATAATCCAGAGTGTCGCTCGGTAAAACTATTCCATAGCAGGCTTTTCTTTAATTGTAAATGCTGAAGCTATCAACTTCATAATTAAGTAAAAGCTGATTGTAATTAATGCCTTCTTCTAAGGAAAACTAAGAAAACACACACTTGATCAATCTAATGAAAACATAATCTGGGTCCAAAAATTGAGTCAGAACAAGCACCAACTGGAAACAAAGCCTTCACTATGCAACACATTTTCTGGGAAGCTCTCAGAATATTTTTTTTTAGAAAATCTGCTTTCCTCAACTGAGAGGAAAAATGCTCATATACACAAAATGCTGAATATAATCTCAAAGTGATATGGACTCCCCTTCATGATCTATGGATCTCCTTGAATTCTAGATTAAGGAAGTCTGCTGCTCCACTTTCTGCAGATCGAACAATTTGCAAGTAGAGTCACATATATCATCAAAGAGGGCTTTTTTTAATGTGTTAAACTGTATTTTAATGTGCTAAATTATAGGGCAACCAGCACATCCCCTTCCCCAAAGGTGTTCTTTAAAACAAAACTCTTAAAATTTTTTATCCTGATATACATACCTGACTAACATTACATTCACATGGAAACAGGTTGTGGGTGTACAGAGTGAAGTCATCTAAATATGAGCACTTTACCAAATCCCTCTATTTCCTAACTGCAAATTATGTGAGCTGTGTGTGTGTGTTTGTGGATTTTAATTTACTTCTTTGGCTAGTGACTTTGAGTTAATTATTGGAAGATAATAAAGCCTAAATAAAACTCTAACCAAGTTACTAGATGATTTGATTTCATGTTGCCAAACTGTGCTAAGTTACAACAATAGCATACAATGCGAGAGACACTTTCTCTTTCCCTTTCTTGAATCTTGAACTGGGCGTTGAAAACTTACCCTGTGTTTGAGCAGTTGAACTTTCCGTGTAACGCTTGCAAACATAACCTCTTTCCTTTCTGCATTCTCCGCTAGACTATACTTTTTTTTTTTTCTTTTTTTTGTGGTACACGGGCCTCTCACTGTTGTGGCCTCTCCCGTTGCACAGCACAGGCTCCGGATGCGCAGGCTCAGCGGCCATGGCTCATGGGCCCAGCCGCTCCGCGGCATGTGGGATCTTCCCGGACCGGGGCACAAACCCCTGTCCCCTGCATCGGCAGGCGGACTCTCAACCACTGCGCCACCAGGGAAGCCCTAGACTGTACATTTTATGAGGGCTCCGTCGTGCCTACCTTGCTGACAGTGCTTGACACAAAGCAAGTGTTCAATTTTAATGATGCGTTTGGATGTCACAGTACAGTACACAGTTACTGTTTAGTCTCCTGCTGAACACCACGTGCGTGATGTCAGTAGGTTAGAAACTGGTTTCCTCAGAGCCGTGGGGTTCAGGCAGAGGTGGAAAAGGAAACAGAATTGCTAAGAAGTCGGCCATGTAGTAGGTGGGTTCCATCCCCACTCCCCCTCCCCGCTCCAATCAGATCATCTCTGCTTTAATCTGGGCTTTTACAGAAATATTGTCAGAATGAAGAATTTCAGCCTCGAGCAAACAAACAGAAGTTTAAGAAGTCCTAGAACACTTCAGACTCCATAACTGAATTTTGGTGACATTAAATTCAATATTTCCTAACACTTTTTTCTTTTCTATGGATTGACCAATAAATTGACAACTGAAAAGTGTAACTATTTTGTATTCAGTTCCTTCAGATTCAAGAAATATATCCCCCAGCCGAATGTAAATCGATGAAGTTAGAACACACCCTCACACCACACACAAAAATAAACTCAAAATGGCTTAGAGGGGAGAGCAGGGGTGAGGGGTGGCCGACGGGGATGAACTGGGAGATTGGGATTGACATATACACACTAATATGTATAAAATAGATAACTAATAAGAACCTGCTGTATAAAAAATAGATAAAATAAAATTCAAAAAAAATAAACTAAATAAACTCAAAATGGCTTAGAGACCTAAACATAAGACATGGCACCATAAAACTCCTAAAAGAGAACTTAGGCAAAACATTCTCTGACATAAATCGTACCAATGTTTTCTTAGGTCAGTCTCCCAAGGCAATAGAAATTTAAAAAATAAACAAATGGGACCTAGTCAAACTTGCTAGCTTTTGCACAGCAAAGGAAACCATAAACAGAATGAAAAGACAACCTGTGAAATGGGAGAAAATATTTGTAAATGATGCAACTGACAAGGGATTAATCTCCAAAATATACAAACAGCTCATACAACTCAACAACAACAAAAAACAAACAACCCAATCAAAAAATGGGCAAAAGATTTAAATAGACATTTCTCCAAAGAAGACATACAGAAGGCCAACAGGCACATGAAAAGATGCTCAACATCGTTAATTATTAGAGAAATGTAAATCAAAACTACAATGAGGTACCACCGCATACCAGTCAGAATGGCCATCATTAAAAAGTCTACAAATAACAAATGCTGGAGAAGGTGTGGAGCAAAGGGAACCCTCCTATACTGTTGGTGGGAATGTAAGTTGGTGCAGCTGCTGTGGAAAACAGTATGGAAGTTCCTCAGAAAACTAAAAATAGAATTGCCATATGATCTAGCAATCCCACTCCTGGACATATATCCAGACAAAACTATAACTCAAAAAGATGTATGCACCCCTCTGTCCATAGCAGCACTATTCACAATAGCCAAGACATGGAAACAACCTAAATGTCTGTCGACAGATGAATGGATAAAGATGTGGTACATAGGGCTTCCCTGGTGGCGCAGTGGTTGAGAGTCCGCCTGCTCATGCAGGGAACACGGGTTCGTGCCCCGGTCCGGGAAGATCCCACATGCCGCTGAGCGGCTGGGCCCGTGAGCCATGGCCACTGAGCCTGCGCGTCCGGAGCCTGTGCTCCGCAACGGGAGAGGCCACAGCAGTGAGAGGCCCGCGTACTGCAAAAAAAAAAAAAAGATGTGGTACATATATACAATGGTCATATAGTACATATATACTACTCAGCCATAAAAAAGAATGAAATAATGCCATTTGCAGCAACATGGATGGACCTAGAGATTATCATACTAAGGGAAGTAAGTCAGAAAGAGAAAGACAAATACCATATGATATCACTTATGTGTGGAACCTAAAATATGACACAAATGAACTCATCTACGAAACAGAAACAGACTCACAGATGTAGAGAACAGACTTGTGGTTGCCAAGGGGGAGGGGAGGTGGGGGAGAGATGGATTGGGAGTTTGGGGTTAGCAGATACAAACTATTACATATAGAATGGATAGCAACAAAGTCCTAATAGTTCCCTATAGCACAGGGAACTATATCCAATACCTTATGATAAACCATAATGGAAAGGAATTTTAAAAAAAGAATGTATGTATATACATATGTATATGTATATGTATAACTGAATCACTTTGCTGACAGCAGAAATTAACACAACATTGTAAAATAACTATACTTCAATTAAAAAAAAAGAAAGAAATATGTTCTCATGTTCTTTCAAAGGAGATAAAATTTTCAGATGTGCCAGAAGTTTCAAACGAACATTATATTTTTCATGGAAATTCATTTTATATTATTAAAATGTATTAGGATGTGACTCTACTTCTCCCTGGGTAAGTCTGAATGAACTCAGCATATGTTAGGAGCCTATTTATGGTGTACGAATAACATGTGTAATAAAGTATGGTAGAAGAGTCAGAAACTTTTAAGAGTAACAACAGAGTTATCATTTTGCACTTGGGAATGCCAAAATTTATGTAACAAAAGTACAGCATCCCTTTTGTAATTTTATAAGATGTGTTTTGTTATTAATCGATTTATCAGCAATAAGATTATAAGTAGATCACATCATCAGAAAATCCACAAACAACAAATGCTGGAGAGGGTGTGGAGAAAAGGGAACCCTCTTGCACTATTGGTGGGAATGTAAACTGGTAGCCACTGTGGAGAACAGTATGGAGGGGAGGTTACTTAAAAAACTAAAAATAGAACTACCTTATGACCTAGCAATCCCACTACTGGGCAAATACCCAGAGAAAACCATAATTCAAAAAGACACATGCACCCCAATGTTCACTGTAGCACTATTTACAATAGCCAGGTCATGGAAGCAACCTAAATGTCCATCATCGGATGAATGGATAAAGAAGATGTGGCACATATATACAATGGAATATCACTCAGCCAAAAAAAGGAACAAAATTGGGTCATCTGTAGAGACGTGGATGGACCTAGAGACTGTCCTACAGAGTGAAGCAAGTCAGAAAGAGGAAAACAAATAACGTATATTAACACATATATGTGGAATCTAGAAAAATGGTACAGATGAACCAGTTTGCAAGGCAGAAATAGAGACACTGACATAGAGAACAAACGTATGAACACCAAGGGGGGAAAGCTAGGGGGTTGGGGGGTGGGATGAATTGGGAGCTTGGGATTGACCTATATACACTAATATGTATAAAACAGATAACTAGGGCCTCCCTGGTGGCGCAAGTGGTTGAGAGTCCGCCTGCCGATGCAGGGGATACGGGTTCGTGCCCCGGTCTGGGAGGATCCCATATGCCGCGGAGCGGCTGGGCCCGTGAGCCATGGCCGCTGGGCCTGCGCGTCCGGAGCCTGCGCGTCCGGAGCCTGTGCTCCACAACGGGGGAGGCCACAACAGTGAGAGGCCCGCATACCGCAAAAAAAAAAAAAAAAAAAAAAAAAAAAAAAAAAAAAAAAAAAAAAAACAGATAACTAAAAGAACCTGCTGCATAAAAAATAAATAAATAAAATAAAATTCAAATTAAAAAAAAAGATCATAAGTAGACCAGTGATATTCGGAATTAATAGAAATCATTGCTTCTCTGGAATATTTTTCCCAACGTTTTCACAAAAGTTTCTATCAATCACTCACTTTTTCCTAAGCAAAAGTGCTTTCAGCTTGGAGGGGATGTTAGCTATGGAGGCAGCGTTAGTTGCTGGGGGAGCGGGGATAGTGGTGACAGTTACGGGTACTAGTGATGTTACAGGTGGTCATTGTGGGTGGTGGTGGTAGTGAGGGTGGCAGTTGGGGAAGATAATGGTGACTTTTGCGGGGGCAGCTGCTGTGTTAGTCATGGTGGTGTCAGTGGGGAAGGTAGTTGTAATCGGAGGTGGTGGTGATGGTGATGGTGATAGTTGTGGGCAGTGGTAACAGTAGTTGCAGGCGGTAGTTACTGGCAGTAGAGTCGTATATATTTGGCTAGAGTGATGAAGAGGTGTGGGCAGAGGAAATTATTCTTAAGAGGAAATTTTAGGGATTGTATTATGTGATTGAATATGTTGTTTAAACATGACAAGATGTAGTTTGAAAAGAGCTAATCATAAAACATCCACTGTAGCCAAAATTATCAGGGTTTCCTTTTCTGTGGATCTGTTGCTGGCAGTCACTGAGGAAAATCCACCAGAGTGACACAAGAAACTACCATACTACTCTGATTGCTGACTATAACTTTAACTAGTGTCCGGGCTTTGGCTTTCACTCTGGGATGGGAGGCTTTAGGGTTTTGGACAAAGGAGCGACACGACTTGACCTAAGTCCTCAGTGCAGCGATCCGAACAGTCTGTAGGAGAGCAAGTGTGTGAGATGACGTGGCTTGGACCAGGGAGGTGGAGGTAGATGTGATGAGGTGTGGCTACGTTATGAATATATTTTGAAAGTAGAGCCCACAGTATTCTCTGGGATTTGTGGGATGTGAGAGCAGGCAGTCTAGAATTTGGAGAGAGTACCCCAGGTGATTCTGAGAGAGGACCACGCTTTGCACAACAATGATGCAATGACATATTTTTTTACTTTTTCATTTCTCATTAGAAACTGACAAATTTCTTGGCACGTTGATGGTCTTAGTAACTTTTTTTAATGGAAACACATTCAATGAGGACATTTTCAGAAAAAAACTTATAAGCAAAATCATGCCAGGTCTTAATACTAATCCACATGTTTCCTTGTCAGTAACAAGGTGTATATTTTAAAAATATTTATTAAATAAACAAATCCTCATACTTTTTTTTTTTTTGGCTGTGTTGGGTCTTCATTGCGGTGCACAGGCTTCTCATTGAGGTGGCTTCTCTTGTTGCAGAGCATGGGCTCTAGGTGCACGGGCTCAGTAGTTGTGGCTCTTGGGCTCTAGAGCACAAGCTCAGTAGTTGTGGTGCACAGGCTTAGTTGCTCCGTGGCATGTGGGATCTTCCCGGACCAGGCATTGAACCCGTGACCCCTGCATTGGCAGGCGGATTCTTAACTACTGTGCCACCAGGGAGGTCCAAACCCTCAAACTCTATTTTCACAATCTGAGCCAGCCTTCTCTAATGTAGGTAAACCCACAGCCACAGAGTAGAGAATATTTTTGGAAAGAGTCTGATGTCTCCAAACTGTGTGAATGAGACTCAGGAAATCTGAAAGCTTGGTTTTTATTAGCACCAAACTTCCCATTAATAAAGGGGTTTATAGAACATTGAAGCAAAGGCTTCCCTCTTTCTTGAGGAATTATCAGAAGGTATGTCCCTACATTAATAATCTCTCCACTATTCTTCTTTTTCTCTTTAGTCTGTGCCCATGGCATGTATGATGTCAGCAGCCACAAGCTATTCTGAATGATGAGAACTGGTTTTCAGTAACCTACAATGCAACTGTTTGTTTGTCTCTCTTCCTATGGAGATCTAGAGGCATTTATTAAACACACACACACACACACACACACACATCACTATGACACTGACTTAGTTTACTAAAAATAATAAAGTATTTTACAAAATTAGTTTCAACTCAAAATGAGTTAAAGCAATTAGGAAAAATAATAGTATCACCAATACTCCAACTCAAATATTCAGTTTCCAAGAGTTCTTTAACCCGTCCTACCCCTCATCAGCACCTGTTGTAAATACCAGGTCACAGTACATTTGGATGTCTTACTTGGAAAACTAGTAAGTCCTCACCAAAGTCTTGGTCTTAAAGAAGCAAGAGAGAATAGGAATAAATAGTCACCTCCAAATCAGTCGTCCTTTGACTTCAGAAAATCCCATGGTCTTAGAAGCTTCAAAGTCAGAATCAGTTCCATTCACCACTCTTAAAAAGACTGATCTCTGAGAGAGAAAAATTGAGCGTTATTTGGTTATTGAATTTTCTCATTCACTCAAATATATACATAAAGTATCTGTTTTGTATCAGGCACTGTTCTATATACTGCAGTAGTGAGGGAACAGAGAAAGAAAAAAGAAAAGAATCAAGTCCCTGCCCTCACAAAGTTTACATTCCACATTGACTCCAAGTAACTTCAATCAAATATCATGCTAAATTTTTCAAGAGTTTCCTTTTGGTTTTCCATAGTCTCTCCCAAGTAACTGAATATCTACTTTTCTGGGAAAAAAAAAAAAGCTATGCTTTCTGCCACTTGGCCAGCACAGATAGTTCAAGATCATAGAAAGAGACATAGTGCTTATTTATAACTATAAATGCAAATACATAAATGTAGATATCAAATATATATACAAAATGTTGATATACATACACATAAAAGGTAAGAGTCTAATGGAGCAATTAAAAGTTAGGATTTGAAGTTCAAAAACACATGTTCCAGTCTTGATGCTATCACTTAACTAAGCCATTATATCTCAGGTAAGTTTACTATCTCTTTAAATCTCAGTTCCTCACCTGTAAAGCTGGAATAATAATACATACATACATAATTGGACTAATGCGATGATTAAATATGAGAATGTATACTAAAGCACGTATTCCAGTGGCTGGCACCAAGTTCATATCTAATACTCATTATCACTGTATTTCTATTACTTCCATGTATCATACATGGAAATTAAGAATCCTGTCAGCAAAATCTCAATCATGTTTTCTGATTGTTAAAAAACTATCATTCATAGTCACTGGGGCATTTCTTCCCTAAGTTTCTGCAGAAACTCGGTTTCTAAAATTTGATATCAAAAACTGGCAGAAATTCAACTGAATGTCCCACTGCAGGCCTCCAAAACACATCTACATCCGAATCTGTTTCACTTGATTTCCCAAAGTAGGTCACTGGCATATGACACCCTTTACTGTTGTATAAAGAAAAGCATCAAAACTGCCATTGCTTTTGCATAAATGTATTTTTTTCTTCTCTTCTCTTTTAGCATTTTTTTCTTCTCTTTCTTTAGATCTAGCCTTAACAGAATCTATTTAGGAAGATTTTTCTTTTTCCAAAAGCATAATAAGGCAAGTGAAAACATCGCTACTAGATGACCCTGAACATAATTTCAACTTTTTATATTATTCTGGACCATCCTTTGCAAGGATGGTCCCATCCCTCCTTAAGGAGAATCCTAAAAAGGAAGTGGAAGTGGATTTGCCAGTGTAAAATGGCATCTAGTTAGCAGTCCACATATTAATATCTCAAAATATGCCATTGTAATACCTACAAAGACTCAGTAAGACATCAGAACTCAAAGGAAGCCTGGAAAATGAGACAGACAACCAAGCCATTACCAGAATCTGTTTTTGTCTTTATGATATTATGGAGTTATTTTTTCAGGAACTTAGATAGTGCTATTCACCCTAAACGATGGTAGCTCCAAATGTCTTGAATGTAGTGTTTCTATTGTTTATGATGCTTCACAATGGATCACTTCTCAGTTCTCTGGTTATTAGCTCTAGTTTCACTTCCTGCCTTACCTTTCACCAGCCCACACTGTTCTATATTACATTCCACGTTCAGCTAGAAAAAAAATGTCTAAGGGAAAACAGATAAATACTCCTGTTAAATACCAAAGTTTATTAAGTAAAAACAAAAATGCTCATGGCTGCATTTTTTTCCCAGTTTAAAATTCATGGACTTTGTGACATATTGCCCCTAATGGAACAGAGTCATCTCTTACTATTCCAAATTCTTGGAACTCTTTGCTAAGTCTGCTTACTGGGAAAATATGTTGTCATTTTATTACATTAAAAAAAATGTAGAGTTTTGGCAACATTGACTGGATCATGAATAGAAATACTCCATTTCTATTTTGCATATGATAGAACTCACTCCGGTTGGATCATTTAACTACGGGAAAAATTTCAAATTGTGGACTAGACACATGTGCATCAGAAACTTATGGGCTAGGGTGGTCATTAACAATTCAGATTCCAAGTTCCCACCCACAGATGTTCTAATCCTGTAGGTCTGGGGTCAAACCTGACATCTTGAAATCAGAGAACATTTCTCCAGTGATTAAAGGATTTGGTGAAAAGCCCACTTTTCCATATGTACAAACTCAACTTTACCTACATCTTTCTACACTTCGCCTGTACATACACTTTTCTAAATACACTTTCCTTTTATCTAAAATAAGTTGGAAAGAACTGGGTTAGATTTTTCAAAGAAAGCCAATTATTGCTCTGCAAAGTGAAGGTAGTGTCAGTTTCATTGTAGCAGGTGTTTTATAAGCTGATAAAGTCTAGGAAGATATGCATATGATCAATCCTTTGAAGGTGGTTTCAAGAGAAATAGGGGGCTTACAAGATTTTTCACTTTCAAGATAGAATATAGATGAAATCCCCTAGGACATCATCCTATTAATGTAATTACACAGATACAGGCATTGAAAGAAGTATCAGGTTGATTAAAAATGACAGTGAGAGAGCTGGCAAGTGCAAGTAGAGATTTCCAAGCTGACAAAATCAGAACCAAACAGCATACATTTAGGTTAGAATAAATCTTGCTGAAGAATGCAACCCTCCCTAAAGAGAATCCTAAAAAGGAAGTGGAAGTGGATTTGTCAGTGTAAAATGGCATCTAGTTAGCAGTCCACATATTAATATCTCAAAATATGCCATTGTAATACCTACAAAGACTAGTAAGACATCAGAACTCAAAGGAAGCCTGGAAAATGAGACAGACAACCAAGCCATTACCAGAATCTGTAAGAAATCCCAACAATAACAAGCCAAGAGAGCTGAAATGAGATACCCTACAAATGATCTCATAGCAAACACACCACCCGGAAGTTAACTGGAAGAGGTTTGGTATCTCCATTTATTATTTATCTCTGATTCAGTGACTCAGGAACCATGCTCAGTTATAAAATGAGGCAGCTGTCCCTATCTTGGGAGACTTGCTTTCCTCTGTTTACACCTTAGTCCCTTCCAAGTGCCTCCCACTCAAAATATATTGGAGGATTTTAAACCTAAGAAAAGCAACAAGGTTAAAAAGAGGGAGGACTGATGATGATATAATACGTTTAAGATGGTGTAAAAGACTCAAATAGAAATGTTAAGTAAGGTATAAATCAGAAAGAACCTTTAAAAGTAATGTGTACAAGAGGCTGTAGTCTTTCAGAATTTTTCGTGAATCCATACGTTCAGGGATGGGGCAATGTGAGCAGAAGTCTGTCTGAATTCAACGAAGCTGCAGTAGATGAATGGCTATGGGCAATGGAAATCAGCCAAGAGCTATGAACATTAGCCTTCCCTCCTGCCCTCACTCTGTGATAAAAACAAATAGGAAAACCTAGCAGACAGACTTTTTCAGTTGGCATTAGTGGTCGGTGTTCTGAGTAGACTGTCCTATAATGTAGAATGGACTGAATCATGTTTAAGAACAGTATTTTTAAATCAACTTTATTGAGGTATAATTTGCTTTAAACAAAATGTACCCGCACAACCCCAGAGACGGGCATGAGACGCTAAGGCTGCTGCTGACGCCACCAAGAAGCCTGTGTGCGAGCACAGGTCACTATACACACCTCCCCTCCCGGGAGCCTGTGCAGCCCGCCACTGCGAGGGTCCCGTGATCCAGGGACAACTTCCCCGGGATAACGCACGGCACACCTCAGGCTGGTGCAACATCGCGCAGGCCTCTGCTGACGCAGGCTTGCCCCGCACTCCGTACCCCTGCCTCCCCCCGGCCTGAGTGAGTCAGAGCCACCCAATCAGCTGCTCTTTTAACCCAGTCCTGTCTGAGCAAACAACAGATGCCCTCAGGCAACCTACACGCAGAGGCGGGGCCAAATCCAAAGCTGAACCCTGGGAGCTGTGCGAACAAAGAGGAAGGGAAACTCTCCCAGCAGCCTCAGAAGCAGCGGATTAAACCTCCACAATCAACTTGATGTACCCTGCATCTGTGGAATACCTGAATAGACAACGAATCATCCCAAACTGAGGAGGTGGACTTTGGGAGCAAGGATATATATATATATTTTGCCTTGTTCTGTTTTTGTGAGGGTGTATGTGTATGCTTCTGTGTGTGACTTTGTCTGTATAGCTTTGCTTTTACCATTTATCCTAGAGTTCGGTCTGTCCATTTTTTTTTTTTTTTACTTAAAAAAATTTTTTTAAGAATTATTTTTTATTTTAATAACTATTTTATTTTATTGTATTGTATTTTATCTTCTTTCTTTCTTTTTCTCCATTTTATTTTGAGCCGTGTGGATGACAGGCTCTTGGTGCTCCAGCCTGGCATCAGGGCTATGCCTCTGAGGTGGGAGAGCCAAGTTCAGGACATTGCTCCACAAGAAACCTCCCAGCTCCACGTAATATCAAACGGCAAAAATCTCCCAGAGATCTCCATCTCAACACCAACACCCAGCTTCACTCAACAACCAGCAAGCTACAGTGCTGGACACCCTATGCCAAACAACTAGCAAGACAGGAACACAAACCCACACATCAGCAGAGAGGCTGCCTAAAATCATAATAAGGCCACAGACCCCAAAACACACCACCAGACATGAAGCTCCCACCAGAAAGACAAGATCCAGCCTCATCCACCAGAACACAAGCACTAGTCCCCTCCACCAGGAAGCCTACACAACCCACTGAACCAACCTTAGCCACTGGGGGCAGACACAAAAAACAACAGGAACTACGAACCTGAAGCCTGCAAAAAGGAGACCCAAACACAGTAAGTTAAACAAAATGAGAAGACAGGGAAACACACAGCAGATGAAGGAGCAAGGTAAAAACCCACCAGACCAAACAAATGAAGAGGAAATAGGCAGTCTGCCTGAAAAAGAATTCAGAATAATGATAGTAAACATCATCCAAAATCATGGAAACAGAATGGAGAAAATACAAGAAACACTAAACAAGGACCTAGAAGAACTAAAGAGCAAACAAACAGTGATGAACAACAGAATAAATGAAATTTGAAATTCTCTAGAAGGGATGAACAGCAGAATAATTGAGGCAGAAGAATGGATAACTGACCTGGAAGATAAAATAGAGGAAATAACTACTGCAGAGCAGAATAAAGAAAAAAGAATGAAAAGAATTGAGGACAGTCTCAGAGACCTCTGGGACAACATTAAATGCACCAACATTCGAATTACAGGGGTTCCAGAAGAAGAAGAGAAAAAGAAAGGGACTGAGAAAATATTTGAAGAGATTATAGTTGAAAACTTCCCTAATATGGGAAAGGAAATAGCAAACAAGTCCAGGAAGCACAGGGAGTCCCATACTGGATAAATCCAAGGAGAAACATGCCAAGACACATATTAATCAAACTATCAAAAATTAAATACAAAGAAAAAATATTAAAAGCAGCAAGGGAAAAACAACAAATAACATACAAGGGAATCCCCATAAAGTTAACAGCTGATCTTTCAGTAGAAACTCTGTGAGCCAGAAGGGAGTGGCAGGACATATTTAAAGTGATGAAGGAGAAAAACCTACAACCAAGATTACTCTACACAGCAAGGATCTCATTCAGATTTGATGGAGAAATTAAAACCTTTACACACAAGCAAAAGCTGAGAGAGTTCAGCACCACCAAACCAGCTTTACAACAAATGCTAAAGGAACTTCTCTAGGCAAGAAACACAAGAGAAGGAAAAGACCGACAATAACAAACCCAAAACAATTAAGAAAATGGGAATAGGAACATACATATCAATAATTACCTTAAATATAAATGGATTAAATGCTCTAACCAAAAGACTGGCTGAACAGATACAAAAACAAGACCCCGGGCCTCCCTGGTGGCGCAAGTGGTTGAGAGTCCGCCTGCCGATGCAGGGGATACGGGTTCGTGCCCCGGTCTGGGAGGATCCCATATGCCGCGGAGCGGCTGGGCCCGTGAGCCATGGCCGCTGGGCCTGCGCATCCGGAGCCTGTGCTCCGCAACGGGAGAGGCCACAACAGTGAGAGGCCCACATACCGCAAAAAGAAAAAAAAAAAAAAAAACAAGACCCGTATATATGCTGTCTACAAGAGACCCACTTCTGACCTAGGGACACATACAGACGGAAAGTGAGGGGATGGGAAACGATATTCCATGCAAATGGAAATCAAAAGAAAGCTGGAGTAGCAATTCTCATATCAGACAAAATAGACTTTAAAATAAAGACTACTAGAAGAGACAAAGAAGGACACTACATAATGATCAAGGGATCGATCCAAGAAGAAGATATAACAATTGTAAATATTTATGCACCCAACATAGGAGCACCTCAATACCTAAGGCAAATACTAACAGCCATAAAATGGGAAATTGACAGTAACACACTCATAGGAGGGGACTTTAACACACCACTTTCACCAATGGACAGATAATCCAAAATGAAAATAAATAAGGAAACACAAGCTTTAAACAAGATACATTAAACAAGATGGACTTAACTGATATTTATAGGACATTCCATCCAAAAACAACAGAATACACATTTTTCTCAAGTGCTCATGGAACATTCTCCAGGATAGATCATATCTTGGGTCACAAATCAAGCCTTGGTAAATTTAAGAAAATTGAAATTGTATCAAGTATCTTTTCCTACCACAACGCTATGAGACTAGATATCAATTACAGGAAAAGATCTGTAAAAAATACAAACACATGGAGGCTAAACAATACACTACTTAATAATGAAGTGATCACTGAAGAAATCAAAGAGGAAATAAAAAAATACCTAGAAACAAATGACAAAACACAACGACCCAAAACCTATGGGATGCCGCAAAAGCAGTTCTATGAGGAAAGTTTATAGCAATACAATCCCACCTTAAGAAACAAGAAACATCTCAAATAAACAACCTAACCTTGCACCTAAAGCAATTAGAGAAAGAAGAACAAAAAACCCCCAAAGTTATCAGGAGGAAAGAAATCATAAAGATGAGATCAGAAACAAATGAAAAAGAAATGAAGGAAATGATAGCAAAGATCAATAAAACTAAAAGCTGGTTCTTTGAGAAGATAAACAAAATTGATAAACGATTAGCCACACTCACTCATCAAGAAAAAAAGGGAGAAGACTCAAATCAATAGAATTAGAAATGAAAAAGGAGAAGTAACAACTGACACTGCAGAAATACAAAGGATCATGAGAGATTGCTACAAGCAACTCTATGCCAATAAAATGACAACCTGGAAGAAATGGACAAATTTTTAGAAATGCACAACCTTCCGAGACTGATCAGGAAGAAATAGAAAATATGAACAGACCTATCAGCAGCACTGAAATTGAAACTGTGATTAAAAATCTTCCAACAAACAAAATCCCAGGACCAGATAGCTTTACAGGCGAATTCTATGAAACGTTTAGAAAAGAGCTAACACCTATCCTTCTCAAACTCTTCCAAAATATAGCAGAGGGAGGAACACTCCCAAACTCATTCTACGAGGCCACCATCACCCTGATACCAAAACCAGACAAAGATGTCACAAAGAAAGAAAACTACAGGCCAATATCACTGATGAATACAGATGCGAAAATCCTCAACAGTATACTGGCAAACAGAATCCAACAGCCCATTAAAAGGATCATACACCGTGATCAACTGGGGTTTATCCCAGGAATGCAAGGATTCTTCAATATACGCAAATCAATCAACGTGATACACCATATTAAAAAATTGAAGGAGAAAATCCACATGATCATCTCAATAGATGCAGAGAAAGCTTTTGACAAAATTCAACACCCATTTATGACAAAAACCCTGCAGAAAGTAGGCACAGAGGGAACTTACGTCAACATAATAAAGGCCCTATATGACAAACCCACAGCCAACATTGTTTTCAATGGTGAAAAACTGAAACTATTTCCACTAAGATCAGGAACAAGACAAGGTTGCCCACTCTCAACACTCTTATTCAGCATAGTTTTGGAAGTTTTAGCCACAGCAATCAGAGAAGAGAAAGAAATAAAAGGAATCCAAATCAGAAATGAAGAAGTAAAGCTGTCACTGTTTGCAGATGACATGATACTATACATAGAGAATCCTATAGATGCTACCAGAAAACTAGTAGAGCTAATCAATGAATTTGGTAAAGTAGCAGGATACAAAATTAATGCACAGAAATCTCTGGCATTCCTGTACACTAATGATGAAAAATCTGAAAGTGAAATCAAGAAAACACTCCCATTTACCACCGCAACAAAAAGAATGAAATATCTAGGAATAAACCTACCTAAGAAAACAAAAGACCTGTATGCAGAAAATTATAAGACACTGATGAAAGAAATTAAAGATGATACAAATAGATGGAGAGATATATCATGTTCTTGGATTGGAAGAATCAACATTGTGAAAATGACTCTACTACCCAAAGCAATCTACAGATTCAATGCAATCCCTATCAAACTACCACTGGCATTTTTCACAGAACTAGAACAAAAAATTTCACAATTTGTATGGAAACACAAAAGACCCCAAATAGCCAAAGCAATCTTGAGAAAGGAAAGCGGAGCTGGAGGAATCAGGCTCCCTGACTTCAGACTATACTACAAAGCTACAGTAATCAAGACAGTATGGTACTGGCACAAAAACAGAAATAAGATCAATGGACCAGAAAAGAAAGCCCAGAGATAAACCCACACACATATGGTCACCTTATCTTTGATAAAGGAGGCAAGAATATACAATTGAGAAAAGACAGCCTATTCAATAAATGGTGCTGGGAAAACTGGACAGTTACATGTAAAAGAATGAAATTAGAACACTCCCTAACACCATACATGAAAATAAACTCAAAATGGATTAAAAACCTAAATGTAATGCCAGACACTATAAAACTCTTAGAGGAAAACATAGGCAGAACACTGTATGACATAAATCACAGCAAGATCCTTTTTGACCCATCTCCTAGAGAAATGGAAATAAAAACAAAAATAAACAGATGGGACCTAATGAAACTTTAAAGCTTTCGCACAGCAAAGGAAACCATAAACAAGATGAAAAGACAACCCTCAGAATGGGAAGAAATATTTGCAAATGAAGCAACAATCTCCAAAATTTACAAGCAGCTCATGCATCTCAATATCAAAAAAACAAACAATGCAATCCAAAAATGGGCAGAAGACCTAAATAGACATTTCTCCAAAGAAGATATACAGATTGCCAACAAACACATGAGAGGATGCTCAACATCACTAATCATTAGAGAAATGCAAATCAAAACTACAATGAGGTATCACCTCACACCAGTCAGAATGGCCATCATCAAAAATCTACAAACAATAAGTGCTGGAGAGGGTATGGAGAAAAGGGAACCCTCTTGCACTGTTGGTGGGAATGTAAATTGATACAGCCACTGTGGAGAACAGTATGGAGGTTCCTCAAAAAACTAAAAACAGTACTACCATACGACCCAGCAATCCCACTACTGGGCATATACCCTGAGAAAACCATAATTCAAAAAGAGTCATGTACCACAATATTCATTGCAGCTCTACTTGCAATAGCCAGGATATGGAAGCAACCTAAGTGTCCATCGACAGATGAATGGATAAAGAAGATGTGGCACATATATACAATGAAATATTACTAAGCCATAAAAAGAAACGAAATTGGGTCATTTGTAGAGATGTGGATGGACCTAGAGACTGTCATACAGAGTGAAGTAAGTCAGAAAGAGAAAAACAAATACTGTATGCTAACACGTGTATATGGAATGTAAAAAACAACAACAAAAAAATGGTCATGAAGAACCTAAGGGCATGATGGGAATAAAGACGCAGACCTACTAGAGAATGAACTTGAGGATACGGGGAGGGGTAAGGGTAAGATGGGACAAAGTGGAGTGGCATGGACATATATACACTACCAAATGTAAAATAGATAGCTAGTGGGAAGCAGCCACACAGAACAGGGAGATCAGCTTGGTGCTTTGTGACCATGTAGAGGGGTGGGAGAGGGAGGGTGGGAGAGAGGGAGATGCAAGAGGGAAGAGATATGGGAACCTATGTATATGTATAACTGATTCACTTTGTTATAAAGCAGAAACTAACACACCATTGTAAAGCAGTTATACTCCAATAAAGATGTTTAAAAAATTAATTAAAAAATAAATGCAAAGATAAAGGGGCCAGTGGAGAATGCTTCATTCTCCTCTCCCTAAAAATGTTGTTGACTTATGATATGAGGTCAGGCACACTTGACTGAAGAAAAAAAGATCAAATTCATAATCATTTCTTAATGATATCACAAAAAATTAAGCACAAAAAGCATGGAAATTCTTGCTTATATCATTCAAAAAATAATGAAATAGTTGGGCATTAAAATAATTTTAAAAGAAAAAAAAATGTACCCACACTTAATGTGTTTTGATAAATGTACACTCCCACATAGCTACCACTTCAATCAAGTTATAACCATTTCCATGACCCAGAAATTTCCCACATGACCCAGTATAGTCAATCCTCTCCTCCGTCTCAGAGAATCACTGATTCTGACTTCTATGACTACAGATTAGTTTTGCCTGTTCTGAACCTTAAAATATGTACTCTTTTGTCACGGCTTCTTTCGCTTAGTTAATTATTTTAACATTCACCTATGTTGTTAAACATATCAGTGGTTCATTCTTCTTTATTGCTGAGTAGTATTCTATTGTAAGAATGTACCTTTATTATTTCTCTATTCATCTGTTGATGGACATTTGAGTTATTTCCAGAGTTTGGTTATTATGAATAAAACATCTGTGATCTTTTGTGTGTAAGTCTCTTGTGAGCATATGTTTTCATTTTTCTTGGGTAAAAGTACCCAGGAATAGAATTGCTGGTTCATATGGTTGAGATGTATTTAACTGGATAAGAAACTGCCAATTTCAGTGGAGCACACACCAGTCAGTGTACACTCAAGAAACAGACACAAAGGAGTGACCAAGATGGCAGAGTAGGAAGACCCTGAGCTTACCTCCTCCCATGGGCACACCCAAAGTGCAACTATTTATAGAGCAACTATCAAGGAGAACAACCTGGAGGCTAGCAGAAAGGGTTTTCCACAACTAAAGATATAAAGAAGGAACCACAATAAGATAGGTAGGAGGGGCGGAGAGACAGTATCGTCAAGACCCACAGGTGACCAACAAACTAGAAAATAGTCACAATTGCAGAGGTTCTCCCCAAGGTACGAGGAGTACAAGCCCCACAGACAGGCTCCCCAGCCCAGGGCTCCTGCACTAGAAAGGTGAACCTCCAGAACATCTGGCTTTGAAGGCTAGTGGGACTTGCATATAGGACAGCCAAAGGTCTGTAGGAAACAGAGACTCCACTCTTAAAGGGTGTACAGAAAATCTCACATGATCCAAGAACCAGTGCAGAGGCAGTAATTTGAAAGAAGCTTGGGACAGACCCACTTGCTGATCTTGGAGAGCCTCCCAGGTACGCAGGAGGCAACTAGGACTCCCCCTGTGGACAGAGAAGCTGATGTCAGCCTTTTGGGGGAGCTCATTCTACTATGAGGACACCAGTGCTGACAAGTGTCATTTTGGAGCCCTCCCTCTAGCCTATTAGCACCAGGCGGCTTACCCACCCACCAGTCAGTCCACATCAGTCCTAAGAACCCCCCAGGCCAAGCAGCCAGACACACAGGGACCTGGCCCTGCCCAGCAGCAACTAGTTACATACAACAGAACCCCCATAAGACCATCAGCTGACTTTTCAGCAGAAACTCCGAAGGCCAGAGGGAGTGTCACTATATATTTAAAGTGATAAAAGGAAAAAACCTACCACCAAAAATATTCTACCCAGCAAGGCTTTCATTCAGATTTGAAGGAGAGATAAAGAGTTTTACAGACAAGCAAAAGCTAAAAGAGTTCAGCAGCACAAACCAGCTTTACAAGAAATGTTAAAGGGACTTCTCTAAGCAGAAAAGCCCACAACTAGAAGTATGAAAATTACAAAAGGAAAAATCTCATCGGTAAAGGCAAATATACAGGAAAGGTAGGAGATTGACTACTTGTAAAGCTAGTAAGAAGGTTAAAAGACAAAAATAGTAAAATCTCTACAGTAGTATTTAAGGGATATACAAAACAAAAAGATGTAAAATACAGTGTCAAAAACATTAAACATGGGGAGTGGGAAGTGAAAATGCAGCACTGTTAGAATCCATTCAAACTTATGACATCCTCGGGCTTCCCTGCTGGAGCAGTGGTTAAGAATCTGTCTGCCAATGCAGGGGACACGGGTTCGATCCCTGGTCCGGGAAGATCCCACATGCCACGGAGCAACTAAGCCCGTGTGCCCCAACTACTGAGCCTGTGCTCTAGAGCCTGTGAGCCAAGCCCACGCGTGCCTAGAGCCCATGCTCCACAACAAGAGAAGCCACAACAATGAGAAGCCCGTGCACTGCAACAAAGACCCAATGCAGCTAAAAAATAAATTCATTAATTTTAAAAAAACTTATGAGATTCTCAACTTAAAATAATCATATATACACATATACATATATATATTGCTATATACAAACCTCATGGTAACCACAACTAAAAATCTGTAATAGATACACACAAAAAAAGGAAAAGGGGTCCAAACAGAACACTAAAGATAGTCATAAAGTCACAAAGGAACAGAGCAAAACTGGAAGAAAGGAACAAAAAAGAACTATCAAAACAATGAACAAAATGGCAATAAGCACATACCTATCAATAACTTCTTTAAATTTAAAGAGACTAAGTGCTCCAATCAAAAGACACAGAGTGGCTGAATGGATTAAAAAACAAGACCCACTGCGTACAAGAGACTCATTTCAGATCTAAAGACACACACAGTGATGGCACGGAAAAACAGTAGCCAAGACATGTAAGCAATTCAAGTGTTCATGGATAGATGAATTGATAAAGAAGATATGAGATAGGTGGATAGATGATAGACAGACAGATAGACAGAATGGAATATTACTCAGCCATAAAAAAGAGAGAAATCTTACCATATATGACAACATGGATGGACTTAGAGGGTATTGTGCTAAGTGAAATAAGTCAGACAGAGAAAGACAAACACAGTATGATTTCACTTATATGTGGAATCTAAAAACAAAACAAATGAACAATACAGCAAAACAGAAACAGACTCACAGATACAGAGAACAAACTGGTGGTTACCAGAGGGGCAAGGGAGGAGGGATGAGTCAAATAGGTGAGGGAGATTAAGAGATACAAACTTTTTGTTACAAAATAAATGAGTCACGGGGATGAAATGTACAGCCTGGGGAATACAGCCAATAATATTGTAATAACTTTATATGGTGACAGATGGTAATTATACTTATCCCAGTGATCACTTTGTAATGTATAAAAATTTCAAATCACTATGTTGCACACCTGGAACTAACATAGTGTTGTAAGTCAATGAAAAGAAAAAAGAAAACTGCCAAACTCATTTCCAAAGTGACTGTACCATTTTACACTCACATCAACAACACATGAGAGTTCCAGCTACTGCAAATCCTTGCCATCACTGAATCTTGTCATTCTTTTTTGTTTTAGCCATTAAGAGCAGTCTTTTGATGAGCTAAAAACCAAAGGATATATCTGTTTGTTATTTAAGCTTGGTTTGATTTTTGTCCACGCAGCAACCCTTACTTTGAAGAATTGCTGCCTCCCAAATCCATGTATTTAGGACCCATCGCATGTGCCTCATTAAGATTCTTCCCACCTCGTCTATGTTCTAGACCCTTGGCTACTTTGTTCCACCTCAGTTGCTACCAAGGTCTTAACTCCATGCAGGGCACACGGTCCCACTGCCTCACGTTCTGGCTCCTCTTGACGTTTCTGAGCTCAGAGGTAGCATAAGTCCCCCAGGGCATGGAGGACAGATGAAGGGACTGGGTGATCCAATCTAGAAGTGTAAAGGAGCTGTCTCCCTCTGGGATAAACTTTGATCAGTGGGCGATCAGAGATGGGATGGAGCTGGCAGGCACATTTCCTGTGTCTTTACTGCGTAAGGCTGGGGCCCAGTTGCTTCATGCAGTGTCCAGCCATCCATTCCACGTAGCTTAGTGGATGCACCTACTGAGCAGCCAACTGTGACCCATCATGAAATAGTGGCCACACAGTAATGCATCACTTTGCATTTGTTCCCCATTCTTTCCTGCCTCACTTCCTTTTTCTCTCTCTGTCTTGGGATTTGAACTTCCAATAAATTATTGTCATTTAAATCTTGCCTCAGGTTCTGTTTTTAGGTAACTTAGTTTCTCCATAAGTTCCTCTTCTTGAGCTATCTTGACCCTCATCCTTCTTAACGTCCTTTTCTTCAAACTTTTATTGATTTTATGAGTCATCCAGTGTCTCTCTAATAAATTCCATTTTGGTCAGAGTCAATTTCTGTAGCTTAAGGCCACAGAATCTTAATCAGTTTATGAGACAAGGGTATAATTTTGTAGCATGTTAGAATATATCTTTATAATATTTTATCCTATGAAAGAGGAAAATGGGGATCATAGAAGTTAATATAGTTAATCATCTGCTGCAGCGGAAATGCATAGACTATCACTTGGCCTATAGTATGTACTAAGTAAATATTTGCTGGATCTGAATCAGAAACCTGGTGAGTACTGCATTTTCCACCAAATTTGAATTCAAAGCCTGTGAGCTCCCTACTATATCACATTTTATCTCAATTCCAGTTAAAGATTTCAACAGGAATCGTTCCCTCTCAGACGTATTGTAAAGGATTCTCTATGATTATCTGCCTGCTGATATAATTCTTCATCCAAATAGTTGTCTAGTCTGGATTGCTCCATCCTCTGAAATAGAATTCTTTATTCTGTCTGATTTAAAGAGTAGTACACCTGAGAAACCTTGAAGAAAAAGAACAAAGCCAGAGAATTTATACTACCATTTATGAAGGCTTAGTGTAAAGCTCTAGCAACTAAGACAATGTGGTTTTAGCACAAGGATAGAAAAAATAACCAATGGAACAGAATGAGTACAAAAACAAACTCTATGATTACATGAGATACAATGGGGAATTCTTTTTTATCTGGTTCTAGGTTAATTAGATATCCATGTGGAAAAACTACATTTTGTTAGCTACTTCAAATAAACCTGAAAATAAAATCTAGATGAACTTCAGTCATAAATATAAAAGGCTAAAATAATAAAGATTTTAGAGGAAAATACAGAACATCTTAATGACCTTAAATGTGGGCAAATATTTTTTAACAAGACACAAAAAGTACTAACCATAAATTTTTTTTTTTTTTTTTTTTTTTTTGCTGTACGCGGGCCTCTCACTGCTGTGGCCTCTCCCGTTGCGGAGCACAGGCTCCGGACACACAGGCTCCGCGGCCATGGCTCGCGGGCCCAGCTGCTCCGCGGCATGTGGGATCTTCCGGGATCGGGGCACGAACCCGTGTCCCCTGCATCGGCAGGCGGACTCTCAACCACTGCGCCAGCAGGGAAGCCCCATAAATTTTTTAAATGATAAATTGGACTATAATAAAATTAACAATATCTTTCCACCAAAATATACTATTAACAGAGCGAAGGGTAACCCTCTGATGAGAAAGGATACTTGCCATACATACATCCAACAAATGATGCTACCAATGAGAAAAACCCAATAAAAAGACAAATTCTTGAACAGATACTTCAAAAAAGAAGATATCCAAATGAACAATAAACACATGAAAAGATCATAAACTTCATTGACCATAATGGGAAATCAAATTAAAATCACAAAACAACATACTACATACATACACTAGAATGGCTAAAATTAAAATGATAGAAAATACCAAGTATTAACTAGAATTTGGAGCAACTTAGAACCTCTGGTAGAAGTGTAAATTGCTACCATCACTTTGGAAAAATATTTGGAAGTATCTTTTAATGCTGAACTTATCCACTTTATATAACTCAGGAATTCCACTCCAGGGTGTATACCCAATTGAAATGCTCATATATAGTCATCAAAAGATATGCATCAGAATGCTCACTTGATATTCATATTATCCAAACCCCTATCAATTGTAGGATGAACAAATCAATAATATATTCACTCAATGAAATCTCAGCAGCTATCAGTATAAATAATGTTCAAAATAGCAATATGCATTGATCACACAAGCATGATGTTAAGTGAAAGAAACCAGGTACAAAAGAGTACATGTTATGTGATTCAATTGACATAAAATACAAAATCAGTGGGGGAGGGAAGGACTGGGAGTTTGGGATTAGCAGATGTAAGCTAGTATATTTAGGATGGATAAACAACAAGTTCTTACTGTGTAGCATAAGGAACTATATTCAATATCCTATGATAAACCATAATGGAAAAGAATAGTAATAAAAGAATGTCTATATGTGTATAACTGAGTCACTGTGCTGTACAGCAGACACTGGTACAACACTGTAAATCAACTATACTTCAATAAAAAAAATACAAAAACAGGTAAAGTGAATGTATGCTGTTAGGTGTCAAGGAGATTGAGGAGGGCATACTGTCTGGGAGGGAATAACGAGGGGCTTGTGGAGTACTTTCATATTCTGCTGTTTAATCAGGGTGCTGGTTACACGAGCATATTCAGTTTGTGAAAATTCTTTGATCTGGACATTTATGTCATGTGCACTTGTCTTTATTTACATTTTACTTCAACCAAAAGTGTTTAAGTGTAGTAGATCTGTAGCAACATTTAATGGAAGATAATGTCTTCGCAGCCTGGTCCCTGAAACAAGGCATGACTTGCATCCAATCGTAAGAATTAAAAATGACTATAATTGGCTAAAGTTCTGTCATAAAAAAAAGTTACATTTTTCACTGTAGCAATTTAGCAGTTTGTGTATTTTTTATTACATTAAATTCAGTATATGATTCCATGAGTATCACTCTGTGTTATGAATTATCTCCATGAAGTAGTAGATGAAATCTTTTTTTTTTAACATCTTTGTTCGTGAGGATAATTGCATTTTTCTACAGAATTTTAAACTGTTAAAAAAATTTCCCTCACTATGTATCTCCTTAGCACAATATTTGGCATGAGATGTGCACTCATCCTATGTTTGGCGCATTTAATGATTGTAAAATTCACTTGATTTGTTCAAAGATATTGCAAATGAGTTTTAAAACAGGAATTTTTAATGTGAGGTCCACAGACCACCAATAGTTCCAAACTTGGATGGGAAAAATGACATCTCAATTTGTCTTAGCCTCTAAGTGAATTTTAACATTTCCTTCAGTAGTCTCTGTCACTAGTAGAAATCACAGATACTGTCATTTAGTATTACAACTGTTATTGTGACATATTTTCTATGCTTATCATTACATCATTATATTGAAATTACAATAGTTAATAGAACCACCACAAGAACTGACTATTCAGGAGGGGGGCCGAAAAAGAAAAAGAGAACCGAAATATATAATACAATATTCTACAGTGCCATGGCATAAAGTGAATGTAAACTTCAAAATTACTCAGAGAATTTGACCATTTAGTTTTGACATCTCATTTCACCCTAAACAGAAAGGAGGGATTGTCTTCCCTAATGTCACTAACACACCCCAATACACAATACACTCCCTAAATTCCAGCCACATTAAACCTAGAAACAAAAGTTCCTCTTCCATTCTTCTGTTCACAATTGCACACAGTTTCCTGATGCAGACTGGCCCACTGCAAAGTTTCTCACTGAGCTTCTTATTCTTATCCAGCTAAAACCATACTGCCAGGTATTGTGTTTGCCCATCTTCACCCTTCCGCATCTATGTTCTTTCCCAAAAGGGTCACCTACATGCACGACACCTATCAGTGGTCAGGCCCTATGACTTCTGGTTATATTCAGCCAATGGAGAGTGTTGGCAGGAGGTCCAAGGGGGAAGGAGATTGACCATTTCTTCTCTCTCCTCTCATTAAGCCTAGGAGTGGTTCGCACCCACTATGCCTTGTAGTTTCTTTATTCCCTGGCCACACCTTGTGAATGGTCCTTTATTTAACTGATCTCAAATTATCCTGCTTTGGGTGTGCCATATACTTCCTGCTGGTGTCTGGACTGATGGATTCTGTCATTAAATAAATTAAGGTTTTCCATCTTTCCATCCCAAAGGCAGTCATAGGCCTCTGACTCTGTTATTAACACTTTTTTTCATTCTTTTGTTGTATTTTTTTACATGTCTGTGTTCTCCATTAGCTTCTTAAATGCCAGAGTAATAATTGGGTAGTATCTGAACTCCCAGTACCTGGCAAAGGACTCAAATATAAAAGGTGTTTAATAAAAGTTTATTGAATAAATGTATAAACAAATGGTAGAAATTAGAAGGGTAAATCTCAACATAAATAAATGCTTTTATCAATTATGCTGGCCTTTATCATCTCATCATTGCTGCCAGTAAATATTTTAAGCTTTAAACTTGGTTTAGGAATTAGAAAAGAATTTTACAGACCATTCTATGTAACAATGCATTTTCATAACAGTTTTACAATACAACATATATTACTGAAAAAAAATCCAATTGTATTCTTGTATCAAATGCCATTTAGTTTTCATCATTGTAATTTCCTCCCTAAGAATTTCAGAGTGCATAGGGTGCTGGATAACATAAGGAACTATTTCATTCTTACGTGAAATTAAATATTTTAATAGATTGCCAAAAGCAAATCCCTATTTATGTTTTCTTATTATTTTTCTCTTCAAAATATTTATTACGGGTTTTAAATGACAGATTTCATTCTCAGAAAATGATTATATCAATTTAATTAATTGTCACCTCAGGGTCAATTCTTTCATATCTAAGAAGTTTGGAACAGAAAAGATTCCAAAAACAGAAAACCATTGCAGCTAGGCACCTGGAAGATGAGACTCAATTCAGCTAACTGAGAAGTAAACTCTTAAATATATAATTCCATAAATATGTTCATATTTCCTTTATCTAATTTTAGAACTTTCACTTAGAAATCATATATTAAAGAAACAATTGAAACCCCCTTTGTAGCCAGCCCTGATTTATTCCCCTCTTTATTCTCCCAAGTTGTATAGCTTTCTCAGACATGTTTTTTCATTTTTAATACATATCTACCTATCCATAAACAACAGATAGTATTATTTTGTGTGCGGCTTTTTTTAAATCACATAAACTGAATCATTCCATGGATGTTGTTCTGTTCCTTAGATTTTTACTCAAATTGTGCTTCTGAGATTTATCTAGATTGATACTGATAAATCTGGATAAAGTTCTTTTTTTTTTTTTTGGCTTCTAAGAAGAAGGGGCAGACACTGCCAGTTGCCTACCCAATACCATGCCTCACCTTTTTTCTTTCTAAGAGAAACATACTTTTTTTTCAATGTAGTCATGTGCCTGAAAAATTAGGCAATATTTTCCAGGCTTCTTGCAGCTAAATTTCTAGCTAATGCCATTGAGCAAAGTCTGCTTGGGATTGCTCTGGAAAATCTGATGCCTCAGCTGCCTTCTCCTCCTTGTTTCTTTCTTTTTACTTTTCTCCTACCTAGGATGAGGATGTGATTCATGTTGGCAATGCAGCCATTTTGTAACCACAGAAAAAGAGCTACATGCTAGGTATGGCAGAGTAAGATGTATAGAAGCTTGGACTCTTTTTTTTTAATTTAATTTTTATTTTATATTGGGGTATGGTTGATTTACAATGCTGTGTTAATTTCAGGTGTACAGCAAAGTGGTTCAATTATTCATATACATATATCCATTCTTTATCAGATTCTTTTCCCATACAGGTTATTACAGAGTACTGAGTAGAGTTCCCTGTGCCATACAGTAGGTCCTTGTTGATTATTTTATATATAGTAGTGTGTATGTTAATCCCAAATTCCTAATTTCTCCCTCCCCCGCCCCCACCTTTCCCCTTTGGTAACCATAACTTTGTTTTCAGTCTGTGAATCTGTTTCTGTTTGTAAATAAGTTCATTGTATCATCTTTTTAGATTCCACATACAAATGATATTATATGATATTTGTCTTTCTCTGTCTGATTTACTTCACTTAGTATGATGATCTCTAGGTATTGGCACAAAAACAGAAATATAGATCAATAGAACAGGGTACAAACCCAAGAAATAAACCCCAGCACCTATGGTCAATTAATCTATGACAAAGGAGGCAAGAACATTAAATGGAGAAAAGACAGTCTCTTCAATAAGTTGTGTTGGGGAAACTGGACAGCTACATGTGAAAGAATGAAATTAGAACACTCTCTAACACCATACACAAAAATAAACTCAAAATGGATTAAAAACCTAAATGTAAGACCAGATACTATAAAACTCTTAAGAGGAAAACACAGGCAGAATACTCCTTGACATAAATCAGAGCAATATCTTTTTGGATCCACCTCCTAGGGTAATGAAAATAAAAACAAAAAAAACCAAATGGGTTCTAATTAAACTTAAAAGCCTTTGCATAGCAAAGGAAACCATAACAAAAGGAAAAGACAACCCACAGAATGGGAGAAAATATTTGCAAATGAAGCAATGGACAAGGGATTAATCTCCAAAATATACAAACAGCTCATGCAGTTCAATATCAAAAAACAAACAAACAACTCAGTCAAAAACTAGGCAGAAGATCTAAATAGACATTCTCCAAAGAAGATGTACAGATAGCCAAAAAGCACATGAAAAGATGCTCAAAGTCACTAATTATTAGAGAAATGCTAATCAAAACTACAATGAGGTATCACCTTACACTGGTCAGAAGGGCCCTCATCAGAAAGTCTACAAACAATAAATGCTGGAGAGGGTGTGGAGAAAAGGGAACCCTCCTACAGTCTTGGTGGAAATGTAAATTGGTACAACCACTATGAAAGACAGTATGGAGGTTCCTTAAAAAACTAAAAATAGAACTACTATATGATACAGCAATCCCACTCCTAGGCATATATCTAGACAAAACCATAATTTGAAAAGATACATGCACCCCAGTGTTCATTGCAGCACTATTTATAATATCCAGGAGATGGAAGCAACATAAATGTCCACTGACAGAGGAATGGATAAAGGAAATGTGGTACATATATACAATGGAATATTACTCAGCCATAAAAAAGAATGAAATAATGCCATTTGCAGCAACATGGATGGACCTAGAGATTATCATACTAAGTAGAAGCTTGTACTCTTGATGGCCTTGTGGAGCTACCTACCATAGCAGCTACAAGTAGTCCTACCTCTGGACTTCATATTAAGTGGGAAAAGTAAAATCCCTTTTTGGTTAAAGTACAGTAGTTGGTTCTCTACCACGTGCAGCCTTATTAACTCCTAACTAATAGAATCCCAGTAATGAATATGCTATAGATATATACATCCATTTATCCATTCCAATAAGTTATTTACTTCTACTTCTTTACAGTTATAACCAGTATTGCAGTGAACATCCTTGTATAATGAACTTCTCTTTACATATATCTGAGATTCCCTAGAAGTACTGAAAGTTCATATAGCTGATTCACTTTGTTATACAGCAGAAACTAACACAACATTGTAAAGCAATTACACTCCAATAAACATGTTAAAAAAAAAAAAGAAAGTTCATAAGGTCATACTGATATTCAACTTTGGAGAACAGTTTAAAACACCTAGAAAAGTGATGGTTCTTTACATTCCCATAAACAGTGTCTGCATTTTTTATTCCATACATCTTTGCTAATTTGATAATGAGTCCCGGCCGATGAAATTTTTGTTAAGTCTGGTGGGTATGAAATAGTATCTCATTTTTTAAATTTTAAATTCATTAACTCCTAGTGAGGTTGATCACTTTTTCATATTAGACTTTCTTATTTTTTTCTTATTGGACTTTTGACTACTCTTAAATTAATTTATGGAACACAATTATATGAATACCTGAGTAGGTCCAGAAGAATCTTCAAATGAAGGAAAAAATTTCAATTCAATAATGGCTACTTTTTTGTTGAGTATTTATTACATTTCATCAATTCTACTCCTCATGAAAATTCTGAAAGATAGTAAGATAGGAATTACTATTCGTAAGTTTTTGTTATTTTTATAAATTTTATTACACTGTGACATTATTCCAAGGTTTGTATAGACATGGAGGAGTTATTATTTGTCCAAAATCATACAATAGGAAGCAGCAGAGCAGAGATTTGAACATGACTGCTGACTCCAAAGCCTGTACATTTTTTATTACACAATGCTGAGCATAAGACTTTTTTCAGCATAAACTGTGTGCAGGAAAGTTATTAGCTGCTGTAGAGAAGGAGACAAATAAAATTTAAGTAATCTTCTAAACTATAAAGACAAAAACATATATATTCATACTTGTTTTCAAACATGGAGCTGAAAAATAGACATATTTAAGAAACAGTTTCTCGTCAAGGAAAATATGAGATAAAGAGAAATTTTTAAAAAGATTGAATATCACCAGAGAAATGTTGCACAATTGCTACTTGGACACAATTTTAATTTTAGTAGGTTAAGTGAATGCAAGTGATCCATCTTAGTTTTAGAGAAGCAGGTGCTACTTTAGCTCATGAAATTTCTCCTTGCAGAATTAATTGAAATTGGCTTAGCTATGAGTACTCTCAGTTGACTTGGGAACTGGCTCAAGTCATGAAGAAGAAATAATCATACTGAGTACCTAGTTTGCTACTGGGGTGGCACAGGGGTTGATGGATTGAGTTTCATTTAGCATCTTCATTAATGACCTGAAGGAGGGAGCAAATAACTTGTTAATGAAATTCACAAATGGTAATATATGAGGAGGCATTGCAAACACTGATAAAGACTGCTAAATTATCAAAAGAAACCCAAAGAGGTTAGATATATAGACACAAATGAACAACCTAAAACGTACCATGGAAATTTAAGAGTTGAGAACAGGAATGGAGGTGGGGGAAAGTTGATAGAGGAAATGTTACTAATTTTTATGATGCCATCAACTAAAAGCCTTCTAAAGCATTATTTCTAAAAGAAATCCAGGAGTTAAAGTAAAAAGTCATCCACTGATGGACACTTCGCTGTTTCCATATCTTGGCTATTGTAAATAATGCTGCAACGAACACGGGAGTGCAGATGCCCCTTTGAGATCCTGTTTTCATTTCCTTTGGATATATGCCCAGAAGTGGGATTGCTGGATCATATGGTAGTTCTTAATTTTTTTTAGGAACTTCCATACTGTTTTCCATCCTGGCTGCACAAGTTTACATTCCCACCAACTGTGCACAAGGATTCTCTTTTCTCCACATCCTCACCAACACTTGTTATCTCTTGTCTTCTTGATCTCAGTGAGGTGACATCTCATTGTGGGTTTTTTGTTTTCTGTGTTTTTTTGCGGTACGCGGGCCTCTCACTGTTGTGGCCTCTCCCGTTGCGGAGCACGGGCTCCGGACGCACAGGCTCAGCAGCCATGGCTCACAGGCCTAGCCGCTCCACGGCATGTGGGATCTTCCCAGACCGGAGCACAAACCCGTGTCCCCTGCATCGGCAGGCAGACTCTCAACCACTGCGCCACCAGGGAAGCCCCTCATTGTGGTTTTGATTTGCATTTCCCTGACAACTAGTGATGTTGAATATCTTTTTTATGTACCTGTTGGCCATTCATACGACTTTTTTGTAAAAATGTCTATGCAGTTCCTCTTCCCACTTTTTAATTGGATTGCTTATATATATATTTGCTATTGAGTTGTACGAATGGATAAAAAAGATGTCGTATACATATATATACGATGCAATATTATTCAGCCATGAGAAAGGACATCCTGCCATTTGCAACAACATGGTTGGAGCTTGGGCACATAATGCTAAATGAAATAAGCCAGACAGAGAAAGAGAAATACCTTATGATATCACGTATATGTGGAATCTAAAAAAGCTGAATTCATTGAGACAGAGACTAGAATGGCAGTTACCAGGGACTGGAGGAAAAGGGGAGTTATTAGTCAAGATTACAAACTTCCAGCTATAAGATAAATAAGTTCTGGGGATCTAATGTAGAGCATAGTGATTAAAGTTAATAATACTGCATTACATACTTGAAAGTTGCTAAGAGAGTAAATCTTAAATGTTCTCACCACAAGAAATGGTAATTATGTGATATGATGGAGGTGTTAGCTAACACAACAGAGGTAATCATTTTGAAATATATATGTGTATCAAAAACACAACAGAGGGGGCCTCCCTGGTGGCGCAGTGGTTGAGAGTCCGCCTGCCGATGCAGGGGATACGGGTTCGTGCCCCGGTCTGGGAGGATCCCACATGCCGCGGAGCGGCTGGGCCCGTGAGCCATGGCCGCTGGGCCTGCGCATCCGGAGCCTGTGCTCCGCAACGGGAGAGGCCACAACAGTGAGAGGCCCGCATACCGCAAAAAGAAAAAAAAAAAAAAAAAAAACACAACAGAGGTAACCATTTTGAAATATATATGTGTATCAAATCAACATTGTACACCTTAAACTTACACAATGTGATATCTCAATTATATATCTCAATAAAGCTGAATGAAAAATAAAGTGAAAAGTCAATTAGATCTTAGCTTATAATGTGAAAAGGCTGCCAAAAAGAACTCTGGCTTACTGCTGTATGGTAGAGCAGAAAGAACCTTGGATTTGGATTCAGTAATACAGATCTGAAATTCAAACCCAGGTCTTCCATCTCAATTTTTCATTTATAAAATGAGAATGATGATAACCACCTCACAGAACTGCTGCCGGATTAAAATGAGGGAATATGCAAAAAAGCAACAAGCTCAATGCCTGGCATGACCGATAGTCCAGCAAACAGGATATAAAGCAGTCTTTGATACATTCCTTGAAATGAGTTGCTGGACTCAGACCTGAGCACTTTAACTCCCAAAATATGGAATTAACCTGGAGAAAGTGCCAAGAAGAGTAAGAGGAAAGGAAGGAGCAAAACCAAGAGAAAGACAGAAGAATTTAATCCAATTCACTAGTTCCAGAAACACAGCTGAGGCGTGCAAGGCTGAAAATGGAGAGTGAATATTTAATATGAACAAGGAGATGCAAGTAAGAGTAATGGGATGAGATTAAGAAAAAGAAAGCTTAAGCTTTAGATCAGGAAAAAAAATTTTCCTTGATACTTCTGTCAGATAGTAGCAGAATACTCATACAAGGAGAATAGTAAGTGAACCATTTCTTAAAAGTACTTTAAATTAGCTGTATAATAGTTTAAAAAGTTTATCAAGGGACTGGGAGTTTGGGGTTGGTAGATGCAAAGTCTTACATTTAGAATGGATAAACAACAAGGTCCTAGTGTATAGCACAGGGAACTGTATCCAATCTCCTGGGATAAGCCATAATGGAAAAGAATATTAAAAAGGAACGTTAGATGCAAGAGGGAGGAGATATGGGGATATACATATATGTAAAGCTGATTCACTTTGTTATAAAGCAGAAACTAACAAAAAAACCCAAACAAACAAAAGGAATGTTAAAAAATGCTTAACAAGGGAAAAACCCCTCCTAAATTCTTTTGAACTCTAATGCCTTTGATAATAATTCTCATACCACCATGATTCAAAATTATCCAAGAGATTCTAAAACAGTAGTAGAATAATTGACCCTTTTCTTCAAATTCTCAGCAAAAATCCCTAATAAGTCACTGAACAGAATGTTTACAGATTTAAAGTTCCTTTCCTCCTAGAAATTATCCTTAAACACTTTGGTATACTGCTGTATATATGATGATATCTGATTTTTCACACCATTATTTCACAACTGATTTATCCAGATTTCACAATGTTCTGCAAAATAAATTGTTCTATTCAGATGCTCTAACTTCTGGACAAGTGTGAAGTTCTCCTTTGCACTGGAAAAATCTTATTACTTGAGTCTAAGGCAGGCTTTGGTCTGGTGCAGGTTAGATAACCAGCAGATACTCAAGCAAGAGCCAGGAGAAAAACCATGTAAGGGGGAAAGCAGACATCTGATTAATACATCAAGATACCATCAAAAAAAACCCACTAATTCTAAAAGATACATGCATCCCTATGTTCAGTGCACCATTATTTACAATAGCCAAGATATAGAAGCAACCTAAGTGTCCAACAATAGATGACTAAAGATGATATGTGTGTGTCTGTGTAATGGAATATTACTCAGCCATAAAAAATAATGAAATCTTACCAATTGCTACAAGGTGGTTGGACCTAGAGGGTATTATGCTAAGTGAAATAACTCAGATAGAGAAAGATAAATACTGTATGATTTCACTTACATGTAGAATCAAAAAAACAAAACAAATGAATAAACAAAACTAAACAGAGCCATAGATACAGAGAACAATCTGTTGGTCGCCAGAGGGGAGGAGGGTGTGACATTGGGTGAAATAGGTGAAGGGGATTAAGAAGTACAACCTTCCAAACTAACACAACATTGTACAGCAACTACACTGCAATAAAAATTAATTTTAAAAAAAGGAAGTACAACTTTCCAATTATAAAATAAATAAGTCATGAGAAAATAATGTACAGCATAGGGAACAGTCAATAATATTGCAATAACTATTTATGGTAACAGATGGTTAGTAGACATCATGGTGATCAATTCAAACTGTATATAAATATTGAATCACTATGTTGTATGCCTGAAACAAATATAATATTGTATGTCCCACACAAATGAACATATCTATGAAACAGAGTCACAGACATAGAGAACAGACTTGTGGTTGCCAAGAGAGGTGTGAGAGGGTCAGGGATGGATTGGGAGTTTGGGATTAGCAGATGCAAACTATTACACATAGGATGGATGAACAACAAGGTCCTACTGTATAGCACAGGGAACTATATCCAATATCCTGTGATAAACCATAATGGAAAAGAATATTTAAAAAAGAATGTAGGGCTTCCCTGGTGGCGCAGTGGTTGAGAGTCCACCTGCCGATGCAGGGGACGTGGGTTTGTGCCCCGGTCCGGGAAGATCCCACATGCCACGGAGCGGCTGGGCCCGTGAGCCATGGCCGCTGGGCCTGTACGTCCGGAGCCTGTGCTCCACAGCGGGAGAGGCCACAACAGTGAGAGACCCGTGTACAGCAAAAAAAAAAAAAAAAAAAAACTAGGCAGGGGCCAAACTGTAAGGAGCCTTGAAGGCTCGGGAAAGGTATGGGAAAGCATGAAGGTGTTGAGAAGGGGAGTAACAGCATCCGATGTGCATTTCTAAACGCTCACTCTGGGTGCTCTTTGAAAAATGGATTTTGTTGTGTGCAGGGTGGAGGTAAAAACACAAGAGTGGAAATAAGGAAGACATTTTACTGAACCAGGGAAAGATGATAATGGTGACAGGAGGGATAGAAACAAGCCTATAGACTCAGAAGACATTTGGAAGGTAGAGCCAATAGATTTTACTGACATAGTAGATGAGAGGAATGCCCATTAGTCGAGGGAACAGGCTGCTGAGACATTCGGAAGGAGGGGTGTATAAGTTAGCTGCCTATGTTGTCAAGTAATACAAGCAACACACGTATGTTTGGTGTGTTCAGAAGAGTGGACAATGGTGACATGAGATACGTTTTGTTCCTTTACTAAGTCTCTTTAAGTATCTCCTATCCATTAATTCCTGAATCATTTTCAGATGATGTATATGGGCTTTGGTAAATTCCAGAATCTGTGTATCAGTTTGGGGAACTCATATTTTTTCCATGCATTCTTTTTTTTTTTTTTTTTTTGCGGTACGCGGGCCTCTCACTGCCGTGGCCTCTCCCATTCCGGAGCACAGGCCCCGGACGCGCAGGCTCAGCTGCCATGGCTCACGGGCCTAGCCGCTCCGCGGCATGTGGGATCCTCCCGGACCGGGACACGAACCCGTGTCCCCTGCATCGGCAGGCGGACTCTCAACCACTGCGCCACCAGGGAAGCCCTCCATGCATTCTTTTTTTTTTTTTTTTTTTTTTTTTTGCGGTATGCGGGCCTCTCACTGTTGTGGCCTCCCCCGTTGCGGAGCACAGGCTCCGGACGCGCAGGCTCCGGATGCGCAGGCTCAGCGGCCATGGCTCACGGGCCCAGCCGCTCCGCGGCATATGGGATCCTCCCAGACCGGGGCACGAACCCGTATCCCCTGCATCGGCAGGCGGACTCTCAACCACTTGTGCCACCAGGGAGGCCCTTCTCCATGCATTCTTAATTGACCTCTTTCATGTTTCAAATTTTGCCTGTCCTTCCCCACAATCATCTCACACCCAACACAAGTCTACAATATTATGGAGGGTCCTCTCTACCCTTTCCAAACCATGAAGATTTTAGAGCTCTTCATCATGAGTCCTTATTTTTGGGAGTTTGTTTGGTTAATGGAATAATGGGACTGTGTTCTATTCTAGACACTCATTCATCATCACTTTCTCTTTCTGAGAGACCTTCTTCTTTCTTGAGGATTGCCCTCTATATTTTCAGCATGACGGCCCCATGCTCTGGAACGAGGGGAATATAGTTCTCTCATGTTTGTTTCCTGGTGTTGCCCAGAATTTCCTAATCAATCTGACTAGAACACCCCAGACAATCTTGATACTCCCACTTCCCTCACTCCCTCTGTTTAAGAAATCGCAACGTCATACTGACCCTACCTCGGACCTGGCTGTGCATCTGTCCCTCTTCCTCACTTTCACCATCACAACTTTAATTTGAGCCCTCATCACCTCTCCCTTCCATGACAGCAATAGACTATTTGGTCCTCCTCTCTCCATAGAGCTGGTAGTGCTCTTTCTTAAACACAGATCTGTTGATTTCCTATTAACTTTGAGCAGGTTTTCAGACTGTGCTTTTTTTTTTTTTTTTTTTTTTGCGGTACGTGGGCCTCTCACTGCTGTGGCCTCTACCGTTGCAGAGCACAGGCTCCAGACGCGCAGGCTCAGCGGCCGTGGTTCATGGGCCTAGCCGCTCCGCGGCATGTGGGATCTTCCCGGACTGGGGCACGAACCCATGTCCCCTGCATTGGCAGGTAGACTCCCAACCACTGCACCACCAGGGAAGCCCTCAGACTGTGCTTTTTGAAATCCTAGGGAGTTTGTAGATGTGTAGCTGCCTTTGAAAAAGAGGCAACTGGTGGAGTAGGAAAAGTAGGCAGGACTCCAGGCCATCTCCCTGGCTTCCACTGAAGGTGAACCTCTTTTTCTTTGTTACACATTTGTCTTTTGAATAAGAATTTTTCAATAAAGAGTTTCAATGAAAGAAAAAAAAGAGAGGCTGAAAAACACTGACCTAGTCTAGTCCTAACTCCTTAATATACATTCAAGCTTCTGCAAAACTAATCTCCCATTCCAACCTCTTTCAGTCACTTCCCCAATAATACACACTACAGGCCAGCCATACTGTACTGCCCACACTTCCTAGAACACGTCATGCCCTAAAATATGTGCACACAGACAAGCACTTGCCACAGAGAAAAGAACAAAGGAAAAAGCTAAACCCAGTAGAGAAAAATCTGCCCTCACTCTCCTCTTACCCTCCTAGGTCCTCATTGGCTTAATCCAACAGGAAGCTAGAAAATAAGCAAACTGATTAATGAAGTCCAGAGGATTACTCCATAGAGTTGGGAAAGGGTAAAAAGTAAGTCTGGAGATTCAAACGAAAAATATCAAAGATCCACAAGCTGGTAGGTGTCCCTACAGGACATCTGAATATCTGCGATATTGCTTTCATGTAATCTGCATGAATCCTGCTGGGACACATTTTATTTCTTTGTCATTGGAAATAGGATAAAAGGTGATGGTGATGATGATGATGATGACAGGAGATATGAAGAAGGTGAAGAAAGAAAGAATACAACAAATACTACTAAAGATTAAAAAAAAAAACCTGTGCATTTAACAGTTATTTGTTGAACACCTGCTAAGTGTTAGGCTGCTGAGCAAACTGCTGACAATAAGGAGAGAAGACATGGTTTCTGTCCTTAGGAGCTTCCTGTTTATTGGGGAAATCAGATCTGTGAATCAGTGTTCACAGAGCAGCATTAGCAACTACATGGATAAATACATATAATTCAACCAGCTTCTATGTTATTTTATTAATAGTAATTATTATTATTAAGCTTTACTATATATAAGGAAATTTGTTAAACTACTTAAATCAGATCTACTTCATATGATCATGAGAGGATTAAAATTAATCACCTACAGGACTTCCCTGGTAGTCCAGTGGTAAAGACTCCATGCTCCCACGGCAGGGGGTGTGGGTTCAATCCCTGGCTGGGAACGTGGGGCAGCCAAATAAATAAATAAATAAAATTAATCATCTACTATTATCTTCACTTTACAGATGAGCAAGTTGACACTTAGGAAGTTTAAGTCACTTACTCAGAGTCTCCTGGCTAGTAAGAGGTAGAGCTGTGATTAAAACCCAAGCACTCTGATCTCAGAGACACACACCCCTCATAACTTCAGGGGTTGAGACCACAACAGTTTTCCTTTGAAAACTGCACTCTGTATGCTTTCAAAATCCAAGGGAGTTTTCCTTATCAATCTACCATGTCCCCTGTTATCTCTCTCAATATCTATGACTCCATTTTCTAATTGCATCAAATACTGCATTAGCTCAGTATTACATTAATTAGTACCATTTTGTTTACTAGATGATGACAGGGTGAAAGGGAGTTTCCTTTCCTTGATGCCCATTATTAAGATGATTATTCCCCAGGGGGTGATGTGGAAAAAGGAACGAGGTACACTGCAGTATGTGTGGACACCTGTGGCCTTTAGCAAGGAGGATGGCCCTACCCCAAATTATTCCATCTGGCAGAGCTGTTACCTGCTGTAGTTCACACATGAATGGCAGCGATTTGCATGCAAATGGAGGACTGCATGCTTTCTTGGAGCTAAGAGCTGTATTTCAGCATTTCACAGGGGAATTAGTCAGTGGACAGGACGCTGCGACTTTGTGGATGTGCCAGCTAAAACCCTTCTAAATACCAAGCTCTGTGTTTCACAGAAAGATTGTTTATTGAACCAGTTAATGGAAGCTCCAAAGACTCTTCTGCTGAAATACTGCCAGCTCCAAGCTCTGATTTTGACACTGATGTTGTCAGTTGAGATTAAGCTTTGGTCTTAATGAATGCTGGCAGATATCTTCTGAGGTAAGATCACCCGTATTCCTGTGGCTAAGTAGCAAAGCTCTGGACAGGCGTGAAACTAAGGTCTTGAAAGTAACTAGGTGCCTTTTTTTCTAGCTCCCCTTCATTCATTCCCCATTTCTTAAAAGATAAAGGTCAAGTTCCTTGACCACTCATCATGAATTTACATGATCTGAGCCATATCGATCTTTTTGCCCCCCTGCTGTCCCACTCCTTTATACTCCAGCAATCCTAATGTACTTCTCTTGCCCCTACACATCATGCAATCTTTTAAAAAAGCTTTCCTTCCTTTGCACATGCTGTTCCCACTATCTGGAATGACCACCTTCACTGCTGCTGGATGGTAAACTTCAAAACGTTGGATGATGATCCCCCAAAACCCGATCCAGATTATTCTGAGAGATCTTCCCTTGCTTGTTCCAAATAAAGGTAATTTTTCTATCTCCAAAACCTCATCAATATTTTTACTCTTATTGCATGAAACAAGATTTACACACAAAAAAAAATAATAGTCTTACTACTTGACACTAAGCATCTATAACTTGTTCATCCTTATATACCCAGATCTCAGCACAGTGTCTGGCATATAGTAAGCTCTTCATCCTTATTTGTCTAATTTAACTGAACTCTTTTACCCAGGTATTTGGTTATAGGAGGCTCCTGGGAGTTTAAAAGAAACCACAATGTAAATTAGGAGTTTGGGATTAACATATAGACACTACTATATATAAAATAGGTAATCAATAAGGACCTACTGTATAGCACAGAGAACTCTACTCAATATTCTGTAATAACTTACATGGGAAAAGAATCTGAAAAAAGAATGGATATATGTATAACTGAATCACTTTGCTGTATACCTGAAACTAGCACAACACTATAAATCAACTATATTCTAATATAAAATAAAATTTAAATTTAAATAAAATAAAATAAACCACAAGCAAAAGAAAAAAAGAAATGCATTATAAAGGATGGAAAAAAAAAAACTCCTTGATCTCCCTAACCAGAAAAACACTTTCAACATTATGGGTCTATGCATATCTACAGCTATATCTATATATATCTATATCTGTATCTAAAATATTCATACATAAAACAGAAATAGAGCTTTGAGTATTAGGTTTTTTTCTTCTTTTTTTAAAGAAATTTACACTGAATAGTGGGAATAAGTTATCCTTTGTAGATGAAGATGACACAGTGGAGAAATCAGTATTCCCTCCTGATGGAACAAGACAGTAAGGCTTGCTGGAATCCATTTAGCGCAATCAGCTGGTCTATTATCTCCCGATTATGGAGGTGGAGAAGTGGGATAGTTAATCAGGACATATTTTAGAAAGTTGTAGCATATTTGCGTATTTCCCTAAGGCCTGTAATGAAGAGCTCTTAATATTTCATTTTCATTACCAGAAGAGTTACAATAAAAACTCTCCCTGTGGTCTGAGTCCCAGAATAAAGAATTTCAGCGTCTCTAGGTCATTCAAGCAATGACCCCACAGTCAAACTAAATAGAGAACTACTCAAGATCAGGGCTCTGGGTCCACTTCCCAAGCCATTTACACTCTCTGTCTTGGTATGCACTCTCTGTCCCTAACTCACAGAAGAACATCTTCTATTTAGAATCTGTTTTGAAGGTCATGGAAAATAATCATTCCTATTAGCAGGATAAAGTGGACACCTCCCGCTGAATACCAAATTCCTCCAGAGGTTCAGAGCAAGAGCCACACTCTCTCTGCCATGTGAAATCTGGCAGCTCCTGGGGGCAGGGTTGGTGCACAAATGAGTAAACTGAGGTATATTCATGGGAAGATCAAGACGAGACAGGAGTATGCCATCTTTAGGATCTTTTCAAGCCAAAAAATTATCTGATTAAATTAGTGCCAAGCAAGCAATAATATCCCCTGAACCAGAGATGTAATCATGGAGCCAGAGAATATGTTTATCAAACAGCAAAATGTTAATTCTGACTCAGTTACTACTTTGGCTGCCAAATCCGCATAGTTTTTGACAAGCTAGATTTACATTGAGATGTAGATTGTAACCAAGTGTGCTCTGTTCCTAAACAGATCAAGACCACATAGCTGAGAATTGTGATCACTGCAGAATGCATAGACAAATGATTACTCTCTGGACAAAGACACAAATTTGGCCTTCTTTCCCGTATTTCTCAATGTGCTGTTCTCATATTCCAGGTCTAGGGCTAATCATGCCAAGAGAAGAAGCTTCAATTTATAGCAAAGAATGGGTGGGTGCAACTCCCAGGGATGTCTGAGTCTAACCAGACAGTGCTGCCTGCTTCCCGTATCCAGGTGGTCTGTGGTGGTGTGTCTGATAAGAACAAGGGACAAGAGGCAGATGGCATGATCACTGCAATGGAAAATGAGAACTGAAGAACAACCATGTCCCAGGAGCCCCTGACATGGGGGCCCTGGATAGCTAAATTTCAGCCATTCCTAAACACTGGTGGGAAGAAAGAGATTCAATTCATTAGGTGTTTTCAATCTGCTTTTTTATATGTATACACATACTGTGAAAAGAGTATCAGTTTGTGTTTGGAAGGACTGGTATGTTTATTCATACTTAGTCATCTATTAGGGGCGTGAGGAGTACAATAGAAAGAGGTATGGAAGGGCAAATTATTTGAAAAGGCAAACTGGTATAACAGGAGAAAGCAAAGGCTTGCTTAGTTTCTAAAAGAGAACAGTGTTTTAAAGGTCAGCTAGGAGGCATGTCTATGTGCGTGTATGTGTCGAAACCATATTTACTAGAAAAGCACATTGGCTCATTCACCAAAAAGAGCACAGTCTAGCATGTGGCATATCTCAGAGTCCAGGGAATGGGGACTTTAGAAGCTGGACAGAGGGGAACAGAGATAAGTGCCTGTGCTCACATGCATGGATATCCGAAGTCTATTCTCATTTCTCATTCTCTTTCTCTCTCCATCTCCATCTACCTATTTTTACCTATTTCCTGAAAGCACTGTGACTTCAACATATTGCTGTCCCTTGTGTGCTAACATGAAAATCCTGATCTCTCCTTGCCTCAAGTCCATACTGCCAAGTTCCCGATTCAAAGATGTCCCACATGGATAAGCATGAGGACACGGGACAAACCAAATGCCCTTTTAAAATACTGAATGCTTTTTATAAAATAACTTTGACTTGAATACAGCCTACAGATTATAGTATTGTTTCAATATTAATTTCCTGATTTTGATCACCATACTGTAAAAAATACACCCTAAAGTATTTAGGGTTAAAGAGATAGCATAGTTGTGACTATTTTCAAATGTTACAGAAGGAAAAATAACATATATAGAAAGAATAATAAAGCAAATACGACAAAATGTTAACATTTGGGATACCTGGGTGAAAGATACCAGAAATTCTTTGTATTTTTCTTAAAACGTTTCTGTAATTTTGAAATTATTTCAAAATAAAAAATTTAAATGGGGGCTATTCTATATGAAAAGAAATTTATCATTTTAACTTGTTCTCATAGTGAAGATTCTCTTCACTCAATAGTGCCATTGGGGAAGAGGACTGAAAGTAAAAACTACACCCCAACACAACTCAAACCAAACATATTGTTGTGTAAACCACACAACCAAGACTGCATTCTAGAAATCTGGTCAAAAGTTTCCACATTTCTAATGAAGTTCTCATCTTGTCATTCACCCATTCATTCACCAAATATTTATTGAGAGCCTTTATATGAAATGATCGAAGATGCTGATCTCATGAGCCTGCAGAAGAGAGACACACAGAGTCATGTCTGACACTGTGTGCCATGTGGCAAAACCACAGAAAGGGGCAATCCTCACCCAGTCTTCAGGGGGACCAGAGAAACCTTCCTAAAAAGAGGATGTTTAATATCAAACTCATAAGAAAAGAGGAGTTGGCTAGATGAGGGAGGTGTGGGAGAGCAGTAATATCCCAGGATATGCAAAGACACTGGCACAGAGCACTGGGAGTGGAGGGCAGAGAAGGCTATAGGTTACAAAACAATTAAAACTGAAGAATCAAACAGGAGTCTTATACTGAAATCAAGCAGGACCCTGCAGGGCCTTCCTGGGGACAGACCTCCTCAGTGTCCCCTGTCTCTTGTTTGTAGAAAAGCTTTAGCCTCCTAGGCCTTCCCCAAGTTCCAAAGAGCAAATTTACTCAGAGAAGTGAGAAAATGCTAAAACAAAGGAAAACAGTCATTCAAGACAAAATAATAATAATCTAGCCATTAAAAAAAGGTCAAGGAACTTTAGTTCCTCCTGAAGGGCTACAGATAATATTCCAAGCTATGTACTTGAGTTGTTTTGCAGATACTATAAAACCCCCACCAGGTGGAAGAAGATAACTGTATGCTGCCCACCAGCATGCAGATCCCAGACCAGCTGGAACCAGAAGGTTGTTGACTGAGATCCTCAAAACCTTACCGTTACCTCACCATCAACCAATCAGAGAATTGTGTACAAGCTGATCACACACCCTGTGACCTTCTCCCTCACACTGTCTCTAGAAACTCCTCCCTGAAAGCTACTGGGGAGTTTGGATCTTTCGAGCATAAGCTGCCCATTCTCCCTGCTTGGTGCCCTGCCATAAATGCTGTATTTCCTTCACCACAATCTGGTGTCGGTAGATTGGCTCTGCTGCAACGCTGGATGAGCAGACCCAAGTTCGGTTCAGTAACAATATGAGTTGCTTGTGATTTTGGATTTTATCCTGAAGACTACAGGATTTTTAAGCAAAGGAGTGACATGAGAAATGTTTTTGTTTTTTTGAATTTTAATTCCGGTTACTGGCAAAACCACTGATTTAAAGAGAGCAGGAATAGAGCCTGTGAGACCATTTGGCTGGAAGTGAGATAATGAACACTAAGGCAACATCAGGAATGTATGGACCAATGAAATTAAAGCCTCATACACCATGTCTGTCTTCTGAAACCCAACCCTTTAAGTCAAATGGAAACATCCCCGTGCCCCATATCAGATGGATGATAAAGGCCAGGTGCTCACACCCTAATCTTGCTTATGACAATCACTATGGGCTCACCTTCCATTACGGCTTTTCTGATCTTGCTCTAAATTCTGTGACTGATTCTGAGAGTTAATCCCAGAGCCCTTCACAAATCCATCCTGAATGGATGAAATGGGTGAAGGGGGTTAAAAGGTACAAACTTCCAGTTATAAAATAAATAAGACACGGGGATGTAATGCACAGCATGGTGACTATAGTTAATAATACTGTACTGCATATTTGAAAGCTGTTAAGAGAGTAGATCTTTAACATTCTCATCACAAGAAAAAAATATTTGTAACTATGTATAGTGAGGGATGTTAACTAGACTTGTGATGATCATTTTGCAGTGTATACAAATATTGAACCATAAGGTTATACACCTAAAACTAATATAATGTCAATTATACCTCATCTTTTGAAAGTCAGTAAAATGCGACCATCACACTGAAGCCAAAACTATATTGCTTAAAGCCATAAAACTAAATCTAAATCAGATTATCAAAATATGCTGTTCAATGACAACTATTACTTAAGTGGGCTTCACAAAAGAATCCAAAAATATTTCCTATGGCCATTTCCACTTATATGTTACAAATGCTGAAATAACCTCCTGTCAACCTTTGTCTTTGTCAGGTGAACTCTTAGTTATACTTCAAGACCCAAATCAAAAAGTACTTATTTGGTAACATTTTTCTGAATGCTCCCAGGAAAGGTGAGTCAATCACTCCTATGTTCTTATGGTACTTTGTGCTTACTTCTTAACCACATGGGTTCAAACTCAGCTTTTCCACTCATTTTGGGATAATGTTGATCATAGTGCTTTCTACCTAAAAACAGAGAGGAAAATAGAATTTACCTTCCAGAGTTGTTATATGAAATAATCACTAATGAATGTTTGCTTGGGTCCCCAGAATATGAAAATAACAGCTACCAGTCATGGAGGGTTTACTCTGATTTCATTTATTACTTTCCTCCATTAAATTAGGAGCTCCTCAGGAATTCCCTGGCAGTACAGTGGTCAGAACTCCACGCTTTCACTGCCAAGAGCCCCCTTTCGATCCCTGGTCAGGGAACTGAAATCCCACATGCTGCGTGGTACAGCCAAAAATAAAATAAAATAAATCAGGAGTTCCTCTAGTAAAAGAGACTATCTTAACCACCTATGAATCCCCACTGTCTAGCAAGTGGTTTGGCACAGAGAGGGAGCACCTTCCATAGTTGTTGAATGCATGAATGAGTGAGTGGGTATAAACAGGATATCTGATGATCAGCGTCCACTGCCACAGATAAATTACAGCCTGGTTCTTGGCAGATTCCAGTGATGAAGTGTTCAGGCTGGTTCACAGAGCCACACGTTCAGCCCCAGCTTGGCGAGCCTGCTGAGTCGTTTCTGCACATTGACTGTATCTCAGACTGCTCTTCATCCTGATCACTGGCTTAATCACCTCTGCTGGCTTCTTTCCTGCTTCTTGGGGAGTGAAAAGTTTCTGCTGCTAAAAGAACGACTGCCTGTGATCCCATCCTTTCCATTTGGGCAGTCTCCTATTATTGTCGATTCTCCCCTTGCTCTAACAAGTGGCTCCTGCTTCATCACAAAGCATTCTGTGCTTACATCTCCCTTTATCCCTGTGTGGAGTGGAACAGAGCAGAGAGAGTTCCTCCCTGCCCACATTGTGCTGACACTGAAAGAGACACAATCATCAGGCAGGAAGGAAAGATGGCTTTTGAATCAGAACAAATGCATCCCAGCTCAATTCTATGCTTCATTTAATTAGGAATCAATTGGCTCTGGCCACCACGACGGAGTTCCCCTTTTCATAAGAAACCAGAACTAACTAACTCTCCCTCTCCTCTCCCCCACTTCATTTATATGAGAAGTGGAGAGAGATGGGGAAGAATTGAGTGGAGTTTGAAACTAAAAAATAGCATCCTGCAGAAGGAGAATCAGAGTGAGCAAAAATAAATATAAACAAAGCTGATATGATAAGGAAATTAATTCCAACCCCCAAAATGTATTGAGCACCTAATATGTGCTAGGAAGTGTGCTAAAATCTGGGAAGGCACCTTTGAAAAAAGACAGATTCCTGCATTCAAGAATTGTGGGGAAATAACTTCATATGATGATGATTTGGAGTAATTGATGTTATTTAGCTTGGGAAGGGAAAGAATCAGAGGTGGCATAAGTCTTGTCTTAAAATATATGATAGGATGTAGAATGGCCTCCTCCAAGCTCCTTCCAATTGTCGACAAAACTCTGCACTATCTAGCACCTGCTGGCCACCTGCAACATCATTGTAAATGTAAGTTTCATAGGGTGGTGCATGAAACCACCTAAAATCACGGCATTCCAGAGAAGTAATAATGATAAAGTGCTTAAGTTCTTCTACCAGTCATCCTGTTCCTTCTCCTGCAAGCCAAAGATAAAACCATGTGCTTGTAGTTCCCAGCCATAAATAAATGTTAAAAACTCACCCCTACAAATTATCACGACCTTTATGGATAACATATAAGAATCCAGGAAAAGAAGAGTAGGATACACAACTTGATGGAATCAGAATTTGAAGTTGCTAATCTTTCATACACCCTCAGGAAGTGTGACTTCAGTTGTCATATCAGGGCTTTGCAGCCACAAAGTGTCCTTGTCAAGATCTGCAACCTTTTACTTCATCCCTTTAAATTCATACATGCCATTTGTCACATCCAATGGCTCAGAAACCAATTCCAAGTTAGCACAGTCCATTACTTGGATGTTTGTAGATGGACTTTCTTTGTCTTCTTCCTTCTGAATTAACAAACCAATTTCAAAGGTTTTGCTTTGCTTGGGACCCAGATGGCTGTGAACATACATTTATTAGTCATCACTCTTAGAGTTGCAAATTATGGAAGAGTCAAGTCAAACTGGCTTAAGCAAAACAGGCAAATTACTAAATCATACAACTAAAACGGCATTTTAGAGATTTCTCTCTCTCTCTCCCTCCCCCGCTTCCCTTTCCTCTGGCCTCTCCCCTCCCCACTCTACCTCTCTCTCTCTATCTCTCTTTCCTCTCCCCATGCCTTGGCTCTGCTTTCCTCTGTGTATGTTTCATGCTCAAACAGGATCTCTTTGTGTGGCCTCTGGCAGCTCTGGTCTTTCATCTTTGTAACTATAAGACCAGCAAAAAGAAGAACAATTTCCTCCAATCTCCTCAGTAAACATCCAAATATCAGCTCTGACTGGATAGACTAGGGTATGTCTCCTTCCCTGAAGAAAGCCCGAGGCTCCAGGATGAAACATTGGTGGGGCTGGTTGCTCGCCCATCCCTGCAGCTGAGGCTGGGTCAGCTAATGGTCTGAGAGAGGAGAAGGTGTATTTCCCAAAGGAGTCTCCAGAAGCTGTTATTAGTACAGAACTAATGAATGCTGAGAAGGGAGAAAGAAAAAGGCAGAAATGTCCCCTTAGTTCCCACATTTGAACATCGAGCCCATAGCTTTCAATAGTTTCAGATGGAGCAAAAAACAAAAGCCTCTGAACCAAATTCTAGGTGTCTAAGGCTTGGCTTGTTTCCTTTTAGCTCATTGCCCTCTTATGTCTCCTGGAGGGAAGAACTGATAGAAAGTGAGGGTGAGAGAACAGATAACCAGGAGAAGGACGTTTGTTCTCAACCTTTTTTTTTTTTTTTTTTTGCGGTACGCGGGCCTCTCACCGCTGTGGCCTCTCCCACTGTGGAGCACAGGCTCTGGCTCTGGACGCGCAGACTCAGCGGCCATGGCTCACGGGCCCAGCCGCTCCGCGGCACGTGGGATCCTCCCGGACCAGGGCAAGAACCCGTGTCCCCTGCATCGGCAGGAGGACTCCCAACCACTGTGCCACCAGGGAGGCCCTCAACCTTTTTTGAGAGCAATGAAGTCAGATGTTAATAGAGCCGAAGACTAACAGATCCAGATTATGTATTGACAGGAGGGTGGGGCTGTGCTACTGGGAGGCTCTCACTTTGTTTTCCTGTAGGACATCACACAGATGCCAAGATGGACTATTTGCACAAAAAACATACTATGTATCTGAGTCGTAAGTGCTATAAAAAAAGATTATAATTAGGATTTGAAGTTCAGATTCCAGCTTAACTTTGGATAGGAGAAAGAAACCAACACTCACCTATTTGAGCCTGAATTCTACCTCTTATCACCTCACCAATCAATTACAAAGGTCATGGGTGTGGAGAAATATTTTTACTATATTTTAATAGCAGGAAGAAAATGGGAATGCATTGTAGAGTGGATTTCTTTGGTTGTTCTGTTTACTCTGCTTTTTCTTTTCATTCGCCCCTTCCCAATGCCCCCCCCCCCATCTCAGGGTCACTTCACTGCACACTGTTTCATCCATGGCTCCGTTATGTGCATCTTCATGAGGTACAGTTATGGAAACAGTAAGTTTTATCTTCCCACAGAACCAACTGGAGTTTCTAATAACAATAATATAAGTACTATTAACCTCATCATTATTATTAACACCAATGACCACAGAACAAAAACTTAGTATGACATAATAGCCATATTGATGAGCAATACAACGTGTCATGTTCTCTGTAAGCACTTTACCTATATTATCACAATTAAGTCTTGCAACAAAACTATGAGGTCAGCACTTTTTTTATCCCCACTTTTAAAATGAAGAAAACTGATACTCAAGAGACCAACGCTTCAACTAATAGACAAAGCTGGTGAGTGTCTTTCATTCATTTCTTCTGCCTGCCCTGCTCTCTCAAGCCTTTGCAACTGGATTGCTCTTGATTCCTAACACTGTCTCAGGAAAGAGCATATGTTTTCAGGGCACAATCTTCACAACCATAAGTGATGACCTATTCCTTCCTGGCTAACTTCGACTCTTGCTCTTAGAACAAAAGGCACCGCCTCAGAGCTGACTCCCAGACATCACCACTTTCAATGCCTGCCCCCCCCACCCTTTGTACTGCATGACTGTATGGTCATTGATTACCAGTACTGTCCTTCTAGACTTAGAGTTCTGTTTGGTTTTTACCCAGAGCTGTGTCCTTAGTTTTTAGCTCAGTTTTAGTTGTCTATAATATATAGCTAAATAGATGTGTGACTGTAATCACTACCCAGGCGGGTAACAGGCAGTTTGGGACCAGTGGACTCTAAGCATTTTCTCAGGACTTCCTCCATCCCCCAATGCCATTTTCTTTTTTCTTTTTTTTTTTTTTTTTGGCGGTACGCGGGCCTCTCACTACTGTGGCCTCTCCCATTGCGGAGCACAGGCTCCAGACGCACAGGCTCAGTGGCCATGGCTCACGGGCCCAGACGCTCTGCAGCATGTGGAATCTTCCCAGACCAGGGCACGAACCCATGTCCCCTGAATTGGCAGGCGGACTCTCAACCACTGAGCCACCAGGGAAGCCCCCCAATGCCATTTTCTAATGCCTCCTTTTGCTAAACCTCATCTCCCTGATTTGAAAACTATGACTCTATCCCAGATGTTATTTACTTAACTACCCTTAGGAGTAAGGAAAATAACAGAAGTTTTAAAAGTTGACCAATTACAGCGAATAGGGATATGTGAAGACTCCAATAAATAGTAGCCATGCATATCCTATCTAATAAGGACAGTTGTTGCCCTAAGGATTGAGAGCCCAAGAGTCACTAGAAGTTTCAAATATTCAGAAATACTGATTTTTAGTTTTATATGTAAAAATCTCTCACTGTTTTAATATCATGTGTAAGGTATATGGCCTTTCACAAGTTATCTAACCTCTCCGTGCCTCAGTTTCCTCATCTGTGAAGTAAGGACAATATTGGAACCTAACTAATAGGGTTGCTATAAAAAGTAAATTACATGGTATTTCTGAACAGCTTAGAGCAGTTCTTGGCACATAGTAAATGTTCACATATATAAATATATATATGAATATGTGATTATATATAATGTTCAATTTCATGTTGAATATATAATTGAATATTGAATATAATACTAAATATTAAATACGTAATTGAATGACAACAATAATACATTTTTAAAGAAAAACACTGAAAGCCAAGCAAAACACACCTACAGGGCACTTGTGGCCTACAGGTTATCAGATTGGGAGCCTGCTTATACTATCACTGAAAACCTCATTTTGGACTGCCTCTGGATATGGCATACCTCCTGATTCTTTTATCCTACATGGTTTGAAAAATAGCCCTTTCTCTGCCCACACAGTCCCTAATTTTCTAAAATCAGCCCACCCCTGAGTCCCAAGACTACCCAAGAAGGAACAAGTTTTTAATATCTGCCTCTCCCCACCACAGGCCCCCATGGAAGTGTGGTTGAAAAACCTCCCCCTAAAAGCAAACCCTTTAGGAAGCTCCTGCTTCCTAGGCCTCAGAGGGGTCTCTATCAGCTGCAGCCCACTTTTCAATCAATCTTATCTGTAATGTTTGCAGATTGCACTGGCCACCCCCCACCCCCACAAGCCAGCTGTGTTATCAGCAATCAGCAGCATGGGGAGGACAGAGCAGAGGCACAGCAGAGAACAAGGCTAAAAATAACCATTTTCAGATTAAAATCCTGAATTGCAGAGGGAAGCGGGGAGGAGAAGCAAGAGATGGTAGGACAGGTTTTATTTATTTACACCAATGAATCAACGATAAAAGGAGGAAAAAGGTATTTCAAGGAGTTGGGAGTATGGCAGAATTGTTTTCATCTCCAGTAATGTTGTCAAAACATGAATGATGATGCAAAGTAAATGCCTGTCAGACAAACCCAAAGGAAGCTTATTTACACATTTAGGATGAGCAGGGTTGTAAATGATGGTTTAATTGGGAAAATCTGCCTAGTCATTTGAACAAGCAGACCTAAAAACAGACATAACATAGTGCTGGGAGGAAAATACATTTAAGGAAATTTCTTTTCCATTGCTTTACTCTCATACATTTTCCCCATTCCTCTGCCTCTCTCTATTCCATTTTCATTTCCATTAGAAAAAACATTTCTCAGCATTTCCCAGGCTGCCCTTAACCTTTCTGACTCACTCACCTGGGGCCTGTGGGAGGCAAAGCATTCTCTCAATGACTGGAGACAGCTCTGGGCAGTACCCAACACACGTATGCTGACTTCTGGAGCTGGGATGGTGGCTTCCTAAAAACAAACAGTGCAAGGGCTAATGGATTAGGGAAGGTGTGTAGAATGTTCGACTTGATGTCCAGCAAATAAAAGGCATTCAATAAATATGTTTCCTTACCTGCCACTCAGTAGGGAACTGGCGTTTATTGACTGGGAAGAACTACACCAATACAGTAACAATGATTATTTCTAGATGGGAGGTTATGGTTGATGCAGTTTCCTTCTTCTTTATATTTTTTATTTAGGTTTTTTTTTAATTTTCTGAAATGAGAAATAAAATGATTTTTAAATCCAAAATTCTGGAGGCCATTATATTAAATGTGTCATTCTAGTCTTATACCCACCTATTCCCATCCCATGATCTGATCTTCTAGTAAAATTAATTCATTAATAAGCTTTAAAACTAAGGTTTTAGTTCTTTTTTATGGTTTTTTCAAAATGTGCCAGAAATTGGCATTTTGCCAATTTTTTAGGAGGAGAGGTTGGCACAAATACCAACTTTAAACTGAATATCACTTGACATGACTGTAATCTCTCAAAACACAGCAAAAAATCATACATAAATATATAAATAATGAGTAAAGCATATACAATTTATTTCATCATTTTGGCCATTATTCTTAGGTAAGACTTCTTGTCAGATGTAGCAGATACTTATAATGAACCATTTCCCTCCCTCAGTCCACCTAATTTCAGCACTTGTATGGTACACAGTTCCATGCATCTATTGCCGATATCCCATGGTGCCTCTCTGTACTGTTTTCTCTAAAGCTGGAGAAGATGGCTTAGCCATATGCAGGTGCAACCCAAAAATGTGGGCGAGTCTACCCCCAATGCAGTCCTCACACTATGGAGGGTAAAAGTCTATGGATAAATGTCCCAACTTCTTTGTCTTTCAGTGGGACAATTCTAAGCAGTAATCAGCTCATTATCACATACTTTGTTTTTCTTCCTTTCTTGTCTCTCTCTCTCTCTACTTTCCACACTTCTGTTTTCTGTGATCACCTTCAAAATAAATTCCCCATATCAACTCCTTGTCTTAGGGTCAGCTTTAAGTGGCAGGAGGAGGTGTGGCTGCACCCACAGTAAGATATCATATTATAATTCATTGGTTAAAAAGAGTCTTCAAGGGCCTCCCTGGTGGCGCAAGTGGTTGAGAGTCCGCCTGCCGATGCAGGGGATACGGGTTCGTGCCCCGGTCTGGGAGGATCCCATATGCCGCGGAGCGGCTGGGCCCGTGAGCCATGGCCGCTGAGCCTGCGCGTCCGGAGCCTGCGCGTCCTGAGCCTGTGCTCCGCAACGGGGGAGGCCACAGCAGTGAGAGGCCCGCATACCGCAAAAAAAAAAAAATAAATAAAGAGTCTTCAAGTCACTAATGATAACAATGTCACTAATGAGAACTGCAGCCAACATTTTATTTATTAGAATGTGGTGCCCAGGGCTTCCCTGGTGGCGCAGTACTTAAGAATCCGCCTGCCAAGGGCCTCCCTGGTGGCGCAGTGGTTGAGAGTCCGCCTGCCGATGCAGGGGATACGGGTTCGTGCCCCGGTCTGGGAGGATCCCATATGCCGCGGAGCGGCTGGGCCCGTGAGCCATGGCCGCTGAGCCTGCGCGTCCGGAGCCTGCGCGTCCGGAGCCTGTGCTCCGCAGCGGGGGGGGCCACAACAGTGAGAGGCCCACATACCGAAAAAAAAAAAAAAAAAAAAAAAAAGAATCCGCCTGCCAATGCAGAGGACACGGGTTCGAGCCCTGATATGGGAAGATCCCGCATGCCATGGAGCAACTAGGCCCATGTGCCACAACTACTGAGCCTGCACTCTACAGCCTGGGAGCCACAACTACTGAGCCCCCATGCCACAACTACTGAAGCCCACGCACCTAGAGCCCGTGCTCTGCAGCAAGAGAAGCCACTGCAATGAGAAGCCCACGCACCGCAATGAAGAGTAGCCTCCCGCTCACCGCAACTAGAGAAAGCCTGCGTGCAGCAACGGAGACCCAACACAGCCAAAAATCAAATAAATTAAAAAAAAAAAAAGAAAAAAAGGATGTGGTGCCCAAATTAAACTGACCGTGTAAGCAACCTCCACACAGAATGGAACTGGAACAAAATTCCTTTCTGTCTAGATGTGCTGTTAGCACACAGAACTGTACCAGGCACTGAGACAAAATAAGCAAGTGCTTTCACAAGCCCATGGGCAAAATCTCCCCTTTTCTAACTCTTGGCCTTGAAGAATTAGGGTCCTAGGAACATGATGAGTATGGAAGACTAGCCTCACTCAACAGTAACTCCTCCTTATAGCCTGAGATTTGTTTTGTTTTGTTTTGTTTTTTGTTGTTTGGGTTTTTTTTTTGCGGTACATGGGCCTCTCACTGCTGTGGCCTCTCCCGTTGCGGAGCACAGGCTCCGGACGCACAGGCTCAGCGGCCATGGCTCACGGGCCCAGCCGCTCCGTGGCATGTGGGACCTTCCCAGACTGGGGCACGAGTCCGCGTCCCCTGCATCAGCAGGTGGACTCTCAACCACTGCGCCACCAGGGAAGCCCTAGCCTGAGTTTTTGACAGCCTGACAGTGGTACAGGAATTATGCCAGTATTCCTGCTTAGCATGAGCTCTGCCACAGGACCAATGACATATAATCTGTATACTTGCTTTTCCTGCCACAAAGCTGTGACACATTATCAAAGCTTCACAAAGTCATTCCATCTTAGTACAACTCTGGACAACTTCTTTCCATCTTATTTCTGGGACAAGGACATTCACTGTATCCTACTTTCATTTTCTGATTATTATATTAAAGGTTGACACGTTTGACAACTCAAATTCATTGATTAAATGTTTTTTCTCTCAAAATTATTTTTAATATAATAATCTAATAAATATGAATCCCAGATTCATCACTAAATATATGACCTTGCTTAGTTAAACCTCAGTATTTTTTTCTGTAAAATACAGGTAAACAATAAAACATTGTAGATTGTTGTGAATATTGCAAAAATCCCTGTGTGTTTTGTGAAGTCCCTAGCTCAAAAACACGTCTAAATGTTAAACACTATTATTAAAATCAGATCCAATTATAATAAATGCACAATGTAAAAATACCAAGTCAGTTTTTTTTTTTATAAATAAATTTTTTTTTTAGATGTTGGGGGTAGGAGTTTATTAATTAATTAATTTATTTTTGCTGTGTTGGGTCTTCGTTTCTGTGCAAGGGCTTTCTCTAGTTGTGGCAAGCAGGGGCCACTCTTCATCGTGGTGCGCAGGCCTCTCACTATCACGGCCTCTCTTGTTGCGGAGCACAGGCTCCAGATGCGCAGGCTCTGTAGTTGTGGCTCACAGGCCTAGTTGCTCCACGGCGTGTGGGACCCTCCCAGACCAGGGCTCGAACCTACGTCCGCTGCATTAGCAGGCAGATTCTCAACCACTGCGCCACCAGGGAAGCCCCCAAGTCAGTTTTGCACTTAGAATCTGGAGACACTTTAACTAAAAGACATATAGGGTCTCTCATTCTAACCTTTTCATTTTTCATGCAATTTAACCTTCATTAAAACTATAATGTGTAAAGACAGAAATGTATCAAAAAAGCAAAAATGATCAAGATATCCATCTAGAGGATCTCACAATATAGAAGGAAAAAGATACATGTACAGATTTAATCATGCACTAAACATTTATGAAATGCCAGCTTTGTACTAGAACTGCACTAGGTAATACAGACACAAAGATGAATAAGATTCTATCTCCTCTGAGAGAAGCAGCTGTCCAATGAACCAACAAGAACACTATATTGATATGATATGTATTATGTTCAAGGTAATATGAGAAGACCTTAAAAGGAATTACCAGCTCTAACAAGGGAAGTTAGAGCTGGGGGCAAATGAGTAAAGCTTTACAGTTATGACTGTTAAACTGGTATATGAAGGATGTATAGGAGTTAACAAGTAAATCAATGGGGAAAAAATGGCTCCAAGATATAGCATATACAAAAGCAAGGAATTATGGAAGAACATATTGTCTCCAGGGAACTCCAAGTAGTTAGATTAGACTGGACCCAGGAGAGATGGGGAAAGTGAGGAGGAGAAATGTAGGAAAACACTTCTCACAGTGGTAGACTGTGATTATTTTGAAATGACCATAATGGAGTTACAAGCAAAGCAGTATGAAATATTCCTGTCACATAAGGTTAGATCACTTGTCCATTTACTTCTGGCAAAACTAAAACTAGAAGCTGAGCCTCCCAACTCCAAATATGGTGCTCTATCCTATAGATCAGTGGTTTAGAAAGGTGTCCCAGGACCAACAGCTTAAGCATTATTTGGGAAATTGTTAGAAATGGACATTCTCAAGTCTCACCCAGACCTACTGAATCAGAAACGCTGAGGACCGGGCTCAGAAATGTGCATTTGTAAAATCCCTCCAGATGATTCACACTAAAATCTGAGAATCACTACTCTTGACCATGCTGTTGTCTTCATATTCCCAAGGAGCTGTTCATGGAAGAAACTGAAGAAAAAGCAAAGATTGCTTCTTTTTTATCACAATCAGAAAACAGCCTTATGCTCATAACAAAACTTTATCAATCAAGCATTTTGCAAAAATTGTATGAAAATGTTCTGTTTTGGCAAGTCCTTTGATGGCCAATATCTTAGAGGGCACAACAGGTTCAGGTAGCCAGAAATATCATTTACCCCCAGATGCCATTTAGGTACCAGCTACATGGAGACCCAGGAGCAAGTGCCCACCAGTATACCTGCTGGAAGAAGTTAGAAGGGGAAAATAAAATTAAAAGGAATGGGAGGAAATGAACCACCCTTTGAACACTATGGTTATATCATTGATTTTTCTGAAATTAGAAGCATTCTGCATCCAATCAACCTGCCTCTCTATAGCTGACATCAACCATTGAGGAGATGAAGAAAAATCTCATTTGTGTCAGTATCTGGCAAACTAATACAAGTTAATTTGTCAATTAAACTATCAGTGTAATAGGGAATGCTGCAAACTAACATTAGCAGGTTAAGAGAGGCAAGCTGTATAATTCATAAAGAAAACACCAAGTCCGCAACAGGAATTCAGATGGAACTTAAATGAAGATGAAAAAAATGGCAAAACGAAATTAAAGACAGGGTCTGAGTGACCTCTAGTGTTATTAAGAGGAATATGAGGTAAGTATGAGAAATAGAAACTAGCCTACAGTGCAGAATCCTAGATACAAATATAACTATATATGAATATATGTGCGTAACTATATACGTATAACTACACATATACACTTATGTATGTATACTTCATTTCAACATATTCATCATATCCATTGGTTTAAAAGTCACCCAAGAAACATGTAACGTTTTACATTTCAGTTTTCGTCACTAAAATACTGACTGTTCTGACTTACTGACTCGGTATTAAAATGTCTTCATTGTATATATGCAAAAGTTTGGGATCTTAGCCTCATCATTCAAATGCCTTTGGGGAAAAAGAAATAATGCCTTGTATTAAATGTTAAATAACATTAGGTTTCCTAACTGATATTGGGAAAAGGTCAAGGGAATGCAGAGAGGCAATAAAGTCATTCCAATTTTAGAACTGTTGAGAGACAGTGCTTACATTCAGTAGCTTCACCTTCTAACGTATGCATTGATTTTTCTAAAAGCACAGCTCTGATCACCTTCCATCAAGGTTCTTCAAAAGCTCCCGATTGTCTACCAAATTAAGAACAAATCCTTATGTGGGTCATTCAAGGTCTTCCATAACGTGACCACTCTGACCTTCATCTGTTATGAAGAAGGCATTGCCAGATGTCACAACACTTGTATTATTTCTGCACAGGCAGACTTCCCACCTACTGATGTTTTTAACTTCAAGAATTTTGTAAACCTTTGTGTAAAGATAGCCCCAAGCCTGGGAAGGGCTTGCAGTTTATTTCTAACAATCTCCTGATTTCAACTCCTATTTCCACCACTTGCTAAATGTGTAATTTTGGAAAACTTACTTAGCCCAACTTAACTCAGTTTGATCATCGCTAATACAAAGATAATGTACATCCTGAAGATGTTACTACAGCTACCTCTTCATGACAGAAGATAAAGAAGGGTAAGAAGAAACCAGGTCAAGTACCATCTCTGCCATTAGCTTTGGGAGCCTGGATAAACCACTCGACTCTCTTAATTCCAGTTTCTCCATTTGTGAAACAGGTACAATAATAACCAACTTTATAATATTAAGATGAGGATTAAAATCAGCTGACTTATAAGCAAAAGCAGCCAGTATATCACAGGAACTCAATAAATGCACACTCTAGGGCTACTGCCTCTACCTGCCTCTTTCATCTGGAGTAGGGGCATGGATGTCAGTGATGCCATCAAGCCCTCTAATTGGGCCGGGGCCTTTGACTGGCCTGTTCCTCCTTTTCCTATTGAAAATGTAGTCAGCAAATGATTCAAGAATATGTTAACAGTACATCTAAGGTGTGGTTATTATGAACCATCTGATAATAATAATTTACAGGATGATCCTGTAAACCAGCATCATGCAGTCAGTAAAATTATTTTAGCCCATAGACTTGTCTAAACCAGGCTCAGAATGAAAAGTTAAAATAAAGTTGTAATGTATGATTCCACTTACATGAAGTATTTAGAATAGACAAACTCATAAAAAACAGAAAGTAGAATGATGATTGTCAGAGGCTGGGGCTGGGTGGGGGGTTTCTTTTTAACAGGTATAGAGTGGCAATTTTACAAAATGAAAAAGTTCTGGAGATTGGCTGCACAACAGTGTGAATATACTTAATACTACTGAACTGTACACTTAAAAATGGTTAAGATGGGGCCTCCCTGGTGGCGCAGTGGTTGAGAGTCCGCCTGCCGATGCAGGGGATACGGGTTCGTGCCCCAGTCTGGGAGGATCCCATATGCCGCGGAGCGGCTGGGCCCGTGAGCCATGGCCGCTGGGCCTGCGCATCCGGAGCCTGTGCTCCGCAACGGGAGAGGCCACAACAGTGAGAGGCCCGCATACCGCAAAAAGAAAAAAAAAAATGGTTAAGATGGTAGGTAATATGTGTATTTTACCATAATTAATTTTTTTTTAATTTTAAAAAGCTTTTATGAGATGAAATTCATTACCCCTTAAATGCAACTTCTTCTGGAATCTCCATAGGCTACAAACACACACAAGTGAGTTTGTGTGGAAAGAGTGATCTTTGTCTAATAACCCATGATTTTACTAATTGGCCCTCAAAAGCCTAGATTATTTGAGTCCATGTTGAAGAATGATAAAAAGTATATTTTTCACCCCTCTGAATGCCACCTAACATGTAAGAAGAGGAACTGATGCTAACTCATTTGGCTAGATATAAAAGGAGTAAAAGGATCAGCATTTACCTTCTACCTGGAGTTACTTGGGCAGAACCTGGAACAAAGCACCAGTATAAATAATTTTGAACTCTTTCCAATTATTATCAGGCTTTTATGTGATTATTAAAATGATTTCTCAACAAGAGCTACCAGCAATTCCTTCCACTACCTGAAAACTTAGACCAGCAAAGAAAGAAGTCCCAAAGCCAGCTCCACACTTGTGTCCCTTCCTTCTGAATCCACTGGAAAAATCAGTAAAAATTGTAAGTCTGCACTGCTGCTTTCTTGGGTTAGAAATTCCAAATTACTTTTAAAGCCTCCTCATCAATGTGTCCCTCTAACAGCCTAACCCTCATTGTTGGCCGGATATCCAGAATGCTTAGAGCTTGATGAAAAAGGATAAAACTCAGTAGTCTTGAATGTAAGTGAGCTGAAATAACCCATCCATTTATCCCCAGATCCTCGTGCTTCTCCAAGTCAGTGTACCCTATCTGTCTCTGTACTTCTGGATGGATTCTAGCAATCCTAGGTGTTCTCTAACTCATGATCACAACTTTTTAGGTAGTTGTTTCAAATTTTGTTGATGTAATATATATATATATATAGAGAGAGAGAGAGAGAGAGAGAGAGAGATTGCATATATATATATATACACACACAAATTGATGTGCATATATATATATATGCACAAATCATGATTGTATAAATTGATGCACTTTCACAAAGTGAACATTTCTGTATAACATCTGCTTTTGTTACATTCAAGTTATCCTGCCAAGGATAACTACTATACCAAATATGCTGACTTTTAACATCATACATTAATTTTGCCTCTTTGTGGGTGGGGCAGGACTTTATATAAATGGAATCACACAGAGGGATCTCTAAATTCATGAGATTCATCTATACTGCTCTATGTAGATGTAGTTTGTTCCCTTTCATTGCTGTGTAAGGCAAATGTAGCATGACTTATTTGTCCATTTTACTATTGATGCCGCTTCCCATTTATTTGAAATTAGCCCATCACATTTGCGTCTGTGGATGCACACCTCAAATCCCTGTACCTTAAGTTTCTAGTAACGTTCTAATGATCATCTGACAGCAACCACAGAGCTGCCTTGTCATCCTCTGTCCAAGTCAGTAATTCCCAAATTCCATCTCTAAGGTTCAACCAAAAACTGCCCTGCATGAAAAATCAAGAAACTCATTTTCCCTGAGAACAATACAACCTTTCTATATTTGTAGATTTTCTGTGATTGCTTTAAAAATTATTTTTTTAAACACTATGTTCTATCTACTTCAGTTCCATTCAACAAGTTTTATTAGAATTTCATCTATGTGCCAAGCACTGTGCTCCTTATGGGACTACAAAATAAGGTAACATACAGTCCTTAATTTGGGGGAGCTCAGAGCCTACTGGGAAGAAAGATGATATTATATATGTGACTGCCCCCCACCCCAGAAGTGAATGTGCTCTTCAAATTTCTCATCAATGCTGTTCTAACTCCAGGGAAGAATAAAGTCATGACCCTAGGGCTGGGGGCGGGCTCTCAGGAAAGTCTTAAGTAGTTCACCCCAAGTGTGAAATATCCTTGAAATGTTGTTCGTCAGTAAAGGTATGCTTAATAAAATGATCATGCCTGTTTTAATATCAAAATATTTCCCTTCACAACTGTCAGTTAAAATAGACACTCCAGGACAATGTGCCCTGTTTAACACTTGAATTTTAGCACTCTTGTAAACCACTAATATATTAAACCACTGTAGATATCACCACCGAAGTTTGAAAAGGACAAATCTAAACAACCTGTAAAAGTTTCCCACATAATAAAAGGATATGAGGCAGCTCCACCAATCTTGTAGATGATCCACAAACATCTGGCCACATTGTATTTTGATATATACTAACTGATTTGCTCTACTTTTCCCAGGAGATAAATAATTCTTCAGATATTTTATCCATTTTAAACAACCATGCATTTCATAATAAGTATCGGAGGCTTTAAACCACAAACCTCAGTAAAACACAGGCTGAAATTCTTGTGTCACTCATACAGTTAATAACCAAAAAAGTAATACTCATCATTTTCCTAACTGTTTGAAAGTAGAAATTGACTCCTGGGAAGGCAGAGAAGCCAATTTGCATGAGCGGCTTTCATTTCCTACTCTTAATTCAAATTGTCATAAAATTGTTTGAAGTCTTGGCACAAGTAGTGGCATTCCAATGTAAACTATAAGGGGCTCTTTGGGGAAGGACAGTTATATGTAAAATACACTCTGCATAGCAACCAAAACACTCAGTGGACTCTGAGTGCTAAAATAGGACATCTTTCTAACCACAAAGAAGAAAAGTGAAGACGGTGGCACAAGATGATTAGAACTAAGGGTGAGAATCCTCTGGGCACTCTTATTTTGGTTTGCTGTGTCTTTTCTGTGCAAAGGGAGACATGATATCTTTCATTCATTCATACAGACATCCTGGAACTCAGGAAGTCCAATGGTATGTACAACTAGGAGCCCTCAGAATACAGATGGGGATTAAAGCCTTGGAACTGAATAACATCACCTAGGCTAAAGAAGAGAAGAAAATATGTATGAGGTCTGATCCCTAGTCTGATCCAATATAGAGGTAAGAAAGAGGAGGGCAGGCTGAAGAGAACCTTAGAAGAAGCAACCTATGATGTAGGAGGAAAAACAGGAGTGTGGAATGTCTTCAAATTATATGGGGGTGGAGAGGTGGTCAACAAGGTAGGAATACTCAACCGTTCCAAAGACTGTCAAAGGCCAAATGAGATGAGGTTTGACAAGGGACCAACGGAATCAGCAAGCTAAAGGCACCAGTAACCATAACAAGCGTGGTTTCAGGAAGTAGGGAAGGCAAAAATGGATTGAGGACAGGATACACAGTGAAGATTAAGTAAACAGAGAATAGAGACAACACTTTTGAGGAGTTTGCTATAAAGAAAAGTGCACAAAGTTTATAGTATCAGGAGCAGCACTTTTTAAAGATGAGCTACAATAGATTAGGCCATGTGTTTATGCTGACTGGAAAAATCTAGCAAAAAGAGGTTAACTGATGATTTGGAAGAGAAAGGGCTAAGTGCAGGCTTGAAGCTCTTGAGCAGGTTACAGGTATGAGATCTCTACAGAGTCTACAGAGTGTGTAGGGAGGGGAAATTAGATAAGAGCTCTGACACTTCCTCCTCTATGAAAGAGAGATGAGCAGAAGGTGTCGGCATTAGACAGATTTGTCATGGGGAAGCTGTAACAATTCTCTTCTGATTGCTTCAGTTCGCTTCAGTGAAATAAAAAGGGAGGTCACAAGCTAAGAAAGGAGAAAGGACAGGTGTTGAAAAATTGAGGAGAAAAGGGTATAGATGTAATCATTTGGATAACCTCGTTTTCTATCCAAAACCTGCTACTCCAAGCTATGTGCCTTAAATAATTAAATTAACCTCTCTGATTCCCAGCTTCTTCATCTATAAAATAAGGATGATGGTTTTATCATGAGGTTAATCCAGCACCTCAGAGTGAGTTTTATTTGGCTTGAGTTTCTTCCTTATAAAAGTAATCATCCCAGATCTTCCAAAATGATATTCTGAAACCAATTATCACATGAGTTTATATTTAATAAGAATACACACATGCATGGAATAGATGGCATGAAAAGGGCTCTGGGGCATACCTACAACAACTAGTCTTGGATTTAGATTGACTCAAAATATTCTACAACCAGAAAAGCAACAAGTAAATTATGATACAGAAAACATAGTGCAAAGAAGCTGGATCTACTCCTAGGTGAAACACTCATTCGCTGTGTGCCATGGATATCACCTAACTTTTCTGGGCACATATTTCCAATCTGTAAAATGAAGCCCTTGGACTTAACGATCTGGTTCCTTCCAGCTCTAAAATTCTGTGGACACATGAATTACTCCATTTATACATAGCTGCCCCTTGCCTACTCCATGTATGACTTTGAATTGTTTATATTTATAGCTAGACCCCCTCTTTCTTTTCTTTTAACATCTTTATTGGAGTATAATTGCTTCACAATGTTGTGTTAGTTTCCGCTGCACAACAAAATGAATCAGCCATATGCGTACATATATCCCCATATCCCCTGCCTCTTGCATATCCCTCCCACCTTCCCTATCTCACCCCTCTAGGTTGTCACAAAGCACCGAGCTGATCTCCCTGTGCTATGCAGCTGCTTCCCACTGGCTATCTGTTTTACATTTGGTCGTGTGTATATGTCAGTGCTACTCTCTCACTTTGTCCCAGCTTACCCTTCCCCCTCTCCATGTCCTCAACTCCATTCTCTACGTCTGCATCTTTATTTCTGTCCTGCCCCTAGGTTCATCAGAACCTTTTTTTTTTTAGATTCCATGTATATGTGTTAGCATATGGTATTTGTTTTTCTCTTTCTGACTTAACTTCACTCTGTATGACAGACTCTAGGTCCATCCACCTCACTACAAATAACTCAATTTCATTTCTTTTTACGGCTGAATAATATTCCATTGTATATATGTGCCACATCTTTATCCATTCATCTGTTGATGGAAACTTAGGTTGCTTCCATGTCCTGGCTATTGTAAGTAGTGCTGCAATGAACACTGTGGTACATGACTCCTTTTGAATTATGGTTTTCTCAGGGTATATGCCCAGTAGTGGGATTGCTGGGTCATATGGTAGTTCTATTTTTAATTTTTTAAGGAACCTCCATAGTTCTCCACAGTGGCTGTATCAATTTACATTCCCACCAACAGTGCAAGAGGGTTCCCTTTTCTCCACACCCTCTCCAGCATTTATTTTTTTTTATTAGTTTCTGCTTTATAACAAAGTGAATCAGCCATACATATACATCTGTTCCCACATCCCTTCCCTCATGCATCTCCCTCCCTCCCACCCTCCCCATCCCACCCCTCCAGGCGGTCACAAAGCACCGAGCTGATCTCCCTGTGCTCTGCGGCTGCTTCCCACTATCTATCTACCTTACGTTTGGTAGTGTATATATGTCCATCCCTCTCTTTCGCTTTGTCACAGCTTACCCTTCCCCCTCCCCATATCCTCAAGTCCATTCTCAAGTAGGTCTGTGTCTTTATTCCCGTTTTACACCTAGGTTCTTCATGACATTTTTTTAAAATTCCATATATATGTGTTAGCATACGGTATTTGTCTTTCTCTTTCTGACTTACTTTACTCTGTATACAGACTCTAGGTCTATCCACCTCATTACAAATAGCTCAGTTTCGTTTCTTTTTATGGCTGAGTAATATTCCATTGTATATATGTGCCACATCTTCTTTATCCATTCATCCGATGATGGACACTTAGGTTGTTTCCAGCTCCGGGCTATTGTGAATAGAGCTGCAATGAACATTTTGGTACATGTCTCTTTTTGAATTATGGTTTTCTCAGGGTATATGCCTAGTAGTGGGATTGCTGGGTCATATGGTAGTTCTATTTGTAGTTTTTTAAGGAACCTCCATACTGTTCTCCATAGTGGCTGTACCAATTCACATTCCCACCAGCAGTGCAAGAGTGTTCCCTTTTCTCCACACCCTCTCCAGCACTTATTGTTTCTAGATTTCTTGATGATGGCCATTCTGACTGGTGTGAAGTGATACCTCACTGTAGTTTTGATTTGCATTTCTCTAATGATTAGTGATGTTGAGCATCCTTTCATGTGTTTGTTGGCAATCTGCATATCTTCTTTGGAGAAATGTCTATTTAGGTCTTCTGCCCATTTTTGGATTGGGTTTTTTGATATTGAGCTGCAGGAGCTGCTTGTATATTTTGGAGATTAATCCTCTGTCAGTTGCTTCATCTGCAAATATTTTCTCCCGTTCTGAGGGATGTCTTTTGGTCTTGTTTATGGTTTCCTTTGCTGTGCAAAAGCTTTTAAGTTTCATTAGGTCCCATCTGTTTATTTTTGGTTTTATTTCCATTTCTCTAGGAGGTGGGTCCAAAAGGATCTTGCTGTGATTTATGTCATAGTGTGTTCTGCCTATGTTTTCCTCTAAGAGTTTTATAGTGTCTGGCCTTACATTTAGGTCTTTAATCCATTTTGAGTTTATTTTTATGTATGGTGTTAGGAAGTGTTCTAATTTCATTCTTTTATATGTAGCTGTCCAGTTTTCCTAGCACCACTTATTGAAGAGGCTGTCCTTTCTCCATTGTATATTCTTGCTTCCTTTACCAAAGATAAGGTGACCATATGTGCATGGGTTTACCTCTGGGCTTTCTATCCTGTTCCACTGATCTATATTTCTGTTTTTGTGCCAGTACCATACTGTCTTGATTACTGTAGCTTTGTAGTATAGTCTGAAGTCAGGGAGCCTGATTCCTGCAGCTCCATTTTTTCTTTCTCAAGATTGCTTTGGCTATTTGGGGTCTTCTGTGTTTCCATACAAATTGTGAATTTTTTCTTCTAGTTCTGTGAAAAATGTCATTGGTAGTTTGATAGGGATTGCATTGAATCTGTAGATTGCTTTGGGTAGTAGAGTCATTTTCACAATGTTGATTCTTCCAAGCCAAGAACATGGTAGATCTCTCCATCTATTTGTATCATCTTTAATTACTTTCATCAGTGTCTTACAGTTTTCTGCATACAGGTTTTTTGTCTCCTTAGGTAGGTTTATTCTTAGGTATTTTATTCTTTTTGTTGCAATGGAAATGGGAGTGTTTCCTTAATTTCTCTTTCAGATTTTTCATCATTAGTGTATAGGAATGCAAGAGATTTCTGTAGATTAATTTTGTATCCTTCTACTCTACCAAATTCATTGAGTAGCTCTAGTAGTTTTCTGGTAGCATCTCTAGGCTTCTCTGTGTATAGTATCATGTCATCTGCCAACAGTGACAGTTTTACTTCTTTTCCAATTTGGATTCCTTTTATTTCTTTTTCTCCTCTGATTGCTGTGGCTAGGACTTCCAAAACTATGTTGAATAATAGTGGTGAGGGTGGGCAACCTTGTCTTGTTCCTGATCTTAGACCCCCTCTTTCTTTAAAGTGACAACACAGTATCTTCTTTAGTATCACAGTACACTAAATCTTTAAGGTAAATGTTAAATATTCTAATAAACTAAACTTTTGAATGACTGTATCATGTGTATTGCCATAAATAGCAAATTATATCAAGGCATTACATTTGTTATTGAAGTATGGTTGATTTACAATGTTGTGTTCATTTCTGCTGTACAGCAAAGTGACTTAGTTATACATATATATACATTCTTTTTTATATTCTTTTCCATTATGGTTTATCCCAGGACCTTGTTGTCCATTCATTCTATACGTAATAGTTTGCATCTACTAACCCCAAACTCCCAGTCCATCCCTCCCCCACCCCCACAAGACATTATATTCTAAATAAACACTGTAGGGTCTTAGGGGAATACACAAATATATTTTTTGGCAAAATGCTTAAATTCAACACATAATCTTTATAGATCAGTGTTAAGTATGACTTGGTAAAGACAGATAAGAAGAAATGTTATTTTTATCATTTAATTTTTTAAATGGAAAATTATTCATTTATCCTTAAATGACAAGTTCACAGGTTTAAAAAAAGAACATGAATACCAAAGTTTTTTAAGTGGCACAATCATATGTATAGTCATGCATTTTTAGTTATCTGAAATGAGTCTTGGTTCCAGTAAGCTCAATGATAAGATAAGCATTAACATGGCTGATTCTGTCACTTAGAATGGACTCCAATTATGGGATTTGTATAAGGATGAAGATTATGGTCAACATGTTTTGACTAACCAAATTTCCAAATCCCTTCAACTGCCCCTGTAGCAATCAACAAAGGATTGCCATTTCATTTAAGCGATTGTCCTAACCATCTCATACAACAGCAATGAATTTAAAACTTGGATAATACTCCCATCACAGTGGTGATCGTTTTGTAATAATACAGAAATATCAAAACACTATGTGTGAGGGCTTCCCTGGTGGTGCAGTGGTTGAGAGTCCGCCTGCTGATGCAGGAGACATGGGTTCGTGCCCCGGTCCAGGAAGATCCCACGTGCCGCGGAGCGGTTGGGCCCGTGAGCCATGGCCGCTGAGCCTGCGCGTCCGGAGCCTGTGCTCCACAACGGGAGAGACCACAACAGTGAGAGGCCCGCATACCGCAAAAAAACAAACAAACAAAAAAAACCCACTATGTGTGCAGCAGTAACTAACATGATGTTGTAGGTCAATTATACTTCAAAAAACAAATAAACAAATTCACAGAAAGAGAGATCAGACTTGTGGTAACCAGAGGCAAGGGGTAGGGGGTGGGGGAATGGATGAAGGTGGTCAAAAGGTACAAACTTCCAATTATAAGATAAATAAGTCCTAGGGATGTGATATACAACATAATGTAATTAATCCTGCTGTATGTTATATACGAAAGTTGGCAAGAGAGTAAATCCTAAGAGTTCTCATCACAAGGAAAAAATTTTTTTCTTTTTCTTTTATTTTGTATCTGTATGAGATGATGGATGTTCACTAAATTTATTATGGTAATCATTTCCTGATGTATGTAAGTCAAATCATTATGCTACACACCTTAAACTTACACAGTGCTGTCAATTATATCTCAATAAAACTGGAAGAAAAAAATACTTCCATCACAAAGATTTCCAAGGTTTCTTTATTTTCTGTGCCTCTCCTTTTGGTATGTCTATAAACTTCACTGAAACAAACTTTCTAAAAATTTCAAATGACCCTTTCCTTGTGGTAGGGCTGCCAGATTTAGCAAATAAAAATGCAGAATGCTGGCTTAAAATTGAATTTCAGATAAATAACAAATAAGTTTTTAGTATAAGTATGTCCTAAGTATTTCACTAAAAAATTACTGTTTTAACTGAAATTCAAATTTAACAGAGCATCCTGTCTTTTATCTGACCACTCTGACTCTTTGCCCACCTTAGCCATTCAATAGGATCCAGGAAGTACACTGAGCTCATGGTGATGGTGATGATGGTGATAGCATCTGACTTTTATAAAGGGTTAATTAAGGGCCAAAAATAGTGAGCTTTTCTGATTGTATAATTTGGTATGATTTGCTTAAATTAATCAAAATGAAACATTAATCTATTTTGTGCTTAATTGTCTGAAAATTCATGCATTCATTATTAATTGATGTCCTACCTTTTGCCAAACTCTTATCAAGCACTGGGGAAATGGCAGTGAACAAAACAGAGTGGTGTTTTCCTCTTGGAGCCTGAGCTAGTAGGAAAAAGGCATCCAATAATAGATTCAGGAATACACAACCATGGAGGAGAGGTGCAGCCAAGAAAAATAATGGGTGTCATGAGAGAGCAAACAAGGGGAACCTACCTTACCTAGGAGTATAGCTGGATGTAGAGAAAGCCTCTCCAATTCTGAGACCTGGAGTTTGAGTAGGCATGGGCCAGCATTGAGGGAAGAGTAGGAGAATTTGGCAAGTTAAAGGGACTGGAAAAGGCCAGTGTGGGTAGAATATGGTAAGCAAGTTGGCAAGGGCAGAAAATGAGTCTTTAGAAATAGATGGGGGCCACCATGTGGGGTCCTCTGGGTCATGTTAGGATGTGGGATTTTTTTAATGGCACGAAGAAGCCCTTGGAGGCTTTTCAGCAGTATGGTGACATGATCAAAACTGCCTATTAAAACGCTCTACCTAGCAGTTAGGTGGGAAATCATACAGAAGGGAAAACTAGTACCACTGGGGAGACAGGCAATTGAAGGAGAGGAGGCATAAAATAAGGGTGTCTTTAGCTGGTGTGGTGATAGTGAGATAGAGAAATATTTTGGAGCTAGAAATGACAGGATTTGTCACTGGATATAAGTAAGGAGTGAAAAAATATGAGATGTCAGATGGCTTGATTAGCGTATGAGACTAGAATGCGGGGAAGGATGGATATGCCATTTCCAAAAAAGGGCAATTTGGAGTAGATTAGAGTGGATCAGGGAGGGAAAGAGGCAATCTAATTTTGGCCCTGTTAAATTTGAAATGCCTAGCCCCAGCCCTTTGTATCACCATAATGTGAATCTGGAAATAAAAAGACTGGCATTGTTAGCATTGCTTGTGGAACTAAAGTGTTCTATATTCAGGAATGTTTTACTTCATGGTCCAAATACAGATGAAGAGAACATGTTACTTATCCAGGACAGAACCTAAAGAGTTTGGGTTAAGTGATGACTTGTAGAACTGGAACCAATTAAACACTGAGATTTGAAAGAAGGTATTGTAATATTGCTCATAAAATGCAAACAGACTCTATCACGGAAGAGATTTGTCTCCACTAAATGGAGAAAAAGATTCAAATAAAGGAAGTCTTCATATACCATTCACTGACTTTCTTCTTGACAATTTGACAGACAAGATACAAATAGTTTTTGTAGCTGACTCTAAGAACGGCAACCAATGATCTGGCTGATTGACTAAAACTATTAATTAAACAAAGTAAATGGGTTTTCCACCTCATCCTCAGCACTTCCCATCAAATCAACAGTATGAACATGTACATGACTTGTGACCTCATTTTATTCTACATAGAAAAGTTTGAGAAATAAAAGTGAGTTAAATTCTCTTACATTTTCCCCTTCACATATGTCCTGAGATGGGATGATAATCCCATCTAGAGTTTATCACAGAAAAGTTTTCAACAGGACAGAATTAAATGAAAATGAGCATTAGAGAGAAATGGTTGAAAATAGGACAAGGATACATTTATATAATTTCTATATGTATTGTTGGTCCAGTGTGGTGTGGTATGAATAGACCTTATTGATAAATTAGATATTTATGTATGTGGATATACATGTAGAAATTAAGGCAGAGAGGGACTTCCCCAGTGATCCAGGGGCTAAGACTCCGTACTCCCAACACAGGGGGCCCGGGTTCCATCCCTGGTGGGAGAACTAGATCCCGCATGCCACAACTAAAGATCACACAGGCTGCAACTAAGACCCGGCACAACCAAATAAATAAATATTAAAAAAAAAAAGAAATTAGGGCAGTACTTCGGGAAAATACACCCATTGTGAAATGAACAAAATGTATCTCACTTTTTAATATTCTCACGTGCAGCGCATAAATGCACACAGTGCTTTTTAACATAACTGTTCCACATGGAAATATTTTAAAACTCTAAAAGTACATTTGATAATGTCTTTATAGAGAGCAGCATGTTCAGTCTGTTCTTTGAAATGAAAAGTGTCAACCATCGCTGCAGTTCTTAGAACTGAGATGTTAAAAGTCTGTGGTGTCAAGAATGGGCTCATTGTGGGCTGCTGATAATACAGACTCCTACAAATGTTCCATTGTACTTCTGAGTCATGCTAATGATCTGTGCCTAATGGATTATGAAGAGCATTTTGAAGCCACTTTTTCCCTGATCATCATCAACTCTCAATACCTTGTCAAAAAGCACCAATGGTTGTCATGATGACATCCCACGAGTGTCCCTTCCCCAATGCAGCCATCAAATGCATTTGAAGGCTTTGGGAAACAGGTAGCAAAATTCAAGGAGAGTTCAATAGTGCATATCTGAGCTTTAAAAAAAATTAAATCTGGGGCTTCCCTGATGGCGCAGTGGTTGGGAGTCCGCCTGCCAATGCCGGGGACGCGGGTTTGTGCCCCGGTCCGGGAGGATCCCGCGTGCCGTGGAGCGGCTGGGCCCGTGGGCCATGGCCGCTGGGCCTGCGCGTCCAGAGCCTGTGCTCCGCAGCAGGAGAGGCCATAGCAGTGAGAGGCCCGCGTACCGCACCGCAAAAAAAAAAAAAAAAAATTAAATCTGAAATAATATTTGAGACATGGGCCTTTCACAGTGGAAAAAGTGAGCTATTGCTATGTGGGAATTCCATTTTTATCCAACTGAGAGAAAACAATACCTTATAGTTACAGAGCACTTTTTAAGTTACATGTTGCACATTTTTATCTCATTTACTAACACAATGTTCCTGTCAGCGCCATTATCATTCTCATTTTATAGATGAGGCCCTCGGAGATCTCAAGAAACATGCTTAAGAAACATTCCTCATTTGGTAAGTGGTAAAACGGTGATTCAAACCCAGTTCTCTATGATTCCAGAGTGTGAGCTTGTAAGCACCCTTCTAGGTCCCCAATTATTGTGCCATGATATGGAAATCTATGAACTCAGCAAATTTTCCAAAAGTCCAATAGAAATCAAACATTTACTTATGAAGAAAGTCCCAGGTTTACTAAAAAAAAAAACACTTTTTTTTTTTTGGCTTTTAAGATAGAATTAGGGGGCTTCCCTGGTGGCTCAGTGGTTAAGAATCCACCTACCAGTGCAGGGGACACCACTTCGAGCCCTGGGCCAGGAAGATCCCACATGCCACGGAGCAGCTGGGCCTGTGTGCCACAACTACTGAGCCTGCGCTCTAGAGTCCATGAGCCACAACTACTGAAGCCTGCATGCCACAGCTACTGAAGCCCGAGCACCTAAAGCCCATGCTCTGCAACAAGAGAAGCCACTGCAATAAGAGGCCTGTGCACCGCAACGAAGAGTAGTCCCTGCTTGCTGCGACTAGAGAAAGCCCTCACGCAGCAACGAAGACCCCACGCAGCCATAAATAAATAAATAAATAAATATTTTTTTAAGTAATAAAATTTTTAAAAAAGATAGAATTAGGAAGAGAGAAAATTTGTAGTTGAAAGAATGAGGTTCACATCCCAGCTCTGTCATTTGTGTCCTATGTGACACAGTACAAGTTACTTAATGCTACAGTGTTATTATGATAAACTCAGTGAAGTGAATGATATTATACCCATTTCTCAGATGAACATACTGATTAAATTCAACCCTGAGGGGCTTCCCTGGTGGCACAGTGGTTAAGAATCCGCCCGCCAATGCAAGGGACAAGGGTTTGAGCCCTGGTCTGGGAAGATCCCACATGCTGCGGAGCAACTAAGCCTGTGCGCCACAACTACTGAGCCTGTGCTCTAGAGCCCTCATGCCACCACCACTGAAGCCTGCGTGCCTACAGCCCGTACTTTTCAACAAGAGAAGCCACCACAATGAGAAGTCCGTGCACCACAACGAAGAGTAGTCCCCGCTCACCGCAACTAGAGAAAGCCTGTGAGCAGCAAGGAAGACCCAACACAGCCAAAAATAAATAAATAAAATAAATAAATTTATTTAAAAAAATTCAACTGAGTGTGGCTATATCCCAAATTACTGATCTCTTTATTTAGAAGGACTGAAAAACTATGTGATGCCAAATTGCACTTAGTCTAATCTTGGTCACAAGGTTGAATATGCCAGAATTTGGGGACTATACTGATATGAGTTTATTGTGTAATTGTCTTGGAAGGATCCCAGGTCCAGGTCACACCCCCGTAGGTGAGAGTAGAGTTTTCCTAAAGTGAAACGATATTTTAGCTGTCAGCCATCCTGGAAAGAGATCCTTTGGAGGCAATAAAAAAGGACTTGGGAGAACCCCATGAAAGAGGGGAAATTATATCTCTTTCCTTCAGTCTCAGTACTCAGTTCAGTTCACCTGATGTTTGGTCACATTGACACAGTTCCAGAAAAAAGCAGGAAGCCAATCTGAGGGAAAGACCTAAGGATGGAGCACAGCTGTAAATCACTGCATGTTGGACTTCTCTTTTCCTGTTACCAACCTTCAGTGAAATCTCTGCTATGATCTAGGACAAAGGTCTGCAAACATTTTCTGTAAAGGGCCAGAGAGTGAATATTGTAGGCTTTGTGGGCTATACTGTCTCATCACAACCACTTAACTCCTGACATTGTAGCTCAAAAGCTGCCCTAAATATGTAAATGAGTGAGCCTGGCTGTGTTTCAATAAAACTTTATTTATGTACATTGACATTCTAATTTAATATAATTATCACACGTAATGAAATATTATTCTTTTGATTTTTTTGTCAACTATTTAAAAATGTAAAATACATTCTTAGCTCTCAATCCATACAAAAACAGGCAACAGGCCAGATTTGAACCAGGGGTTGGCATTTGCCCCCTGCTCTAGGAAATTAAACAGGAGAGCCTATCCTCCTGGGAGTAAGGCAGTAAAAGAGAAAAGAAATGTACCCTTCTCTGAGGATTCAAGGCTGGAAACTAATGCTACCGTCACCATCCAAGACAGTCACATTCTATGTTGACTCTCTCCCACTTAACTAAGCCCATGGCTGCTGAATTTTAGGATGTCAATAATATAAGGGCAACACTGTCCTCCAAACTACTAGAAATTGATTATGGATACAAATCACCAGTGATGCACCTGGTACCTAGAACATACTTTGACAATACTTGATTCCCTCCCTCCTTCCTTCCTTTTGCTGATTTTAGCTTTGTAACCTTGGTGTGAATATATGCTTAATTCACATCTAAACTGTTGAGGGTTTTTTTCTAATTCTGACTAATATAAATAGAAGAAAGCCAAATCCTTATTACTTAAAACATACAGTTATTATTAAGTTTAATATTCTTATTTTTTGAGAGGTTGAATTGTTCAAGATCTGTAGACAAGGGACAAAAAAAAATAAGACCATATACAAAAGATACTTTGGTGGTGGTCTCCACCACTTCCCCTACATAAAAACTGCATCGTGTGTCTTTTTCTCCACATTCTGCATATACATGCACACACACAAGCACATGTGCCTTTCTCCAGCCTTTACATGTATGCACACTTTAAAATAACAATTTTCATTAACTTCATCCATCTTTTGGATTAGCCAAAGGACAACCTTGTAGATATTAATGTAGCATAGAAAATCAATACATCACAATTAGTAAAAGCCAATCGGAAAGGCTCCTGGCTTTTATTTTACTTTATTTTTACTCATACACATTCCGTTTATTTGAACAGAGGACAGTTTTGCTATTCATTCCATCAGCCAGAATTCTTGAACCAATGAAGCCAGCGGACACTAATGAAAAAGCATTTTTCATGTCTGTTGCATCTGACTCAACACCAAGTTGCTTAATGAATTACATTTGGGTTTCACCTAGAGTTGATTAAATATTTAACATTTGGAGCAAAAATACAGCTGCATTCAGTAGGTTAAGGGTGAGCCACAAAATGGCTTCTAATAACCAATTCTAGAAATGCATTATAGGAAACACTATTAAAAATTATCTAACCCAATAAACCAATATTTTAGACTAGAAATAACTGAGGCTCAAGAGATTTAGGTGGCATGGTTGAAGTCATCCAGCTAGATTTTTTTTGTGTGTGTGTGTGGTACGCGGGCCTCTCACGGTTGTGGCCTCTCCCGTTGCGGAGCACAGGCTCCGGACGCACAGGCCCAGCGGCTATGACTCACGAGCCTAGTCGCTCCGCGGCATGTGGGATCTTCCCGGACCGGGGCACGAACCCGTGTCCCCTGCATCAGCAGGCGGACTCTCAACCGCTGAGCCACCAGGGAAGCCCCAGCTAGATTTTTTTTTTTTTTTTTTTTTTTTTTGCGGTACACGGGCCTCTCACTGTTGTGGCCTCTCCCATTGCGGAGCACAGGCTCCAGATGCGCAGGCTCAGTGGCCATGGCTCACGGGCCTAGCCGCTCCGTGGCATATGGGATCTTCCTGGACCGGGGCACAAACCCGTGTCCCCTGCATCAGCAGGCGGACTCTCAACCGCTGTGCCACCAGGGAAGCCCCCCAGCTAGATTTTAATCCAGCATTCCTTTTAGCTGGATATTAGACTCATTCTGAGAAGCAGAAAATGGGACTTGTTTCTTTTAGGACGGTCAAATCCTAGTATTCAGAGATTGGCCCTCTTTTTGAACAGGTGCAGACTGCACCTGACCTCAGGCTACACGTGTTTCTGACAATTCCAAATGAAGTGTCTGCTCTAAGGGAAAGATCTGGATTTTAGCTGCTGCCCTCGGTGGTGCAGGGTTAAGTGCCAACATGTTTGAGTGCAGGACTTATTCTTGAAGTTGCCAGCTTCAGCTAATTGCAGATGTAAAAGATAAGACACCAATTTCAAAAAGAACAGCACATTGCAATGAGACCATAAAATGTGTTCACTGTGCTCCTTCCCCATCTAAGGACAATTGACCGCACTAGAAGAAGGAAACTGATAAAATTCAATGGTCTTTTTTTTTAGGTTATTTCTAATTTAAATGTGATTTAAGAAAATTAATACCCAAGTCTGATTCAGAAGTCATTTGGGGCAGCTAAATTACAAGGCTCCTTAGAGGGAGAGTTTTTTCCATTCAATTAATGAACAAATTTTTAGGTATTATTAAGGTATGATTGATACAATAAACTGCACATATTTAAGGGGTACAACTTGACCAGTGTTGAAATATGCATACACTCATGTAACTATCACCACAGTCAACATAATGAACAATTCCATAATGCCCAATAGTTTCCTAGGCATGTCTGTAATCTACTCTCCAGCTCTGTCCTTAGACAACCACTAATCCGTTTTTTGTTTGTTTGCTCTTATATTTGGGGGGGTGGGTTTTTTTGTGGTTTGGGGAGTATTTTTTACTGGTTTCCAAATGATCCTTTATTGAAATATTTTCCTTAGTAGTTCCTAACTAGCTGGGCATTCAACTGCACCAGTTGACGTCATCTATGACGTCATGACGGTGGTGACCATCAACACTGCAGCCATACACTGGGCAGTCCCCAGGATTTCTTGAAGGTTCCAGAGAGTTTTCTAGCTAAACATCCATGCCACATCTGTCAGACAAAGTTGACAATCTCTTCAACAGTGATGTTTCCTATGTGCTTAATGTTTTTTGATTCTTTCCATCTCTAGGTGGTTTGTTGAGGGCTTTGATGGCCAGGGTAGAAGGAGGAGGTACCACCTCAATCTGGGCCTGTCTGTTCTAAATGGGTAGGTCCACTATAATCCTCAGGCCCTTCATGTCACTGGTTGCCTTGGTGATGCCACCACCAAACTTTTTTGGAGACAGACTCAGGGGACAGATATTGGTGGCCAGGGAAGACGTGGTATCAATTTCCCGACTAAGGCACCTCAAGTACACACAACTTTTGATCTTGTTGGGGTTGAACTTGAGCGACATGTTGGAGGCAGCTGGTGTCGGACAGACCTGGATGCAAAAAGACGGAAGAAAGTTGCCCATTGGCCTGCTCTGACATAAAAGAGGAAAGCTGCTTTTTGTTATTATATATTGGTTTGCACTTTTTAGAATCTTCTAGAAATGAGGTCCTGTAGTATGTACTCTTTTTTGGTCTGGCTTATGTAATTCAACATATATGATTTTGAGATTCATCCAACATTCATCCATGTTGTTGCATGTATCAATAGTTTTTTTTTTTTTCTGAGTTTAAGATATCTAATATAGCAGGGGTCCCCAACCCCCATGCCGCAGACCACTACTGGTCCTCAGCCTGTTAGGAACCGGGCCGTGCAGCAGGAGGTGAGCGGCAGGCAAGTGAGTTAAGCTTCATCTGCCGCTCCCCATCGCTCGCATTACCTTCTGAGCCATCCCTGCACCCCCACCCGACCCCCTGGTCCGTGGAAAAATTGTCTTCTACAGAACTGGTTCCTGGTGCCAAAAAGGTTGGGAGCCACTGTATAGGACAACAAAAGCGCGAACTATTAAAACATCAATAAATTGAACTTCATCAAAATTAAAACTTTTTCTCTTCCAAACACACTGTTAAGAAAGTGGAAAGGCAGGCTTTCCTGGTGGTGCAGTGGTTAAGAGTCCACCTGCCAATGCAGGGGACACGGGTTCGAGCCCAGGTCCGGGAAGATCCCACATGCTGCGGAGCAACTAAGCCTGTGCGCCACAACTACTGAGCCTGCGCTCTAGAGCCCGCGAGCCACAGCTACTGAGGCCCACGAGCCACAACTGCTGAAGCCCATGAGCCACAACTACTGAAGCCCGTGCGCCTAGAGCCCGTGCTCTAAAACAAGAGAAGCCACTGCAATGAGAAGCCCACCACTGCAACGAAGAGTAGCCCCCACTCACCACAACTAGAGAAAGCCCATGCACAGCAACGAAGACCCAATGCAGCCAAAAATAAATAAATAAATTTATTTTAAAAAAAGAAACGCCACACACTTTGAAGCAGCCAAAGGTGGTAAGGCCTGGAGTGGAAGCCAGCTTTATTTATTGTCAAGGCCAGCACATTCGTCAACTCTCCTCATTAAAATTTGCCAATTAATGAGCAGTGGCATGCCCCTTAGCAAAGGTCAGCAGCAACCTAAGCAAACTTATCAAAAATTCAAAGAGGTACAGAGTTTGGGAAAAGTTCATTCTGCACTTAATTAACGGATCTAATTACAATCCTGACATAACAAAATGCAAAATGCGCTCTTCAAAAGACACACAGTCAAAAGGTTTAACAGCCCAGATAACCTTCTCCTTTGGTACAGGCTGACCCAAATGTGGGGCGGGGGAGGGGAGAATCTTAGCATACAGTCAACAGGGTTGATGAAATGACTTTTCAAGAAATTAAAGCTTAGTAGGGTATCAGTATCGGAGAGCAACAAAGGAATTGAAAGAGAATGAAGATGCTCCCACATCCTGCAACCTGGGTGAACACAGAGTCAAGGCTTTCACTAATCTCCTTTGAAATGGACTGCAAAGCAGACATCAAAGTATTTATTTGGTGACCTTTCCTGACTAGTTGTGAGTAGCACTTTAGCATCCTAAAGAGTCCGGGTCTGTAACTGTTGCCTCATTTAGATAAAACCTAAGATACAATAAGATAGAATGGATACGCTGTACTTACATTGTTTCTGAAATAGCAGGTCCAGAATTTCAAACCAGGTACCACTAACCAAAGGCTTAGAGAAAAATCAGCCTGACCTCCAGCTCATCTACTCAAAGAACAACCATCTTGAGAGGGTCAGCTCCATCTCTGTCTCATGACATGGAATCAGCTTCATAGGAGACAAAAAAAACCCTGGCAACTTCAAGTTTTGATTTTTTACATGAAAATGAACAGATAGGAATCATTAAGTCTCAGGGCTTCTCACCCTTCTCACCCTTCAAGGGTGTTCAAAACTTTTAGACAGCAAGTGGGTTTTCCACTCAGGAGTTCCTAGGTGAGAAGCACACTCGTGGATTAGAATAAGCATATCACAGAATATTATTATCTGGAAGGGGAAACCGATGCTCAGAGAGAATAAATGACTCACCTAAGACCAAACACAAAGGTAATAGTAAAGAACCCTGCAGCCTACCCTCGGCAGGGTCAGATGTGGTAGTTCTAATCATTTCTTTATTCAACAAACATTTGTTGAGCATCTTTCATGTGTTGGGCCTTGTTTAGTCACCGGAATGAGGTTAAGTGTTCAAAACAGATATGTCCTACCCCTCATAGAGCTTGTATTCTAGTGGAGGAAGATAGACAATAAAGCAACAAATAAGCAAGAAAAATGCATCTAGGGAATTCCCTAGTGGTCCAGTGGTTAGGACTTGGCACTTTCACTGCTGGGGCCCAGGTTCAATCCCTGGTCAGGGAGCTAAAATACCACAAGCTGCGTGGCTCGGCCAAAAAAGAAAAAAACAGAAAGAAAGAAAATGCATCTACTATCAGTGCTTACAGAGAACTAAAACAGAGGGACGTAAGAGTGACTGGGTGACTATTATAGTTGGAAGGACCAGAGAAGCTCTCCCTAAGAGGTAACATTTCAGCTGAGACTGAAGGACACAGAGAGCCATCCATGTAAAGACTAGAGACAAATGTACAAAAACAGGAGAGAAAAACTGGTGCCAAGGACCAAGGCCACTAAACAACATCAAGAAGACCAAGGCGTCCAGAACCAAGAGAGTGAGGAGAGGGGTATAAGATGAGGCAGAGGCACCAGGCCACGGGTAGCTGTCACACACAGGACTTTGCACATCCATGACGGGAGACATGAAGTTTAGTACAAGTGCAACAGACTCCACTAGAGGGTTTTAAGCAGAGTGATCTGAATTCTCTTCAGAAGATCATCCTGGCATATATGTAGACAGTCCAGAGTCCAGTAAGAAAATCCAGTAAGAAGGTTGCAGCAGGAGAGCAGGAAAGAGACGGTGTCAGTGAGGATGGAGGAAGGGTAAACAGAACTTGCATGTGAATTGATGAGATGTGGGAGGAGGTGAGAAAAGAGGAGCAAAGCATCGCTGGTGGGTTTGGGGCTTGAGCAAATGTTTGAGTGGTGATGGCTGATCCTGGGTTGAGGAAAATAGGCCACAGGAAAGGTTAGCAATATAGGAGGTTAGCAACAGTTTTTTTGGTCAAATTTGAGATGCCTAGTAGATACCGTTGTGAGATACCAGCTAGATAACTGGATAGAGAAATATACAAATCTGGGATTCTGGGAGGATGTTTAGAATTGAGGCAGCAAAGTGACAGTTACCTTCCTTAGAGATGTCACTTAAAGTCACTGGACTGGATGAGGTCACCCAGGCAAAGGGAGAATTTTTCCAAGGGAGCAGTCCACTCCATTCCTTCCCAGGAGGAGCTCTGTGCTTTTTTCACCCCCGCACAGCAGTTCTGTGACAGTACTTGAGAACAACAAAGGAAGGGAGGCGACTCTCAGCGTCCTTGGACGCAGCATGTTTGGAGTTGGTGCCTCTTCCCCGTAATCAAAAGGCCCTCAGAGGTGAGACGCGAAGACGCGCACTTCCTGTGATGTGCTGCCGAGCGAACCCTGGTCCCTACCTCAAGTCCTTCGTAAAGAAAAAGAAAAAAAAAATCAATCCGCTTTCACACAAAACTGTGGAGTTTTACTTACTGTGCACCTAAAGAGGGGAAAAGCAGCAGCCGCCGCGATCACAGGCGGCCTTCCCTGAGAACCCAGTGTGAGGCTGCCCCCTTGTGTCTACTAATGGGTATGACCCGCTCAGCAATCCGAAATCGGTTTCTTAAAATCGCAGGGCACCGAGGGGTGGGAGGGGGAGCGTGGGAGGGAGGCGCCAGAGGTAGGGGATATGGGGATATATGTATATGTATAGCTGATTCACTCTGTTATACAGCAGAAACCAACACACCATTGTAAAGCAATTATACTCCAATAAAGATGTTAAAAAAAAATTGCAGGGCTTCCCTGGTGGCACAGTGGTTAAGAATCCGCCTGCCAATGCAGTGGTCACGGGTTCGAGCCCTGGTCCGGGAAGATCCCACATGCCGCAGAGCAACTAAGCCTGTGCGCCACAACTACTGAGCCTGCTTTCTAGAGCCCGCGAGCCACAGCTACTGAAGCCCACGCGCCTAGAACCTGTGCTCCGCAACAAAAGAAGCCACCACAGTGAGAAGCCACGCACCACAACGAAGAGTAGCCCCCGCTCACTGCAACCAGAGAAAGTCCGCGCACAGCAACAAAGACCCAACACAGCCAAAAATAAAAATAAAATAAATAAATTTATAAAAAATTGCAGAGCACAGAGCTGCCTTTATTTCCTCTTAACTTTTTACTTTTTCTTTTTTTTAGCTGTTACTGAGTGGGTAAGTTAATTGAATAATTGAATTATAATTGCTGTACAATATTATATGTTACAGGTGTACAACATAGTGATTCACAACTTTTAAAGGTTATGCTCCATTGATAGTAGTTATAAAATATTGGCTATATTCCTCATGTTGTACAATACATCCTTGTGGCTTATTTTATACCTAATAGCTTGTACCTCTTAATCCCCACCTTATCTTGCCCCTCCCCACTTCCCTCTTCCCACTGGTAACCACTAGTTTGTTCTCTATATCTGTGGGTCTGCTTCTTCTGTTATATTCACTAGTTTGTTGTATTTTTTAGATTCCACATATAAGTGACATCACATGCTGCAGTGGTCACTACAAAGGCAACAAACCAAAACACACCAAATGCTCCATTGCCCTCGAGATGAAGCCCTTTCCCAACTCAAGCTTGACCTTGGACCCCTGCCTGGCCCTGCCTCCCCAGCCTCTGCTCCCTATGACCATTATACTGGCTCACCATCAGTCCCACCCCCCCACCCACCCCTGATCACACCATGGCGCACTCTCCTGCCCTGGCCCATCTGCCCCAAATCCTCCTCACACCCTTCTTTGCCTTCAGACCTCGGACTGGAAACCTCCAAGCTCACTCTGGGAAACCTGCTCTGGGTCTCGAGGATGGGAGCTCCTCTGACGTATTTCTCCTATCACAGTTTTTGCCACACCTCATTATAACTGTTTCGTTGTCTGTCTCCCCTAGAGAATGTAAGCTCTACTTCCTAGAAATAAGCACCACTTACCAGAAATCAATCCCATGCGCCCCCATTACAGGAACATAGATGAGGAAATGAGAAAGCTCCACATGACATTACCTACCCAAACATCAAAACGCTGGCTTCTTAAAAACACATCTTTCCCTGTCATACAAGGTATAATTCTCAAGCAAAGATAGTGGTGGCTTTACAGATTCAGATACCTGGTGGTCCTTTAGGATACCCTAAGGTGTATGACCTTGATGTGACATATGGGTCTGATTAACTAGTGTCTCGGCTGGGATTCCTCTGAAAGCAGAGCCTGAGACAAGTTGAGTGCAGATGATGTCAGAAGCAGGGATGTGAAACGGTGGGAATAAAACAGGGAAGGAGGAAAATGAGGGATGGGTTACTGAGCTGTTTACTTGCGGGTCCAATAGAGCTCAGTGATGTCAGGGAACTTCTGAGAACCCAGGTAGAAAGCACCTTATAACTGTCCATCTGAAGGGCAGAAATGTGCTGCATTTTTCAACCAACTCTTATTTTCCACTGGTGCAGGACTGCTACCTTGCATCTCTGGGCTGAGCCGATAAGAACTTGACTATCCTTCCATGGTTTTAGAAAACCACGTGAGGCAGAAAACCAGAAAGAGACCATGGCACGCATGCTTGAGGAGGGATGAGGACAGGAACAGGAACTTTCCACCCCAGCTAAGCCGAAACAGGCAAGTTGAGGGGATGTGACCTGGGGACGACAGGCATCTGCGTCATCTAGGAAGAGTCTCATCCTGAATGATTTAGAGAAACCTTGTTCTGTAGGTACCACATTTGCCATTTGCTAGCTGTGTGAGATTCAGCAAACTTCTTATCTCTCTGAATCTTTTTTTTTTTTTTTTTTTTTTTTTTTTTTTGCGGTATGCGGGCCTCTCACTGTTGTGGCCTCCCCCGTTGCGGAGCACAGGCTCCGGACGCGCAGGCTCCGGACGCGCAGGCCCAGCGGCCATGGCTCACGGGCCCAGCCGCTCCACGGCATATGGGATCCTCCCAGACCGGGGCACGAACCCGTATCCCCTGCATCGGCAGGCGGACTCTCAACCACTTGTGCCACCAGGGAGGCCCCTCTCTGAATCTTAAAATTCTTCATCCATCAAGTAATTATTAATGGTAACTATAATTAAGGGCTCTTCTAAATAGCAAATGTGTTAATATATGTGAGGTGCCTGGTACAAGGAGAAAAAGAAATTAAGTTGCTATAGTATTGTTAATAAAACAATAAGAGTAATATCTCACTTGCCTCATGGGTTCATATCTGTTGACTCCATTTTTGTCCTGCTCTTACTTAGTAGCATCTGTTTATTCAGACACATGCTAGTTGCCTTGGCTTGTTTCCATTCTTCCTTCTTCCTAACAAATATTTATTGAGTCTTAACTGTGCTTCAGACATTGTGCTCCCCTCAACTCTATAATTTTGCTTCCCAGACCATATTCAAGCATTCTTATCTGAAGTGCTAGAAATTCGCTGTCTGCATAAATACTGCCTGCCACTAACCCCTAATCCACACCATGCAAATATTTAAAGTCTTGCCATGTCACACTGGAAATGCAACAAATAGACCAGAACTTACATCTAAATGAGCACTGTTCCTCTTAAGTAGTCACCTTGCAAAGTTATACAATCCACCTGTCTCCCTCCTCCACCCCATGCATATATTTAGGGAACAATACAGAGTCAGCTTTTATTTTTTTTGGGTTACGTGGGCCTGTCACTGCTGCGGCCTCTCCCGTTGCGGAGCACAGGCTCCGGACGTGCAGGCCCAGCGGCCATGGCTCACGGGCCCAGCCGCTCCGCAGCATGTGGGATCCCCCCGGACTGGGGCATGAACCCGCGTCCCCTGCATCGGTAGGTGGACTCCCAACCACTGCGCCACCAGGGAAGCCCCAGCATATTATTTTTAATGTATTTGAAGACAAAGACTATTTTTGTTTCATTTGTAGGTATATGCAACAACACAAACAGAGGAGTACATAACACTAGAGACCACATCTTATTCTTCTTTGGCGACACCCACTCCATACCTACCTAGTAACCTTCACTTTGTAAGGCAACAGTAAGTGTTAGCTACTATTTTCATCCATTTATCAAACATTCTAAGCACCTACTATAAACTAATTGATGTATTAAGAGCTGAAAAAGGACACAAAGGTAATTAAAAGTATGATTTATGATCTCAAGATCGCTATGGTCTAACAGAGAAGTTAATATTAAATGCCTCTACAAAAAGATCTTAGGAGAATTTTTTTTTTTTTTTTTTTTTGCAGTACGCGGCCCTCTCACTGCCGTGGCCTCTCCCGTTGCGGAGCACAGGCTCCGGACGCGCAGGTCCAGCGGCCACGGCCCACGGGCCCAGCCGCTCCGCGGCACATGGAATCCTCCCAGACCAGGGCACGAACCCGCACCCCCTGCATCGGCAGGCAGACTCCCAACCACTGCGCCACCAGGGAGGCCCGATCTTAGGAGAATTTTATAGATGAAGTTGAATTGAAAGGTGGGTACGATTTCAAGAGACAAGACTGTGAAAGAAAGAATGCAGTACTAGCAGCAGGAACAGCAAAAGCAAAGGCACCGAGTCAGGAAATAACCAAAACAATTCAGTTAACAGTGTTAAATAATTTTTTCTCAATCAGTGGAGACTATAGATACTACCACCATCTTAGCACTAAAAAGATCTAGAGGTGGCCAAATGGAAAACACGGTCGTCTCAGACACTAAGAGCAGGGTCATTTGAGGCAATGGAATTAATGCATCAGAGTTCCTTTTTTTTTTTTTTCAGCTTTAACAACAACCACTGTTTGTCAGACACCGCTCTTGGAGAATGGATGAAAGGAGTATGGGTTGGAAGCTGAGGGTCAGTTAGGCGACTATGGCTAGGGTTTAGGTGAGAGAGAATGAATGTCTGAAGATGATACCAGAAGAGGTAAAGAGGAGGAAACAGATGTAAGAGATAATGTATTAGTAAAATTCTTAAAAGGACTAGCTGAACAAGATCAACTGAATGTGGAAATAAGGCATAAACTGAGAATATCTCCTATTTCTAACTTGGACAAGTGGGTGAATTGCAATGCCTTTTTCTGCATGTGTGTGCGTGCCAGTGTGCATGGAGAGGCGAGAGGAAGTGGGAGCTGGAGAGTTCAGTTTTCCTGAACTGAGCGGTATTTGGAATATCCAGGAGAGACTATGTTAGTATGATTGACCAACAACAGGCCCTACCGTCAGCTGTGCTGTTTTAGAATCAAGCAGGACCTTTATAACTCTTGTAAGAACAAAGTTTGGATTTTCAGAAAAGGGGAGAGTTGTTTTCCTCCATAAAGCTCTCACTCAGTTAGTTCACGGAAAGTTTACGACTAACGCTTAGCTCCGTGAAGGCAGGAGCTCCATCTCACTCACCTAGGTGCTATTCGAACCTAGAATTGTACCTGGCCCAAAGAAGGCATTCAGGAAAGAGCTGTTGAATTAACTAATTAATTAATGTTAGTTATAACATTAAAAGTAAAAAATAATAAATCTCAGGCCTATTCTCAGGAGTCTCTAGGACTACTGGATAGGAATCCAAGCCTACAAACAGAACGCCTTGGGGGCCAGGAGAAAGGAAGGATGAGTTAGAAAAATAATCTTTTCAGTCTCAAGGAGGCAGGGACACCTTCAGAATACAGCCAGTTGTTTCCTCCCACACATCACCTGATGCTTTACTTCCCATACAGAGTCTTAGACCGAGATTAGCACATGTTTTGAAAAAAGGGAAGGAAAGGAAGAAACACTGCCATAGCTCCCACTGGCTTTTAACTTCATTGGTTCCAGACATTTATGAGACCTGATTTTGTATTCTTTTGATATTCTCCTACCCTCTCTGTTCCAATGTAACCAAGCTTGAAGAGCATCTACTCCTTGAAACCAAACAGTTATTAAATTCAGCACACAGTGGACACTCAAAGCTGATCAAAACCAAGGAAGGGGCTTCCCTGGTGGCGCAGTGGTTGAGAGTCCGCCTGCCGGTACAGGGGACATGGGTTCGTGCCCCGGTCCGGGAAGATCCCACATGCCCTGGAGCGGCTGGGCCCGTGAGCCATGGCCGCTGAGCCTGCGCGTCTGGAGCCTGTGCTCCGCAACGGGAGAGGCCACAGCAGTGAGAGGCCCGCGTACCGCAAACAAACAAACAAACAAACAAACAAACAAGGAAGAATGGAAGGAAGCAAGGACAGAAAGAAAGGTCCTTTACAAAGACTGGCTTTCATTCATGGAACTTTATAAGCCCACTGAATGTGTTTCTTTACAAGTATTCCATTGGGACGCTCGCTTGGTTCCAAACCTAAAGATCATCAGCAACATTTCTCAAAGGAAAGAAGACCCAAATCTTGGATTAATGACATCTGTTCCCAAAGGGTGACCCAATCGTGGGGAATTGAATCTGATATGAGAAAAGGTAAAGGACCTGGGCTGCCTAGTCAATCCTGGCCACACCCTGTTGGTATTTGAGGAAAATAGAAAAGAGACATAGTAGAGAGGAAAAACTGAATGCTGCAAGAGGGAGATAGGATTTGAAATGAGCCTGAAAAATGAGCAGATTCATATAGTCCATGGAACAGATGGCTTGGGACACTCTACTAAGACACTGGTAAAACATCAGAGGTATCTAAACAGGGGTGTTGAAACTCACTTCCCATAAACTTCTTTTTAGTATAAATGAAGCTTGAAAATTTGAAAAATATTCATCACCAAAGAACTCTCTGGAGGAGTTGAAAAATCACCTGCCTCCAGCTGGTACTTTGCTCTGTTAATGGTTTGTATACATGTGAACAAAAGGTTCAATGCTCCTATTAATTACCTAAAAAATGATTAATCTCCTCTTCCACTATGGAATTAGGGACTCAAGAGGTAGATCGTTTAAACCTCTGTATCACAGATATCAGAAATGAGTATCCTTCCTTATACACTCACCATACTCTTCCCCAACTTTCTTTCTGCTCCCATTCTATACACGCATATAGCACACTGCGAAGAGATGAAATTCATATTCATTTTGTTTTTGCTCACATCCCAGAGGTAGAAATGGTGAGGCACAAAACTTTCTAAGCTAGGGCACACGTGTGGGTAATCATACCCTTTACTTCACCATCAGAATGTCCCCTTCTCCCCACATGCTCCCATATCACTCCCTGAACATATATTTCACCTAAATTTGCCATGAAATCCTCAAGATGTTCACAACTTTTTTTTTTTAATAACACTAAGCATAACCTATCTACTTGGCCTATGGTTGGGGCCTTAACTGTAATAGCCTCCAGTCTTGCAATTCACCTTCCCATTTATGACCTCTACTCTAAACTGTAATTTGGATTGTCCCTATTTTCATTGCACTGTGCAAATATCCCACCACATAAAACATTTCTCTTGGGGCACTCATCCATATTCCAATTGTCAACTTGAAGGGCTCTCTGGAAAGTTCACTTCAAATTATGTAACGCTAAAAAGAATTTAAACCAAAAAGGATAGGATAATGATTGTTTTTCTGAAAATTGTTTATAGTATCTTTGGGTTCAGGACTTACAACAATCAGCACTTGTAATGACTTAGATGAAGATGTAAAAGGTAGGAACTCAGCCTTGCAAATAACATGAAGATGTGGAGGAAAAAAACTATTGAGTGAAGTACAATAAGCCACTATCTATTAACTACTATTAAGGTGCTTTATACTTAAATCACACAATTTTATCATAAAAATCCCTATAGAGTTGCTGCTGTTATTATCATACCTCTATTTCACAGAAGAAGAATTAGGTCTTACCATGTCTAGGGCACAGGTGCAAATCCACTGCAGTAAGGGAACTGAAGTAAGGGAACAGAAAAAAAATATCTATCTCTGAGGGAAGGGGCAGGAATACATGCCAGACATAGGCTATTAGACATCTCCTCTAGCTGAGCAGGAAGACAGTAGATCCCTAGAAGACTCCACCCTCAGGACCCAGGACACAGCAGTTATCTAATACCAAGGCTTAATGAGAACAACAGAAAATATGACCCCTCCTCTGCTCTCACCACCAAGCTAACAGGCCTCCAGTAATAAATAATAGCAGTCTATTATTGGAGAGGGGCAACAGTGAAGACCTAACGCTGATGGTGGAACACATATTAAGAAAAACCCTCTGACAAATTAGTACCCACTTTAAACACAAAGAAAAGCTAAAAGAATTTGAAGCCTGTGGTACAATGAGGGTGCATTGGTTTCCTGAAAAAAAAAAGATAAGTTATAGGTTGCATTGTTTCCTGAAAAAAAAAGATAAGTTAGAATTCTAAGCCTCAGTACCTCAGAATATGACCTTATTTGGAGATCAGGTCTTTACAGAGGTAGTCAAGTTAAAATGAGGTCCTTAGGGTGAGTCCTAATTCAATATGACTAATTTCCTTATAAAAGGGGAAATTTGGATACAGAGACAGACACGCATAGAGAGAAGATGATGTGAAGAGATACACAGAGAAGATAGCCATCTACAAGCCAAGGAGAGATGCCTGAAACAGAACCTTCCCTCACAGCCCTCAGAAGAAACCAACCCTGATGACACTTTGATTTAGGACTTCTAGCCTCCAGAACTATGAGACAGAAATTTGTTGTTTAAGCCATTCAGTTTGTGGTACTTTGTTACAGCAGCCCTAGAAAACTAAGACAGAGGGTAACCACAGAAAAAATAAATCCCAAACTCAACTTAACTCCTGAGTAGATTGAATCAAACACTTACTAAAGGTCCAGCAGGAGGAAAGGCATGCCAATTTCCAAATAAAAAAAAAAACTATTAAGTTTCTACAGTCCTTAAAAAAAAAAAAAAAAAAAGCCTGTCTTTCGATCAAAAACTACTAGGCATATAAAAAAGGACAGAAAAAAAAAAACTGTCAAGAGACAAAGTAAGCAACAGAATCAGACTCATATATGACACAGATGTTGAAACTAACAGGGAATTCTAAATAATTATGATTAACATGTTAAAGGCTATGTGGAAAAGGTGGATAGCATGTAAGATCAGATGAGTGATTTCAGAAAAAAAAATTGAAAATTCTAGAAATGAAGATCACTATAACAGAGATAAAGAATGCCTTCAACAGGCTAATCACTAAACTTCACATAACTGAAGGAAAAAGTCAGTGAATTTGAATGCAGGTCAATAGAAATTACTCAAACTGAAACACAAAGAGAAAAATAAGACCAGAGCATCCAAGAGCTGTGAGACAATATCAAGTGGTCTAATATACATGTAATTGGAATCCCAGAAGAAGATTCCATTTCTTTTTCAGGAGAAGAGAGAGAAATGAGGCAGGAAAATATTCAAAGAAATAATAGTGAAGAATATTCCAAATTAATGACAGACACCTGGGTTTGGCAGGATACATACCAAACAAAGCATACCTATGTATACCATGTCCAAATTTCTGAAAAGGAAAGATACAGAGAAAATATTAAAAGGCAGCTAACACATACAATGGAATATTACTCAGACATAAAAAAGGAATGAAATATTGCCATTTGCAGCAACATGGATGGACCTAGAGAATCATATGCTTAGTGAAATAAGTCAGAGAAAAAAAATACTATATGATATCACTTACATGTGGAATCTAAAAAATAATACAAATGAACCTATATACAAAATAGCAACAGACTCAGACAGAAAACCAACTTACAGTTACCAAAGGGGAGGTGGGGGTGGGAACAGATGAGGAGTGTGTGATTAACAGATACAAACTACTATACACAAAATAGATAAGCAACAAGGATTTGCTGTATAGCACAGGGAACTATACCCAATATCCTATTGGGTACAGGTATTAGGGGTACCTAATATTCCTATAATGGAATATAATCTTCAAAAACACCAGAATCACTATGCTATACACCTGAAACACAGAATACTATAAATCAACTATACTTCTGTTTTTAAAAATATCATAGCAGCAAAGTTAAAAAAGAAGCAGCTAGAGAGAAAAGACATATTATAAAGAGGAATAAATGAGAATTACAGCAAACTTCCTGTCAGAAACTATGCAAGCCAGGAGGTATCCTGAATAGCCCTGTACTTGTTAAAGAAATCAATTGGCAGCTTAAAACTTTCCCACAAAGAAAACTCGGGCTTAGACAGCTTCCGTGGTGAATTCTATCAAACATTTAAGGGAAAAATAATATCACTCTACATAAAGCTTTCCAGAAAACTAAAGAGGAAGGAACACTTCTCAACTCATTCTATGAGTACAACACTACTTTGATGCCCTGCCAAAGACATTAGGAGGGACTTCTCTGGTGGTCCAGTGGGTAAGACTCCACACTCTCAATGCAGGGGGCCTGGGTTCAATCCCTGGTCAGAGAACTAGATCCCACATGCATGCCACAATGAAGATCCTGCGTGCCACAACGAAGATCCCACGTGCTGTGACTAAGACCAGGGCACAGCCAAAATGAAAATAAATATTTAAAAAAAGACATTAAGAGAAAAGAAAGCTATAGAACAATATCCCTCTTAAGCACTGACCAAAAAATCCTCATCACTAAATAAATCCTCATTCACTAAGATATTAGTAAACCAAATCAACAATAAATCAAAAGGAAAATACATCATGATCGATTGGAATTATCTCTTGATGCAGAGCTGATTAAACACCTGAAAATCAATACAATTTACCACATCAACAGACTCAAGAAGAACTATATGACCAACTCAATAGATGCAGAAAAAGCCTTTAAAAAATTCAAAACCTGTCATGATACAAACTCAGCAAGCTGGGAATATAAGGGAACTTCCTTAAGCTGATAGTTAATGCTCTAGTGGTGAAAGGCAGACTGCCTTTCAGATAGGGAACAAGGAAAGAATTCCACTCTTACCACTCCTATTAAACACTGTACAGAGGACCATAGGAGATATAATAAGAAAAGTAAATAATAGGAATACAGATTAGAAAGGAAGAAATGAAATTCTTTTTTTACTGATGACAAAGTTGTATACATAGATAATCCCAAGAATTTGTCACACACACACCAAAAAAAACCCTAATAGAACTAATAAGTGAATTTAGCAAGGTTGCATGATACAAAGTCAATGTACAAATATTGATATCTATTGTATTTCTATATATTAGCAGTGAACTATTAAAATTTTAATTTTGTAAAAAGTCATTCACAATAGCAGAAAAAAACATGCATTATTCAAAGATAAATCTTATTAAGGATACAAGTTATATGCTGAAAAATATATAACACTGATGAAAGAAATTTTTAAATACCTGAATAAATAGATACATATACGAGCTAAATAGATTGGGAGATTTAATACTGTTAAGATGTCATCTTCCCCAAACTGATATATAGATTCAACACAATTCCAAGAAAAATCTCATCAGAAAGTTTTGTAGAAGCAGATAAGGTGATTTTTTAAATCACATGCAATTATAAAGGCAACAGAATAGCCAAAATAATTTTGAAAAATAAGAACAAAGTAGGACTCATACTACTTGAATTCAAGATCTACTATAAAGATAAATAGTCTAGGGCTTCCCTGGTGGCGCAGTGGTTGAGAGTCCGCCTGCCGATGCGGGGGACACGGGTTCATGCCCCGGTCTGGGAGGATCCCACATGCTGCAGAGCGGCTGGGCCCGTGAGCCATGGCCGCTGAGCCTGCACGTCCGGAGCCTGTGCTCCGCAATGGGAGAGGCCACAGCAGTGAGAGGCCCGCATACCGCAAAAAAATAAATAAATTTTAAAAATTTTAAAAAAGATAAATAGTCTACGCAATATGATATTGAAGACAAAGAATAAATATTTAGATCAATGGAAAAGAACAGGGAATCCAGAGATAGACCTTGCTTATATAGTCAACTGATTTTAGACAAAGGTGCAAAGGCAAGTCAATGAAGAAATCATAGCTTGTCCAAAAACTGGTGCTGGAAAAAGTGGGTATCAATACAAACAAAAAACAAAAAAAAACCCTAAATCCATACATCACTCCGTTTACAAAAATTAATTCAAATTGCATCATAGACCTAAATATAAAATGTAAAACTATAAAATGTATAGAACACATAAGAGAAAATCTTTGTGACCTAGGGTTAGGCAAAGACTTCTTAGATATGATACCAAATGCACTATCCATAAAAGAAAATAAAAGTATTCATTGTACTTCATCAAAGTTAAGAACTCCTGCTCTTCAGCAATCTTAAGAGAATGAAAAAACAAGCCACAGACTGTAAGAAAATATGTTCAAATCACATATCTGGTAGAGAACTTGTACTGAGAATAAACAAAGAACTCTCAAAATGTAATAAGAAAACAACACCATAAAAAAAATAGGCAAAAGATTTAAGCAGAGACTTCACCAAAGAAAACATACAAACCAAATAAAAATCATGTAAAAAGATTCTTAATAGTATTGATCATTAAGTAGATGCAGATCCAAACCGTCATGAGTTACTATTATACACCTACTGGAATGGCTAAAAAAGCAAAAAAAGAAAAAAAAAAACTTAACAATACCAAGACTTGGTGAGGATGCATAGGAACTAGAACTCTATCATACCTTGCTGGTGGAAATGCAAAATAATACCATCACTTTGGAAAAACCAGTTCAGCAATTTCTTATAAAGTTAAAATATATGCTTTCAAATGATACAGCAATTCCACTTATAGGTATTTATCAAAGTGAAATGAAAACGTATTTTCACACAAAAATCTGTACATAAATATTTACAGCAGTTTTCATCATCTTTGTCAAAAACTGGAAACAACCCAAATGTCCCTCAACTGGGGAATGGATAAACAAACTAGTATTCCACATGATGATATACTGCTCAGCAATTAAAAAAAAAAAACAGAATAATACGTGCAATAACATGGATGAATCTCAAATGCCTTAGGCTAAATGAAGAAGCCAGAATCAGAATGTTAAACATGATATGATTCTATTTATTTAATATTCTTATAAATTATAGGGACAGAAAACAGATGAGTGGTTTCTAAGAGTTCATGGGAGGGACTGACTAAAAAAGGGGAACAGGTGAATTTTGGAGGGTGATGAAACTGTTTTACATTTGATTGCAGTAGTGGTTACACAACTGTATATATCTGTCAACACTCACAGAACTGTATACTATAAAGGGTGAATTTAGCTGTATGTAAATGTTAACATTTTTTAATGGAATATGTTATGAGCACAGAGTAAATGATTAAAACTAACCACAGAAATGTTTAAACTCTTGAAATTATAAATAAAATATTCACCACATATAGAGTATTGACTAGGTGACAAATGTTTTACAAAATTCTTTCTAAGCCTTGCAGGAACCCTTCAAATATGTACCATTACCTTTACTATTAGATTAAGAAATTGATCTTCAAAAAAGTAGAAGGACCTTCTAATAAGTTATGGAGCAAAAGCTCAAATCCAAGTTTTCTTGGTTTAAAATCTAAAATAATGTGCTGCACCCTGGAAAAAAATAATACATTGCACCCAAAAAAGTTCAATGTCTATGTTTTAGAGGAGATTGAGAGAGATGACCTCAAGTTTATCTTCCAATTCTGATTTCACTGTTCTTTGAGTAAGTCTCTCTATCAGGTTCTAATGTTGTCGATTTGGTAGTAAAACATATTATTACATTTTAGAATCCACGCTAGACATATTTTCACTTAGTAATATTAGAAGAGTCATTTTAGTTCTCCTCATTCTTCCTGCCATATTGTGACTTATGAGAAACATATATTTGGTCATTCAGATGACCAAAATATATTCTTGGCTCACAACTCCTAAAATTTTTGGAATTTCCTGTGACTGGAGCGCTAAAGTTGTCTTTTGTTATATTTATGAGGTGGCTTTTGGAATGCCCTTAGGTAACCTAAGGATGGGGGCTGGCCACCAGGAGGATCAACGAAGCGATTAAAGGGTTGGAACGTTCAGTGTCCCCTTTCCAACTTCGGGGAGGGGAGAGGGGATGGAGATTGAGTTCAATTGCCAACGGCCAACGATTTAATTAGCTGTGCCAGTGTAATGAAGCCTCCATAAAAACCCAAAAGGACAAGGTTTGGAGAGCTTCCATGTTGGCAAACACGAAGACTTAGAAAGAGTGGGTGCACTGGGCGAAAGCATGGAGGCTCCGTGCCTTATCCATGCTTTGCCCTATGCACCTCTTCCATCTGGCTGTCCCTGACATATCTTTTTAAAATAAACCAGTAATCTAGTGAGTAAACCAGTTTCCTGAGTTCTGTGAGCCACTCTAGCAAACTAATCAAACCCAAAGAGGGGGTCTTGGGAACCTCTGGTTTATAGCCATTTGGTCAGAAGTACAGACAACAACCTGGGCTTGCAAACGGCATCTGAAGTGGCTGGAGGGAAAGGAGGCAGTCTTGTAAGACTGAACCCTTAACCTGCGGGATCTGACGCTATCTCCGAGTAGACGGTGTCAAAAAAAATTTTTTTTTAATTTTTTGGCCGTGCTGTGCGGCATACGGGATCTTAGTTCCCTGACCAGGGATGGAACCTGTGCCCCTGCAATGGCAGCTTGGAGTCTTAACCACTGGACCACCAGGGAAGTCCCGATAGTGTCAGAATTGAGTTGAATTGTAGGACACCCAGCTGGTGTCACAGAGAATTGCTTGGTGTGGGGAAAAACCTCCACGCATTTGGTATCCAGAAGTGTCAGAAGTGGTCTCTGTGAAGGTAAAGGAGACACATAGGGAAGAACTGGGGTTTTTTCCTACACAGAAGGAAAAAGCTGAGTTTTCTTCCTAAACAAGGATGATTTGCTCTGCAGCTACCTTCTCACTTTATTTTCTAATGTGTGTGTGTTTTTGTTTTCTTATTTAAAGGTGACCTATGTTTGTTGTAGCAAAATTTAAGCACACAGGTAAGCGAAAAGAAGAACATTAGAAAACATCCACAATCTTACCACCTAGAATTAATTACTGTTGACTCTTGCATTTACCTCCTTCTAGAGTTTATTTTCTCTGCATACATGAATTTCTTTATTAAAAAGGTTTCATATTATTTTGTAAACTCTATTTTTCACTGAACAATGTCTTTGAGTCAATACATATATTCATTTATAACATCATTTTTCAAATTACAGAAGTATATAATGATAGGTTCTTTGTCTCCCCACTAATCCATCCCTCCAGATGTGACTGTGGTTAATGTTTCAGTGTATATCCTTCCAGTTGTTTTTATATCTTGTGTGTGTGTGTGTGTAATCTAAAAGCAGGGCCAGCAGAAGTTGGTGGGGAAGAAGACACTAGTAATCTAGGGAGGAAGACACTGGGAATCTAAGGAGGAAGACACTAGGAATCTAGGAATCAAGAAAGGCAGAGCCTTAGCAGGCACTGTGCTATTACAGGTATTGAAACCAACCAGGACCCTTTGGGGTCCTCCTAGGGACAAAAGCCTTTTCGTGTCCCCCATTTCTTATTTGCAGAAAAAAACTTTAGTTTCCTAGGTCAACTTAAAAAAATGCGCCATGTGAGAGTTGCGAGTTAAGTTTTATTTGGGGCAAAATGAGGACTGCAGCCCGGGAGAGGGCATCCCAGACAGCGCTGAGAAACTGCTCCAAAGAGGCAGGGGGGAAGGTCAGTATATATGCGATTTTGGTGACGGAGGAGTACATGCAATCGAGCACATATTTTTTGTAGAAGGTTTCTGCCAGTCTCATGAAGGTTACTGCTAGTCATGGGGAGCAGACGTCACCGTGAAGGATTTTAGTGCTTTTCTAGATATGAGGAGATGCAAGAATTGGGCTCATACAATTGGCTCCTGAAAATATCTAACTATCTGAAGACCTGTTCTGCCAGTTTTTCCCAGAGCACAGAGTACCTCATTTCTGCTCTCCACCTGAACTCCTTTCGGGGGTGTTGAAAGTCAGCAGCTGCTGCAGCAAAGGATTTAATCCTTGTAGAGGGAGATGGCAAGTGCCAAAGGAAAATGCCAATTTGTAGTTGACACAGGCCTTCCGTAAGTTCCAAAGAGTAAATTCAAGCAGTTACTAATTAGGGAAGCGAGGGAATGCAGAAACAAAAGAAAAGCAGTCAAGAAGCAACAGTTCAGGATAAAACAGAGTCCTAGCTCCTTCTCAAGGGATATACGTAACAACCTGACTTTGAGTTGTTCTGCAGGAACTAAGATCCCCACCAGGTGGAAGAGGGTGACTACAGGCTGAGCACAAACACATAGACCCCAGACTAGCTGGAACCAGAAGGTTGATGATTAAGATTCTGAAACACCACCCTGTTACCTCACCACCAACCAATCAGAAGAAAGTCATGCCCCCTATAACCCTCACCCCAAATGTTGCTTTTAAAAGCCTTCTGCCAGTTAAGATGGATCTGAGACAAACTTAGATCTCTCATCTTCTCCATCAGTCCCCTCTCAATCAATAAACGTTTCTCTGCTCCAAACTCCGACGTTTCAGTTTGTTTGACCTCAATGTCCGTTGGACACACGAACTTGAGTTCCACAACAGCACTGTTTCTCTTAAACCTTAGAACAAGCATATAAAGTACCTACTTTATATGGTAATCATATCCCTATTTTACAGATGGAGCTGCTGAGGTCTAAAAGATCAATTAACTATCCCAAAGCCACACAGCTGATAAATGACAGTCACATTTTATCAGGTCTGCCTGATTCCAAACCCAGGCCTTTAACTAGTAGTTCTCAACTGAGGGTGACTTTGCCCACACACCCTGCACCCAGGTGACATTCAGCAATGTCTGAAGTTATTTTTGGTTGTCACAACTGGGGGCAGAGGGGATGCTACTGGCATCCAGTGGGTGAAGGCCACAGGTGCTGCCAAGCATCCCACAGGGGGCAGGACAGCCTCCCACAGCAGAGAAGTATCCAGCACAAAATGTCAACAGTGCCAAGCTTAAGCGACTCTGCATTACGCCATGGCAGGTATGGAAGAAAAGTTTCAGGGTGAGGCACTATTTTGCTTCAGTGGGGCCTCTTTCCATGGTCCATAGTCTTAGTCCTGGTGGCATGCCTTTCCCAATATTAACGACATAAGCCTAGGGTCACCATGTGTCTGATTTCTGCCCTTTGGAAAAAGAGGAGGCTGGGGTGGGTGTTACAGAGGCAACTTTTAAAAATACACCACAGGATGACTGTGTTGAATTGAAAGACAGATTTTGGAATGTGTGACCCCAGTTAACGAAGGCAATACACAGAGCCCCTAACTGTTCTATCAGGCAACATGAAGCACTGAGCCCCGGGGGCCGGCACAGGGATGGGAATTATGTCTCCATTATCCACAAAGTGAACATTTTCTTAACAATAACACAGTGATTTCAGAAGCAATTTTAACAACAAAAATCTTCCCCCAAACTCTAGAGCTTCTCTGATTTTTGTCAGCAACAAAAGAATACAGCTTCCAAAAGCAGGCTGTATCTCTGAATATTAAAACTCCCACCTCGGGAAATTTTTTAAGCCTTCAGACAACCCCTTTTAAAGTTATAAATGAAAGTCACTCAGCAGACTATAGTGCTCATGGGCCCCTTTTATCTACTGAAGAAAGACAACAGAGTGAAAACTCGGGAGTCAAAGACCAAATTACTGACCTTGAGTCACCTTCCACACCACGTCTGGCCCAACCAAGATAGGGAGTTAAAAGCTTTAACTAGACCAACAGCAAATGATGTAATTTGATGATATAAAGAAATCCATCAAGGGAGAATAAATGACTAGATCATATTATTCACAGAGCTCTCTGAATTTAAAAAAGAGCCTTGATTTGCCTTCGGCTAAGTTCTTTCATGTAAAAAATCAACCATTCCACTTTCCCCTCCTGTCCAGAGAACAAGCAATTCCATAGCCAAAGAACTGGTCCACTGGAGCTTGGACTGTCCTAATACATTTATTATTTATCTGCCTAGAGCTGCATGAGTGAACCCCTACATCACTCCCCCAGCTCTACTGCTCCCATTTCCCTTTTCTATGATGGTTATTATTATGCCACACCGCTACCTATTCATCCACATCTTCAGTATGAATTCCTGTTTTCCTTCACCCCAACTGTATTTCCCATGCGAGCCAACTATGAAACTTTCAGAATTGCCACCAAATCCAAGCATCAAGGATCTAACGCCCCAAACTGACATAGCAAGGATGCACCACAGCACTTTGTGGCATTTCCCCAGGACTCACAAACTGCTGTCTTCATACTCAAATCTGCTTCTTTCTGCCTTATTTTCTCCCTAACTCCTAACTATCAGTATTAACTGCTCATTCTCATTATATACCTGGCACTGTACTAGGTGCTTTAAAAATACAGCTTTATCCCACAGAGAATACTACAGGTATCTTCACTGGAAGCTTTCACCAAATATGTAAGGGAGACATAATTCCCATTTTATACAAACTCATTCAGGAATAGACAAGGAAAGAATGCTTCCTAACATTCTATGTAAGTAGCAGTATTCTGATACCAAAAACAGATGAAGGTAAAAGAAAAGTATTCTAGAGACCAATAGCTCTCATTAACATATGCAAAACTTCTCACTAAAATTTTAGCAGATCAAATACAACAATATGTTTTTTTAAAAAAGGTTACTATATCCAAAACAAGTAGGCTTATCCTAGTGGAAGGCTACTATAACATTATAAAATATATCAGTGTAATTCACCATTTACACAGACTAAACAGGGAAAACCATATGTTCATCTCAATATATTTGACAAAATCTACTGGGAAAGGCAAAGAGTTGTAGAACTGCAAAGTGGACATGAACAAAGCGTGCTTTCCAGAGACCTAATAATCTTTTTAAACAGAAAGATGAAAAACCTCTCTTTCATCTCTAACCCATAATTTTGGCTTTGTATAAAGATGCTAGAATCCTGCTATCTCAGATGAAAACATTTTGAGGTATACACACACAAAATAATAATGGAATCCTGCCGACTTAGAGAGACTTGAGTCTCTGTGTTAAAATCACATGGACTTGTAGAAAACCACAATGTGACACCCAAACTTCATTTGTGGACTACCTGATACTTCTGATTTTCTGCTTTTTGTCTCAAATCTCTGTATCCACAGGAACAAGCCAAGTCCTTTACAAGTTATATATGCTCAACAAGTGTTTGCTGAACTAAATACTGAATAAAGCTCTTAATATAAAAAAATAAAATTAAATTAAAAATACAGTTTTACTTAGTCCTTGCACCAACCCATGAGATAAGTATCATTATCTCTATGCTACAGATGAGAAAGCTAAGGTTAGAGAGTTTTCGTAACTTATAAAAGATAACATAAAAAGTAAGTGGCATATTTAGTCCTAAGTAATCTGACCTCAAAAATCATTTTTACTACACAGCATGCAAGATTTGTGGATGAGAACTCTAAATTCATTAGCAGTAAATATCACCAAAAATAAGATGATGGCTAATTTTATGTCTTTCTTAAATATTCTCTATATTTTTCAATATATAAAATTGGGTATACAAGATAGAGTAACAGAGAAGGGATTTACCCTTACATCAAAAACAACCTAAAACAGATGAAATATATAAACAAAAGTTTTCAAGACCCTGGACATCAGGCAACAAAGGCAGTGATCCCTCAGAGATGGGAAACAAATAAGGGGAGCCCTATGATTGCCTCAGTGTACTCTAGTAGGAGAGTGTCCAGGGACTTCCCTGGTGGTGCAGTGGTTAAGAATCCACCTGCCAATGAAGTGGACATGGGTTCAATCCCTGGTCTGGAAAGACCCCACATACTGCAGAGCAACTAAGGCCACATGCCACAACTACCAAACCCACGTGCCACAACTACTGAAGCCCCGCACCTAGAGCCCATGTTCCACAAGAGAAACCACTGCAGTAAGAAGCCCACACACTGCAACGAAGAGTAGCCCCTGTTCGCCGCAACTGGAGAAAGCCCGGTGCAACAACGAAGACCCAACGCAGCCAAAAATTTTAAAAACAAATAAATTAATTAATTTAAAAAAAGAAAAAGAGAGAGAGAGTGTCCAGACCTCTGCACAGGGAGCGGAAACCAGGCAGAACCTAGCAGACTCCCTGAGTTGAAAAGACAAATCTAAGAGTCTAGTGAGACCAAAGTGGCTAGAGTTCACAGCACCAGCAAGGAGGGAGGTGCACAGAGAACTCCAGACACTGCAGAGGGTGCCCTTTAAGTATTTAACGAGTACTGATCAGTGCATATGTGTGACAAAACTACCCATCAGGAAAAGAACCATCCAAAGAGATTAAGTATCCAGTGTTCAAACAGAGCCAGGTATAGTGCCTAACCCCACAAGCCAGACTAGAAAACCACATGACTCACAGGTCACTGAGTAGAGTACACAGTAGGGTCTTGCTTCAGTCGTGGAAAATAATCATCCCTAGAGAGCTCTGTTCAAGTCACACTTAATATTTCTTCAAAGCTATAACCAAAAGGATCAAATTTCTTCCAAGTAACTTAAACATGTCCCAGAACAAACCTCAAAAAGATTTATAGGGATACAAAAATATCCAGCACTCAGTAAGGTAAAATTCACAATGTCTGGCATCTAATCAAAAATTAACAGACATGCAAAGAAGTAAAAAGATACAACCATAATGAGGAGGACGATTAAAACAATTGGTATATATGTATTCCATATGTTCAGTATTTGAAGTACAGGTGTGAAAGATATAAGAAGACCCAAATCAAACTTCAAGAGATTAAAAATACAATTATGAGATGAAGAATAGACTTGATGGGAGTAATGGGAGATTAGACACTGCAAAGAAAATATTAGTGAACTTAAAAACACAGGGGACCTCCCTGGTGGTCCAGTGGTAAAGAATCCACCTTTCAATGCAGGGGGTGCAGGTTTGATCCCTGGTCAGGGAACTAAGATCCCACATGCTGCAGGGCAACTAAGTCCTGTGCCACAACTACTGAGCTCATGTGCCTCAACGAAAGAGCCCACGTGCCGCAAACTACAGAACCCAAGAGCTCTGGACACTGCGTGCCACACCTACAGAGCCCACGCACCCTGGAGCCTGCGTGCCACAACTAGAGAGAGAAAACCTGCATGCCACAACTAGAGAGAAGCCCGCGTACCACAACAAAAGATCCCGCATGCCTCAACGAAGACCCCACGTGCCGTAACTAAGACCCGATGCAGCCAAAAACAAGAAAAAAATAGCAATAGAAACTATTCAAAATGTACCATTGGGGAAAAAAAATGTAACACTGAAAGAAAAAAGAACCCAATAAAATTAAAACTGCATGAGTGAGATGTGGGACAATTTCAAGCGGCCTAATATATGGGTAGTTGTAGTCCTACAAAAGGGGGGAGAGAGAGAAAAAATATTTGAACAAATTACAGTCAAAAACTTTCAAATACGACAAAAACTATAAACCCACACATCCAAACCCAAATGAACCCCAAGCACAAGAAAAATTTAAAAAAAAAACTATACCAAGGTGCCAACTATACCAAGGCACATAATAATCAAATTACTGGACTTCCCTGGTGGTGCAGTGGTTAAGAATCTGCCTGCCAATGCAGGGGACAGGGGTTTAATCCCTGTCCAGGGAGAGATGCCACATGCCACAGAACAACTAAGCCCGTGTGCCACAACTACTGAGCCTGCACTCTAGAGCCCGTGAGCCACAACTACTGAGCGTGCATGCCACAACTACTGAATCCTGTGCCTAGAGCCCATGCTCTGCAACAAGAGAAGCCACCGCAATGAGAAGTCCATGAACTGCAACAAAGAGTAGCCCCCACTCACCACAACTGGAGAAAGCCCATGCGCAGCAACGAAGACCCAACACAGCCTAAAATAAATTTATTTTTTTAAAAATCAAATTACTCACACCATTGGTAATAAGAAAATCTTAAATTCAGCTGGAGAAAAAAGACATGTTATGTAGAGAGGAACAAAGATAAGGATGACAGCAGGTTTCTCATCAGAAACAACACAAGGGAGAAAACAGTAGAGCAACACCTTTAAAGTACTGAAAGAAAAAACTGTCATAAAAGAATTCTAGGGGCTTCCCTGGTGGCGCAGTGGTTGAGAGTCCACCTGCCGATGCAGGGGACGTGGGTTCGTGCCCCAGTCCGGGAAGATCCCACATGCTGCAGAGCGGCTGGGCCCGTGGGCCATGGCCGCTGAGCCTGCGCGTCCGGAGCCTGTGCTCCACAACGGGAGAGACCACAACAGTGAGAGGCCCACGTACCACAAAAAAAAGAAGAAAAAAAAAAGAATGCTAGGGGGCTTCCCTCGTGGCGCAGTAGTTGAGAGTCTGCCTGCCAGTGTAGGGGACATGGGTTCAAGCCCTGGTCTGGGAGGGTCCCACATGCTGCAGAGTGGCTGGACTCGTGGGCCACAACTGCTAAGCCTGCACGTCTGGAGCCTGTGCTCTGCAACGGGAGAGGCCGCGGCGGTGAGAGGCCCGCGCACCGTGATGAGGAGTGGCCTCCGCTCGCCACAACTAGAGAAAGCCCACACACGGAAATGAGGACCCAACACAGCCAAAAATAAATAAATAAAATTTAAAAAAAAAAAGAATTCTATACCTAGCAAAAATGTCTTTCTAAATAAAAGCAAATCAACATGGATGAACCTTGAAAACATTATGCTAAGTGAAAGAAGTCAGTGACAAACGTCTATAGATACTATTTTATTTATACGAAATGTCCAAAATAGGCAAAGCTATGCAGACAGAAAGTAGATGAGTGGTTCCTTAGAGCTGGGGGTGGGGGAGGTAAAAGTAGGTGATTACTAAACTAGAATAACAAAACAAAGAGTCACAGCTAATAAAACCAACAAAGGAGATAAAAATAGAATCATAAAAAATAATCTGAAAAAAAGGCATAAAAAGAAAAATAAAACAAAGAACAGATGAGGCAAATAGAAAACAATTTGAAAGATGATAGGCTTAAACCTAACCAAATGAGTAATTACATTAAATGAAAATGATTCATATATTCCAATTAAAGGCAGAAATTGTCAGATTTATAAAAAGCAAGACACAACTAAAGATAAACAAATAGATCAATGGAATAGAATACAGTCAAGAAATAGATCTATAGATGTATAGAAAAATCAGTTGATTTTTTTACAATGATACTATGACAATTCATTGAAGAAAATAATCTTTCAACAAATGGAGATGGAACTATTGTATATCCATATACAAACATAACAAAAATAATTTTGATCCATATCTTATACCATATACAAAAATTAACTCATTTGAATACAAATATAAAACTGAAACTTCTAGAATAATACATAGGAGAAAATACACTGGATTAGACAAAGACTTCTTAGCTACAATACCAAAAGCACAATCCATAAAAGAATAAATTGATAACTTGAACTTCATGATAATTGAAAACTTTTGTTCTTCAAAAGTCACTGTTAAAAGAATTAAAAGAGAAGCCACAAACTAGGGGAAAAATTTTGCAAAGTATATATCTGATAAAGGACTTGTTTCCAGAATATCTTTTTTAACTCTGAAACCTCAAAAAATAAGAAAACAAACAACCCGATTTTTTAAGTGGGCAAAAGAGTTAAACAGACTCTTCAGCAAAAAAATATGTATATAGGGCCTCCCTGGTGGCGCAGTGGTTAAGAGTCCGCCTGCCAATGCAGGGGATACGGGTTCGTGCCCCGGTCTGGGAGGATCCCATATGCCGCGGAGCGGCTGGGCCCGTGAGCCATGGCCGCTGGGCCTGCGCATCCGGAGCCTGTGCTCCGCAACGGGAGAGGCCACAACAGTGAGAGGCCCACATACCGCAAAAAGAAAAAAAAAAAAAAAAAAAAAAAAAAAAAAAAAAAAAATATGTATATATATATGAATGGCAAAGAAGTATAAAATGATGTTCAATATCATTATTCACTAAGAAAATGCAAAATTAAAACCACAATGATATAGCACTACACACTTTAATTTGATGGCTTAAATTTAAAAGACTGACCATACCAAGTATTTGGTGAGGTTGTAGAGGAACTGGACCTCTCATACACTGCCGGTGGTAATGTAAAATGGTACAATTGCTTTGGAAAACAGTTTGGCACCTTCTTAAAATATTAAATGACATCTACCATATGATCAAGCTATCCCACCCCTAGATATTTATTCAAGAGAAAAAAGAGCTATATACCTACAAAGACTTATTCAACAATGCTCACAGCAATTTTATTTGTGATAGCCAAAACTGGGAATAATCCAAATGTCCATCAACAGGTAAATGGATACAACAATTGTGGTCTATCCATACAACAGAATACTACTTGGCAATAAAAAGGAATGAACTATTGATATACACAACATGAATGAATCTCAAAATAATCATGCTAAATTAAGGAAGCCAGACTAAAAAAATTTTTTTAATTAAAAAAGAAACATATTGTGTCATTCTATTTATATAAATTCTAGAAATGCAAAATGATATAGTGATAGAAAGCAGATCACTGGTTGGGGGGAAGGGGGAGCAGCCAGGATGATGAGGGACAAGAAGGAAGAATTTTAAAGGGAAACAAGAAAAATACAGGTCATGAATTATATGTTTACTACCTTGATTGTTAGGTTCACAGGTGTATACATAAGTCAAAATTTATTAACTTACAAACTATAATATGTGCCATTTATTGCACATCAATTATGCCTCTACAAAAATGGGCACTTGCAATTTTATAATCATAAAGCATTAAAAACATATCTTAATAAATCCAAAGAGATATCTAAACTTGTGGGAATTTCAGTTGCTATAATAAGGGGGGATATTTTAGGGGAAGTAGAATCTTCAGTTCCTGTAAGATATCAATCTGAAAATCCAGCATGGCTAAAATACCTCATGGACCAGACCAAGCTGGTGATAATTGCCTATTGTCTTGTAAGTATGAATAGGAGTAAAATCTAAAATGAAAATCTACAGAATTTCAAGAGATTTATTTCAACCATTCATACAAGGACTCTTCTCCTCTTGAGACCATTAAACAGGGCTCCTTCAACACTCATAAATCTGGGATGAAAAAAAAAAGAACTTATTTCAATAGATAATGCTTCATGCTAATGTTTCTTTTCAATCACCAAGTGAAGGTCCATCACAATGGTAAGGACTCCCACAAATCATTTCACTAGGTGTTGGGGTCTACTTAAAAGCTGCCAGCCAGTGAAACCTCCTGTAATCAATTTCACTCATCTTTGAGCACTTCAAGATTGTCCTTTTAGCACTCAGGTTTGTAAGCCAAACCACAATGATTACCAAAGATTCTACAACTGAAGCGCCTCTCTGTTCAACTACTGATCTTCCTCGACTTACAAGGGTTACCTCCTGATAAACGTAAGTTGAAAATATAATAAACAGAAAATACATTTAATATACCTAACTTACCAAACATCATCACTTAGCCTAGCCTACCTTTAACATGCTCAGAACACTTAGCCTACAGTTGGACAAAATCATCTAACACAAAGCCTATTTTATAATGAAGTGTTGAATATCTCCTGTAAGGTACTGAATACTGTACTGAAAGTGAAGAACAGAATGGTTATAAGTGTATCAGTTGTTTACCCTGGTGATCACGTGCCTGACTGGGAGCTGTGGCTCGCTGCCACTGCCCAGCAGCACAAGTGAGCATTATACTGTGTATTGCTAGCCCAGGAAAAGAGTAAAATTCAAAATTATAAGTACGATTTCTACTGAACGCATATCACTTTTGCATCATCATTAAGTCTAAAAATCATCAGTTAAACCATTATAAGTTGAGAACAGTCTTATTTAATTGCATGTGCCACAAGAGAAACTGCACAAGAGAGTGGGCATGCAACCCCTCCTCAAGACTACAGAGAAGAAACAGACATTTTGAAATTCTATATTCTTGTTTTAAAAGTTGATATGCTCTTTTTGGGGAGAGTGGGGAGCAAAAACAAGTAACTAGGTATATTGAAATCCTTTGGGAAAAGGAACCAGGAACCAGAAGAGGGACTTTTACTTTTTACTTTACATCTTACAATATTTTTTTGAATTTTCTACTCTTGACACGTATAACTCTTTTAAGTCAGCAGAGGATATCTTGGTGTTAGATTTAAGATCCTTTTGTATTCATTTCTGTAATCCTCTGTGTTCAACCTTTTAATAAAGGTAATTTTTAATAATGTTTATCCTCCATTGTTACTGGGTCCATTCAGAACCAGGAGGAATAGAGATCTTTTAATCCAAGACTTTCATTTTACAGATGGAAAAAGTGATGCTCAGACTAGAGAAGCTGTCTGCCCAAGTCTCCACACAGTAACTGGTATGGCCAATTCAGGGACCAAGTCCCTCTTCTTTTTATTTTTTTAACATCTTTATTGGAGTATAATTGCTTTACAATGTTGTATTAGTTTCTGCTGTATAACAAAGTGAATCAGCTCTATGTATACATATATCCCCATATCCCCTCCCTCTTGCTTCTCCCTCCCACCTTCCCTATCCCACCCCAGACTAAGGCCTCTTAACTTTCAATGCTTTTTACCAAATTTCCATTCTATACTTACATATTAAGATTCCACAGTAAGCTTTTTAAAACTCTAAGTACAGCAATATTCTGGATGCCACACCTTGAAAGAAAAGGTACCAAAGTGGAAAACTATCAGCTGAGAAGTAACTGAGGAGATTTAAGGAGACTAATGAAGCATGTGGAAGTTTTATTGTAATGCCTGAATTTCTTTAAAACAACATCATGGGGACAAGGTGGGGAACATGCTCTGTGTGGCTCTAGAAAGAAGAACTAGGTCCCATGGGAGACAGTCCAAGAGGGCAAATGCTTGTGGTCCGACTATCCACAATGGAGTGTCGTGTGTGTGTGTGTGTGTGTGTGTGTGTGTGTGTGTGTGTGTGTGCAGTGAGTTGGGCAATAATGTGCCAGCTATGTTGGAGAAAGAGACAGATGTGAGGAGAAAGATAACCTAGATGCACTTCGAGGTCTTTTCCCCTGGGGCCCAGGAAGACTTGTATACACTATGGTCACGCCTTAAGGGCAGGCCACCTTATCAGATCATTCTTTCCCTTGCCTCCCTTCCTGTGCCTTTCATGTGGAAGACACTGACTCATCCCTGACTGTTCTCCGCATGAAATAAATGAATTACACTTGGCTTCACAGGATTAAAGCTTTAAATCAGCAGTGACGATTACGGGACACAGTGGCAAAGTAAGACCACTGGGCGCCACAAACAGCCAAGGAGCAGAACCCCCAAACAGAGCTAGACAAAGTTCGGAAGGTTAGGTAGCCTACTTGGTAGGTCCCAATCTTTCCATTTCATTACCCTATCCGTCTCACTGGGTTTTTAGTGGTTTTAGTTTTGTCTGCTTTCTTCTTTGTTTTGCCCTCATTTCAAAGCATCCTGTCTGTTCAAATAGCAGCAAAGCAGTTAAACGACCTTAAACAGCCAAAGGGTATTGGATCTTTGAAGTAACAGTAAACAAATATAGCTTCTAAACTTCCTTAGGGTAACACCACCCTTGTATCTTCTTTAAGGAGTAAAGTGAGAGGTGAGAATGAACAGAATGAGAAGTGGGCTGAACACTGAGTATGATCAAAAAAGACTATTTTTACGCATTTCTTCATTAATTTATTTACCCATGTAATGGGTAACGTGTGTAAAAAAAAATAATGTGTGAAGAACATATGAGCTTTGACCAGACAGACAAAGTCTTTGAACCTTGGGAAAGTGACTTACCTCTGAGTCTCAAGTTCATCAAGTGTAAAATGGGAACAATAATAAATTTCTCCTGATCTTCAGATTCATACACTGAGCTAGTTGAAAGCATCCTTACTTAAATGATACCTAAGTCCCTCAAACTCAGCATGTTTAAACCTCTGTGAACCTATACAACCTTCCAGAGTTCTCTGTTCCTTGTTGCATCACCACACACAGAGCCATAAATCTAGTCATACTAAATATATCACTTCTTCCTTACCCACCCACATTGATCCATTCACCAAAGTCCTCCCATTTAAAAAGGAGTATTACGGGCTTCCCTGGTGGCGCAGTGGTTGAGAGTCCGCCTGCCGATGTAGGGGACGCGGGTTTGTGCCCCAGTCCAGGAAGATCCCACATGGCGCGGAGCGGCTGGGCCCGTGAGCCATGGCCGCTGAGCCTGTGCGTCCAGAGCCTGTGCTCCACGGCGGGAGAGGCCACAACAGTGAGAGGCCTGCGTACCACAAAAAATACAATAAATAATAAAAAGGAGTATTAGGACTTCCCTGGTGGCACAGTGGTTAAGAATCCACCTGCCAATGCAGGGGACAGGGGTTCAAGCCCTGGGCTGGGAAGATCCCACATGCCACGGAGCAACTAAGCCCGTGCGCTACAACTACTGAGCCTGCGCTCTAGAGCCCATGAGCCACACTACTGAGCCCGCCCGCCACAACTACTGAAGCCCGCGCACCTAGAGCCCGTGCTCCGCAACAAGAGAAGCCACCGCAATCAGAAGCCTGTGCACTGCAACGAAGAGTAGCCCCTGCTTGCCGCAACTAGAGAAAGCCCGTGTACAGCAACGAAAACCCAATGCAGCCAAAAATAAATAAAATTAAATAAACACATTAAAAAAGAAAAAAAAAGAATCCTCCTGCCAAGGCAGGGGACACGGGTTCAAGCCCTGGTACGGGAAGATCCCATATGTTGCAGAGCAACTAAGCCTGTGCACTACAACTACTAAGCTTGTACTCTAGAGCCCTCAATCCACAATTACTGAGCCTGCGTGCCACAACTACTGAAGCCCATGCACCTAGAGCCCACGCTCCACAACAAGAGAAGCCACCACAACAAGAAGCCTGTGCGCAGCAACAAAGGCTCAACACAGCCAAAAATAAATATATATATAAATAAATAAGTTTATTTATTTAAAAAATTAAAATGAAAAGGAGTATTATGCAGTTATTAAAAAATAAGATTGAGGGCTTCCCTGGTGGCACAGTGGTTGAGAATCTGCCTGCTAATGCAGGAGACACGGGTTCGAGCCCTGGTCTGGGAGGATCCCACATGCTGCGGAGCAACTAGGCCCGTGAGCCACAACTACTGAGCCTGCGCGTCTGGAGCCTGTGCTCCGCAACAAGAGAGGCCGCGATAGTGAGAGGCCCGTGCACCGCGATGAAGAGTGGCCCCCGCTTGCCACAACTGGAGAAAGCCCTCACACAGAAACGAAGACCCAACACAGCAAACATAAATATAAATAAATTAATAAACTCCTACCCCCAACATCTAAAAAAAAATAAAATAAGATTGAAATATATCTAATTGTCTTAGAATGATGTCCCAAAAGCATGTGTATATACACACACACATACACACACACACAGGGAGGATAAGGTAAGAGATAGGAAGGGAAAGAGGAAGGTAGAAAAAAAACTACAAATCGTTTTCAGTAGTTACCTAAAGGATATTGGAAATGGAGTTGTTCTTTATTTTTCTCTTTTTGTTTGTCAGTACTACATAAATGTTCTGTAATGACTAATAATCAAAGGAGAAAGTTACAGATTTAATTATGAGAATTAGCTAAGGAACAGATTCCTTTGATAAAATAATAGAACAACAAAACCTTACCATTGTTTCAAGACCAAAAGAAGCAGTATGGAGCAGTGGTTAGGACACAGACTCAGCCAGACTGCCGGGACTAAACTACAGCTTGGCCACTTCTCCTTATGAAATATTAGGCGAACTACTTAACCTCTTACTCTTAGCTTCCTCATCTATAAAATGGTGATAATATTAGGGTCAATATGACAATTAAATGAATTAATACCTATAAAATCCTTTAAACAGAATCTGTAATATATCAAGGATTACTGCTGACCCTTGAAAAACACAGGTTTGAACTGCACGGGTCCATTTATATGCAGATCTTTTTCAATAGTACCACTACCTCCATAGTTGGTTGAATCCGCAGATGTGGAACGATGGGTAGGAGGGCCAACTATCAGTTAGATGGGGATTTTCAACGGCATGGAGGGTCGAGCCTCCCTACCCCTGTGCTGTTCAAGGATCAACTGTATTTAAATGCTGCTGTCAGTAGTAACAGTAGCACAAACATCTTCATCATCCTCATCATCATCTCTCTCTCTGTCCTAATCTAAGCCCTTAATTTCTCTCTTTGGACTGTTTCAACAACCTTCTAATTTCTCCCCCTATTTCCAGTATTGCACATTGCAAATTCATTGTCCAATCAGTAACCAGACTGATCTGGCTAAAGACAATTAAAACTATGTCACCTTATATACAGACAACATCTTTATCTTTGTGTGACATAGTTACCAGTTCTGATCTGGCCCCTGTCCACACTCCTTTCCTCACTTCCAAAATATTTTACGTCGTACCCTATGGTGTCATAACGCCAAACTGCTTCCCACAAACCCTGGTGAAACACCAAATTTCCCACATACCTTCTGGCTTTGCTTATGCTATTTTCTTTGCTTGGATCATATCACCCTTCCTTTTTCCCTTGGATGACTTTTATCCATTCATTCAGGTTCAGCATAGGTGCCACGTCCAGAAGCTTTCCCTGAAACCCCAGGTAATATTACTCCTCTCCTTTTTTTACATAATATCCAGTGTTCTACTACGAAGTGTTCTGGTTGTGTGATTATTTTGCACACCAAACTGTGGGAATCTCAAGGGCAAGGACTATGTTTATTTCTCTTTGTATGCTCAGATTCTAGCTCTGCACAGACACTCGAGTGTTTGTTTAAATGAATATATCTGTATAATTACTTCATAAGGTATTGTGGAATTAATTGAAATGGCAATTCCCTCCTTTCGGTTTACTCTTTAAATCAAAAGAAAACACACACACACAACTAAGCACCTACAGTGTGCCAACCCTGAACTAGGTACCATGAAAATGATAATGACATCATAATATAAAAACAGTGATAGGGACTTCCCCAGTGGTCCAGTGGGTAAAACTCTGCGCTCCCAATGCAGGGGGCCCGGGTTCAAGCCCTGGTTGGGGAACTAGATTTCACGTGCATGCAGCAACTAAGGAGCCCGCATGCCACAACTAAGACCCAGCGCAGCCAGAATAAATAAATAAATTAAAAAAAAAAAAAACAGTGGTGGCTTCCCTGGTGGCACAGTGGTTAAGAATCCGCCTGCCAATGCAGGGGACACGGGTTCAAGCCCTGGTCTGGGAAGATTCCACATGCCACGGAGCAACTAAGCCCGTGTGCCACAACTACTGAGCCTGCGCTCTAGAGCCCTCGAGCCACAGCTACTGAGCCCATGTGCCACAACTCCTGAAGCCCGCGCACCTACAGCCCGTGCTCCGCAACAAGAGAAGCCACCTTAATGAGAGGCCTGCGCACCGCAACAAAGAGTAGCCCCTGCTCGTTGCAACTAAAAAGAAAGCCCACGGGCAGCAACGAAGACCCAACGCAGCCAAAAATAAATAAATAAATAAATAATTTTTTTAAAATGCTAAAAAAAAAAGTGATAAAATTCTTAGAAAATTATAGTATGAGGTAACATTTGATAGAGTCCAAAGACAAGATATAAATAAAGGGTTAAGGGAATTAGCAAAAGGATATGATTCTTTGTTAAATTCAGTACATCAAGACCTATGAGGTTGGACCCTTGATGGCTTAGGGCTCCAAGGGGGTTCTCCCAGAGAGAAGGGCGGCTGCGTGAACAGCGCTCTGTGTTTTGCCTTCTACTTGTATTCTTTCCTTTCATTCTACAGTAGCATCCAGGAGTATCCGGATCACTTTTTTTTTTTTTTTGGCCGCACTGTGTGGCATGCAGGAACTTAGCTCCCCAACCAGGGATCGAACCTGTGCCCCCTGCATTGGGAGTGTGGAGTCTTAACCACTGGGACACCAAGGAAGTCCCTCCTGCTCACTTCTTAGAATTCCACAGTGGCCACTAAGCATGTCCTCTTTGTCTTGAATAGAGCCTGTATGTTCAAAAACAACATCAATAACCACCAAAAGGTGAAAATAAAAGTAAAGGAAAACATAATAGCAGAAATTAATGGACAAACATTTGTGAGCATCCAAACAACAATAAAAGCATAAATACACAGAGTGTACTTAAAGCAGTAATCACAGTGCCTGAGGAGTAAGAAGCCTTGGCAACTAGTAGTTATAACTTCCTCAGAACAAGCCAATAGGTAGGTGCATTGTACAGACAAGAAAGCTGAGGCTCAGAATGATTAAGAGAATGGCTCAAAGTCACAAGATTTGCTGTGGAGACAAATTCAAACCAGTGTCCGTTAGATTGGAGAGTCTATGTCCTTTCATTACAGTGGGTTGCCCTCTTAGCGTGCTGTACCCCCTACACATGCAATAGAGTCATGCCTTTTCTGATCAATGCTACCTGTTACCTTAAGCTATACCTGGTAAGTACTGATTCATGTGTAGCTTCAAAATGTTCACCTCCCATTGGCAGAGACCAGCTTAGCGTCAAGGGAAAAGATGATCCAAAAATCCATATATTCCATGTTTTTGGTCTGTTTTGTGTCTGACCCAGTTTCCTGATGCCCAAGACTGAACTGTTATTGTGAGCATCCTAACCTGGCTACCCCGGGACAGTAGGGAAGAAATATAACATTGGCAACTGTGTATACATGTTGCCCACATTTGCTGAAATAACCAAAAGAGGGTATGGAAATAATGGGAGATTACATTCAACGGCCTATCCTAACATTTCTATTCCCTACCACATAAGAGAGAAAACAGTGTTCCCATCACACAGAAGACAAAAAGCATAAACTGACCCAGGATTTAAAGTTGTGGAACTTGAGAAAGCAGTTTTCTTATCTGTAAAAGGGGTTGTTAGGAGGATTCAAAATAATAAGTTTAACTTGCCCAGCCCATTGTAAGATAAGTTGAAAATTGTTGCTATTGTAAATATTAGTAGTAGAAGTAGTAGTGTTGTTTTAGCATATGAACACAGATAGTAATACATGGACCTGGGAAGTCCTTAATGAATTGTGTGGGCGCTTGGAAACCAGCTCCTACATTAGTCCTTTCCCTTCAGCGTGGGACCGTGTACAGACAACTTAGACAAATAGTCAGGGGCTTGGCAAAGCACATGTGAAGAGACACAGTGCAATCTCTCCCCTCCTTGAGGGGCTACCAGGTTTTTGATGAATGATGAGGGTGAGTGTCGGTCATGAGGCAGAGCGGTAGGGAGCATTCCCCACGAAATACTTAAATCCCAGCTGCCGTTCCCAAGGCCCCAGAATTCACATGCTCAGATCTGAAGCAAATGAAAAACAAGAAAGCAAGTAATGAGGTAACAACCCACTTCAGAAATGACTGCATTCGTTGAGCAGCTACTTAAGTTCTGATAGTTCCCACTCATTTGCCAGTGTGTAATTCTTTTTCTTTTTTTTTTCTTTTCCTTCCAGTTTTATTGAGATATAAATGACATACAGCACTGTATAAGTTTAAGGTGTACAGCATAATGATTTGACTTACATACATCATGAAATGATTATCACAATACGTTTAGTGATCATCCATCATCTCATATAGACACGAAATTAAAGAAGCACAAAATAAATATTTTTTCCTTGTGATGAGAACTCTTAGGACTTACTCTCTTGACAACTTTCCTATGTAACTTTCAGCAGTGTTAATTATGTTTATCATGTTGTACATCACACCCCTAGTACCTATTTATAACTGGAGGTTTGTACCTTTTGACCAACTCCCTCCAACTCCTCCTCCCCACAACCCTCGCCTCTGGTAACCAAAAATCTGATCTGTTTTTGATGAGTTTATTTGTTAGTTTTTTCATTTGCTTGTTTTTTTTTTGAAGTATATTTGACCTACAACACTATGTTAGTTCCTGGTACACAAACAACATAGTGATTCTATATTTCTTTTTCTTTTTCTTTTTTTAAAAACATCTTTATTGGAGTATAATTGCTTTACAATGATGTGTTAGTTTCTGTTGTATAACAAAGTGAATCAGCTATACGTATACATATATCCCCATATCCCCTGCCTCTTGCATCTCCCTCCCACCCTCCCTACCTCACCCCTCTAGGTGGTCACAAAGCACCAAGCTGATCTCCCTGTGCTATGCGGCTGCTTCCCACTAGCTATCTGTTCTACATTTGGTAGTGTGTATATGTCCATGCCACTCTCTCACTTCGTCCCAGCTTACCCTTCCCCCTCCCCGTGTCCTCAAGTCCATTCTCTATGTCTGCGTCTTTATTCCTGTCCTGCCCCTAGGTTCTTCAGAACCATTTTCTTTCAGATTCCACATATATGTGTTAGCATACAGTATTTGTTTTTCTCTTTCTGACTTACTTCACTCTGTATGACAGTCTCTAAGTCTATCCACCTCACTACAAATAACTCAATTTCGTTTCTTTTTATGGCTGAGTAATATGCCATTGTATATGTGTGTCACAGCTTCTTTATCCATTCATCTGTCGATGGACACTTAAGGTGCTTCCATGTCCTGGCTATTGTAAATAGTGCTGCAATGAACATTGTGGTACATGACTCTTTTTGAATTATGGTTTTCTCGGGGTATATGCCCAGTAGTGGGATTGCTGTGTCATATGGTAGTTCTACTTTTAGTTTTTTAAGGAACCTCCATACTGTTCTCCATAGTGGCTGTATCAATTTACATTCCCACCAGCAGTGCAAGAGGGTTCTCTTTTCTCCATACCCTCTCCAGCATTTATTGTTTGTAGATTTTTTTTTTTTTTTTTTTTGCGGTATGCGGGCCTCTCACTGTTGCGGCCTCTCCCATTGCGGACCACAGGCTCCGGACGCGCAGGCTCAGCGGCCATGGCTCACGGGCCCAGCCGCTCCGCGGCATATGGGATCTTCCCAGACCGGGGCACGAACCCGTGTCCCCTGCAACGGCAGGCGAACTCTCAACCACTGCGCCACCAGGGAAGCCCCTGTTTGTAGATTTTTTGATGATGGCCATTCTAACCGGTGTGAGGTGATACCTCATTGTAGTTTTGACTTGCAATTCTCTAATGATTAGTGATGTTGAGCATCCTTTCATGTGTTTGTTGCCAGTGTGTAATTCTAATCAGAATGAAAGTCCTTAGTCATAGCACACTACAGAATCTTCTATCCTGCACCTATTAGGACTCTTATAAGTAAATACCTTGCAAAGGGAACTGAGTCATCAGCTCATAGCTCTGTCTATCCCAGGCTTATTCCTGATACTGACAGGCCACAAAGCAGTACCTATCTCTTCCTGGTGTTTAGTTTATCTGACTATGACTTGGCCTTCCACCTCCCCATGCCCTGTGAATAAAGGTCATAAATATCCTTCCATCTGCCTAGACTCAGGTCAGCACACAGATTCTAACCCAATGTTGTACTGGTCGTTTAACTTTCACTACCTCATTTTCTTACATGTAAAGCAGTTGGTCAAGGCATAGTTCCCCATCAAGCCCTTAATGCCCTGATACAGAGCAATACCTCTTACGAGGTTAATGCGAGGATGTCAGGGGGAGGCATACAGATAGGAGATATATACAGCTAATGGAGCAGGCCATAAAAGTAATGGGGCTCCATTTAGGTTTGACTGAGAGTAACAAAGAGAAAAGGAGAAAATCATGTTAATAGTCTACTATAGCTTGCCAAATTAATTTAAAGGAAAAGTGTCACATTTCCTCATTACAAACAATGACTCTCCCTTTGGATCAACTCCCGCAAGCCCACCTTGGCCCCTCATCAGGTCAATAGCATTGATGAAGTCCATTCAGTAGCCCAAAATTTAAACAACTCTATATTTCCCAAGTCTGCCCCATCCTATTATTTTAGTTACTGTGGCTGAATATTTGGCACTCATCTTTGACTCCTTCAACTACCAAGTCCTTCACTATTTCTACTCTTCTATACTCCTAATCCATCCCAGGGGTCAGTAAAGAGCTCCAGACCTATATCCCCTCTCAACTAGCCAACAGAGAAAGCCTTCCTTTGTTCATCCTGTCTTACATATCTGCATTGCAGCTTACCATATCTACCTCTGTGACTTTAACCTTTCTAAAATAAAGTTCTTATTCCCAAACACTAAATGTCTCCCCAAGAAATAAAGGCCCAAATATCTCAGCCTGGCGTTCAAGTATTTTCACAATCTGACCCCAAATGTCCTGCATCCATCACCCCTTTCTGTCTCCCTCCTTGAATTCTAGAGTCCACTCAAGCTAGGCTGACTGCTGGTCCCAGAGTACACTCCTGGTTTCTCTCCTCAACATGTGTTCATGACCTTTCCCACCTGCAAGAAGGCCTTAATCCACCAATCTGTTCATATCTAAATCATCCTTCAGCATCAAATGTCACCTTTCCTGAAGACTTCCCTGAACTCCCAGACAGAAGGGGTCTTTCTCTTCTCTGAACCTCACTGCCCTCTCTCTAGCATTTATTACGTGATGACTCCACAGACTGAGTTCTTCACCATTTCACCCAGCCTCCTCCTAGCGCAACAAATCAATCTCCGCGGAGTCTGAATCCTGGCCATTTATTAGACCTGGGGTTATCTATTTAACCTCTACCAGCCTCCATTCACTTGCTTACAAAATGGTGGTAAGAATGATTCCCACTTCACTGGGTTAGTATGAGGATGTTGTGAGATAATACATGGCCAGTACTTACTTAGCTGGCTGTCTGACATAGAAGAGCTCACTAAATGTTAGCTATGGTTCTTATTTATTTGTATCTGTGGAAGATACTCTCCAAAAAGGGTTCCCTCTCTATAAGTGTGTGGTACTTCACCCACTACTAATACCATTACCCCTCCTCTTGAGTCAGGGCTGCCATTATGACTTTCCTTGATCAGTAAAATGCAACAGAAGTGGTAACACTTCTGGTCTTCTCCTTTAAAAAGCTAGGCAGCTTCTGCCTTCTCCCTGGTAAAGCCAGTCACCTTGCTGTAAAGAAACTTGGACTAGACTACTGGATGATGAGATACCACGAGGAAAGAGAAAGGCCATATGGAAGAGCACTGAAATACCAGACACATGAGTGAAGCCATATTGGATCTTCCAGCCAAGCCCAACAGGCAACTGAATGCATATGCATGAGAGACTTCCCAAGCAAGACAAGCAGAATAACTGCCCAGCTGAGCCTTAGAAACCTCACAGCCAGCCGTGGATTTATGGGAAATCATAAATGATTATATAGTTAACTAAAACAACTTCTATCTACTTTCCCTTCTACTAGACCATGAGCTCCTTAAGGGTAAGGACCATATCAGATTTATATCTGTATTGCCAGCTCCGAAACAGACAGAAATTTGAATTAATTCATAGATTAATATACCAGTGAACTAAGTATGTGAGTGGCTAAGGCATAATGTTTGAACAGAAAGCTATTGAATGAATTATTGCCTAGCTCTTTATGAGGATACTGGACATATAGAATCAAAGCCCAGGGTACAAAAACATTAATACAATCTGACAACATAAGCAGGAGGACGCCATTTTTGAAAGCTTTATGCTCAACATCTTGGTTAAATAGGTCTCTTCCAAAACAACCTGGCTGCCTGTCAACTTCTAAGACAGTGGCAACCTGGGTAGCCTGGGGAAAGGAAGTGGGAAACTTGGATTTATTGCACCAAGTTGAAATTGCAGAGGGAAACAGATGGGAGATAAAATGTTCCGTGATGCAGGGAGATCAGCTCGGTGCTTTGTGACCGCCTGGAGGGGTGGGATAGGGAGGGTGGGAGGGAGACGCAAAAGGGAGGGGATATGGAAACATATGTATATGTATAACTGATTAAATTTGTTATAAAGCAAAAAAAAAAAAAAAAAAAAAAAATGTTCCGTGATGTTGTCCATTTTTCTACCCATTCATGTAGTGATTGCTGCTCACCATCTGTGTTGGCCCCAGAAAGTTGGGTCTTTAAGCACTGAAAGAGCCTCCTTCTGTCACTACTGCAGAATTATATCAAATGTACCACCTCTTAAGATTATACCTTGTCTAGCAGAGTCTAGCTGTGTCCCTTTAAGCCTGATGGCCCATCCCCAGATCAGAAGACCTGAAAAGAACTTATCTCTTCCAGCCTTTTCTCTTTCTCAAGTTTTGTCCTGAACCATAAAACCCTCTTGTTTTTGCATCTCTTTTCTGTTAAGAATCTTGCCTGTGTCCTCAGACACAGGGGTTACTGTGCACCAGAGGTTCTGACCCCGAGCTTACTGCGCACCAGAGGTTCTGATCCCAAGCTCTCTTCACCAACCATAATGGTTTATTTTCCCATGAACTTTCCAACTTCAGGTTGTGTGGACGAAGTGAAACCCTCAAGCATACCACCTGGCCCCAGCATCCAGAGTAAACCCTTGTTATCTCTGTAATTCCTGGGCATTTCACATGAGATCTCAAATGAAGCCCACATCCCATCTGCTGGTCAACATTTTACATAGATCCTTTGGAAATGGGTTAGGAAGGGAAACAAAAGGATCAAGGATATGACCTTGCTAATTTGAGTAGATGCGAATGAAACCCAGTGCCAGATGTGCTCAGCAGCTTTCACTCTTTACTTTTCATCAAGTGAAAAGTCATGCCCTCCTCAATAATTTTTGTTAATTCCCAGGGTCTTTATATTCTCACTGCCACTCCTTGCTGCAATTTCCTGAATCCACTGAATTCTTGTTCCTGGTTTTAATCCTGCCACATGTGCATTTACTGAGCCTCAAATATCTTTCTTACATCATCAAATGCTTCTTGAGTCTTTCATATGTGAATGCAACAAAACCCAGTTACTGTGGTCTAGGACATAATGATCTAGTGGGGGGACCGAAAAATTACTAGACAATGAAACACTGTGGTGAATGCTCCTACAGGAAAAGTCTAATGTGTTCTTTAAAGCACCTCATTCTGGGTGTAAGCTGGGAGAACAGAACAAGCTTCCCAGGGAAATAAAAAGCAGGAGATACTTAAACAGTTGCTACTCAAAGTGTGGTCCATTAAAACAGACAAATCCCCAATCATAGTTAGAGATTTCAGCATCTCTCTCTCCATAATTGACAGGACAAATGGATAGGAAATCAGCAAGGAGGTAGGAGACTTGAACAACTATCAACCAACTTGATCTGAGTGACATTTATAAAACACTCAACCTAACAATGTCAGAATACACATTCTGCTCAAATGCATACAGAACAATTACTAAGAAAAACCCTATTCTGGGTCATACATCAAACCTCAATTATTTCAAAAGGACTCAACTCATACAAAGCATTTTCTCTAACCACAAAGAAATTAAATTAGAAATCAATAACAGATAGGTATCTGAAAAAATCCCCCAAATTTTGGAAACCAAATACACATCTAAATAACCCATGGGTTGGGCTTCTCTGGTGGCGCTGTGGTTAAGAATCCGCCTGCCAATGCAGGGGACACAGGTTCGAGCCCTCATCTGGGAAGATCCCACATGCCACAGAGCAACTAAGCCTGGGTGCCACAACTACTGAGTCTGCATGCCACAACTACTGAAGCCCGCACACCTAGAGCCCGTGCTCCGCAACAAGAGAAGCCACCACAATGAGAAGCCCGCACACCACAACGAAGAGTAGCCCCCACTCGCCATAACTAGAAAAAGCCCATGTGCAGCAAGGAAAACCAAAAAAAACGTTTTGAACAGGACGAAAATTAAAATATCAGAATTTATGGAGTGCACCAAAGCAGTATTAACAGAGAAATTTATGACTATCTGTCTATATTAGAAAAGAAAAAAGGTCTCAAATCAATAACTTCAGCTTCCACCTTAAAAACTAGAATAAGAAGATAAAATTAAACCCAAATTAAGCAGAAGAAATGATATAATAAAGATCAAAGGGGAAACAAATGAAATAGAAAACAAAAAGACAATAGAAAAAAACAACGAAGCCAAAGCTGTTTCGCTGAGACCGTTAAAATTAATAAAACTCTAGCCATAATGATTAAGAGAAAAAGAGAAAAGACACAAATTACCAACATCAGGAATGAAAGAGTTACAGCATTTTTGAAAAATTTATTTTTGGCTGCATTGGGTCTTTGTTGCTGCGTGTGGGCTTTCTCTAGTTGCGGTGAGTGGAGGCTACTCATTGCAGTGGCTTCTCTTGTTGCAGAGCACGGGCTCTAGGCACGCAGGCTTTCGTAGCTGTGGCTCATGGGCTCTAGAGCACAGGCTCAGTAGTTGTGGCACACGGGCTTAGTTGCTCCACAGCATGTGGGATCTTCCCAGACCAGGGCTCGAACCCATGTCTCCTTCATTGGCAGGCGGATTCTTAACCACTACGCAACCAGGGAAGTCCCAAGAGTTACAGCATTTAAATTTCTACAGCTATTAAAGGATAAAAAGCAAACATAATGAACAACTTCATAACAATAAATACAGAAACTTAGATGAAATGGACAAATTCCTTAGAAGACACAAATGACCAAAGCTCATTAAAGAAAAATTAGGTAACCTGAAAATACCTATCAAGGAAAGGAATTGAAATTATAATTTAAAACACCCCATTAAGAAAACTCCAGGGCCAGATGGCTTCACAGTGCATTCTACCAAATATTTAAAGAATAAACCCAATTCAATACAAACTCCTCCAAAAATTAAGGAAAAGGGAATACCTCCCAACTTAGTCTGAGGCCAGCAGTACCCGGACACTAAAATCAGAAAAAGACATTACAAGAAAAAAAATAGACCAATATTTCTCTTGAACATTGATGGAAAAATTCTAAACAAAATTTTAGCAAATCAAAACCAACAATATATTAAATGGATAATATATCAGGACCAAGTGGGATTTTTCCAAGGAATGCAGGGTTAGTTTAACATTCAAAATTCAATCAATGTAATTTACTATGTTAACTAACTAAAGACAAAAAAACATGATAATCTTAATAGATACAGTAAAAGCATTTCCCCAAATCCAACATCCATTCCTGATAAAAACCCTCAGGAAACAAGAAATAGAAGAGAACTTCTCCAATCTGAGAAAAGTCATCCAAAAAACACCCACAGTTAACATCATACTTAATGGTGAAAGACGTGAATATTCTCCCCCTGGGATTTCCCTGGTGGCGCAGGGGTTAAGAATCCGCCTGCCGGGGCTTCCCTGGTGGCGCAGTGGTTGAGAGTCCGCCTGACGATGCAGAGGACACGGTTTCGTGCCCCGGTCTGGGAAGATCCCACATGCCACGGAGCTGCTGGGCCTGTGAGCCATGGCCACTGAGCCTGCGCGTCTGAAGCCTGTGCTCTGCAACAGGACAGGCCACAATAGTGAGAGGCCCGTGTACCGCAAAAAAGAAAAAAAACAGAATACGCCTGCCAATGCAGGGGACACAGGTTTGAGCCCTCGTCCAGGAAGATCCCACTTGTCGTCGAGCAACTAAGCCCGTGTGCCACAACTACTGAGCCTGCACTCTAGAGCCCTGGAGCCACAACTACTGAGCCCATGTGCCACAACTACTGAAGCCTGTGCACCTAGAGCCCATGCCCTGCAACAAGAGAAGCCACTGCAATGAGAAGCCCACACACCGCAACGAAGAGTAACCCCTGCTCGCCGCAACTAGAGAAAGCCCGAGCACAGCAACAAAGACCCAATGCAGCCAAAAATTAATTAATTAATTAATTAATTATTTAAAATATGTATTTTCCCCCTAAGATCAAGAACAAGTCAAGGATTTCCACTTTCATTACTTCTATTGAACATTGTACTGGAAGTTCTAGACAGTACATTCAAGCAAGAAAAGAAATAAACAGTATCCAGATTGTAAAGGAAGAAGGAAAATGTGAACCTTTATTCACAGATGACATGATAACCTATGTGGAAAAAGAGATGAACTCAACCAAAAAATTACAGAACGAATAGATGAGTATAGGAAGGTTGTAAAGATTCAAAATCAATATAAAAAAATCAATTATATTTGTACGTGCTATCTACAATTGGAAATTAAATTTTTAAAACTATTATTTAAAACAGTATTTAAAAATATTAAATACGGGGCTTCCCTGGTGGCGCAGTGGTTGAGAGTCCGCCTGCCGATGCAGGGGACACAGGTTCGTGCCCCAGTCTGGGAAGATCCCACATGCCGCGGAGCGGCTGGGCCCGTGAGCCATGGCCGCTGAGCCTGCACGTCTGGAGCCTGTGCTCCGCAACGGGAGAGGCCACGACAGTGAGAGGCCCGCGTACCGGGAAAAAAAAAAAAAATTAAATACTTAGGGATAAATTTTTAAAAAAGATGGTAAAGACCCACATAGTGAAAACAATGAAATACTGCTGAGAGAAATTAAGGAAGAATTAAATAAATGGACAGCTATACCTTGGTCATGGGTCAGAAGACTCAATGTTGTTAAGATGTCAATTCTCCTCCAAACTGATCTGTAGATACAAAGCAATCTCAATCAAAATCCTAGCAGGTATTTTTGTAGAAACTGAGAAGGTAACTCTAGAATTCATATGAAAATGTAAAGAACCTAGAATAACCAACATAACTTAGAAAAAGAAGAACAAAGTTGAAGGACTAACATACCTGATTTTAAGGCTTTTTTAAAACTAGAGTAATCAAATCAGCATGGCATTGCCATAAAAACAGGCAAATATAAATAGCAAGTCCAGAAAAAAAAAACTACACATATATGAACAGCTGATTATTTTACAAAGGCACACAGACAATGCAGATAGTATAGCCTTATCAACAAACAGTGCTGTAACAACTAGCAACTCTGGACCTCTGTTCCCAGCAACTGGCTGGGCACCCATGCACTTTACCTGGCTCCCCACCGCTCCCCACCGCTCAGCTCATCCCCCCTGTGTAACTCATTCACATTGCTCACTCAGCCTCTACAGACAGCTGAGCAGGGGACCCCCCAGGGGACTCTCTCCAGACCTGTGGCCCCCTGGGCCTGCCCTAGCTGCTGCCGTCCTCCCTGCAGTGGCCAGCCCTTGTGATGGGAAAGGCCCTCTGGACTCTGCCTGGGTGCAGACCTGCTGGGTGGCCCATTGACACACAGGGCCAGAAGGCCAGGGCATGGGCAGTGGGTTGTCACATTGGTTCCTCTCCGACCGGCCGGTCCCACTTACAGAGCCTTACCAGAAACTGGACACAAGCCAAGCTTTGGTTAAAGGAGGGGTCCTTACCACAAATGCCCACAGGGTGTAAGCTTAGAAGGTGAACTAGTGGAGAGTTGGGGAGGAGACAACACAGGATGGAAGGGACTGAGGCAAACTAGACAGAAAGTCCCGTCCTGGTGGCAGCTGATTCCTGCCCACCCTGACATGAACCAGTATTGTCACAGCCTTGCTTTTTAAGACAGGAATCCAGATTTTTAGATGTAAATGTCTGAGTTTTAAGTGTCATCAATGAATCTAAATTAAAATACAAGAAAAGCCCCAAGAGGCCAACACCCTGGTTCTGAAGCCACATTCAGCCTCAGATGCCAGCAGATCCCGGGTTAAACCCTTCAAGGCGTGGGATCAGCTCTGGTCCTGGGTGCCTGTGGGGGCAGCTGTGAGCTGGAGGAGGGGCGGGAGGGGCTTTCTCCCAGGGTGTCTGCAGCAGCCCGACCACAGCTCGGCTTCCCAGCTGCCTCCAGGTGGCGGGGCCGGACCTCCGAAGTCGCTGTTGTCCAGCCCCACCACCCGGAAGCCCCGGTGACGGGACTGCCAGTACCTACCACATACGATGGGGGCAAATATGTCCATGCCTTTGAACTGCTGCTTGGATATGGTCTTGTTGAAGATGAGCCCTCCGAAACTGGGGAGAGACAGCAAACGATTAGAGTGGACGCTTGCCAATCTTCTCCACGCAGACCGCCAATGAGCTGAGCGCTCTCCTGGCTCCCTGGCCCAGCTGGTCTCCCCAGTGCCCTTTGCACCCCACACATGCATTTTCACCTCTGTTCTGAGTCTCACCTGTTCCAAAAAGCCCATCTGATGATGTCAGCCCACTGAAAACCCAACGAACCCTTTCTGAGGCCACTTAGCTGGCTGGGCTCTGCCAAGTGATAGCCTGCGAGCTGCTCTTCAGCAGAAAGCCGAACCTGCGCAACGTCTCCCGCCCCGCTGCCCCCGTTCCCAGAAGCCGCCACCCCAGAACCTGGCCCCACCAGCCCCTGTGGTTTAGCAAAGGCCTGGAGCCCAAGAGCTTCTAGAAGCAAAGACACCTCAACCACAGCCTCCCCTCCCCAAGAGTCAGTCGGGAAAGCACATCAGAAGGGACTGGGGTGGCCCCGGTCAGCGTCCACGAGCAGAAAGGGGCCCCGAGGATGGGTCTGGAAGGCAGAAAGCCTGGGCTCGGCTGGAGGCCCCAGGGCCCTGGGGCACTAATCCCTCAGCACTGTAGGTCCCACCAGCGGCCGTGCTGCGGAAACAAGGCGTCCACAGAGCCGTCGCCGCGAGGCCAGCTAAGCGAGGCCAGGCCGGCAAGGGCGTCAGCAGCAGGAGAGCAGGGCCCCAGGCGCCGGGGCCGAGGCCGCGGCCGCGGCCGGTGCTCGTCCACTGTCACCAGGCTCTGCTCCTCAGGCCCCCGGTGCTGTGGCCGCCATAAACAGGGCTGCCCCTCGGAATATACGAGGTCCGGGGTTCTCGGGGGAAGAGCGAAGAGCATGGCGATGGCGCCGCGTCCACGACTCACCCCACCCAGACCCGGAAGCGTTGCCACATCCCTGCGCCCGTGCGCGCGCACCTGCTGACGACCATCCTCGGGACTTTCCCACCCGAACTTCAGGATCTTCAAGACGGGCGGGTTCTGCTTGGCGACGAGGACCCCCACAGGGCTCAGGGCCGCGAAGCCAACGCAGACCAGCGGCGACAGATACTGACTGTGAAGGGGGGGGTGGGGGGCGGTAAAGGGGCGCGTGGCTGGTGGCGCCAGAGCTCACGGAGGGGCCCGGGCTGTGGCCTGGGTGGCAGAGCTGAGAGGTGGGTGGGGACTCTGGGCACCGCAGGCCTGAGGAGCAGCTGCTGTCCCCATCAATCTGGTGGGCCGTCCCCCGCACGTCTCAGAACCTCTTTCCTATCAGGCGGCTGGAAGGGCTCCTTCCACCTCGGTTCCCGCCACACCCGCCTTTTCTTCTCTTATGCCTTTGTGACTTTCCTGACACACTTCCCTCCTCTGCCTCCTCTCCGCCCCACCTCATCGGTTCCACTTATGGGATCGTGACCGTGGCCAGCACCGCGTTCAGCACCTCGTGTGCCTGACTCTCCTGTTCTCAACGACCCACTCGGACGGCCCGGCAGGAGGGGGCAGACCAGGATACACGCCCTGCTCCTGAGGCCATCCCAGCGCCTGCGTTTCTCACAGGGCTCGGACCTCGGCCTGCTTTGCATCCACTCCTGTCCCTGTGTCACCTGCTCCAACCGGCGGGAGCCTGGAAGACCAACCTCGACCTGGATCGGCCACCGGAACCTGGGCGCAGGCCGGAGCCTGACACACGGGGCACACGCGGCCGCCTCACCTGACACCCCCCCGCCCCGCCCCTCCTGCCTCCTACGCGCACGCAGAGCGAGTCACCGGCCTCGTGGAGAAATGTCCCCTGACCCCCGGCGCACCCAGAGCAGGCTCGGGGGTGCGCACCCCTCTGCAGAGGCCGCAGGCCCAGCGTGCAGGCGTGGCTCTGTGTCCCCTGCCCTTCTCCGCAGGAAACAATCGTGGCCCGTCCTTCTGGCCCACGGGCTCCCGGGAAGCTGCAGGGAAGGACCGGCCGCCATAGGCCATGTGCTCCACGGTGGGCGTCCAGGGCAGGAGGCAGGCCCAGGGGTTCTGCTAGTGTCCGACGCCCTGGAAATGGCAGCCTGGAGAAGCAGGTACTCAGGACCCGTACCTTCCCAGCGCCGTGATACCCGCCTCCCCAGCTGAGGGCTCACCTCGCTTTAGTCAGGACTTACCTGACTGGTGCCAGGCCAGAGACCCGCGAGACCCCAGGGATAATCCACTGTCCAACTGCATGGACAGGTGACCCAACACGACTAAACGTCTGGTGCATCGAGCCGAGACGTGGGGCTGAGCGCAGAGGAGAGGGAGGGTCTGGGGAGGCCTGAGACTCGAAGTTATTTTGCAAATCAAACTCGATGACTAACCCATGCACAAATCTCCTTTGAAATTATTTTGTTTGAAAAATAAAATAAGGTCATCTTATTTAAAAGAAAGGAAGAAAGAAGAAAAGGAAGGAGGGAGGGAGGGAGGATCTCACAAACAACCTAACTGCACACCTCAAGGAAATCGAAAAAGAAGAACAAACTAAACCTAAAGTTAGGAGAAGGAGGGACTTCCCTGGTGGTCCAGTGGTAAAGAGTCCGCCTTCAATGCAGGGGATGCGGGTTCCATCCCTGGTCAGGGAACTAAAGATCTCACATGCTGTGGGGCAGCCCACCGGCAACAGCTACTGAGCTCTCCCGCCTCAACTAGAGAGCCTGCGAGCCGCAAACTAAAGAAGCCACGCTCAACAACTAGAGAAGAGAAAACCCGCCCGCCACAACTAGAGAGAAGCCCACGGCCTACGAAAGGTCGCGCATGCCTCAAGGAAGATCCCCGTGTGCCGCAACTAAGACCGGAAGCAGCCTAATTAATTAATTAATTAATTATTAAAAATAGGAGAAGGAAGAAAATAAAAATGAGGGTGGAGGGCTTCCCTGGTTGCGCAGTGGTTGAGAGTCCGCCTGCCGATGCAGGGGACACGGGTTCGTGCCCCGGTCCGGGAAGACCCCACATGCTGCGGAGCGGCTGGTCTCGTGAGCCGTGGCTGCTGAGCCTGCGCGTCTGGAGCCTGTGCTCCGCAACGGGAGAGGCCACAACAGTGAGAGGCCCGCGTACCGCAAAAAAAAAAAAAAAAAAATCTTCCAACACAGAAAAGTCCAGGACTTGATGGCTTCACTGATTAATTCTACCAAATATTTAAAGAAGAATTAATGTCAATCCTTCTCAAACTCTTCCAAAAATTGAAGGAGAAGGAGCACTTCCAAACTCATCTTACAAGGCCAGCATTACCAAAGCCAGACAAAGAAACTACAAGAAAAGAAAATTATAGGTCAATATCCCTGATGAACATAGATGCAAAAATCCTCAAAATACTAGGAAATCTGGGCTTCCCTGGTGGCGCAGTGGTTGAGAGTCCGCCTGCCGATGCAGGTGACATGGGTTCGTGCCCCAGTCCGGGAAGATCCCACATGCCATGGAGCGGCTGGGCCCGTGAGCCATGGCCGCTGAGCCTGCGCGTCTGGAGCCTGTGCTCCGCAACTCGAGAGGCCACAACAGTGAAAGGCCCACATACAGCCAAAAAAAAAAAAAAAAAAATACTAGGAAATCAAATTCAACAACACATTAAAAGGATCATACACCATGACCAAGTGAGATTTATCCCTGAATGCAAGGATTGTTCAATATATGCAAATCAGTAAGTGTGGTATACCACATTAACAAAATAAAGGATAAAAATCATAGGATCACCTCACTAGGTACAGAAAAAGCATTTGACAAAATCCAACATCCATTCATTATAAGAACTCTCAACAAAATGAGTATGGAAGGAACATACCTCAACCTAATAAAGGCCAGGGACTTCCCTGGCGGTCCAGTGGTTAAGACTCTGGGTTTCCACTGCAGGGAGCACAGGTTCGATCCCTGGTCGGGGAACTAAGATCCTGCATGCCACGTGGCACAGCAAAAAAAAAAAAATAATAATAATAATATAGGCCACATATGACAGCTAACATCATGCTAAATGGTGAAAAACTGAAAACTTTTCCTGTAAGGTCAGGAACAAGATAAGGGTGCCCATTCTCACCACTTTTATTCAATACAGTTATGGAAGTCCTAGCCAGAGCAATTAGGCAGGGAAAAGGGAAAAAGGCATCCAAATTGAAGGGAAGAAGTAAAACTGTCTCTATTTGCTGATGACATGATATATAAAGGAAACCCTAGAGTCTGCCAAAAAACTGTTAGCACTAATATACAAATTCAGTACAGTTGCAAGATACAAAATCATATTCAAACATCAGTTGCATTTCTACCCAGTGGTTTAAAACCTTTTGGCCACATTGGGGCTGTCAGCAGAAAGAAGAGAGAGCAGATGAATCCTTGTTAGAATATGATGAAGAAGATTCAATTCTCTAAAATTCGCAGAAGAATACCTAGAAGGGGGTAGGGGGAACTTCTAAAGTTGTCTTTAAAGCCCCTGTCTCCTGCCTAGCATTTCTAAAAGAGCTGAATCTCTTCCTAGGAGAGTGAAGGGCGATTCCAGATGGGAACTGAACACCACGAGTAAATAAGCCTTGACTGTCACTTTATAGATGGTGAGAGGGTAGGTAATGAGGATTTCCTTCCATAAGCTCTCTGACGCCAGCAGCCAAGGCAAAAAGATCCCAGTATCCTCATTTCCAGGGTTCTCTGCCACTGGTCCCAGTCTCATAAATCCAAGAGGAACCAAATTATGTGCCTGCACTCTCTCTCTCTCTCTCTCTTTTTTTTTTGGCCACACAGCTTGCGCGATCTTAGTTTCCCGACCAGTGATCAAACCCGGGCCCTCAGCAGTGAAAGCACAGAGTCCTAACCACTGGACTGCCAGGAAATTCCCTGAACTCTCCACCTAACTGTGACAGAACCCAACGGCCCTCCCCCACTGAACACACACACACACACACACACACACACACCTTTCAGCGTTCATCTGCTTTTCTGACCCATCAGCTACTCCACTCTGAAAAAGTAATGGCAATTATTTTGAAATTGTGGTCAGAAGTCAATGTAGACATATATTCGGGTCACCATCGTCACAAAGAGTTACCAGGAGAAACGTAGCAGAGTAACATTTTGAAATATTTAATCTCTGTTGTACGTTTTCCCAATTTCACTTCCCAGAAGACAAGCAAATAATTGGTCATGTTACCATTGCCTCAGGAGAAAAACAAAGCTAAGTTGAAATTAGACAGATGTTGCAAATCCTCTTGTTATTTTTATCTAAATTTTATGCCTCAGGAAGAATAGGGTTCAGAGGTATGGACACATTAGTGCTATGTAATGGGTAATTTTATGTGTCAATCTGACTGGCCCAATGGATGACAAAATAGCTGATAAAACATTATTTCTGGGTGTGTCTGTGATACCGTTTCCGGGAGAGATTAGCATTTGGATCAGTAGACTGAGTAAAGAAGATTGCCCTCCCCAGTGTGGGTGGGCATCATCCAATCCATTAAGGGCCTGAACTGAACAAAAATGTAAAGGAAGGGCAAATTAGCTTTTTGCTTGAGCTTCATCTTCTGCTACCCTCAGACATCAGCACTCTGGTCCTCCCGATATTTGCTTTACTGCAGTGGTCTGGAACCTGATCTGCAATCTCTCTGAGGTATGCCTGTATTATTAAAATCTATTTTTTCCTTAAGTAAACACAGTTTGAAGCCAAGCTCAAGGGTTAATAGGCGTTTGTGTAGATGTCCTTAAGTGGCTTGGCATTTTGTAAAGTTTTGGGGTGAACGGGCAGAGCACAGAGGATTTTTAGGGCAGTGAAGGTATTCTGTACGATACCATAATAATGGATACATGTCATTATACCTTTGTCCAAACCCGTAAAATGTACAACTCTAAGAGTGAGCCCTGATGTAAACTATGGGCCCTGGATGATTCTGATGAGTCGATGTAGGTTCATCAATTATAACAAATGTTCCACTCTGGTAGGAGATGTTGATCATGGGGGAGGCTATGTGTGTGGGGGTGCAGGGGTGATATGGGAAAATGTACCTTCTACTCAATGTTGCTGTGAACCTAAAACTACTCTAAAATAGTCTTAAATAAATAAATATGACATATATTTGACGCCAGAATACAGCCATTTTTATTCCAATTTATAATCTTTTAAAATTATTTCCTGGTAAAATTGTTTAATTCTCTTCCAAAAGTAAAATGGGGACTGCTCAGACTTTGCAGCGTCCTGCATGGAGTATTCTAGGAAGCTACCACGAGATGGCAGCATCCGCCCACAGATGTTACAGCCAGCCTAGCCCGTCTCTGCAACAAGGAACTACACGTGTTTGAGGAACCCTAGAGGACCTGAGGCCTCACCATCTGTTTAGGGGGAGGCAGGGATGCTGGCTCAGAAAACATCTGGTAGGGGGCAGTCCTCTCCACGCCTCCACAGGTACACACACACTCCTGCCCTCATTCACTCAGAAGGTCCTGTCACAATTCTATACAGTTGTGGCCATTTTAAACACACACACACATACACACACACCCCACACAAGATGTCCAAGCCCACAAAAGGCCCCTGACCCACCAAATCTCAAGGTTCAGAGGGCTCTTGCACCTGTTCCTTCCTTTCTATTTTAAACATAGACGTCACGGGAGATGCAGCACATTAAATAACAATTTCAGTGTCAGGATGCACCAGCCCCCAATGTCAACCAGGTCACCCTCGGTGTGGGTTGCACTCTGCACAGCCAGGACCCGCAGGAAACCACAAACTAAGGAATCTCTGATGTCTGATGAGCACTCCCTGGTACAGTGGAGTAACTTCATTCCCTTTATTCACTTCAGGTGACTGATTTTCAGTGTGGTTTAGTCACATCTCTATGTTCGTGTACCACCTAGTGGTAGAAGAGAGATCCAAACCCAAATTTGTCTGATTTCAAACCCCCTTTTTTCTACTATCACTTTATTGTAGTGTTTATCTACTTTATTGGAGCTTTTCCTACAATACTGGGTGGAGGGGAAAGAAAACAAGAATATCCGGCTCTCTGAAAAGATTTAGTGTTACTTGGGTTTTTTTTCTTTTTACAAAAAGAATCCAATAGAATTAAACAAAGAATTTTGCCAAATGCTGAATGGAAGTTAAATTGTAGTTAAATGGAATGGAATGTGGAATTCTAGTCAACAAGAATTCTCACAGGTATTGCAGAAAAAGTTTTCTGTGACCACAATAGCACCTGAAATGCCTTATCACCACATAAAATTTAAGTTCTATGAAGAATGCCACACTTCTTCTCAAAATGTTCATAAAATAAACTGTGCATTCTTAGTTTGAGGTTAGATGTTATGTAACTCTGACCCAGAAGACTTTTTTCTATGCTACTGCTGGCCACAGGGCCATTATAATCAGCAAATCGATATGGGCTTAAGTCATATTAATAAAAGAATAAAGTAATTATCACACTCTCCTCTGCCTTGGTCAGACCTCTCCCAATGGTGCCAAGTTCTTGTTATGACATTTTATGATAGGTTTTGTCAACCTAAAGAATGGGTTTTGGGGCTTCCCTGGTGGCGCAGTGGTTGAGAGTCCGCCTGCCAATGCAGGGTACACAGGTTCGTGCCCCGGTCCGGGAAGATCCCACATGCCGCGGAGCGGCTAGGCCCGTGAGCCATGGCCTCTGAGCCTGCGCGTCCGGAGCCTGTGCTCCGCAACGGCAGAGGCCACAACAGTGAGAGGCCCGCGTACTGCAAAAAAAAAAAAAAGAATGGGTTTTGATGCCAAAAGTTATTATGACATTTTAGGATGGATTTTGTTAATAAGAGAAGAGAGAGCAGGATGGTCAGGGGCTCCAGGCCAGACATCCCCGGGGGTCCTCAGCTGTTTCTCCTGCCATGAACTGAGGAAGAAATGATTTAATAAGGGGGACATAGCACCTGTACTCAAATATGCAGGGCATTTGTTTTCTGGCTCTGGTGATCAGATGCAGGCCTCTGAACAGAAGGCACACAGATAGAGTTTATCTCATGATAGGGAAGAGTACTGTCACACCGAATGCCGTCCCACAGTGGAATAGGTGGCTTGGGAAAGGCATCAATATCTGATGAACCAGTGAGACCCATAAGCAGAAAATCATTCCATATACGTGATGTACTGTGACAAACTCTAGACGCACAGTGGTGTTTCAGGTAGGCTTTGTCTCTGCCCTCACAGGGGCTTCACAGAGAAGACAGACCAGAAAAAAAAAAAAAAAAAAGCATCTAGTTTTAACTATACTATTCTATACTATAATAAGAACAAGAGTGCAAAGGAGCCCATCCAAGGGGCCCCTGCCCCTGTCTCTGAGTACAGAGAAGGATTCCTAGAGAAAGAGAATATGAGACTTAAATAGTGAATGAGAATTAACTGAATAAAGAAAATAGGAGAAAGAGAAGATTTTCCCCTGAGAACAATGCTCCTTCCCAAATACAGTTCTCTGTGACCTCCTTCACATATGTGACCTTTATAAACACCAAGGAACATAGCCCGTTATGTTATCTATTGCTGCATAACAAGCCACCTCAATGTTTTGTGGCTTAAAACAACAACCATTTATATGCTCATGATTCTGCATCTTGGCTGAACTGACACAGGAATGTCTCCTGGCTCGCCTGGGCTCACTCCTGTGGCTATAATCATCCGATAGCTCCACTGGGATGGACTGGCCAGATGGCCTCAGCTGGGGCACCTTGGTTCTCCTCCACAGCCTCTCACCCTCTGGAAGGCTAGAGACAGAACTTCCTTACTCGGTGGTCTCAGGGCTGCATTCCAAGAGGGCAAAGGAGGACGTCTTAAGGCATCTAGGGGCCCAGGCTCTGGAACTCACATAGCATCATTTCTGCCACATTCTATTGGTCAGAGCATGTCATAAGGCCAATTTGGATTCAAGCAATAGGGAAACAGACTCTTCCTTTTGACAGGAAGAGCTACAAAATACTGTGGCTCTGTTTTTCAATCTACCATAAGTATGGTGAGAAAACCCAAAGTGGAAGGAATTAGGGAAGATTCCAGAGAAGAGATGGAGCTTGAGCTCGGTCTTAAAGGATGAGTAAGATTTTGTCGAGGAGAGCAGGAGGAGTGCATAGCATTACAATGACGTGGAGGTGCCAGAGAACACAGGTGACCTGTTTGAAAAAGAACACAGGGATTGGCTCAGGGGACAAAATTGTGGGGAAAGACCCATCAGGAGAAGAGCATCATCACACCTAGCACTGTCCCACATGCCATTTGGCTGCTCATGATACGATTAATAAATACTGACTGTGTCCAATCAAGGACAAGATCATGAAAGCCCCTATGGTAGATACAGGAGTTTGCCAAGAGAATTTTTTTTCTTTTTTTTGTGGTACGCAGGCCTCTCACTGTTGTGGCCTCTCCCATTGCAGAGCACAGGCTCCAGATGTGCAGGCTCAGCGACCATGGCTCATGGGCCCAGCCGTTCCGTGGCATGAACCCGTGTCCCCTGCATCGGCAGGTAGACTCTTAACCACTGAGCCACCAGGGAAGCCCCCAAGAGAATATGTTTAATCAGGGGAGTTAGGCAATGAGAATTTTCCTTGCATATCCGAGATGTCGTTTCATAGACACTGCATAAATTAGCATCAAAACTATTTTGTTCCTGTGGATCTGGTCAAGACCTTTAATCATCTGTACTTTCTGTGGCCCCTGACTTGATTATCTGTGTGAATTTTGGATCTTTGTTTTGATCATGTCAATTCACTCAGAGTAGAGGAGAGATGTAATATCCTCAGCAAGCTGCAGAGACCCCATCTGACATGAAAATGGACACTGAAACAAGAGGACCATGATGAGAGCAGGTATGAAGGCATATGGCTAACATCTAATCCAACACACATTATCTCCCTCCAGTTGGATTCACACAAGATTTTTTTTTTTTTTTGCCTCAGTCAGTAGAAAGGAGACATTTTATTGCTAAAAAGGCTGGAGAGAGAAAGAAGTGAGATTGAAATTCTGGAACTAATCAACTTTGGCAAAGCCATAATAGTGGTAACTTGCGACTACAGTGGTAGATTGCCCAGGGTCACATGGATCAAATGATTTAAGCCACTAAGAACACAGAATAAACATTTGGTCGTATCTGTGGTTGCTCTGTGAGCACGACCTTACATGACTTACGACGAAAGTGTAGTCATAAAAGACCACATATTATTATTGTATGATTCCTTTTACATGAAAGGCCCAGAGGAGGCAAATATATAAAAACAGGAAGTAGATTAATGGTTGCCTATTACTGTGAGGAGTGAGGAGAAATGGAGGGTAGCTGCTAAAGGACACAGGGTTTCTTTGGGGGATGATAAAATGTTCAAAATTTGATTGTGTAACGGAGCAGGACCCTATGGGGCCTTCCTGGGACAGACCCTTCCCCCCACTCCCCACCATGTGCTCTGCCTGCCTCTTTTTTTTTAAAATATTTATTTATTTGGCTGCACTCGATCTTAGTTGCAGCAGGGTCTTAGTTGCAGCACGCGAGATCTTTAGTTGATCTTTAGTTGCGGCATGTGGGATCTAGTTCCCTGACCAGGGATCGAACCCAGGCCCCCTGCATTGGGACCGTGGAGTCTTAGCCACTGGACCACCAGGGAAGTCCCCTGCCTGCCTCTTGTTTGTAGAAAAACTTTAGCCTCCTAGGGCTTCCCCAAGTTCCAAAGAATAAATTTAATCAGAGAAGTGAGAAAATTCAGGAACAAAGGAAAGCAGTCAAGCAAGACAAAATAATAATAGTTTAGCCATTACACAAAGTCAAGGCCCTTCCGTTCCTCTTCAAGGGCTATAGATAATCTTCTGAGCCAAATCCTTTGAGCTGTTTTGCAGATACTGAAACCCCCACCAGGTGGGAGAAGTTAACTGCGTGCTGCCCACAAGCATGTAGACCCCAGACCAGCTGGAACCAGAAGGCTGATGATGTTGACACCCCGTTACCTCACCATCAACCAATCAGAAGAATGTCCATGAACTGATCACATACCCTGCAACCCTCTCCCACACTCTATCTTTAAAAATCTTTCTCTGAAAGCCTTTGGGGAGTTCGGGCCTTCTGAGCATTAGGTGCCTGGACCCCTTGCTTGGTTGGCCCTGCAGTAAACGCTGCACTTTCCTTCACCACAACTCGGTGTCAGTAGATGGGCTTTACTGTGTGCAGCTGAGCAGACCCAAGTTTGGTTTGGTAACAATTGTGGTGATGGTTATAAAACTCTGTGAATACATTAAAAATCATTGAATTGTACACTTTAAGTGGGTGAATATATGGTATGTGAATGATATATCAATAAAGCTTTTCCAAAAAACTAAGTTAAATTAAAGAATAAACTCTTTTCACGCAAATCCTGTCATTTGGAGGCTGGCTGGCAACCATCCTCTAATCTAACCTTTATGCTCAGAAAGCCTTTTCAAAATCAAGGAGGAGATGTGGGACTTCCCTGATGGTAAAGTAGTTAAGACTCTGCACTTCCACTGCAGGGGGCACAGGTTCCATCCCTGGTCGGGGAACTAGGATCCCACATGCTGCATGGTGTAGCCAAAAAAAAACCATAAAAGCTAAAAACAAGGGGAGATATATTCTCAAGGCAAAAACGAGTATAATATCTTCTGCTTCCTAATGGTGCCCTTTGTTTGTTTAGCCCAAAGGGAGCATCTATATAAATGCAGGTCAAGAATCCAAGAACTTGATAACTATCAGCTGGAATTTATATCATCCAATTAATCTCAATGCTAGCAAAAACTACTGTCTTGTTTTGTTTTGTGGGGAGAAGTAAAATCTCTTGGAGGTGGGAAGAGTTAAGACCTGTTGATTCAATGCATTTTGTGTTAGGTTTGCAAGACAGTGATGACACGTTCCTGGGCCTCAGGTTGACTATATTTTGCTAAAATAGGAAGGAATCCCTCAGGAACACACAGGTCTGGGGCTACTTGTGCTGCAGGGTGAATTCATCACTAAATTATCTTTCTAACAAAGGCAAATTACCTCCTATGTTGTACAAGACCCCGAAGACATTAGACGAATGAATCTAATGTCCAGCCAAGACTTGAGCTGAGAGTCAGCAGGATGGCACCTGCCAGAGGAGCCTCTTGAGTGGTCTACACAGACGAAGGTGAGCATCAGCAACCGTGATCACATGTACCCCTTGGGAGGGCTTTCACACACCATGTTCTTATGTGATACTCTTCTCAGTCATTGCCAGGAATGATTTTAATTACATTTATCTGCATATGAGGAAACTGATGTTCAGAAACATCAGAATCACATAGTGGACAGGGCTTAGCTTTTGTAGACACAGAGCTCTTTGTTCAAATGCCTTAAATACAACGTATTAGCCCAATGACTTTTGGCAAGTTTTTACACCTGAGTTTCAGTTGCCTCATCTTTATAGTGATGATGATAATGCCTCTCTCATAGGCTTGTAAGAACTAGAGGAGAATTTATTCACACAAGCACATACACACATATGCACATATACACATACATGCACATGCACACACATACATACACACAGAATGTCTGGCGCTTCTAAAGAGTTTAGCAAGTGGTTATTAAACTGTGGCCTCTGGAGTCTAACCATTTGGGTTAAAACGCCAGGCCTGGTATTTGCCAAAGCTAACAAATGCAAGAAGCTTGGCTTCTCTATGCCACATTTTCTTATCTATAAAATGAGGACAGTAATAGCAGCTGACCCACAAGTTTGTTGTAAAATTTTAAGATGATAAAAAGCATATAAAGTCCATAATAAATAGTCAATAAATGATGGAGACAAAGAGTTAATGATTAAAAGTAATGATTATCTTAACTCTGAAACAATTTGTTCTGGGTCACATAACAGGTAAGGTGAAAGTGGGCTCCAATTCTAGGTCTTCTGACTTTAAATACTGATATTTTTCCATTACTAGAGAAGACCACAAAGTCAAGAGAAAGGGTGTGAAATATTTTCAGATCCCAAAGGGTCTTCGGTGGCAGAAAGGACATCAGCAACATTCAAGAAACAATAAACTCTTCTTAAAAAATAGAATAGAAGGGAACACTTCCTAACTCATTGGATAAGACCAATATTGTTGCAGTGATTCCAAAGCTAGATAAAGACATGACAGAAAAAGAAAACTACAGACCAATCTCCTTTATGAATATGGACACAAAATCCTCAACAAAATACTAGCAAAGTGAATCCAACAGCATATAAAAATAATTGTATATACTATAACCAAGTGAGATTTATCCCAGGAATATAAGATCAGTTTAGGATACAAAAACCAGTCAAAATTATATACCATATATAGAATAAAAACAAAAACCACATAAACATCTCAATAGATACATAAAAAGCATCTGAAAAATCCAACACCCTTTCATGATAAAAACATTCAACAAACCAGGAATAGAAGGAAACTTACTTCTTCAACCTGATAAAGGACATCTGTGAAAAACCCATAGCCAATATCATACTTAATGATGAAAGACTGAATGCTTTCCCCCTAAGGTCAAGAACAAGACAAGAATGTCCACTTATATTCAACATTGTACTGGAGGTACAACATCGTACCAGGGCAATTAGGCAAGGAAAAGAAATAAAGACATCCAGATCAGAAAGGAACAAGTAAAATTATCTCTGTTTGCAGATGACATGATCTTACATGTAGAAAACCCCAAAGAATCTGTTTAAAAACTATGAGCTAATAAACAAGTTCAGCAAGTTGAAGGAAACAAGATCAAGATATAAAAAGTAGTTGTATTTCTATACACTAGCAGTAAACAATCCAAAAATAAAACTGAGAAAAAAATTCTACTTGTAATAGCACCCAACAGAATAAAATACTTAGAAATAAATTTAACTGAATAAGTGCAACACCTATACACTGAAAACTACAAAACACTGTTGAAATTTAAGATCTAAATAAACAGAAAGAATCACATGTTCCTGGATTAGGAGAATCAATATTGTTCAGAGAGCAATATTCCCCAAACAAATCTACCTGTTCAACACAAGCCCTACCAAAATTCAGCTGGCTTCTTTGCAGCAATTGACAAGCTGATCCTAAAATTCACATGGAAATTTAAGGCACCCAGAATCCCCAAAACAATCTTGAAAGAGAACAAAGTTGGACTTTTTAAGAACTCACACTTAATTTCAAAACTTACTTCTAAACCACAGTAATAGAGACAGTAATGAAACAGGAGGGAAGGGGGCAGGGCACAACCTTTAAAAGAGTGACATAGCCCAAGGACACGACATAAACCGATTAGACCAAACAGGTCCAAAATGGTGGACCAGTCGACTTCCACTAGACCTTGAGTCTCAGGATAGCTCATTGTAACACATCAGCAAGCTAAATGACACATCCACAGGTGCCATGACAGTTCCAAGACCTACCATTAAGGTCAAAAAGTGGGTGGTGGTCCAATTTCCGGAAATTCCCACCCCTTCCCCAAAATAGCTGGAATACTCTTCCCACTCATTAGGCTATGAAATTACCCACGCCTATAAAAACTGACAACCCGGACTTCCCTGGTGGAGCAGTGGTTAAGAATCTGCCTGCCAATGCAGGGGACACAGGTTCGAGCCCTGGTCCGGGAAGATCCCACATGCTGCGGAGCAACTAAGCCCGTGCACCACAACTACTGAGCCTGCGCTCTAGAGCCCACGAGCCACAACTACTGAGCCCGTGTGCCACAACTACTGAAGCCCATGTGCCTAGAGCCCGTGCTCCGCAACAAGAGAAGTCACCGCAGTGAGAAACCCACGCACTGCAAGGAGAGTAGCCCCCGCTCGCCGCAACTAGAGAAAGCCCGCGTGCAGCAACGAAGACCCAATGCAGCCAAAAATAAGTAAATAAATAAATTAATTAATTAATAATTTTAAAAAAACACTGACAACCCCATACCCTGGGGCCACACTGACCTTCTATGATGGCCCACACTCTGTCTATGGAGCGTGTTTCTCTCTAAATAAATCCACTTCTTACCTATCACTTTGTCTCTCACTGAATTCTTTCTGTGATGAGACATCAAAAACCTGAGCTTCATTAAGTCCTAAGACCAGGTGTGTGATCTCAGTGAAAAGACTTTGGGTTCAGGGACTTCCCTGGTTGCTCAGTGGTTAAGAATCTGCCTGCCAGCCACTATGGAGAACAGTATGGAGGTTCCTTAAAAAACTAAAAATAGAATTACCATATGACCCAGCAATCCCACTACTGGGCATATAACCAGAGAAAACCATGATTCAAAAAGACACATGCACCCCAATGTTCATTGCAGCACTATTTACAATAGCCAGGTCATGGAAGCAACCTAAATGCCCATCAACAGACGAATGCATAAAGAAGGTGTGGTACATATATACAATGGAATATTACTCAGCCATAAAAAGGAACAAAATTGGGTCATTTGTAGAGATGTGGATGAATCTAGAGACTGTCATACAGAGTGATGTAAGTCAGAAAGAGAAAAACAAATATTGCATATTAACGCATATATGTGGAACCTAGAAAAATGGTACAGATGAACCGGTTTGCAGGGCAGAAATTAAGACACAGAAGAAGAGAAAAGACATATGGACACCAAGCGGGGAAAGAGGCGGGGGGGGGTGGTGTTGGTTGTGATGAACTGGGCGATTGGGATTGACATGTATACACTGATGTGTATAAAATGGATGACTAACAAGAACCTGCTATATAAATAAATAAATTAAATTAAATTAAATTTAAAAAAAAAAGAATCTGCCTGCCAAAGCAGGGGACACGGGTTCGAGCCCCAGTCCAGGAAGATCTCATATGTCACGGAGCAACTAAGCCTGTGTGCCACAACTACTGAGCCTGCGCTCTAGAGCCCGCAAGCCACAACTACTGAGCCCATGTGCTGCAACTACTGAAGCCTGTGCTCTGCAACAAGAGAAGCCACTGCAATGAGAAGCCCGTGCACTGCAATGAAGAGTAGCCCCAGCTCGCTGCAACTAGAGAAAGACTGCGCGTAGCAACAAAAACCCAATGCAGCCAAAAATAAATAAAATTAAAAAAAAAAAGACTGTGGGTTCAAGTCCCAATCTGAGTTGCATGGTTTCAGTGAGGTACTGACATAAAGACAGACATATAGATCAACGGAATAGAATTAAGAGTCCAGAAATAAATCCATACATCTATGGTCAATTGTTCTTTCAACAAGGATGCCAAGACCATTGACTGGGGAAAGAATAGTCTTTTTAGTAAACGATGCTGGAACATCTGGATAGCCACATGCTGAAGAATAAAGCTGGACCCCTACCACATACCATATACAAAAATTAACTCAAAATGGATCAAAGGCCTAAATGTAAGAGCCAAGATCATAAAACTCTTAAAAGAAAACATAAGGCCAGCGTGGGAGGGCTTCCTTATGGCTAGAATGGGAGCTCTCAGGCTTTGACCAGGTTTACAATGGAGCTATGTTACAAGACCAATGCAGTCTATTTTGTGCAGGATAGTTGTGCAAAAACTGTGTTGGTCATGTGACTGAGTCACAGAGCTATTGCAGCTGGTTGTGTATGGCAGGAATCATTTTCATCTCAGTTTTGATAGAGGGTTTTCTGCCATGATCACAAGGCACTCATACCTTGATCCATCCCTTTTTCCCTATCATTATCTATTTTCAGGAAAGTATATAAAGGTGGTCATTTATATCTTAACCTTCACCTAGGTCATTCATTCATCCATTCATTTATTTATTTTTCTAGTGCTTTCAATAGCCCAAGGTCAAATAATTTGCATATTAAGCTTCAATTTCCTTATCCTTGTTAGGAGACAAGTCTCCCCAGACTTCGCACTTTCTGCAAGGTCTGGGCCTTCTAAACAAGATATGTTTGAATGGCAAACAGCTTTGGAAGCTAGAGACATGTATCTCATGAGATATTTGGAGATTATCTCTCTAGAGATATCACAAGGTAATATAGATAAGACTTTTCCTTCCCTCTCCCCCAGTGGAAACTTGCTTACATTCCATAAGTAATCTCTCTCTCCACAGGGGAAGATGGACAGATCACCAGTTTCCTAATTTCAGGGTTCCTCTCCCATGGGGCACCCCTCTGCCTGAGCAGGTAACCTCTAGCCTTCATCACCTTTCCCCATGGAGCGCGGGGCAAGGGGAAACGCTGCCTTGGCAGCTGTTTTGGCTGTGAGTACTAAATCATCTGTGTCTCTGACCCAGGGGTCTCATGTCTGCTGTAAGTATATAAAAACTGTAACAGGCTAACTCATAAGCTTACAAGTAAGGTAAAATCCCAGACTTTTCTCAATTTCTGACTTAAAATTTTGTAAAATGGATAATACCAGAACCAACACTTTAGAGTTTTCATCAAGACCATATGAAATAATGCATGTAAACACTTAGCTATTATTAGTCAGTCACTGTGCCTTACTATATTTATTAATTACTCTACTGGAGACACAAAATTAAGTACTAGGGACACAGTAGGAAGCAATAAAGGGATTTGCTTCTTAGATTTCTGTCTGAAAACCTGAGTTTGAGTCCTGGTTATGCATTAACCAGTTTTGTTAGGACAGTCACCAGAGCCTTTGTATTCTCATTTGTAAAATTAGAATATTGGAAGAGGTCAACATGTAAAAGATTTATTCCAAGGAACATTAGACTCATGAGATTATTCTTGGGGGAAAAAAGGCGTTCCATGGACACAAAAGTCAGGGAAACTTTGCACCTTATATATCTCCCCTAGAAATCTATAATGCGTATAGTAAAAACACTGAGAAGCCCTCAGAAAGGAAACCTGTTTAATTTGAATGAAGCCACAGTTTCCAAAAGTCATTTGACCACAGGACCCTTTTTCCTCATGACAGCAAATTAGCAACCCATGGATCATATCGTAGGAAATACTAAACTAGGTGATCTAAGTTTCTCCAATGTTAACAATCTTCTGTCTCTCTGCCATCATTACCTACATCTAATGTTTCTTTCTGTAATTTCAGACTCAGGTGTGAGTGGGGATGGTCTTTGTGTTGACAGGGGCCACATCTGTCACTTCTAAGTCACAGGGCATAAGCAACTGACAGGTCAGTATTTACACAGAGCCACACCAGTAAAATATACACCCATCACCAAGTGCACAAAAACAATGATATTGGAAGTTTGTAAACGAGCTTCCCAACATACTTATTGCCACCAACACCTTGTTTTCCACTGTTCCCAGGAAGCCTTTTCTTTAATAATCAGATGGAAAGAAAAGCTTGGAACCAGAAGGCTTTTTTTTTTCTGCCTTCTAAACAGCTAAACCCAATAAGAGTAATGGTCTAGAACCTGGAAGATTTGGATTCTAATTCTGCCAACCCATGAACTCACTTTTGATTTGAAGCAAGTCATCTTCCATATCGAATCCTGCATTTTCCATCTGGAAAGTGAGGGAGTTAAGTGAGGTGGTCCCTGTGTTCTCACCCAGTTTGAGAATGTTGTTTCATTCTGAGTAAATGGCATCTAAAGGCAGTTTTGATCCAGCAACTCCATGGTTTGGCCGTATAGCCTTCGGTAGTGGCCATCTGGTGCAATGGAGTGTGTAGCCACCTCTCTACCCTCCAACAAGCAATAGCTGGAGATGGGAACATCTCAAGCCCATCTGGGTCTTTTCAAGGAGGCGACACCACACCCCTCATGGTCAGTGCCCACACTGAGGTTACCCTCACTCTTTGGGACATGCTCTCTCCAGCTTTGGGGACAATCTGTGTCCACTGAATCAATGGCTTGGACTATTGTGATCCTCATATTTTCTTTCTTTTTTAATAATTAAAAAATCAACAAGGACCCTCATTTAAGTTATGCTAAGGGGTTTACTTCAACCCAAAAAATCTATGAGAGCTATACCTGGGCCTGGAAGTGGAGCCAGACACGATAGCTCAGATTAAGGCAGGAGAATAGCTTCAAGTGTGAAGTTAAAGTTTGTTCTTTGTGTGTGTGTGTGTGTGTGTGTGTGTGTGTGTGTGTACACGCCTATCTGTCTGTCATGATTCAAGCATAACTTAGCTGGGAGAACTAAGTGCTGTGAATACGCACACTGTCTTCTATTTTTCCAAACTGTGCTTAGGAGAAGCTCAAATCCCGTTAACTATTGAGCACAGGGAACATCTCCCCAGTGCAGCTGCTAGCCTTGGCTTTGAGGTTGCTGACTGCACCCCTCTCCCTGCCCTTCCTGTTGTCAGCTGAGTGAGGTCTGGGGCTTGTCTGAATCTCCTCACCTGGTCAGAACCACACAGTTGCAGGAAGAGGAACACTGAAGACTTCGTTGGCTCTGAATTTACCAATCTGTGACCTTGAGCCAGGCATGTGACTCTATGGGTCTCAGATACTTTCTTATTCTGTACAAAAGGTCTGATAACCCTGCCATGAAAACATCAGGCTGATGGTGGGACATCTCTTGCCCCTCCCCAATTTGTGCTGTAATATCTGAGACCACCTTGACTTTGTCTGACTATCTGCAGCTCGTTCTCTGATGTCTTCCAGTCTTGACAAGTGCTGCCCTTTCATCCTGGTAACATCCTTTCTTTTTTGCTTAATAAACTTGTACTCATTCTTCTAGGATCAAGTCAAGTGTTTCCTCCTCCAGGTGTATTTTTTTTTTTTTTTTTTTTTTTTTCTTTTTGCGGTATGCGGGCCTCTCACTGTTGTGGCCTCTCCCGTTGCGGAGCACAGGCTCCGGATGCGCAGGCCCAGCGGCCATGGCTCACGGGCCCAGCCGCTCCGCGGCATATGGGATCCTCCCAGACCGGGGCACGAACCCGTATCCCCTGCATCGGCAGGCGGACTCTCAACCACTGCGCCACCAGGGAGGCCCGTCCAGGTGTATTTTTTACATACATTTTTAAAATTTAAGTATAGTTGATTTACAATATTAATATTAGATTCAGGTGTACAACATTGTGATACCATATTTTTATACTCCATTTAAATTACAAAACAATGGATATATTTCCCTGTGCTGTACAACATATCCTTATTGCTTATTTATTTTATACATAATAGTTTATACCTCTTAATCCCCACCGCTCTCTCTCCCCTCTCCCTTCACTCTTCCCACTTGTAACCATTAGTTTGTTCTCTATATCTGTGAGTCTGTTTCTGTTTTGTTATATACATTCATTGTTTTATTTTTTTAGATTCCACATATAAGTGATAATATAGAGTATTTGTCATTCTCTGACTTATTTCACTAACCATAATATCCTCTAGGTCCATCCACATTGTTGCAAATGGAAGAATTTCATTCTTTTTATGGCTGAATAATATTCTAGTATATAAATACCGCATCTTGTTTATCCATTCATCAGTTGATGGACACTTAGGTTGCTTCCATATTTTGGCTATTGTAAATAATGTTTCTATGAACGTTGAGGTGCATGTATCTTTTCAAATTTGTTTTCGTTTCTTCATTTTCTTTCAATTCCAGCAGTGGAATTGCTGGATCATGTGGTAGTTCTATTTTTAGTTTTTTAAGGAACCTCCATACTGTTTTCCATAATGGCTGCACCAATTTACAATCCTACCAACAGTGTACTAGGGCTCCCTTTTCTCCACATCCTCACCATTTGTTATTTGTAGACTTTTTGATGATAGCCATTCTGACAGGTATAAGATAATACCTCATTGTGGTTTTGGTTTCCATTTATCTAATGATTAGTGATGTTGAGTATTTTCTCATGTGCCTATTGGCCATCTGCATATCTTCTTTGGAAAACCCAGGTGGTTTTTCTTGACATCCCAGGTTGGGTGTCTCCGTTTTGCACTCCTCTGGCAGTGGCATCTGCATTTACATTTATACTTAGAGAACGCCAATTCACAGTTCTGCCCTTCAAGATGCTCACAGTCTTATGGCAGATGCTGCATATTCTTTTATAATTGCCCTTTTTTGCAATGTCCTCCTAGGGTGGTGATATGTTTTAGAAGGATCCTGCTAGCTGCTGGAAGGGGAATTTCTTGAGGGGCAAGACGGAGTCCAACAGTCCAATGAGAGGAGGGGTTTCTGGTGTGACCCAAGAGAGGACTATGATAATGTGACCACGTGGATGAGAAGCAGGTGGCTTCTACTTCCTGTGGTAATGAGAGCTGGGCCTGAATCCCAGCTCAGCCCCTCCCTGGCTATAGGCTTTGGGCACCAACTTCTTGGCATCATTGTGAGGAATAAATGAGGGAATAAATATTTAGTAGTAGTAGTATTAGTAGTATTCCAGACATATTCTGGAGGTCAACTGGGGAATGTGGGAGGGGATGGAGAGCTGGATCAAGGATGACTCTTGGATTTCTGGCAATGGGTAGGTAAGTCAGACATGACTCAACACGGAGCATGTCAGGTCATGGTGGGAGGGTATATTTGGGAACTGTGGGTGCAATAAGTTCAGGCCTTCACATCTCAGCCCTGGCTCGCTCTGAATCGTGGTCCTCACCCCCATGGGCAGGGCAGGGTGGATCCAGCATAGGCAGCCAGAGGGACAGAACTGATTAGAAAAAACAACGGGCCAACTATCTGAAAGGCTAGACCCTATCAAAGGTGCTCTGTGTGGCCCTGGGTAATTCACCTTACTGGCTGGGGACTGAGCTCACACATATGTGAATGAGGGAGACAACTGGGCCCAGCCCTGGCCTCCCAGACACCGAGCCGTGAAGTACAGACGACAGTGATGTTGAAACACCTCCTCTTCCTTCAAGATCCACTCACGTGTCACCTCCTCGTCACCTCTCCTAGTTCCCCAGCCCGAAGCAACCCCTCTCTACTCTGGGCTCCTAGAACCTCCACACTATGGGCACTTACTTATTTACACCCACCTCACAGCTCCCACACAAAATGGCATACACAGGCCATGCGCTGCCATGTCTGCTGCTCCTCCTCCCTGCAAGTGGCCAGCATAAGCCCAGGGCTGGCCCAGAACCCAGAGCTAGTCATGATCCCAGCTGACAGGGGAATTAGCATCCTTCAGGTGAAGCACACCACAGGGAACACAGGGAAATCAAGACACACCCAGGGGTTGCACACGGGGAGCCACAGATGGACAACATTAACAAAGGATTTTTAAAAAATCATTTATTAAAATCCTTAGTTATCAGGTGGAGGTGGGTGGCTTTTCCAGAGTAATTTTACACACACAGATAAGTGTTTGGAGACATTCTGTGAGCCAGTGGGAGAGGTTTCCAGAGGGTCCACCAGCCAAAGACCAGTACATTCTGTGGTGGCTCTGAAGATGCTCTCTGACCATGAGGAGGGGCAGAGACACCAGAAACTACCCCCCCCACACACCCCATCTCCTGCTAGCAGGAGTGCCTGCGCTCAGGCCTCCCCCAAGTTCTTTTTCCAAGGCTGTGCATTTCCCTAGGGCAGGCTGGGCATGGAGGACTAGGGTTGAGGGGATATAAAAGGCCCCAGTCCGTCCAAAGAAAGGGCTGCTTCTTCAGATGAGGTGGCCCCCAACCAGCACCATCCCCTCCCCACCCAAAGCCACTAAGGCAGCCCAGCATCCCCTACCCTGGGCTCAGGTGGCCTCTTCAGGAAGCATGCAAACAGGGCACACCTAGACACCTGCACAGAGTCACACCCCACTCACTGACTTCCACATGTGCACACAAATGCAAGACACGACAAGGTCACACTCAGTCACCCCAAGTGCACATGAACATTCTCCATAGACTCCAAAGATAGGCATACAGCTACTCATCCACACATGTGCACACACACACACACACCATGTACACGCGGGCCCCTCATAAGTACTCTCTCCTTATATAATTTATATAAATATCTACATAGTAGCTGCTGGGGGCTGCTGCTCAGATCCCCTGCCCCCTTTCCACTGAACCCATTCACTTGCCAGGCAAGGTCACGCAGCAGGACAGAGAGTCAATGCACAGGTACAAAAGCCAGGCCCCCTCGCCCTGGTTCAGGACCACTCTTCAGGGCCGTTATAGCGTCAGAGTCTTTGTTCTTGCTGCCACACAGCTCCTCCCTCTATCCAGTCCTGCTTCAGTCATTCCCCCAGGTGGTGATGGCCAGAGTGCTCCCCCAAAAAGTATGAGTCTGTGCTGAGCTCTCTTTCCTTAAGGGTCTTCAGTTCCCTGGCCTGGAAGAGACTACATCTTTTCTACCTGCTGCCTGAGGTTGACCCGCAGCACCAAATCCACAGCCTGGGCCTGGAGCAAAAGCCCCAAGATGATTCCTGGACAGGCCACCAAAGAGCTGACTCCAGGCTGGGAATAGATCAGGGGATCCTCCTAGCTATTTGCATTTGGTACTGAAATTGGTAAAAGGAATCTAGCCTCTAGATTTGAAAATTTGAAATTTGAAATTGGTAAAAGGATCTAGCCTCTTCTTTTGATCCCAGTCTCAAACCATAGTTGGCTATGTGACCTTAGGGAATACTTCCCTCCTTTGGCCTCAGATTCTCCATATATATAGTGGGAAGTCTGGAGTTTGGGACACAGGCTTCCTGTGACATCTACAAAGGGCTGCAAGGCATGGTTTAGATCTACGTTGCTCTAATGTGGTCCACTGGTCAGCAGCACTGGCCTCATCTGGGAACTTATTAGAAAAGCAGAATTGTAAGCCCAACTCAAGACCTGCTGAATCATAATCTCTATTTTCACAAGACCCCTGGGTGGTTCCGATGCACATTACAGTGTGAGAAGCACTGTCCTGAATAAGCTCTGAGAGCTCTTTCTGTTTCTAGAGTTCTATGATACACTACTTCACCAGGATTGTGATGGAGGGTGTGGGCCTTTGGGTTGAGAGGGGTTATTGATTTGCCAGCGAAGTTTCGTCTTTATTGATCCCTGGTGACCAGACAGCTCAATTCCAGTCAGCTTTCATGACTCCAGCAGAATTCCCAGCTGTGGTAAGAGTAATTTTAAACATAATAATACAAACGATGATGAGGGTTGAGGACGGTGAAGAACGGACTTCTCTGTGACTCAGGACCTCCTCACTATTAGACATTCCTGCCCCCTTTCACCCAGGAGAATCCAATGAACATCTGGATCTACCTGGAGCCCTGGGGGCTGACTTTTCTGAGCTCATCCCGGAAACACTTCCTCTGGGTCTGACTGAGGGTGACCAGGAAATGGGCAAAAGGCCTGGAGAAGCTCCAGACACCGTGGAACAGAGCATGATATCTAGTCATTTCCAACTGCTGGAACCCAGAGCCTGTAAATGTCTGAACCCAAACGTTGCCCAGATTGCCTAGTCCAGGCGCTTGCATGTAGTTTGTTAAAACTGTTTTCTTAAAAAAAAAACAAAAAACTGATGGATCTTACACATATACATATGAGTGCTTACTTGGAAGTTCATATGTAAAATACAGAGAAGTATAGACATCATGTTTGCCTTTAGGGCAGGGGTGGCTGCCAGAGGCTCTCTGACTGCAGTGGCAAGTGGACGGCTTAAAGGATCAGCAGCTACTAACTGGCAGATTAGGACCGAGACCTGAAATGCAGGATTCAAGAATGCAAGTCATCAATAGTAGGATTAGGGGTAGGCGGTGGGAGGGTGAAAAAAACCCGGGAAATGGCCAGAAGGGGTGATCAGTCAGAAGAGGGAAGCTGACCAGCCACTGCTTTCCCATGGAGGGAGACTCAGAAGATGGAGAGCCACCCTGAGCCCTGACTGTGATGAGAAGAAAGACAGGAAACGGTGGGGGCAGAAGGGACAGTGAAGAGGGGCACGGGCCATGCTTTCTCCCTCCTCCATCTCCCACATGTGAAATATCGTACGTCCTGCAAAGTTCAGATCAAAGGCTATCTCCTCCACGAAGGCCTCCCCGATTTCCACAGCTGGCACCGAGTCCTCCCTCCTGTGCCCTCCCACGGTTCTCTCCCCTCCATCTGATCTTTGCCACATTCTGCCTCCTCCTATTATGGCTCCCTTAAAAGGTAGCTAGTGTGTACCCTTTGCACTTGATTTTTTTGCCCCTTCCTTTAGACTCCTGCCTGGAATGGAGGCATGATGGCTCAAGTTGCAGCTACCATCTTGGACCACTGGGTGAGGGGCACACCTTAGTGAGGACGAAGGCACAAGCTGGGTCCCTGAGGACTTTGTGGGGCAGAAATGCCACGCCAGCCCTTGACCGCCCATCTCCATATTTTTATGTTAGAGAAATACATTTTATCTTGATTAAGCCGATTATTTTGGGTTTCTGTTATCTGCAGACAACCCCAATTTTAACTGATACACTGGGAATTATTTCAGACTCCTTTTCTACTTCTCCCTGCATTTAATCACCAAACACTTTTGATTCTTACTCCGTGATATGTCCCAGATCTGCAACCTTTTCTCCATCATTGCTACTTCTACCTGAATTCAGACAACCAAGAACTTCTTGCCTGGATTATTGTGTCAGCCTTCTTTTGACCTTGTCTCCCTACCTCTTAGGAGTGTCCTTTCCAATCCACCTTTCATACCAGCGACTCAAATTAGCTTTCTAATGAGAAAGTTAAATGTATATGTTACAGAGACCCACACCTAGAATGGTGACAATATTAATTAATAGTTAATATTATCTGTAATTTTTTATGAAGCAAATATGATGAAGTTGTCTTATTCCCTCCATAAGGGCAAATATCCTCTTGTGCCCTCCTGACCCTGAATTGAACTGTCTCCTTGGTGTATTCTTTCAAACTTTCACATACATTTATGAATGAATGTATCGTATGATTTTGTGTATTTTAAAATTTTATCTAAACGGCGCCACATTATACCTATAGTTCTGCGACTTGCTTTTTTACGTTTTTGAGGTCTATACATGTTGATACCTATAAACGGAGCTCATTCATGTCAGTAGTAACAGCTACCTCTTCGGTCAGGTCCGTCGTCATTAAATGAAGGAAGCGTGTCGAGCGCTGTGAATGGCAATAAACTGTGTGGTCACTGTTTTCCGGGACCACTTGGCCCCGGCGGTGCAGACACCCCTGCGGCGGGACCCAAGGCCTCACGGAAGCCAAGCCGCTCCGCTCCGGCCGCCAGGGTGCGCTGTGACGCGGCTCGGGGCCTGGCGGGAGGCCGCTCTAGCTTCGCCCGGGGAAATCGCTGTCCTTACCTTCAGCAGGACCCCGTGCCTCTGTGTCCGTGCCCGCTGGCATCTCGGCTCCGTCCTCCAGCTACCCACTGCCCTCTCGCCGCCCACCATGGCCCTGCTGCACTCCGGCCGCGTCCTGTCCGGAGTCGCCGCCGCCTTCCACCCAGGCCTCGCTGCCGCGGCTTCTGCCAGAGCCAGGTAAGCGGGGGAAAAAGGAGCCAGGGCGACGGGCCTGCGAGCTGCCGGCGCCTCAGAACATCTAACCCGGCTTCAAAGCACACGCGTGCACCCGCACACACCAACTTTCTCTGCTACCCCTCGGCCTCACAGGGGACTTAGGATTGAGCGTCCGAGCCTCACAGTGACCCTTCGGGTCCTACCTCCCACCCTTCCCATGCCCCTAGGACTGTCGGAGAGCCTGCCAACGCGTTCCCCTGGGTTAGGAAGTGTGGCCCTCTACGGCACCCGGACTCCCATTAAAGGTGGAGAGGTCACGACACGCAGATTCGGCGCAGTGCTGGTGGGGGCAAGGGGAGAGCCCCCGGGCTGTGGCGCCGAGCCGGCCTCGCGCGGATTGGCTGCGGCGCTGGGAATGCCTCGCGCCAGTTGGCTGCGGCGCCGGGCGGGGCTGGGGGATGGGGGGCGTGAGCCCTTGACCCCCTGCTCTGGGGGGTGGCGGGGCTCACCTGTTGGGGTCTCCCTGGGCCGTGGCAGGGCTGTAGGGCCGGCGGCTGGCTGCCGTTTGTGTGCCAGGGGAAGAAAGCTCAAGGGAGGAAGGTTCTCAGGGCCCTGGCTTTCGGGCTCGGCGTTCCTCCCTGCATCCTGTGACCTTGGCGCGCGGCATTCTCCCGCCTGTGTCGCCTCCTGAGTCACCGGTGATCCCCTCCCCCTGGCCCTTTGGCCCTTGAATGTAAGAGTCGGGGTGTAGTGACTTTTTTCCCCCCGTTTTATCCCTTACGAGGTCTGGCTGTAGGGAAGTTGCCTTCCCCTCCCTCTTGCTCTGCTTTTCGTTTAGTGAGTATTTCCTAATCGCAGCCAGGCACTGGACCAGATGCTCGTGCTAGTTGCAGCGGTGAACAAGCCTGAGGGAGGGACCGGTGTCACTCAAAAAATTCCAACTATGTAATTTCAAACTGTGTGATGTGTTGCAGAGAAAAGTTTACAGAGCATTAAACGGGTTAGTAATCCCTTCCTAGTGGAGAGAACGAAGCCAGGCTATTTAATTCACACAAGAAGCCGATTTGGGAGAGTGCCCTTAATGACTACCTAATCAGGAACCGAATCTCCAAACCACCCCAATCAGACCTTAACTCCTAAGAGCAAAGCCTTGTCTCATACCTGCCTTGGCCTTTCGTTTGAATGTATGCACGGTGTCTTTAAGCCGGCAGAACAGTTTGTCCTAACCAAAGCCCCACACTCTTGGCGGTACAGTTTTGTCCAGGCTTTCACACTTTCTTCTTTACCTAATTTGGTTCCTTCTTGGCCCACTGTCAAGGTGTGATTTTTTTTTTTTTTTTTTTTTTTTTTTTTGCGGTACACGAGCCTCTCACTGCTGTGGCCTCTCCTGTTGCGGGGCACAGGCTCCGGACGCGCAGGCTCAGCGGCCATGTCTCACGGGCCCAGCCGCTCCGCGGCATGTGGGATCCTCCCGGACCAGGGCACTAACCCGTGTCCCCTGCATCGGCAGGCGGACTCTCAACCACTGCGCCACCAGGGAAGCCCCAAGGTGTGCTCTTTAAGGCAGCCTACCTGGACCAGAATTAGGGAGGGGTTATCATTTATGCAGCAGATTTGGAGAACAGAAAATAGTGCCTAAAATTATGGGCAAGTGAAAGTCTGTTTCACCATTGTAGTAATCTTAAAATAATCTCTTGTTTTATGGATTTGGTTGAGTGGCCTACAGCTCTGCTTACAAAGTGCTTGGTGAAATCCCTATGGGTGTTACCTTTTAGTCTCTCTTTCACTTTGACATCCTAACTTGTTTTTCTTTTGTGTCTTTTCCACATTAGAATGTGAATTCCATGAGAGCAGAGACTGTATCTACTTTGTTCACTGTTATAATATTTCAGGACTTAGAACATTGGCTGGCATGTTTTTCAAATTGAATATTTTAATTTTAAACCTTGATTTTTAAATATATGCAATGGAAACAAATATGACATTGTAGCATTGTACCTTAGTTCAAAGTCTAAACATAGGGAAACCAGAGTGGTTCAAAATGTGTACCAAAAAAGTCTTAAAATATTTGAGCCCCTGCAGTTGAGGAGGTGCTGTTCAGGTTTAACAATGATGCATGATTCGGTGGTAGAACCAGATGCCATATCTAACTATGACTGTTAACTGTTCAGACAACAAGGAAGTTAAGAATCTCCACTCCTGCCACGGTGGATGTGATCTTTACCTAAAGCCAAATGGTAAAATTGGAAAACATTTAAACAACTAATTGCAGGGTTTTTTTGTTTTTTTTGTTTTTTAAAAAACAGCTCATTCTAATACAATGAAACCTTGGCAGTTGGTATTCTGAAGGACTAAGGATTTATCCTATGACATACTTAATTTTCATACTTGGGTCATTTAAATGGAACTCTCTAAGTTCAAGTGTTCTTATAGCTGCATTTTTTATACAGAAGGAACTAACCTTTAACCTTTTCTTCCTGACCTGTGCTGTAAAAGCATAGTAACGTGAAATCAGACATAGCCACAGGGCAGTGAAGAAAGGAAAATATGCTAATGTATTTTTATTATAAATACCTATACTTAATTATTTAATTCTGATTATTTAATTTGTAGTTAAATAACTGAAGGAGTATCATGAGACCCTTTAGAAAGGCAGTGTGCAGTAGTGGTACAATAACCAGTAAGTAGATCGTAATTGTAGTATTGTCTTTGCTGTTTTTTAGCTCTATGATCATGAGCAAGTTAATTAACTTCTCTTCTTATTTTTATTTATTTATTTTTTTTTTGCGGTACGTGGGCCTCTCACTGTTGTGGCCTCTCCCGTTGCGGAGCACAGGCTCCGGACGTGCCATGGCTCACGGGCCCAGCCGCTCCGCGGCACGTGGGATCCTCCCGGACCAGGGCACGAACCCGCGTCCCCTGCATCGGCAGGCGGACTCTCAACCACTGTGCCACCAGGGAAGCCCTCTCTTCTTATTTTAAAATAAGAATGTGAGGGAAAACATTCTAAAAACTATAAAGTACTAGGTAGACTCCCAGAAAAATTGCAAGGTATTTGAGCTGGAAATGCTTATCTGAATACTTTGTACCTAACATCTTTTGGTTGGCTGGTCAATATTGCTCAATGGCTGAAGCTTTGCGCTTTTGTCCAAAGTACATAGATAGGAATGCTTTGTAGGCCACAAGTTATCAGTATCAATTTTGTCCCTGGAACACTCTTGGTTTCCTCTAGTACTATCCCTTGAAATCATTAGAGTTCTTACAATGTGGGCGTGATCTTTAGCCTTAGAAGGAATGGAATAATAAAGGGCATAGAGGACTGAAACATCAGTATTGATATAGGACTGACTAATCAAATTAAGTATTCCTGCTCCTTTATTTAGATTGTTTCAGATTTAATGTTTTGAAATTTTTTTAGAATCCTTCTTAAAAGATACCACTCTCAATCAGTTCTCTGCCAGAAGACTTAAGGCTATGATTTCTGAGAGAATTTCTCTACTAGATAAACTTTTTAAAGAACTTGACAAATAAGTTCTTTTCACACCCTTTAATAAGAATTGTGCCTTCTCCTTGCGGTTTAGGAGCAGCGGCTCTGTCATTGTTGATGGAAGGCCCTGGAAACAGAACCATCTTTTTAAAATTGAAAATTGTTTATTAAAAGTTCTCTGTATGTCATTGGGCATTCAAGGTGTTCCTTGCACTCATCAGTTAGTGACAGTGATATAGGTGGGCAGGTGGCTACATGTTTTCAGGGTCTGAATCATGGGTAGGACATAACGAAAGCTTTCGTCAGGCCCAGTTCAGAAGTTGCTTCGAGGTAGTATCTGTTTCTTACTATTGCTTAGATATTGGGACAACCAAGCAGCCTAGAACACTGAAAGAAGAATGAGAAGGATTTTGAGTCTTGGCAGTAGTGCTAGTGAGGAGGAAGAATGATAACATCTCCGAGACTCCAGAGAAAACTAAATAGCTTTTCAGTTGAAAAGCAGGAGAGACCTGCATTTGGTCATAAAGTTATAACTTATGCTCCTTGAATTTTTTACATACATGCCTCACCAGTCTCCATACTAGGGGCAAGGTGGTTATAAATAAAAGTGTAGTAGTAATAATTTAGTAACAGTGATACCAGCTAACATCAAGCACTGTGTATCAGGCTCTGTTTTTGAGTGTTTTATATTTGATAGCTCCTTTCATCCTTGTAACAACCCTGCGAGATAGGTACTGTTGTGCCCCCATTTTACAGGTAAGAAAAATTGAGACTTAGAGAAGTTAATTGATTCGCCTGTGCTCACACAGCCGGTAGGTGGCTGAGCATTTGAGTCCATGCAGTTTGCCCTACTGACATTGCACAGGGCAAGCTATTAAAAGAAGTAAAAGCCTGGGACATCTGAAAATGGAATAATCCACCCTTTGTTAAGAGAGAATTAGCTGTACATACCAATTACAGCTACTGAGACTGAGACAATTTTCAACTTGTCAGGAGAGCTTAAAGTTATTTTTTAATTCTCATTTTTTGTACATTTTTAAAGTATTTATTTATTTTTTTAATTTGTCTGTGCCGGGTCTTAGTTGCGGCACGCGGGATCTTTGTTGCTGCACGCTCATTGCTGCACGTGGGATCTTTAGTTGTGGCATGTGAACTCTTAGTTGCAGCATGTGGGATCTAGTTCCCTGACCAGGGATCAAACCCAGGCCCCCTGCGTTGCGGGTGTGGAGTCGTAGCCACTGGACCACCGGGGAAGTCCCTATTTTTTATACATTTTTTAAAGGTTACTTTCCATTTACAGTTATTACAAAATATTGGCTGTATTCCCCGTGTTGTGCAATACATGCTTGAGCCTATCTCACACCCAATAGTTTGTACCCGCCAGTCCCCACCCCTATATCACCCCTCCCCCATCCCCACTGGTAACCACTGGTTTGTTCCCCGTATCTGTGGGTCTGCTTCTTTATTCATTAGCTTGTTATATTTTTTAGATTCCACATATAAGTAATATCATATAATATTTGTCTTTCTCTCTCTGACTTAATTTCACTTAGCATAATGCCCTCCAAGTCTATCTGTATTGCTGCAAATGGCAAGATTTCGTTTAAAGGATATTTTTTAATGTAAAATCATGACTCATACAAATATAAAATAATGAATATTGTTAAGCATTTTAACTCAATAAGTAATGAGGAAATCAGTAAGATGTTACAACCAGTTCTAAATACCTGGCAATTCTCTGTCATCCTCTCCACCTCAACTGCCCCCATCCTGCTTCAGGCCTTCATCTTTCTCTCGCTGGGTGCTGAACCAGATTTTTCAGTGATCCTTCTGCGTTTCCCGTCCCTCCTGCATTCAGTACCCCACCTTGTGACCAGATGAGCTCTAAAAATGCAAGTCTCCTCGTGTCACTGTTCTTACCTGATCACCATCCCCCCTCCAAAAAAAACCTTAAATGATTCTGTATATTTTCACTACATCCAAAGTAGATCCCAGGAACTTGTATTTTAATAAGCTTTCCAAATGATGCCCTTAACAAGTTTGGGAACAGGATAAAACGCAATCCCTTTGGTTGGGTGTCACAGAACACCCTTACATTGGTCCTTGCTTACTTCTCTAGTCTCATCTTTTACCACTCACAGCTTCTCGCTGCCAAATTACTTGAAATATCCTTTGCCTGGGAATCCAGGTCAGGTTTGGACTGCTTTGAAAGTGTACACATGCACCCTGTCCTCCCCAGGATGATTCAGGTGCCCCCGCCTTTTGCTTCTCACAGCATTTGCATTAATATTATTGGCCTCCACTCTTCTGCAAGGTGCTTTGAAGTCTTATGCATTGTTGGATTATTGGTGTCTATTGCTATATCATGTGCATGGTAGACATGCAAACATTTGTTCAAATGGACTTTTGGCAGATCCAAGACGTCTTTGGCCATGGAAATCTAGTTACTGTGGCTGATGTCTTATATTTCCCATTTCAGCTCCTGGTGGGCTCATGTGGAGATGGGGCCCCCCGATCCCATCCTGGGAGTCACAGAAGCCTATAAGAGAGACACCAACAGCAAAAAGATGAATCTGGGAGTTGGTGCCTACCGGGATGATACTGGAAAGCCTTACGTGCTCCCCAGCGTCCGCAAGGTAAGCTTGCCAGACATCTGTTTGATGGGGATGAATAACTGAAGGGCCCTCCTGAAGAGAGACAGAAAGACTCCTGGACTGGGAGTCAGGAGACCTGGGTTCTAGTTCTGATACTGCTTGAATCACATAGGTTGTTTGGGCTGTAGTCTCCTTGGCTATAAAAGTGAGAGGTTGGAACTATATGGTCTTTTCCAAGATTGAACTTCTATGATTATCTGTAAAACAGGCAGAGTGTCATGTTTAATCCTGAGGATGCACAAAAGAACCAAGCATTGGGCTTCCCTGTGGTGCAGTGGTTGAGAGTCCGCCTGCCGATGCAGGGGACACAGGTTTGTGCCCCGGTTCGGGAGGATCCCACATGCTGCAGAGCGGCTGGGCCCGTGAGCCATGGCCGCTGGGCCTGCGCGTCCGGAGCCTGTGCTCCGCAACGGGAGAGGCCACAACAGTGAGAGGCCCGCGTACTGCAAAAAAATAAAATAAAATAAATAAATAAAAATTTTAAAAAAGGACCAAGTATTTAAACATTGTCTCTTGGTGATAGGAATAGCCCTTTGTGGATGAGGGTTACCATTGTTATTTTCCATTTCTCTCATTTTGATTGCCGTAATAAAACCCTCCTACCCAGGCGTGTTCTGTCCTTTCTTCCTATTGAACTATAGAATAATTTTCTTTATTTTGTCGGGTTTTTTTTTTTTTTTTTTTTTTTTTTTGTGGTATGCGGGCTTCTCACTGTTGCAGCTTCTCCCGTTGCGGAGCACAGGCTCTGGATGCACAGGCTCAGCGGCCATGGCTCACGGGCCCAGCCGCTCTGCGGCATGTGGGATCCACCCGAACTGGGGCATGAACCCGTGTCCCCTGCATCAGCAGGCGGACTCTCAACCACTGCACCACCAGGGAAGCCCCTGTCGTATTTTTATTAGTAGTCTTTCTATTGGTTATCACAACTCTAAATAATGTAACTAATTTCCTTGGAACAGTTTTTTGTTTTGTTTTGGCTGCTTTGGGTCTTCATTTCTTTGCGCGTGGACTTTTCTCTAGTTGCAGCGAGCAGGGGCTACTCTTTGTTGCAGTGCATGAGCTTCTTATTGCGGTGGCTTCTCTTGTTGCGGAGCTCGGGCTCTAGGGTACATGGGCTCAGCAGCTGTGGCTCGCGGGCTCTAGAGCACAGGCTCATTAGTTGTGGTGCACGGGCTTAGTTGCATATCCCGCAGCATGTGGGATCTTCCTGGACCAGGGCTCGAATCCGTGTCCCCTGCACTGGCAGGCGGATTCTTAACCACTGCGCCACCAGGGAAGTCCCAGAGCAATTTTTTAAAAGAAAGTATGTGTTTCCTTTCGATCTGCACCTCCTCTGATGAAATACGTGCTGCTTTGTCGCTTCCAAACATGGGGTAGTGACGTGTTGTTCCTACATACAGCAGAACTAGGCATCCTGAGCGGAAGTTACGGAAGCATACTTTGGGGTGGGAATAAAGAACCCTGTGATCATCTGAGCTGCAGTAGGCTGGCTCAGGCCCTCATGAGCCACTGCAGTAACAGAGCATGGGCTGAATGAACCACTGAAAGAAGAAATTTCTGAGTGTATGGGAGTGTGGATTAGCTGTCCTCTCTCTAATTCTCTGAGTAGAAAAAAGGACTCAAGGAGCGGTTGTGATGAGAAGACTCACAAAAACTGCTGGCTACTGGGTCTCAGGTCATGCAGGGATTGCTTTTGTTCTCAGTAAATCAGTTTAAAGTATTCAGCATGTGTTAGCTATTGATACAAGCTGAAACACCACCACACACTTTCGTACATTACCTCTTAACTCTTCACCTCAGTCATATGAGGTGTAGAAACAGCTGTTCCCCCATTCAACAGGTGAGCAAACTGAGGTTCAGCGAGGTTAATAAATCACCCAGGGTCACACAGCTAGTAAGGGACAGCCAGGCCCCTGACTCCAAAGCATGAAGATACGTGACTATTACTATTAACCTTTTGAAGTTCTTAGACTGGTATATACCTTGAAATACTTCTTTATGTATTTGTTTTGGTTTAATCATCTTACATCTATTTTAAGTGTTGCTCTTAAACCTTGTCTTATGCATCCCAAGAATGCCATTTTTTTTTAAACCAAGAGACAGCATATACCTACCCATTCACATAAAACCTAACTTAATGGGCTTCCCTGGTGGAACAGTGGTTGAGAATCTGCCTGCCAGTGCAGGGGACACAGGTTCGAGCCCTGGTCCGGGAAGATCCCACATGCCATGGAGCGACTAAGCCCGTGCGCCACAACTACTGAGCCTGTGCTCTAGAGCCTGTGAGCAATAACTACTGAGCCCGTGTGCCACAACTACTGAGCCTGCGCTCCCTGCTCTCCGCAACTAGAGAAAGCCCGCGCACAGCACTGAAGACTCAATGCAGCCAAAAATAAATAAATAAAATAAATAAAATTTTTTTAAAAACCTAACTTCTAAAAATAAAGTAAAATATGATAAAAAATTTAATATTCCTGTTCTGTAATATAAGATATATATTCTACTTACCCTTCTTCTTGAACAATATCTCCAAATTTTTTTAAAAGGCTTTACTTCCAAAATTTAACTTTAAAACATTAGATATTATTCATGGTAATTCCAGGTAAGGAGAAGAAACTAAATGGATGCATTTTCTCTTGTCTAGGCAGAGGCCCAGATTGCTGCAAGAAATTTGGACAAAGAATACCTGCCCATTGGGGGACTGGCTGAATTTTGTAAGGCATCTGCAGAACTAGCCCTGGGTGAGAACAGCGAAGTGTTGAAAAGTGGCCGGGTAAGGAGAACAGACTCTGGCATCATACGGGTCTCTTTTTAAATTTAACAGTTTAAACAAATATGAAATAATTTAAATAAGAAAAGATACACCACTTTGTGTGTGATGATTGTTTTGAGGTCGCCGCACAATGACTAATATCTCTTCTTTAGGTAGTAAATTGCCACTAATTCAATAAAAGATTTCATATAATACCAATTCCAAAAATGTAGTAGTAATCCTAAAAATGTTGTAGTGATTTGACTTAAGATTTGACAGTTTTTGCCGTTAGTCTCTGTGTGTGCTTATGTTCATTTTACACTGAATGGCTTTGAGGAATGCCAAACTATGCCGAGTTTTAAGGCCTATAATTAGCCCTCACCCTCATGTCCCAAGCTGCCAGCTTAGGTAGAGGAAACAGGCAGAAAACAAGCCACAGGGTGACTGTTGGGGCCAGGACAAGCCTGGCATCCTCTGCCACCCCTTCACAGCCAGCTTGGATGTTGAAAGAGCAGACCATGCTCCCTCCATGCTGTCTCCCTCCTCTCAGAGGGCAGAGAGCATCACTGCAGCCAAGAGGTGAAGCACAAGTGGTTCCTAGGTGTCTCCTCCCTCCAGCTCCCTGGGGGCCCTCTTACTGTGGAAGAAAGAGGTCCCTAATGGTAACTGAACATAAGCTTTTTACAACAGATTCTTGTATGCACCCACAGAGTAAACACAGGCCCAGCACTTGTAGTAGAAGACTCACATCATGCAGGTGGGATGCAGCCAGCCAGCCTGACATGTGGTCTCATGTGCATTATAGTTTCCTTGCTTTTGAAACAAATGTTTTTTAATAGATACACTTGTGTGTTTAAATATTTATTTTTCTGGGTAAGTCTGGGGGAAAACACACAAAGCAAAGCTAAGCTAACACATCTCCCCTCCCCATTCCCAAGGCCAGAATAGTTTATTCACAATACTGGTCTAAGAACATTAGTTCATTAAGTGGGAGAGAAGCATACAATCTCGACCCCAGGGTAATGTAGTAATGATCCTAAGTCATGGACAAAATATGGTTTGATTGCTATCCATATAATCAACCACCTGTTAACCTCTCATTAAAACGTCTATATTTTTCTGTAATTTTTGCTTAGTCTGTGTATCATCTAGTGAATTGTAACCTAAGTGTAAGACTGGCCTATCTTAAAATCACATCAGCTTCTCTTTTATAAATTGCTGTGCCTTTCTGATCCTTATTATCAGATTTACAGTTAGGTTTTTATTTCTAACATGCCAAAGTTTGCACAGGCAAACTTTATTTACTAAAGAGTTTGTTAGTAGGGTTCCCCCCCATTTAATCCACTGCCTCCCAGTCCAGAAAGTAGATTTATGTTTTGTGGAGCCTTGTACTTCTATGGTGCCTAAAAAACAAGCGAACAAACAAAAAACCCTACTGTAGTTTCTTACTCCTCCCCTAAAGTTGACCAATTTGAAGATTTACCTCAGGCCATCTCCCTGTTACCCAAAAAGTATTTTCAGATTATGAAAACTCATAGAATATTACTCATGTAATAATGTTATTCTAATATACTTGTTGGCTTTTTAAGATGACTTGCTTTTTGATGTTCAGAGAGTCATTCAATTTCATATAAGTCTAGAATAATATTTCAATGTAGTAACTGTTCATCGAGTCTTTTCCTCTCTGTATAAATCACTCCTTTTTCATATCTCGTGGGGGGCTGTGTTCTGAAAGTTTCTCATATAACACAGTATGATACTAACAACTTCAGGGCAGGCCATAAGGAATTAGCTTCCACATCAGCACAGGTGTTAGAAACTGCAGAGCCAGCTCTTTTGAGAACCTGTAAGGAGAGTTGCTCTCTCTTAGAAAATGGAATGAAACAGTAGTACTGTTCTCTTGTTTCTAAATATTCATTTGGAAGGGTGTCTTCATCTTCTGAAGAAAGAAGGGTACTGACCATACGGTGCCTCCCTGTGGGCTTGAGCTCAGGTTTGTTAAGTCGTGGGCCCGTAGAGAGAATGCTGCACCTCACTGACCGGGGGTGTCTCTCCTTCAGTATATCACCGTGCAGACCATTTCTGGAACCGGGGCCTTAAGGATTGGAGCCAATTTTCTGGTGAGTCTGGAAACTCCTTCAGTAAGACGGTCTGTAAGCTGGGGATGATGGGGTTCCCTATTGCATATGTGTTTGACTTCTGACCCAGAAGTAGATTTCCTCTTTCCACAAAGCTGGAAGATTTCCGGTTCTCTGATAAATGGAGTTGGGAGGAGAGGGGGGAATGGAAGTACTTAGAAGAAATTATAAGGAAGAGATAATTATAATAATAAGTACAATTTATTGAGCACCTACTGTAACTAGGAGCTTTTATATCTCAACTTGTTTAATCTTTCTGAGGGAGATTTAGTTAATGCCATTTTACAGAGGAAGAAAATGAGGCCCAGACAGGTGCTTGGCTACATAGCCAGTGTAATTGTTGCAGCCTGATTCCAAGCCAGGCAGTCTCGCTGCTGAGTCATCACTGTCTCTCAGTCGTAGAGAGAAGCTGACTTTCAGTAGAGAAAAATGTCTCCTCAGTTAAATATAGCAACTTTTTTGTTGTTGTTTTTGCCTCTCCTTTCTTCATTTTCCCATTCCCTTTCATTCCATCTTTTAGCAAAGATTTTTTAAGTTCAGCCGAGATGTCTTTCTGCCCAAACCATCCTGGGGAAATCATACGCCCATCTTCAGGGACGCTGGCATGCAGCTACATAGTTACCGGTACTATGACCCCAAGACCTGTGGCTTTGACTTCACAGGCGCTATTGAGGATATTTCAGTAAGTGTGGCTTTCAGGGCAGGAGGGGGAAGGAACAAGGAATAAACCTCCCTGTGGAGATTTGATGTCTCCCACTTAGGTCTCAATATCCAACTTAAAACACTGGGATGAGGGACTTCCCTGGTGGTCCAGTGGTTAAGACTCCATGCTTCCACTGCATGGGACACGGGTTCAGTCCCTGGTCGGGGAACTATGATCCTGCATGCCGCACGGAGCGGCCAAAAAAAAATAAAAATAAAAACCAGGATGAGCTAATTCCCAGACCTCACGTTATTTTTGTTACTTATCAAATTATGGTGACCCTATGGCATTTCAGGTGAATGATCTCCTTTAAAGCTGCAAAGTAATCTCTTGGTTGTTGTTCTCTTTAGAAAATACCAGCACAGAGTGTTATTCTCCTGCACGCCTGTGCCCACAACCCCACGGGAGTGGACCCTCGTCCTGAACAGTGGAAGGAGATGGCTGCAGTGGTGAAGGTGAGGCAGGTGAACTGACCGGTGACTGTTCTGTGTTTAGTAACTAGCCTTGGATGCTTCACTTGGCGAAGTCTTTAACAGTGAGAATTAACCTCGAGGCTGCGTGAAAGTTCCATGCATTGTGTAGTTGCCAGGAAAGAACTCCTTGTTTGCATAATTAGCAGTTCTATAATTGATGATACATGAGCAGTTTGAAAATAATTTTTGCTCTTCAACCAAGATGTATAGAATTCTGATAAAACTTGTTGCTGGCTAGTCTGCACAGTTGGTATCCCCTGGCCCCAGGATATGTGCTGTTGGTGCCTACACTTGCCCTGGTCAGTGGCTACTTGTTCATCCTTTTATCCTCTTTTTCACATCCCCTCCTGTCTTTTCCACTCTCCTTGGCATTGCTGTTAATTATTCACAGTGATTCTTTTTCTTCTGTGAGAGAAGGCACTAGTCAAAATTCCCAAGGAGGAAGATATTTCTGATGGCTCGTGTCCCCATTCTCATTCCTTTCGGTTTCCCTTTCTTTACGTTCTGTCAAACCTAAGCTGCGAACAGAGTGGGACAGAGAAACAGCATTCAGAGAGCACTTTCAAAATGAGATGGTTATAGTGAGGCTGTCCCCTGAGCCCTGGGAATAAGATGGCCTGCCAGAGTCTCATTACCCCCAGGAAAGGCTGAGGCTCATCCTGTGTTGGCTGGAACAAAATAACTACCCAGACCACGGTGGGCCTTAGAAGAGCTTCCTGTTTGGACTTCCCTGGTGGTCCACTGGTTAAGAATCCATGCTTCCAATGCAGGGGGCGTGGGTTCGATCCCTGGTCAGAGAACTAAGATCACACATGCCATGCTTCCTGTTTGACCAGACAGCATTCTGTCCAGGTTGGATTAAGATTATCTTTTCTTAATGTCTTCTTGAAGGGCCATATCCACCAAAGTATTGAATAAAAAATATATATGTTGATATCTTAACTCTAGGAAAATTAAACATCTCCAAACGGCCACCTGGGGAGAAAACTGTTGACTTTGTCTGAGTGAAGCAGGCATGGTCCCAATAAGCACAGGTAACCATCTGGGGCATCTTGAGAAGAACTGCCTAAAGCTTTGGTCATCTTTTCTTTCCTTTCCAGAAAAACAATCTTTTTGCATTCTTTGACATGGCCTACCAAGGGTTTGCCAGTGGCGATGGTAACAAGGATGCTTGGGCTGTGCGCCATTTCATTGAACAAGGCATTAATGTCTGTCTCTGCCAGTCCTATGCCAAGAACATGGGCTTGTACGGTAAGCTAAAGGACCTAGGGTGATATGTGTTCTGTTGAGACTGAAGAAGTGGTGGGAGAGGGTGCCACAAAGGTGTAGAGTCTTGGAAGGGGTGGGTTGTGCATGTGCGTGTGTTGTCCGTGTCCCTCTTACCCAGAGAGGAAAGACGGGTAAAGTGGATTTTACTGCTCTAAGCCGTATCTTATTCAGTGTCCCTGAATTCCTCCAGCAAAGAAACCTATCACGGCTTCTCTAAACAAAAAGTGACTGCTCTGTGAGCCAGGAAGATAGGTACAATGAAGAGAGACCTGTGACCACTCTCTAGTACTCCAACTTTCTGTTGTAGATTCACCATGCTAGTTGTTGAAAACTTATTTATAACAAAGCGTTATTTTGTGCTTCTGGTGGAAACAGATAACACACAGCAAATGGAATCATGACTGCCTTTAGTGTTTTAGATAGGAGAACCAGCATACAAGATCCATTTTTTCTTTTCAGGTGAGCGTGTGGGAGCCTTCACTGTGGTCTGCAAAGATGCTGATGAAGCCAAGAGGGTAGAATCACAGTTGAAGATCCTGATCCGTCCCATGTATTCCAACCCTCCTGTCAATGGTGCCCGGATTGCCTCCACCATTCTGACCAGCCCGGATTTGCGGAAACAATGGTAAAGGCACTTTGCCGTTCCCCAGCCGTCTGCCCTTCCCACCACTGATCCTTCAGAGCTCCTTTATGCTTGGCTGATAGGGACATGCATTGTCACTCAGCTTCCATATGTGGAAGGGGAGGAAGGAGAGAGGAGTGTACATTTTGTCAGCACTTTCGAACAAATAAGTTGGTTGTTCCCTGTAAGAGAAAACATTGGTCTAGATTAGGGGTTGGTACCCTATGTTCTGCAGGTCAAATCTAGGCTGCCCCCATTTCTTGATGAATTGTGTGTGGATGCTTTCATGTCACAACAGCAGAGTTCAATAGTTGTGACAGAGAGTCTGCAGCTCACAAAACCTAACATGTTTATGATTTAGCACTTTAGAGAAAGCTTGCCAACCCCTGCTATATATAATTCGGAGTCATGGAAGGTGTGATTTGTTACATAAGAGTTCATCCTGTGTGGCTGATTAACCGAGGGCATAGATCCCTAAGCAGCTAGTTGGATAGAAAAGCTAAGTCTGTGAGAAACTTCTTCTGCAGCTCACCTGGTCGTCATGGAACAACTGTTTTTTCAACCTTAGATTAATCCTCTGAACATTGAAGTAAATAGAGTCTGGTTCAGGATATTTCTTTTCAGTACAACAGATCTATGCAAGGCTTACCAAAAAATCAACTACTTTTTAAATTAGATCTGTTATAAAATTAATGTGGGAGTACATTTCAGAAAGTTTGGGCAAGACACTATAACCCAGATTTTTTTTCTTTGCCTGTTATTATTCATAGTTGTAACATGAATAGTATGTCCATGTATCATATGTATGTGTAAATGTTATATGTGTGTGTGGGGTTGGTTTTGTTTTTGTCACTAAGAATTATTCTAAGCTTTTTTTCTTAATATTTTTAAGTGGTTTTTTAAAATATTTCCATGGTCCTTAATGGTTATCAAGATGTTTATTTTTTTATTTTTATTTATTTTTTTATTTTTTTAATTAAAAAAAAATTTTTTATTAGTTTCTGCTTTATAACAAAGTGAATCAGTCATACATATACATCTGTTCCCACATCCCTTCCCTCATGCATCTCCCTCCCTCCCACCCTCTCCATCCCACCCCTCCAGGCAGTCACAAAGCACCGAGCTGATCTCCCTGTGCTCTGCGGCTGCTTCCCACTATCTATCTACCTTACGTTTGGTAGTGTATATATGTCCATCCCTCTCTTTCGCTTTGTCACAGTTTACCCTTCCCCCTCCCCATATCCTCAAGTCCATTCTCAAGTAGGTCTGTGTCTTTATTCCCGTTTTACCCCTAGGTTCTTCATGACATTTTTTTTTTTAATTCCATATATATGTGTTAGCATACGGTATTTGTCTTTCTCTTTCTGACTTACTTCACTCTGTATGACAGACTCTAGGTCTATCCACCTCATTACAAATAGCTCAGTTTCGTTTCTTTTTATGGCTGAGTAATATTCCATTGTATATATGTGCCACATCTTCTTTATCCATTCATCCGATGAAGGACACTTAGGTTGTTTCCAGCTCTGGGCTATTGTAAATAGAGCTGCAATGAACATTTTGGTACATGTCTCTTTTTGAATTATGGTTTTCTCAGGGTATATGCCTAGTAGTGGGATTGCTGGGTCATATGGTAGTTCTATTTTTAGTTTTTTAAGGAACCTCCATACTGTTCTCCATAGTGGCTGTACCAATTCACATTCCCACCAGCAGTGCAAGAGGGTTCCCTTTTCTCCACACCCTCTCCAGCATTTATTGTTTCTAGATTTCTTGATGATGGCCATTCTGACTGGTGTGAGATGATATCTCATTGTAGTTTTGATTTGCATTTCTCTAATGATTAATGATGTTGAGCATTCTTTCATGTGTTTGTTGGCAGTCTGTATATCTTCTTTGGAGAAATGCCTATTTAAGTCTTCTGCCCATTTTTGGATTGGGTTGTTTGTTTTTTTGCTATTGAGCTGCATGAGCTGTTTATAAATTTTGGAGATTAATCCTTTGTCAGTTGCTTCATTTGCAAATATTTTCTCCCATTCTGAGGGTTGTCTTTTGGTCTTGTTTATGGTTTCCTTTGCTGTGCAAAAGCTTTGAAGTTTCATTAGGTCCCATTTGTTTATCTTTGTTTTTATTTCCATTTCTCTAGGAGGTGGGTCCAAAAGGATCTTGCTGTGATTTATGTCATAGAGTGTTCTACCTATGTTTTCCTCTAAGAGTTTGATAGTTTCTGGCCTTACATTTAAGTCTTTAATCCATTTTGAGCTTATTTTTGTGTATGGTGTTAGGGAATGATCTAATCTCAAACTTTTACATGTCCCTGTCCAGTTTTCCCAGCACCACTTATTGGAGAGGCTGTCCTTTCTCCACTGTACATTCCTGCCTCCTTTATCAAAGATAAGTTGGCCATATGTGCGTGGGTTTATCTCTGGGCTTTCTATCCTGATCCACTGATCTATCTTTCTGTTTTTATGCCAGTACCACACTGTCTTAATTACTGTAGCTTTGTAGTATAGTCTGAAGTCAGGGAGCCTGATTCCTCCAGCTCCGTTTTTCGTTCTCAAGATTGCTTTGGCTATTCGGGGCCTTTTGTTTTTCCAAACAAATTTTGAAATTTTTTGTTCTAGTTCTGTGAAAAATGCCAGTGGTAGTTTGATAGGGATTGCATTGAATCTGTAGATTGCTTTGGGTAGTAGAGTCATTTTCACAATATTGATTCTTCCAATCCAGGAGCATGGTATATCTCTCCATCTATTTGTATCATCTTTAATTTCTTTCATCAGTGTCTTATAATTTTCTGCATACAGGTCTTTTGTCTCCTTAGGTAGGTTTATTCCTAGATATTTTATTCTTTTTGTTGCGATGGTAAATGGGAGTGTTTTCTTGGTTTCATTTTCAGATTTTTCATCATTAGTGTACAGGAATGCCAGAGATTTCTGTACATTAATTTTGTATCCTGCTACTTTACCAAATTCATTGATTAGCTCTAGTAGTTTAAGATGTTTATTTTTTTTAATGTGTGCATTTCAATACTCATTTGAAGTCTGTAGTGTACAGAGATGACAGAGATACTGTGCTAGGTGACTAAGATATCTCTTCCCTTGGGGAGTTTATAATCTAGTGAGAGAGATACACGTATATAGCATTGCTACAAGACAGATGGAATAAATGCGGAGTAAAGGAAGAACTATTGATTAGTGGGGAATGAGGGAGGAAGTGATGCAGACAGCAGCATTTGAGCTCTGCCTTGAAGAGAGAAGGCAGAGGCAAGGAAAGGAAAGGAAGGAAGGGGAAAGATGTGCGTGAGGATCAGCACAGGCACGTGATGTGCATCGTGCAGGGTGTGCGTCAAACCAAGTGGGTTTTGTAGCAGAAACACTGAGTGTAAGGAGGGTGGAGAAGGCAGCAAAGCTGGGAAGGTGGAAGCAGGTCGTGAAGCACCTTGATATTGTGAGAAGTCAGAACTTCATTCTGTGGACAACAAGGAGCATGGGGGTGGGGGTGGGGCAGTGGTTGCTAAGGTGGCCCTGGATCAAGCCATGGTCATGTACTCAGTGCCTTTAGGACCCAGGCCTCAAAGTGAATGAAGCTGGATGGATAGGACTACAGGAAATTTAAAATCAAATGCCATCCTTAGTGGGGCTAGGGGCTCCAGCCGGTAATCACAAGGCTGGTGCAGTGTTGCCAGCTTCTTGTTTTTCAAGAGAGGCTACAAATCCACGTCTTTATGTGCATGTACCAAATCTAAGCATGTTTAACTGGGTCAAATAAGACATGACGAAGACTCTTATTTGGCCTTTCATTGGCAGTATGTAACCTCTGTTCTACCTCTGCATGACATCATGGTGGACAGATGGTTTGAAAAGTGAACACATAAGAACAATGAGATAAATTATTTACAGTCATCTAGTTAGTGAGAGCCAACAAGAATTTCCCATAGCTCCATAGGAACAGAATGAAAGGGTAGATTCTGAGGAAGGGGAAGACTGTGTCCTGAATCCAGCGAGCATGCACAGTCAGATAGAATTCACCCCCTCTTCTCAGGGCTCTCTTAACACAGCCCAATTCTATCGATTCTTAACTTATCCCACCTTGTTCCATAGTCAGTTGTTTGCAGGTTTGCTCCCAGCCACAATGGTAAGCTTTTAAAGGGAGGGGCTGGGTCTCAGTCCTCCCTTTCTCCTGAGCACCTAGCGCATGGCTGGGCACATGGTAGGTTCACAGCACACTGTCTTTAATTGTGAAGGCAGGAATGTTTCTTCCATCCATGTTAAAGAATAAGGTCATATTTTACTGTTTAATTTGCAGCTTTTGCCCCTTGAGTAAGGGATGGAGAGCCTTAGTCCTATGTTTTAGAGTGATTTAGTCATTCATTTTTCTTTTTTTTTAAATTGAAAATCTAATTGGCTTTATTAAATAATGCATGAGTTGGGCAGTATCCATCTAGTAAGTAGAAAGGCACTCTGCATTCATTTTTCTTAATAACTCAATTATGTCAACTATTTTAGTTGCCTGATCAAAATGGTGTTCTGATATAAAGCAGGATGCTGTAAAATAGCTTTCTTCCGAGACCAGTGACAACACAGGACTCGGTCAAAAACGGAGAATTGAGGCACGCTAGAGCAGTACTCAAGGGAAGTAAAAATGCTGGGAACTGGCTTATCTGTCAGCGCTTGGCCAGAATTGAACTCCATCTTGGGGGTTTTTTCCAGGTTACAAGAAGTAAAGGGCATGGCTGACCGCATCATTAGCATGCGGACTCAGCTGGTCTCCAACCTCAAGAAGGAGGGCTCCTCCCACAACTGGCAGCACATCGTTGACCAGATTGGCATGTTTTGTTTCACAGGTCTAAAGCCTGAACAGGTGAGTGGACTCCGATTTCTCCGCAGCAGACCAATTGATCAGTCCTTGCAAACCAAAATTCCTCAGGTCACCTACCCATTCAGGATTACTCTAAAAACAGTCATTTTGAAGCTTCATTCATAGGTAAAAGAAATATGAAGCTTTCATTTCGTTTTATTCTTTGTTGGTCGTTTACCTGTCTGTATCCTCTATGAGGTTGCAAACTTCTGAAGAACAGAGCTTGTTTTGATCATTTTTATAAATACTGCTGTTTCTCAGAAAGATTCCAGAACAAGCAGGAGCCTGAATATTGATAGGAAGAGTAGCTGTTCCATAGCTGGATTCTGGATCAATTTTTCTACAAAGGCTGAATATAAGATTTTTTTTATCTGGTCACACTTCAGAATTCAACATCCTACTTTAAAACAGCTTTTTATTCTTTCATTCTAAGCTAGCATGCCAAATTCTGGGAATAGGGTTTAAGTGAGAAAACAGACCTTCTTTTATTTACCTGTTCTAACTGTTGGCTAATTGTGCCATTCCAGGGCTGGGGAGACCCCCCTGACCGGGAAGTGCCCACACACTCTTCTCTCTGCAGGTGGAGCGGCTGACCAAGGAGTTCTCCATCTACATGACAAAGGATGGCCGTATCTCTGTGGCAGGGGTCACCTCGGGCAACGTGAGCTACCTTGCTCATGCCATTCACCAGGTCACCAAGTAACTCCCCTGCTCAGAGGGAACAGAGACAACCTTCCTGTCTTCAGCCTCTGCTGTTGTGAGATTCACATGGAGGAAGAGGGAGAGTGGATGGTGGTGAGCGGATCATTTTTTTCAACCACAGTACTTTAAAACTCAGCGATTGAATGTGTTTCTCAGAAAAGAATGTGCAGTGAAATAGGGCGGAGGCACCTGTGGCTGGTGTTGGGAACTTTGTGGCTGTAAACCAAACTCTCACTCATCCTTTTATCTCCAGTTTTTCCAACAGAGTTTACATGTACAAGAAAGATATAAGCCCCCAAAATACCTGTCAATCACACCATTGCAATATTTCAGAAGCTTTAACAGAAGCACCTTTTGGTGTTGCGGGTTCCTCTGTAAAACCAGCGTGAAAATAGCACCTATTAGAGGCTTTGTGAAAAGACCTAGTTCTAACATTAACAGTCAGCCTCATGTTTGTCCTCCCATGATTGAGCAACCTTACCAACAAACCGTATGACAGAAATCATGTTTTACAGCGAGTCTGCTACCGCTGCAGCAAAGAAAATAAAAGATGCAATTTCCCGTCTTATTTAAGAAAAGAAGAAAGAAGGCTCTCCTTTTGAGTACTTGCAGGCATTTTAATGTTCCTCTTCTCCTTACTCACTGCTGTGCTTTTCCTTAGGCACAAAGATCTATAACTAGCCTAGATTTTCATCCTGTTCTACTCCTTGATTGACCATCAGTCCCATCCCATAGGATTTACTTATTTGAAGAATGAAGAACATTATTTACTGCTCATTCCATACCCTCGCTTTTCTTGGCAAAGAATAGCGGACAGTAGGTAACTGCACTTTATTTCAGCATCCCCTTCAATGATATCTCCTGTAGGGATGTTGCCTCTGCCCAGTTGGACCTCGTAGCTTTGTTCAGTAGGGTTGTGCAGTCAGTTATTTCGTATCATGAGTCAGGCAATGCAGGGCAGAATCGGGAAAGAGGATATTCTGGTCTTTGATTTTAACTTTTGTGTGCTGCCAGCTGGGCTCAGGCTTCACCCTTTGGAAGGATAACCACCATTTGCTCTAATCATGTAGACTTATTGCAGCCTGGTCTCTCTGTTACAATAAAGTTACTGTAGACCCAACCGCCATTTACCATGTTATCTTTTTTCTTTAATGGGATGAAAGGGTAGGAGTGGGTATATATCCCTGGAATCTGGAATTGTGTCCAGATGACCATAAGCCAAGAGATGTTTTAGCTGTTTCGAATGTAAACCAAAGCCACATCTTCGTCATGTCATTCCTCATGTCCAGTCCAACAACGCTGAAAATGCTGGTACAATCCTTTGGACCTTGGTAGACAAGTAAATGGAGTGCCTCAAAGGATCCTGTGGATAGGGGCAGTGATGAGGAGATGGGGAGGGGAGGTGGCAACTTCGGGTGTCTAGAGGAGTCAAGTAGGTAATATAAACAAACAGTGCATGTAAAGTAAAAAAGCGACGTGAACTGGGTGTGAGATGATTGTCAGTGACCAGCCCGCATCCTCAGAGATGAGGCATAGTAGGGGAGTAAGTGACAGGCACTGTGAAAATGAAAGCCCAGGGTTGCAGGTCTTAAATTTTTCAAATAAAATGGAAATCCTGATTTTTTTTTTTTTTTTTTTTTTTTTTTTTTGCGGTACATGGGCCTCTCACTGTTGTGGCCTCTCCCGTTGCGGAGCACAGGCTCCGGACGCGCAGCCTCAGTGGCCATGGCTCACGGGCCCAGCCGCTCTGCGGCATGGGGGATCTTCCGGGACCGGGGCACAAACTCGTGTCCCTGCATTGGCAGGCGGACTCTCAACCACTGCGCCACCAGGGAAGCCCCGAAATCCTGATTTTTATGGGAGGTCTATTGACGCTTAAAAGCTGGCAACTAATTCTTTTTTTTTTTTTTTTTTAATGATTTGCAAGCAAGATGCAAACAGTAGATCGCCAGTGTGCAGCCTCTACTATAAAGTCATATGCTCTGTCAGCAGACATCCCAAGGTTATTCTGTCACCTTCTGCTTAATGCCAGGAGCCATTCAGGATAGGACAGCTACTGGGCAGACAGGCAGTGGAGCAGGAGTCAGGCCCAGAGCCCAACCACAGCGTTCTGATTATTGTTGGGAGGGGAAAGCGGGCTCAACTTGTTCGTTCCCCCTTGCTTCTCCTCGCTCTCTGAGAGACACAGTACCTGATGGGCTCACTCCTGCTCCTTGGCTCTCTGTGTTCCTATTGCTAATGGATACACCAAGGTGGTAAAAGGTCAACTGAATGGACTGATTCACCGGATGTCTTTGGGAAACTATCTAAAATGGGGAAACAGTAAACATATTAGTCAGCTGCTCTGTAAAGGAGATGACTGGCTAGCTTAGAAGAAACTGCTTTAAGTCTCCCTGTCTGGAGCCAAAATGATTCAAAGTTGGCTGCCAAGACCTCAGCTGGAAAAGGAACTTGACCACCCGACTGACCTTGTTATTTTTAAACACATGTATTTCCAGCTCATCCTGGACCAAGTCCTATATTCCTCACTGAAAAGTCATGTAGGGTGTGAACCTAATGTTTTTCTCACAGTTCAGTCTGTTGGCCATCAACCCTTTCCTCATTTCCTACTAGGGTCTAAGATGTTCTTCCACTTGATGGAGGAGGTAGCTTGCCTGCCCAGAAAGAGTAGTCATGCCTTGTTTTACCATCCTTTGAGGTAGGATAGTTCCCAAATCTGGATTTTTTTTTTTATTATTATTAGTTCCCTGGCCTTACCTCTAGGCACTCTGACTCAGTATGTCTCAGGTAAGGCTTGCAAATCTATTTTTTTAAATGAGAAAAACAAAACTTCCTAGGTGGTGCAGATACAGCTGATGCATGGGCCAGCCATTGGGTGCTATTAGAACAACTGCCTTAGGCTTACATCTAAACAGCCAAAGTCCAGCTCACTCAACCAACTTGAAAATTTTGTTTGAAATTTTTTCCTTACTTGTAGGCTGTGGAAAATTTTAAAATTAATTTTATTGGAGTATAGTTGATTGGAAAAATATTTTAATAGAAATTATTGGTTTATTTATATCTAATAACTAAAAGACCAACTTTTTCTTTTTTTTTAAATGACAATCTTATAAAAATGTTGAGAATAGTATTGCAAATCACATAACTGATAAGGGATTTGTATCCAGAATATATAAAGAACTCTTACAACTTGATAATAAAAAGGGGGTCTGAATAGACACTTCTTCATAGAAAACATACTAATGGCCAATAAGCACATGAAAAGATGCTAACATGAGTCATCAGGGAAATGCAACTCAAAACCACAATGAGAATCACTTCATACCCACTAGGATGGCTATAATCAGACAATAACAAGGGTTATCAGGGATATGGGGAAACTAGAACCCTTACACACTGTTGGTCAGAACGTAAAATGGTGCAGTTGCTTTAGAAAACAGTCTGGCAGGGCTTCCCTAGTGGCGCAGTGGTTCAGAATCCGCCTGCCAATGCAGGAGACACGGGTTCCAGCCCTGGTCCTGGAAGATCCCACATGCCGCGGAGGAACTAAGCCCATGAGCCACAACTACTGAGCCCGTGAGCCACAACCACTGAAGCCCGCGCCTACAGCCTGTGCTCCGCAGCAAGAGAAGCCACCGCAATGAGAAGTCCATGCACCACAACGAAGAGTAGCCCCTGTTCACCACAACTAGAGAAAGCCCGCACATAGCAACAAGACCCAACGCAGCCAAAAATAAATAAATAAATTTATTTAAAAAAATAAAACAGTCTGGCAGTTTCTCAAAAGGTTAAACATAGAGTTACCATTTGACCCAGCAATTCTACTTCTACATATATACCTAAAATAAATGAAAACGTGTGCACAAAAAAAGTGTACCTCAACATTCACTGTGGCATTATTCATAATAGCCAAAAAATGGAAACCACAAATGTCCAAACAACTGATGAATAAACAAGATGTGATATAGCATATATCACATATATATGTGTATATATACACATACATACATGTAATATTACTCAGCAATAAAAAGGAATAAAGTACTAATCTATGCTTCAACATGGATGAACCTTGAAAACAGCTCATCCAGAGCACAAAGTAGATTAGTGGTTGCCAGGGGCCTGGGGGAGGGATGAATGGAGAGTGCCTGCTAATGGTTACAGGGTTTTGGGGGGAGTGATAACAATGTTCTGATATTAGATAGTGGCAATGATCGCAAAACTCTGAATATACTAAAAACCACTGTATTGGGCACTGAAAGTATAAATTTTTTGGTAAAATTCATGTCTCAATAAAGCTGTTATTTATGTTTTTAAAAACCTACAACAGCTCAGATGTCCTTCAAAAGTGATTAGTTGCACAAACTGCAGATACCATGGAATATTGTTACTCAGTAATAAATAAAACATACATGCTGCATGAGTCTCTGGGCAATTATGCTTATGCTGAGTAAAAACAGCCAATCCTAAAAAGTTGCAGACTGTATGATTCCATTTATATAACATGCTTTGAAATGACAAACTTTTAGAAATGGAGAACAGATTAGCGATTGCGAGGAGTTACAGAAGGGGGCCCTTGCTGGAGGGAGGTGAGTGTGGTTATAAAAGGGTAACAGGAGTGATCCTTGTGGTGATGGAAATGTTCAGAATCTTGAATGTGGTGTAAACCCTACACATGATTAAGTTGTACAGAACTAAATACAAACAAAAAAATGACTATAAATATAACTGAGGAACTCTGAACGTGATCAGTCGATTGTGTCAATGTCAGTATCCTGGTTGTGATATTGTACGATAGTTTTGCAAAATGTCACCATTGAGGGAAACTGGGTAAACAGTACACAGGACCTCATCAGCAAGGACCTTTGATGCATGGAGAGGACATAACATAGATGAAGACATTGGAATGCCAAAGATTATGTGACAGCTTGCAAGTGGCACACAGCCACAAACAGAAGCCAGGGCTCTGGACACCGATTCCTTCATTCAACAAATATTTATTTATGTGAGGGACACCAATGCCTCAGATCCCCAGTTGTAGAATCTAGGCCCTGGGGTTATAGCCATGAACAATCCTCAGGCCAGCCAAAGCTCAAGGAGGTACAAATGACTACCCGCTCTCCCTAGTGAAAAAGTCCAGGGTCACTGGCTGTGGGTGCGAACGTAAGAAGGGAGACAAAGGAGGATAATGAGGCCAAATAGCTCTGGCCCACAGCATCCGTACTGGCAAAGACACCAAACCTCCTAATGCTCTTGCTAGGAGGCAGGAGGTGCAGCTTGGCCAAGAGGCCAGGACTAAAGTAACAGGTTAAACACGGGCGGGCTGGAAGCCGAGGCTGGTTTGGGGCAATGCGGTTGGGTTGAGGATTAGAGAGCTGGTGTCCAAGACTAACGCCTGCCGAAAACTACGGCTCCCAGTGTGCCCCGCGGTCAGCCCCAGCCCCGGCGGTCATGTGACCGCTGCTCACGTGTCTCCGCAGCCGGCCCGGGATCGAAGCACCGCAGGTAAGTGAAAGGAGGTACAGGTTGGTGGAGGTGGAAACGTTAGGTCCCTGGGTCCCCAGGGCCGCCACCGCGGCAGAGCCCTGCCCGCTCCCTGCAGGGCTCTGCAGCCCGGCGTCCTCCGCCCCACACCCGCCTTCGGTCGGCCGGCCCTTGCCGCGCCTTAGCCCGGCCTGTCCCCACCTAGTCTCCACCTAATCAGTCCTAGGCCCGGATTGAGCGCCGGAGCCCCTCCCCAGTTTACCCCACAGCAGCCCACTCTCCTCGCTTCAGGCCTGAGGATCGCCCCCACCCCCCTGCCTGGGTGCGCCCTGGCCCACCTTCCAGTGCAGCCCACCTCTCGTATTTCTGGGATCCAGCCCCAGGCTGGCCTGGGAACCTGCTCCGGTTGGGATCTGAGGGGCCTACTGCAGTGGTTACAGCTCTGGCCTGAGCGTGTGGGCATCAGGGTTCTAGTTCTGGCTGTGCCGACGAGCCGCTGTGACATTAGTCCAGCCTCTTTCCCTCCGTGGGCCTGTTTCCCTAACTGAGCTGCTGCTCCACTCCGTGAGTTAGAGCACCTCAGTTCCCTTCACTCCGCTGACCCGCACAGAAACAGCTGACTCTTTCTCTGCTGACAAATTTTAGGTAGAGTTTGAGAAAGAAAAAACGGGGGGCAGAGAGGGAAGTGAGGAGAATCAGATCCCAGATCTTTGGGGAGAAGAAGCTGTAAGGAGCAGCTGTCCCTCCACCAAAGCCGGAGGGGTGGAAAGAACAGGTAAGCTGGGGACCATGGAGCAGAGTAGTTTGAGGGGAGGGGGTGCTGAGAGATTTCAGACCAGTGCAGAGACCTCTGTGTCTGGGATGTGAGCAGGGTGGAGGACAAGGTCTCACCGCTCAAGTAGCGCTAACTTTGCAGGGCTCTCTCTGGAGCTACGCTGGAAACTTGGGAGACCAAAACTGCCTCCACTGCTCACTGCTTTGATTTTTTGCTGAGTTGCTGGCTGGGTGGGTGGCAAGTTGCACAACAGGAAGCCCTGACTGATCTTTCTGGACTTGGAGCCAGCAGGGAGACATCTCCCCTGGAGCTGTGTCCCTTGGTTGCAGGCTTGGTGATAGATGTCTGAGAGCACCCAAACTCCCCCTTTTCTCTCTGAGTTTAAGGCTCCCAACTTTGTTCAACCATCACAGGAGGAGCAATGGCAAGCATCTGACTACCCAAGAGGCCTTGCTAGCCATTCTAAACCCCCTAGTGTGCTGGGGGCATTGGAGGGGATGTCCCTGTGATGGGCAGTGGTTAGGTCAGGCATGTGGGGAGAAAAGTAAGAATTGGCCTAAATTTTGAAGGGCTTTGAAAGCGCCACAGAATTTAGACTCTGGAGGGAGGTATGCTGGGCTGTAAGTAATTGAAATACCCACAGTTCTGGGTGAGGATTTTTCTTGCGACCCTGTGGTGTAGAAACAAATTAGGAAGCCAGACAGATCTGGATCTAAATCCTGCTTTGCAACTTGCTACTATGTGACCCTGGATGAGTGATCTGATCTCTCTGAACCTTATGACCACTGTCATAAGGAATGAATGAGATAAGATATGTCCATGACACTCCTGCCTGATGCATGGCCTCTAGTGCTGACATATCAGTACCCCTCTCTTCTGTGTTTATGTCTTATTTACCTGATAGGTCTGTAGGCCTGAAGCAGGCAGGAATTACATCTGACACATTTCTGTCTCTGCCATCACACTGTGGCACCCAATGCAGTGTTCTGCACAGTGGCACACCTGGGTTTGGATCTCAGCCATCTGATCTTGGGAAAGTTGTTTCACCTTTCTGTGTCTCTTGGGATAACAGTAGTACCTGCCTTTCCCATCTAGGTTGAGGAGAGCCAGAGCCCATAGGCCTCCTAGGATAACAGCCCCAAACAGGCTGGTGGCACCCTCCAGCTGAAGGTGTTCCCTCGGCTCCCCAGGGCATGTGGTCGTGAGACAGAACCCACAGACCCTGCAGGAACGGGACTCCCAGGGCCATGGCCCAGGTCAGCATCAACAGTGACCTTGGCGAGTGGGGCTTAAGCACAGACTCCGGGGAGCGTGCCCGTCTGCTGCAGAGTCCCTCTGTGGACATAGCCCCCAAGAGTGAGGGGGAGGCCCCTCCTGGGGGTCTGGGCAGAGGCACCACTTCCACACTTGGAGCCATCTTCATCGTTGTCAATGCCTGCCTGGGCGCAGGGCTGCTCAACTTCCCAGCAGCCTTCAGCACTGCCGGGGGAGTGGCAGCTGGCATCACGCTGCAGATGGTGAGTGAGCGGGCCCGGCGGGCAAAGGTGCAGTTCTAGTGGTGGGTCTGGGCTCTTCACCTCAAAAGGGAGGCTCTGGATCAGGAGTGGTCAGTTGGAGACACATGCTACCACTCTCCCCTCCATCACACATGGCAGACATTACTAATCTATTCCAGCATTCTTTCCTTTGAGCCCAGATGAGGCTTCAAAAGCCTTCCCAGCTATCAGGGAAGTTTGGACATCGAAAGCATATTTAATAATTTCATGGTTACGTTTAAAAAGCAGGCCCATACCTTAGAGCCGTGCTGAAATATTTACTGATGAAATGATATGATAGCTCGTATTTTCTTCAAAATAATCCAGAGTGGGAGAGGGAATAGAGGCAACAAGATTGGCTGTAAATTGATGATTTTTGAATTTGAGTGATGGGTACATAGGGGTCCATTATACCATTCTGTCTACTTTTGTGTATGTTTGAAATTTTCCTCAAACCTTTTTGTTTCTAAAGAAAATCTCAACTCCAGTAATCTATTAAAATTGCCCTGCAAGATAAGGCTAATTTGCCAGATGGGCATTGGGCACTGGGTCAGTAAATGCTGAGCAAGACCAGGCTGCTCTTTGCTGCCAGGCCTTTCCCACACCCTCTTGTTATGCCCCTACCCACAGGCCATGCTGGTTTTCATCATCAGTGGCCTCGTCATCCTGGCCTACTGCTCCCAGGCCAGCAATGAGAGGACCTACCAGGAGGTGGTGTGGGCTGTCTGTGGCAAGCTGACAGGCGTGCTGTGTGAGGTGGCCATTGCCACCTACACCTTCGGGACCTGCATTGCCTTCCTCATCATCATCGGGGACCAGCAGGACAAGAGTGAGGTCCCCCCTCAGTACCTACCTCATCCCCCCCACCAGCCCTGCGGGTCATGCGGTGGGTGGGAAAGAGCATGGAACACCTGCCCAAGGCCTGGCCTGGGCCCGGCATTCATCTGGGAGCCCTCCCTCCTGGCTGCTGGGCCCATTAGACAGATGGAGGTCCCAGCAGAGGTGGAGGACCACACCCTGCAGTAGCCTGGCATCACGTTCCCTCCTTCCTCCCTGTGCAGTTATAGCTGTGATGGCAAAGGAGCCTGAGGGGGCCGGCGGCAGCCCCTGGTACACAGACCGCAAGTTCACCATCAGCCTCACTGCCTTCCTCTTCATCCTGCCCCTTTCCATCCCCAGGGAGATCGGCTTCCAGAAATATGCCAGGTTCGGAGGCCCCACCCCAGCCTGCGCTGGACAGCAGCTCTGATCACAGGCAGCTGGAGACCCAAGGGCTGCAGGGGAACCCCTCTCCTCCGTGCCACCTCATCTCCTGGGGCAGCAAGAGTGGGCAAGGCAGGGTAGACCGGGCTTGCAGGGGTTCCGGCATAAGACCTTCCTTTTGTGTCAGCAGCAAGGGAGACAGTGGCTCTTTGTGTCAGTGAGAGATTCAGTTCCAAATGTCCTTGTCAAAGGGATGGGTGATAATCATGTGTGAAGGCAGTCTCTTAGCCTGGGCCTTGTCTTTCCCACGGAGGATGGGATTCTTGATCATTTGGGATTGTCAGCCTGGCAGCATTTTCCATGCAGCTTGGTATGAAGGGAAGGGACTAGCTTCCTGGCTCAGAGTCTGAAAAGCTGTGGGATTCTAAGCTATTTCCTGTGATCCTTTATTGAAGGGGTCACACTCAGTGTCTCCAAGGTTTCCTTTAATGTTGACTTCCCAGTATTTGTGCCTTCAACCCTCCCGCATCTCCTACTTCTCAAAGGCCCTGCTTGCACCTCTCGCCAAGTCTGGGCTGCTCTGATTGAAGTAGCAGATGTGCTTTGAAGCCCAGCCCCCTGCTGTGGTCTCTGAGCCATGGAGCTGAACCACCTCATTTCCCAGTGGCCACAAGCGTCAGTCTGGTCCCCTCTTGGCTTCCTAAATGTGGCTTGTTTCTCTGAAACTTATTTCTCATGCATTTCTTGGGTCTTTCTTTGGGATAGTCTCCCAGTTGGTTCATTAGACCCTTGTGGTCACTGAAGTTAAGGATGGATGTCCCTGGGGATGGAATGAGAGAAAAGGCAGCTGGGGCTAGGGAGGAGGAAGCTTAATCTATCCTTCCTGGCAGCTTCCTGAGCGTCGTGGGCACCTGGTATGTCACTGCCATCGTTATCATCAAATACATCTGGCCTGATAAAGAGATGACCCCAGCGGACATCCTGAACAGGTGGGTGAGGACCCCCGGGAGACACATGGGGTAGAAGCTGCCACTCGGGCCCCAGGAGGTGCTGGGTCAGGCATCAAAAAGCCACACAGATGCTCTTCCCAAGGCTTATTAGCTCACTGGGGCTTGACTCATTGGTCATTTTAGGAAGGAGGCAAGAGGTCCTGATCTCTTTTTACTGGAGAGAAGAGTGACAGCCGGAGATGAGGGAGACTTTGCCACTAATGTCCAACAGATGAGCCAATGTGAGACTAGGCCTCAGGTTATGGGAACCGCCAAGGTGGAACTGCACATCTGTTTCAACATGTGCTTATCTGTAATATCTGTATCTTCCATGTGAGGATGAATCAATTTTCTTAATTAAAAAAAAAAAGTTTCCTTTTTCTTGAAAGGAACAAATCAGAGAAGCAAAAGCCCAAGTGCAAGAGCCAAAAATTCTGGAGTTTGGTCCCAGGAGGGCCTTCCAGAGTCTTAGTTTACTGACCTGTAAATGGAGATGTGTCCTCTCCCAGTCCCCAGACTTCTGTGGGTTGAATGTGTGCATGCTGGCTGGTGGAGGCCGTGGGGGGCTGAATGAAGCGTAAGAGCATGGCAGCGGTTGATGACCCTGAGGGGTTCCCGGGCAGCAGCATCTTGTGTGTTTGTCCGCAGGCCAGCTTCCTGGATAGCCGTGTTCAATGCCATGCCCACCATCTGCTTCGGATTTCAGGTGCTAGTTGCAAGGTCCCTTTTGTCCCCTTAGCTCACTCCCCATCCTGGGATGGAATCCACGTTACAGGCAGGATGGGGGAGTCCTGGAAGGAAGGACGGAGTGGGGGCCCCAGGACTTGCCCCTTATCCTTGGGGGTGAGGTCACTGCCCACCATGACCCTGCCCTTCACCCTGACAGTGCCACGTGAGCAGTGTACCCGTCTTCAACAGCATGCGGCGGCCCGAGGTGAAGACCTGGGGTGGGGTGGTGACAGCTGCCATGGTCATAGCCCTCGCTGTCTACATGGGCACAGGTGAGTGCTTCCCTCCACGGGCGGGGCTTAGAGGGCTCCCACTTTCCCTCTTTGTCCCCAAGTCGTCTGGCCCAGGATTTCCCGGGGACAGCCCTGTACTCCCAACACGTCAAACACTTCTGTAGGCACTGGCTTGAACTTGGGCCACCTTGGGCCTCCTCCTGCCCAAATGAGAAAGATGTATTCAACAGCTCTCAGTGGGTGCCTGGTAAGTCCCAGGAACTTTCTCAGCATGGGCGATGCCATGGAGATAGATAGACCCGGTCCTGCCCTCATGGAATTGACAATCTAGTCGGAGAGAGAGTCTTACAGGAGCAAGTCAGGAATCAGTAAGGAAATCCAGACAGTGGTGAGTGCCATGGTAACAGGGAAACAGAAAGCTGTGAGTGGGACTGAGTGGGGCTGGCTTTGGTGGGTAGGTCACAGGTGGCTCCTCTCTGAGGAGGTAGCAATTGGGGAAGGCCGAATCATGAGAAGGAGCTAGAATCTGAAGAGCTGGGGGAAAAGCATTCCAGACAGAGGAACCAGAAAACGCCAAGTCCCTGAGGCTGGGACGGAAGAAGGTCTGCATAGCTGGAGTGGAGTGAGTTGAGGGTGGGTGGCGGGCAGCACGGCCAGACAGGGAACACAGCCAGATCCTTGAGGACTGTTGGGAGGCAGAGAGGAAGCGCTTCAGCAGGGGCGTGGCTCGGGGACACACGGCTCTGGGTGTTGTGTAGGAAATGGTTTGGGTGAGGGAGCGGGACTGGGAGACCACAAAGAATGGCCCTGTGATTCCTTCCACAGATGGTTCTCAGGACCAGCACTGTTCTAGTGTCTGAAGATACAGCCAGGAACAAGGGTGGCAAATAGGCAGAGTCCCGTTCTCCTGGGGCTCGTGTTCTGGTTGAGGGAGACAGACAATAAACAAGTAAAAAAAAAAAAAAAGTTCCAAGAGAGAGGAGTGCTCTGAAGAACACAGAACAGGGTGGTGTGAGGGAGTGCCTGGGCGCAGGGATTATTGTGGATGGGCTGGGCGGGGAAGCATTCTCTGAGGAGCTGAGACCTGAATGATGAGGAGATGGGCAGACAGAACGTTAATGCAGAAGCTCTGAGACAGGAACTGCTGGGTGAGTTCAAGATCAGAAAGGTGACGGTGTGGGGGTGGGAGATGTGAGAAGTCAGGGAGGGAGGCTTCTGATCCCAGCCTCAACACCCCTCTGAGCCTCACTCTTAGCCTCCGGAGCTGCTTCGTCATCTCCCCATCTGCTGTTGGACCCAGCGGTGAACGGTCCATGGCCCTAACCCTCCGAGGGTCACCTGGACCCAGCCCTCTTGTCCGTGCCCTCAGGCATCTGTGGCTTCCTGACCTTTGGAGCTGCTGTGGACCCCGATGTGCTCCTGTCCTACCCGTCGGAGGACATGGCTGTGGCCGTCGCCCGCGCCTTCATCATCCTGAGCGTGCTAACCTCCTACCCCATCCTGCACTTCTGTGGGCGGTGAGTCCCCTTTCCACACCGCCGGGGTGCTCCCTTTCACCAAGGCCCCTGAAAGCCCTTTGAACATGGGCCTTGTGTAGAATCCATTCTATAGAAGGAGAACCGGAAGCCCAGGGGAAAGAGTCAGTGCCTCACATGGCCCTGCAAGTACTCCCAGCTGGGTCTTTGGGGGCCCCCTTTGTCCCAGAGTCACCAGAACATTCTGTGAGTCCTCTGAGAACCTCTAGTCCAGATCCTTTCCTGAACACCCTGCTTTCTGGGTACCCCAGACCCTTCCTTTTCAGGAGACTAGTAGTATATGTTCCCATGGGTTGTGCTAGCCCTGGGCCAGGCAAGGCAGTAAGCCGTTCACATTCACCATCCCGTCCGGTCCCCACGGCAACCCTGAGAAGAGTGCTGCTAGGCCCATTTCAAAGAAGAGGAAACTGAGGCCCAGGGGTTAGAGTCTTACCTACAATCCACCCAGTCAGGAGTCTGGCTCCATGGCTGGAGGTGGGGAGCTGTTAGCAGGGGCGCCTCTGAGCCGCTCTCTGTGTGGGCAGGGCGGTGGTCGAAGGCCTGTGGCTGCGCTACCAGGGGATGCCGGTGGAGGAGGACGTGGGGCGGGAGCGGCGGCGGCGAGTACTGCAGACGCTGGTCTGGTTCCTGCTCACCCTGCTGCTGGCGCTCTTCATCCCTGACATCGGCAAGGTCATCTCGGTCATTGGAGGGCTGGCCGCCTGCTTCATCTTCGTCTTCCCAGGTGTGGACCCCTGGCATCCCCGCAGCACTCTCTCCCAGGGCCTCCTGGCCTGAGCTCGTCACCTCCCGGGGAGGATCATCACCAGCGTTTATTGATCACCCACTTCAGGCTCTGGCATGTTTAAACGTTATCTCCTGCAAAGAAGGTGTAGTTGTCATCTCCATTTTACTGGTGAGGAGGTGTGAGGATCAGAGAGGGTCACAAGCTTGCCTAGAGGTTAACAAACTCAACTAAAGAATAATAGAACCTTCTCAAACCCAAGTCTGTCTAGGTCCACAGCCTATACTCTTAACTCTTCATTCAGGTACCCGTTACTCCCCGACTGTCAGGGTTCTGGCTGGGTCAGCCCATGACAGGGTAATTAGGGTCTGGTGGTGGCACCCTGACACAGGTCGGGAGACCTGAGTTTCAGACACAGTCTGCCACCAGATCCCTGGGGAACTGTCCTATCTGCCCAGTCATGAGTTCTGCCTGTACCCAGCTTACTTCTCTCTAGGAGGCCGCCTGGAAACCCCTTGAAACAAGGGGGACACATCTGCTCAAAAGGGCACTGGGAAGGGCCCTGCAATGTAGACACCACTGAGTCACCTCCCAGTGCTGCCCCTTTAGCTCTGGGGCTTGCATGCAGCCCAAGGGGTGCCTGGCAGGTGCTGGCCCCTCCTGGGAGACCAGATGCCAGGTCTCCAGCTGGGTGCAGAGGGGAGACAGAAGCAGAATGTGTGGAGGAGTAAACACAGGCCTTTCTCCACCCACCATCACTGCCTGCTGGCAAAGGGGGAGGCTGGACTGCCGGGGGGTGGGGGGGTGCCCATCCAAGCTCTCAGGGCCACCTCTTCTCTTCTAGGGCTGTGCCTCATTCAAGCCAAACTCTCCGAGATGGAGGAAGTCAAGCCAGCCAGGTAAAGCAGGGCCCGTCCCGTGGTCCTCTCAGGGAGGTACTGGATGGGGCGTGGCCTTTAAATGGATAAGGAGTCAGGAGACTTGTGTACTTTGAAAAACTTTTTAAAATACTTCTTTTAAAATGTGTAACATGTTAGTTGTAACATTTCAAGTACTACTGAGGATTTTTTTTTGAATTTTATTTTATTTATTTTTTTATACAGCAGGTTCTTACTAGTCATCACCTACTGAGGATTTAGAGAAAAAAGTGGAAGTCCCTCTTTCCCCACAGCCCGCTCCCCACCACTCCCTTCTCCTGAGAGAGCTCCATGAGATCAGCACAGCCTGTGCCCTTGTAGACTGTTTCTGTGTGTGCACGTGTCTGTGTACACAAAGCTATGCATGCGTATACACAAACACATGGGGTTTTGTGTCTGGTTAGGTTTTTTCAAAAATGGTTTCATGCCAGACACGCTTTTCTGCTACTTGCTTTTTTTTTTTTTTTTTTTTTTGCGGTACATGGACCTCTCACCGCTGCGGAGCACAGGCTCTGGACGTGCAGGCCCAGCGGCCATGGCTCACAGGCCCAGGAGCTCCGCGGCACGTGGGATTCTCCCAGACCGGGGCACGAACCTGCGTCCCCTGCATCGGCAGGCGGACTCCCAATCACTGTGCCACCAGGGAAGCCCTGCTACTTGCTTTTTTCACTTAACCATGTATTTTGGAGATCATTCTATGTCCACACAAGAAGATCTACTGCTTCCTTTTTCCATGGCCGTAGAATATTTTGCTGTTTGAATGTGTCCTGAATTTCAACACACTTCTGCATGTACACCGTGGCACAGCTGTTTGAGGATCTCAGTAGCATCGATTCTTAGAAGGAAATTGCTCCATCATAAGGCACGCTCATTTTTACTCTGGCACACGGGTTCAAATTACCCTCCAAAAAGGCAGTACCAGTCAGAGTCCCAGAAGCAGTGAATGAAAGTGCCCTGTTCCCCACACCCCTGCCAGCACTGTATATAGCGGCCTTTTCAATATTTGTTAGTCTAATGGATACAAAACACTAAATTTTTAAAAAATTAACCATTGTGGGCTTCCCTGGTGGCGCAGTGGTTGAGAGTCCGCCTGCCGATGCAGGGGATACGGGTTCGTGTCCCGGTCCGGGAAGATCCCACATGCCGCGGAGCGGCTGGGCCCGTGAGCCATGGCCGCTGAGCCTGCGCGTCCGGAGCCTGTGCTCCGTAACGGGAGAGGCCACAACATTGAGAGGCCCGCGTACCGCAAAAAAAAAAAAAAAAAAAAAAAAATTAACCATTTTTACCATTTTAAAGTGTTCAGTTCAGTGATATTAAGTTCACTCATATTTTTGTGTAGCCATCCCCACCATCTACCTCCAGAACTTTTTCATCATCCTAAACTGAAATTCTGTACCCATTAAACAGTAATTCCCCATTCCCTCTCCCCTCGCCCATGCCGCCACCATTCTACTTTCTGTCTGTGTGAATTTGACTCTTCTAGGTACCTCATGTAACTGGAATTATACAGTACTTATCTTTTTGTACCTGGCTTCTTTCACTTAGCATAATGTCCTCAAGGTCCATCTATGTTGTAGCAGCCTTTTTAAGGCTGAATAATATTCCATTGTGTGTATAGGCCACATTTTGCAAAACATTGCATTCTTTTAATATGTGCATGTCCCTAAATGGTAGAGAAGTTATGACCAGGTTGCATGCTTATAAAAAAAATTATTGTGCAAGTAATACTCATTGATTATAGAAAACTTTAAAACTACAGACAAGTCTAAGAAAATAATAATCACCTTTAATATCCAGATATAACCAGGGAATTTCCTGGCGATCCAGTGGTTAGGACTCTGTGCTTTCACTGCTGAGGGCATGGGTTCAATCCCTGGTCAGGGAATTAAGATCCCACAAGCCAGGCGGGCAAAAAAAGGAAAAAAAAAAAAAAGAAAGAAAGAAAAAATTCCAGTTATAACCCTGTAGCTATTTTTGACACATACCTTTGCAGATGTCTGTTTTATTTATTTTTTTAATGAAATGGATCACTCCATGTGACCTGCTTTTTCCTGACCATCTTTCCATCAGGAGATATGCATTCTTTTTTTAAAATACTTATTTATTTATTTGGCTGTGCCAGGTCTTAGTTGCAGCACGTGGGATCTTTTAGTTGTGGCATGCAGGATCTTTATTTGTGGCACACGGGGGTCTTTAGTTGCAGCATGCGAACTCTTAGTTGTGGCATGTGGGATCTAGTTCCCTGATCAGGGATGGAATCCGGGCCCCCTGCATTGGGAGCTCAGTCTTAGCCACTGGACCACCAGGGAAGTCCCATGAGACATGCATTCTAATTCTGGTCCTGCCCTTGGTGTGCTGTGATCAGTCAATTAATCCCATTAGGTCTTGGCCTCTTTACTCATGGTCTAGCGATCATACACCCAGCCCCATAAACCGTTGTATGAAAGTTGAGAAGTAGGAAGTGCTCCACCCACAGGAGAAGTGGTATAAGTAATTAGGGTAATTAACTGATATATAATATATATATGGAAGTCGGCAAAGTCACAAGTGGGTCGACTGACCAGGCCCTCTCTCACCCTCTGCTCTACAGCTGGTGGGCGATGGTCAGTTACGGAGTCCTCTTGGTCACCCTGGGAGCCTTCATCTTCGGCCAGACCACAGCCAATGCCATTTTTGTGGATCTCCTGGCATAACCAGTGCCTCCCAGGGAATTCTTGGCCTTTTCCATTGGACCCTGGAACCCATCTCGTAGAGCTTCAGGACCACCCTGAGTCCGGCATCATTCCCCTCTACTGATGGGATGACATCTGGACATCCTTTTCCAGGGACAGTTCTGGGGTCAAATCAGGCCCCACACCCCTGGACAGCTCAAACCCAGCTCCCTTCCTGCCCCCGCATCCTGGCAGTGCCATGGATGGTAGGAAGAGGTCTCGTGTCACAGAAGAACCTTCCCCCCTCTTCCACCTCTCAACTTCTCATGGAAGCCATGGAAGCCATGGGTGAAGAGAGTCGGTAGGTCTCCGAAGGAACAACTCAGCCTGACTTCCCTCTGGAGAAAGAGCGTGAACCAAGGGCTGCCATCCTCCACAGAGAAGCCTGCCCTGGGTAGGGGCTGTGCTCATTACCCCGGGACTCAGTGCCTGCTCCAGTCTGTCGGCAGCCCAGCCAGCAGTGGCTTCCTCCGGCAAGTTCCAAAGGTAGCACTGAAATCATGCAGGTGCGCCGAGGCAGGCAGATGGATGCCTTGTCCACTGCCTCCTGGGCCTGCGGTGAGCCTGAGAGCCCTCTTGCCCATGGCTGGTTGACATTTCCCAAGCCTTTTGGGGCCTCACCCTGTCTTCTTACCCAGACCTGATGGTCCAGGCATCCCTCTGCTTCTCCATCCCCAGACATCACCAAGTCTAATGTTTACAAACGGTGCCAGCCCAGCTCTGAGCCAGGGGCCAGGGGCCGTCCCGTGCCACGGTGCTGTGAGTACTCCTCCCTTAACTTTCCCCAAGGCAGGGAGTGTGCTTTTCTCTCTCAGATTCCTGATGGGTCCCTCTTTTCAGAGGCACAAGGGTGGGTGAGGGAGCATGCTGGGACCCCCATGCAGGCTGGGCTGGTGAGGATCAAGGTGAACCTGTCAGGCATCTTCACTTTGAATGGCTGCTTCTCTTCTCCCTGCCCTGCACGTCCCCCCTTCCCTGCCAACCCAGCCTGGTACCCTGGAGACAAGAGAGGCAGCTGAGTGGCCACTGACTGGGCAACATCTGAGTGTAGTCACGCCAGCCTAAAAGTTTCCCTTCCAGTCTGGATCTTGTCTGCTCCTGTCCCCCATCACCTCTTCACCACCACCCTATTTTTCTATGTAGCTCAGTCTCTCCTGTTCACATGAGTATGGGGGTGGGGGTGGACCAAACCCTCTCTCGTCCACTTCCTCAGCTCCACAGGTCTACCAGGCCTGGCCTCGGCAGCCTGTGGATCACACTGAGGTCACGCCTACGTTGTGCCCTAGGCGGAGTGAGGAAGGATATTTTCCCCTTTCATATTTTGAACACCTTGGCCACTCACTTAGGCCAACCCTAGGCACCGAATCAGGCTTCCTCTGTCTGGAACACCGAGCGTTCTCCCTGGCCCCTCCTGCCTAAAACCTCTGAATGCAGAGGTAGGGTGAGAGGGATCCCTGCCCTCAGGACAGTGAGACAGAAGAAGCAGAGCCTTGTTGGGGCCAAACAGGCTTCTGCTCAGACCCCCGGACTGGGTGACCTGCCTTTCCACACATTCCCTGGGGGCCAGACCCCCGTGGCCGTTTTCTCTCAGCCTGTTGCACAGCACCAGGCCCTGCCAGTGCCCACCCCGGATACAGTTAGGAGGACGGTCCATCATCAGCAGGGCTGCACTGCCTCCTAATGTTGGATTTCAGTGAGGGGTGGGGGGATGTAAGGGGAAAATGAGCTGGAATCTGGCCTAACCTCAGGAGCACCTTCCCCAGCCCTCTCTGCCAGGGCATTTTACTGTTTCTTTTCTACTTGTGCGCATTCAGACCAGGGAGGATGGTTAATAAAAAGGGACTTGTGCTGCTGAGCTGCGTGGCCTGTGTCTGGTGCCAGGGACAGTCCAGGCCACCGACAGGAGGAAGACGGGCTGGAGTGGGAGTAGGGGTTGGGGTGCGATAAGGCCGTTTGGCCTCACCGTCTGTGACCGCTTCCTCGAGAATGGGCCCATCACGCTCCCTTTCCCAAGCCGGAAACCTGCAGGTGGTTCTTACCTCTTCTCTCTCCTTCCACATCCCATCAGACTTTCCCCGCTGACTTGGGACTCCGCCTTGTCTGTCCTGATGCCTCTACCTCGGTTCAAGTCCTCCCCGTGTCTTCCCTGCACCACTGCAGCCTCAGATTAGCTTCTGTGTTGTATGTCCCTCCCTAACCTCAAGTTTTGGGGTGAGCTTCAAACCCCTGAGCATCTCCCCACCCCCGCTTTGTCCTTTCAGAGGCAGGTGTTGAGAGCAGGCCCTATTGTCCTGGTTATGGAGCCTGTCACTGTGCTCAGTGCTGGGGAGAGGATAATTCAGCAAAACACACCAGCTCTGCTGTCAGCCTACTGGGGAAGACTGATGCTTAGCAAGTCATCACAAATATAAACATGCAAGTTGTGATAAATGCCAAGAAGGGAAAATACAGAATGTTATATTTGGGGGTCTGAAGCTTCCCTGGGGAGTCAAGGAAGGTTTCCTGGAGGAACTGACATATGAGCTGGCCCCTGAGTGATGAGTAGAATGAACTAAGTGAAGAGAGGTGGGGAGACCTTTCCGGGCTGTGGGAAATGCATGTGCAAATGCCCTGTGATGGGAGGAACTTGGTCATTTGAAGAACTGGAAAGTGGCCATTGTTGGTGGAGCATTACCTGGGTGTGGGAGAGCAGCAGAGCGTTCTGAGATGGTCTGCAACGGCTCCCCTGGTCCTCAGAATAAAGTCGAACCCTCTCACCTTCTACCACACTCCCCATCCCTGTTCGGGTATTTTGCAAAGATCCCTCCCTCCTGGTGGAGGTGGGAACCCTCTCCAAGGGGGAAACATGTTGCAAGACTAGACAGGTGGGACAGCTTTGGGCCATGGTTCACACCTGCCTAGTGAGCCAAGAGCTTGAGGTTTGGTTTCACTTTCTCTGAGTGAACAGAGGGAAGGAAAGGTTACATCTAGGCCACAGGGAAACGCACAGCCAAATTCATCCATTCGAGTCAAGACTTGTAAACACTTAATCAATGTCTGTCTCCCTGCTAGACTGTAAGTTCCACGGGAGCAGGGTCGCATCTCCCTTGTCCATCAGCTATCTTAGCCAGTGCCTGGCACACAGCAAGTGTTCAATAGTTGTTGAACAAATGATTGAATGAATATGAACTAACACTTGTTGATTTCTTACTTGGTGCCAGCACTTAGATTGCATCATTCACATTCGGTCTTCATGACAACTCTATGCAAAAGTGAAAGCTGAGAGATGTTACACAGTGTGCCCAGGGAGTAAAACTGGAGCCCTCCTGCCGTGCATGAATGAACAAGTGAGTGGAGGGCTCTCTCAGTCTGGTGATTTCTGACCCCGGAAGGCAAGCTCAGGAACCTCCAGCCCTCATGCTGGCACAAACATCAGATCCTGAAACCTTTGACTTACTGTCCCATCCAAACCATGTCAAGTGGTGGGATGCCTGCTGGCTGGTGGCTCTGGGCAAGTCGCTTCCCCTCTCTGGGCTTCTGTTTCCAGAATCTCTAACATGGGACTGATCATTACTGACCTTATTTACCTCCCAGGATAAAGGAGAGCCAATGTCATGAAAGTACATGAAAAAAATGACAGAAGTGCTTTATAACCAGAAATCCGCGTTTACAGAAGAAATGCGAAAACTCAGTTTCTCCTCAGGAGGACACAGGCAGAGGTTCCCCTAGCACTTCCTGGGAGCCAGGGTACTTCTCAATCTTTAATGTGCATACAAGGGCTTCCCTGGTGGCGCAGTCGTTGAGAGTCCGCCTGCCGATGCAGGAGACACGGGTTCGTGCCCCAGTCAGGGAGGATCCCACATGCCGCGGAGCGGCTGGGCCTGTGAGCCATGGCCGCTGAGCCTGTGCGTCTAGAGCCTGTGCTCCGCAACGGGAGAGGCCACAACGGTGAGAGGCCCGCATACAGCAAAAATAATAATAATAATAATGTGCATACAAAATTTTTATCTCCTTAGGATACAAATTCTGATTCAGTAGATCTGGAGTGGGGCCTGCAGTCTGCATTGTTAACGCTCCCAGCTTCGCCCATGCTTTCGTCCTTGGACTGCACTTTGAATAGCAGGGGACTGGTGGACAGACCAAAGGCTTTGGCTTCAGACAGGCCTGGGGTGGATCTCAGCAGTGCCTCTTTACAGTGGGAACTCAGAAATTAGTTCACTTCTGCGAACCCCACTCTCCTCGACTATGAAGTAGGAGTGATGGTGCCCATCTTATAGATGCAAATATTATAAATCCAAGGACAAATGGCATAATATACGTGAAATGCCTGGCAGATAGCAGGGATTATGTTGGTCATTTCCCTGTACTGGAAGGAAGGGGGGTGGGGTGGGAGGGTAACTGCAGTTTCTTCCTTTAGTCAATAGAGGTCACCTCTGAATAATTTCGGCTTATGAAAGTGAGGAGCCTATGGCCTCAGAGGACAGTCCAGTCCTGAGTCATTAGGGTTCCTGGTGATCTGCTGCCTAGCACTTCTGAATGATGTCCCTATACTGGTGCAGGGCCACTTCTAGATCATGGCCTCCAATCTGGTGGGGGAATCAGACCAATCAAATAATCACAGAAACTAATTATGTAGGTACATGTGCTAGATGTAGATTCAAATCCAGATCTGGTAATTCATTGCTAAGATACAATGAAAAATTTTTCCATAGGTGTGGAGGAAGGCCAGAGACATTGTAGTCATGAAGAAGGAAGAAGGAAGAAGGCAGACACCCTGTCCTCCAAATACTTTGTGTTTCCTGAGGGGGCAGTGGGGTGGGGAGGGGGGTAGGAATAGGCACAAGATGTCTATTTGGATATTCTTCCATTAAAAATGAAATTGATGTGTTTCTAGTCCAACATGTAAGAAACTTGGAAGTGGCCACTCCATCCTAACAACAAGTAAAAAGTTGAACAAACTGAAAAGTCAACTCTTGTTAGATATGTACAATAAGTCAGATTATAAGGCACACCACTGCCCCCAGAATTGGATAGAGAGACAGACAAATACAGAGCAGAAACCCACAAGCAGAAACCTCTGTGGGAGTCAGTGCCAGGGAAAGGAAACCTGAACTGTAATTGATGAATTCCTGGAGGCTCAGTGTGGACAAATCTGAGAAATAAAAACACCAAGGAAGGGCTTCCCTGGTGGCACAGTGGTTAAGAATCCATCTGCCAATGCAGGGGACATGGGTTCGATCCCTGGTCTGGGAAGATCCCACACGCCACAGAGCGACTAAGCCCGTAAGCCACAACTACTGAGCCTGTATGCCACAACTACTGAAACCCGTGCGCCTAGAGCTGGTGCTCCACAACAAGAGAAGCTACCACAGTGAGAGGCCCGCACACGGCAATGAAGAGTAGCTCCCACTCGCCGCAACTAGAGAAAGCCCGCGTGCAGCAATGAAGACCCAGTGCAGCCAAAAACAAAAAACAAAAAACAAAACCCAAGGAACCCAGTCCTATTGGGGGAAGGGAGCATACTTTGTGACTTTGTGGGTTTTACCTGAAGTTCTACCAGGTTCTCATAGTAAACATCAGAAAAAAATCCCTCATGTTTCCAGCAGAGGAGGGTAAAGGGAACCATTTTGAAATGTGCTAGAGCATTCTGTTCTTGTTAATAAGATATGCCCTGAGGAGACACTTAAAATTTAACCAGAGCCTAACCTACTGGGATTTTATCAGAGCCTAACAGACCTAAGGGAAGGGAAACACACAACTCCATCCCACTCTAGCCACCCTGGGGGGACTGGAGGGAGAAGATAAGTGAAGTCCATAGTCCTTCTCTTAGTGAGCCAGTCCATCACAGGCTCACTAAGAGACTGTGATCCAGTCATAGGACTACAGAACACTTCCCCTTCCCTTACACCTTGCAACCTTATTACTAAAGGCCAATCTACAGCAGTTCCTTTTAGCTAGTACATTATGTGTCTGGCTATCAAGAAAAAATTATAAGACATACTAAAAGGCAAAAAACATAGGTTTTTTTTTTTTTTTTTTTTTTTTTTTTTTTTTTTTTGCGGTACGAGGGCCTCTCACTGTTGTGGCCTCTGTCGTTGCGGACCACAGGCTCCAGACGCGCAGGCTCAGCGGCCATGGCTCACGGGCCCAGCCGCTCCGCGGCATGTGGGATCTTCCCGGACTGGGGCACGATCCCGTGTACCCTGCATCGGCAGGCGGACTCTCAACCACTGTGCCACCAGGAAAGCCCCACCTTCATAATTTTTGAGTGAAACTTTTCAACCTAGATTTAAGTGCACAACCAAACCTTCAATCAAGTGTGAGACTGAAACAAAAATATTTCCAGATAAGTAAAGGGTAAATAAATTTACATCCTGTGTAGCCTTTCTCAGAAAGTCACTGGAGAATATGCTTCAGCAAAACAGAGTTGTAAAGCAAGAAAGTGTAAGGCAAAGCATCCAGGAAACCAAGAATCTACCTCAGAAGAACCAAATGATGGTTTCCAAGTGGCAGCTGGGCAGCTGACCAAAACGTGGCCAGTTCAGTTGAAGCAGGAATACAGAAAGCAATCAAAGGAAGGTCTCCAGGGAAAAAATAAAACTAAGAGGTTATCTGACTTGTCTAAGCATTTGGAATAATTACTGACAGATCTGTTGGAGCATTTGGATAAGTATGTATATAACAAAGCAAATGGGAAAATATGGCCATTATTAACCACAGGAAAAACAAACAAGTTTTACAAAGAAGGAAAGGTAATCATAGTAAACTACTTTTTAAAAAATTTATTTTATTATTTATTTATTTAGGCTGCACTGGGTCTTAGTTGTGGCATGAGGGATCTTTAGTTGCAGCATGTGAACTCTTAGTTGCAGCATGCATGAGGGATCTGGTTCCCCAACCAGGGATCTAACCCAGGCTCCCTGCATTGGGAGCAGAGTCTTACCCAATGGACCACCAGGGAAGTACCTAAACTATCAATACGCAGCACAGCAGTGAACAATATTTACATACTCATAATAATGTACATACTGATTATTTAACCCTAAGGGCTGTATTGTGACAGAACCTCATTTTAAAAGGGGAGGAAGGGGCTTCCCTGGTGGTGCAGTGGTTGAGAGTCCGCCTGCCGATGCAGGGGACACGGGTTTGTGCCCCAGTCCAGGAAGATCCCACATGCCGCGGAGCGGCTGGGCCCGTGAGCCGTGGCCGCTGAGCCTGCCCGTCCGGAGCCTGCGCTCCGCAACGGGAGAGGCCACAACAGTGAGAGGCCCGCGTACCGCAAAAAAAAAATAAAAATAAAAAAAAATAAAAGGGGAGGAAGGGACTTTAGGGTGCAGCTGTAAGAAAGCTAAATCTTTAATCAATAATTACTGTTTTTAATTTTTAAATCACAAAATAGCAGTATAAGTACATTATCTTAAAATAGTGAGATAAATGCCAAAAGAAACAGCTTAAAAGAGATGCATGTAGGCAACACAATGAGCTAGAGGTGGGCAAAGCTGGGACAAAGGACCGCTGGCATTTGATGAGCTTTTTCTAAAAAATATTTATTTATTTATTTTTGGCTGTGTTGGGTCTTAGTTGTGGCACGCAGTCTTCTCTCTAGTTGTGGTGCGTGGGCTTAGTTGCTCCGCGGCATGTGGGATTTTAGCTCCCCGATCAAGGATCAAACCCATGTCCCCTGCATTGGAAGGCAGATTCTTAACCACTGGACCATCAGGGAAGTCCCGGATATGAGCTTTTTATTACCACTGGATTTATAAAACAAAATGCATGACTAGTTGGGGTTTTTTTAACTTACAATTATTTTTATACTTACAATAGCCAAGATATGGAGGCAACCTAAGGGCCCAGTGATAGATGAATGGATAAAGAAGATGTGGTCCATAAAAAAAAGAATGAAATCTTGCCATTTGTGACAACATGGATGGACCTAGAGGGTATTATGCTAAGTGAAATAAGTCAGACAGAGAAAGACAATATATTATTTCAATTATTTGTAGAATCTTAAAAACAAACAAACAAACACAACAAAACAGAAACAGCATCATAGATACAGAGAACAAACAGGTGGTTGCCAGAGGAGTAGGGTGGGGAGATAAGAAAAACAGGTGGGGGAGATTAAAAGGTACAAACTTCCAGTTACAAAATAAATGAATTAGAGGTATGAAATGTACAGTGTGAGGAATACTGTCAATAATTATGTAATATCTTTATATGGTGAAAGACGGTAACTAGATTTGTCGTGGTGATCATTTTGAAATGTGTAGAAATATCAAATCACTATATTGTGCATCTGGAAGTAACATAGTGTTTTGGGTCAATTATACTTCAAAAAACAAACTAAATCATAGAAAAAGAGATCGTTACCAGAGGCAGGGGATCAGGGGAGAGGGAGTTGGATGAAAGTAGTCTAAAGGTACAAACTCCTAGTTATAAGATAAATCAGTACCAGGGATATAATGTATAATATGATAAATATAATTAACACTGTTGCATGTCTATCTATGAAACTTGTTAGAGGGACTTCCCTGGCTGTCCAGTGGTTAAGACTCTGTACTTCCACTGCAGTGGGCGAGGGTTCAATCCTTGGTCTGGGAACTAAGATCCCATATGCCACAGGGTGTGGTCCAAAAAAAAAAAGTTTAAAAAAGTGATCATAAAACAAAAATTTTTTTTCTGCCACACCGCGCAGCATGCAGCATCCTAGTTACCCAACCAGGGGTCGAACCCATGCCCCCTGCAGTGGGAGTGTGGAGTCCTAACCACAGGGCCACCAGGGAAGTCCCCAATTTTTTTAAAATAAGAGAAGTAAAAATTGAATGTCTCCTATAGGCCATGTTCGAATTCTAGCTTTGCTGCTTCTCATGAGGCCTTAGGCAGTTAGTTACACTTTATGGGCCTTGATTTTCTTATCCATACATTACAATACTTTTTGCAGCGAAGACCGCTTGGCAGCCTTCTCCATTCTTCAATAAACAATACAACTTGTGAAATAGTAAAAAATAAATAATATTGGTCTCTGCCCCATTTCTGGCATAGAGCTCCTAAAACTTCTGTAATTTCCTAAATGATAAGAGTACTTAGGAGCATTTTTTGTTCTAATATTTGGTCTTGGGGCTTCCCTGGTGGCGCAGTGGTTGAGAGTCTGCCTGCCAATGCAGGGGACGTGGGTTCGAGCCCTGGTCTGGGAAGATCCCACATGCCGCGGAGCAACTAAGCCTGTGCACCACAACTACTGAGCCTGAGCGTCTGGAGCCTGTGCTCCGCAACAAGAGAGGTCACGACAGTGAGAGGCCCGCGCACCGCGATGAAGAGTGGCCCCTGCTCGCCGCAACTAGAGAAAGCCCACACACAGAAACGAAGACCCAACACAGCAAAAATAAATAAAATAAATAAATTAAATATTTGGTCTTGGACCCTGGTTCCTGACACAGAGCTCCTAAATCTCTTGGAATTTCCTGGGCGATAGGAGTGTCTTTTGTTCTAATGAGGCAATGATTGGGGGGCTCCTGGATAACTTCAGGATTGGTGCAGGTCACCAGAAAGACCACACGCCATGATCAGAAGCTCGGAACTTTCAGCCCCAGTCCCCCAACCTCTGGGAAGGGGAGAGGAGCTGGAGATTGAGTTAATAATCAATCATGCCTATGTGATGAAGCCCCCATAGAAATCCTAGCACTACATGGTTGGAAGAGATTCCGAGTTGGTGGACACATCCACATGCCAGTAGGGTGATACATCCCGACTCCACGGGGACAGATGCTCCTACACGTGGGACCCTTCTGGACCTCATCCTATGTACCTCTTCATCCTGGCCATTCATCTGTACCTTTTACAATATCTTTTACAATAAACCAGTCAACGTAAGTAAATGTTTCCCTGAGTTCTGTAAGTCATTCTAGCAAACTACTGACCTCTGAGGTGGGAGTCATGGGAACCCCAATTTATAGCTGGTCACCAGGTCCAAGTTGGGGGAGCTAGACCCACCCCTCCAAGAGAGAAGTGACAAAGAATTTGTGGCCACCTTTATCTACCACATAATCTGGAAAATATACATAAATACTTAGCTCAAAGGGTTGTTACAAAAATTATATTGGATTTATAAAAAATGCCATTTCTGGGCTTCCCTGGTGGCGTAGTGGTTAAGAGTCCGCCTGCTGATGCAGGGGACATGGGTTCGTGCCCTGGTCTGGGAAGATCCCACATGCCACGGAGCAGCTGGGCCCGTGAGCCATGGCCACTGAGCCTGCGCATCCGGAGGCTGTGCTCTGCAACGGGAGAGGCCACAACAGTGAGAGGCCCGCATACCGCAAAAAAAAAAAAAAAAAAAAAAAAAAGCCTTGTCTATACTGAGGAATAAACAAATGTTTTATTATCGTAATTCTTTTAAAAAGGTCATATTTAGCATTAGAGGGTGCCTTTTTCTTTTTCTTTCTTTTTTTTTTTTTTGCCCCATAGCTTACAGGATCTCAGTTCCCCGACCAGGGATTGAACCCAGGCAATGGCAGTGAAAGCCTGGAATCCTAACCACTAGGCCACCAGGGAACTCCCAGAGGGTACTTTAAATTAATAAAGATAGAATTCTTCACTTAGAAGAGTTCACCTCAAGTCTCTCTAAATAGCAAACTCTTCCTGGAAAAGAGGACTTGGGTCATGTGGCATTTCACTGACATCCTACTAGCTAGAACTGCACCATTCATACTCACTGAGGTGTCTTTTGAAGGCCCAACGTGGAGAAAGAGGCTCTTGCTGGGAACGTTACCAGCTCCATCTCCTGGAGGGGCAGTGGTTGGAGCAGGGGCCAACTAAGACGAGATGACCTCCCCTGGGCTTGGCTCTTAATGTCCAAAAATGAGATTGGGGGAATGAGGAGGTGCGTCCATGGGCCACTTGTTAGTTTATTCTCAGTGAGATAGATTCTGTGGTCCCTCCCAGCTCTGGCAGATTATATTGTCCTCAGCCTTTTCCTCCTCAACCCCTTATCCATGGGTTGTAAATAGAACCCATTGTGTGCTTATCTTTTAAAAAGAAGGAGGAGAAGGAGAAGAAAGAAGAGGAAGAAAGAAAAGAAAGGAAGGAGAGAGAGAGAGGAGAAAAAAGGAAAGGAAAAAAGGAAGAAGAATTTTTAAATTACTTTCGAGCTCCTAAAACCTTTGGAATTTCCTAAGTGATTTAAAGTGTCTTTTGTTATGTTAATGAGATGATGTTCGGATTGCCCTAAGGTTGGGGGCTGGTTGCCAGGAAACCAACTGTGTTATTAGAGGGTTGGAACTTTCAGGGAGGGGAGAGGGACTGGAGGTTGAATCTGCAGCCTAATTGCCAATGCCTTACTCAACCATGCCGATGAAAAAAAGCCTCTATAAAAACCCAGAGGATGGGCTTCCCTGGTGGTGCAGTGGTTGAGAGTCCGCCTGCCGATACAGGGGACGCGGGTTCGTGCCCCGGTCCAGGAAGATCCCACATGCCGCGGAGCGGCTGGGCCCGTGAGCCATGGCCACTGATCCTGCGCTCTAGAGCCTGCGAGCCACAACCACTGAAGCCCGTGCGCCTAGAGCCAGTGCTCTGCAAAGACAGAAGCCACTGCAATGAAAAGTTCACGCACCGCAACGGAGAGTAGCCCCCGCTCTCCACAACTAGAGAAAGCGCACGTGCAGCAACGAAGACCCAACACAGGCAAAAAAAAAAAAAAAAAAAAAAATTAAATTAAGAGCAATGACAGAAATCTGGATGTCCCACTTCTCTGAGAAATTGGCATGTCTAGCAACACTGTCCTCAATCCTGTTTGGAAACCAGCTAGAGTTGGATTTCAGTATAGTTCCAACCTGGCAGCTTCTTTCATATATGTTCCCTGCCTGGCACCTGGGGATATCTGGGTTTTGGAGCCCTGCAATTAACCTTGAACCAAATCAGCCAATCCCAGCCCACCCAGGTGCTACCCTGCAACCCAGCATCCACCCTGAGGTTCTGAAATGCCAGCGACTGAGCAGGTGCCAGCATCAGAGCCAGCTGTCCTGCCAGCACCAGAACCACCTGTCCTACCAGCCTCTGCCCAGAAGCTCAGGCGGACAAAGGGAATGGGACTGGCCAGGAACACTAGCCAGGACTGTGTAGGGAAAGAAGTGAGAAAGATGTAGCCTCCCAGCTATACCATAAACTTTGGCTGTTCTCGGACCCCAACATCCTCCCTGCTTGTCTGGCTGCTTATGGTTAACAGAAGGCCAGGGAGACGCTGACTCTGCCTTCTTTTGAAACAAGCCCCTGGGGCACCATGCATATTAGTATAAGGGAGGCTTCTGGGTGCTATGTTATTATGCTGGACCTCAAGGAACCAGAACCAGCAACCAACCATTCTGCTTAACTGAATTCCTGATTAACATGTATATCCCTAACCTGTATATCCTTGATGTTTAAAATTAAAAATTCCCAAATGTGTTAGGAATCCTTTCTTCTTTAGCAAAGAACATCTCATATATACAATATATCTGAATCTTTCTTTGGGGACTTAAGGTCTGCCAGAGAGCTTCTTTACTTCCTTCTCTTCTTCCTTCCTTTCCTCCACAAGTTGTTTTTAAGCATCTATGATGTGTCACTCCCTGTTTAGGCTTGAGGACAGAGAGGTGCAGATAGCTGGCTGGAGTGGGTATTAACTAAAGAATATTTCTGAGAGGCCACCACTGGTGGCCCAGTGGTTAAGACTCCATGCTCCCAATAAAGGGGGCTCGGGTTCAATCCCTGGTCAGGGAACTAGATCCTGCATGCAGCAACTAAAGATCCTGCACGCTGCAAAGAAGGTCCTGCGTGCCACAACTAAGACCTGGTGCAACCAAATAAATAAATATTAAAAAAAAAAGACTATTCCTGAGAAATTGCCTTCATAGACTAAATTCTGAATCCGACTCTGTTTCCTGTGGATTTTTTTTTTTTACTATTCTGAGTAGAAAGCTCAGGAAAAAAAAAATCAACCTAATTGTGAGCTCTGGGTAGCCAAGTTCAAATCAATCAAGGTTTAACTGTGCAGGGCTGGGGCACGGGGAGACCCCAGATAATCAGAAGAGAGCACAGGGCTGGAATTGGAGAGGTCTGAATTTGAGTCCTGGTTTTACCATATTCAGTTGGTAGGGTCTTATATTCCCAAACTTTATTGAGCATTTACTATGCACTTGGCACTGTGTTCGACACATCCCATGCATTATCTCACTTGATAAGTGAACTCTAAAGTCACTGCCTAAGAAATCACAGGAGAGGCACTTTACCTCCCTGAACCTGAATTTCTACATCTGCAAAATGGAAACAAAAATAGCATCTGACAGGTTTGTTGTGTGGATTAAGTGAGCTCAGTGTTGGAAAGTCCTCAGCACTGGGCCTGGGCCAGGGTGTGTGCACAGCAAGTGTGGCAGCCAGGACAGGCCGCTCCAAATGTATCCTGCCAAGGTGCTCTGCTGGGTAGTCAGGTTTGGGTTTTGATTCTTTCTTTCTTTATTAAAATCTTGTCCCCCTTCTTCTTCTTCTTTTTTTTTTTTGTCATTTTAAAGGGACTTTACGCTCCAGTTTGGCTGGGCTTCACTGCTTTTATTGAATCCCAGACACAGCTGCTCCCAGCCTATGAGGATCTTGCCTGCCAGGAGCTAAAACCTAACTTCACACAGTTTAATTAAGATGATAGACAACTGGAAATTCCCTGGAGGTCCAGGGGTTAGGGCTCCACGTTTCCACTGCAGAGGGCACAGGTTCCATCCCTGGTCTGGGAAATAAGATCCCACAAACCACTTGGCGTGGCCAAAAAATAATAATAATTAAATTAAATTAAATCAAAAAAGAAAAAGAAATCTTCCAAGGCCCAGCCCAGTGCTACATGAGCGCTCCATCTCTTCAATGCTTGCCTGCCCTCAACAGGGTACAGGCAGTAAGGAAAGTCACTGTTAGTCCAAACAATGATTTGCTGTGCATCCCCACGCAGGTTTCTTTCCCTCTCAGGGCCTCAGGATTCCTTCCTTTATAGTGGGAGGGTTTGCAGCACATGACTGCTGAGGTCCTTCTGACTCGGAACCCTGTGGTTCCAGCTGGAGTTTGCCACTAACTGTCCTGCAAACCCCTCCCAACCCCCAAGCCATCACATATGGCCGATGGGGCTGAATACAGGCCAGGAATCAGCGGCAAGAAATGGGGCAGCGTGAGCCCTCAGTGAGGACTCCAGAAAACAGAGGGAAGCCAACCTTTCCACGCCAACACAGGGGTCCTGTCGGGGGGAAGAGGAAGGAAGGTCCACTTCCAAGCAGCTGGGCCATTTCCTGGCTACAGGGTCTGCCACATCATTTGTGGGGCCCTTGTGCAAAAGTTATTAAGAATTCAAGACAGTGACAGCAGAACAGTCAACCAAGAGTGGGGACCTTCTAAACACAAGGCCCTGTGAGACTGCACAGGCCACAGGTCCATGAAGCTGGCCTGCCTGGAAACCCTGGGACATGGTGCCAGATCACTTTCTCTTTCTCCTGCAGGTTTGTGGACTCCCAGGGGAATCCCTCACCGGACCATCTGATGCGCTAGCTGAATGGCAGTCTGGGCTGGAGTTCCACTGAGGGAATTCTGGCTGAGATGGGCCCGGCTGGGTGAGGCGGGGCCTTCCTGGGAGCAGTGCTGGGGGGGGCAGGAGGGATGAAGCCCACCTGGTCTACTTTTTCCTTGATGATCTAAGCCAGAGCTATAGTGAAGTTCCCTAAGGAGCCCTGCTCGATCTAGTGCCAGGTGGTGAGGGTTGGAGAATTAGACTCAGGCCTTCAGAGTCAGAAACTCTGGGAGAGCAACAGAACAGCCAGCAGCTCAATGTGGTGGAAAGAACGCTGGACTTAGATTCAGGAGGCATGAACTGTAGTTGGTGTCACCTTGGGCCGGTCACTCCCCCTCTCTGAGTCCCAGTATTTTCACCGATCAATTGCCTTATGGACTTTTTAGCATCAGGTGAGTAAAATTCCATGGAAAGCAAACCATCCTGAGCATGACTCAGGTGCAGGGTCAGTTCACATGTTGCGATAAGACAGAGGCGGTTCAAGCCCCATCTCCAACACCTCCCAGCTGTGGGAACTTGGACGAGTTACTTAACCTCTCTCTGCAGGCCTCAGTGAAAGGGATGACAATAATATTAGTATTGTGAAGATTTAGATCATTTAGGAGAAGTTTAGCATAATATGTGCCTTGGAAACAGACTGACTAGTTCAAATGTGGGCTCTGCCATATACTAGCTATATGGCTTTAGGTAAATAAACTTGGTTGGGCCTCAGTTTTCTCATCTGAGAAATGGGAATAATAAAAGAACTTACTTCATGAGAATTCCCTGGCGGTCCAGTGGTTAAGACTCCATGCTTTCACTGCTGAAGGCCTGGGATCAGTCCCTGGTCAGGGAACTAGAATCCTGCAAGCTGTGCAGTGCGGCCTAAAAAAAAAAAAAAAAAAAAGAAAAGAAAAAAGAACCTACTTCAAAGGTTGCTGTGAGGAATAGGAGTAATTCCCGTAGAGTACTTAGCACAGTAGCTGGCAGACAAGTTGTCTCTCAACAAAAGGAAACAGAGAACAGGGCCAGCAAGGAGCAGATTTGGGGTTCAGGAAGAAGCTCCATGGCAAAGTTTGGCCTTAAATGGGAATACCCTCTGTTACTCAGGTGGTGAAAGGATTCTCTCTAGGGAAGCTTTGGAGAGGCTAGAAGAAAGAGGGCTTCCCTAGCCTCCCCTTGGAATGCCAAGCTAGGGGATGCCCTGGAGCCACCTACTCCTGGACTGGAGCATCCACCTATGCCCCTCTCTGGCTGCCATCTTGTTAGGAGGCATGGGCAAGAGCCCCACGACCACTGCGTTCAGCCCTATGGGTGCCCTTGGCCCCTGCAGCCCGAAGGACACCCACACATCTCCCTCCGCCCTACACAGGGAACGCTGACCGATCCCTCTACACGAACCCACACAGCCGGAACCTGGTGGCCAGTGTTCTGGACCTGGAGTCCCCGCTGGTGTGGGTTCCTCCTACTCTCTCAGCCAGAACTACCAGACCAATGACCAACAGGTGGGTGGCTGCACCACTCAAGGTGGGGACAGGGAAGACGGAAGGAAGGGGAAGGAAAGGAAGCAGGGCAAGAAGGCTAGACGGAGGTAGAGGGAGGACAAGAGGACGGGAGCTGGAGGAAGAAAGGAAATGCCTTCTGTCTCAGACAAGAGGCTGCAAACTGTGGCCTGTGAGCTGCAGACATTCAGCCCGTGGACATCTTTTCCTTGCCCTGCCTATTAGAGGGAAGAAAACTTGAATTTTGGTTGCCACCGTTTACACAATTGAGAGATTTCACTTAAAAATTCAGACTTGTGACTTCTGTTGAAAAGTCAACTCTGAGCCTGCATTTGCTCTTAGTAACACCCTTCTGGAGCTGAGGCACAGCAAGGGTGAGTGGCTGTAGAAGACCCTGTGCTCTCCTGTTTACCACTGTCCCCACCAGGCCCTGTTGCCTGACACCCGTCTGCTTCACCCATTCATGTTTTCTGCCTAGTTCCTGCAGGCAGTAGGTTTGTGGCCCCTGCTTTTGAATCAAAGAATGTCAAACCTCACCCTGGGGGCTGATAGAGAAAGGATAATAATTCCTCCCTCCTGTATACAGGGCAAGCTGGACAGTGTCGTGGTTAAGAGTCAGACTGCCAGGTTCAAATCCCAGTTCTGCCATTTCCCAGCTATCTGACCTTGGGCAAGTTCCTTTAAATATCCTGTGCCTCAGTTTCCTCATCTGTGACATGGGATGCTAATAACAGTACCTATCCCACAGGGTCATGCAAAAGATTAAGGAAGTGAATACACACAAATGACTAGAATATTGAAAACACTCAGTGTCAGCTATCATTATCATCATCCCCGAGGCTGTCGCAGAGATCAGACTGTATACAAAGAGATACTTTGTGAGCCTCTGGGAACTGAACCAAGATGAAGGATTTATCAGCTGGGCCAGAGGAAGCCTGAGCCAGCTTTGAAGCAGGTGGTGACCAGGCAGCTGACTCTGCAAGCTACTCTTTGTGTGACCGTGGGCAAGTCACTCACCTTTCCTGAACCTGAGTTTCCCCACCTATGAATTTAAGGAGCCAGACAAAATGATCTCTGGACCCTCATTTTCTTTTTTTTTTTTTTTTTTTCTTTCTTTCTTTCTTTTTTTTGTGGTACGCGGGCCTCTCACTGTTGTGGCCTCTCCCGTTGCAGAGCACAGGCTCCAGACGCGCAGGCTCAGTGGCCATGGCTCACGGGCCCAGCCGCTCCGCGGCATGTGGGATCTTCCCGGACCGGGGCACGAACCCGTGTCCCCTGCATCGGCAGGTGGACTCTCAACCACTGCGCCACCAGGGAAGCCCTCTTTTTTTTTTTTTTTTTTTTTTTTGGCCATACACACGGCTTGTGGGATCTTAGTTCCCCAACCAGGGATTGAACCTGGGCTCTGGCAGTGAAAGTGCAGAGTCCTAACCACTGGATCTCCAGGGAATTCTCTGGACCTTCATTTTCTAATCTGAAATTGAATGCAACAATCTTCTTCTTAGTAATTTACTGTGTGCCAGGTACAGTGCTACACATGGGGGAAACAGCAGTGAAGGAGGTGGTCCAGTCCCTCCTCATGGAGCTTACAGTCTAGGGCAGAAGCAGACATCAAACTAGTCATTACAAGTGTGAGGAATATGGCAAAAGAGGAGCTAGAGGGGATGCGGAAGCACAGAGCAGGGAGATGTACATCACCCTTGGCCTCAGGGAACAAAGCCCAGTGATTGTGGAGGAAAAGAGTCTACTCACAGAGTGTGAGCAGGGACCAAAGGCTTGGAGATAGGGAAAGCTGATGCCTGAGAGGCTGGAGCATTATGTTTAAGAGGGAGGGTGACAGGAACTTCCCTGATGGTCTAGTGGTTAAGATTCCACGCTTCCAATGCAGGGGGCGCAGGTTCGATCCCTGGTCAGGGCTTCCATTGCAGGGGGCGCAGGTTCGATCCCTGGTCAGGGAACTAAGCATGTCGCATGGTGTGGCCAAAAGATAAAAACAAAACAAAAAAAACCCCCAAAATAGAGGGAGAATCGGGCTGGTGAGCTGTGCAGGGCCTGACTACCGAAAGTCTCATAAGCCCCATTAGGGTTAAGGGTGATAGGAAGCTCTGAAGAGTGTGAAGCCCTGGACTGCCTGGATCAGACCAGCTCTGCCATGTTAAAGAGAAAGGGAGAATGGACCAGAGTGGGTAAGAGGGGAGCTCAGGCAGACCAGCAAAGTATGCAAATGAGTATATGATCTCTTCTCACCTCTTCTCACCCTCCGCAACAAGAGAAGCTAACGCAACGAGGAGCACATGCACCGCAAGGAAGAGTAGCCCCTGCTCACAGCAACTAGAGAAAGCCTGTGCACAGCAACGAAGATCCAAGGCAGTCAAAAATAAAATAAATAAATTTATATATAAAAAAAAAGATAAATAAGTCCTGGGGATGTAATGTACAGCATGGTGATTATAATTAATAATAGTGTTCTGTATATTTGAAAGTTGCTAGGAGAGTAATCTTAAAAGTTCTCATCACAGGCTTCCCTGGTGGCACAGTGGTTAAGAATCCACCTGCCAATGCAGGGGACACGGGTTCGAGCGCTGGTCCGGGAAGATCCCACATGCCGCGGAGCAACTAAGCCCGTGGGCCACAACTACTAGAGCCCACGCAACTAGAGCCCATGCTCCGCAACAAGAGAAGCCACCGCAATGAGAAGCCTGCGTACCACAACGAAGAGTAGCCCCCCCCTGCTCTGCAACTAGAGAAAGACCACAAGAAGCAATGAAGACCCAATGCAGCCAAAAATAAATAAATAATTACTTTAAAAAAAAAGTTCTCGTCACAAGGAAAAAAACTGTAACTATGTGAGGCGATGGATATTATCTAACCTCATTGTGGTAATCATTTTGCAATATATACATATGTCAAACCATTATGGTGTATACCTTAAACTAATACAATGTTATGTGTCAATTATATCTCAATAAAACTAGAAAAAATGTAAATACATAAAAAATAAAATTTAAAACTTTTTTTTCTTGTTTCTCATTGCTTTTAAATTGCAAATACAATATACTGTCCTCATTTTTAAAATTCAGGTAATATTTCCTCCCTATTTTACAGGAAAACAAACTACCCCAACGCCTTCCAGGCAGTAAGGGGCAGACTGTGGACTAGAATTCAGGTTTTTTGTGTCCAAGGACAGGGTTTCTCCCCTGGGCTGTGTGGTCTGCCCATAGGGCCTCCAACTTTGCCCCCTACCCTGCCCTAATCCAGAAGAAACCTATAAAGGCCTTGGCAAAACACTTAGCAGATAGGCCCTGATCCACATCAGAGATAACATTTTCTCTGACACAGGAGATAGGACTGTCCCCAATTCCTCCCACAGTATTTGCTGTCACACCACTCCTGTCTCTTCCTCCCAAGAGGGTGTGCATATCTGAATGCAAATGATGCAAATCTGCGTGCAAACTTCAGCACTCTATGATTTTTTTAAACCAAATAAACAGCAGGAGGTCTCACAGGGAATGATGACAGCTCTGAGGGGATGACCTTCCCAGAGCAGTGTTTCTGCCTCTGCTCCCGGGGCTGGTGCTGGGCCCTCAAGGTTCTGATTAGCCATTGCCAGAACGCAAAATGGCAAATGCCTCACATTTTCCTTTGACCCTTGACAAAGGGTTATTGTGCACAGGTAGCAATCACGGCTCACCAAATTCTGATTTTCAAATTAGATTACTGGGGGGCTTCCCTGGTGGCGCAGTGGTTGAGAGTCCGCCTGCCGATGCAGGGGACACGGGTTCGTGCCCCGGTCCGGGAAGATCCCACATGCCGCGGAGAGGCTGGGCCCGTGAGCCATGGCCGCTGAGCCTGCGCGTCCGGAGCCTGTGCTCCGCAACGGGAGAGGCCACAACAGTGAGAGGCCCGCGTACCGCAAAAAAAAAAAAAAAAAAAAAAAAAAATTAGATTACTGGGCAATCTAACTCCAGATTTCTGCCAAGGGTTTGCCTGCCACGCAGCCTTGCAAAGTTCCTGCTGTGCATGCCCACGTGGAGATAGTGGAATACCACTAGGAGTAGGAATAGGTGAGATAAGAGGACCACAGAGCCTTTGGTCCTATCTAAATGGGGTCAAAACATAAAAAAAAAAAAGAAACTTAACTTAAAAAAACTTAAAAAAAAAATTGTGAATCCTGGCCTCTAGAGCATAATCCAGCCCCCTGACTTTGTGGAGGCAGCTTACAATTGGTAGCTCTCTCCCACGAGGAGGGGAGCAGCAGTACCCTCAGCTCCCCGTGGTATGGCATGGATGTGTCCCCCGGGGTCAGCTCCAAGACTGCCTCCCGACCCAAGAGGCCAGAGGGCACAGGCTCAGTCCCTCATGCTTTGCTGGCCGTTTTCACCATGTTAGGTGTCCCAGTCAACAGACCCTGTGCCTGAAAGAGTAGCAAATTGTGTTTTTACCCTCAACCCTGGAAAGTCCTTGGACTGATTCCTCTCTGCAGGTCCTGGAAGCTTATGGTATGATTCAGGGCATTGCCCTCAACATCTGCAACCTCTACTCACCCTGCTGAGGGGCACATGGCTACCAGGGGCCTTAACGCTGCTGACACGAGCAACCTCTTCTGAAGATACCAGGTCAACGTGGCCACCCCAGTAACTGGTTGGTGAGGTGGGATGGGAGACAGTGATTGCTGTGCCCTGTAGTCTGGAGATAATTATTAGAGGTAATGCTTCTCTCCACCTTTGCAACTAGTCCAATCCACCATCATCTCTTTTTTTTTTTTCATGTTCTTTCTTACTTTATTCTTTCTGACAGAGTTTTGAAAAGAATCTTGCTCCAGAAGAATGTTTTTCCCCCTTGGATCTTTTTTTTTTTTTTTTTTTCTTTTTGCGGTATGCGGGCCTCTCACTGTTGTGGCCTCTCCCGTTGCGGAGCACAGGCTCCGGACGCGCAGGCCCAGTGGCCATGGCTCACGGGCCCAGCTGCTCCGCGGCACATGGGATCCTCCCAGATCGGGGCACGAACCCGTATCCCCTGCATCGGCAGGCGGACTCTCAACCACTGCGCCACCAGGGAGGCCCCCCCTTGGATCTTTTTTTAACAAAATCCAAGAACAGAACGAAGAACTTGGACTGATTATTATCATTATTATTTTTTTTAACATCTTTATCGGAGTATAATTGCTTTACTATGGTGTGTTAGTTTCTGCTTTATAACAAGGTGAATCAGTTATACATATAAAAATATGGAACGCTTCACAAATTTGCGGGTCATCCTTGCGCAGGGACCATGCTAATCTTCTCTGTATCGTTCTGATTTTGGTATATGTGCTGCCGAAGCGAGCACCACCATCATCTCTTGCCTGGACTATTACATCCTTCTAATTTGAAGATTCCTGCTGCCCCCCACCCCTTTGCTCTCCTGTAGTCTTCTTCTTGCAGTAACCTTTTAAAACTAAGGTCAGCTCACATCCTCAGCTCAAAATCTTCTGTAGCTTCTCTTCTTGCTAGGATGAAAGCCGAAGTCCTCACCTACCATGGCTGACAGGGCCCCACAATTCTGGCTCCTCTCTGACCCCTTTTTCTGCTACTCCTCCTCTCCCACTGCTCAGCCTCAGCTACAGACTCACCAAGCTTCAGCCTCGGGGACTTTGTACTTTCTGGTCTCCTGCCTGGAACCCTCCGCCACCAGATGGCTGTGTGGTTTCGTCCCTCACTTCTTTCGGGTCTCTGCTCAGATCCTTTATCAGAGAGGCCTCCCCAACTTTCCCACCTCTGTCACTCCAGCCCCTTATTCTGCTCCATTTCTTTTCATAGCACTTAGACTGCTCAACATTATTTCCTTAGTATTATTGTTTATCACAACCCCCTGTTTAAATGCAAGATCAATGACTGCAGGAACTTTGCTTTTTTGCTGCTATATTCCCAACACCTGGCACATAGGAGGCTCTTAAAAACTATTTGTTGGGGGGACTTCCCTGGTGGCACAGTGGTTAAGAATCCGCCTGCCAATTCAGGGGACACGAGTTCAATCCCTGCAACTAAGCCCGTGTGCCACAACTACTGAGCCTGCACTCTAGAGCCTGTGAGCCACAATTACTGAAGCCTGCACACCTAGAGCCCGTGCTCTGCAACAAGAGAAGCCACCACAATAAGAAAACGGTGCACCGCAACAAAGAGTAGCCCCCGCTTGCCACAACTACAGAAAGCCCGTGTGTACAAACGAAGACCAATGCAACCAAAAATAATAAATAAATAAATAAAATTGATTCTTTAAAAAACAAAACAAAACAAAACGAAACAATTTGTTGGGGACTTCCCTGGTGGCACAGCGGATAAAACTCAACGCTCTCAATGCAGGGGGCCTGGGTTCGATCCCTGGTCAAGGAACTAGATCCCACATGCATGCTGCAACTAAGAGTTCGCATGCCACAACTAAGGAGCCCTGGAGCCACAACTAAGGAGCCTGCCTGCTGCAAGTAAGACCCAGTGTAACCAAATAAATAGATAAATATTTAAAAAAAAAAGCTTACCTAGGGCAGCCTTGGACTGTGGACAGCATGGTCTGAGCCTGAAAGAGATCAGAATGTGGGGTGCTCAGGATGGTGGGAATGGGGGGACAGGCAGCACTTCCCCAGGGTCCCCTGACCAGAACAGGTGTGTCCTTGGAATCCTTACTTCTTGGGACTATCACATGGTGATGGTAAGAGAGGAAGACGTGCAAAGTGGCCTGGCTGCCCCTCCTCTCTCTATCCTGCCTTCTCCAGGTAACTCTCCCTGACAACTCCCATTTGGAGTACAGGGTGGACCAGGGGCTGCTGTGGAAGTCAGAACAGTTCCAGACAGAAAGGACTTTGAGATCATCTAGGCCAACTCTTCTGTTTTACAGAAGAGGATTCTAGAGAGAGAGAAGGACTTAGTCTGCATGGGAAGGGGATGAGCAGAATTACAGAAGGGGCTCAGGGCTGTAGAGCATAGGACGAGCTTGTGGGATCCCAAAATAGCATCTCTATGAGGTTCACCAAGTATTGGGGGACTGGCATGGAAAACGGGATGGTGGGAGGGAATATCTGAGGCTTTCAACCCCATAACCCCTTCTACACTAGCTGCTTCCAGCCTCCTGACGGCCCCATCTCTGGGGTGCCTAAATGTATCCAGGCTGTACCACATACCTGTAGCTGAGCCACAACCTCAACTCCCTCCCTGCCTGGGAACTGTGCAGGTAAGCCCGAGGAGATCTAGCAGCCACTGGTAGAGGCACGAGAGCATGGATATGACCTCCCAAGATTGGGGGGCCTTCTTGGGGAGTGGTAGGGCAGAGATAGCTGACACTGAGATGTAGGGTAGGGCAGGCTATTGGTTCACTACTAGTATCCCAGCACCTGTAATAGTGTGTGGTGCTCCAAGGACAATGGTGTTTCAAGGACAAAGGACAACCCTGCCTGAAAAAGTTTCAGCGTTACACATCCTACTGGACTCTAATCACCATGTTGCGATGGGTACAAAATTCCTGAGCCCACCTGGGCTACGAGACCTGTTCCTCTCTCGTCCCAAATAAGGAAAGGCATCTGTCCCGTCCCACTCCCACTCTAAAGAAGGAAGGTATATGTGCCTCGACCAATCAGAAAACAAAAATTTCACCTCGGACCATTTCTTTGTTCTAGGGCTATAAAAACTGACTAATAGCACATGTGCGGGGTTGGCTCTCCCAGACTACTAGGAAGTCGGCCTGCTGTTCTGGCAGTGACCATTCCCTCTAATAAGTTCTAACCTCTTTACATTCTGCTTTGTGTCTGGAAATTATTTTCCAACCCGCGTTCGGACCACGACAGAATACAATAAACACTCAAATATTTGTTGAAAGAAGAAATGGATAAGGGAGAGGCACCTGTTGCAATTGGAAGAAGATGGGATGGAGGTGGGGGTCCTAGAGCCCAGGCACAGGGTGTGGGAAAGAATCGTTATCCTGGGAGAGTGGATAGGCCCATATCTACGGGCAAGTTTTTGCTGATTAAGAGACAAGGTTGAAAAGGGGCTCCAGGAATCCCAGTTCCCAGTTTCCCGGAGTAGACGCCAGCTGTCTGGACATCCTCAGCTGATTTTGCCTGCAGCACTCAGGTTTGCCCTCAGTACCAGAGGCAGTATATGGACATGGTCCCTTTCCCCTGGGAGCTGCTGCAGAATGACCTCTGAGCCCTTGTCAATAAAGGGGACAGTGACCTGGCTTGCAACTTCGTGGGTGAGGAGACGTCTGTGGAGGCCCTGAAGCAGCCAGTGAGGACGTGATGCCCCAGGGGAAGGGGGGACTCCGGGGGGCCAGGGTGGGGGTGGGATGGCTGCAGCCCCTTCTTCTCCCAGAAGTCAATAGCCAGAGGAAGAGTCACTTCCCAGGCAGCTCTAAGTGGGCGCTGTTGCTGGATACCTTCTGCCTTGGAGAAGAACCCTCAGGAGAAGGAGGAGTGAAGAAGATCAAAGCCCAAGTATTTCAAGAACAAAGAAGACCTTGGCCCTGGAGCTGTCTGAACCTGAACTCCAGGGAGAAGAGATCACAGGGAGGAGAGATAACTTCTTTCCAAAAGAACTTTATTAGCATTTAAATGTGCCCCAATCCCTCTATCTTAAAAAGTACAAACCCTCCTTTGCCCTCCAGCTACAGCTCTCCTCTGCAGCCTGATCCCATCTGGCTTAAGCCCCCTCTCAGCCACAGAAAAGGCTCTCTCGAGGTCACACAGCCCAAGGCCTTGTCAACCTCCTCCCTGCTTGACTGCTCAAACACATTGAGTCCCTCAGTCCTCTGGCTTCTGTGACTTCACTCAGCCTCCAGCAGTCCTCAGGCCTCCTGGGTTGGGCTGTTTGCCAGCATGCTGGAGACTCTTCCCTCCTCAACCAGGAGCCTGAGCACAGCTCTTCTCAGGGCCCGAGGCCTCTGCTCTCTGAAGGCTCCCCCAGGGCAACCAAGCTGGCTTGTCAGTGCCTCCATCAGCAGTTCTGGCTCTCAACGGCCCAGAGCTTTAGGCCACGGGTGTGAATGTGTGAAACACATTCACCTTCAAATTGAACTCACTGTCTCTGCCTCCACACCCGCTCCTCCAGTCTCCCTGCATCAAGGGGCGGAGTTGAGGTGGGGGGAAGGAGGTACCCAAGAGCAGACAATCCTTCACTTTTTCTCCATCACCTTTCACACTCCATCAGTTGCCAAAGCCCGACACTTTGACCTCCCTCACCTCTCGTGACCCCACTTTGCTCCATTCCCACGGCCACCACCTCCCCTGGACTCCTGCGGTAGCCTCCTGGCTAGTCTCCCAGCAACTTCTCTGGCTGGACACCAGTACTTTCTTCATGCCACAGCCAGTGTGACCTTCAAAGAGTGCAAATATTAGCACGTCAGCTGTTCCACCCAACCCTTCAAAGGCTCCCAGAGCCCTTAGGATAAAGGGCTGAGCACAGAGGCTTAAATGGTCCTCTGGTTGCTTCTCTAGGCTCCAACCTTCCTGGTCTTTTAATTCTTCAAAGATGCCAGTATCATCTCTGTGAGGCTTAGCTCTTTGCTGGAATGTTCTCCCTTTTTGCCACTCTGTTTAGAGAACTCCTACTCCCTTTCACATCCTTAGAGAGTCCTTGAATCCCCGGACTGGGTTGCAGGCTCCCCCAAACTCCTTATGTTCCCCATTTGTTAACATTTATCACATTTGTGATTCTTTGACAGTTGGCTTCTCTGCTAGTCTGAGCAGATGATAATGAGCCACATCAACCTGCACAGACACCTGAAGTGCCTATTCTGCTCTGAGCTATGTTCCAGGACACAGCTGTTGTTTAATCAATGATTATCTGTTGAAGAAATGAGGGTTCTGCCCTGGTGGTGGAGGGGTGAGTGTGATGTATTGGGAGGTAAGGCCTTTGGGCGGTGATTAGGTCATAAGGGTGGAACCCTCATGAATGAGATTAATGCTTTTATAAAAGGGACGCCAGAGAACTCCCTTGCTTCTTCTACCATGTGAGGTTACAGCAAGATGTACATCTATGAACAAGGAAGTGGGCTCTCCCCAGACAATGAATCTGCTGATGCCTTTATCTTGGGCTTCCCAGCCTCCAGAACTGTGAGGAATAAATTTCTGTTTTTATAAGCCACTGGGTCTATAGTATTTTGTTATAGCAGCTTGAATGACATTATTCAAAATGCTTTCTTTTTTACTTGAACCTGGAGTTTGTCCTTTCTTTCACCATCTGTGACTACTCTAAAACCACAGGGCTACAAGGACAAATATGGGCCTATCCTCATCCTCAGGTCAGTGAATGAGGCTAATTAGGCTCAGATTTTTTAGGGGTTGAAATGGGCCTCCGTAGAGATTCCCCAATATTTTATTCCAAAGATGTTTGCTTATTATTTTCCCTATGGGTTCTGAATTTTGGAAGATTTTTGCCTACCAAATATGATGAGCTAATTAATGATAGCTGCTGTAGCTTCTGGGGTGGGTAGTGTGGGGAAGGACAAATATTTGATTTTCTTATGCTTTTTGAAGTATTGAAAGCTGTTCAGAGGCCCCCAATATATTTGAATTCAGGGATTCTTGGTCATGAAAAGTCCTTTTCAGGCCAGTGTGGGTGGCTGGTAAGCTTACCTTTTGGGGTTCAGGGAGGGGGTACTGTTTTTTTTTTTTTTTTTTTTTTTGCGGTATGCGGGCCTCTCACTGTTGTGGCCTCTCCCATTGCGGAGCACAGGCTCCGGATGCGCAGGCCCAGCGGCCATGGCTCACGGGCCCAGCCGCTCCGCGGCATATGGGATCCTCCCAGACCGGGGCACGAACCCGTATCCCCTGCATCGGCAGGCGGACTCTCAACCACTGCGCCACCAGGGAGGCCCAGGGGGTACTGTTTTAAGCTACATATCCTGAAAGAATTCCAGCAAAAGTATTTCTCCTGGATCAGCTTCCAGCATTTAGATTATTGACCTATTCATTCTATAGGTAACATACAGGCTTGAATTGTTCACTAATGATGATCTGGTCTGTCCTTTGCTCCTGCAAAGGGTGACTGTAAACATCTTAAAGACAGAGGCCTCTTTTTCTCAGACTTCCAAGACTCTATACTGTATTTGGAAGAGATTAAATGTCTGATGGACTTAATAACCTAGAGAAGGAAGTATGGAATGGTCAAGAGGGATTTGGAAGGGGAGTTCCCTGGTTGGTCCAGTGGTTAGGATTCTGGGTTTTCACTGCTGAGGCCCTGGTTCAATCCCTGGTTGGGGAACTAAGATCCTGCAAGCCGGGAGGAGTGGCCCCCACCACCCTAAAAAAAGAGGAATTTGGAAGACAGTGCTCAACTTATTGCCCCCTCCCACCTTCAGTTCAGGATATCTTGTAAGTTGACCCCTCGAAGATGACAGTAGAGACGGGTTTTAGGTAAACGATGTTAAGTGTAAGCTGGGGGCTGAGGGGCTGAGACAGTGCCCAGAGAAGTCTGTAGTTCTAAACGAGAACTATCTGCCAAGGCAGGGGCCCAGATGGGTGGAGAATGAGAAGTTCAGACTAATGGTCCAGGTTTCAGGCACATCTCAAATATCAGGTCTGTTATCAGGGAGGACACAGAAAGTTACGGCAGAGTCATACAGACTCTGTCCAGCTCAGAAGAATTCCATCAATAATCCTAAAGTCCACGAATCTGTCTGAAGCCCAGGTAGGATTCTCAGACCTGCTCTAACTTGTTTGCAAGCATGCACTCAGTGCTAAACTAACCATGAACCAGAGGAGATGCTTTGTGGCTTTTCCTTTTTCCTCTTAGCTTCTTCCCTGTTCTCTCATGAAAAGAGACAGAGGGATAAATAACCTTTTAAAAAAGTCAGGCGTTTCCCACACAGTCTTGGGACAAAATCCCGTATTAAAGAGAGAATCTAGGGACTTCCCTGGTGGCACAGTGGGTAAGAATCCACCTGCCAATGCAGGGGACACAGGTTCGATCCCTGGTCTGGGAAGATCCCACATGCCGTGGAGCAACTAAGCCTGTGTACCACAACTACTAAGCCTGCGCTCTAGAGCCCGTGAGCCACAATTACTGAGCCCACGTGCCACAACTACTGAAGCCCACGCACCTAGAGCCTGTGTTCGCCAACAAGAGAAGCCACCACAATGAGAAGCCCGCACACCACAACGAAGAGTAGCCCCCCTCGCCGCAACTAGAGTGAGCCTGAACGTGGCAACGAAGACCCAATGCAGCCAAAAATAAATAAAATTTTTTAAAAAAGGAGAGAGAATCTAAAAATTCAAATGTAAACTCAACTGGAAAACACCAAACTCACAGCAGTATTTTCAGAATCTGTCTCACTCATCTATAATACCCTATCAGACGATGCATCACATTTTTTGGCTTGGAAAATATCTAATCACTACCAGACCACTGAACATGACAGTTGGGAGATCACCTAGGCACGGGGGTTTCCAAACAAAGGCTTAGAGGATGGTGGCTGGGAATGTAAGCCCTGAAGTCAGAGAGCTTGGGTTTCAAGGCTTGCTTTGCCATTGACTAGGTATGTGACCTTGGGCAAGTGACTCACCTCTCTAAGCTTCAGTTTTATGATCTGTAAAATGGGGTCCCTACCCCACAGGGTCTTGAGGTGTGGATGAGATAAAGCATGTAAAGTTTTACTTTTGGAGTATATGAGTTGATTAATAAACCTATGTGCACGAAAGAATTCCAGGACCACACAGTAAGTCTTTGGCTTCCTAGGAGTCCACAGAACACACTTTGGGAGCCAAATCCAATATCCTCAGAATAGTAAAGAGGGAAAAAGAAGTGCAGGGAGGGAAAACGACTTTCCCAAGGTTACACAGAAAGTTAGGGGCACAGCCTGGTTCTGGGCCTGGGTTTCTGAATTCCTCAATGGGCTTTTTGCAATGTGCCTCCCTGGTCATCCTCCCATCAGGGTAGAGCCACCAAAGTCATACCAAAGCCTGGGTGCCCAGGGAGCCAGAAGGTTTGGAGCTTAGGCATTGCTGATGGTCTGGAAGGAGATCAGAATTTAGATTTAGGCTGTCAGTGAGTTGCTTTGGATAAGACAGTCAAAACTACTGTAAATTGGGAACTCCCTGGTGGTCCAGTGGTTAGGACTCCATGCTTTCACTGCAGGGGGAATGGGTTCGATCCCTCATTGGAGAACTAAGATCCCGCATGCTGTGCAACGCAGGCAAAACACAACACAACAAAACAAAACTACTGTAAATTGAAGTTACTGACTCTCTGATAAATATGGGACTGAAAAACAAGAACACTGAATAAAAAGGCCTTGTATCTCTTCTTCATTCAAGCACCAAACATTTTATAACAGTTTGTACAGATCTCAATGTCTCAAAGTCCTTTGTCTTCTAGGTATTTTTGCCTACACCCCAAGTCAATTCAAAAAGGCTTTTGTTTCCTAACACTTACATTTCCCTCTCCAGGCTATTTTGGGAAACAATTAAAAGAGTTTGTATAGTTCTTCCAGAGCATGGGAAGAACGGTTAATTGGGGATGAAGGATTGGAAGAAGGCTGAGGAAAGAGGCCAGGTGAGTAATTAATAGCTGGTAAAAATATCCTGTTTCTAAATATGTTTGAACCCCAGAACACATAATTGCTAAGTTACAAGGTGATGCAGTGAGTCCTTTGTGAAGGTCTCTAGTAAACTAGTTTGTCTGGGCATGACTTCCAACTATGTCTTTCAGTAAAGTGAAAAAAGTACACTAAGTTATCTCCATTAACCCTTCCAATTTGTAAACATTCTATGAGCCTCTCTCTTTTCTAGCAAGGATAGAAGCCACCCAGAATTCTCGACAACACACAGTTGAAGGACTTTGATCTCCAGGCTATTTATTGTGTGAATCCTGCCAGTACTAGGCTAAGTCCCCAAGGCACATCAAATCCTAGCAGTGGTGTTGGTGTAGCTGGGGGTGAGGATGGGGGGTGGGAGGGCGGCACTGGCAGTGGGCAGAAGGGTCTCCCAGAGCAGCCTCAGTATAAAGACAAGCAGAAGTGGGGAAAGGCAACTCAGCTTTATTTCATTCAACTGACTTTACTTTAGGAGATTTATGTCTGAGACCTGATTTAGTTGTAGAATGACAGAATTGATCTTAGATAGTTGACCTCTATGGGTGTCATTATCTGTCTCCTTTTAAAAAAATTTTATTTTAAATTATACAAATAAAACATGAATACATCCTCTTTGCAAAAAGTTCAAATAATATAGTAATATACAAAACAAAAAGCAAAAGCTCCCTTTACCCTTCCTCATTCCACTCCCCTCCCTGGGGATAACCACTGGTGTCAGTTTGGGGAAAGGGTGTATCTTTTCAAATCTTTTTATGCATTTATTTATATGTAAATACAAATATAGTTATTTTCTCCTACACAAATGGTAACGTACTGATTATACCATCACTTTTTTTGGTTTTTTCTTTTTCTGCACTTAATTTTTAAATTTAACAATAAATCTTTAAATTATTCCATATCAGTACCTATAGACTACCTCACGGTTTTTAAAAACTCTGTAGTATTCCACTGTATGACAGTACCATACACTTATTTATCCTCTTCCCTATTGTGTCCAATCTTTTGGGACTCCATTAACAATGCATCAGTGAATATCTTTATATATTCATCTCTGTACAAATCTGCAATATTCACCTGTGGAATAAATTCCTAGACACTGGGTCAATGGGTCTGTGCATTTTCAGTTTTGATAAATTTGGCCAAAATTCTGCTATCCATAGAGGTTTTAGCAATTTTATACAGCAACAAGGTATAGAAGGGACTTATTCCTCATCCTTGGTCTGTTTAGGGGGGCTTCTATCACTAATATTATGTTTTAAGTCCATTTCTCCATTTCCTGATTTTTCAACATTTATTTGCTCACATGTCTACCGTGTGCCAGGCACTGTGCTAGGTGCTGGGATACAGCTATGAACAGGACTGAAGCAACTCTTGCCCTTGCTGTACGTGGGGTCCCTGGGTATCCTACAGTTGTTTGAAATCACCACTCAGTAAATGTCTGCTGAAAGAGTTTGCCTCCAACCAAGGAATGGGCAGGTGTCAATAAGTATTTCTAGGACGTTAGTGAAATAAGCCAGTCACAAAAAGACAAATTCTTCATGATTCCACCTATATGAGGGATGTAAAGTAGTCAAACTGTTAGACAATAGAAGGGTGGTTGTCAAGGACTGGAAGGAGGAGATGGGGAGTTGTTTGATGGGCATACAGTTTCAGTTTTGCAAGATGAAAAAGTTCTAGAGATCAGTTGCACAATAATATGCATATAGTTTTAACACTACTATGCGGTACACTTAAAAACAGCTAAGATGGTAATTTTTTTTTTTTTTTTTTTTTCCTTTTTGCGGTATGCGGGCCTCTCACTGTTGTGGCCTCTCCCCTTGCGGAGCACAGGCTCCGGACGCGCAGGCCCAGCGGCCATGGCTCACGGGTCCAGCCGCTCCGCGGCATATGGGATCCTCCCAGATCGGGGCACGAACCCGTATCCCCTGCATCGGCAGGCGGACTCTCAACCACTGCGCCACCAGGGAGGCCCAAGATGGTAATTTTTATGCTATGTGTTTTTACCATAATTTTTTTAAAGTATTTTTAGGCACAAAAGGTAGTATGAGAGAGATGGCTAGGAGACAAGCAACCCAGCATAGCCTCAGGACGGGGTGATGAGGATACATTTTTTTCAAAACTTAAAAGAGGCACCAGTCAACACTTCCTTCCACTCCTCCCACACTCAGCTAGGAACACGTGACCACAAAATCTTAAAAAAAATGTTTCTCTATTCTTTCTCCCGAGAGCAAAGGGCGTAAGTATTCTTTCTGATACCACTTCCAGGGACTAAGCCAAAAAGAGACTGAGCTTCCTACCTCTCTGTAAGGAGTCCCTTCTTCAACAGGCAGAACTAGATGGGAAAGTTCTCTTGACGAAAGTGAGGCAGGCTAGGACCAAACGGGAACCTGGGGGACTACGTTCTCCAGCACGCATTACTCCTCCTAGGGCGCAGTCAGTGACGGAAGAACTCGCACTACTTTTGCGACAGGAACGGGGAGGGGGAACTACATATCCCAGGATGCAAAGCGCCACCACTCCAGTTACAGGCTGGCTTGCTTTCTGGTAGCTGGCGTTCCCCGCCAAATAGACAAGGCGGACGGGGGTGGCGGGGTGGGGAAATGTTTAATATTGGGAAGCCCGGTGGTCTACCAGACTTGACACTTCGAAAGAGGAAGGAGAGTATTGGAAGGCTGTTTTTCCCTCTAACTCAGAGTAGTGCCCGCGCAAGGTGGCGAGGATTTAAGGGCCTTCTCCTTTATTTATTGTTTCTCAGAGGCAATGCCAGGCCCCCATTGGTCGACGACCTCGAGGGCAGGTGGGAAGTCCGTAAAAACCCCAAATCGAAGTTATCTGCGTCTCCCCATTGGCCCTCGCCTCGAGCGCAGGCGCAAGGGCTCCTACTCACGTCCCTGGGGACTGTTGAGCGGCAATTGGCCAAAGCCCGCGAAGTAGGAGTCTGGATTGGTAGTTGCTAGCAAGAGCCTGGTTTCTCCCTTGACTTCTGCAAGTGATAGTGTGTGATTGGTTTAAATCCGCGGGCACCCGTCGGTAATTGGGCAGAAGCCACGGGCGGGGTACGATCATTGGCTGGTGCTGGGGCCCTCCCTCCTCGGGCGGGCAGCGAATGATGAAATGGGAACGGGGAGGGGAAAGGCCGCGACGTGAGCGCGCGACCTCCGGCGCCATTTTGTAGAGAAACAAGCGGAGTTAACTGAAGAGGGGTCGAGGAGAGCCGGAGTCGGGGACCAAGGAGTTTCCTGTGTCCAGCGCCGCCGGAGCCGCCTGAGGTGAGGTGTGTTGGGGTCGGGTGCTGGGGCCGGCGGGCGGTGTCAGCTACGGAAAGCGGGCGCCGGTGCGGGAAGGAACGGGGGTGGTCCCGGGGCCACTGGGAGCGTTTCCCGGCGCTCCGCTGTGTGAGGGGCAGTCGGGACGGGGAAGTGGAGAGGCGAGAGAGGGCGGACTCTCTCCCCTCGGCTGTAGAGTCTTCGGGCTCTGAAGAGAAGAGGCGGAGGCGAAGGCTCCACAAAGCGGAGGGCAGAGCGCGGGATGAGACCCGGGATGGCCCCCGGCCCGGGCCTGGAGGTTCTGAGGGCGGCAGTGGCGGCAACTTGGGCGGCTGGGCCTCGGTTCGCGCGGACTGCACCCTTCTCAGACCCCACGAGCTCCTCAGCTGCTGGATGGGTGCAGCGGGCATCGGCCCCGGAGGCCTAGCTCCGGGAGCGAGGGGCCCGTGTTTGGAGTACAGGCTCCCAGTTCCTCTGGGCGGACCTGGAAATGCCAGTCCCCTCCCCCGCCCCCAGCACGTTGTCAAACCCCGGGTGTTTCGGGTGTCCGCCGGTGGGAGGGGCGGGCGGGAGAGAGCACTTCCTCATTACTTCTTGCCACAGGTTTTGTTCCACTCGCGCGCCCGGGCGCTCACTCTGTCTCCAGAGTCGGCCCTCACCCACCGGGCCCAGTGTGTGTGCTGTAGTGGCGGTTCCGCTCATCCGTAGGAAGTGCCCGCTTCCTAGCCGAGCACTTGTAGGCCTCAGCGCTGGTAGGAGAGAAACTTACTACAGGTTTTTCTAGAGGGTTTCGGAAGGCCAAACGCACAGGTGTTCTTTTTCAGTACCACCCCCTCCTCAGATTTCACCCCACCGGGCTCCCACAGAGGAGTACCCTCACTAGGATGAAGCTTTAATGCTTAATATCTGTGGGTTTGGAAATGTTGTGTTTAAAGTAAACTTCGAGCAGAAACTTTGCCCCTTGAAGTCATTCAAATGTCACAGTTTTTAGGACTCTAATAAAAAGTATTTTTTTCCCTGAAAGTGAGTAATAGCACTTAGTCTCCCTCTTTCTCTAAAATTCGATTGCCTTGGGGAGTTTATTTGACCAGTTAATTTGAGTGAGTGTAGTTGATTACCTTTTGCAAAAAACATTCTGAACATTTGCCTCATGACAATCCGTTTGATAGGAATTAGGGATACACGGATGAAAAAATGGTTGGACACGTACAAAATCAGGAAATAGGTCAAACAGATTAAGAACAAACTTGTTTGTGTAGAAGTATTTGGGTTTAATGTGCTCAGGTTGACATTCCTACCCATCCAGAGATTGGCAGTGTAGTATTTTAGCTATTAATGAGATATATGGTATCAGTTTAAATAATCCTGTTGTAGGACACTGCAGATTGTTACCTTGTCTGAGGAGAAAATGAACTGATGATACATAAAGTTTTAGACATCTAGTTGTGCTTTGACTGAAAAGGTCCCATGATGATAAAACTTGTTTAGAGAGTTGGTCCCTTTTCAACAAGTGGGGGCCCAAGTCCTTCCATGGAAACTTAAGTCTAGAATCAAGGCACCAAGATTTGACCATCAGTAACTGAAAGTATTACCCTTTCTTGCCTAAGATTGTAATCGTAGAAGTTTTAGGGCAGCCTTTTGTGGCATTATGGTGGAACAGAACTGAAATGCTTTTGGTTCCTAACTCACTCGAATGGATCTCTGGCTTAGCTTTCTTTATGGTCTCCTAAATTTCTACTGGGGTTTTAAATCCCAATCTCTTTAATATGGATCTTGTCAGGCTAAGTACTGTGATGTCCTCCTAACTTTGGGTTAAGTCATTAAAAAAAAAAAGCAAAAACAATTGTGAGGACAGAAGAAGAAATGCTTCCTATTTCTTGACAACATGTTTAAAGACTAATCTCAAATTATCCTTGCTTTTTCCTTTTTTGGGGTTAGATTCTGATCTAGGTATGAAAAACTTTCTTTTTAGACAATTTAAATTTATGAACTTGAGTCTTTATTTCATTCTACCACATAACAGATCTTTGGTACTCAATACCTTGGAAGAGAATTTATCACAATAATTTTAATTGAATGCTCAGATATTTCAAGACACTTATTTTTCATGAGAAGTTTATGGTTCTTGAATTAACAAAAGTAGTACCTGCTATGAACTTGGTATATTCTTTTGTAAAAGAGCAAAGCTAACTTTCAAGTCAGTTCATATTATTAGTTGAAGCATTTCTTAACCAGCCCTCTGATCAAACTGAACTTCCTGCTGGGAAGTTTCAAAATGGCATCCTACTGAGTCTTGTTTTAAGACCTTATATAAAGAAAGATCCAGCAGTTCCTTTTCTGTTTGCTCACAGTTTTTAAGAAGCATGTTTCAAAGCTAAAATGGGCTCAAAACCTTTTGCACCCTACATGTACACAGTAGTTAATTTTAACGTACTTTTCATTCATACATTTGCAAGAATGTAGGAAAGCAAATAAAACAAATTATTCGTTGGAAAGCATTGTTTGAGAAGTCACTAATTAGAGGTGTAGACTTAATCTGAAATCCTGTGTTGAGATTTGAAGGAAATGCAGCCTTTGGGAGTGTGGAGCATAGGTTTAAGAAATGCATTTCTGGAGGAAAAAAATGCATTTCTGTCTTTAATGCTGGAAGGCTCAGGATATACCTCTAGGCTAAATTAAAATGTTGAATGAGATGTTAAACTGTCTGCAGGAGAGGTGTTGGTTTTATTGTTGTGCTTTTTTGTTTGTTTGTTTTTTGTTTTTTGGACTAATTATACAAAATGTAACATGGAATGAAAGCATATTGTGAAAGACACTTTTATTGCTCTTAAACTTCATATTAAGGGCTCAGCATTTTCCCTTTCAGATAATCAGTTTGAAAGTTTGTCACCTTGGATTTAGAGCTCTTAGTTTTGAAATGCAGTGTTACTTTTAAATTTTTTGGTAGACTCATTATAAGAATAGTTACTCCTTTGTTTCAGACCCTGTGTTTTCTGCAATAGCTTTCTAACTAATCTCCAGTATCTTTTCCCCTTCATTTGCTTATTGGATTTCTTTATTACATAAGTAATATGTGAATATGTTCTAATTGTAAATGATTCTGGGAATACAGTTAATTCTTTCCATTAATGCCAAATTGTCTACTAAATCATTGGCTTGAAACTAGGCATCCTATATGCCAAAGTTTTTCAAGTACCTTGGCCTGGAGCTTATTGTGTAAGTATTGATCCCTCCCTACTTATAGCAGCATATAACAACTTATGCTTTAGTTAAAAGACTGTTGCACAGTGGTTCCCAAATACATTTTTGCCCCTTTTATCTGGAATGTCATTGTCTGTATCTACAAAAACATTATCCATCATTCTAGTTCATACTCAGATGTACTGTCTATAATCTTTTCCCTGACTTCCCTAAGCAAAATTGATTTCTTACATTCCTCTTGGCTAGTTTCACTTACCTTTACCATGTATTGCCTTATAAGTTGTCTCACTTTATAGTAGGTAAGAAGTCTCCCATCCTCCAAACATATACATACAGTTGCCCTGAATTGTAATTGAATAATACTTCATTTGTTACAGTTGGGTAGATTTATAGAACATGGCGTTCTTGGAAAACGGTACACCCTGGTTTTCTTTTGAGGACACAGACTGTTTTTCTTGGAGCTATATACTTATAATTCTGTTGACATCTTTTAGAAGGTTAAGCTTTAAAATCTAGTCATACAGAATTATGGTGTCATCTGTAGGAAATTGAAGCCCAGGAAAGTGAGGTGACTTCCTTAGTTTAATGTTAGACCAGGTTTTCCTACTCTAGCCTAATGGTGATTCTGTCTTTCCGTACTGCTAAAGTTCAGTACAAGGAAAAGTTCTATGAATCTGATCATGCATCATAAAGGTGAGAATAATCTATGACCAACCACTTATTTTTGGAGGACAAGACACAAGATTTGGGTTTTTCATCTCTTCAGTGTGAAAATATAAAACTCTAGTCTGACAAAAAGATAGTCTTTTGCAATTATCGCGAATGGTCGTTACTTAACCTCAGTGTAATAAACTTGCATTTCCATTGAGGCCTTCAAAGGATGGAGCGACTTAAGTTTTAAAATGTTCTTCAGTACTGTAAATTGAATTGTGACAGATAATTTGAGCAAGTTTTCTTGTGGTGTAGTTACAGTTTTAAGATAATGTAGCTCTAAGAAGGGTACTCTGTTATTATTTTTTAGTTATCTTAAATACATAGTGCATAGCTTTATAATTTTACACATGCTACTGGGAAGATGCTTCTGAATATTCAGTTGATTTCAGATCAGGAACTTGGTTCTTTTCTGATTTTGAAGTAAGCATGCTTTTTGGGCTCTTTTCACTTTTCCAGTTTTTAAATATGAATGGTTATTTGCTAACACAGTTGTTTAAACTATGCTGATGTACAGATTGTCGTAATTCTAAAATTGTGAAGTGACTTCCCTGGCGATCCAGTGGTTAAGACTGCGCTTCCACTTCAGGGGTTGCGGGTTTGATCCCTGGGGTCAGGGAACTAAGATCCCACATGCTGAGTGGCCAAAAAATAAGTAAATAAGTAAAATAAGGTGAAATAAAATTGTGAAGCTATCTACACAAGGCTGTTAAATGCGCTTTAAAAGTTAGTATTAAGGTTCTGTTGCCCTTTTTTTTGGCCACACCGCGCAGCATGTGGGATCTTAGTTCCCTGACCCCAGGGATCGAACCCGTGCCCCCTGTATTGGAAGCGCAGAGTCTTAACCACTGGACCACCAGGGAAGTCCCAGTCAACTCTTGATCCATTTGCCTTTATCCTTGGCAAAGCTTTCATTTCAAACCCATTTATTACCTGTCGACCATAATGTTCTTGAATATTTCCTTATCCCTTGCCAGCTGGGTTCTAAAAAAAAAGTTTTACACTAGACCTTTCTAAGCCCAGTAATACATAATTTGGGGATGTCCTTGATTTGGATTACTCATATTAGTGCTTTTTATTCTTTAGGTAATGAAGAGGTAAGTGTACCATGTATATATATCCACTGTTATGGCATGGATATTTAAGGAATATTCCTGTTCCCTTTTCAAACAGACAGTTATACCAAAGATTACAGAAGTTGAGGTTGTCTGTCCAAAGGTAAAATGTAAAAATTACTTGAAAGTATTTCATTTTGATTTTTGTCTTCTTCAATCAGTAAGCCCTCAAAGGATTCTGGCAACCGCAAAACGTTGGTATGGTAACTTACTTTAATATAGTAACCTTGTTTTGGGATATTTGTGTATAGCTTTGTAGGGTTCTCCTGTGTTTGGGTTTTATTAATTTCCCCTTAATGTGCTATTATCTACCTTGCTTTCTACCCTTGTTCCCCTGTAGTTTATTCTCAGTTCATCATCTGGAGTGATTCTTATATTTTTAAAAATTATATTGTGTCTTCTGCTCAAAACCACCCATTGATTCTCCTTTGTCTTTAGTAAAAGCCAAAGAAAGTCTTTTTATCACCTACAGGATTTAGCCCTGCCCTATACCTCTTCATATGTTTCCCCTTCTCCCCAGCTTACTCTCTTCACTCTCCCCCTCACTAAGTTTACTTCAGCTACACTTGGCCTCCATACTTTTTCTCACATATGCCATGTACTCTCTGAGGAAGGCTTTGCATTAACTGACAGTCCCTCTGTCTGGAACATTCTTCTCTCAGATATGTCCATGGCTAAACCCCCTCAGCTCCTTAAAATTTCAAATACTACTTTCTCCATAAGGCTTACTCTGACCACCCTACTTTGCAATCTCCTCCCGCCCTCCCCACCCCAGTGTGGTTCACCTTTACCCTTGCTATTTTTCCATAGTACTTAGTGTCTCTTGAAATGCTTGATAATTTTTTTATGATTAGTTTCTTTCCCCCAGTGGGAATGCAGGGATGTATGCATGGCTGTTCACTGATGTATCTCAAATACCTGACACATAGTAAGTACTCAACAAGTATTTGACTAGGTTAATATACATAATAGTAGTGTGTAAACTGTTTCTCTGATAAGTTTTGGTAGCCACTTCACATTAGCCATATACTATTTCCTACCATTTGATGGATTTAAGTTGTGCTTGGCTTTGTATTAACTTTGGAAAGCCAAACTTGAGGTGTTCGCATGTAGGGCCCACCCTGCAGAAAGTGGATGCAGGGCTTCCCTGGTGGTGCAGTGGTTGAGAGTCCGTCTGCCGACGCTAGGGGACATGGGTTCGTGCCCCGGTCCGGGAAGATCCCACATGCTGCAGAGCGGCTGGGCCCATGAGCCATGGCCGCTGAGCCTGCCGTCCGGAGCACGGGAGAGGCCACAACAGTGAGAGGCCCACGTACAGGGGAAAAAAAAAAAAAAAAAAAATAATAATAATAAATAAACAAAGTGGATGCAAAAGCTCTTTTCTCAATAAGGACACTATTGATTTTGGGGCAGAATAGTTTATTGGTGGTGCTGTCCTCCTTCCTTGCAAGATGTTTATTGCATCTCTAATGCTCATTGAATGCCAGTGGCTCTCCCTTTCAAAATGCTTTTGGAGATGATATCGCCCTCTAGTTTATAAATACCAGTAAATACCCTTTTGGGGTTCATGTTTGTTGTCAGGGTTATTTTACTTAACTTTTATCCAACTATTGTTGGGGTAAGTCACAAATTTACTTAAAATTATTTTAATTTTACAACAGCATATGTGAAAACACTACATATAGAAAAGGAGTACCATATTTCACTGATTATAAAACAAATTTTTAACATTTTAACACCTCTGAAATTGGGATGTATCATGTCAGGAAAAATACTGCCAAATAAAGTTTGTAAGTGATACATAAAATAGTGATGCTATCACAATTAAAGACAAACCAACCCGAAATGAGATTATGGAAAATTATCTCCACCTTTGATGGATGATGAAGGTAGAAGAAATTTACCAAACTTTTGACTACATTTTGTTTCCTGTTAAGTCTAGTCAGATTGTATTTTAGGGACCTAGAAATTGAATACGGTATTGGACTTATTTAGCAGGGTTATGGAAAATTTTTTTTTCTTTCTGTACGTGGGCCTCTCACTGTTGTGGCCTCTCCCGTTGCGGAGCACAGGCTCCGGACGTGCAGGCTCAGCGGCCATGGCTCACGGGCCTAGCCGCTCCGCGGCATGTGGGATCTTCCCGGTCCGGGGCACGAACCCGTGTGCCCTGCATCGGCAGGTGGACTCTCAACCACTGCGCCACCAGGGAAGCCCTATGGAAAATTTTTGATGTCCTCAAAGCTGGTTGTTTGGTTGGGAGTGGTGGCAAAGAAGAGATAGGGAATAAACCCAAGGTATGTCCCCAGGCACTGATGAAAAGGATAATACACATGAAACAATAGAGAACAGTGTGATTAAATTTTAACAGTATGTGTCATGCATACTGAAGGGAAGGGAAGGTAGATCGGCACATCAACCTGTACACAATCTGATGTGTTTGGAAGGTTTCAGAGGGGCAGGGGCTTGAGCTAGGCCCTGGTCTTATTACCTGATGGTTTTGTCCTCTTTATTTGCTTGCCTCCTGGTAACCACTAACGTCCCTCTCGAAGGTACTAGGGATCTCCTGGTTGGTAATTCTGATAATTTGTAATAGTTTCTTTTTTTTTTTATACCACCAAATGTATGTCATAAGATCTCTCCCCCATGGTTTTCATAGACTATTATGGATGTATTAGTTATCAGTTGCTGTACAACAAATTACCCCCAAATTTAGCTATTTAAAGCTTCTTTGCTTTTTACTATTTCACAGGCACAACCTGGCTAGATGCTTCTGACTCAGTGTCTCTCCCAAAGTTGCAGTGCAAGTATTCACAGGCCATACTCATCTCGTGTCTGAAGGGTCGTGAGAAGGGTCTGAAGGGTACAAGCTTACTCATGTAGCAGTTGGCAGGTCTCAGATCCTTGCCGGCTATTGTTTGGGACATATCAGTTCCGTGCCACATTGCCCTCTCCACAGGGTTACTCGCAACATGACTGCTTGCTTCTTTCTGTCAGAGCACAGGCTCGGAGAGAGGTAAACCAGACAGAAGTCAGTCTTCTTGTAACTTAATCTTGGAAATGGCTTTCTGTTCTCTTATTTTGAAGCAATGTTTAAGGTCCAGCCCACACTTAAGGGGAGCAGATTACTTAAAGGTGTAAATATTAGGCAGGGATCTTTGGGGTTATTTTAGAGGCTGCCTACCACAGTGGACAAAGATTCTTCCTTGGAGCTCCCTTAGGGATGCTGTCTGTTTCTAGGTTTTACTTATTACCATTAAGAAGAGGACTCTCCTTGGTTTCTGATATTAATCACTGTTTCTTCCACCTCTCTGTCCACTCTTTGTTTCCCTTTTTGACTTCCTTTGTTTTCTTCTTATTGAAGTATAGTTGATTTACAATGTTATGAGTTTCAGGTGTACAACGTAGTGATTCAATGTTTTTATAGGTTATACTCTATTTAAAATTACTATAAAATATTGGTTATATTCCCTGTGCTGTACAATATATCCTTAGAGCTTATTTATTTTATACATAGTAGCTTGTACCTCTTAATCCCTTGCCCCTGTCTTGCCCCTCCTCCCATCCGTCTCCACCCTTTAACCACTAGTTTGTTCTGTCTGTGAATCTGTTTCTGTTTTGTTATATTCATTTGTGTTTTTTTTAAGATTTCACATATAAGATAGCATACAGTATTTTGTCTTTGACTCCACTAAGCATAATACCCTGTAGGTCCATCCATGTTGTTGCAAATGGCAGAATTTCTTTTTTTTTTTTTTGGCTGAGCCACATGGCATGTGGGATCTTAGCTCCCCGACCAGGGATTGAACCCACGCCCCCAGCAGTGGGAGCACGGAGTCTTAACCAGTGGACCACCAGGGAAGTCCCTCTTTTTTTTTTATGGCTGAGTAATAGTCCATTTTATATATGTGTGTATATAAATGGGCACATCTACTTTATCTGTTCCTCTGTTGATGGACACTTACGTTGCTTTCATATCTTGGCTTTTATAAATAATGCTGCTATGTGCATTGAGGTACATGTATCTTTTCAAACTAGGGTTTTAATTTTCTTCTGACATATACCTAGGAGTGGAATTGCTGGATCATATGGTAGTTCTGTATTTAGGGTTTTTTTTTTTTTAATATTTATTTGGTTGTGCCAGGTCTTAGTTGCAGCTCCTGGGCTCCTTAGTTGCAGCATGCATGTGGGATCTATTTCCCTGACCAGGAGTCGAACTAGGTCCCCTGCATTGGGAGCTCAGAGTCTTAACCACTGCACACCAGGGAAGTCCCTGTTTTTAGTTTTTGAGTTCCTCTGTTTTGGGTTTTTTTTTTTTTTTTCTTTTTGCGGTATGCGGGCCTCTCACTGTTGTGGCCTCTCCCGTTGCGGAGCACAGGCTCCGGATGCGCAGGCCCAGCGGCCATGGCTCACGGGCCCAGCCGCTCCGCGGCACATGGGATCCTCCCAGATCGGGGCACGAACCCGTATCCCCTGCATCGGCAGGCGGACTCTCAACCACTGCGCCACCAGGGAGGCCCTTGGGTTTTTTTTTTCACCTTCCCTTAAGTGCTAAGCTTCCTTAGGACTCTCTATAGCAGGGGTCCCCAACCCCTCCCCCCAACACAGCAGGAGGTGAGCGGCGGGCAAGCGAGAGAAGCTTCGTTTGCTTCTCCCCATCATAGCTCGCATTACCACCTGAACCATTGCTCAAAATTACTGCCCGAACCATCCCCCCGCCCCCCCCCAGTAGAAAAATTGTCTTCCACAGAACTGGTCCCTGGTGCCAAAAAAGGTTGGGGAACCGCTACTCTATAGGCCCTCTCTTATTCTCATTTCTGTAGTTCTCCCATGCTATCATCTATATGTTGATGACACTGAGATGAGTTATTAGCAGCCCACACTTTCCATGCTTCAGACTGTAAATCTAACTGCCCAGTGGATTTCGTCTGTATGCTTTACTCCAGGCATGCCTCGTTATCTTTCTTGCCCTTCACACTTTGTCTTCCTCAGTTGTTTCATGTCAGGAGTGAGTGGAACCCAGCTGCTTAGTCTGGAAAGATGAGTGTTTGATTCCTCCTCTTTCTTCACTTCTTTCCTTATTCTTTACAGTTTTACTTATTCTTTACAGTTTTAGAATCCTTGCAGTTCCCTCTTGAGTGCATTCACTTCTTTTTCCCACTGATAGTCTTAATTTCTCTGTGACCTACTCTTTACTTTCTCAGTGTTTCACATTGTCAAGAGTAACTCCTAAAAGTTTTCACCCAACCATGTCCTCTTTTGGTAGGCAAAAGCAGGCTAGGGTTGTAACAAACAACCCCAAGGTATCAGTGGCTTAGCAAAGTCGACATTTATACTCAGATGACTTTCCTCAGATAACTTTCATTGAGAGTGTTCATTTAGGTTACCTTCTATGTTGTAATTCAAGAACCCAAGCTCCTTCCATCTTTTGGTGCCACCCTCCTCTAGGTGTTAGGAGTTCTGTTCATAGCTGGTGCTTGGTGAGAGAACCAGAGGGTCGTGGTGCTTGGTGAGAGGACCAGAGGGTCGTGAGTAGGAGGTTTTATGGACCAGTGGCTGGTATCATATTTGGCCTACATTTCATTGGGTATAACTTAGTTTGTTGGCCACACCTGTGCAAGAGGCTGAGAAATATAGTCTAGCTGTTTATCCAGGAAGAGGAAACAGATTTGATGATTATCTAATCAGACTCTGCCACTTCCCTATTCCCTAAGACATATCTAAGGCAATCCAAATAGCTTCCAGGATTGTCTTTATGATAAAATGCAAAATTCTGAAATGGATTCTGCACATACTAGAGAAGAAACCTACAAAATGAGACCCACGAAATGAGCCTACCTTCAGAAGGCTTTTCCTCTTAGCTAGTAACAGGATGAGTGTGTTGGGGGGGGTCCCCCAGGACTACCATCCCCAGGTTCAGGTTCAGTAATTCACTAGAAGGGCTCACAGGACTTGGCATATGGTTGTACTCAGGGTTATGATTTATTACAACAGAAGGATACAAAGCAAAATCAGGAAAGGGAAAATGCATATGGGGTGGAGTCCAGAGAAAACTAGGCTCATTCTCCTGAGCACGAGCCTCTCCTAGTGCCTCTCCCAGTGGAGTCACGCAGGACCTACTTAATTCCTCCAGCAATTGTGACAGCATATGTGTATGAAATGTCTCCCGGCAGGGAAGCTTATTAGAAACTCAGTGCCTAGGTTGGTCATGTAGGCACCTTCTGCCTACCACATAGCAAAATTCCAGGTTCCCAGAGGGAAAGCAGGTGTTCAACATAAACCACATTTTTGGGTACAGTTTAGGCACAGTGAGCCACTCTTATTAGTTCTGGGAGTGGGAATTCGTTCTCTCAAAATCCAAATTCTGACACTGGCCAAGAGCCAACCTGGCAAGCCTTCCTAGGTATAGCAGCCTCAGGCCTTCTATGTTAAATTAACTCTTCTGCACAGTGACTGAGGTTCAGACCTCTATAGATTGGGATTCTGTATAGAGAACCTTAGAATCTGCAAAAAAAAAAAAAAAAAACTTTATTGACTTAAGTTTTCTTTTTTCTTTTTTTTGGCTGTATTGGGTCTTGGTTGCTGCGCGCGGGCTTTCTCTAGTTGCGGCAAGCGGGGGCTACTCTTTGTTGCGGTGTGCGGGCTTCTCATTGCGGTGGCTTCTCTTGTGGAGCACGGGCTCTAGGTGCACAGACTTCAGTAGTTGTGAGTGGGCTCAGTAGTTGTGGCTTGCGGGCTCTAGAGCGCAGGCTCAGTAGTTCTGGCACACGAGCTTAGGTGCTGCTCGGCATGTGGGATCTTCCCGGACCAGGGCTCGAACCCATGTTCCCTGCATTGGCAGGCAGATTCTTAACCACTGTGCCACCAAAAGAAGCCAGAAAATTACTTCTCTATCAGTGGGGGAACAAAGTTCAATTCCCTTTCCAGCTTCCTTCATCTAACTTTTCATTTATGGTTACCGTTTGTATCCTTATAGATACTTTGCATATAAGGACATACATACACATGTCACTTGCTTTTAAAAACCCTAATAGATATTTCCAACCTTTCTAGCTCCTTTTTTTAGTGTTAAATGATATTCCATTTTATGATTTACTTAACCAGTGCCCTTTTTTTTTTTTTTTTTTTTTGCGGTATGCGGGCCTCTCACTGTTGTGTCCTCTCCCGTTGCGGAGCACAGGCTCCGGACGCGCAGGCTCAGCGGCCATGGCTCACGGGCCCAGCCGCTCCGCGGCATATGGGATCCTCCCAGACCGGGGCACGAACCCGTATCCCTTGCATCGGCAGGCGGACTCTCAACCACTGCACCACCAGGGAGGCCCAACCAGTGCCCTTTTGATGGATGCCTAGGCAGTTCTCAATTGATAACGTTTTAAACAGTTTGTCTGGGACTTCCCTGGTGGTCCGGTGGTAAAGAACCCACCTTGCAAAGCAGGGGACGTGGGTTGGAGCCATGGTCAGGGAACTAAGATCCCACATGCTGCGGGGCCACTGAGCTCTCATGCCTCAACTGGGGAGCCTGTGTGCCACAAACTACAGGGACCACATGCTCTGGAACCTGCGCACCACAACTACAGAGCCCATGCATCTTGGATCCTGCCTGCCACAACTAGAGAGAAAACCCACACACCACAACGAGAGAGAAGCCCGCGCGCCGCAACAAAAGATCCTGCATGCCTCAACGGAAGATCCCGCTTGCCGCAACTAAGACCCTGCGCAGCCAAAAATAAATAAAATAAATAAATAATAAAGTAAATCTTAAAGAAAAAATAAAGAGTTGGTCATTTCCTGGATGAAAAAGAAACGAGTTAAAAGACAAAGTGCAGAGATGGGGGTTGAGGGGCCTAAAGCTCTTACTATTCATCGCTTTCTGTAAGGTTGGAGATATTTATATCAGGAAATGGCATTAAAACAGTTAGGGATTTCTCTGGTGGCACAGTGGTTAAGAATCTGCCTGCCAATGCAGGAGGACACGGGTTCGATCTCTGGTGTGGGAAGATCCCACATGCTGTGGAGCAGCTAAGCCAGTGTGCCACAACTACTAAGCCCACGTGCCTAGAGCCCATGCTCCGCAACAAGAGAAACCACTGCAATGAGAAGCCTGCACACCGCAACGAAGCAACTAGAGAAAGCCCGTGCGTAGCAACGAAGACTTAACACAGCCAAAAAAAACCCCAAAACAATTAAACTCTTTAAAATATTGATTTTGAAGTTATAATACAAGTTTTTAAAATCATACATTTATTGCTCTATTGTCATGTCTTCACAACTCTACTACTTAGTAGCTGCAAGTTAAACTTTCTCTTTAAAGTTGGGATAATATCTTCCTCAACAAGTTAACAGGTTTAAATAAACTAATATAGTTGACCCTTGAACAGCCTGAGAGTTGGAGCGCACCAACAGATTTGAATTAAAAAATTCACGGGTTACTTTACAGTTGGCTCTTTTTATCCATGGATTCAAACAACTTTGGATATAGTACTGTATTGAAAAACATCCGCATATAAGTGGACCCTCTCATTTCAAACCCCTGTTGTTTAAGTGTCAACTGTATGTAAAATGCTTAGAACAATTCTAGTATTTAAGTGTTTGTTGTGATTATGCTCCTATAAGTTATCCTATTATGTACACAGTAATTATAACTGAAATATTAATAAGTGAGCCAACATTTTGGATGAATGGCTTGGAACTGTGCAGTGTAAATCTAGAGTCCCTGCCTCCTGGATGAATATTAAATATCAGGGTATGTATTTTGTTTTAAGTTAGTGCTTAGTTGGTCATGAAGTTCTGTAGAAAATAGTGAGCTCTCTTAAAACCAAAGGAAGAAGTGGGACATCTGGGAAAATTAGTAATGGTTGCTTCTGGATGCTAGAGTAGATACTTTTCCCTGATTTATATGGGCCATTAGTACTTTGCAACTTTGTCCATTATGGTAACACTACCCACATGTGGCTTTTTTTTTTTTGGCCGCACCACAATGCATGTTGTATCTTAATTCCCCAACCGGCGATCGAACCTGAGCCCCCTGCGTTGGCAGCATGGAGTCTTAACTACTGGACCGCCAGGGAGGTCCCTAATTTTATACTAAGATTAGTTAAAATTAAGTAAAATATTAAAAATTCAGTTTTTCAGTCACCCTAGCCACATTTCAAGTAGCCACATGTGGTTAGTAGCTGCCACATTGAACAGTGCAGTTGTGGAACATTTCCATAATTGGAGAAAATGAATGAGAGAAGAAGGCTCAACTCAGCTTCTAATCAGGATGCTACTTTTAAGACTTGGGAATTTTCAAGGTCAGACTTTGGTATTAGTAGACCTCAGAATTCTATGTATTTTTAATACTGGAAGTTGGGGGTTCAATAAACTGATAGCTTTGGGTCTGGTCTATTTAAACCTAGAGCAAGTTAGGTGATAACTATGAAGGTTGCTATGGGAAACCAAAGTGTCTTTACAGACATGTCTTTGGTCCAGCTGAAAGAAATTAAGGGGAGAAAAAGGAATCAGTGGGAGGGGCTTTCCCTATCTTAGTAGCAAGAGATTGCCTTAAGCTATACTTTCCTTAAACTAATCCCAGAACTATTTATAAAGTCAGTGGTTTTCTAACTTTAAAATGCATAAGAATCACCTCCAGAGTTTAAAATGCAGTGTCCTGTTCTCTTTCCCCAAAGATTTTGACCCTTTTGGTGTAGGGTGATGCTTAGGAATCAGCATTTTATTTATTTTTAATTTTTAAATTATTTTTTTTTTTGGCCATGCTGCGCAGCTTGCAGGATCTTACTTCCCTGACCAAGGATTGAACCCCTGCCCACAGCAGTGAAAGCTCAGAGTCCTAAACACTGGATAGCCAGGGAATTCCCAGGAATCAGCATTTTAAATACCTCTCTTTCTTCTCCGAGTTCTTATATACAATTGCCTTAGTTGCAAACATTACAGTAAATTCTGTATTCTGTTAAGCCCCTTGAGATCAGTGTTTACTTTTGTGTTTTCTATAGCATCTAAAGTTATGTACATGGTATATGGTTAGGCTCAAGTGTTTGAATTAATAGGAATGCCACCTCTGGCAGATGATTTTTATGGTACACTGGAGTGAAATGGAAAAGAAGCATTTGACATTTTGCATAATCCTGATAAAATAAGGGATGATAATAGTAAAAATTTTTCAGTTAAAAATATTTCAAAGTTTAATGAATTTGGCCTTGTTTCTGTAATCAGGATTATGTCGGTTTTATGCTTGAAAAGGCTACATACATTTTAATCTCCAAATTGTTAACAGTCATCATCAAAGAGAAGCCTCATTTGCATAAATAAATATGTGATACATTTAAAACATTTTTTCAAGCCATTCAAAAATTTTAAATTGAAATGCTTAAAGATAAAGGCTCATCCTTTTTTATTGACAAAATGTAATACCTTTCGAAAAATGTGAATGTATTTTGAGCCCAACATTAAAAATGATGTGAAAGTAAAGACGAAGCTTTAATTTGAGAGTGTGTGTGCATAGCAGCATTGCAGCTGTCTTGGATGCCACTTAAACAGAGAAGACAAGAGATTTAAGGGTATTAATTGCTCCTGTCAGAAGCCAACCACTCAGCTTTACCATATCATCACTCTGGACCAGTCAGTAACAATTTGGTCTGCCTGGCTATACTCCTTTAGCATGTGGTTTGTGAACTTCTCCAGCAGCTCCACTGAAGAGATTTAACAGTTGTTTACTTTTTAGCTAGCTGTTAAAGCCGATATTGAGGTGATAGAGCATCATCCACTGTGCTTGTAATGGATACCTCCTGTTGTTGCCTTGAGGGCTTAGGAGATCCTTATCCCTGCTATACCTCCTGCCTCTTAAAGATAAGCCCTTTTGGGAAAGCTATGATATAGTTGAGGCCTAATTTTACAAATGGGGAGGGGGAAGCATAGAGGTTCATCACTTATTCAAGGTAATTTACCCTTGTGTTATGTGTAGTTACTGGTCTTATGGCTTTAAATTTTTAAAAATTGCTTAAACTTAGCTTAAATTTTCATTTTGTAAAAATTACCATATACTTGTAAAAATTAAAATACACTTGAGTACCAAGTGAATTTTTGGAAATCCCATCACATGCTTGTAATTCCTGCTTTAAATTATAAAGGTAATACATGACCCCATCCCCAGTTTTATTAAGAAAAGTTTCACATGTACAGAAAAATGCAAAGAATAATACAGTGAACAATCCCATAACTTCTTCCTAGATTAAACAGTTAACGTTTTGCCATGTTTATTTTCTCTATATTTCTATATTTTTACTGAAGTATTTGATCCCAGATGTTTCAGCATGTATCTCCTACAAATTAAGACTTTCTGGCATAGTCATAGTACATCTAAGAATATTAAATACTTAAAAAATTTTTTTTATTAGAGTATAGTTAATTTACAATGTTGTATTAGTTTCAGGTATACATCAAAGTGAATCAGTTATACACATACATATACCCACTGATTCCTTTCCCATATAGGCCATTACAGAGTGTTGAGTAGAGTTCCCTGTGCTATACAGTAAGTCCTTATTAGTGACCTATTTTGTATATAGTAGTGTGTATATGTCAATCCCAATCTCCCAATTTATCCCTCCCAGAATATTAAATACTTCTATAATATCCAGTCAGTTTAAAAACTTCCCCAGATGCCTCAAGAATATCTTTTGTAGCTTCTAAAAAATTTATTTATTTATTTATTTGTCTGCGGCAGGTCTTAGTTGAGGCACGTGGTCTCTTAGTTGTGGCATGTGGGATCTAGTTCCCTGACTAGGGATCGAACCTGGCTGGGCCCCTTGCATTGAGAGTGCGGAGTCTTAATCACTGGACCACCCTTTTATAGCTTTTTTCAATCAAGCTCAGATTACTGTTCACGTTAAACCTTTTCATTTTGGTTTTGTATTCTAGAACAGACCCCACTTTTTCCTCTCTCTTCTTGCTGACTTTCTCTCTGGCTCGTATAGGCCAGTAGTCTGGTAGAATAATCCAACACTTGGATTTGTCTGATTAGGTTCTCATGTATAGTTAAACTTGTTCCTTAAAACCCTTTATTTCCTGTGAATTGATAGGTGTAGAGGTGTGGTTAGGTTTATGAGGTGTGGTTAGGTTTATGTTAGCCATCTTTGGCAAGAATACTCCAAAGTGACACTTCATATTGCAACCTATCAGTAGGCACATTTGTTGGGTATTCTCACCATTAGTAACTTGATCATTTATTTAAGGTAGTGACAGCCATATCTCTATGGTAGAGGGACATTTTTTTCCCTTTGTAATTAGTGGGTAATACTGTACAAATGTCCCACCTGAGGTTTTTTAGGCATTGGTGATTCTTGCCTGAATCAGTTTTTATACTGGGCAGGGGTATTACAGAATAGTAACTTTATTTTTCTTTTATACTTTCTAAATTTGTTAGCCAGCACCTTTCTGGTGCATCTTGTCTTTCCTCTTTAAGTATAATCATGGATTTAGGGATTCTTATTCACTGTATTATAGTTGTAGTCAATTTTTTTTTACTCTGTGATTTATTGGAAGGAACTTTTATCCATAGTGGCTTACTGAAATTTCAGATTTAGATAACACATTTTCATTTAATCTTCTGTTTATGTCAGGATGCTTAACTGTTTGGAATTTTCTTCATCTGCACACATATGAAGAACTTAGAATTCATAGAAAGAAATTTGTGGCTGCAAAAAGTAAACTTGATCACCAGTGTGTGTGGATTCAAAAATATATGTTTGAGATAAATTAACAATTTAGAGTATACAGATTGGCAATAGTAAAATCACCAGATTATTTCTATGTTTTGTTCCCTCAAGCATTTCTAAATGATGCTGCATTTAGGGAAGATTGTAGAAACATTGGTTATAAGTTCATTTTGGTGCTCAGATAGACCCAAAATTAGAAGAATCCTTTTAATTGGCTCGTTTCTCTCTAATGAAATTTTTGAGTGTTTCCTATTTTTGTCATAGGATGAGCCAAACTCACCTTGCATCTTCCTCGTTAGTCATATCTCCAAGGAACCTTGGTTCTTTTTAGTATTTAGAAACCATGATCCAGAAGTTAGATGGGCTCATTGCTTTTGGGGTATCATTTAAGGTGTATAACACATTGATTTGATACATTTATATTGCAATATAATTGCCATTGTACTGTTAGCTACCATCTCTATCAGTGTATAATTATCATTTCTTCTAGTGGTAGGAACAGTTAAGATCTTAGCAGATTTAATGTTTATAATACAGTTTTGTTGTGTGTAATTACTGTACTGTGTATTAGATCTCCAGGACTTATTTATCTACTAGTTGCAAGTGTGTACCTTTAAACACCCAGTCCCCCACCCCCAGTAACCACCATTCCACTCAGTTTTTTCAAGTTCAATTTTCTTACATTTTAATTAATTAATTTTAAAATAAATTTTATTTATTTTTGGCTGCTCTGGGTCTTCATTGCAGCGCGCAGGCTTTTCATTGCGGTGGCTTCTCTTGTTGTGGAGCACGGGCTCTAGGTGCGCAGGCTTCAGTAGTTGTGGCTCATGGGCTCAGTAGTTGTGGCTTGCAGACTCTAGAGCGCAGGCTCAGTAGTTTTGGCGCATGGGCTTAGTTGCTCCGTGGCATGTGGGATCTTCCCAGACCAGGGCTTGAACTTGTGTCCCCTGCATTGGCTGGCAGGCGGATTCTTAACCACTACGCCACCAGGGAAGTCCCTTAATTTATTTTTTATTAAGATACACTTAACATATTAGTTTCAGGTGTACAACATAATGATTTGAAATTTGCATATATTTCAAAATGATCACAATAAATCTAAACATCACCACACATAGTTATGAAAAAATCTGTTTTTTCCTTTTTCCCTGACTTTCAAGGTTTATTCTAAAAGTTGTACATTCTAAATGTTGTACATTACATCCCCAGGACTTATTTACTTTATAACTGGAAACTTGTACCTTTTGACCACCTTCACATAAAAATTTAATACATGCCTACCTCTGGAAAGCATCCATCGGTTATCAGCTCTCTGTATCTATAAGTTAGGTTGGGGAGGTTTTCTTTGTGGAATAGAGGGAAGTCATGGTCTTTGTCTGACTCATCTCACTTAGCATAATGTCCTCAGGACCCAACCATGTTATAGCAAATGGCAGGATGTTTTTTCCCCCTCATGGCTGAATAGAATTCCATTGTATACAGAGTTGACTCTTGAGCAATGTGGAATAAGGGGCATCAGTTCCCACATATAACTTTACAGTTGGTGTCATTATGTGCAGTTCCACATCTAACCACAGATCGTGTAGTGCCGTAGTACATATTTACTGACAAAACCTGCGTATAGGTGGAAGTCCCTGGTTTTTTTCTTTTTTATGATTGCTTTGGCTATTCAGGATCTTTTGTGGTTTCATAAAAATTTTAGGATTTTTTTGGCTTCCCTGGTGGCGCAGTGGTTGAGAGGCCGCCTGCCGATGGCAGGGGACACGGGTTTGTGCCCCGGTCCGGGAGGATCCCACATGCCATGGAGCGGCTACGCCCGTGAGCCATGGCCGCTGAGCCTGCGCGTCTGGAGCCTGTGCTCTGCGATGGGAGAGGCCACAACAGTGAGAGGCCCGTGTACTGCACAAAAAAAAAAAAAAAAAAAAAAAAAAATTTAGGATTTTTTTTTTTTCCTATGGAAAATGCCGTTGGAATTTTGTTAAGGATTGTGTTGAATCTATAGATGGCTTTGGGTAGCAGGGACATTTTAACAATATTAACTCTTTCAATGCATGAACATGGAATGTCCTTCCATTTGTTCCTGTCATCTTTTTTTTTAAGTTTATTTATTTATTTATTTTTGGCTGCATTGGATATTGGTTGCTGCACACAGGCTTTCTCTAGTTGTGGCGAGCGGGGGCTACTCTTCGTTGTGGTGCGCAGGCTTCTCATTGCGGTGGCTTCTCCTGTTGCAGAGCACAGGCTCTAGGTGTGCGGGCTTCCGTAGTTGTGGCACACGGGCTTAGTTGCTCCGCGGCATGTGGGATCTTCCTAGACCAGGGCTTGAACCCGTGGCCCCTGCACTGGCAGGCGGATTCTTAACCACTGCACCACCAGGGAAAGTCCCCTGTTCCTGTCATCTTTCTATTGATTTCTTTAAACAGTTTTGTAGTTTTCATTGTACAGTCTGGTATGTTTTATTAGACTCAATCAGGAAATTTTAAAAATGAGTTCCTGTTGATACTTCTATTTCGAATAAAATATTCCAGGTTTTTAAAAGTTTCATCTTTACTGCATTGATCTGCACTGAATCTGGATTCCTATTAATTTATTTGCTAATTTAATTTTTTGTATCCAGTAATATATAAAAGTAGCTTAAAATTGCAATGAAATATTATTGCTCACAGTAAGCTTATTGAGTCAAATTTCTTTGAATTTTCTCTGTTCTTAAAAATATATCCCACTGTACATCAAGGATGTTCAGATACTGTGTTCAGTAGTTACTTGTAATATTCGTTTTCACTGTGTTCTTTGTTACCAGCTTGATATTCCAGTTCATTCTTTGTGCTTGATATTATTTTTTTTCTTTTTCTTTTTTTTTTTTTTTTTTTTGTGGTACGCGGGCCTCTCACTGTTGTGGCCTCTCCCGTTGCAGAGCACAGGCTCCAGATGCGCAGGCCCAGTGGCCATGGCTCACGGGCCTAGCCGCTCCACGGCATGTGGGATCTTCCCGGACTGGGGCACGAACCTGCGTCCCCTGCATCGGCAGGCGGACTCTCAACCACTGCGCCACCAGGGAAGCCCTAGTTTTTTTCTTATTTAATTAAATTTCAAACATAAATATGGTTCAAAAGTCAAAACCATATAAAAGATACAGTCTGTGAATTTTTGTTCTGATTTCTGTGTGTTCTACCCAGTTCTCACCCACTCCAGTATAGGTAACTTTTTATTAGTTTATGTCTGATCTTTCCTGTGTATTTTTTGCAAAAAAGCAACTACGTATATGTATGCATATATACAAAACAAAAAGTAGCATATATATAGAAATTAAAGCTTAAACAAAGAGTAGACTACTTTGTACATAGTCCGAGATGTTTATTCACCAGTCATCAACTCATGGCCATTCCTTTGCTATGATAAATATTGCTGCAGTGAATAACATTGTGCATATGTTATATGCATGAAGTGTATAGATTTCTTGGACTTATTTAAAAATGGAATTTTAAGTGAAAGCCTCTCTGTAATCTATTAATCTAGAGCTTATTTTTTTTGCACGTTAACATGGGTGTGTTTATGGGATGGGATCATGCTGTTCAGAGTACTGCAGCTTTTCAGTCAGTGTCATGGGTGTTCTTTTACATAACACTTAGAGGATTAACTATAAACCACAACTGCTTCAGTATTCCTTAGATTGGATGTTTAGGAAACAATTTGTAATACTGTGTAGTGTTCTCCAGTTAAAATGTGAAGTAATTTTACATAAGTTGGACTTCTATATACCATTTTATAAGCTTTCTTTCATTTTCCAGTGTGTAGTGAACTTTTACAGCAAAACTACTTTTTAAATGTCTTTCACATGTTGGGTGGGATTCCATTGCATGTAGGTAGATAATCCTTCACTGATGGATATATGGATTGTTTCTAAAATTTTAAATATTAGGAAAAGTACTGAGAACACGCTTAAACAGTCTTCCAGAATTGCTGTTTTACTTTTTTTTTTTTTTTTTTTGCGGTACGCGGGCCTCTCACTGTTGTGGCCTCTCCCATTGCGGAGCGCAGGCTCCGGACACGCAGGCTCAGAGGCCATGGCTCACGGGCCCAGCCGCTCCGCGGCATGTGGGATCTTCCCAGACCAGGGCACGAACCCGTGTCCCCTGCATTGGCCGGCGGACTCTCAGCCATTGCGCCACCAGGGAAGCCCTGTTTTACTTTTTATACAACTATATCTTTGGGAGATTTTTTGTTATCACTGTTCAGGTAACAGCTGTCTTATAGTATATTGCTGTCAGATGTCAGTGCCCTTTCATTCATAGTGTTAAATTGAGAAATGCTGGGGGGAATAACAGTAGTAGAATTACTGCTTGGAAGGATTTAGTGTTTTTGTTGCAAGATTGTTGCTATTATTGTTTCCACTGTTGAAATCCCAGCGCTGTGATAACAAGTCCTTTGGGGTTTTGGAAGACTTATGCCTGTGTACATTTTTAATAATGAAGATAAGGAGGCCAATTGAAGTGGTAGCTGTTTTTGAACTGTTCTTTAAGACTTTGCCTTGATAGGAAATTAATAATTATTTAAAGTCCCTGAGTCCCTGGTGTATTATGGAGACCAATACTAGGCACTGCATATACAAATAGAATACTCCTGGGCCACAAATTCCTTACAGTTAAGGAATATCTTGGAATCTCAAATTTAGTGGTCTTGAAAGAATTTAACATCTAAACATTTTAGTGGAAAGCTGTTGAATAGTCACTTTATAGCTTTGCACTTAACATATTTCAATAAACATGTTCTATAAAACATTGTGACTCAATTTATATATACACATTATGCTAAAGGTTAATTGGAAGGGTCTTAACAACTTAATAGTGTATGCTACTGAGGCAGTAAAATTAAAAATCATCTGTTATTTACTCTCATGTGATTGTTATTTCCTCTCATGTGATTTTTATTTCTGACTAGGAAAATTTCAGTGGGTTTCCATGCCTTTTGGTAGAGTCAAAATATAGGTTGCAAAATCCTGAGCATCAGTTTACAGCTTTTCAAATATGTAGTGAGCTCCTACTATGTAGTGCTTGTAATAAGTTGGTGAACAATAGACAATTATGATCTGCCTTCATGGAATTTACATATGAGGAGATGGGCAAATATAAATGTTATCCATGTTTGGTGATGTAATGTGGAAAAAAGGGGGGGTTGCAATTTTGTGGTCAGGGTGATCCTCACTGAGAAGGTGACATTTGTGTAGACTTGAAGAAGTGAGGTAGTTAGCCATCTGGGTATCTGGAAGAAGAGGATTCCAGGCAGAGGCATCTAAGGTGAGAATGTGCTGGAGAAGCAGCAAGGAGGCCATTGTAGCTAAAGGGAATTGAGCAAGGGGGAGTGAAGAAGAGGAAGGCCAGAAGAGTACCGGTGGCTAGGTTCCATCAAGCTGTGTTCGTTCATCGGCTATTATAAGGACTCAGGCTTCCATTCTGAGTCAGTGGAGGGTTTTGAGCACAGGATGACCTATCTGAGGTTTTTTAAATATATATAAATTTATTTATTTTATTTATTTATTGTTTCTGGCTGCGTTGGGTCTTCGTTGCTCCGTGCGGGTTTTTCTCTGGTTGCAGCGAGCGGGGCCTACTCTTCGTTGCAGTTCGCGGGCTTCTCATTCTGGTGGCTTCTCTTTTACACGGGCCTCTCACTGTTGTGGCCACTCCCGTTGCGGAGCACAGGCTCTGGACGTGCAGGCTCAGTGGCCATGGCTCACGGGCCTAGCCGCTCCGCTGCATGTGGGATCTTCCCAGACCAGGGCACGAACCCGTGTCCCCTGCATTGGCAGGCGGACTCTCAACCACTGCGCCACCAGGGAAGCCCTCTGGTGGCTTCTCTTGTTGTGGAGCACGGGCTCTAGGTGCTTGGGCTTCAGCAGTTGTGGCATGTGGGCTCAGTAGTTGTGGCTTGCGGGCTCTAGAGCGCAGGCTCAGTAGTTGTGGCACAGAGGCTTAGTTGGTCTGCGGCATACGGAATCTTCCCAGACAAGGGATTGAACCTGTGTCCCCTGCACTGACAGGCGGTTTCTCAACCACTGCATCACCAGGGAAGCCCTGAGTTTTTTATATTTGAAACGTCTTTTTCTTTGGCTGCTATGTTGAGAAGAGACTTGTAGGCAGCAAGGGTGGAAGCAGGGAGACTAGTTAGGAAGTTAACATAGTAATCCAAGTGAGAAAGATGGTGCTTTGTTATCATAGCTATGTTGAGAAATGACTGGATTCTATGTATATTTTATAGATAGAGCCAAAAGAATTTTTTGACAGATTGATTATGGGGAGTGGGAAGTCTAAGAATTTGGCCTGAGTAACTTTAAGGACACAGTTGGTATCAACTGAGATGGGGTAAACACGTACGGGGTGGCACGTTATGGGGGGCAGGGTGTGAAGATAAGGAGCTCTTTTTTTTTTTGGCTGTGCCACACGGCATGTAGGATCTTGGTTCCCTGACCAGGGATTGAACCCGAGCCCCCTGCATTGGAAGTACGGAGTCTTAACCACTGGACCATCAGGGAAGTCCCAGGAGTTCAGTTTTGAACATGTTGTACAATATTTGAGATGTCATTAGGAAATTAAATAATATATTTCTAGACATCGTGAGAAATTTGGGTTGGAGATAGAACTTATATGAGTTATTGCTATAGGTGGTTTTGAAAGCCATAAGACTGACGTCAAGAAAGTGAATATAGAGAAGTCCAAGGACTCCAATACTGTGAGGTCAAAAGAGGAAGGGCCAGTAAAGGAGACTGAGAACAAGAGACCAGTGAAATGGCATTTTAGAAACAAAGTAACGAAAGTGTATCTTGGAGGGAGGGATCAGCTTGTCTAAGGCTTCTGGATGGTTAAGGTGATCACATGTCCTAGTTTATATCTGTTGTCTTGGTGTACATTGTTAATGGTACCCTCTTTATTTTCAGAAGCATCCTAGTTTGGTTAATAAATTATGTTGTCATCCTACTAATAGATCTCTTAAGGTGATGGTTCAAAATTGGTTATTAGTTTAATGCATTGACTTGCTCATGTAATGAAGATTGGCTTGTTGAAATTTGTGTTACACTAGTATTTTTATCCTTCGCAGTATATATATATATATATATATATATATATATATATATTATTTTTTTTGGCCATGCCTCGAGGCTCGTGGGATCTTAGCTGCCCAACCAGGGATTGAACCCGGGTCCTGTCAGCGAAAGCGCCGAGTCCTAACCATTGGACTGCCAGGGAATTCCCTCCTTCACAGCCTTTAGGTGTTAACATGGAGAAGTTGTAACCCTTGTCATGGGACTCATATCAGAAGAGAAGATAAAGTTGAAGTGCCAAAAAGTATCAGGAATTCATTTTCTTGGAAGGTCGTTCAACACTTGTTTTGCTGGATTTGTGCTGTACCATAGGTAAAAAAATAATTAAAATAGGCTATGATCACATCTATTTCATGATAAAGTGATTCTGTTGTCCCTCTGTGTCAGCATTTGTGATACAAATTCTGAGCAAGGAGAAACTTTATGTCTTGCAAACTCTTATCATCTATTGCCTTTTTTTTTTTTTTCTTTTTGCGGTATGCGGGCCTCTCACTGTTGTGGCCTCTCCCGTTGCGGAGCACAGGCTCTGGATGCGCAGGCCCAGCGGCCATGGCTCACGGGGCCAGCCGCTCCGCGGCATATGGGATCCTCCCAGACCGGGGCACGAACCCGTATCCCCTGCATCGGCAGGCGGACTCTTAACCACTGCGCCACCAGGGAGGCCCTCTATTGCCTTTTTGTATGTAATTGTGAATAATAATTATTAGATGTGTGTAATATAGTGTAAAGTAACTACTGTTCATGTGAATAATATACTCTGAATAACACAGTTTTAGCTGAACACAACTTGTAAAAATTAAAAATACTTTGAATTATATTTGGCACTAAGAACAAACATTTTATTTTATTGTTTTAGTTATAGTTTAGTTTTTTGGCCACACCGTGCAGCTCGCAGGATCTTTAGTTTCCTGACCAGGGATTGAACCTGGGGCCACGGCAGTGAGAATGCCAAGTCCTAACCACTGGACCACCAGGGAATTCTCATCTGTGTCCTTTTTTTTTTTTGTCTTAATGAGTATCTTCCCTGCACAGTTTTGCTTCATTCTTTTTAACAACTGCCTTGTTTGGATATACCATAATTTATTTAAGCAGTTACTTTTTGCTGCACTTTCTTTTTGCTATGATACACAGTATTTCAGTCTGTGTATCCTTTGAGATACACAGACTGTTTCCTTTGAGTTCTTGAGGCAATATACATGGAGGGATACAGTCTTAATTGTGGAATTTAGGTTCAGGGTAGTGTAAGAAACACTTTTTACAATATTGCCACTTTGAGTTTCAGAAAAGATGGTACCAGTTAATGTTGTTAACAATCTGATAAGTCCTCTGTTTTTTTTTTTTTTTTTTGCGGTACGCGGGGCCTCTCACTGTTGTGGTCTCTCCCGTTGCGGAGCACAGGCTCCGGACGTGCAGCAGCCATGGCTCACGGGCCCAGCCGCTCCGCGGCATGTGGGATCCTCCCAGACCGGGGCACGAACCCGTGTCCCCTGCATCGGCAGGCAGACTCTCAACCACTGTGCCACCAGGGAAGCCCAAGTCCTCTGTTTTATGGTGTGTTCTCAGACTTGGATTTTTGCTAGTCTGATACAGAAAATGTGCTGTCATCGTAATATGAAGGAACAACTTGCTCTAAGAATTTATAGCAAGCAAGTTTAGTTACATATAATGGATAGATATAAACACAATTTATCTTTAACTTCTCATATGTTATTACTTTAGAATAAACAAAAATACCTTGCCACATTCCCAAGATTCTCTTACTCTTTTTTTTTAAGGAGGATGTGGAAAAGGATAGCATAGGTAGAATCTTTGCTTTGTATGAACAAAGCAGAACAAAAATGTAGGGACAGTGTAGTCTTTCTACATTGTTAATAAGTTATTAAAGATAAAGGCTTAAATGCCCTTACCAAGGGGCTTTTAATCTTCATGAATTTTCGTTACCTTACATAGTAAGTTCTGATGGTAATGAAAGTATGAGTAGATTTCAGATCATGAAGCTGTGGACAAGCTTAGCTCCTTGCATGCAAATATTTTTATTTCAGCAGTGGTACTTGGTGAATTCTTAAAAAAACTTGTGGTGTTTTTTGTTTGTTTTTTTGTGCTGTGGTACAGTGTTCCTCTGACTCAGCAGGTTGTTGGAATTAAAATGATAAGCATCCTGTCATTTTAGCTATAGTGCTGCTTCGAGCTTCCCTTTCTGAATTTTCCTAGTGCAGGAAGGAATTTGGGTTCTGAGGCCCTTAACTTACTTTTAGCCGTTCAAATACCTAAAACATATATCCTAAAATAAAACTTAAAGACCAAACTATTGTCTGATTCTGAAGCAATACATAAGTAGTAAGGTGAATAAATGGGATCTTATAAATAAGTTGTAGATAGTGTGAGAAGAGGGATTGAAAATGTTAGTTGAGTGTTTCTTTCCACAGACCCTAATTTTACTTAAGTACTTTTCTGTGGCTTCTAAAGGGAATAGTATAAATTATCATTGAAATTGATAGAGTAGAAGCCTCAAATATTATAGGACGTCTTGCTAAAACGACAACTTTTTTGTGGGGGGGGTTGTGATTTTTTTTTTTTTATACCAGCCCTACCTAATTTTTAAAACTTGGCATCTTTTATCAATAGTGGTTGAGGGCTTCCCTGGTGGCGCAGTGGTTGAGAGTCCGCCTGCCAATGCAGGGGACACGGGTCTGTGCCCCGGTCCAGGAAGATCCTACATGCCACAGAGTGTTTGGGCCCGTGAGCCATGGCCGCTGAGCCTGCACGTCCAGAGCCTGTGCTCCGCAAGGGGAGAGGCCACAACAGTGAGAGGCCCCTGTACGGCAAAAAAAAAAAAAAAAAAAAAAATAGTGGTTGAGACATCTTACTTTTTTTAAAAGATCCTTAGTGGTATTTCAGGTATTAAGATGGAAAGATGGTTATTTAACCCTTTTTAACCCTAATAAAAAATTAACTAATTAAAATATCTTTTTTTTTTTTTAAACAGGTGCCATGTTTCAGAACAGAGCAAGACCCCTGGTAAAGAACTGAAGACACTGTACAGACACCAGATATAGGCTAATTACAAAGAAAGCATTAACCTGCCTCTGAGGTGACTAAAGGGGAATAATGGTGATTTTGCGCCGGGCTCGGCCGCCTGCTTCCGCCCCAACCAGCAATGAATCTTGACTCGCTCTCGCTGGCCTTGTCTCAAATCAGCTACCTGGTGGACAATTTAACCAAGAAAAACTACCGAGCCAGCCAGCAGGAAATACAGCATGTAAGTAAACTAGTGAGAAAACAAGCACCATTAAAGGAATGAGTATGCAGTGAAAAGAAAATTGGAAATTTTTGTGGGTATGTTGCATGAAAAGTAACTTTTGCCCCTTATTTCAAGTGATTTCAGTTTAATATATAAAAGAGATCTTTCACAAGGTTGTTCAGCTGTCACCATCTAACTCCAGGATGTTTTCATCACGCCAAAAAGAAACACCTGAATCCATTAGCAGTTGCTTTCCATTTCTCCTTCCCTCCAGCCCCTGGTAACCACTAACCTACTTTGTGCTTCCATGGATTTGCCTTTCTGGACATTTCATATAAGTAGAATCATACCATATGAGGCGTTTTGTTTCTGTCTTCTTTCACTAGCGTAAGTTTTCAAGGTTGATCCATGTTGGAGCATGCATTTAGATATTTAGGTTTGGTTCCACTTTTTGGCTGTTGTGAATATTGTGGCTGTCAACATTCATTTACAAGTTTTGGGTGGATTTTTTTTTTTTTTTTTTTTTTTTTTAGTTTCTGCTTTATAACAAAGTGAATTAGTCATACATATACATCTGTTCCCACATCCCTTCCCTCTTGCATCTCCCTCCCTCCCACCCTCCCTATCCCACCCCTCCAGGCGGTCACAAAGCACCGAGCTGATCTCCCTGTGCTATGCGGCTGCTTCCCACTATCTATCTACCTTACGTTTGGTAGTGTATATATGTCCATGCCTCTCTTTCGCTTTGTCACAGCTTACTCTTCCCCTTCCCCATATCCTCAAGTCCATTCTCAAGTAGGTCTGTGTCTTTATTCCTGTTTTATTGGGTGGATGTTTATTTTAAATTTTGAGGATATATACCAAAAAATGGAATTGCTGGGTCATATGGTAACTCTGACTTTCTAAAGAACTGCTAGACTGTTTTCCAGAACACTGTATCACTTTTCACTTCTAGGAGCAGTGTATGAAGGCTCTAGTTTTTCTTGATCCTCACTAATACTTGTTATTGTGTGTCTTTGCTTTTAGCCATCCTAGTGGGTGTGAACTGGTATCTCATTGTAGTTTTGATTTAATGATGCTGAGCGTCTTTTCATGTGCTTATTTGTATATCTTTGGAGAAATTTCAGTTTGTCCCCCCACAATCTTTTTTTAATTTTTTATTATTTATTTGGCTGCGTCAGGTCTTAGTTGCGGCTCCAGAGCACATGGGCTCAGTAGTTGCGGCACTTGGGCTCTCTAGTTGTGGCACGTGGGCTTAATTGCCCCAGGGCATGTGGGATCTTAGTTCCCCAACCAGGGATTGAACCTGCGTCCCCTGCATTGGAAGGTGGATTCTTAACTACTGGACCACCAGGGAAGTACCCCACCCCCCGCCACCAGAGAAGCCCTAATTTTATTTTTAAAATAGATAATATAGTGGGACTTCCCTGGCCAGTGCAGGGGACACGGGTTTGAGCCCTGGTCCAGGAAGATCCCACGTGCCGCAGAACAACTAAGCCCGTGAGCCACAACTACTGAGCCCTCGTGCCACAACTGCTGAAGCCCATGAGCCTAGAGCCCGTGCTCCACAACAAGAGAAGCCACCACAATGAGAAGCCCGCACACCACAATGAAGAGTAGCCCCCACTCGCCGCAACTGGAGAAAGCCCGCGTGCAGCAACGAAGACCCAATGCAGCCAAAAATAAATAAATAAAATTTAAAAACTAGATAATATATTAACCTGATTACTCTAGCTACCCATTTCTCCTACCCATAGGCAACTGATACTAGCTATTTCTTAACTGTCCTTACAAAGATATTTGCATATAGAAAATAGGGAAATATTTCCCATCCCTTTTCATATAGTGGCATACAGTATAAACTGTTCTGCATCTTGATTTATTTAATTTGTTTAGTTAACTAGTTTATCCTGGAAATGATTCCTTATCCATACACAAAAAGCTTCTTCATTCTTTTAAGGGTGCATAGTAAACCATGGTATGGATGAATCATACAGAATTTACTTCACTATTGATGCACATTTAGGTTATATAAAATTTTTTTTGCTATTGACAGTGTTGTTACAAGGTTATTTCTTGCATGCATATATCTCTCAGTATGTTTGTAGGATAGATTCCTAGAAACTCAAGCTTGGGCAACTCTTCTGCTCTGCTGTCTGATGGAAAAGCTCAATTCTTAGAATTATATATTTCTATTTGATTTTTTTCTTTACATGTAGCACTGTTTCTCTGGTACATTGAAAAAACAGGTGTGTATGCTTATGGAGCTTATTACATTTGATGCTGCTTTGACAAATTATAGTGCTTAAGTTCATTGTTCTAATACCTTCAGTGGTCCTCTTACTAGGGAACAAAGTCAAAGCTCCTCAGTAAAAAGTTTCAGGGCCCTTTAAGTCCAGTTCTAAATGCTTTTCTTGGAATTCTGTTCTTTCAAGAACCAAATCCAATACCACCTTTCCAGTGAAGACTTACCCTCCTTTTCCTTTATTTGGATTAATTCCTTAGGCTCATTCTGAAAGCTGTGTTGGTCAGAATGTGACCTAACAGTTTCATGCAGCTACTATTTAAACATCTGCTGTGTGTCACATACTCTTTTTTGTGTGTGAGTGAGCTTTTTTTTTTTTTCCAAAGATTTAATAACATGTATACATGGGAGAGACTGAGGAAAACTGAGTAACTCCTAATCAACTTTTTACTGAAGTAAAATGTATATACCAAACAATTCATAAATCATAAGTGTGCAGATGAATTTTCATAAAACGAACATAGCTATTAATAACCGTGCAGATTGGCTTCCCTGGTGGTGCAGTGGTTGGGAGTCCGCCTGCCGATGCAGCGGACGCGGGTTCGTGCCCTGTTCCGGGAAGATCCCACATGCCGCGGAGCGGCTGGGCCCGTGAGCCATGGCCGCTGGGCCTGCACGTCCGGAGGCTGTGCTCCGCAACGTGAGAGGCCTGCGTACCAGGGAGAGAAAAAAAAAAACAAACCATGCAGATTAAGAAAATTGATACTAGCATCTCAGAAGTTGTTTTAGTTGTTGAACATATCACTTATGACCCAGCAGTTCTGTTTCTGTGTGTGTACCAAACAGAAATGCATATATACATTGATCAAAAAAACATATTGTGATAGCCCAAAGCTGGAAACAACTGAGTGTCCATCAACAAGGTATACTAAGAAGCAGTGAGACTATTTTGTGGAACAACATGGATTGACCTTACAGTGTTGAGTGAAAAATGCTAAACATTCTGTCAGTTCAGTAATTCTGTGTACAGTCAGTTCTCTTGTCATAGCAACCATTCAAGCATTTACAGTGTTCCAGGCATTATTATTATTTTTTTTATTTTTATTTTTTTTTGCGGTATGCGGGCCTCTCACTGTCGTGGCCTCCCCCGTTGCGGAGCACAGGCTCCGGATGCGCAGGCTCCGGACGCGCAGGCTCAGCGGCCATGGCTCACGGGCCCAGCCGCTCCGCGGCATATGGGATCCTCCCAGACCGGGGCACGAACCCGTATCCCCTGCATCGGCAGGCGGACTCTCAACCACTTGCGCCACCAGGGAGGCCCCCAGGCATTATTTTTAATGTGCTTTTTTTTTTTTTTTTTTTTGCGGTACGCGGGCCTCTCACTGTTGTGGCCTCTCCCGTTGCGGAGCACAGGCTCCAGACGCGCAGGCTCAGCGGCCATGGCTCACGGGCCCAGCCGCTCCGCGGCACATGGGATCTTCCCAGACCGGGGCACGAACCTGTGTCCCCTGCATCGGCAGGCGGACTCTCAACCACCGCGCCACCAGGGAAGCCCTTTTAATGTGATTTTATGTCATTTCTCACATTCTTGTTGCAGTCATGCAGGATGAGTAGTGGGTAGTATTGTTCCATTTTACACTAAGGTTCAAAGACATTAAATATTTTTGCCCACTGGTACTCTGCCTGAAAGTGGCAGATGTGAGATTGGAACCCACAACATTCCTATGTTGAATCTCTTTGTAATTGTTCACGGAAGACAAAGAAGTAGAAGGAAATTAGAGACTCTGGATTGGAAGGTCATCTAGTCCCAAGTTTGACGCCCTGACAGCCCCTACTCTAAAACATCTTCCACTTTTTGTCAGAGTGGCCTTTCTAAAATGTATAGCTAATAGTCTCTTTGCCACTTTAAAATCTTTTGTGTATGTCTGTGCCACTCAATTTAAAGTTCATACTCCTAAGCTGGGCCTCTGTTGCTGTTCTTTTGGAAGCAGATATGAGACATTTTGGAATGCAGGTTATTTATAAGGTTTCAGCACTTGTAGGAGGAGGAGGACTGGTTGGAAACAGGATTGGACAGAAGGAGAACTACAGTGGAAATCTTCATCAAATCCATGGGGAATTCTGGGATGGGTATCAGAGTTGTCCCATAGGGGGCCCAAATGGCTAGGCCTTCATATCCCTGTTGTTATTGTGTGAGGGCTCCCTCGGGAGGGCATGTTCCCTTGGGTAGTATGATTGCAGCTTAGACAGACACTGAAGGAGCTGATTGCTGGGGCACCTGCAACTTTAACTTCAAATGGGAAATATGGTGGCACTGTCTGAATTTACCCCAGCAAGGCTCTGCGTGATCTGGTCAATTTAATACTATATTTTAATTGGTTTGATCATCTTCCCTACTCCCAAGACCTCATGGTGTGGGACTATCCTTTAGTTTATGTCTCTTAAACCTAACATTTAGTAAGTGTTCAAATGCAATTGGAATGAAAGAAGGAATAAATTAATAAGTAATTAATTTTGAAGGTAAATGTTAGAATGCTTGGTTTCAGCCTATGGCTGAGGTTTTCAGTGTCTACAGATATTCTTTAGACAAGTGTGTCCTCAGTGCTACCCTTGCAGATTGTCCCCTCTTTTACTTTTAGAATGACTAGGAATTTAGAACTGGGATGGGAGCAGGGTTCTAGTTCTTGACTCTGTCTTGATTTTCTTTGGTGATATGTAAAGGCTTATTGCAGTTCTTAGATGCCTAATATATTTTAGTGTCATACTTTTTGGGGCTTAGACTAATAGGTTGGCTACGATTGTGTTCCCTTTGTTATTTCTCCTACTGACAAGTAGGAAGAAGGAATGTTTATTGAATTTATTAGATGTATGAGTTCCCTAAACATGAACAATGAGCTAGCTAGTATTACCATTTTATAGATGAAAAAACAAGTTTAGAATTTAATTTGCCCCCTCAGTCAGGATTTTATGATGTTCTTTAGAGCAGCATCCCCAACCTTTTTAGCACCAGTGATCGGTTTCGTGGAAAAAAATGGGCGGGGATGCGGGAGGGAGATGGTGATGGTTCAGGCGGTAATGCAAGCGCTTTGCTCCTTGCCCACTGCTGACCACCGCTCACCTCCCGCTGTGCGGCTGATTGTTCAAGGCCCAGGGCTTGGGGACCCCTGCTTTAGAGAGTAACTCCTATAGTTGTTCTTTTCTTTAAAAATATTTGTTGTCATTATTAAAGAAATTTTGTAAGTAAAATATAGAAAAAATAAAATCAACTCTGGTATTTCTACTCAGCTTTTTAACACTTTCGAGTATTTTTTGTCTTTGCGTTAAAAGTAGCTTATAAAAACATTTTATACTGTTCTTTAAATGATAGTCTCTGTAAATATAATTATAAAACATTTTATTAAAATTTCAAATTTATTTCATTTATAAAAATATGAAATAAAAGTTAAAAATTAAAATTTATTAAATAAGTAAAATTTATATTAAAGTTAAGTAAGTAAAATTTATTTATGCTACTCACACACACGAGTAGTATAATATAACCCCCATGAATCTATCATCTACCTTCATTTGAAGTCATGACCAATCTTGTTTCATCTAACCCATTCTCCTCAGTTGTTTTAAAGCAGATCCCACTTATAATTTCATCTGTTTATATAAACCTAACCTCAATACTGTTATCACATCTTTTTTTTTAAAAAGCACAGTAATTCTTTTTTAAAAATTGTATTGAAGTATATTTGATTTACAGTGTGTTTCTGGTGTACAGCAGAGTGATTCAGTTATACATATGTATATTATTTTTCATATTCTTTTCCATTATGGTTTATTACAGGACACTGAATATAGTTCCCTGTACTATATAGGAGGATGTTGCTGTTTATCCATTCTGTATAATAGTTTGCACCTGCTAATCCCAAACTCCCAATCCTCCCCCACACCCCATCCCCCAGCAAAATAATTCTTAAACATCAAATATCTAGTTAACATTCACATTTCCTCAGTTTGCTTCATAAAAAAAAATTTTTAAGTTGACTTGAGTTACGACCACCCCGACCCCTTTCCTCAGTCTGTTTGTTGCATTGGCCCTTACTAAATCTCTTTTAAAATGTATGGGTTTTCTCTGCGTCTATTTTTCTTGCAGTTATTTTGTTAAAGAAATCAGGTTGTCCTGTAGTTACCCACAGTCTGAATATTGCTGATTACATTCCCAGCATGGTATTTTACATGTTCTTCTGACTGTTGTATTTCCTGTAAATTGGTAATTAAATTTGGGAGCTTAATCAGATTAAGGTTTTTTCTCCCTTAGGACAGTTTTACAGGTGGTGGTGTATGCTTTAATTAGGAGGTTCATAATGTCTAGTCATCTCTATTTTTGTCATTTTTAGCAGGCTTTGTTCATTTCCTGGATTCATTGATTTGTTAGGGATTGCAAAGTGGTGACATTCTAGTTGTTAGGCGTTTTTTATTAGTTGAAATAGTTCTGTAAAGGGAAACTTGCCCTTACCAACTGTAACTATCTGGTTGCCCGAAGTACAGTTTATATAGGAAGGGCTTGATTCTCTCTCTTTATTTGCCAGTTTTCAAAATGACTTGTTTCCTAGCATCCTCCAAATATGACCAATGAATGAGTTTTTTAATATTAGGAATTCATGTATTTTTAACATATTTGATGTATTTGAATTCATTGGAAGTATTATTGATGTTTATCCATTATCCTCTTTGGCCAATGTAAACTTATTCATGTTGGCTTCTGAGTCTTTTTGACCGTATTCTTATTCGTTGTCTTTGTTGTGATTCCAGAAACTTGGAAACTGAAATATTCCAGACTCGTATGTTTCTTACTTCAGACCTGGAAAATTAGCAATTTCTCTAAGAGGTCTTGGTTTTATTTTACTGGAAAATGGTATTTAGAGATTACCGTCTCTTGTGTAAATAAATGATTAAGACCATTTAGGTGATACAAACAAACTTTATTTAACATTTCATGAAATGGACAGTCTTACTTCAGAGAACTGCAAAATGGGCAGAAGACAAGAACCTTTTATAGGGTAAAGAATAAAGAACAGGGACTTTGCTGGTCATCCAGTAGTTAAAACTCCATGCTCCCAATGCAAGGGGCACGGGTTCGAGCCCTGGTCAGGAAACTTAAGATTCCATATGCTGCCTGGCACAGCCAAAAAAAAAAAAGAATAAAGAAAAGACAAATAGAAAATATATGATTGGCTGGGACCACATAGTCAACCTTGTTAGGGGTTAGATAGGGGTTAGAACACCCAGAATCGGCTTGGTGTTTGGGAATTGGCTGACTGAATATACTGTGTTTCTGGTCAAGTGAAACATTTACGGGGACTCCAAAGTTATCTAAATTTTGGTTTGCTGATGTTACACCAAGGGCAGGAGCACTCCATTTTGGGCTTAGAAAGTTATTTCAACACTTGTATTGTTTACTGATACTCAGTTGGCCATTATTAGACCTTTCAGTGGACGAAGCTAAGGAGAAAATACACCATGAGTTCATACTAATACTTCCAGTTTAATTTCAGGACCAAGGGATTTTTATTTCAATTCATTACCTAAAATCTGTCTCTCCTTACTTCCAGTGCAGAAAATTCCCGTTTTCAGTGATGAAAAGTCATTTGTTTTATTCCACACTCCACAGTCAAGAGTCTCAGATTATCTGTGACTCCACTAATAGCACTGTGATTATGGAAAATAGTTTACCATTTTTTGGTGGGGTTGGTGGGGGAGCTTTTAAGGTATATCTCACTAGAGATGTAAAATCAAGTTACTGTTTTAAAGTCATTTAAAATAGTTCTTCTTGGCATAGTTATGCCACACCACCAACTGGATATGGAGTTTGGGTTCATTGTTTTCATATTATTTTCAATATTTACAAAGTACTTTTAATAGTAATCTAATTTTGTGTGATACCATGTAAAACGTTTATTTCCAAAGTCAAATCTATAAAGTGACTTTTATTAAAAGAGTAGTTTATGCAATGAGGTATCACCTCACACCAGTTAGAATGGCCATTATTAAAAATAAGTCTACAAATACTAAATGCTAGAGAGGGTGTGGAGAAAAAGGAACCTTCCTACACTGCTGGTGGAAATGTAAATTGGTGCAGCGACTATGGATAACACTATAGAGGTTACTTAAAAAGCTAAAAATAGAGTTACCATATGATCCTGCAATCCCGCTCCAGGGCGCATATATTGGCAGAAAACTAATTAGAAAAGATACATGCACACCCAGTGTTCATAGCAGCACTATTACAATACACAAGACATGGAAGCAACCTAAATGTCCATTGAGAGATGAATGGATAAAGAAGATGTGGGGGGGGTGTGTGTGTGTGTATGTATGTGTATACACATACAGTGGAATATTAGCCATAAAAAAGAATGAAAGAATGAAAAAATGACATTTGCAGAAACATGGATGGACTTAGAGATATCATATTAAGTAAGAGAAAGACAAATATATGAAATCACTTACTTGTGGAATCTACAAAAATGATACAGATGAACTAATTTACGAAACAGAAAGAGACTCACAGACATCGAAAACAAACTCACGGTTACCAAAGGAGATAGTGGAGGGTAGGGGGAGATAAATTAGGAGTTTGGGATTAATAAATACACCCTACTATTATATAAAATAGGTAAATAACAAGGACCTGTATAGCACAGGGAACTATACTCAGTATCTTATAATAACCTATAATAGAAAAGAATCTGAAAAAGATAAACATATGTAACTGAATCACTTTGCTGTACACTTGAAACTAATACAACATTGTAAATTAACTATACTTCAGTTTAAAAAATTTTTTTAAAGAGTTGCTTAGTCTTATTAAAAATTTATATATTGAAATGGATTGAGTACTTGCAGCCTGTTCTTTTACTGCAGTTTTTATATTCCTGAAAATATCTTTTATTTTCATACATTTTTTTGACCATAGATCATTGTCGGAAGATTTGTTTCATTTGGAACTCAGGTGCCGTTACCTGAGTTCTTTCATGCTTGAGAATATCTTTCTTGTTTTTATTTGAAGTCCAGTTATCACTATATATATATATTCCCCCTAGTTTTGCAAATGTTGTTCCCCATTATTCTTTCAACAGCATCAATTGCCAAAAGCTGCCTATCTTCCTTTGTCTCTCCTCCCTCATGCATTTTAGGTGACTAACTTTTCCTGCCAGCATCTATTCCTAACCTCAATATCCCTATGAATTTCCTTTTTTTTAAAAAATTAATTAATTTATTTATTTGGCTGCGTTGGGTCTTTGTTGCTGCGCACGGGCTTTCTCTAATTGTGGCGAGCAGGGGCTACTCTTCATTACGGTGCACAGGCTTTTCATTGCGGTGGCTTCTCTTGTTGTGGAGCACGGGCTCTAGGCGCGCGAGCTTCAGTAGTTGTGGCGCATGGGCTTAGTTGCTCCGTGGCATGTGGGATCTTCCTGGACCAGGGCTCAAACCCGTGTCCCCTGCATTGGCAGGTGGATTCTTAACCACTGCGCCACCAGGGAAGTCCCTGAATTTCCTTTTCATTAGAGTTTATTAACTTTGAGTGTATGCTGTAGTATTGATTATTCTGCATCAGCCTTTCTTGTGCTATGGTATACCTTTCATTCTTCCAACTCAAATGTTTATTTCAGGGATATTTTTGTTGTTTTCTTTGAATGTTTTTCTTTTCATTTCTTGTGGATTGAGGTATTATATATTGATTATTAAGTTATCTTTTCTCTAAGATTTTTTCTTTGTTTCTTAAGTGCCAAAAGTTTGCTTTCATTTCCTTCTGTTATGTTGTACTTGAACCTAGTGTTTTGTTTTACCTTTTTGAGGACTTTCCTCTTAAAAAACAAAAACACCTCCTATAATCTCTTCAAGGATATGGAATACTATTTGTCTGAACTCTTCTGTTTGTTTATTTGTGTCTTTTGTTTGTTTCTTTTAAATTAAAGAAATTTTTTTTTTCTGGGTGGGGGGTAAGTCTTTTGAAAAGTATGTTCTTCACCTGTCTTGTTTGTTTCTTTGCTCTGTTTTACAGTTTCTTCAGATAGGTTCCAGGCTGAGTCTTTGGATTTTTGCTTGTCTTTGAATCAACACATTATTTACTCACATATAAACCATCTTGGGGATGCTTGAGGGTGGGGAAGTGTGTTGGGGTAGTCTGCCATGTTCTGTATCCAGGTTTGGTAATGGTTACCTCTTCTTCTTTGTTATTCTGCTTCTCCAGGATTCTCCTTTAACTCGATGGTTTGCTTACAGACATTAAAAGTAGCATCTTGAGCTTGGTTCCCTCAGCTCTGTCTCCTTTGCCATTTTCTAATTTCCGTATATTGATCTGGGTCTCTAAATGGACAGTCTTCTTTCATGGCTCATCTGTGCTCCAGATTCATCACTTGAACAAAGGATAACTATGTGTGTTTTGGGATATTCATCAGTCCTAAACATTTTTATTTCTGGATTTATCAGTCCCAAATAGAAACCTGCATTTAGCCTGTCATTTGAGGTACTGAGAATAAGCTATCTGACATATCTCTCTGGACCACTTCTTACGTGAATGTTTTGTTGAAAATGGATTTTTTTTTTTTTAATATGAGAGGCTAGAAGAAAAATATGAGAGACTAGAATAGGAAAAAAGGGCTCTTAGTTCCACCATCTTTTACTTAGGAGTTTGACAGTTCTGTGCCTTTTGTGTTAAAAGTAACCCTTTATGTTTACTGAAAAAATTTTTCATGTTCTTTTCAGTATGTTAAACTGTTTTGAATAGGTACACTATTTTTTCTTTCTTTTTTTTTTTTTTTTTTTTTTTTGGCGGTACACGTGCCTCTCACTGCTCTGGCCTCTCCCGCTGCAGAGCACAGGCTCCGGACGCGCAGGCTCAGCAGCCATGGCTCACGGGCCCAGCCGCTCCGTGGCATGTGGGATTTTCCCGGACGGGGGCACGAACCCGTGTCCCCTGCATCGGCAGGTGGACTTTCAACCACTGCGCCACCAGGGAAGCCCTGTCTTTCCATTTTTTAGGTTGGTGTAAGAGTACCAGTTAAGTCAGTATGGTAATTAACCATGATCTGGTTCCCTGACTCCTGCTGGCCTTTTTTCTGTTACTAAAATCCTTATGTATTGTTTACCTTCTGTCTCAAATGCTGTTGTTACCTAAATATTTTAAGTCTCAGTTTACATGTTACATCTTTGAGGATGGCCTCTCTGAGGTATACCCCCCCCACCGTCCTGTCAATATCATATAACCCTGTTTTCTTCATGAGTTAATATTATCAGAAATTGTTTGCCTGTACTTTTCTTCTTCCGTGAAAATGTACTTCATGAGAGCTGTGGAACCCATTGGTCTCCTCTGCTGTTATATTTGCTATACCTTGAATGGTATCTAGCATGTACTCAACAAATGTTTGTTAAGCCAGTTAGTTATTCTTATTCTTTCAAGGGAGAGGTCTGGTTGGTTGGAGCATAGGTAATTCTTCTTAATTAATTTGAATTGGCTCTTTAAGATAATGTCTTCAGTGTTCCAGAGGATAGGAAAAAAATAACCTATGATTATAAGATTGTAACTTTAAGATGTCTGAGGCAGTGTAAAGCTTGGTCTTACTTAACTCTCACATGTTCTGGTTGGGGAAAACTGAAACTGAAATAAGTTAACTTAGCTGGCTGTGACATAATTATGATACAGTAGAAATAGTATAGACTTCGGAGTTGGACTATGAATACCAGACTCCTAACTCACAGACTATTGGATTTTAGGCTCATGGAGTCTGTTTGAAGTGTCCACTTTGTCATCTATAAAATGGGAGTAATTTTTGGCAGAGTTGTTGAACATTAAACCAAGGAAGCCCAGTCACATTTTTAGGCCAAAGTAGGTAGTTAAATATTTACTATTATAAAATTTTAATGTGGCATTTAATAAGCAGATGATTACTCTGCACATACATGTGTGCTAAATAAGCTCTTTTCCTGACCTAAATGTGAAGTGAACACAACTACATAAATTCCCTTTTCTCATGCAACTTACAGTCGAGTGAGACATAGACAACAAACAGAAATTATCGGGTGGTGGTAAGTACTGTGGAGAAAAGTAAAGCAGGATGAGAGGTGATGGTGGGGCAGTTCATGTTGCTATTTTAGGGATGGTAGTTAGGAAACCTCTGACTGATGAGGTGGCTTTAGAGCAGAAACCTAAAGGAAGTGAGAGAACAAACCACATGTAGATATCTAGAGTTTTATAGTTAGAGGGAATAGCAAGTACAAACATTAGTAAATTTGAGGAATGGCAAGAAGCTCAGGGCCAGTAATGATATCGGACCAGTTCCTTTAGGGCCTTGCCCTATAGGCTATTACAAAGAGTCACAGTTGTGTTAGATTTCAGGTTACACTTTTTAGGAGTAAAAACAACAATGGATAGAAAAAGTGATGCTCTTATGAGTCCAGTTTGTTATAAAATTGTCGCCTTACAACTTAAACATGTCATTTGTGCTGTTTGGTGTTTGTGGTGTAGAGGTTGATCAGAGCACACTGTTACATGGGGCTAATTACTGGTAGTTTTTCTTCTCTCTTTCCTGCTAGTGCCTGTAGGAAACACTTAAAAAATATTTAATTATAAAATATTGGCACCTCCATCTCAATAATTCCTAGAACTCTTGTTCCAAAATGAACAATTAATGTAATTTGGGATGTTGTCCTAGAGATGATTTTTTTTAAAAAAAGAAAAGTCACTCTTAGCAAACTCATATTTTTGGTCTTTTTAGATTGTGAATCGGCACGGTCCTGAGGCAGACAGGCATTTATTACGCTGCCTATTTTCGCATGTGGATTTCAGTGGCGATGGTAAAAGCAGTGGCAAAGATTTTCATCAGGTATTTGGGGCTTACATAGTATATATATTCACTTAGATCTAATTGTTCCATGAATTGCATTTTGGGCATAGCTGTGTAGCAAACACATATAGGATCCAAAAATAATCTTAGCTGAATGGCTAAAAGGCAGTGGGACTTTTCCTTTTCTTGTCCTTCTCTTCTCCTGCCTGACTGCAGACCATTACAGCTACTTAGTTCAGGCTTAGAGACCTGGGAATCAGACCTGCCTGAAGGAAGCAGGACTGTGGGGGAGTCCAGCTTGACAAGTAAGTAAGGCAGAGAGAGGATCTCTTCACCTAGTTTGAGTTTCTATGGTTTGATTCTCAATCTGGGAACAGTTTGTCATGATATTACTCCTTAAAGTTATCTTGTCAGTGGACTTTCTTCTGTAGAGGTTTTGGTTTAACACTTGTTGCTAATAGACTTTGGTAGTTCCAATAGGATTTTTAAAGAGCTGATGTAGAAACAGTATACAGTATCAGGTTACCCTTTAATGTTCTGAGCAATGCTGCTTCTATTTGTGCAAGAAAATGACTGTTAGTGCTAATGAAAATTCATTTGTTATTTTTAAAGACTCAGTTTCTGATTCAGGAGTGTGCGTCACTGATTACGAAGCCAAATTTTATCTCGACGCTGTCCTATGCCATTGATAATCCATTGCACTATCAGAAGGTTAGTATTCCTTTTATCTTTAGTGGTCCTAAGAATGTGATCTTTTATTAGGTTTTCTAAAAAGGCCTTAATCCTTGGTCTCATAATATCATATTTTAAATAAAAAATTTCAAATACTTTCTTTGGAGTTTTTGTAGCTTTCTAACAAAGTCAAGGTGGTTTGATAATAATTAGAATCTTAACAAAACCAGATCATGTGAAGACGTAAGCTTGTCAGAACACAGTTCTACAGCTGTTGCTAGCAGCACTACAGAATTGTCACTCCTATGTAGCACCATAATTGGGTAAACAGATGCTTTTATAAACTTTTTGAAAATTGTATGTTCTTATTTTAAAATAAAGTTTGGTTTGTTTCAGAGTTTAAAGCCTGCACCCCACTTATTTGCCCAGCTGAGTAAAGTTCTCAAGTTAAGCAAAGTACAAGAGGTAAGTGATTTAAGAAAAGAGATGTAGGCAAAATTAGAAATAAAACAACTATTTGACTCTTTGGTCAATCTAACCCTTCTTGTTTCAGGTAATTTTTGGCCTTGCCCTCTTGAATTCTTCCAGCTCAGATCTCAGAGGTTTTGGTAAGTTTCCCTTTCCCTAAAAATCCTATAGTGAAGTTAGCGTCTTTAAAATCCGTGGGTTTCTGAGTCTTGAGCCTCCATAGTTTAGAGAGTAAGATTATTTTCTTTTGGTCTCTTTTATGTATGTATGTATATGTACGTATGGTAAAACACATAAAGTTTACCTTCGTAACCATTTTCAAGTGTATAATTCAGTAGTGTTAACTATATTCACATTGTTGTATAATTGATGTCTGGAACTTCTTTGTCTTGCAAAACTGAAACTCTGTACCCATCCAAAAATTCTCCATTCCCTCTCCTCCTCCTGCCCCTGCCCCCCACCGCCAAGCCCCTGGCAATTGGTCTTTTATTTATGCCTACCAGCTAGAGCTGTAAAAACATTAGAGGGTGAAGGGTGAGTTGGTGAATGAGAATGATGATCATCTGTATTTTGATGGTATGTGACTTCTTACCCATTGTGGTGCAAAAATAACTTGTTTTTTTATCTCACTTCTAGCTGCCCAGTTTATCAAACAGAAGCTTCCAGATCTTCTGCGTTCTTACATTGACGCAGACGTCAGTGGAAATCAAGAAGGTGGCTTCCAGGATATAGCAATAGAGGTCCTACACCTCCTCCTCTCCCATCTCCTCTTTGGGCAGAAGGGAGCCTTTGGAGTTGGACAGGAACAGATAGACGCTTTTCTTAAGACGCTGCGCAGAGGTAAAAAGGAGTGTCTGTAGCCTACAAAAGATGATTTCTTTGGATGAACACACATTACAAAAGGATTGTAGAATACAGATGAAGGCAGTGATTTACTTTTCTGTTAACTTCGTAATCTTTCAAGGAAGAGAGTATTTTATAATTTAAAATATGAAAATGATAAAAGCCTCATTATAGACAAGGTATAAAATGAAGAGCACTTACCAGCAATATTGTTATCTAAGTACAGTCTCCTTTCAGACTTGGTATATTTCCACGTGGTCAAATTTTTCCCTTTTAGGCAGACAGAGACTACGGTATTTGTGACGTGCTCTCTTTAGTTTAAAATGTCCATCACTATCATACATCCACTTTACCTCTTGGCTGTTGGCATTGTTACGCTAAGATAACTCCTGGTTCTGTTGTTGCCATCCTCCTTCCTCTGATCCTTTTTTTAGAAATAGCATTTAAAACAAATCTTTTATAGTGGACTAACCACTATCTACTTTCACTCTTATTACTGTTCACTTCTTAACATTGATATAGTTTAATTTAAACTTCATTAACTTTCAGTAATAGGACGTTTTCCACTTGTCAGTGAAATAAAGAGAGACTGATGTACCCATTATTTCTGATGTCTTCCTTGCATGGGAATTGGTAGTAGCCCTTTTGTGAAATTTTGAAGTAATATTTAGGGTGCAATAGATAATGGGATCCTAATATAAAAAATTAAAAATATGACCATTTTTTGTGACATAAGAACATTCAAATTTTAGAATTGAAGTTGAAGTCATAACTTGGGCTAGGCTAGCTGGATTGGAAAAACTGAATAAAGTTTGCTTTGAATATGGACTTGTGAAAACTCAGGTTTGAGGGCCTTTAAAAGAGTAAAAGAGGATAGTTTGTTATTAATCAAAATAGCAGTTATAATTATCTTTTTCCTTCTTCAGATTTTCCCCAGGAACGCTGTCCCGTGGTGCTTGCACCACTTTTATACCCTGAAAAACGGGACATTCTAATGGACAGAATCCTGCCTGATTCTGGAGGGGTAGCTAAAACCATGATGGAGAGCTCTTTGGCTGACTTCATGCAAGAAGTGGGCTATGGCTTTTGTGCAAGGTTGGTAGTCAGACATTTTAAACTTCTGATTACTCTTGTGAGAAGCACAGTGTAATTCTTTAAAGCAAGCTCCTAAAGATTCCTTAATGTATTATCTTTGCCTCTCAAGAATTTTGCTTCTAAATTTAATCTTCCACATATTAGTTTTGGTGGCAGCTATAAATGTTCTCGTGGCTAAATTTCTATCTCTCCATGCCCCCTGGTTTCTCAAATTTAAGGATCAGAGGTTCCTAGCCTAGTCGCCATGGTAGGCAGTTTTAGCTTTTGAGAGGGAGGGCATTGAGGCAAGTGTTCATGGAACGTGCATCATTTCCCATCCATCATGTCTAATGTGCTGTTCCCTGCTCCCACCCTCAATTTCCTTGCTGTACCTTGATTTTCTACAGTCTTCCTTTTCTGCCCTTTTCATACCCTGCCTCTCACATATTTTCCTCACCTGCCAGGGGCATAAAAGGAAGTTGTTTTACCCTAATGGTGGCACATAGGACTGTGATATAGTGGATTGTTAATATTTTTCTGAGAATATGTTATTAAGGGCATTAATGTGCTTTGCTTTGACTTTAAGTGTAACATTTAATGTTTTTAAAACTCATACAAACCACATTTCCACTTAGGTTTGAAAGTGTATTTGTTGTGTGTGTATAAATGTGCCTGGCATAAAACTTTTGTTGATGCAAAGTGAAAAAGTTAAAATACATTTTCAGGGCTTTGTACATATCAGAATAACCCTTGAGTTATCAGTATTTTAAAGAATAACTTGATTTATACCGAAGATTGAGGAGGATAATTTTGTCTCTTTGTAGATACTACTGTTAACTCATACTTCCTTCTTCCATCGGTATTTTAAACTTTTTCTATTTCCTTAAGTAGGTGGATTTTACATTCTTAGCTATGTGAAAGTAACAAGAAATGAAGCTTATTACTCTCTGTGTTAGTAAAACTCTAGCGACTTCACTCAAGTGCATTTTATATGAGTGTTTCTTAACTTTGGTATTGAGGGTACCATTTTTCTGAAGTTAAATTTCTGTTTCAGTATTGAAGAATGTCGCAATATAATCATGCAGTTTGGTGTTCGAGAGGTCACAGCTGCCCAGGTTGCAAGGGTTTTGGGAATGATGGCTCGAACTCATTCAGGATTAACAGATGGAATTCCATTACAGGTAGGTGTGAAAATAAACTATTTTACAAAGTGAATTAATGTCCTGCCCTCTTTATTTTATTTATTAAATTACAGTATGATTGTTCTACCAACCAGAGCTGAACACATTGAGTAGTTGGCTTTGTTTAATTCAGATTTTACTTCTACAGAGTATCTCTGCTCCTGGCAGTGGGATCTGGAGTGATGGAAAAGATAAAAGTGATGGAGCACAGGCACACACATGGAATGTAGAAGTCTTGATTGATGTTCTCAAAGAACTGGTGAGTACACATGTAATGTTATATATTTATGATGTTAGTATGAAGTAGCCCAAAGAAAGAAAATTTTAATGAATAAAGTGCCTAGCTGAATGAGAACTGCAATGTTTTATAATTTCTGACTTCAAAAGTAATGAAGGGTCCGAGATAATTATGTACTGGAAATAGTATGCAATCAAAGTCTAGCTTTGTTCATAATGAATTGTTGCCATGCAATTCTGAGTAGCACTGCTGAGGTGATTTGGTAGGTTGTTAGTGTGTGATTTTTTGAGGAGGATGAATTTGTTACAAAGTAATGATTGTATGAGGAATTACTGAGGAGAAAGGATGTCTTCTGGATGTTTTCTGGAAGGTGCAACAAAAACCCTGCCAACTTTGTTTATGGGATATTATTATAGGTATAATAAAAATCCATACTTATCTTACTACTTTCAGTTCTGAAATATCCACAAACTAAATAATTGGTCCCCAGATAAACAACGTACCTCTCCTAAAATGTTGAACTGTTAAAACATAAAAAAGTGAAACTTGTAGTTATTAAAAGGGAGTGATGAAATTTAGTCAGTGAGAGAACAGTGGAGTCAAGATCAAGATGTAATGTTTTCAGTCTTGTTCATAAAATGTCAAGGAACAAAATGTAACACTAAAGACTACAAATACATACTTCCATAACATTCTTGATAAGGTGTCAGGTCATTTGTCTATCCTATTTCTCATTTTTAGTTTCCTACATTTGTAACTTATAAGTAAAATTGAGTAACAGGGAATCATACTGTTCTCTGTGTGACCTTACTACTAACAGCATCAGTGTGTTTTCTTTTTATTTTTCTTAATAGTAGATGGGTTTATGGTGTTCAGACCTACTCTTTAGTAATAGAGGAGGGGAAAAAATAACATGTGATCATGGCAGAAAACTTAGAGAGTGAAAAGGAAGAAAAGCAAAATAAAACCACAGTTTTAGCACTTAAGGATAACCAGTTACTAATTGGTTTGGGTTTTTTCTTAATTTTTAAAAAAGTAATTTATTTTTGTCTTCATTGCTTCGCATGGGCTTTCTCTAGTTGCGGCGAGCAGGGGCTACTCTTCGTTGTGGTGCACAGGCTTCTCACTGCGGTGGCTTCTCTTGTTGCGGAGCACGGACTCTAGGCGTGCGGGCTTCAGTAGTTGTGGCACACGGGCTTAGTTGCTCTGTGGCATGTGGGATATTCCCGGACCAGGGCTCAAACCCGTGTACCCTGCATTGGCAGGTGGACTCTTAACCACTGTACCCCAGGGAAGTCCCTACTGATTTGTTTTTAACCTGTGGTTGTCTTGCAAATATGAAAACATGTTTTTCCCTCAGTTTCATCTTTGTACTTTATTGCATTATTGAAAAACTTTTTTTAAAAAATTGCAGACAAGGACAGTTTTCCATGTTATCTGAACCTATGTTTTGATTTCAGAGAGTGCAAAGGCTATAAATTGAACACCTTCACTGTGGATTTGAATAGTTGAATTAGTAATCTCTTTTCTTTCTTCTTCCTTTTTCTCGTATATTTGAGTTTCTGTACAATTTTTTGTAGAAAGTGAACAGAGGACAATTTCAGGCTAATAATTTTTCTGATTTACTTCCAAGGATGGGAGGAGGAAACCATAGGGGCACGCCTGTGGATTTACCAAACTTAACTCTCTCTAGGATCATGCTGTTTAATAGTATATTTATGGTTTTATTCTGTCACAGTCAGTCCTTGAAACAAATTTTAGAAAGAAAAAAATGTTGCCTCTGAATGCCATTGTTGTCTTAAGAGTGAATACCCCAACTGACGTTTATTCTTTGTACCATATACAAAGCAAGCATTAAAGTTTTCATGGATTGAAAGGCGTCACCTTAGAGCAAAACTAAACTGTACATTATGCTTTGGTTGGAGATTTAATTATGAAGTGTGCACAGCCTTTTCTTCTTTCAAGCACAAAATATTCTTCTTTTTTTTCTTTCCCCCTTTTCTTTTTGGCCGCGCTGTGCAGCATGCGGGGTTTTAGTTCCCCGACCAGGGATCGAACTTGTGCCCCTGGCATCGGGAGCGCAGGGTCTTAACCACTGGACCACCTGGGAAGTCCCAAGCACAAAATATTCTTATTGCTTGGTGCAGAGTGTTTGGTAAATTATCTTCTCTAAATGTGTTTCCTTTGCTTTGTGTTTCTTTAAGGAATCTCATACTGCTTTTATGAATACCTTTTCATAAAACATTTTTGAATGGAATTTTTAGTCATTTTGACATAAAGAATCTAGACCACTTTTCCTGATGCATACATTGGGATGCTTTTAGGGGAGATCTTTAGTTAATTAAGATTTTTAAAAAAAATAAATTTATTTATTTTTGGCTGCATTGGGTCTTCATTGCTGCGCACAGGCTTTCTCTAGTTGCGGCGAGCGGGGGCTACTCTTCGTTGCGGTGCACGGGCTTCTCATTGCGGTGTCTTCTCTTGTTGTGGAGCACAGGCTCTAGGCGCGCGGGCTTCAGTAGTTGTGGCACGTGGGCTCAGTAGTTGTGGCACGTGGGCTCAGTAGTTGTGGCACACGGGCTTATTTGCTCTGCGGCATGTGGGATCCTCCCGGACCAGGGATCAAACCCCCATGTCCCCTGCATTGGCCGGAGGATTCTTAACCACTGCACCACCTGGGAAGTCCTTGTTAATTAAGATTGATATTTGGGGTAATTGATTTATCTTTGCAACTTTGTTCCAAGGTAGTGGAATCTTACTGTAAAGACGAGGCACTAAGTGCAGCGTTATCTGTTTGCCATATTGGGACGGGAGTGTTCGTTGGACTAAAGTAGGGGAAGAGAATTCCCCTTTATGTACTCACATATTCACAAGTATGTTGTGAACTGAAAGGTAACTTGGAGTAGCTTGCTAGTAGAGCCAGTTTATTTTGAATATTAAGAATTTACCTTTCCAAGTCTCTTTGGAAATGCCAGAAAGATTTAGATGATTTTGAGTCTATAATTAGACCATCTTGATTGAACTTCAGATTTAATATGGCTCTTTGGATAAAGCAATCAAAATACGTACACTTTTGTTCATTAAACTTTTTTTTGGCTGCGTTGGTTCTTCGTTGCTGTGCGTGGGCTTTCTCTAGTTTCAGAGAGCGGGGGCTACTCTTTGTTGCGGTGCGCGGGCTTCTCATTCGCGGTGGCTTCTCTTGTTGCGGAGCACAGGCTCTAGCTGCGTGGGCTTCAGTAGTTGCGGCACGAGGATCCTAGAGCGCTCAGGCTTCAGTAGTTGCTGCACGTGGGCTCAGTAGTTGCGGTACGTGGGCTTCAGTAGTTGTGGCTCGTGGGCTCAGTAATTGTGGTGTATGGGCTTAGTTGCTCCACAGCATGTGGGATCTTCCCGGACCAGAGATTGAACCTGTGTCTCCTGCATTGGCAGGCGGGTTCTTAACCACTGTACTACCAGGGAAGTCCCTTTTCATTAAACTTTGAAATGCTTTTCTTTTTTAGAACCCAAGTTTGAATTTCAAGGAAGTAACTTACGAACTGGACCATCCTGGATTTCAAATTCGTGACAGTAAAGGACTTCATAATGTAGTGTATGGCATTCAAAGGGGTCTAGGTATGGAAGTGTTCCCTGTAGACCTCATATACAGACCTTGGAAACATGCAGAAGGCCAGGTAAGTGAATGACGTTTAGCTATAGAAGAGGCAAAGAATCATGGCTTAGATAGTGCTGTCTATCCATTGATTAAAATATTCTTTTAATGTAGAATTTGTTTTGCATTGCTCAGAAAAGCAGACTCTGATAAGTTTTGAAGGAGCATTATTATAGTTTAGTACCAGTCAGACTCAGCTGAAGTGTAGCAATCAAACTGTTTTCCCAATAGTTTAATGATGTTTGTCTCCAAGGTCACCTCACCATGCACCTTTCATTTGTCTGACTTGTATGTGGTTTTGAAAGATTGAATAATTAAGATTTTAAAGGGAAATTTCATTCTGATGAGTGAGAATTAAGATTAAGATTGAGATTAGCCTAGTGAAAATGTTTCACATTTTTATAACATTCACAGTCATTTATGGTAGTAAGGACTTTTTTCTCTTGTTCCAGCTCTCCTTCATTCAGCATTCCCTTATAAATCCAGAGATCTTCTGTTTTGCCGACTACCCATGTCATACTGTTGCCACTGATATTCTGAAAGCACCACCAGAGGATGACAATCGAGAAATTGCCACATGGTAAACACTCTTCATCTAGCTTTTCTTGAAAGGGTCACTTATACTTTTTTGAATTATAAGATTAATAGTGAGCCAACTACGTAGTTAAAAGGTTTAAACGAAACAGTATTTTTAGTAAGCCTACTTACCCTAAATTTTTATATAGTAGGGTGTTGGTGGATGAAAATCTATATTTAGTCTCCTTATCACTAGATACATCTTTCCTCTTGTAATGTCTGCCATTGTATATTTTCTGTAACAATCAAATGTTAGAAGGAGGTTTTTACTTCTCCCTTAATGTTAAATCCCTTTCTTCTCTCTGTAGATTTGCTTGCTTGCTTTTGTAAGTGGCTCAAAATGGCCAACGCATGAAATCTAAAACTTTAAGCTGAATTGTCTATTTTCGCTGAGTTTCAATTCAAAATTTCTGCTGGAGAATCTGACTGGCTCAGTTGGTTTCTTCTGGAACTAACTCCTCTCTGGGGATGTGAGATAAGGATGGTAAAAGTACTTCCATCACTGTTATAATACACCCACAGCTATGCAGAGGGGGCATGGACTGGATTGGTCCCCAAAGACATCTACTTTATGTTTCTTCCATTTTTTCCAACCATACTCCCCTGGGACACATCTTTTTTTTTTTTTTTTTTTTTTTTTTTGCGGTACGCGGGCCTCTCACTGTCGTGGCCTCTCCCGTTGCGGAGCACAGGCTCCAGACGTGCAGGCTCAGCGGCCATGGCTCACGGGCCCAGCCACTCTGCGGCATGTGGGATCCTCTCAGACCGGGGCACGAACCCGTGCCCCCTGCATTGGCAGGCGGACTCAACCGCTGTGCCACCAGGGAAGCCCCCCTGGGACACATCTTAAAAAACAAAGGATGGTAAACTTTCTGTAAAGGGCTTTACAGGCCAGATGGTCTCTGTAGCGACTACTTAACTCTTTTAATTGTAGCACAATGTAAATATGGGTGTGGCTCTGTTCCAACAAAACAGTATTTACAGAAATAGGCAGTGGGTGAGATTTGGCTTGTGGATGTAGTTTGCTGATCCCTGTTCTGAAAGATTGACCAAAGCAGTGGTTTGTTCTGAAGTGTGTCCTTTCCCAGGTGCTAGCCAACATTGGATGTACACGATTGATTTTTTTTTTTTCTCCTGTTAAGTCTAATGTGTACGGCAGTATGTCTTCATTTTATTTTATTTTAACAGATAAAGGCCTCTTTCCATTTTATAAAATTGAAATGTCATATACATTTAATAATTCCTTAATGTAGCTATATATTCAGGTTTCCCTAATTGTCTCAAGAATGCTTTTTAACAGTTTGTATGATTGAGAGTCCAAACAAGGTCCACATAGTTTCTTTTATGCTGTCTTTCTTCTCCCTCTTTTTTTTTTTCTTTCTTAAATATCATTGTTGGCCATCGATTTAATGGAGAAGTAGGATCAGTTATCCTATAGTCTACCCTGTGGTATGGGGTGTCTATTTTCTCATGGTGTTTAATTTGATCCCTATCCCCATAGTTTTCATGGACTAAGGGTAGCAAAACCTTGAGGCTTGCGGAGCGGCTGGGCCTGTGAGCCATGGCCGCTGAGCCTGTGTGTCTGGAGCCTGTGCTCCGCAACGGGAGAGGCCACAACAGTGAGAGGCCCGCACAAAAAAAAAACAAAAACAAAAAACAAAAAACCTTGAGGCTTGATTGAAGTCAACCACATTTAGCTTCTTGAATAATTCATAGGGGGCATTGTGCACCTAAGTAAAAACTTGGTGTGACCAAAGTGTTTGGGCTTTTTTTTTTTTTAATTGAAGTATAGTTGATTTACAGTGTTGTGTCAGGCTGTATTTTTATGTAGAATTTTTCTTATGTATAATTATATCTATATTTGTGTTGGATTTTTGACTGTTTCTAAACTGCTATTATTTGTTTTTATTTTGTACTCTAATCACAAAAGTTTTTGATGGTAGCTCTTGGGTAAGGCGGTCCATGGTTATGCACATGGTCAGTCGTGTCTGCTCCCCTTCATCATGTATTCTCTTAATTTGGACTGCCTTTGAAATTAGTTTGAAAGCATACCAGCATTATATATTTGAGATGAACAGCACCAATTTAAATATTTTTCAAATATTAAAAGATGACAACAACTTGGTTTTGTCTTGATAGCTGGTATCGCTTATTTGGAAAATGAATTTTGTGTACTTAGATTTTCATTGATAGAGTATCTTACTTCCATTCTTGTTAGGAAGAGCTTGGATTTGATTGAATCTCTCCTGAGGCTCGCAGAGGTAGGGCAATATGAGCAAGTCAAACAACTCTTCAGCTTCCCTATCAAACACTGTCCAGACATGCTGGTATTGGCCTTACTACAAATCAACACCTCCTGGCACACCTTGCGCCATGAACTCATCTCTACTCTGATGCCAATTTTCCTTGGAAACCACCCTAACTCAGCTATAATTTTGCACTATGCATGGCATGGGCAGGTAAGATATGACCATTTCTTTGTCTTAATTACTGACATTCTTTTTTAAAAAATTTTTTATTGGGATATAGTTGATTTGCAATGTTGTGTTAGTTTCAGGTGTATAGCAAAGTGAATCTGTTATTACATATACATGTATCCACTCTTTTTCAGATTCATTTTCCATATAGGCCATTACAGAGTATTGAGTAGAGTTCCCTGTGCTATACAGTAGGTCCGTATTAGTTATCTGTTTTATATATAGTAGTGTGTATATGTGAATCCCAACCTTCCAGTTTATCTCCCCCCACCCCATAATGGACATTCTTTCTTTCTTTCTTTTTTTTAATTTGACTGTGCCGGGTTTAAGTTGCAGCATGTGGGATCTTTAGTTGTGGCATGCAGGGTCTTAGTTGTGGCATTGGGGGATCTAGTTCCCTGACCAGGAATCAAACCCAGTCCCCCTGCATTGGGAGCATGGAGTCCTAACCACTGGACCACCAGGGAAGTCCCAACATTTCTTTTTTTATTAATTTTTATTGGAGTAGAGTATAGTTGCTTTACAATGTTGTGTTGGTTTCTGCTGTGCAGCAAAGTCAATCAGTTATATGTATACGTGTATCCACTTTTGTTTTTAATTTTTTTTAATTTATTTTAATTTTTGGCTGCATTGAGTCTTCGTTGCTGCGCGTGGGCTTTCTCTAGTTGTGGTGAGAGGCGGCTACTCTTCGTTGCGGTGCGCGGGCTTCTCATTGCTGTGGCTTCTCTTCCTGTGGAGCACGGGCTCTAGGTGTGCGGGCTTCAGTAGTTGCGGCGCACGGGCTCAGTAGTTGTGGCTCACGGGCTCCAGAGCACAGGCTCAGTAGTTGTGGCGCACAGGCTTAGTTGCTCCCGGTATGTGGGATCTTCCTGGACCAGGGCTCGAACCCATGTCCCCTGCATTGGCAGGTGGATTCTCAACCACTGCGCCACCAGGAAAGCCCTATCCACTCTTTTTTAGATTTCCTTCCCATTTAGGTCACCACAGAGCATTGAGTAGAGTTTTTGTACAGTAGGTTCTCATTAGTTATCTGTTTTATACATAGTAGTGTGTATATGTGAATCCCAATCTCCCAGTTCATCCCACCCCACCCTCCCCTTCCCCCCCTTGGTAATTGCAAGTTTGTTTTCTACATCTGTGATTCTGTTTCTGCATAATTGACATTGTTTTGATGATGTTCACCTAGAGAAATTGTCAATCTTGGAATTTTGACATTCTGAAAAAGTCACACTCTATAAAACTTACTTTTATCTTTTAGCATCATGTGGGCATTAAAGTATAAAACTTGAAAGAACAAGGAGGCAAGACAGTTAAAAAAAAATCAGTATTATGAAAGGTCTGTATTGCTAGTGTACCAGTATCCTTTTGATAGCAGTAAAGAGCTTAATCATTTATCATAGAACCAGTAGGTTCTCATTTCACTTTTTAACAGTAAATTGAAGAAGATCATAAAACAGTTTGACATAATTTTGTTTTATCCAAATCCAGCATTTAAATTTTATTTTGGTTCCTGCTGAGATTTCAAGCCCTTGTACTCCTGCCCCCGCCTTGCCAATTTTGTAGAATATATTTGACAAATACTCTTTTGTCCATTGATTCCCCCCCCCCAATAGCCTACATTTTAAATAAAGATATATGTAGAAGCTTTAAGAAGAAGCAGTCATCTTCCCCTTTATATCAAGTGCCCCTTCCCTTTTTAAGATATTCCTGCTGTAGTTTGTTATAAACAAGTGCTTTTAAAAATTCAGGTAAGACTTTATAAATGAAAAACTTTAGCCTTGGTTGCATGCTTTTCAGTCAGACCAACTCCATTTCTAGAGACTCAAATCGCATGATAGTAATGCTTATCAAACATTTAACCAAAAGTTTGTAGCCCAGACATTCTTAGGCTTTTCTCACCACATCTGTGAGGTGGCAAGGGCAGAGTGGAAGGACTTGTATCTCCACTCCTGGTTAGATACTTGTTTCGCTAGGACTTTCTGTCAGTCTAAGACAGTTACTGGAAAGTGATTTAGACAGTGATAGTTAATTGCCTTGCTGTTGCTTCTGTGAGAAACATTTTCTAAATTACCATTCAACTGCACACCTTTAGATAAGTCATCAAAGACAGGCTGTTTTCTGCTAAAAAAAGAAATTGAATAATTACAAAAAATGAGCATGATCATTTGTGAAAATAGCTAGATTTAGAATGTACAAACTCTAGTCCCAGAAATACTGATAAAATAGTACCCTGTGCAGCATGAGAGATGATTACCTTAAACTGTTTTGTTTTTATAAGCCCGTGATTTGTGATTTAATTTAAGGGACCATATAAACTTGATGCATCCTCATATTCTCATCATACTTCGGCTTTGAAAATGTATAGGCAGACTTTTATAGGACAAATAAATTTGTTGTGTGTGACTATATGACCCCAGGGTTTTGGGGGTAGGCTTCATTTGGGAAATAAGGAAAAAACTGCTTTCCCACACACACACACAAAAAAGTCACTGTAATCAATGCTTGAGGCTTGAGCTTTGTTGTCTGCACTGATACACCTCAGTTTTACATAAATACAAGTAAAATCAGCATTTGCAATAGCATTTGCAACAGCCTATCAAAATGGTCAGTAGTAGTGCTATTTAACCCTCCTTTTTCTTTTCTTAGGGACAGTCTCCCTCAATCCGCCAACTTATCATGCATGCAATGGCAGAATGGTACATGCGAGGGGAGCAGTATGACCAGGCCAAATTGTCTCGAATACTTGATGTGGCCCAGGACTTGAAGGTGAGCTTGGAGGGACAGATTAACGGTTTTTATTTATTAATGATAAAAAATAACATTTTTATGTAACATAGGTGCTTTAGGAATAATTCACATGTGACTAACTCTTAGCTAGAATGGTTGAGATTTAGAATTTTTCCTTGTATGTAGAAAGAGATCGGAAGAAGAGTGGTTTTAGAAATGTAAAAATGTTTTCATTTACATTTCACTGAATTTTGTTTGGTCTTCTGTGATATTTGTAAGGCTGTTTTAAAGCAAGTGATAATTGACTTCAGATGTAATCTGTGAGATACAATTTTTGGAGAAACTGGTTGGCTTTCAACCCTTTTGCAGATTTCATTAGCATTAACAGGGTCTTTTGACAAATAGTCTGATTCTTGATGTCTTTGATCACTGGTAATGGTGTTGTAGTTGTACTTAGGTTAGAGTAAGCCTGAGTTTAGATTTTTTAAAATGGGTAAGGATAATTTTTCACGCTTTTGTGTTTTGCTTTGCTTTAGGTTAAATTATTTGAAAAAACACAGGGTAAAGTTTATTTTGAAGGTAAAGTCATGTGTTTGTCTTTGAAATGTGATCTTATTTTAAGTAGGGACAAGTGTTACCATTGATTTCTACTAAGCTGTTTAAAAAATTATGACTAAGAAAATATTAGCAGTATGTTTTATTTAGACTAGTTTGTGAAAATAAAAACTGGAAACAGAAAATAGGACAGAAAAGTTACTCAGTTGCTTGACTCGTAGTTTCTAATATCCTTTTTCTTTAGGCCTTGTCAATGCTGCTAAATGGTACTCCATTTGCCTTTGTTATTGACCTTGCTGCACTTGCTTCACGTCGTGAATACCTCAAACTTGACAAGTGGCTCACAGATAAAATTCGAGAGCATGGAGTAAGGATTTGTCTGTTTATTACTGCTTTTAATTTTTGATGGTCAAGATAGCTTAAGAAAGTGGCAATGAAGATGTTATTGCATTCTGGATTTTAGTCTTAGTGCTTAGTCTTATCTGAAAGCAATTAATGATGAATTTCAAATACAGAGAGACTTTCTCTTTTCCAGGAGCCTTTTATCCAGGCTTGTATGACTTTTTTAAAGAGACGGTGTCCTTCTATTTTGGGTGGACTTGCACCAGAGAAAGATCAGCCCAAAAGTGCTCAACTTCCTCCAGAAACTCTGGCGACAATGTTGGCCTGTTTACAAGCTTGTGCAGGGTAAGAAGAGCATGCTTGAAAATGACTTTTTAATATTGGAATTGGATTGAATGGATAATTGTTGATTTGAGGAAAAGGGGTTGAATGATTAAAAGTGACAGCATCTAAGGTAATCCAGTGGTTTTTAAGTCCAAAGTACTATATATACTACATAAAATATGTGTGAGATCTGTTTGAGTTAATTTTTTTGTATGTGGTGTGAGACAGGATCCCAAAAGCATAGTTTTGCATGTGAATATTCATTTGTCCTAACACCATTTGTTGAAGAGACTGGTCTGTCCCTGTGGAATTGTCTTCTAAAAGATCAGTTACACATAATATATGAGTTTATTTTTGGGCTCTTAGTTCTGTTCCATTGATCTTGTCTATCCTTATGCCAGTACCACACTGTCTTGATTACTGTCGCTTTTTAGTAACTTTTTTTTTAATATTTATTTACTTATTTATTTGGTTGCACCAGGTGTTGGTTGCGGCAGGCAGGGTCCTTAGTTGTGGCATGCGAATTCTTAGTTGCGGCATGCATGTGGGATCTAGTTCCCTGACCAGGGAGCGAACCCGGGCCCCCTGCGTTGGGAGCACAGAGTCTTAACCACTGCGCCACCAGGGAAGTCCCTTTAGTAACTTTAAAAATTGGGAAGTGTGAGTTCTCCAACTTTGCTGTACTTTTTCAAGATTGTTTTGGTCATTCTGCATCCCTTGAATTTTCATAAGAATTTTAGGGTCATCTTGTCAATTTCTGCAAATAAATTACATAGCCCAGTGAGATTTTGATAAGGATTATGTAGAGTCTTTAGATCATTTGGGGGAATAGTGCCATTTTAACAATATTAAGCCTTTCAATTCATGAATCAGATATTTACCCATTTCTTTAGGGCTCTGATTTCTTTCAGTGATGTTTGCACTTCTTTTGTTATGCTTATTGTTAGATATTTTGTACAAGTCATGAACCTCCAGTCTAAAGTTGGATAGAAGTGGTGAGAGCAGAGAGCCTTATCTTGTTCCTGATTTAGGAGGAAAGTATCCAGTGTTTCAGAATTAACTATGATGTTAGCTGTGGGTTTTTTATAGTTATATTTCACATTGAGGGGGGTTTCCTAGTTAGTTCGGGGGGTGTGTGTGTGAGAGAGAGAGTGAGAGTGAGAGAGAGAGAGTGTGTGTGTGTGTGTGTGTGTGTGTGTGTGTGTCTGTGTGTGTGATGGGTTTGGTTTGGTTTGGGTTTGGTTGCGCCTCAAGGCACACAGGATCCTAGATCCCTGACCCAGGGATGTAACCTATGCCCCCTGCAGTGGAAGTTCAGAGTCTTAACCACTGGACTGCCAGGGAAGTCCCTGTTTGGTGTTTTTTCATTAAAGCATTTTGTCAAATGTTTCTGTCTGCATCTATTGAGATGATCATGTGGTTTTTGTTTTTTATTCTATTGGTGTGATATATTATGTTAATTGATTTTTTGGATGTTAAAAAACCTTGCCTTCCTGGGATAAATCTCACTTGGTCTTTGTATACACTTCCTTTTTATATGCCGCTGAATTCAGTTTGCTAGTATTTGGTGAGCATTTTTGTGTCTGTATTCCTAAGGGATATTGTTCTGTAGTCTTCTTGTGTTGTCTTCGGTTTTGGTATCAGGATAATATTGGCCTCATATAATGAGTTGCTAAGTGTCCAGTCTTCTAATTTTTGTGAGAAGGTTTGGTGTTAATTCTTTAAATGTTCCATAGAATTCAGTGAATCCCTCTGGTCTTGGGCTTTTTCTTGTGGGTAAATGTTGTTTACTAATTCAGTATCTCTACTTGTTATTGCTGTGTTGAGATTTTCTGTTTCTTCTGGAGTTAGATTCAGTAGTTTGTGTTTTTCTAGGAATTTGTCTATTTCATCTAGCTTATCTAATTTGTTAGCATACGATTGGTTTATACGATACCCCATAATCTTTCTTGGTTCTGTAATGTTGGTAGTAATGTCCTCTCTTTCAATTTCTGGTTTTAGTAATTCAAGTCTTCCATTTAGTTTATTGCAGCTCTAACCTTTATTATTTCCTTCCTTCTGCTTATTTTGGGTTTAGTTTGAACTTTTAAAAAATTTATTAATTGGAAGGTTAGGTTTTTTTATGCTAACATCTCTGTCATGTTATATAATTATCATTTATGTTTTGTGGTGAGAACAATTAAGATGTAGGCTCTGGGCCTCCCTGGTGGCGCAAGTGGTTGAGAGTCCGCCTGCCGATGCAGGGGATACGGGTTCGTGCCCCGGTCTGGGAGGATCCCATATGCCGCGGAGCGGCTGGGCCCGTGGGCCATGGCCGCGGAGCCTGCGCGTCCGGAGCCTGTGCTCCGCAACGGGGGAGGCCACAACAGTGAGAGGCCCGCATACCGCAAAAAAAAAAAAAAAAAAAAAAAAAGATGTAGGCTCTCAGCAACTTTGAAGTTTATAATAAAGTATTGTTGACTCTACACATTACTGAAAGTGGGGTATAGAAGCCTCCAGCTATATTTTTGAATTATCTGTTTCTCCCTTTAATTCTCCCTTCATATGTTTTGGGACTCTGTTTTTAATTGTGTGTATGTGTATAATTGTTATGTCTTTCTGTTGGATTGGCCTTTTTATTATTATAAAGTATCTTTGTCTATTAATTTTTTTTTTTTTTTTTTTTTTTTTTTTTTTTGCTGTACGCGGGCCTCTCACTGCTGCGGCCCCTCCCGTTGCGGAGCACAGGCTCCGGACACACAGGCTCCGCGGCCATGGCTCGCGGGCCCAGCCGCTCCGCGGCATGTGGGATCCTCCGGGATCGGGGCACGAACCCGCGTCCCCTGCATCGGCAGGCGGACTCTCAACCACTGCGCCACCAGGGAAGCCCTGTCTATTAATTTTTTTCTTAAAGGCTATCTTGTCTGAAATTAGTATAGTCATTGTAGTACTCTTTTGGTTAAGGTTTGCAAGGCATACCTTTTTTCATTTTTTACTTTCAAGTTATATGTGTTTTTAAAAAATCTAAAGTGTGTCTCCTTTAGACAGCATATAATTGGATTATTTTTAAAAAATCCATCTTGACCATTTCTGCTTTTTAATTGGAGTATTTCATTTATTTACATTTGACATAATTACTGCTAAGGTAGGATTTACCCATGCTCTTTTGCTTAGTTTTTCTATATGTCGTATGTCTGTTTTGCACCTCCATTCCTCCATTACTGCCTCCTTTAGTGTTATTTTTGTTTTGTTCTGTCTTTAATTAATTAATTTATTTATTTTTGGCTACATTGGATCTTCATTGCTGCGTGCGGGCTTTCTTTAGTTGCGGCAAGCGGGGGCTGCTCTTCGTTGTGCATGGGTTTCTCATTGCGGTGGCTTCTCTTGTTGCAGAGCATGGGCTCTAGGCACGTGGGCTTTGGTAGTTGTGGCGTGCGGGCTCAGTAGTTGTGGCGCACGGGCTTAGTTGCTCTGCAGCATGTGCGATCTTCCCGGACCAGAGCTCGAACCCATGTCCCCTGCATTGGCAGGCAGATTCTTAACCACTGGACCACCAGGGAAGTCCCCTCCTTTAGTATTAAATAAATCTTTCTAGTGTATCATCTTAATTTCCTTGCTGTTAACTTTGACATGTTTTTGAGGTTTTTTTTCCTTTGGGTATTAAAATTAACATTTTTAACTCAAAACAATGTAGTTCCAATTAATACCAACTGAAGTTCAGTAAGATACAAAACTTTCCTCTAAACAGTTCTGTTCCTTTCGTCCTTCAGAGTGCTGCTATTGTCAAATAATATCTTTATACATTGTGTGCCCATCAAAAGATTTGATGTTATTGTTTAATGTAATAATTGTCCTTTAAGCCAAGTAGGAGATAAAAAGATTATATATAAGCAAAAAATACAATCATAATGTGTTTTATATTTACCTATGTCCCTTTACGGGTGCTCTGTTTTTTCATACAGATTCAAGTTACTGTATAGTGTCTTCATTTCAGCCCAAAGGGTTTCTATTATTTCTTTCCTTTTTTGTAAAAAAAAAAAAAAAAAGTATTTATTTATTTATTTATTTGGTTGTGCTGGGTCTTAGTTGCGGCTCGCGGTCTCCTTAGTTGCGGCATGCAAACTCTTAGTTTGCATGTGGGTTCTACTTCCCTGACCAGGGATCGAACCCAGGCCCCCTGCATTGGTAGCGTGGCAGAGTCTTAACCACTGTGCCACCAGGAAAGTCCCTCTATTATTTCCTATTAGGGCAGGACTGTTAGCAATGAATTACCTCAGCTTTTGTTTATCTGAGAAAATCTTAATTTTTCCTTTATATTTGAAGGATAGTTTTGTCAAATAAAGGATTTTTGATTGACATTACTTTTTCTTCAACACTGAATATGCCGTCCCACTACTTTCTGGCTTCCATAGCTATTAATTTTTTTCAAGGCTCCCTTGTATATGATAAGTTGCCCCTCTTGCTGCTGCTAAGATTTATTTCTTTTAACAATTTGATTCATGTTGTTTCTAGGCATGGATTACTTTTTTTTTTTTTTTTTTTTTTTGCGTTACACAGGCCTCTCACTGTTGTGGCCTCTCCCGTTGTGGAGCACAGGCTCCAGATGCGCAGGCTCAGTGGCCATGGCTCACGGGCCCAGCCGCTCCGCGGCATGTGGGATCTTCCCGGACCGGGGCACAAACCCGCGTCCCCTGCATCGGCAGGCGGACTCTCAACCACTGAGCCACCAGGGAAGCCTTCTAGGCATGGATTTCTTTGAGCTTATATTACTTGGAATTCGTTGTGCTTCTTGGATGTGTAAATTAATAATTTTCATCAAATTTGGAAAGTTTTCAGCCATTTTATCAACAAATACTCTTTCTACCCCATTCTATCTCCTATCATTATGTTTTGTTTGGTACCTTTGGTAGTGTTGCGCATGTCTCAGTCTGTTTATTTTTTTCCCTTTCAGTTTTTCAGTCTTTATTGGACTATCTTCAAGTTCTTGGATGCTTTTTACCTGCTTGAATCTGCTGTTGGGAACCCGTAGTGAAGTTCTCATTTCAGTTATTTTACTTTTTTCTTTTTAAATTTGTATGTATACACTCTGTTTTATAAGACATCTTTTTCAAACTTCCTATAGTTCTTTTGTTGTTGTTGTTGTTAATCGTTTATTTATCAAGAGAAGCTATTCCTTAACCCAGATATTAATAGTTCATAGTTTCATAGTTCAGGAACACAGGTAAGTGACAAACTTCCATGGAACTCAACCCAAAGAAATTCTTTATATTCCAAAATCACTTCACACTCTGAAAGATACCAGCCTTCCTCATCTCCTCAAAATCTTGTATGGAATCAAAATTTCTGTAGAAGTCTGCATAGGCCTTCTTTCTTGGTTCAGTCACAGCAAACTTATAGAAAGCCGCAATTCCCAAGGAGATAATGAATGCTTCAGCAATATGAAATCACAGACGCTTGGCCAGAAGGCCACGCATCTGAGGTTTTGTCAAAGAATTGGAAGCCATGGTAGTTTTTCTCCTTGACAGCTCAACAACGATGTCCTTCCAGACAGGTGGAGAAATGGCCCTGTAGTTCTTTTGACTTATTGTTTTCTTTGAACATATGTTAAAATAGCTGATTTAAAGTCTTTGTCTGGTTAAGTCCAACATCCGTTCTTCCTGAGGGACAATTTCTCTTGTTAGCATTTTTTCCCTACGTACGGGCCATGCCTTCTTTGTGTGTGTGTGTGTTGCATGTCTTATAATTTTTGGTCGAAAACTGGAAAGTTTAAATAATGTGGCAATTCTTGAAATCAGATTTTACCCCCACACAAGCGTTTTTTGTTTTGTTATTGCTCTTTTCTGAACGAATTCAGTAATGTCTGTATTCTTTGTCATCTTTGGTCACTGAAATCTCTGTTTGGGTAAGCCTTGTGTTCAGCTAAGATTGGAGGTTTTCTTAAACTCTGGAATCAATAAGCTATTCTTTACCCTAAGATTCTGTGTGCATGTTTAGGCACATCTTTAACACTAAGCCAGTCTCTTGACAACTCCACTTTAGTATTCACTTGCTTCTTAGGCAGAGCCTGAAGGTTGGCTTGAGGGGAGAACTTGGGCCTTCTCAGGTCTTTCATGGGAGTGGCACAGCTTTAGATGTTGGCACAGCTCTACACATACCCTCAGGCCTTCTTGATTTCTGGGAAAATGTGGGAGTTTTTCAAAGCTCCACCCATGGGAATCTCATTTCCTCAGTTTTCCTTTTAAACTTCTTGGTTAGCCTGTTGTTTGCTCAAACTGGTACCTTCTACCTCAGGCAGCCAGGAAGTTGAAACAATTACCTTTAAAATGTTTTCTGCAAATACTGCATGGGGAAAAGGCTGTTTGCCCTGGGTCAATTCTTAGGTCCAATAAAGACAACCTGGCCATTGTGGTCTCACAGGGAATCCTCAGAGAGGTGAAATAATGACATTTCTCTGAGAATGAAGCTTTGAAGTTGTTTCAGCCCAGTTCTGAGCCCTCTCATCTGGTGGCTGTCAGGCTGCTGGTTTTCACTGTGTGTGTTTTCAGTCCTGAGGGGAGCATAGGAGGAGGGCAAATTAGGACGCCATAAAGCTTGCTGTTGTTACAAGATCTAATCATCTTTCCAGAGTAAAAATTCCCTTTTTTGTTTTTGTTTTCTTTTTGGTCACATCTGTGCGACTTGTGGAATCTTACTTTCCTGACCAGGGATTGAACCTGGGCCCCGTCAGTGAAAGCCGCAAGACCTAACCACTGGACTGCCAGGGAATTCCCTCCCTTGAGTGTTGTAAAGACTTTTGGTTAATTTCTAGAGTTCTGAAAAAGTTGTTTCCTACAGGTTTTTTTCTTTGCTAGTTGCCTTTATGGAGGAGAGAATATTTGGAGGTCTTTTACTCCACCATCCTCATTTATGTCCTATCCTGTGTACTTTTTTGTAAGTTCTGAAGCATACTAAAATGAATACCTGTGATTCTTCATGCAACTTAAATGATAACATGACCAGTACTTTTGAAGTTACCTTTGTCTTCCAGTGATGTTTCCTTAACTCTCCCACATAGAGCTTGAATTTTATTTTGCCCTTTCTTGCTTTAAAAAATATTTCCCCCCGGGCCTCCCTGGTGGCGCAAGTGGTTGAGAGTCCGCCTGCCGATGCAGGGGATACGGGTTCGTGCCCCGGTCTGGGAGGATCCCATATGCCGCGGAGCGGCTGGGCCCGTGGGCCATGGCCGCTGGGCCTGCGCGTCCGGAGCCTGCGCGTCCGGAGCCTGTGCTCCGCGACGGGGGAGGCCACAGCAGTGAGAGGCCCGCATACCGCAAAAAAAAAAAAAAAAAAAAAAAAAAAAAAAAAAATATTTCCCCATGTATATCTCTAAACCAGTGGTTCTCAACCGGGGATGATTTTGCTTCCTTGAAGTCATTTAACATTGTTTTTAATTTTCATAATTAGAGAAAAGTGTGCTACTGGTATATAGTGAGTAAAGCCCAGGGATGCTGTTAAATATCTTACAAGGCATGGGAGAGCCTCCCACAATGAAGAACTATACAGTCCAGAGTGCTAATAGTGCAACAGTTGAGAAACCCTGTTTATATAAGTTCTAAGTGTTCTAAAATTTTAAGTTTTAAAGTTTGGTCCCTCGCATTTATACATTTTAATCCATCTGGAATTGAATATTCTCTTGGAAATTTAAGTGCATATTAAAATTGGAAAAAATATATTGGATTTATGTATAGGGAGATAGTTTACCTAACTCCCAGTTTCAGTTTCTTTTGTTGATTTATTAGAAATTCCCGTCTTGACGAATTTAATGAAATAATGCATGTAAAGTATTCAGTCTATGCCGTTAAAAGTAAATAAATGCCAAAGAAGGAAAGTTCTTCCAGTAATAAATATAGAAGTAATTGCAGTGGAGTTAAAACTTCAGTGGAGGGCTTTCCTGGTGGCACAGTGGTTGAGAGTCCGCCTGCCGATGCAGGGGACATGGGTTCGTGCTCCGGTCTGGGAAGATCCCACGTGCTGCGGAGCGGCTGGGCCCGTGAGCCATGGCCGCTGAGCCTGTGCGTCCGGAGCCTGAGCTCTGCAACGGGTGAGGCCACAACAGTGAGAGGCCCGCATACCGCAAAAAACAAAAACAAAAACAAAAAACAAAAAAAAACTTCAGTGGATGCTAAAAGTAATGAGTGAATATTTGAGGAACAGGATAATTACATAATTTCATGTTATTTCCCCACAAATCACTTAGTAATCACAAAGAGGAAAGGTAGTAACTTTACGGTATATACCACATCAAGTTATTGGTCAGGAGATCACCAGCTCATTTCTACACGATGTGCCTCACGATAAAATGCATTGAGAAGAACGTTGTGTAAGTTACATGGTAGTCCTGCCATCAGTGCATCTAAAGTACAAAGTAGCAGACAAACACAAATCAAGGGACATTGTATTAAAAAACTGACTTGGTTTTCAAATCAAGTTTAAGAAAGAGAAGTAAAAGTTGATGAATTCTTCCAGTTAAAGAGGGACTTCCCTTCCAATGCAGGGGATGCGGGTTTGATCCCTGGTCAGGGAACTAAGATCCCACAATGCCGCAGGGCAACTACAGAGCCCACGCGCTGTGGATCCCGTGCACCACAACTACAGAGCCTACATGCTCTGGAGCCTGCGCACCACAGCGAAAGATCCTGCATGCAGCAACTAAAACCCTACGCAGCCAAAAATAAATAAATAAAATAAAATGGTTTCTGTTAAAAAAAAATAAGCTAAAGAGATGTGACAGCTCAATGCCATGGATCGGATTCTGATCCAAGGGGGAAATAGCATTGAGGGCATTACGGGAACAACTGATGTAATTTGAACCTTGGCCTATCCTTGTTAAACTTGTGTTAAACTTCCCGATCATTATTTTACAAGGTTATGTAAGAAAATGTCCTTGTTCTTAGAAAACAGGTAGTAAACTATTTAGGGATAAAAGATACATGATGTATCTAACCTAAAAATGTTTGGGAGAGAGAGTAGTATATAGAAAGAATGGTTAAATAAATAGGGCAAAATGTAACTAATTGGTGAGTGAAGCATTTATGGCAGTTCCTTGTAAGTAGTGTAGCGTCTTTTAAGTTTGGAATTGTGTCAGTTATGACAAGTTCTTCTGAAATAGTAAGAATAATATTTTACTTAACCATATTTTATCAATCCTAAGACACCCAGTTTTTAATATTTTAACATCTCTGAAATGATGATGCATCTCATTGGTGACCTCTTACAGTTAGAATTAACCCAGTTACTTTCTTTTTGTGTAGTGTGTAAAATAATGGTGTGGCTTACAATTGAAGGCATTTTGTATTCAATACAATATGATAATTACTGTCTATTACTTGTAGCCATTAACATGGCATAGGTGTCTTTGGAACGGTTTCTTTTTTAATTTAAAGGGTTTTTGTTTGTTTGTTTTCATAGATACGGTTCCATACTTAAAAATTCTAAAACGGTATATTCAGTGAAATTTTCCTTGAACTCTCTTACCTCCACCTTGTTCTTTTCTTCACCTGTAGTTAACCATTTTTGTTTATTTTGTGGGTTATCTCTGTGTTAGAAAAGTATATATTTTCCTCTTTCCGGTAGAAAAGGTAGTATATTATATACTTATTGCACTATGCTTCTTTCATTTGATCATATATCCCAGAGTCCACGCCATGAAATTATAGTTTCCTTATTCCTTGTAATTAATCTGTTGTACTCCACTGAATAGATGTTTTGTGCCTTAGTAAATCAGTACCCATTGGTAGATATTCTGTTTATTCCACTCTGTGTCACAAATAATGTTGCAACGAATAGCATTTTGCATCCATCATCTTTGCCAGTGTATATTTGGGCCCACCAGAAATAATTGTTACATTAAAGGGAAATGCATGTGTAATTTTGTTAGGTGCAAAATTTTTCTCCATAGCAAGTTCTCCTTTTAGTATAACCAGAGGCAGTTGGTCTATTTCCCCATTGTCTTGTAGCTAATCTGAAAGTTGAAATACGCTATCTCCATGAAGTTTTTTTAACGTGAAGTTTTAATTGCAGGGGAGGTGGGTATTTTTAACCCAGATACATAGAGGCTAGAGGCAGCTACTCATGTTCTTCTATTTGAAATACCTTTTGGAAATTAATGGTTTTACTACTTACTAACTTAAATAAGTAGATCCACACCTTTAGGAGTTGACATCTCTCTTTTCTTTTCCGTGGTCTGTAATATTTTTCTCCCTTGCTTCAGTGGATGATAAAATAACTCATTGTTCATTTTCATTTGTAGCCCATATTTTTTATTTTTATTGAATATCCTTCATTTACAATATGATATGTCAAGATGTACTAATTCATAATTTTTAAAGGTTATACTTCATTTATGGTTATTATAAAATACTGGCTGTATTTCTTGTACTGTACAGTATAACCTTGTAGCTTATTTTATACATAATAGTTTGTACCTCTTAATCCCTTGCCCCTACATCGCCCCCTCCCTCTAGTCCGTATTTGAACCACTCATTTTTTTCATGCTGGCAAAAATTAAAAAATTGTAGGTTTTGATGTAGTGCTGTTTTTGTTGGCCATGCCGCACAGCATGCAGGATCTTAGTTCTCCGACCAAGGATTGAACCCGTGCATCCTATTTGACATTTTAGAAGTCAGTCAATTCTGTATGTACTTGCCAAATATAGTTACTGACTATGTGTATGGCATTTTTATCTGTACTTAAATAAAAGTCTTATTTTTGACTATGATAACCTAGTCTAAAAATTGCTTACCTGTTTACTTTGATATGTCCAGATTTGAGCATAATTTTTGATGACGTAGTTGAGGCTATGGAATGTTTCTTACAGAGTAATATTTCAAAATACATAGGCAACACTATACACAAGGCTTAATTTCAGAGGTGTAAAAAATATTTTCAAGAGAAAGCCAGTGCTCAGAAAATCCTGGTGATTAATGACAGGTGCAAAAACATGGGATATGGTGGAAATTTGGCCATAGGTTCTAGCAAGTTTTCTTTATTAGAAACCTAGATTTGTTTATTTAGGTGTTCTAGGGAATAATGACTTTTTCACTTTTCATTTCTCTTAAGGAGTGTTTCTCAGGAGTTATCAGAAACCATCCTCACCATGGTAGCCAACTGCAGTAATGTTATGAACAAGGCCAGACAGCCACCACCTGGAGTTATGCCAAAAGGACGCCCTCCTAGTGCTAGCAGCTTAGATGCCATTTCTCCTGTTCAGGTAAATGAACACTACACTTGGTACATCTCCATTTGTTCATAGACTTGGAATAGAATAAACTTCTACATCATCATTAATAATCTACTCAGGAAATTTTTGTCTGAATTTATTACATTTTAGATAACTGCATGTCTAGTATCCACTTAAAGGAGATCCATAAATAGGCATTGTGGTTGAGAACAGATTTTAATCATTAAGTAGAAAGAACATGACTATGAGAGGAAAGATACAAAACAACTTATTTAGGGCTTCTTTTTAAAATAAGAATAACTTAGACTTGAGAAATAAGCACTGCCTTTGAACCTGATGTGTCTTGTTTGTAGCTTCACGGGCCAAGCAACAGTGCTAGAGCATAAGGACTTGTTATAACTGGGGCTCTTCAGCTCTCAACTGAACTGCTCTTTTAAAAACAAGGTACATTTAAGTTACTCCCTGACACCAACCACCCCCTTCTCTCTGGGAGCAACATATTCCGCTTCTATTTTCAGCTGCATTGAATGGCAGATTGGGGTTTATTTTAAGAAAAGAAAGAGCATTTAGTGATTCTTCAGTGACCACTTTATAAAAGGCATTTTGTGTATTATTTTGTATAGTCACAAAGGTCTGAAATAATGCCAGAAACTAAGAAGCTTAGAAGTGCAGTTATTAGATATTTTATAAAATCTTTTGGTGAATAGTATACCTTGTTTTTTGTTTCTGTTTTTGTTTTGGGTTTTTTTTTTGTTTTGATTTTTTTTATTTTTTAAATCAGAGCTGATCTCCAACCCCAAGATTCTCAAATTTTGACTAGATATATTTGTTTTGACTAGATTTCTAATTTCTAATGCTTTTATTGTGTTGAAAGTTAAATAACTTGCATTGAGAGGTTTGTTTGTTTTAAAAGGGCTTACTGGAAATTTTACTGACTGCCCCATGTCACTACTAAATGTTTAGTAGTACAGCTTCAGAGAAATTCATATGAAATGTTATTCTTGAAGTTTTATAGCCCTCATATTGTGGCTCTGGTTCTTTGGCAGGGGCTAACTCTTTAAACCTAATCCATCTATGATATAATAAGAAAAATGACTGGTACTCTTGATTTGGGGATTTAAGCATCATCAAGATTGTGTGTGGTTTTGCTTTATATAAAGCATTTGAAGAGCTGTTGCTAAAAATTGCTTTACCTGTGTCGTTTGTCTGCCTTTGCTTGAAGTATGTTTAATACGTTTTTATAATGTTTTTCTTTAGATTGACCCTCTTGCTGGAATGGCATCTCTTAGTATAGGTGGTTCAGCTGCCCCTCACACCCAGAGTATGCAGGGCTTTCCTCCAAATTTGGGTTCTGCATTCAGTACCCCACAGTCACCAGCAAAAGCATTTCCACCCCTTTCAACCCCAAATCAGACAACTGCATTCAGTGGTATTGGAGGACTTTCATCACAGCTTCCAGGTAAGGGGGTTGGTGGGTAGGGGTGCAGATTATTTGTAAGCCTCATCGTGCCTTAGTGTATATAAGGTGTTTTGGAGTCACTATGATAAAGGAAAGCTGCTTGAACTAAATCGTGAAAAATTGCTCTCATATCCAAAGTTGGGAAGAGAAAAACATTACATTAATTTAGTCAAATTGCAATGAGGATATTTGTACTTGTAAAGTTAGTTGAATTATTCAGTAAGGATTCTGTTACCAGATGATAGTGTAAATATTAAAAGTGTGTTAACCACATTCTGAAGAACATAGGCTTAGATCAAAACTCATAGCTTTATGAATTACTCAAGGTTGGTATAATAAAGGTAGAATATTTCACACATCAGATTCCGGTATATGTTCTGCCTTTTTGCACCTACCTTGAAAATGATAGTAAATCCCTAAAACTTTTCCACATATTTTGGCTTTTTTTTTTTTGCGGTGCGGGCCTCTCACTGTTGTGGCCTCTCCCGTTGCGGAGCACAGGCTCCGGACGCGCAGGCTCAGCGGCCATGGCTCACGGGCCCAGCCGCTCCGCGGCATGTGGGATCTTCCCGGACCGGGACATGAACCTGTGTTCCCTGCATCGGCAGGTGGACTCTCAACCACTGCGCCACCAGGGAAACCCCACATATTTTGGCTTTTAACTTACATGTTGAAGTAAAGGTTGCATTTTTCTCCCCTCTAGTAACCACATGTTTCTCCTAAGCTATCTGAACCTTTTATTGCCAGAGTATAAGTTTAGAGTACTAAAACCTAAGGAGTGAAATGTTGTAATAACTCTGTAACCTAGTTACCACTGAGTTAACAAAAGATCCTAATTTTTTAATTAATATAAGTTTTTAATTAAAAGCTTATTTTTTGATGTGAATAAAGTCAAGACTATGAGTAACGATAAGACTTCTGGCTGCCTTCGTTCTTTCTAGTAGGTGGTCTTGGCACAGGCAGCCTGACTGGTATAGGAACTGGGGCTCTTGGACTCCCTGCAGTGAATAACGATCCTTTTGTGCAGAGGAAACTGGGCACCTCTGGACTGAACCAGCCTACATTCCAGCAGAGTAAGATGAAACCTTGTAAGTGGTAGTGTTGTCTGTGATTGTGAAGTGTGACTGATGCATATGAAACTTGCATGTCCAATTTGCTGTCCCTAGAGTTATATGGACAAAGACATTGACTTATCTTAATATATTGTTAGTAGGGCCGTTGATACGCCTCCTAGATCAGTGGGAGTAAATTCATACATTTAAATTATTAAAACAAAAATTTGAGGTATCATTCCACCTTTGATCCTGGATTGCCAGAACAAGGTGACAGTTAATAAGAGGTAGCATCCTTCGAGGTGTTATCCTAAAAGTCAGAAGTAAAGAGAAAAGACTTTGAGCAGTTGTAGTCTTATGTATGTAAGTCTTACACTTAACCTAAAGATTTTTTAGTGTTTTTTTTCTTTCTTTCTTTCTTTTTTTTTTTTTTTTAACAAATCAGGAGCAGCCAGGAGAATTTCAGATTTCTGTTTCAGCTTGGCAGTTTATAAAGTAAATAACTATATTTTATTTACTTTAATGTTTGTTTATTTTAATATAATAGCTTTATGATACATATAGCCTTATAGTACACATAATTATTGCCATATATATGATGCTACAAAAACCAGTTTATTAAGTTTTAATCTCCTTTAGTAGGTTATTTCAAAATCAGAGACGTCCTCTTTGTAAATACATAGGTATCATTGGCTTATAAGTATCCTTGTCATTGGGACTAAATATTCATCTTACAAGGTTTGAAAGTATACTAAGTGACTTGAAAATATTAGTGTGAAAGACTTGTCTGAATGTTATGTTTTGTAGCATGCGTTGTGTTTATATCAAGTGTCATGCACATGCATTGAGAATTCTTACATGTAAAAGGTGATTTTTTTTTTAATAAAGTAGTAAAGATTTGTTAACCTCGAGTGAGGTTGTATTGAGGGTAAGTGCATTATGAATTTGAACCTAGTGAACTTTCATGGTGTGATAAATCCTTACGAAGAAAGTACTAGGGTAGGACTATGGTTGTAAGGCAGTTTTGTGAGAATCTTTTGTGTCCCTAGAGCACTTGAATATTGAAACTTGACCACTTAAAACACTTCACTTTATTTTTTCGTTAAAATTCAAACTGTATTGGTCTCTCTGGCTCTGCTTTATGTGGGGGAGTGATGCTTTATGTGGGGGAGTGAAGGAAGAGCCTAAATGCCCACTGGTTGCTTTTCTGTTTCTAACAGCGGACTTGTCTCAGGTGTGGCCAGAGGCAAATCAGCACTTTAGTAAAGAGATAGATGATGAAGCAAACAGCTATTTCCAGAGAATATATAATCACCCACCACATCCAACCATGTCTGTTGATGAGGTGAGTGTCTAGGACGATCTAATTCTTTATGGTTTAGGTAAATCTTAAATAAATGCCCTTTTCAAAGTGAAATCCCAACACAAAGTGTTTTGATATGTCTCTGCATCTTTGGAAACCTTAATATTTGTCTCAGGCTCAGTTTATTGTTAAGTATTCTGCTTGACAATAAAGAATATTTGAGGAATGCTCTTAATAATGGTTTCCTTTATGTGTATATCATTTTTGTCTTGCTTTCTCCAGGTATTAGAAATGCTACAGAGGTTTAAAGATTCTACCATAAAGAGAGAACGAGAAGTATTTAACTGTATGCTAAGGAACTTGTTCGAAGAATATCGGTTCTTCCCCCAGTACCCTGATAAAGAGTTACATATTACAGCCTGCCTGTTCGGTGGGATAATCGAAAAAGGACTGGTCACTTACATGGCACTAGGTTTGGCCCTACGATATGTTCTTGAAGCCTTACGCAAGCCTTTTGGATCCAAAATGTATTATTTTGGGATTGCTGCACTAGATAGATTTAAAAATAGGTGAGTGGATAGGTTTCCTGTGAAGCTTCTCTTTTTTAATAGAAGGAGAAACAGTAGCTTACTTTTCAACTAATTCTTGCCATGCCTTATCATTATATGTATATTAACTAATCTTAATGACTGTAAGAAGTAAAAGAGGAAGAAGTGAAGACAATTAAATTCGTTACAATTGACAAATATGTGGTAGGAAAAGTATAAAATGAAATAGCAATTTTTTTGGTTTGTTTATTGAGGTATACTTTATATACGTAAAAGTGTCGGTATTTTAGGTGAACAGGTCTTTGAAGTTTGACAAATTCTAACAGTTGTATAACCACTGCCACCAACACCACAATCAAGATACGGAATATTTTTGTCACCCCCAAGAAGTTTTCTTATTCCCCCTTTGTAGTTAACTTTCCCTCACATCTGACCCCTGGCAATCACTGATCTGATTTGTCTAGTTTTTCCAGAGTATTATTTAAATGGAATCATACACAATGTGTATGAGTCTCACTTGCACATAGCATGATGCTTTTGAGATTTATCCATGTTACTGCATATTTCAGTAGTCTGTTTCTTTTTACTGCTGAGTAGTAGTCCATTGTATGGGTTCATTAGCAAATTGCTTTTCTGTTCACCTGTTGATGAACATTTGGAGTCATTTCCAGACAGTAGTTTTAGTGGCTCATTGTAATCTAATATTAAGTGGAATAAGACCTTTAAAAAAAAATCAGTGATACTGTTTTTTGATGTAAAAGGGGTGAAGTTCATAAATATCCACCTCCTTACTTTTTTGTTCTTCCTTTTGGCTTTCTCTTCAAATAAGGTATTTCAAAGGTAGAAAGGGGGGAAATGGCCTAGACTAGCTTTTGAAAATTTTAAAATTGTGCTGCCTCTGTTCTTACATGAAATGGTAAAAAGACTGAATGTTTTTGTTGGCAGATTGAAGGACTATCCCCAGTATTGTCAGCACTTGGCTTCTATTAGTCACTTTATGCAATTTCCACATCATTTACAGGAGGTAAGTGTCTTCAGTACCTAAGTAGTTGGATGGTTTATCTATTTTAATTTGAATTTGGATTTACTGGCAATGGCATTAAGATTTCTTAATGATTGGCATGATACAGGTATATGTATTATTTGTTGCTTGTTTTGCATCTTAATCATGAAAAAATACGGATTTTGGGTTACCTTTTGTAAGCAGTGGTTTTGCTTGATTTCATAAAAGGCTTTTGCTAGTTCTTTTAGCCTAATAATGCTGTCGAGGTAGACATCTTTCACTGTTACCAAGAATCCCTTGCCTGAGTCTAAAAAGGATTTGGAGTGGAACTCTGATTAAAATAAGTAAAGTTGTCCCTCTGATTTAAATGTTAACATGAATCAGAGCTGTTTCTTTTTGTTGTTTTGGTGGTGGTGGTGGTTTGGTTTGTTTGGTTTTGGGCGGAGGGTGTGCTGCTCCACGCGGCTTGTAAAATCTTAGTTCCCCAACCAGGGATTGAACCAGGGCCAAGGCAGTGAAAGCACCAAGTCCTAACCATTGGACCACTAGGGAATTCCCAGAGCTGTTTCATATAAAACCTTCAGACCAGCTGTTTCTTAAAAATACAGCCGCCTTAAACTACCTGCTTAGATTCCTTTGAGGTTAAAAATGAGACAGTCCCTGAGGAAATGGACCTAGAGAATATACATTTTAAGCCGTGTTATGTGATTATTCTTGATATTTGTAAACTTTTACTTTAATGATTGATTTTAGGTGATAACTAAACATTCACACTTTTGCCTTACCTTTGGTCAAAGTCAGCTTATAGAGAACAAAGAAAGTTGATTAATCTCTATTATCTTTATTTTACTTTATTAAAATAAAAGATGAACTACTTTATAAGATCATATTTTTAAGAAATCAGAAAGATCAGAATTTGAACCTACTTTTAATTCTATTATAATTTAGTCCAGTGCTTTCTACCTCATCCCACTGGGTTTGTTTGTAGGAGGGTAGGGTCATTATGATGGTTTAGCCTAAGAAACCATAGCATGGGGGGCAGGAGTGTATTCATGCCTCTTGAGGGGGTGGAGGACTGTGCCAAAACTATAGCACTGAAAACTAGACAGGAAAGCAGAGTTTGAAAAGCTAGGATGGGAGGTCAGAGGCTTACTACAATCAAGTGTTTTTGGAATTGAGAGCTGGGAATATGGGCCTTGGAAGACTAGAGAGAACAAGGGAGGTGGTATGAAAGTGATCACACAAAGCAGTGATAGGTGATAGTTCCCACTATAACAAGATACCCAGAGAAGAGAAGTGAGATCATTGTTTATATTTCTATAGTCAATTTAAAGGGCTGTACTTTCTTCAGAGATTCTCCTTCCTTGAAAATGTCCTTTTTTTTTTTTTTTTTTTTTTTTGCGGTACAAGGGCCTCTCACTGTTGTGGCCTCTCCCGCTGCGGAGCGCAGGCTCAGCGGCTGTGGCCCACGGGCCCAGCCGCTCCGCGGCATGTGGGATCTTCCCAGACTGGGACACGAACCCGTGTCCCCTGCATCGGCAGGCAGACTCTCAACTACTGTGCCACCAGGGAAGCCCCTGTCCCCTTTTTTGAATAAAGTTATTGTATATATAGATAATAGTTTGTTTTGTTATAGGTACAAGCTGTGGGAAATAGTATCACAAAGGGTGTGTCAGTCTTCTGATTTGTGTGTGAGTAGGAATTTTATTGGTCTGTGAAATGAAAAAAAAAAAAAAAGAAAAGAAAAACTTGTCCTAGAACATCCAGTATCATGCTTACCTCCAGTTGGCTAGGTGGTGTGGTATACACTGTTTTGTGGTAATAGCTTTATTGAGGACTCACATTGCAGTGTGTTTTTTAGGCCATGGTTTTCTCATCAGCATCCAATAGAAAAGAAATTAGTTTGGGCTTCCCTGGTGGCGCAGTGGTTAAGAATCCGCCTGCCAATGCAGGGGACACGGGTTCGAGCCCTGGTCCGGGAAGATCCCACATGCCGCAGAGCAACTAAGCCTGTGCGCCACAACTACTGAGCTTGCGTGCCACAACTACTGAAGCCCGCGCGCCTAGAGCCCGTGCTCTGCAACAAGAGAAGCCACCGCAATGAGAAGCCCACGCACCACAACGAAGAGTAGCCCCCACTTGCGGCAACTAGAGAAAGCCCGCACACAGCAACAAAGACCCAACACAGCCAGAAATAAATAAACTTTAAAAAAAAGAAATCAGTTTACTATATAAATTATAAAACTTTAAAGTTTACATGTATTAAGGGATTTAAGGAAATTTATATGCAGGCATTTGTGGCTACTCTTTTGGAACTTGTTTTGTTAGACGAGTTCTCTTATAAATACTTTAAAAACACACTAATATTTTACCTTTACTCCTTAAGGAGCTCATGGTATCCACTATATATTATAGATATAGGAATATGGACCGGAATGGGGTGAGACGTAAGGGAGATAGATGAACCAAAAGAGTGCTCTGAAATAATTTCTATTCTCTCAGTAGTGAGTGAGGTGTAATTCAAAAATTGCAGTTTCTGTTAAGAACTCCTTTAATGTGTTTCTCTCTCCCTACCCCCATAGTATATCGAGTATGGACAGCAATCTAGAGATCCTCCTGTGAAAATGCAGGGCTCTATCACAACCCCTGGAAGTATTGCACTGGCTCAAGCCCAGGCCCAGGCCCAGGTTCCAGCGAAAGCTCCCCTTGCTGGTCAGGTTAGCACTATGGTAACCACCTCAACAACCACCACTGTTGCTAAAACAGTTACAGTCACCAGGCCAACTGGAGTCAGCTTTAAGAAAGATGTGCCAGTAAGTAGGTCTATCTTTTTTCTTTGTTGGATTTGATATGTTGTAATATATCCAGTAGTGAACATGTATTTTAATTTTATTAAAAACAACACATGCCTACTAAAAAAAAAGCATTTCTCCCTTTGTCTCTCTGCCTTCCCACCCCGATTTCCCACACACAGCCACTATTAATAATAGTTCAATACATATTCTTTCCAGCACTTCCAGTACACAATCATACACACCATGTATATTTTGTATACTAAAGAAATCTGTATACATTTCCCCCCCTGGGATTTGTCTAGGAAGGATTTCAGTTTGTTTATTTTATATTTTATTTCTTTAGCCTTCTATTAATACTACAAATATAGATACATTACTTGTGGCCACAGATCAAACAGAGAGAATCGTAGAGCCCCCAGAAAATATCCAAGAGAAAATTGCTTTTATCTTCAACAACCTCTCCCAGTCAAATATGACACAAAAGGTGAGTCTGAAATAATAGTTTATATATCACTACAGATGCTCTCTATTTTCCTTGATGGGTTGGGGGATTTATATATGACATTCTGCACCCTTTTAACACTTTTAAAGGTAGAGATAATAGAATGAAAATGAAGGGAACATGGATATACAACTACTGGTTGTGGATTTTGTAGACATTAAATAGCACTGGTTTATTTTTTATTTTATTTTATTTTATTTTTTTCTATTTTGGCCGCACCTTGCTGCGTGTGGGATCTTAGTTCCCCGACCCGGGATTGAACCCACCCCCTGCAGTGGAAGTGCGGTGTCTTAACCACTGGACCTCCAGGGAAGTCCCAAATAACATTGTTTTGCAGTGAGTTACAGCCTTTTTGAAGTAAACTTGAAATGATTTCATGATGATGGAAATTTCATTTGTATTTCTAATCACAATTCCTGTCCTCCCAGAAACCATTAGGCGCCTAATAAGTGAGGTAGAGCTTCTGAAAAGTAATGATACGCAAGATTATGTGCTAAGACAATACCTGGAAATGTCCATTTTAGTCAACAAGATTAGCCCGAACAAGTGGGTTTTGAGATGTAATTTATAATGCAGGTACTGCCTTTGAAAACCCCACCATAATTGATTGGGGGAGAATTTTGAAGCACTCAGCATCCCTTTTGGAAGAGAAGTTTGAAACTTTACAGATAATTCCTGGAGATATAAATTTAGGAAAACAATAGTTCTGGTGTCAGGTCTGTTAATAGCAGGTTTGTAGATGAGTAATATATCCTCTTTTGGTCAAATGGAGAGTAAGTAAGATGGGGTTGAGGGACTACATATTTTGTAATTTTAAAGTTTAAAGTGACAGTAGATGTTTCAGTTCTAATCACCCAGTTAAAGAGATGATTGACTCTATACTTAGATGAAATTGAACATACTGTACTTGGATAGCATCTGTCTGAAATTGGGGAGAGATGTAGCATGGTACTTTATTTATTTTAATTTATTTATTTTTGTCTGTGTTGGGTCTTTGTTGCTGTGCGCAGGTTTTCTCTGGTTGTGGCGAGCAGGGGCTATTCTTCCTTGTGTGGTGCGCGAGCTTCTCAATGCAGTGGCTTCTCTTGTTACGGAGCATGGGCTCTAGGCGCGTGGGCTTCAGTAGTTGCGGCACGTGGCCTCAGTAGTTGTGGCGCACGGGCTTAGTTGCTCCGTGGCATGTGGGATCTTCCCCGACCAGGGCTCCGAACCCATGTCCCCTGCATTGGCAAGCGGATTCTTAACCACTGAGCCACCAGGGAAGCCCTAGCATGTACTTTAGCTTCTAATTTTGCAAGGAGCCACATGCTGTAGTATTGTTCACAGAAACAAAACACAGAACTGTTATTTTATCATCTTTTAATTGTATACTTCCCATGTCATAATGGTTGGCTAGGTTGAAGAACTAAAGGAAACTGTGAAGGAAGAATTTATGCCTTGGGTTTCACAATACCTGGTTATGAAGAGAGTCAGTATTGAGCCAAACTTTCACAGCCTATATTCAAACTTCCTTGACACACTGAAGAATCCTGAATTTAATAAGATGGTTCTGAATGAGACCTATAGAAACATCAAAGTAAGTGTTCTTGTATTTCTTTTTATTAATGTTTTGAGTTTGGAAATACTTGATTGTACAGGTGTAATTGGAGGGGGAGGGGTATTGCTGTTTTCCCCTGTATGTGTATATGTTAAAGTATTTATGAAAGTTGCTCTAGGGTTTGTTTCAAATACAGAACTAAATTTTCTTGAAGAATTTAGTCTCACAGACACATTCTATGCGCTATTTACTTTGAAAGTAACCACGCTTGTGAATTTGTTTTCATCATTCTATGCATGGTTTTGAAATCTTTACCCTTTGTGCATGTTTTTAGGAAAACAATAGTTCTGGTGTCAGGTCTTTTAATAGCAGGTTGTAGATTAGTAATTTATCCTCTTTTGGTCAAGTGGAGAGTAAGTAAGATGGGGCTGAGGGACTACATATTTTGTAATTTTAAAGTTTAAAGTGACGGTAGATGTTTCAGTTCTTTTTTCTCCCTCTGCATATTATTTGATTATATACCCTTAGCTTTAATCCCTCTGTTTTTAATAGTCTTATAGAAATCCATTATATTGGTTGTTAATATCTTTCACTATTACAGAAACAGAGCTGCAGTGAGTATTTTCCCTTATGTCTTAAATGCCAGATATCTCAAGAGTCTAGACCTATTGTGGAATAGTTGTTGTTTAGCATTCTCAGAAGTTTATTTTAAGTTCAGACTTCCTAATGAGCTAATGCTTGTTCTATAAAACCCAAGTATTTTTCTTAGGAGGAATAACTTTTCAAGAAAACAGCATGAACCAGCATGTAGCTGAAAACATTCTTTGCTGAATAACTTGGAATATTGGCTTAGGAACCAGCACTATATTTAAACCTGTGGATAGGAATTTTACCTATTCTTGGTTACGCTGTAGTGCAAAAGAATTCCTGGCTCCTTTCTGTTGCACAGCTGAGTTTGTGCCATTCTGCTGTTGCTGTATGGAGTTAAGGAACATAACTATATTCAGCGTTTGTTATTTGATAGCAAGGATGATTGGGATATATAAAAATTTCCACATAATCTGGAGCAGAATTTCAAGATCCTTTCTTTTAAATAAAAGTTTAAATTACAAATTTAAACTTAAAGTCATAAATTAAAAGGTATCATATAGTAAGTGGGTATATGTGTGTACCCAAGACACTCTTCGTGTGTACCCAAGGCACTCTCGTGTATTGGTTCTGTCCCCCTTAAGAAAGTAAGAAGTAAAGAATTGAAGAAATGGATTAGGTCTCCTAGAAATGTGATAAGTGTGTAAGCAATATTACACTGTATTCTAGAAAGTTATCTTAGTTGTCTCCAGAGATAATGCTAAAGATCACAACATTTACTGCCATCTTTTTGTGTTCCTCAGTATGCCTGCTGTCTGGGAAGGACTTAAAAAGTATAGCTATAGTCTTCATTTGAATTGAATTTAGCTCTTCCAGATAGATTTGCAGTTGGGTCTCTGCTTCAAACCTAGCTAAAATTTTCAGTTGTGGGACCATACATGATACTTTTAACCTTGTGTTACTTTATACAATATATTTGTATTACTTTTTTTTTAATGGAAAGGCATTTGAAGGTAAAAATGTTACTGAACACAACAAAATATCACAATGATACATGGATGAGATCTACGTTGGGGGCATGTTCTCTATTGACAGCTTGTTTTTAATGTAGAATAATGGAATTCTTAAACATTTAGTTGAGAATATTTTTTTATAAGCTCATTGTCATACACCTTCCTTAATCCTGCACTATTTCAGGTGCTCCTGACCTCTGATAAAGCTGCAGCCAATTTCTCTGATCGTTCTTTGCTGAAGAATTTGGGACATTGGCTAGGAATGATTACACTAGCTAAAAATAAACCCATCTTACACACTGTGAGTTTCAACTAAAAGCTCATGTAAAACTTGAGAATGTTCATACAGCATATTCTGTTTAAAAGTCTTGACTTTATTTGGGGCTGTAAAAGTTTGGCCCATGTTTTGAATCCCTAATTGCATGCTCGTGGCCTTACATTGTTTAGCAGGATAAACAAAAGCCAATAAGGTATGATTGTTACCCCTTCCTTTTCATAAGGCAAGGGTCAAGTTATTGATTCCAATTTCAGGGGTGAGTTTGGCAAGGTATAATTGGGGGTGTTTTGTGAGGGATTTTCTAGTATATTACCAGCTTTTAAAAATATGTTTTTTATTCTAGGACTTGGATGTAAAATCTTTGCTGCTAGAGGCTTATGTTAAAGGACAGCAAGAGTTGCTCTATGTAGTCCCCTTTGTTGCCAAAGTCTTAGAATCTAGCATTCGTAGTGTGGTGAGTAAATTTTAATATTTTATTGATGGCTAATTTGTAAGAGTTAGTTTGTTTTAGCACAAGGTTTAGAGGCTATATCCTTAGTTCTTATGGACATAGAGCTAGTTCAGTTAGTTTTTCTCAGGGAAACTCGGGATTTCCAAATTGAGAGGCCAAGCAGTATTATTATAGGACTGATTTTAATGGGTGGTTTTGGGTTCTGGTGTTTTTCTGAAATATAATATTATAGATGGGAAGGCTAGGGGTTTTATTATGGCCACATAGGTGTAAGTGCTTAACTTTTAGATAATACAATTTAAAGAGTAATATTGGGGCAAGCTTATTTAACATAACGGTTTTCTTTAGGTTTTTAGGCCCCCCAACCCCTGGACAATGGCAATTATGAATGTATTAGCTGAGCTACATCAGGAACATGACTTAAAGGTAAATTTGTTGCTCTTTATCCCTAAGAACAGTCTCTGGCTTTACATTATTAAAATTTACAGGAAAAAAAAATTTACAGGAAAAAGAGGGTATTTGGGGGGAAGCACTATGACAGATGGGTGAGAATACTGTATATTATGAAGCTAAATTTTCATTTTTAATATTCTAATTGAATACTGGAATTATGCAGTTAAACTTGAAGTTTGAGATTGAGGTCCTTTGCAAGAACCTTGCATTAGACATCAATGAGCTGAAACCTGGAAACCTCCTAAAGGATAAAGATCGCCTAAAGAACTTAGATGAGCAACTCTCTGCTCCAAAGAAAGATGTCAAGCAGCCAGAAGAGCTCCCTCCAATCACAACCACAAGTAAGTGTGATAATTAGCCCTCTGTTTATCAGATGTTCTCTTTAATGGTACATTCCCATGCATATAACAAATTATAATTATTCTGTGTAATGGGATGCTGAAACTTTGTGTACTTTCTGGTGAGCCTTCTAAATTATTAAGGAAAAGTTAGTTATGTTTAGGCATTGTCTTACTGTATTAGAATCTATCTGGGTAGTTCATGTGATACTCATAACTAATATTATTAATCAGTTGTTTCTCATATCCCAACTAAGCCAGGTTATCTTTTACACTGTTTGAGGTCTCCGAGAGAAAGAATTGCATTGGCATGATGACCTGTGTTATTCTTCAAATCTGGGGGTGGCCAGACCAGCTCAACCTGTTAGGGGAGTGGATTATTTGACCTGGGTCCAGGAGGACTGGAAGTGTGGGGGCTGTAGGAGTGTAGAATGATTGGGAGTTGTGGTTAGAATGAACCAGCTTTTCTTCTTTTTCTCAGCTCTCAGTGTAAGAATCCCCAGGTAAATCGAGGGAACAGCCTAGGTTGAAAACTGACATCTATAATATAGAATAATCGAACAGGGCTTGGGCCTGCTAATGTGGCATGACCCCTCAGTTGCTTTCTGTGCCCACCGTGCACCAATACAGTTTTACCTGCTTTGTTCAAATCTCTATTAAAATAACAATTTCCCTTATAATAATTCAAGGTGGAAGAATGTGACCTGTGCCACCCCTCCCCCCATTCAATTAGTTTAATTAGATAAAGACCACATCATGCCCTGCTAATTTTATACTAAAGTCAAGAAGTGTGCTCCTTTTATTAGCTCTTATTTTATCTCTCTACATTTAGCAACTTCTACAACACCAGCTACCAGTACCACCTGTACAGCCACGGTTCCACCACAGCCACAGTACAGTTACCATGACATCAATGTCTATTCCCTTGCGGGCCTGGCACCACACATTACTCTAAACCCAACAGTAAGTAACCACCACCCTCTTCCTAAGTTCCTACTTTGTGACAAGGTAAACTGGTTACTTTCCCATCCCTCTTCCCCTTCCTTCTGAATTCCTAGGTTGTAGGCTTTTGTGGCAGAGAGTAGGGATCAGGAATTGCTGTGTAGTATAGCTGAGATCTTTTTTCTACTCTAAAAATAAGTCGTTGTGATTAGATATCACTTATATTGGCCCCTCATGTCCAAACCCATGAAAATTAAGTAAGCTGCCAATATAATCAAAATCTCCAAGTATTCCTTATATAGTCAGAAGATGCTTAGTGTATACCATAGGTTTTTGTTCTTTCTTTTTTTATTATTATTTTTTAATTTTATCATTATTTATTTATTTATTGTTGGCTGTGTTGGGCCTTTGTTGCTGTGTGCAGGCTTTCTCTAGTTGTGGCGAGCGGGGGGCTGCTCTTTGCTGCTGTGCGCGGGCTTCTCATTGCGGTGGCTTCTCGTTGTGGAGCACAGGCTCTAGGCGCGCAAGCTTCAGTAGTTGTGGCGCACGGGCTTAGTTGCTCCGCGGCATGTAGGATCTTCCTGGACCAGGGCTTGAACCCATGTCCCCTGCATTGGCAGGTAGATTCTTAACCACTGCACCACCAGGGAAATCCCCAGGTTTTTGTTCTTTATATCATGTCACCTTAGTCTTGCATTAAGCCATATCTTTTGGAAGATAGCTGGAACTGAGCTGGTGTGTGCGTGTGTGTGTAAAGTCTCCAGGCCGAGGTCTGGAAGTGGCCTTAGTACACTCAGTTATATTTCTGTGGCCTGATTCTGTGAGATTGTCTGGTCTTAAATAACTTCCCATCAGTCCTTTTTCCTATACTTAAAGGTAGTATTCTACTCTGTATATTGAGGATGATGATTGCTTGTTTATCCTCATTCTCTTATTCTGCTTAACACAGTTGTTTAGTTCAAAATCAGATTTCATGGTCTTTGCTTTTTAGAAATTGAAACAGTCGTAACATAAATACATTGAAGTTTTGTATTTAAAGGACTTTGAAAGGGTTTTAAAGAGATCATTTTTAACCTGTTTTTGTTTGTTTTTGCTTCTGTAGATGTGGCACTTGGTTTTTGGGGAAAAAACTAGGTCTAGAAATTATGATTCTCTTTTACAATACTCCCAATAATTGAATATTTTTATAAGTTCATCATGAATATTTTTTTAAGTTTTTAAAAAATTCAGTGAATACCTGGAAGCAGTCTTTCAATGAAGCAGGTTTCAGTGTATGGTAATTTTTTATAAAACTCTTACTATCTTGAAAATAATAGTTTTTGTAGAAAGCCTTTTCTCTTACAGCCATTATCTTGTAATAACTTAATGGAGTGTAATCTGTAAAAATACTGATTACTGCTCCTGAAACTAATGTAATATTGTAAGTCAACTATACTTCAATAAAATTTTTTTAATTTAAAAAACAAAAGTACCATGCAGAAAGTGAATAGACAAGCCACAAACAGAAATGATAGTCCCAATAGATATAACCACAAAGGATTAGTATTTAGTGCATATAAACAAACCTGCAAACCAAGAAAAGAACCCAACAGAAAAACTAAAGATTTATTTTGTAGAAGAAATATCAGAAGTCATCCAGTGGGCTTCCCTGGTGGCGCAGTGGTTGAGAGTCCACCTGTCGATGCAGGGGACACGGGTTCGTGCCCCAGACTTGGAATATCCCACATGCCGCGGAGCAGCTGGGCCCGTGAGCCATGGCCGCTGAGCCTTCGCTCCTGGGGCCTGTGCTCCGCAACGGGAGAGGCCACAACAGTTAGAGGCCAGCGTACCGGAAAAAAAAAAAAAAAAAGGCATCCAGCATATGGAAAATGCTAAACCGCATTAGCTGTCAGGAAAATGCAAATTAAAACCACAGTATAAAATTTAAAATCCCCCAACTAGGCAAAAATTGAAAGTATGATCATACCAGCTGTTGGTACAATAGAAACTGTTATGCATTGCTGGTGGGGGGTATAATGTAATCATTTTGGGGAAAAAATAAGGCATAACCTATTAAAACTGAAAATGTGATTTTTAAGAAAAAGCCTCTTCTCTGTAAACTTGATTCTTTCGCATTTCCCCATGCTACTAAACAAGTTTCTTTTCTTTTTTAACATTTATTTATGGCTGCGTCGGGTCTTAGTTGTCACACACAGGCTTCTTTATAGTTGTGGCATGTGGGCTCCAGAGCGCGTGGGATGAGTAGTTGGCATCACATGGGCTTAGTTGCCCCTTGGCATGGCATGTGGTATCTTAGTCCCCCAAACAGGGATCGAACCCACGTCCTCTGCATTGGAAGGCGGATTTTTAACCACAGGACCACCAGGGAAGTCCCAAGAAGTTACTTTCTTTAGGAGTACTTGAGCCACAGATTTTGACTAAGCAGGTAGTATCTTTAAGCATCTTGTAATGAACAGTTTGCCCATGAAATTTTATCTCTAATCATGTATCACAAGATACACTGACTACTACGCCGCCTTTGGAGCCCAGGTTGTTTCCTTAGCTTTTCATTGGTTAATTTAAAGTAGAAATTGGTAGTTCATGGTTAACCTTGAAATAATGACAAAAACATGGGTGTGATTACTGATAGAAATTGGGTTGTCTTATTTAAACAAGCTGTTGACTTGTTTTTTCCTCCCTAGATTCCCTTGTTTCAGGCCCATCCACAGTTGAAGCAGTGTGTGCGCCAAGCAATTGAACGGGCTGTCCAGGAGCTGGTCCATCCTGTAGTGGATCGATCAATTAAGATTGCCATGACTACTTGTGAGCAAATAGTCAGGAAAGATTTTGCCCTGGATTCTGAGGAATCTCGAATGCGAATAGCAGCTCATCACATGATGAGGAACTTGACAGCTGGAATGGCTATGATTACTTGCAGGGAACCTTTACTCATGAGCATATCCACCAACCTGAAAAACAGTTTTGCCTCAGCCCTTCGTGTAAGTTGATTATTTTCTTGTTGTTGTATAAAACTCATTATTGCTTATCTGAAAATGTTTCTTTTCCTTTGCTAGTAGCAGTGAGCATTTCCACTTATTATAATAGTTACCATATGTGTTTGATGTCCTCACCTTTAGACTGTAAGTTCTGTGAGGTGAAACGTCATGTCTGTTTTTGCTCACTATTATATCCTTAATAGTGTTTGACAGATAGTAGATACTCCAGATATTTACTGGTTTAAAGAAATGAAGGATTTTTTTTAAAAACTGCCTAAGTTAACAGTCTTGATTCTGTTTACCATGAAGAACTTAGATTTAAAGTACTTTGGAGTAGGACAGTACAAAACAACTTAAAGTGACTCTGTATGTCTGTGTGAGCACATACACACCACACAGACACACACACACACGCACACACACTCTTCAGGTAACTCAGTTATTAATTTGGGGTCTCATATGTCGTGGTTAATAATGCCTTTGTTTACTGCTTTATTGCTTTCATAGTGTTCACCATCTTCACAGAAACCTGGTAAGATGTTTCAGTTGAGTAGTATTTTCATCTTGTAGATGAAGATGATTGTTAGACTATTTCATGGTCACAGCTAATGAGTCTTAAGTAGAGTTGGAACTTCTAAAATTAATTTGTCTAAGTGCTGCATTTTCTATTATCCCATCTACCTGTTTCGTCTACCCACAGAAAACTTTAAATTTTTTTCTGTCTCTCCCCCGCCCCCCAATAGACTGCATCCCCACAACAAAGGGAAATGATGGATCAGGCAGCTGCTCAGTTAGCTCAGGACAATTGTGAATTAGCTTGCTGTTTTATTCAGAAGACTGCAGTAGAAAAAGCAGGCCCTGAGATGGACAAGAGATTAGCAACTGTAAGTGTTTAGCATTTGCCTTTTAAGTATTTTGTTTTTCCATTTAAGAAAGTGCCTCATAACAAGAACCTCAGTGACTTTTTTTGTTTGCAGGAATTTGAGCTGAGAAAACATGCTAGGCAAGAAGGGCGCAGGTACTGTGATCCTGTTGTGTTAACGTACCAAGCTGAGCGGATGCCAGAGCAAATCAGGCTGAAAGTGAGAACTGGGGCCTCTGTCTCTCCCTGCCCCATCTTTGTTTTCTTTCTGTTCTTGTTGCTTAACTCCTCACGAGGACTAGGATAGGGGGTTTAAATGCTGTTTCTGAGAAAGCATTTCATTTCACTTAAAGGTTACCTGTGGAGAAGACATAGAAATAGCTTAGATGTGTCCCCTCCCCCTACTGTTGAAGTGCCTTTTAGTTCTTGTTTCCCAACTTGGTCTTCCCTTATGGTACTTGAGTTTTTATTGCTAGTTAGTTGTTGGTGAGAAGACGATGTTGAGAAATTTTATCCAGCTGCACTGGAGAATTGAACTGGCAGCATGGTCCTACTTGAGTCATTTCCCAGTGGAAAAGCTCTTAATTTATAAATAAGGGTGACTCTAACAGGTCTCAGGGAAATAGGAAACACTGAACTGTGTGCACGCACATGCATGCATATTCAGTCATGCTGTTAAATGTTGTAATGACTCCTGTGTCCCTTCTCACAACCCCTGTGCTTACTCCCATGCAAAATTTCCACTTTGATAGAAAGGTTTCCCTTGATTGTGAAGAGGATCCTGTTAAAGTAAGTTTTCTTTTTCCAAGGTTGGTGGTGTGGACCCAAAGCAGCTGGCTGTTTATGAAGAGTTTGCACGCAATGTGCCTGGCTTCTTGCCTACAAATGATTTAAGTCAGCCCACAGGATTTTTAGCTCAGCCCATGAAGGTAAATACTCGTCTTGGATTAAATTGAGTAATTTACAGTTTAATTTGAATATTTTTGTCAATCTATCACTGGTTCCTGGGAGCTTAAGTTATAGGGAAGAAAATACCCACAGTTGTTGAGTTGTATAGATACTCTTTGTATCAGATCAGCATGGCATTCGGGAATTTTTATAAATCCATGAGGTTGATTTAACTTTCGTGTTTGGCCTAACTAAAGGAATTTATGTGGTGACCTCATGGCTTCCCCTGTTCTTTATAAAAACATTTTCTAAAAATTTGAAATGGTATTTACACAAAAGTTGAAAATGTAAGGGGAAACATTTTCCTTTTGAACCATTTGAACATAGGTGCTGATCTTGATGGCCCAGTCTCTTGAATCCTTTGGTCTGTGTTTCCTACAAACACGTTCTTCTGTGTGACCATTGTATAACCATTGAAATCAGGAAGTTAACACTGATACCTTAGTATCATCTAATCCTTAGACCTAATTCAAGTTTTACCAAGTGTCCCAGTATTGTCTTTTTGTAGTAAAAGGACCTAAATCAGAATCACGCATTTCAGGGAATTCCCTGGCGGTCCAGTGGATGGGACTCTGCGCTTGTACTGCGGGGGCCTGGGTTCGATCCCTGGTCAGGGAACTAAGATCCTGAAAGCTGTGCCCCCCCCCCAAAAAAAAGAACCACACATTTCATTTAGTTGTTATATTTAAAAATTTCCCCTAACGTCAGTCTACTGCAGCTCCTTTTCTCATCTTCCCATGGCCTTCACACTTTGATTACAGGCCAGTGATTTTGTAGAATGACCTGATTTGGGTTTGTACAATATGTTCTCAGGAATAGATTCAGGTAGTACATCTTTGATAGGAATACCACAGAAATGATGCTGTGTTCTTATTCTGTCCTATTAGGTTTTGACAGTTGGCCTGAATACTATATTTTCCATGGTTTGGATTATATACTTTCATAGGCTGCAGATTAGATGCTACAAGTGGTGCTGCTCTCAGCCTTTCCCATTATTTATCATGCTCTTTCATCACTTGATTGTATTGGTGTCTGCAAGGCTTTCCACTATCAAGTAAACAAAACACACCCCCACCAGTGCTTGCTTTGCACTGCACCACTTAATGGCATCAAGACCAAACAGTTCAGGAAGGGGAATGGAAGAGCCCCTCCATGTTTTGATGAAAAAGAGAGAGAGAAAAAAAATAATAAGGGTAGTTAATATACCAGTAGACTTTTAAAAATTTTTTATTTTTTTGGCTGCGTCAGGTCTTAGTTGGGGCACGCGGGATCTTTAATTGCAGCGCGGGCTCTTCGTTGTGGCGTGTGGATTTTCTCTTTCTAGTTGTGCACAGGCTCCAGGGCACGTGGGCTCTCTCATTAAGGCTCACGGGCTCAGTAGTTGTGGCATGCGGGCTTAGTTGCCCCATGGCATGTGGGATCTTATTTCCCTGACCAGGGATCGAACCCTTTCCCCCTGCATTGGAAGGCAGATTCTTATCACTGGACCACCAGGGAAGTCCCCCAGTAGACTTTTTTTTTTTTATTTTTATTTATTTTATTTTTGGCTGCATTGGGTCTTCGTTGCTGCACGTGGGCTTTTCTCTGGTTGCGGCGAGCAGGGGCTGCTCTTCGTTGCGGTGTGTGGGCTTCTCATTGCGGTGGCTTCTCTTGTTGCAGAGCATGGGCTCTAGGCACACCGGCTTCAGTAGTTGTGGCACGTGGGCTCAGTAGTCGTGGCGCATGGGCTTAGTTGCTCCATGGCATGTGGGATCTTCCCGGGCCAGGGCTCGAACCCGTATCCCCTGCATTGGCAGACGGATTCTTAACCACTGCACCACCAGGGAAGCCCCCCAATAGACTTTTAAATTGCTACCTGTGCCAGTGAAAAACTTTAATTTTTTTCCTCTCTCTCTCTTTTTTTTTTTTTTTTTCTTTTTCCCCTCTCTTTTTTTGGTTATTTCCTCCTCCAAAACAGCAAGCTTGGGCAACAGATGACGTAGCTCAGATTTATGATAAGTGCATTACAGAACTGGAGCAGCACCTTCACGCCATCCCACCAACTTTGGCCATGAACCCCCAAGCTCAGGCTCTTAGAAGTCTTTTGGAGGTTGTAGTATTATCTCGAAACTCTCGGGATGCCATAGCTGCTCTTGGATTGCTCCAGAAGGTTAGTTCTTAAACTGTTAATTTTAGAAGAAACTAGGTTTGTAAATATCTAGTGACCTGCACCATTATGTACTTAAGTTATGCTTAAAATTTTAAAAATTAATATAAAGCAAGTTTTATTCTGTAATAAGCAGATGATTTTCTCCAGAGTAGAGTGTTGTAAATAATTACAACAGTAAAGTGTGAAATCTTCTCTTTTTTTCATAAAGGTAAGATTTTCTGGAATTATGATTATTTAAGAAACTTTAAAAGATAGCCCTTTAGGTTTTGAGGGACAGTTGATCCAAGTACTTGGGTAAGGGGTGGGGTATGGGGCAGCATTGTTATTACTGTGTAGGGACAGTGTCATCTTTCTTGACAGGGAAGAACACTAAGCATGGACTAGAAAGAACTCAGTGTGTGTGTTAGGCAAGTGAAAGGGATTTTAGTGAATGGAGAGATTGTTAACTTGTGGCTTTAGAAGGTATGTTGTACTTTGCATTAAGGTTTGGTTATTGACTTTGATAATTGGGCTGAATACTGTATTTTCCACGGATCTGAACACTTTTTTTCTTCCATAGGCTGTAGAGGGCTTACTAGATGCCACCAGTGGTGCTGATGCCGACCTCCTGCTTCGCTACAGAGAGTGCCACCTCTTGGTCTTAAAAGCTCTTCAAGATGGCCGGGCATATGGGTCTCCATGGTGTAACAAACAGATCACAAGGTCAGTAGCCATCTTAGAAGAATAATATTTATTGAACTGCTTTCTCACATACATGACCCTAAATACTGAGAATTGTTGAATGTTTGTTCTTTTTCCATCTGGTGCCCATGATGGATACAGAAAACCAGTACCTTGTTTGGGGGAATAAATGATAGATCATGGATTTGAAAAGGTTTCAGTGATTTCATAGAAGTGATGTTCATAAATAAATAATGTTTTAAATGGAATGCTTCGTTTTCTAGACTTCGAGAACAAAACTTGTGTTTTAACACTGGGTCATCTGTTCTACTTCTTTACTGGTTATTTTGAATCTTGAAAACTGATTTTTAGTTGGTTTTCAAGGCATCCTTAATTTGGAACAAGTTACCATTTAATAAAATGGGCTCTTTATTTTACCTGATATATAGTATGGTTAAGCCTTTATGAATAAAGAAATACTGACTTTTCTAGGTGCCTAATTGAGTGTCGGGATGAATATAAATATAATGTGGAGGCAGTGGAGTTGCTAATTCGCAATCATTTGGTCAATATGCAACAGTATGATCTTCACCTAGCTCAGGTATGGAAGGAATTAAATAGGAAAAGTGACCTCTGGTAGTTGGGAAGTGTGTTTGCTGTAAGTGCTGTCTTTCTTACATTGTGCTTTCTTTGTTGCCAGTCAATGGAGAATGGTTTAAACTACATGGCTGTGGCATTTGCTATGCAATTGGTAAAAATCCTGCTGGTGGATGAAAGGAGTGTTGCCCATGTTACTGAAGCAGATCTGTTCCACACCATTGAAACCCTCATGAGGATTAATGCTCACTCCAGAGGCAATGCTCCTGAAGGGTGAGAAGGAAATGCTTTGGGATTCTTGTGTATTCAGCAGTCTAAGAGCTTTAGAAATGACTGTATAGACTTAGTAACGTTTACCTGTTACATAACTGCTTTACCTACCACATATGGTAAGCATTGGTGAGGCCTAGTATTGTCCCTTGAGATATGAAAGCTTAACTAACTGCCAAGTCTTCTTGCTGTAGAGCAGTGTATACAGCACTAGATTTGGTATCAGAGTCCTCTGTTTAAGGCCTGGCTCTGCTGCTTAAAATCTGATTTTAGGCAAGTCGACTTACCCTCCCTAAGCCTGTTTCTTGTATAAAATGGAAATAATATCTTGAAGAACTGTTGAGAATTAAGATGAATAACACAAAGCATGGCACATAGTGGGCATGCAGTGAATAATTTTTTGACCACGAACATCAGCTCCATTTCATTGGGCATACTTTTTTTGTCAAGAAGTGACTTAACTGAAGTCAGTCATTTGCACATTATGTCCTCATGAGTAAACAGATATGAAGAAACCGAGGATAGTTTTGTTTAAATATGGGAATGGTAAAATTATCATCACTCTTGTGGTCTCTCTTAAATAAACAAATTGTCCAACTGTATGTCTGTGAAATCACAGCCATGAATAGACTGATTTTCATTCTGGATTTATTGTACTAGATTGCCCCAGCTGATGGAAGTAGTGCGATCCAACTATGAAGCAATGATTGATCGTGCTCATGGAGGCCCTAACTTTATGATGCATTCTGGGATCTCTCAAGCCTCAGAGTATGATGATCCTCCAGGCCTGAGGGAGAAGGCAGAGTATCTTCTGAGGGAATGGGTGAATCTCTACCATTCAGCAGCAGCTGGTCGTGACAGTACCAAAGCTTTCTCTGCGTTTGTTGGACAGGTAGAGCTTTTGGAAAGAAAGGTGCTTTTTATTCAACATAAGTAGGGTGTGATGCCTCCAATATTAAAGTTTTCAGTATTATGTACCTGTGGTCAGTTACCTCCATACTCATGTAAACCAAAAATGTCACCATCATTACTCTGTTAAATTGATACTATTTATTTTCCCATCATTGGTCACTAAGCAGTAAAGTCAACATTTCCCATCCCCTTTAGTTCTTTTTGTCTGATTTCAGTTGTCACAGCTACAAAGTACAATGGGTCAGGTAATGAATAATGAAATTGCCAAATGTATGTAGTAATTTTACCAGGTTGATAATCAGCAGTGATGGGATTACGGGCTAGGCTGTAAAGTTCTTATAATAGCCCATGTTTAAAAAGTAAAATAAGGAGTACCCTGGTGGTCTAGTGGTTAGAATTTGGTGCTTTCACTGCAGTGGCCTGGGTTCAATCCCTGGTTGAGGGAACTAAGAATCCTGCAAGCCCTGAGGTGCAGCCAAAAAAAAAAAATTTTTTTTTTTTGTAATTTAAAAGTAAAATAAAACACAACAAAGCAAAAACTTAAGTATTTAAACAGTGGAGATTTTTATTTTATTTTCTAAATTAAGTACCTTATCTACCTAAAATAGCTTATTTCTGCAATTCGACCATTTTATTTCTTCAAACTGAGACCAAAGCTTAGGTGTGCCACCAAAGAAAGATGCAAATTAGATCTATTATCAGATAAATGACAATTGAATGTGGAAGAGCTGATTTGAATCTTAGAAGTTGTCAGGAATTGGATTTACTTTTCAAGATGACTAATTTCTTAGTAAATCATACTAAGTAAGTTTCTCCCTTAAAAGAATCGAGGGAATTATAAAAACATACCCTATTGAAAAGCTGTTACTGTATACTTACAGTTTGATTTCTCATTTGGATAGAGGAATTACAAATCAATTGGTTTTTGTGATCATTGACATTTCATGGGTATGGATGTGGCACCTGTCTCAGCTCTCTTGTTGTCTTATTTGCTCATGTTCTCTCCATTTGAAAAAGATAATGTATTATACTTTTCTGTTCTCTTTTGAATCCTTTTGAGAATTCCTTTTTTCCTTTTCTGCTCCCTCTTGATCATAGCAGTCTATCCTCATTTCTTCTCCCCCTGCTTAGTTTTTCAGATTTCATTGTACAAAAGTCCCTTTGCTGGCCTTCTGTTTTTCCTAGGGTATATTATTGTAATTTCAGCTGTGTTATTGTTTATCAAGGGACATTTAAATTGTTTTAAAGTTTCCAAGATAATGGTCAAGTTCTCATTCTGGGCTTGGTTTCAGCACTGACCTCCTCCCTCTGCAGCCTTAATGCTTGTTACACTATCTTCTTTTTCTTCTTTCATACTAGCGAAATAACTTCTCTGCTTCACTTCCAACTCATATGTCATACAATTTGTACTTTATCCTTTCTTTTAAATAAACTTGCCCTTTCCACTTTATCTTAATTTACATTAAAATAGCCAGGTATGATCTGTGAGCATTTTGCTTTGGTACCTACTTACTGTATAAATTATTATTTGATTTTCCTAGTGCAGATGGTTGGAGTTTCAAAAACTTTGTTGTTATTGGTTAAGTCAGTTAGAAGAAATTATGTGAGAAACTAAAATATATGTAACTTAATCTCTTACTTGGGGAAAATACACATTGACCAGAATGTCTTAATATGACTTAATGGTTTATTAAAAGTTGGTTTAATTTGCATAATTAACTTTTGAAATTATTGGCTATGGACTGCTGTTAAAAATTGCCATGTTATTATCTCTCAACTCCCGTCAAACTTAAAACTGAAGGAATTGTGTCATGGATCCTTAATGTAAAAGTCATTTTCATGACCCTTTTTTTTTTTAAAAACAAAGTAAGAATCAGAAATGTGACCAATAGGATTGAATGAAAGAATACTTCTTACATGAAAATAAAAATTTTATTCATGTGTATTATCTCATTGTGCCTTGTAATGTTTTTGTTCCCTTGGTAGATGCACCAGCAAGGAATCCTGAAGACTGATGACCTCATAACAAGGTTTTTTCGTCTGTGTACTGAAATGTGTGTTGAAATCAGTTACCGTGCTCAGGCAGAGCAGCAGCACAATCCTGCTGCTAATCCCACCATGATCCGAGCCAAGTGCTATCACAACCTGGATGCCTTTGTCCGACTCATTGCACTGCTAGTAAAGCACTCAGGGGAGGCCACCAACACTGTCACAAAGATTAATCTGCTGAATAAGGTCTGAAATCCTTTCTTGCCTTAGTCTTTGCACACTTGAAGTCTGTATCAGTGGTTCTCAACCCTACAGGGCCCTCAGAACATTTTGTAATATCCCCTTTTCTGTCCAGATATTAAATTCATAGATAATATGTAAACATAATCACCGAATTTTAGAGGAAGAGTATGGTGCCTTAACTGAAAGACACCCCTCCCCTAAAACAAAACAAAAACATATAACGTATTTTCAGTATGTTAATGTTTGGTAATGAGTACACCAGAAAGTAGGTAGTATGAGATTTGCCCCCATGTACAGAATCACTGTGAGTGAGATGGCTAGACGTGTCCATTGATAACAAAAATTGGCAACTCAAATACCATGAGTGACATTGCAGTTGTCTTGATTTCTTGAAAAGGAACAAAGCAGAATTTCTGTTTGATTTATGCAGTGGAATTGCTGGAAATTTGAATGTTAAGATAGTGCAAAAATGAACTTAGAGCTTGGTCTTGGATAATTACAAATGGGTTCACATACATCCCCCACTGTTCAGTGATAAAATCAAGTGGAATGCAGGATAGTTCTTAAATATTTCTGCAACCTAATAGCATACCTGACCTTCTAAATGCCAAGAGAAGTATAAATCATTTGCCTCTTGTCAACTTTGTCAGACCAGAAAAATTAGGTTGTTTGATTGTGTTAATGTGATAAAATATGATGTACCATGCTGATTTCTAGAGCTTTAGAAAAACTTATGGAAAGTATACATGTCTAGTATACTTCCATATACAGGGGTATGGAAATTCAAAGAAACCATGCAAAATTCTGTAGGGCAAATCAAACCCCAATGCATGGTCCCTTTGGCTACCAGTATGTAATTTTATATTTCCTTTCATGTGGGGCATAACGATGCAAGGTTAAAAAGCATGGCTAGACAGTGGTAAATGAATTATCTTCGTGATTTACAAGCTCTATAATCTGTGTGCTCTGTAGGTCCTTGGTATAGTAGTGGGAGTTCTCCTACAGGATCATGATGTTCGGCAAAGTGAATTTCAGCAGCTTCCCTACCATCGAATTTTTATCATGCTGCTCTTGGAACTCAATGCACCTGAGCATGTATTGGAAACGATTAATTTCCAGACACTTACAGCTTTCTGGTGAGTATTGTTGAATATAATACTGTTAAGGATTTCCTGTTAAGGATTGCTGTTGTAGTGTAGTAAAATCTGAGAAGTAGAACTCCTGTGGATTTGAGGCATGTTGATTCATAATGCAGCTTACATGTTGTCTACTTAATTATATTCATGTATTTTTTTTTAACCATATTTAAGCTTGTGCTTCTGACTAAGGTTTTCTTCTTTCAGCAACACATTCCACATCTTGAGGCCTACCAAAGCTCCTGGCTTTGTGTATGCTTGGCTTGAACTGATCTCCCATCGGATATTTATTGCAAGAATGCTGGCACATACGCCACAGCAGAAGGTGTGGCTGCAGTTTATCTCCTACAGACGACGACTGTAACTACCTGGGACTTATTAGCACTCTTAGTCATTCAGTAGTCATTGTACTTCTTTCAGGCTTAGTTGGGAGTTCTTATATTTAATGTGGAGTCAAGTCATAGAGAAAGGCTTAACAAGTACTTGACTGCCTCTGCCTGAAAGCCATTCCTCAGTGATTAGGGTACTGCTTCTCCAAGTTGTTGTGAGTCACCTTATGTCAATTTCTTAAGGGATTTTCAAAAAAAGTTGAAACCTTAGAGCACCTCTGTAGACAGCTATGTAAAACTCTGAGTAATGGAACTCAGAAACCTGCCAGTTTTACAGGTTCTCTAAATACTAAAGGCTCTCACATTCAGGGTTGAGGACCACTGGTCTCTACTGTATCTGAAAAATTAAGATCAAATTTGAGTAAAGAGTTTTTAGTCTTAACTGTGAGTAAACAATATGAGAAGTTTCTCTCCCATCTTGCAGCTAAATGGCAAATGAGTACTCCAGGAAGTACCCTTGATTGCCCCTTCAGATCAGGAGACTATGTAACTACTGTGTGTTTAGTAAAAAAAGAAAGTGAAATAATCCTTAAATGGATTTCGTTTTGTTTGACAAATAAGTGCATTCCAGGAGGAGGGAAAATATATTTAATAAAAACTACTCCAAAATGAACATAATTGGTATAATTGGGATATGGTGAGGAGGCCAAGTTTGGGTGAAAATAGAGGATTCATGTTGTAAATTGGATGAGGTTATTTGCCAGGAGTTGATGAATTGGGAGTGGGAAAATAAATTGAGATCCAGGACTTAAAAGAAATTAAGAAAACAGACCCAAGTTTCTCAGTTGGCTACGTGTTTTGTGTTCTGTCTGAAAGTTCCTCCCCCTATTTAAAATGTTGCTACAGGCACAAGGACCTATATCCTGGAGTTTCTGGAGCCAGTTTGTTTCAAATATCATTTCCTATTATCTCCATAATTTTGCTTACTCCTTTCTCGAGCCAGTCAGTCTTTAAGAGAGGTGCTAATGTCCATATTCTCTAGCTATATGAAAAGATAATAAAGTCACAGCGTAGCTGCTTGGGCAACGTTTTTGGTGGCAGGACGACAGCCGACTGAGGATAATTATGACTCATACATTTCTTTCTTTCAGGGATGGCCTATGTATGCACAGCTACTGATTGATTTATTCAAATATTTAGCGCCTTTCCTTAGAAATGTGGAACTCACCAAACCTATGCAAATCCTCTACAAGGTAATTAATTTGGAGTTCTAAAATTAAAATAATTAAAACTTAACACTTAAAGCAGTTAAAAACACTTAAACCCTTCAGCTGGGAATATGAGGTCTAATGTTTGTTTTTATCATTAAGCTTTATATATATATAATTTATTTATCTTTGGCTGTGTTGGGTCTCCATTGCTGCACGGGCTTTCCCTAGTTGTGTCAAGCAGGGGCTACTCTTCATTGCGGTGCACGGGCTTCAGTAGTTGAGGCTCGTGGGCTGTAGAGCGCAGACTCCATGGTTGTGGCACATGGGCTTAGTTGCTCTGCGGCATGTGGGATCTTCCCAGACCAGGGTTCAAACTCGTGTCCCCTGCATTGGCAGGCGGATTCTTAACCACTGCACCACCAGGGATGTCCCTATCATTAAGCTTTTAAAGTATAACATATATTCAGAAAAGTACAAAAATCAAACATATTTGCATAACCAGTACTTGATCATAAGGCATTCATATGTTCATATATGTGTATACCAGTTAACTCTTTCAGAGCACATTAGAATTACTGTTTCTCCCCATCCTTACCATACTTGAAATTGTTTTCCGTTTTAGTCGTTTTGTCAGTTGTGCAGTAGGATCTCATTGTGGATTTAATTTGCATTTCCTTCATTTCTTAATGAGATTTTTGTGGCCATTTGGGTAGCCTCCTTTTGTGATGTTCTTCTTCCAGCCTTGTGCTCATATTCCTATTGGATTATCTGGGTTTTTCTTATTTATTTTAACAGGGATTCTTTATGTATTCTGGATGTAAGCCCTTTGTTGATGTATATTCAAACATCTACTCTTGTGGCTTGCCTTTTCACTCCGTTAAAAGTAATGTGTCTTTTGAGGGATAGAAGCTTTAAATTTAATGTAGTCAAAATTACCAGTTTTCTTCTTTTATTATATGTTGCTTTTTGTGTCTTGGGTAAGAAATCTTTGCCCATCTCAAATTGCATTCTGTTTTGCGTGTGCCTGCCCCCTGCCCAAGAAGCCATTAATTCTGGCTTTTACATTTACACTTAAAAAGAAAACTTTATTTTTGTGAATAATGAGGTTCATTTCCTCCCCCTTCCTTACACTCTCCAGCCCAGTAAGTGTGGTAAGGTTTTTCAGCACCATTTTTAAAGTTCTTCATTTCATGTTCAATTGATTTGGCACCTGTATCAAAATAGTTGACCGTGTATGTTTGGGTACCTCTCTAGTTGATCTGTTTATCTGTTCTTAGGGCAATATCAAACTGTCTTGATTGTAAGACTTACTGTAAAGCTAGTGTAATCAGGTAGAATAAGTCCTCTTCAACTTTGCTCTCTTGTAACATTATTTTGGCTATTCTGTATCACTTGCAGTCCCATAAAAACTTTGTAATCAGCTTTTCTTCCAAAAACTTGCTGGGATTTAGATTGAGATTGCACTGAATATGTAGATCAGTTTTGAGAAAATAGACATCTTAATAATAATATTGAACCTTTCAATTCATGTATATCTCCATTTAGTTGTTAGGTCTTTAATTTTCCTCTGCAATGCTTTCCTTAGACATATTCCCAGATATTGATGTTTTTGTGGAATTGTATAATGTTTTTATAAATCTGTAGTTTTGTTTTGCAGATACCATTATCTGGTTAAGGAAATGCCCTTCTATTCATAATTTGCTGATAGTTTTTAAATCATTTAAATGGGTATTGAATTTTATTGGATGCTTTCTTGAATTCAAGATCATGTAATTTTTTTTTTTTTGGTCAATGTTTTAAATCCATTAATTTTCACATGCTCATGCTTAAACTGCCATTATATTCATTTGTGGATCATTTGGTTGTGATATATCACTGATTGCCATTTATATTATTTAGGATTTTTTTTTTTTAATTTTCCTGTCACATTTTGGTATCAAGATTATGCAATCTCATTGAAAGGGTTGGAAAATGGTCTCTCTTTTTCTATTAAGATTGTGAATAGTGTTAATTTTTCCTTAAATATTTGTAAGGATTTGCCAGTAAAGCCATCTAGGCCTAGTGTTTCTTTGCAGGAAGGGTTTTAGCAACATATTTAACTTCTTTATTATAAACTACTGTTCAGATTTTCTTTTTTTGTTTGGGCTTTGGTAAGTTGGATTTTAAGTAATTTGTGTACTTTATCTGAATTGTCAAATTTATTAGCATAAAATTGCTTAATACTCTCTTAAACTGTCTTTCACATCTGTAGGAATTATAGTGATGATACTTTTTCATTCCTGCTACTGGTATTGTGTTTTCTCTATCAGTCTTGGTAGGGTTTATCAGTTTTATTAATCTTTTCACAGAACCAACTTCTGGTCTAACTTTGATTTCCATTCTCCACCCCCATACTTCAAAAAATTTTAAACTGACTTCTGCTCTTTTTCTTCTACTTACTTTGGTTTTCATTAGCTGTCCTTTTTCTAATTTTTGAAGATAGAAGCTTATATCACTTTTATTTTTTGTTTTTGTCTGGCCTCTTCTAGCACATGCATCCAAGATTATAAACTCTGGGTACCTAGTTTTTCATGATTTCCAGATGTAGGTATTTTGATAAATCACTTGTGATAGTATTGCTAATGTTAATTAAAGCCTGCATACATATGATGCTTTTGCCTTTTTTTTTTTACTTCAGTTAAATTCATAATAGTAAAAATGCTACTCCTATTTTCTTACTTAATGTAGAAACAGCCAATGTTTTTCTTGTTTTTAAAAAATAGGGCACTTTAAGAGTGCTGCTGGTTCTTTTGCATGATTTCCCTGAGTTCCTTTGTGATTACCATTATGGATTCTGTGACGTGATCCCACCTAATTGTATCCAGCTAAGAAATCTGATCCTGAGTGCCTTTCCAAGAAACATGAGGCTCCCAGACCCATTCACTCCTAATCTGAAGGTAAAGTTCTAAACAGTTCAAGGAAAAGCAAGTTATATCTTAGTATTTTAGTCCTTTCTCTAGTAAGTGGGGTATTTGTCCCCAGCACACACACCTACAAGTTATTTGTTGGGTAAGGGTGCTCTTTGGGGGAAGCTGTCATGTTATTAAGCCTGATAAAGTATGATACTGCTGCTGAATATTGATTCACAGTATTCGTCTAGTTGCTGTTTTCAGTTTTGATATTAAATTTAGCTATATTTACAGAACCTCAACCTAGGTATTGGGCCCGTCATTTGCTGGGTGGCCCCAGTGGCACAGAATTGCAGAATAGACACTTGTAATGTCATATTTCACAGGTGTTTTGGATTTGTGTACTTGTGTTTTGTTTCAGTTATCAGAAGGAGAGAAGGGACTGTTTTAAAAATCATACCACCCTGACGTGGCTATTGTAATTTTTATGTATTTTTTTTACTCTTCTTTTCACATGCATTTTTTTTTTAAGTAGCAAGTACAGTGTCTTGTTCTGCTTGGAGCATCAATGTCTTGTTCTGCTTGGGGCATCTTTTCAAAGACTAGGGCTCTTGGTGAGCAAGGAATCTCATTCTGTACTCTTGTTTTGAAATCCAATTCCAGGAAAAACACAATTAGTGGTATCAACTAGACTTCTCTACAAAAGGTACCTATCATGCCTTATTTTAAGAATGAGAAAATAGTATAGAATGAGAGATTACTATCATTTTGTATATGGGTACCTTTAATTAGAAGAATCTATTTCTTCTAATTAAAGATGAGTAATAGCACTTTGCTGTACAGCAGAAATTAACACAACATTGTGCTGTACTTCAATAAAAATTTCTTTAAAAGATTGATTACTCTTCAAGATGTAAAGTGTATAACTTTAGAAAAACAATCCAACTACTTTCTAGCATAGATACAATTTGCTGTTAAGGCCTGCAGATGCTTCTGATTATGATTCTTGTATTTGTTTGTGGCAGGTGGATATGTTGAGTGAAATTAACATCGCACCCCGGATTCTCACCAATTTTACTGGGGTGATGCCACCCCAGTTCAAAAAAGATTTGGATTCCTATCTTAAAACTCGATCACCTGTCACTTTTCTGTCTGATCTGCGGAGCAACCTACAGGTTAAGTGGTTTGACTTAAACTCTTGGTTGTGTCTTTCACTTTGTATGCACAGTCCTATGCATGGTCTCTTGTAAGTTAGTCTTTTCAACCTGCTTTAAAGGTTTTAAAGCACATTGTCATTTTTAATGGTTGGATGAGATTAACTGGGTTATACATTTTACCAGTGACAAGCTATATAGCCTTGGAAGAGGCAGCCAGGGAATGGACTGGTTTTCTGAAAGAAAAGGTTGCTGATAATCATCCCCTACTCCAAGACTCTTCTAAGTAAATGGATTCTGGTTCGATTTGCTGTATACAAATTGATTGAGGCTGTATTATCTTTCCAGTCTTTCCATACCAAGAAACCACATGTTTTTCCCTCTCCAAATCTTTTTTATAAGTGAGATAGTGCATATTTTGACTTTATAAAGTTTATTTTTGTGCTGGTAACTGTCAAAGCTTTGTTTTCCCAGGGGAAATCATATTTCTGTTGTTGACACAACTACCCTTGTGCAACTGTGTATTTGTTAAATAACCTCACAAATTCAAGCAGATTTCTAAAATTTAAGTCACAGAGGATATTGGGAACAGTTCAGCTTTTCTATGAAAGGCATAAAAAGGGTTCTTAGAAATATTGGGGCCTAAATCCGATGCCTAAGTCCTCTGTGACAGTAAGTCAGGAGCTTTCTGTTTTGTTCATTTAGGTATCCAATGAGCCTGGTAACCGCTACAACCTCCAGCTCATTAATGCACTGGTGCTCTATGTAGGGACTCAGGCAATTGCACACATCCACAACAAGGGCAGTACACCTTCAATGAGCACGATCACCCACTCTGCTCACATGGACATCTTCCAGAACCTGGCTGTGGACTTGGACACTGAAGGTGAGTGAAGCCAGCCTAGTTCTCAGAGTCAAGTTTTGTGCACTTTTTGTCACAGTCTGGTCCCAAAAATACTTTACGCCACAATAGAGAATGTTCTGTCAATATGGTTATGGGTCTGGCTGGTTATGAATAGAACTCCCCCTACCTGCTCTGCAAAAAAGTTCACAGTATAATCCTATTGTAGGTTGCATCTTGCTTGGTTGAACTACAAATTTTGGTGTTCTGTATAGTAGGTGGTGACCAACGATATAGTCCTGCTCAGCCTAACATGCATACACTTTAGGAGGATGCCTACTTCTTTAACTTGGCTATGGATTTTTGAGAGTCTAATTTTGAATATATACTACTTGCCTATTTGTAGGAGGGGGTTTGAGACAGCTTAAAATCAAGATTTAACACAAATGAATACCATTACGTCCAGAGCCCAACAAAAAAAGTGGATAGCCTTTAAGTAAGTGTTAAAGCTCACTGTGATGGCCTTACAAACCTCAGTAATATCAAGCAGAGGGAGACAACCAAATCCAATTAATACTTACTCCAATAAAGTTTAAACTAGCATTTCTCAAAGTATAGTCTGGGAACCCTTAGTGGATTATCCCCAAGACCCTTCTAGAAGGGTCGTGAGGGACTTCCCTGGTGGTCCAGTGGGTAAGACTCCACTCTTCCAATGCGGGGGGCCCTGGTTTGATCCCGGGTTGGGGAACTAGATCCCGCGTGCATGCAGCAACTGAGGAGCCGGCATGCTGCAACTAAGACCCAGTGCAGCCAAAATAAATATATAATAAATAAATAAATAAATAAATAAATAAATAAATAAATAAATAAATATTTTTTAAAAAAGAAGGGCTATGGGGTTAAAACTATTTTAATAATAAAAAGACATTTGCTTTTTTTCACACTCATGTTGTCACAAGTGTACAGTGATGGTTTCCAGAGGCCACATGAAATAACCATACTGGAACAGATTGAACATAAGGGCAGAAATGAGAATCCAGCAGAATGTGAAACAGTGACACTCTTCTCTAAGTTTCTTGGGGGGAAATACTTAAATTTTTTATTAACAGGTTATATTAATATGCAGTAGGTCTCTTATTTTTAAATAGACTAATTTTTTTTTTTTTTTTTTTTTTTTTTTTGTGGTACGTGGGCCTCTCACAGTTGTGGCCTCTCCCGTTGCGGAGCACAGGCTCCAGACGCGCAGGCTCAGAGGCCATGGCTCGCGGGCCGAGCCGCTCCGTGGCATGTGGGATCCTCCCTGTCCGGGGCACGAACCCATGTCCCCTGCATTGGCAGGCAGACTCTCAACCACTGCGCCACCAGGGAAGCCCTAGACTAATTTTTTTAACTACATTTTTTCTCCTGCGGTACGCAGGCCTCTCACTGCCGTGGCCTCCCCCGTTGCGGAGCACAGGCTCCGGACGCGCAGGCCCAGTGGCCATGGCTCACGGGCCCAGCCACTCCACGGCACGTGGGATCCCCCCAGACTGGGACACGAACCGGTGTCCCCTGCATCGGCAGGTGGACTCTCAACCACTGCGCCACCAGGGAAGCCCCTACAATTTTTTTAATGTGAAAAATAGTGAAATAAAACCCACAGAAATGAACTCTTTGGGGCCCTGAGCACCGCTGGTTGAAACCAAAGGATAACTTGAGAACCTATATCAGAAATGCAAATCCAGCCAGTTAGAATGATTTGTCTTCTCACTTTGGCCTTTCAGAGCAAATTCTCGCTAAGCTGGGTTTTCTTAATATCTAGGTCGGTATCTCTTCTTGAATGCAATTGCAAATCAGCTGCGGTACCCAAATAGCCACACTCACTACTTCAGCTGCACCATGCTCTACCTTTTTGCAGAGGCCAACACTGAAGCTATCCAAGAACAGATCACAAGGTAAGAGAGAGGTCTGTTTCTCAGAGGGTTCTAAATGGAGCCTCTTCCCCTTTATTATGAATTCCGAGTGTTTTTTTCCCTATGCATTCCATGTTCACTGAGCATCTTAAATGTGTTAAATAGTTGTGAACGAAATGGGCATGGTTCTGCCCTCCTGAAAATTATTCTGATGGATGCAAAAAAAAAATCACAAGTAGAGAATTACTAATCACTCCTGAAACAAAGTTTTCAACAAAAGGCACAGCATTTTGATAGACCAGGAGTTTTTCTCAGGTGGTGGTGTCAGCATATTTAACCAGTCCTGAAACACCCAGGCCTTTTAAAGGCCATGTTAAAGAACTTAGACTTGTCATTACTTCTGGGTTGGAAGGTTTTAAGCAGAGAAATAACAGGATCATACATGTGTTTTACTAACAATAGTTAGGAATCTGTTGCAGATTGCTTGGACTATGTACAGCATTGGAGATCAGGAAATGGGTACATCCTAGTGAGAGATATATACACAAACTTAAAAAACTGGACCAGACTTGTTAAACTTGCCCCTTCACCTAATAGTAGTTTCTGAGTATTAGTATTCCTTAGGTTTATATACTAAAAATTAACTAGTGTTTTATTATTAGATGGTAAAAGTCCTATTTTGTGGACTATATAAAGCTTTAGTGAACTTCCTCGAACTTAAATCTTTGTTCTTGTGCTTTATTACAATCCTTAGGGTAAATTTAGAAGTACAATCGGTTAGATCAGAGGATGTGAAGAATTATCCCAATTTACACATGTACTACTAGTAGTAAAGTTCTTATTTCCTATTTACTTTCATTGAGTATGTATTCTTTAAGTGATTATCTTCTCTGTGTCGTGTAATCTATTATCCTTTACCTTAACTTAGTCTTCTGGGCTCAGTAATGGGAAGAGGAGGGATTCAAACCCATGTTTGTTATGTAATTCTAGAATCTACCTGCATTTAATCATTCTATAGAAAAGACTTAAGGGAGGATGAGTGTTAGGATGTTGATTATAAACATTTTGTTGGGGAGAGGATTTGAACCTCTGGGTGTAAAAGTTTAAGTTCTATGCAATTGCCGCACTCTGCCACCTCAACAAAGCCCTGGTCTTGGGCAGGTATGGTTTGCGCTTATTTATTAAGTTGAGATTAGATCATTAATTGTTTGAAGGCGCTTATTTAAAGTTGGCCTTATTCCTCTTGACCTTTCGTACTGGGAGAAATGTGTAATAATAGATAGAAACCGACCTGGATTACTCTGGTCTGAATTCAGATCACGTAGGACTTTAATCGCTGAACAAATGAACCCTTAATAGCGGCTACACCATTAGGATGTTCTGGTCCAACATCGAGGTCGTAAACCCTATTGTCGATATGGACTGTAGAATAGGATTGTGCTGTTACCCTAGGGTAACTTGTTCCGTTGATCAAAACTTTCGATCAATTAAGTGATATATATGCTTTGGCTAGTAGGCCTAGGCTTTAATCACTTGGAGGATTTTTTTGTACTCCGAGGTCACCCCAACCGAAATTGTCAGCACATACAAAACTTTGTTATCCCTTGGTGGTTTGGGTTTGTGATTTTTGGATTGATTAATTGAAGCTCCATAGGGTCTTCTCGTCTCATTTTGTTATCCCCGCCTCTTCACGGGGAGGTCAATTTTAATCCACCTGCCTTTTGTAAAGCTAACAACTTTTGCATGTAGTGTAATAATCAGGGAAAAAGTGTTAGGAAAAAAGACAAATGGAGAAGTGGTCATGAATTTTCCTATGTTTCTCTGCATTGACTTTTTCTTCCCTTCCCCAGGGTTCTTTTGGAACGGTTGATTGTAAATAGGCCACATCCTTGGGGTCTTCTTATTACCTTCATTGAGCTGATTAAAAATCCAGCATTTAAGTTCTGGAACCACGAGTTTGTACACTGTGCCCCAGAAATTGAAAAGTGAGTTAAAAGTAATTTTTAAATTGTTACATTCTTAAGACAGAAGAATGAGAATCATTTGATGGCTCCCGCTTGGGTGGGTGATTAAGAAGGCCATAGTAACCAAAATTAGTAAGACGCAAGGTTTTCATCAGACCTGAAGTTTTCTCACAAACTTGTTTAATTGTCTCCATTCTTCAGGTTATTCCAGTCTGTTGCACAGTGCTGCATGGGACAAAAGCAGGCTCAGCAAGTAATGGAAGGGACAGGTGCCAGTTAGATGGAACCACATCTCTGTTGTAAATTTGTCAGCCTGGAGGTCCCACTGTACCAAGTTTATAAACTGGCTGAAGATCCTTTCAGCGCTTCCTGACTTTTCCGGCCCTTTGGTCTCGGGTATCTGCCCCAATTACCGTTTGGGTCAGCTTCCTGTCTATGTGGACACGTTCCAAATTCAAATGCATTTTTTTGACTCCTGGCCAACATTTAGAAGATGCTGTGAATATCATTTTGAACTTGTGTAAATATATGAAAGAGAAAACCTTTGTCTGGAACTTCTTGGGTTTGTGCAAAATGTGTCCAAGGCAAGTAGATTAACTGGTGGTACCTACTTCCCAGCTTATAAATTGAAAAGGTTGCTGATGCCGTGCACTTGTTGGGGAGGTGGGCATAGCTCCATGTCATCTGACATTCCTGGTGTCCCAAAGAATAGCAGGAAAGCCAGTTTAAATACTATGTGACTTATTTTTTTTAATATGGATGGGGACCTTGAAAATCACAAAGTTGTTAAAAAATGTGGATGTGTAGAATTTGGTATGCCAGGAAACATGGGAAGAGTTCACAATTGAGATCCCGTGGATTTTTATTTTGCCTCTTCCCCAAATCTAAAGCCGGCTGCTGGCAGAGCATCATTTTCTCTTTTCTGCTGGAGAATACGTCCCCCTGGGCCCTGTGAGACACTTCTTTTTATAAAGGGAAGCCAAACCAGGCCTAAAGTTCCCCCATCTCTCTCCTGATAACTTGTAAACTGTGCAGAAAGGAACCAAATATTACGAATTGCCCTTCCCCATTATCCCAATGAATGGCTATACAGACTAAGCCGAACAACAAAGTCAAAAGGACCAATACAGCCCTTTTTGTAAGGATTTTGAATGTTTTGTAAATGTATTGGTCCATGTGTTGTATTTTGTAGCCTTCCTAGTTCCTGGGCTTTAGCTTCCCTACTTGTATGTGTATGCATACTGTAGTCAAACATTAAAGTCATGACACACACACACACGAGTCCACTGTGCCTTTCTCAGTAGCAGCCAGTGCTGGTGGTGAGGAGGAAAGTGGACCACCCAGCCTTCCCATTGGGGCCACTGGGGAACACCAACTTTTGCTGAATGGTAGGTTTTCCCACTACCAATTTGGCATCTTTAAACAAGGAAGTGATTTTTGTGTAGTGTTGTTTTCCAACAGTGAAAAATTATTGGAGCAGGTTTCTATAATTAATTAAACGATTTCAAAATGCCCATTTAAAAACATCCTTTACCCTCATGGTGTTTCCATATATATTTTTTAACATCTTTATTGGAGTATAATTGCTTTACAATGTTAGATATAATTTTTAAAAGAAAAGGAGTAGGTATATATTTAAAACTTACCTAATATATACCTTACCTTTCATGACTGTCAAGTTTTATGGCCAGAGAGGACAAAAAGGTTCAAGATTAAATAGTAGAAATCTTACATGGGGACTTGAATATCATTGGTGTCTTAAGCGTGAGTTGTGCCATCTAGGCTGCTTAAGGAATTTAAACAATTGCTCAAACAGGAAATAGTTGCTAAATAAGGGAAAGTGACTTGTTCAAAATAGACCTGGATTTAAACCAGGTCTACTTTCAAAGTCCATGTTATTAAATGCCAGACTACAACAAAATGTATCACTATCACATTTCTGCTAACTTGGGATCAAACTGAGAACCAAACAGCTATAAAATTTATTAGTGTTAATAACCATAAGCAGCAGTTCCCACATCTGCTGTTCCCAGTCCTTCAGCATGTCGCTCTTACCTTGGAATTCATCCTAGACAACAGTTTTGCTACTTCTTCTTTTGGTATTTAGTATGAAATGCAAAACAAAAGGTCCAGATTATCCTTCTTTTCAAGCATCAATGTGTACCAGCTTAGCAGAAAGTTCTTCTCCTGGACATTCCTTCAGGAAAAAGGGAACCTGCTAATTTGTCAGTTCCAACAATTGGTGTAAGATCATCTTCTGACCATAACGAACCTGTAAGGCTTGCTGTTCCCTCCAGCTGAGTGTGGCGTAGACCTCCTTACTACTGAGTAAATCTTGCTCAGTTTTTAAGTCTGTGGCATAGGTTTGCAGGGTCAACAAAACACTGTCCCGAAGAAGCTGTCTCCATGATGCTTTGAGTTTGGGGATATTTGTGATTGTCAGGCTGTCCTCTTCCCTTTTATCATCTCCCCATCCATCCTGGTCTTTAAATTCTCTGAACTCCTCAGCAGGCATGCACAGTACCTAGAAGCAACCATGGGGCCCTTTACTTGTGTATTTCCAAAATGGATTTAGAGAAGCCAGCCTATCCTGACAGCATTTAAGTGTCCTCTCCATGCATGCCACCTTTCCTCGCACCTAGATCTAAAATTCTGAGCATTTACCTTGAGTGTCATGGCCAGTTCTTCTTCTGTCAGCACTTCCTCCCGCCCAATCACAAAGGCTCCCTCTTCCCCTACCATCTCCAGTTTGCATAAGAAATCCCAGCGTTCATACAGTAGGAGCCTTTCAGCTTCAACTTTTGTTCCTACAGACAGAAAGTACTGGTGTGAACGTCAGTCAGTATACCCAAGAGCTCATTTCTCCTTAGTCTACAAAAAGGGAGCAACTACTATTGGCAGAGCACCTGGGGCAGGGATGGAGACATACACCACTGTCCAGGGTTTAATCACTCACCCTGTAATGCTGCTTCACGAACCGTCACCATCTGAATGTCAGCCGTATCATCCGTGTTGTCAGGATACGGTTCAGCAAAACCATACATGTGAATCAACTGCCAGTTAGCCATTTGCCCGTAAGTGTTGAAAATCTCATGGCCTTTAGGAATGGGCTGAGTGGCCACCATCCGAAGACAATTCTGGGGTGGAAGGGAGAAGCTGGGGCCAGGCCCTTCCCAGGCCAGCCTCATGAAGATTACTTCCCTCCTAGGAGGGTACAGTTCCCTCCAACAGCTATAGTTCAGTGATGGGACTGACACTATACCTACCAACATTCTACCTTTAGTTCTTGTTAAGATCCTGTACTGTAGAATAAAAGTGGTGAGGCGAGGCTTACAAAGGTCAAAGGTCATCCCAACGGTTTAGTAGGTAATTTCCACTCAGTCATCTCACAAACACTAAAAAAGTTGCTAGGTGGCTTCCCTGGTGGTGCAGTGGTTGAGAGTCCGCCTGACGATGCAGGGGACATGGGTTCGTGCCCCGGTCCGGGAAGATCCCGCGTGCTGTGGAGCAGCTGGGCCCATGAGCCATGGCCACTGAGCCTGCGCTCCGTGGTGGGAGAGGCCACAGCAGTGAGAGGCCCGTGTACAACAACAACAACAACAACAAAAGTTGCTAGCTTTGGACTTCTCTGGTGGTCCAGTGGTTAAGAATCCGCCTTCCAATGCAGGGGACGCAGGTTCAATCCCTGGTGAGGGAACTAAGATCCCACATGCCACGGGGCAACTAAGCTCACACACCACAACTAGAGAGAAGCCTGTGCACAGCAACAAAGAGCCTGCGTGACACAACTAAGACCTGACACAACCAAAAAAAAAAAGTTGCTAGCTTTACAAAAATGAAGAATTACGGACTTCCCTGCAGTCCAGTGGTTAAGACTGCTGGGGCCCAGGTTCAATCCCTGGGCGGGGAACTAGGCTCTTCGCAGTGTGGCAAAAAATCAACAAAACCCAAAACACCCAGATCCAAGTAGGAACAGCAAATGGACACAAGCTTTTAAAAGTAATAGCCAGGGACTTCCCTGGTGGCACAGTGGTTAAGAATCTGCCTGCCAATGCAGGGGACACGGGTTCAATCCCTGGTCCAGGAAGATCCTACATGCCACGGAGCACCTAAGCCCAACTACTGAGCCTGCACTCTAGAGCCCGCGAGCCACAACTACTGAGCTCGTGTGCCTAGAGCCCGTCCTCCGCAATGAGACGCCCACACAACGAACAGTAGCCTCCCGCATGCTGCAACTAGAGAAAGGCTGCATGCAGCAACAGACCCAACACAGCCCAAAATAAATTTATTTTAAACAGCCATTTCCTGATTTTTAATTCCATAAACTTATATCTTTTTTTTGCAACTTTCCACTTAGCAAATAGAATTGATACAAACACAGCCTTGGTATCATCTTAAACCGGTCTCAGGAACATCCCCTCTTGTGAAAAGTATTGACTATGGCTGTTCCAGATTGCTGTCCACAGGGCCTGGAAACAATCTTGGCTCACTGGCACTGCACAGAACAACCAACCTATAGAACCAAATCAGTGAGGGTGCAAGGTTTATCAGAGGATTAACCCCAGCTTTCTTGGAAGGTTTTGAGATGTTTCATGTTCAGGCGATTTCAGTGGAATACACAAAGTACACAGAAGAGGAGGTAATTCCACCTACACATTTTTAGTATGAGGAGAATGGAGCCTGTTTAGCTCAACTGCCAGGCCAGCATAAGTGACACACCGGTTTGAATCAAATGCCCAATCATCAATGCACATAAGAACAAGAACTGGGACAGATCCACTCACTGGAGAGTATTCTAGATTGGCATTGTGATTGGCTAAGTGGTTTAGTACGTCTGCAGCAGGCACCATCAAAGGGGAGTTTGGCTCCTTTTCATCATCCTCTTCCTCCAGTGGTTCCTGAAAGCTGCCACAGAGAGAACTTTGCTAAAGCCCAGTGCAGGGTGAGAGACGAGTGGGGTTCACTGTTCTTTCCCTTCTAGTCCCTCAATAGAGTTCTAAAAAAAGGGTCCTTTTTAAGGCTCCGCTCACTGACCTGTAGGCCATCACAAGAGCCACGAGCTGGCGGTAGAGTTCCAGAGAGCGAACCCTGGGGCTGAAAAGATCGGGGTGGGCTTCCATGAAGGGCAGCACGATGGAATAATACTCGCTGCGGATGCTGGCCAAATCCTTCTCCACGGCCTCGGGTACGCCGGTGCCCTGCAGCAATCGCCGGCGCTCCTCCTCTGGCCTGCAGTGACACCCCCACCCAGGTTCTTCACACCACCTACCGGGGCTAGCGCTTGGAACCCGTGTCCCAAGGGCAGGGCGGTTCGAGCCAGGCTACCTACAGTGCTGCCCCTCCTACGGCTCTCACCAGAACATGGGGTGCTCCAAACGGCCCAGCTCGGGCCACAGCGCAAAGTAGGGGCTCCAGGGCGAGGCCGGGGCCTGCAGCTCGTGCAGCAGCGCCAGCAGCAGTGGCACCCATCCCGACTGGCTCTGCAGCGCGCCTCGCTCTGATGGAGACAAAGAGGTTAGGGACCCGGCCGGCCCCGCAGGCCCACCTCGGCGTCCCACCCTCGCCAGCGTGCCCACCTCGCTCCAGCAGGCCGCTGATTGAGCAGGTGTGCTGCGACAGGAGTGCGGCCCGCGGCACCGCGAACAGCAGCTCCCCGGGCTGCACGCTCTCCCGGGCCACCATGCCGTAGCCGGCCACCGTGCCCTGCCGGCTCACCGCCACCTGAGCAGGGAGAGCGGCCGGTCAGAGCTAGACCGCGCCCGCTTCCCCGCCGCGCCCGCCTCAACCCCGCCCCCCACTCACCTTGGGACTCAGCTCCAGTCCTACCCGCCGGCACCAGCTCAGGAAGCCGGCCACCGGAGCCGGGTCCTCGCTGCCCGCAAGCCCTGCCACCTGAGATAAGCAAGCGCAGTGGCGTTGCCACGCCCGGAAGAGCTCGCTGCGGACGGAGAAGACGGCGGCGCGCGCGCGGAGAAAGGGCCGGGGTTGGGGGAGGGGATGTGGAGCGCGGCAAACGACCCGCGGCAGGCCGCGCAGCCGCGTGCGGGGCGGCTCTGCGGACGGGGGAGCGGCAAGGCGCGGCGGAGAGGGGTGCGCCTGCGTCTGCCGCCACAACTCACCCGCCGGCGCTTCGCCTGGGTCGCCATGGTCCAAGGACGCGCAGCCCCACGACTCCGCAGCCCCGCGCAGGCGCTTCCGGCGTCCAGCGTCCGGGGGCAGGCCTCTCAGGGGCGGGGCCTATGTTCCCGCCCCGGGACCACGTGACGTTCGTTTCGCCTTCCACGCGGAAGACGAGTGGGGGTTTGCACCTGGTCGTACAACCCCTGCTGAGAACATCCTTGAGGCCGGGTCTCCCCACTTGGGTTTAGAAAACGTGCCGCCGGGTGCAGGAAGATGTGTCCCCTTGCCGCCTTGAGCCTGGTCTGAGCCAGGTACAACCCTTCCCAGTCTTGGTCTGTGACAGCTGAAACCCCTGGGGGTAGGAGTCCGCTTGAAGTGCAAAATCCCATTTCTGGATGAGAAGGGAAGGCCTCGCGGGAGGCCGGCTGGGAGCGCAACTAGAGCAGTTTGTGCAAGTGTTTCGGAGTGGTGTGGTCAGGGCTCCCAGAACTATTGATAGAATAGACCCGCTCAGTTTTTCATCTTCTGCGTAGCACATGGAGGGGCTTATTTTTATTTACTTGCTTCTTTAGTTGCTGACACACAGCAGGAACTCAATATCTATTTATTGGGTAAATGGCTGAGTAAATGAATCAGAAATGGTGGTTAAACATGGGGAAATAGCATGCCGTTAAATTTAAGAAAATGAGGCAGGGAATATAGAGGTTACAGGTCTGGGTTTTGAAGTCAAATACTGTCAAGGCCACCTCCCAGCTTGGCCTCTTATTAGGGCAAATTCAGTTTCCTCAACTGTGAAACTAAGATAATTAGTATCTACCCTATGGAATTAATGTAAGGATTGGTAAGATAATGTGACAAGATATGGAAATACAGAGATAGATGGAAACGCCTGTCTTCACTCTGAACGGTCAACCCCACCTAAACCCAAGAAGCACCAGCCTCACCAGCTTAAACATTCTGTCTCTTCCAAAGCTTCTCATGATGGGCATGGCATCACCATACTCAAATTCTTCTTAGTTTCTTTATTAGTTTTTCAGCACAGTTAACTCTCTATGTTGACAAGGGTTTTTGTTTTACATTTTGTCATCTCAAAGTCTCATGACATCAGGCACCAGAATACACAAAAGTAGGCTCTTCACTTTGTACAGAGAAGAAAATAACAAATTCCATTAATAGTTCACTCTGACCAAAGAAGACACAACCTCCGATGGAAAGCCACACGCCAGAGTACCCAATATACATATATATATAATGTATAGATATTTATAGATCTCATCTGAAAGAACACGGAAAATAAAATCCAAGATTCACAGCGCTATCTACAGTAAGAGGGATTAATTCTACCAGCTTTTCAAACAGTCACATTCTATATTCAAAGGAAGCACGTGAGTGAATAGACCTAACAGACTAACACTCCACTGGGCTCTATAATGGCTTAAGATGACAGAAGGGGGTGATGTGTGCCGAGGAAATGTGGATGCAGGTGTCCCCTCAGCCCCACACACACCCACCCACCCTCCACAGCCCTGCATTTTTCATTGCTCTCTCCTCTTCTCTTTTTTACTCATTTGGGGGCTTGTGGCAACTGATTTAGGCTCAGAGACAAATGGCTTCTGGTTCTTGGGCCAGGAGATTCTACCCAGTAAGGTGGATGAACGGGAAGTATATGGCACAGCCCTGGGCTTCAGCTGGCTGGAAGGGGCTGGGGTGTGTGGGGAGCCTTTCTCCTCTGCCTGGCCCTTGTTCACTTCAGGAAATGTCACCTCCCACCCCAGGACCCAGCAAGCCCCAGCCTGAGCCTACTCCAACTGGCTAGGATGGTGATTTGGGACTGCCAAGTCCTGCTATCTTGGGCCAGTTTTCTCCAAATGAACTCTCTCAGTGATGCCTACGTGAAACTTTGGCATAGCTTGACTAGAACTCTCCCTAGAAATGTTTCCAGTGGCCTTGGCCATGCTGCTGCTGATTAAGTTGTCCTCCATGGAACCTAGGGGTGAAAAGGGGGTCTCTGGGGGAACTCTATAGGAACTCTGAGCCACCACTGCCTGCTGGCTTCCAAAGGCAGTCACCACGAAGTTCTCAGAGGCGTACCCAACACTCAAAGGCTATCCCAGCCTTTAACCTCAGCCCTAGTCGGCTCCCTAGAGGCAGAGGACCAGGTGACTTTCTGCCTCAGAAACGGGACAGGGCCAGGAGGCGGCAGACTGTGGGCTGGAAGGGACAGTCTGTGGGGTTCCTGCCCTCAAGGTCCTCTGTGTTCTGTCTTCAGCCCCTACCTGCCTGGCCCTACAGCACCAGGCCCACCCAGAGAGCACCAGGAAAACTGCTGTCTGGTAGAAGCGCCCCCTTGTGGCTACTGTTCAGATGATTGTCACGGGTGCTAAAATCAGAAACAGATGTGCTTGATGGTGGGGCTCGGGGGTGGGAAAGGGGCCTGCAGAGCTTCAGGGCTCCTGCCTCTGAGTGCCCCCTGCCGCTGTCTCCTGGTTCCCATGCCAGTGCCTGAGCTGGACCCTGTGTTCCTGCTGTCCCAGCACCTACCACCTCAAAACCCCATCCCACCTTCAAACCTGCCTGCCTGAGGGAGTCAACCCATGCTTTCTTTAATCCAGGATATTATCCTGGATCCTGGCCAGAGAAGGACTCAAAGTCTTCCCTTAGCTAATCTCCTTCTTCCCTGGAGCCCTGCCCTGACCGTGCCTGGGCCTTGGGGAACTGGAAGAGAGGGTCTAAGTCAGCCAAGTTAACGAGGTGAGGGAGGGGGTCGCGTAGGGAAGGAGTGAGCCCCTCAAACCATCTGGAGACTGTTCCACTGCAGCATCTAGGACGGATCCCCTCATCTTTTTAAACGAAAGAAAAGTAACCCCATTTCCTCCCCTTCGCCCTCGCAAAAATAAACTAAAGGGGAAATGAGCTGCGCAAGGATGGCAGTGGGACGTCGATGCAGGTTGGGGGGCAGGTGAGCATCTTCGTGGGACCAAGGGCTTCAACAGGACACCTCCATGGTGTGGTTGACCTGGGCCAGCCCCTCACTGCTCTCTGAGTGGGTGCAGGCCTGCGGGCGGCTGCCATCCACCGAGCTGGCGCTGGTGAGGGACGAGGTTCGAGAGCGGGCGAGACGAGTCATGCTGGCCGAGGGCACTGCAGACAGAGAGGGCACCGGGGGTGAGGACCAGCAGGCGGGGCCGGGCACAGGCAGGCGGGAGAAGGATTTACACAAGCAAAGCGGCCAGCGAGACCCGTTCTTCCGACAAAGGCATGGAGGCTCATCCCAAGCCAGGGCTCTACATTTGCTCTGTCAAGCCCCAGGCATGCAACGCCAGCGACAAGGAGTGAGCCAAAGGGGCGGGGGGGGGGGGGGGGGGGGGTGCGGCCACAGAGGCCAGCAGGACCCTCCTCACAAGAGCTGGCCAGAGCTGTGGCCAAAATGGGGTGGCAGCTGACCGGGTGTCCTTAAGCTGGGGCAAGGAGGGGACATTATTTCCAGCTCTGCTTCCCTCAAGAGGATGACGGGCCACGGGGATGAGACCAGTTCTGTAACGGAGGGCAGGTGTGACGGCCCCAGACTGCCCTAAATCCTGTTCCGGCCCTTATTCAGAGTTTCACAAGCGAGACTTGCACGGAGCAAATTCTACCTTCCTGACCTCAACTAGCCACCTGTCCAGCTCAGGCACGGCTTGCCCCTGACCCCAAGGCCGACACCTCTGAGAAGTTCTGGTTCCAACTGCCAGAGTTCTGGAAGCCACGGGGCCCATAGCAACCTAGAAGCAAGGCTGATCTAAAAACCCAGCCAATCTGGAGCCCTAAGTGGGTCGGAGCCCACGGAAGAGCAGGACACAAGAAGTTCCCACGGCAAGATGCGGCCTGGCTGCAGCACTGCACAGAGGAAGGAGGTGGGGCTCCTGGGGTGGCGGCGGCGGGGGGTGGGGGGGAAGGCAGGACGGGGGCGGTCCATGCATTAGGGAGGGGGTGCGGGGCTACCTGCTCCTCCACTCAGCCTTCGGTCCTTCAAGTATGCAACTAAGAGAGAAGACAGAGCCAGAGGGGCAGGGTTGGGGAGACAGAACACGGGTGAAGAGGAGGTCCGGCGAGGTGAGGGCGTCGGGATGGGTCAGAGAGGAGAGGGAGGCACAGAGCAGGCTGGGGGCAGGGCCAGAGCCTCAGGAAGCCCCCTCCTGCCCACCCACCGAAGCAGCGGCCACAGAAGGAACCACAGCACTGACTGATGTCAGTCTGGCCCTAGGAGTCGGGAGAGCAGGGTGGGGTGCTCGTCTCACCCCCCGATTCTCCAGCCTGGGCTGCAGCACTGGGGGCTCACGCCCACAAAGCCTTTAAGGCCTATAACCTAGTGCCAGCAGCCTCTCCATCCTGCTGGGGCTCACTCTCCCCGTGGACAGAGTGCGGGAGGCCCGTAGGACCTCCCAGATCCTTCCCAGCTCTTGGGCTGCCTGGTGGTATTTGTCCCGGGGCCCTGAGAACGGGTCCCAGCCCCATGACAAGTACCGCTCACCCACCCGTCCCAGCAGTGTCTGCCAGGCACTTCCTGGGCTCAGCGCCCAGCCTCGGAGCCCCTGCTGGGTCTCACTGTGGGTCTCGGCCTCTTGCTGCCCTACTTCTCCACAGACAGGCTGGCAGGGGCCCCCGGTCCCCAGGGGGCGGGGGGTGGAGCCCCCCCCAGCCTTCCCCCACAGGCCTGTCCTCCCCAGAAGGCACAAGCTCCAGAGGCTGAGGTCTGGGGCGAAGAAAAATTCGGGCAGAGGAAGTTTGCTTCCAGGAGGAAGAGCCAGGCGCAAAGGGGAGATGGAAGGAACTCAGGAGATACACGTGTGTCACCGAGGGGGCATGTGCACTGGTGGCGCTCACGAGCAGTGTCTCACCCCCCACGAGGGGAAGGCAGGGAGCCAGTTCCACCCCTCTTTCCTCGGGGTCTTCAGATATGCCACCCCCAGTTTGGCTGCCTTCAGCTCTCCTAACACCCAGATGGCCTCACATGCCTTCCCCAGTCCCCAGACTCCAAGTCCACTCCTCTGATGCCCCTGGTACCACCCGGCATCTTCTCAGCCCTTCTCAGGTGCTGTAGGCCCAGCAGGTGCTGGGTGGGGTGGGTGACCCACCTCTAGGCAGGCTTCCCCGGCAGGACTCAGCCCCGGGCCCTGCTCTCCAGAGCTGGGAGAAGAGTCCCCCACCGCAAAAGGCCCAGCCCTGTCAGGAGAACAGTGCCCCAAAGCCTCCCCAAGGGCAGGGCCTGGCCTGGGACAATCAAATTACAGCCTAGGTGGAGATGCCCTAGAGGCCCCCAGGCACAGCGTCAGCCCCAACTTGCTGCCTGCCCCCCAGTCTCTAGGGCAGGGCCGGGTGGAGGTATACTTACTGTAGCCCATGCCTTGCAGGAAGTATTTGAAGGCTTCAGTCAGCTTCCCGGGCTGCAGGACGAGGGACAGGTACATGCTTTGTTTGGCTGCCTGGGATTCAGGGAGAGGGGAGGCTTCCCCAACCCCTGGCCAGGTAAGGGATGGAGAGAGGGCCAAGAGTCTCACCTGTGTGACCTGGGGGAGCCCCCCGGAATCTGCCATCTGCAGGGGAGAGAGGGGGGTGAGCTGAGCAGGGGCCCCCTCACACCACACCCTGCCTGTCCCTGGCACACCTGGACAGGCTCCCCTGACCAGACACACCATCCTGCTCCCGCCTTGGCTGGGACCCCAGGCAGGCCCCTCCCTGTGCCTGGGCCCAGGGTGGGGAGGAGGACCTCACCTTCAGGAAGGTCGTGGTGGTTGGATCCAGTTTGGAGTTGCACTCGACCTGGGGACAAGGAACGGGCTTCAGCAGAGTGAGGCGCCCGAGGGCTATCAGGCATCCCCCCCGCCCCAGATGCTAAGGGAGGGTCTATCCCCAGAGCTGCAAGGCTCTACAGGTGAGGGAGGGAGTGCAGGGGGCAGACATAGGCACCTTGGCAAGGCCAAGGCCCTGGGAATCAGGAAGCAGCCCCCTGAGGGCCTGAGACCCTCTACTGCACTCACAACTGCTGCTGGGCTGGGGGCAGGGGCTGGGCACCGGCCTCACAGCGAGCCAGGGCCACCTTGGCGGGTGAGGCTGGGAAAACACAAGGCACCCCAGAAGTCGGGCGTCAGAGGTGAGGGAGGGCCGAGGGTCAGCAGGAGACTCTGAAGCCCTGACCCTGCCTGGGTCGAGATGGCAGGCACAGCCCACAGCCCTGCTCCCCGAAGCCCTCAGGCACACGGAGGGTGTCGTAGTTTGGGTGCACACTGGGGGCTTCCCTGGGCACTCCTGGACTCCTGACCCTCTGGGGGGACATGAAACACCCCGGGCTGCCTGCTCTCAGAGTTCCAACAGGAGAGGTGACACATGATCCCCAAACATAATGGATGCATGTGATGGTCAAAGGGGGACCATTGCTGTGCTTATGAATTGCTTATTTCATAACAAATGAATCTAATTTTAGAGAAAAGAGAGATCTTAGTCTCTGGGCCTAAAATGGGTGGAGAGTGCGGAGGGGCTGCCGTGCTGCAGGGAGGGGTAGGGCGGGGTAATCAGGTGGCCCCAGGCCCCTCCTATCTCCCGTCTCCAGGCCTCCCTCACCTGAAGGATGGGGGCTGTCTCAGGCACTGGTGCCTGGCAAGATGGTGGGAAGTGGGATGAGAAGCCCACCATCCGGCGCCCCCCGGAGGCCTCCCGGCGCAGGGTCAGGAATTGGCCCCGTTGGCCAGGAGCCAGTGACCCCTTTGCCCCTGCCACCCACTGGCACCAGGGCACAATCCCTCACTCACCACCCCCTCCTCGGCAGGTGCATTATCCCCGACCACCAGCATCACAGGGCAGCTGCAGACACAGAGGAGAAGGGCTGTCTGGCCTGGGCACCGGAGAGGGGGCTACAAAGGCCTGGCAGGCTGGAGGGGGCAGGGCACTCACCGGAGCGTCTTGGCGTTGGGCACTGTTCCGGGCCGGTTAATGTCCAGGTCTCTGCGGCTGCAGGGAGAGGCAGAGGTGGGCATCCCAGGACTGGATCCCGGGGCGGGGCGTCGGGGAATGTCCCCAAGCGTGACACTGCCGTAGTTCAACCCCATCCCTCCACATGGCAATTATGGCCCAACATCCCTGGAGGTGCTGGGCTGGCCCCAAATTTGGGGCTTACGCTCTGGTGTCTCAACGGTGCGACAAAGCCTCACACATGCCATTGGTAAAATGGGGAGACAGAGACCTACTCTGCATAAGTAGGGGCCTGAGGGCTCCCATCATGTGACTTTTCCGGGACCCCCCCGAATCATGCCAGGTGGGCCCTCACATTTGGCTCTCATCACGGGCTGTGCTCCACCACCTGTGCTGGGAGTCCCGCGCCTTAGAGGCAGGCAGGCCGGGGCTTCCCTCCTTCTCCAGTGTTTCTCCAGCACCATGCACACAGCAGGCGTTCAATAAATATTTGTAGGAGAGAGAGAAGGAGGGGCAGGCCAGCGGGGGGCCCTGGCTACTCCCCTGCAGGGCAACCCCTAAGGGGCTCCCAGGAGCACTTAATCCAACCTCCTCTCAACCTACGGATGTCAGCACTGAGGCTCAGGGCAGTGGGGGCAGCGGGTGGTGCCCACCTCCACCGCTGCTCCCGCTGGCAACGCCCAAGGGAAGGGGAGGAGTGGAAGAGCCCTGCTCCCCCTCTGCCCCTCGCGGGGTGTGACCCTGGGCAAGAGGTCACCCCCTCGGAGGCTCATCGGTCCACTCATCTACGAACTGGGAGAGTGTGTTGCCAGCCGTGGGCAGCTGTACCGGGGAGGGGGGTCCCCCAACAGCGTGAGCGCTCCCGTCCCCGTGCCGCCAGCTGGGACCCGAGCCGCCCACACCTGTTGTACATGTTCCAGAAGAGCTGCAGGTTGGCCTGGTTCACCACGTTCCCGATCTGCTGCCGGTAGCTCTGCACCAACTCTGTGTTGCTCACCAGCTCCTCCTGGGTCCCGGGGACGGGGGATGAGCACACGCGCGGCACGGCGGCGTGGAGCCACAGACGGGGACTGGCTCAGAGGGGGCATCTCTGGCCGGAGCGACCCCTGCCCCAGCCCCAGTGGTGGGGAGGGAGGGAGGGGGGAAGGGTGTGTGGGGGACCCCACGGCCTTGAGAGGGGAGAGGGCCCCGCCCCGTCTGTCTCCCCAGTCCGCTCGGGTGCTGCAGTCTCGCGGCTGATCCCGGGGTAGGGGTGAGGCATGTCTGATGCCCCATCACCCCGCCACCCTCTTCCTCCTGCCCGGGCGGAAGGGGGGCAGAAACCCCGGGTACCCCCCGCTAGGGGGCAGAACCAGGCCCTCGGGAGAGTCCCAACCCGGCCGCTCCGGTTTCTGCGTGAGGACGGCCCCGCCCCCTTACCTGCCTGAAGAGGTGGGAGAGCACCGTGTCGGGTAAAGTGCTGGTCAGGCTGGAGAGCTGCGGGCCGAGGCGGAGCCAGTGTGAGGGACGCCCCGCCCCGCCCCGCCCCGCCCCGCCCCACCCCACCCCACCCCACCCCACCCCTTCCAGGCGGACCGCGCTCACCTTGGTGGCCGCCCAGTCGATCCAGCCTTTGCCGTTGGGGTCGATGTTTATCAGCACCAGCCCCTCCACCAGGTCAGGGAAGATGAGCTGCCGGGACAGGGAGACAGGGCTTGGGGGGCGGGGCAGGGTGCAGGGAGCCCCCGTCTTCCCACCTGGAAAACGGACTGTAAAATTCTGGCCCTGCCCGTCTCACAGGCGGTTGCTAGGATCTGAAGAGAAGGCCGCGCTCTGTAAGGGCTTCAAGGTACCACTGATAACCAAGTGCCTTCAGCTGGGAACTTGCCTGGGGTGGGGGCCCTGCCCATCCTCCTCCCCACCTGGAACCTTTCAAAACCCTTTTATTTGGAATCTATGCCTATATCACTGTTTTTCAGCCCCTTTAATATACCTTTGAAGAGGCTACTGTTGCAACACTAAGGATTAAACATCTTCAATGAAATATTTTGTTTCTTTGCTTTCACAGAAAAAACCCTAGTGATATTAAGAAACTGACCTTTCCAAAGCCTGTTTTGTGTTAGACATTGTAAAAGAGATTCGAGTTTTCTGTTCGACTGTCTGCCTGTGTTTAGGGGAAAACGGTGATATATATACAATACCAAGGTCATGTCAAGGTTGTCTTCTGGGGTGGCTGGGAATAGTTGACAATTAACAAAGTGGTTAAGTACTGCAGTGGAAATTGGAGTTGAAAATTCTTAGTCAGTTTTTTTGTTTTATTCTTTTTTTTTTTTTTGAAGAAAGAAATACTTTGAATCCTAAAAATTAAGTTTTTGCTTTTAGAGATGGAAAGCTTGTGAGCTCCTACCGGACATGATGTTTCTGAAACCTTTCTTTAAACCTCGCAAACTTAACATAAGTGTAATTTTAGATTAAAAAATGATTCAAGTTTAAGTATCACCCTAATTAGTGAATGAGTGATTAGGATAATCCTTATTTAGTGGCCGGAGTAATTAGTTGTATAGTTTGTTGCTAAGAGAAAGTTTGGTTTTGGATAATGGTTGAAGCAACTTATGGCACATAGTGTTTTAAGGAATTGTATAGAAAAAGTAACCTTTTTTTTTTTTAAGTTAATTTCCTTGGAGGAAAAAAAGAAAAAAGGACTTTCCTAAGTGAAGAGGAAGCAGGGGGAGGAGGAAAGGAAGAGAGGAAGGAAAGTTCCTGTGGGGTTGCCCCTGGGAGAGACCAGTCCTGGGATTAGTTACGGGGGCGGGTGGAGAGACTCACTGCAAACTTGGCCAGCACATAGGCTCCGGCTCCCACGCCAATGCCAATCACGTACTTGAACCTGATAGAGAGCATGGCTGGTCACTCTAGGGGTCTCCCATGATTGCCATCCACAGCAGACCCACCCATAGCCCTCAGCGCTCAGCTGGAGCCTGCTGGCTCTGTGGAGATGGTGGGCGCCCCCTGGCCCCCAGCACAGGGGCAGGGCAGGGCTGGGCGAGGACTCACCCGAAGTGCTGCACCACACTGGGGAGCATGGCGGCTAGCTGCTCCATGGAGGGGAACTGGTACCTGCAGGCAGAGCAGGAGGTCAGGCCCAGCGCAGCCAGGGGTACAGGGCTGCGGAAAGCTGGGGGGTGGGTCGCTCCGGGTACCTACCCCTGAGGAAACTGCGAGGCCCCCACCTGCTGACCGGGGGCATCCACATGACACACCACGAAGTGCTTGGTGATCTCCTGCATGTCCTCAAAGTTGAAGAAGGTATTGAAACACAGCTTGTCTGCAAAGACAAAGCTCTCAGCTGTGGCTGAGCCGGGAGAGGCAGGGAGGGAGGCCCATGGATGCTGAAAGGGAGGTCGAGGCAGAGGTGATCAGCCTCATGGTTCAGCGGGGAAACCGAGACCCAAATGGCTAGGGGCACAGAGCTAAGCGTGAGTGGGGATCTACGGGGCTCTGTGGGGAGGGAGGGGGGCCTCACTGTTCCAGGAGATTGGAGGCAGTGGAGGGCCAAACGACGCTGAGGCGCACTTACGGTTGAGACCCACGTCATGGTAGGTGAGGATGGCCGGGCGGTTCCCCTTGGGGGAGCCCCGGATCACCACGTGCAGAAGGCCGTAAGGCGTCTCGATGTCGTGCTCCTGGAGGGGAGAGACAGCGCTGGACACTCCGGGCAGCCCCCACTCCTGGCTTTTCTGGGAGATGATGCTGTGGGGCAGCCTGGGGGCTGCTGGGCCTCTGGCGGGACTTTCACCCCCATAGGGTGGGGCGTCCCCTTCTCACCACCCCCAGCCACCCCCAGAGAGGACAGACCAGAGGGAGCACCCCTTCCCAAGGCTGCTCAGCGCAGGGGCAACGTGTACTGGTCTGCACATGAAAGTTCTGGTCTCCTCTGCAAACCAGCCAGTGGGACGAGCTGCCACTGCCCAGGCCCAGGCTCAGGCCCTGCTGCACTCAGGCTTCCAGGGTCCAGTGAAGCCCATTTTCCCCCATCTCATTGCAGTCCCTCCAGGACAGCTCTGCCATCCCCACTGAGTCCCGCCCTAATCATGTTCCCCCTCGACTCAGAAGCCTTCAAAAGGGCCGCAGCTCCTGAAGGGGACTGGCCTCAACAGCTCACCTAGAATCCACGGCAAAGACCCCTTGCTGGCCAGCCCAGCCTCCCACCCTGACACCTGCCCCTGGTTCCGCCTCCAGGCTCTTGCTCCTGCCTCTCCGTGATCCCCAAGGCCTCTCTCAGGCTAGACTCCCACCCCCTCCCCAAAGGCCTTCCGCAGTGGCCACTCTGGGGTCCTCCTTGCTCACGCCTTTGCTTTCGCTGCTCAAGGTCGTCAGTTCTCCAGGAAGCAGGAGCTGGATGCTGCAGGTTCGAGACCCGCTCTGGCCCCTACTGTGTGACTCTGAGCGGGGCATGCCTGAGCCACCTCATCAGGACTCTGTGAGAACGAAACAAGCTGATATCTGCCGAGTGTTTAGCACTTGGAAAGGGCCCCAGAAAGGAGGCTGCCGTGGGTGGGCATCCCTGAGCCCTGGGGAGGCGCCCTGCTGGCTGGTCCTTCTGCAAACTATTCCCTCTTGGCCACTCATGGGGAGGCTCCAAGAGGGTCTGTCAAAGCTGAATAAACAGCCCTGCTGGCACCAGGGGGAGTCCTGGGAACTACAGCGGGGTGGCCCCAGGGAGTTGGAGGTGGGGCTAGGGTCAAGGACAGTCAGATGTGACTGAGCACCTACTGTGTGCCAGGTGTTATGCAAGAGAGAAGGAGCTCTCTTCCCCAGCTTTCAGGTGGAGGACACTAGGATGCTCAGATTCAGAGACAACCTAAGTTCCTGCCTCCGACAGGAAAGTGGAGACTCAGGCAGGGCACATCTTCTTGGGGACTGGCCTTCTTGGGTCTGGGCTCAGAGGACCCTGTCGAGGCCTGTCTCCAGTGGGGAGAGACAAGGCAGTGCCAACCCTGTGGCTCGAGGCTGCACCCCAGGAGCCACACTTCTGGGAGTCCCAGGCGGGCCCGAGTCCGCCACAGCCTCCCCACAGCCCAGGCCTGTCCTCCCTCAGGGCTATCAAAACAAGGAACACTTCCTGCTCACTGACCACTGACCAGACACTTTTCATGTATCTTCTTATTTATCCTCACAGAGGAGGAAACTGAGGCTGGGAAAGAACTGACTTGCCCAAGGCCAAGTTCCGAGAAGGCAGAGGGGGACCTTGCCAGGTGCCAGCCTCAGGCTGCTTTTTCTGAGGAAGAGATCAAGCTCCATGCAAGAGACTTCTGAGCAGGCAGCCTCTCCACAGGGTGCCTGTCCCTGCTGGGGGGCCCTGCCTCATCCCCACCCCCCATGCTCTGTTGGCTCTGGAGGGCAGGGCCTGGGGCAGGAAGAGTGCACAGTGCTAAGGAAGGTGGGATGGGGCAGGAGGGGCGCACGGTGTTATGGAGGGTGGGCTGGGGGCAGGAGAGGGCATCCACAGCACAAGAGCTGCAGTGCGCTTCCTGCGGCATAGTTCTCAGAGCGGGGTCAGCTCTAGCCCGCAGAGCACAAGTCAGGGCCCAGGGCGTGGTCCTCCCAGATCTCCGCCCCGTGGGTGTGTGTGTGAGGGCAGCGTCTGCCCCTCCCAGTCCCGGTGTGGCTGCCCAGGTCCCCATGCCCCAACCAGGGCAGCGGGAGTAAGTCGCAGTGCTTGCACCACTAAGGCTCAACCCCCCGGGGATGGGATGGGCTGGGCCTGGACAGGCCATCGGGAGCACCAGCCCGTTGCCCACTGACCTTGGCTGAACCCTCCACCGACCTCCCTGCACCCTCTCGACCCAGGAGTTCAGATCCAGGTAATCCTGATAGAGGCCAAAGGTCCCCAAGAGGGGCGCCCCAAAGGCCGCAGCCAGACGCGCTTTGAGTCCCCCAATCCCCAGGGCCGAGAGCTCTCATTGGCTCTTGGTGACGTCAGAGCCCGTCCCCGCCTCCAGGTGGGCGCCAGCGCGAGGCACTGCGGCAGCAAGGGAGGGGGCTCTAATGTCCTCTCTCTGCCTGTCCGGCTCCCCTCATCCGTGACCTTGAGCGCTGTGGGGGGCGGGGGGGGCCTTCCGAGTTGGGCTTCAGGTCGCGCGCACACGCGCGTGCAGGGCTGCTTGGATTCCTCCCATCAACCGCATCAATAATTCAAGGACAGGGTCTGCAGCGGCGGGTAGGCGCTGACGTCGTTGCCTGGGTAGAGGTCGGCCCCATGGCCTCCGGACCCGGGAGGGCCGGCAGGGCAGGCTACGGGGTAGAGGGGTATGTCTGCCCCTGCCTCTCCCTCCTGGAGTTAGAACAGCACCGAGCCTGGGCACCTGCTACCCCCAGGCAGAAGGAGGCAACCTGGTCCCCCCGGGGCCCCTAGCCTTGCAGGTTCATCCCTCCAGCATTGCCTTCCTACGCCCAGAAAATAAGGCGCAGCGACCCCCTTCTCCCTGCAGGGACCCCAGCCTGACGGCCCAGTTAACACCGTAACCCAGACTTCCCTATTTCTGCCTGACTGACACCCTGCAGTCCCCCAAACAACCAAGACAACCCCAGCAGGGTCAGGAGGTGTCTGCAGGCACAGACACCCCAGACACGCAGGGAACAGCTTCCACAGGGCTGGGGTGGTCACAGCCGCCAGGCAGAGCCAGCTGGGCACATGCCCGGCGGAGGGCACACCGTCAGTGGGATATACACATGCCCACACACCGATCCACACAGGCTTACAAACAAGTCACAGCCCGTTCCAGTTTGTGCAGAGATTTCAGCCTTCCCCGCCCTCCCCTGTGGACCCTGACCAGCAGCTACCCCCAACCGCTGCAGCAGACCAGGGTGCCTGGAACCTGCTGGCCTTGCTCAGTGACCCCCAAGGTGAGGCGACTGAAGGCAGAACCACCATCAGACAGAGGCAGAGGGATCCCCTCCCTCCCCGCCCGCCTCGCCACCGCCAGACTCCGCACTCACCCCATCCCAGCACTCCGGCATCTTGCTGAGGGAGGCGACCTGCCTCGACTAGGAAGGGCAAACAAAGGCCTGAGTCACCAGAGTCCAGAGGGAGGGGGCAGCGCAAGTGGGAGACCAGCGGCTCTATGACGGGGCACAGCTCCCGAGCCATTTATATGTAGAGCCGGTGGGGGGCGGGCCTGGGCTGGCCCCTCCTCCCTGCGGGGTTTCTGAGCAGCCACTCGCTCGCCCAGAGCCCCTGCTCCCAGATTGGCTTTCAGGAGAAAAACTTGGCTCTGATTGGCTTCCAAGGTCCTCACTCACCCCATCTCCTGCTCCTCCCGCCCCCAGCAACACATCAGTCTTGATGGTCCCCAGCCCCTGCATCTGGCCCACCCCCAGCACAGAGGCTCATAGCAGCAGCTGCACACCGGGTCCTAGGAAGACGAGAGGCCACGTGTACAGGTGTGCCCTGTGACAGGCACACAGGAGCCTCTCAAAGACGAGCACACCGAAGCAGGGCAGGGTGGACCACACAGGCATGCCCTAGACAGCAAAGCCCTTGACCCATACCCTGGGAGCAGGGAGGGCCCGAGAGCGCCGCAAGCCCAGCCTCCACGTCAGAAAGGCCTGGATTCCTTAACCTTGAGGGGATACGGGGAGTCACTGCTGCCTGGGGCAACCTGGGTCATGACCCTACTCCAGGGGACTGCTCCTTCTCCACCCCCAGGGTCTCCCCTTGGGCAGCCCCCACTTTGCCCACATGTATACCCAGCGCCTGCCCATGCTGGGGAAATGGGGGCTCTGGGGCCAGAGGGCCTGGGCAGATTGCAGGACCAGGGAGCTGGTGGGCACACACTGCTCTGCCCTCCCCCACCCCCATCCTGCACAAGGGGCTGGAGGCCACTAGAGACAGGAGGAGGGACAGGAGGCAGCTTGTCCATGTGGACATGCCCACCTCCCGCAGACACACCCGGCCCTCTTTCCTGGGGCCACCCAGCCTGGGGCTTGGCTCTCGAGTCTCTGGGGAGCAGGATGCTTGAGCCGCCTCCCGCCTCTCGCCGTCCCGACAGGTGCTGGAGGTCACGTGGCTCAAGATTTGGGTGAGGAGCTGGCCAGAGACATGCAGGCAGAGTAAAGAGATTAGAAGGGGCGGGCAAAGGAGAGCGGAGGAGGAGAGGAAATGGGCCAGGAAGGGGAGCGGAGGAGGGAGCCCAAGGGCTGAGAGAAGCAAGAGCAACAGAGAGAGGGAGGGGTGTGGGCACCTGTGCCCCCATTCTGTCTCTTCGGTGAGGGAACACGCCATTCGTCCTAGCCTGTGCCGACAGCCCTGTACGCTGGCTGGCTGGCTGCCCTGGGGGAAGGCGGTCACCTCCCCATCTCTGGGTGCCTAGTGACCTGGTCAGCACCTGCCATGTATGCTATTTCTGGCCATGTCCTCTGCCTGGGGGGCATCAATAACTTTCCCTGCCCCTCTCTGACCTCTCGCACTGCGGGCCTAGTGCAGAGTGCTGGGGGCCTGTGGTCTCCCAGGGCAGCTGGGGTGTGGAATGGGCTGTCCCCCAGCCCCTCATGTTCTGGCCATGTTCCCTGTTCCCTGCAGCCACTTCGGCACAGGAAGAGGCTCTGGCAGCTGATGTGGTGTGCAAAAGCACAGCCCTGTCCGCGGACCTGCCCACAAAACCCTCCCCTATGCTTCTGGAAGAGGGGCAGGGTGGGGTGGCCTCCCACCCTTTCTGCCACTAAAACCCTGCCCCTTCATGGTCCCCATCCAACCTTATGCCCACCTGAACCTCTGAGTAGCCTTTCCCACCCTTGCACCTGGGAGATCTCAGACACTGCCCACCCCAAGCCATGACCTCCCAATTCTGCTCAGCTCAGTGGTTTCAAATCCACAGACCTGAGTTTAAATTCCAGCTTCCCCACCCACTAGCTGGGTGACCTTGGACAAGATTTTTTAACTCCTCTGTGCCTTAGTCTCCTCAACTGTCAAATAGGAATTGTGCCTTCCTCACAGAGCTGCTAGGATGAAAAAAAGCTGCATACATCACTATATGTAGTGGCCTATATGCAGGCCTATATGTAGGCCTCTCCCAGGCCTGCCCAGGGGAGAAATAGGATAATCTGTGTCTCTCTCCGACCTGTTGGCCTCCTCCCTGGAGTTTGTACAGTTGTGGCTGAATAAGGCAGGCTCAGGTCCTGCTAGCCAAACGCTGCTAGTCTTTGCTGTGTGACCTCAGGCAAGTCAGTCAACAACTCTGAGCCTCCACATCTGTAAATGGTAGAAAAGCAGTGTAGCTGCTTGCACAGGTAGGTTTAAGGACCAAGGGTAACACATAATCCTCACAAACCTATGAGAAAGGATGAAGAATCTGAAGCACAGAGAAGTAAATTCTCCCACTCAGCTAGTAAGCAGTGGAGCTCACCAGCGTCTCAGCACCCTGGGCCTGAGGTCACATTAAGAGTAGTAAATGCTTAGTACCATATCTTGCACGTGCCATAATCCATCCAAATGCTTTGCACGTGTTACTTTATTTTATCCTCTGAACACCCACTTTACAAACAAGGAAAATGAAGCACAGAGAGGTTCTGTAACCTGCCCAACATCACACAGCCAGGAACCACACGCAGGCAGTCTGGCTCTAGTGGCCACTCGTCACAGCCCAGGGTCTGAGTGCCCAGCCCAAGGGCACCAACCCCGACCCTACAAACACCCGGGGAGGGCTGAGCTGCCTGCCTCACTCTACAAACAAGGTAGTGACCTGTACTGGAGGTCAGGTGGCAGCCCAGGACCTGGACCCAGGTCTTCCCAGCTCTAGTGTGTCCCACTGCCTCCCCCGCTGGCTGGGCCCACTGAGGCAAGGGACTGAACAGGATAAAATCCCTGCCAGGCCTTGGCCCAGACAAGGGCCATCCTGGCAGCTGCTTCACTAAAAACAACAATTTAAAAAAAACAGCAGCCGCTGTGTGGTGTACCCAGAGTAGACAGTAAGGTACCTTTTAACACACGCTGCCCTTTACCAAGCAAAGGATCTTGAGAACCAAGGTCCCACACACATGGGGCGACCACCCTAGTCTGGGCCCGGCAGATGGGTGCAGGGGACCCCAGGATTCTCATCACCTATTTCACCCTCCAATCTGCCTCCCAGCGTGTGTGTGTTTTGGGGGCTGGCAGTCAGCACCGTTGGCATCCAGTGAGTCCCACTCAATGTCGGGCAGGGGCTGACTGCTCTGGATTTTATTTCAGCAGCCCCCTTCTGTGGGGGAGGGTCTGTTTGTTCACACATTCCAGCCCTCATTTGGAGCAGGGAGGACAAAGGGGACTCTGGCTGGGCCTGGGCCACCTTGTGGACACCTCCCCGGCCCCTAGTTCCCCACTCCCCCAGGCCCCATCCTGTCTTCTCGAGCTCCAGAGGCCTTTGTGTTTGGAGCTGGTGCTCCCAGGAGACCAGAGCATGTGCACAAGGGCCACTCTTATGCCTCTGCTTGCGTCCTTGAAGGACGGGTGACCCAGGGTCCAAAGCACAGTTCGGATCCAGATCCTCAGGTCCTGGCTGCAGCTCTGTGCGCCTGGGAGAGGAGCCAGCAGGCCACCCCTCCTTCCACGTCACCCCTGCGTCCAGACCACAAGGCTGAGGCTGTCACGGGGCTGAGAGACTGACCCAAATTGGATGGTGGCCTGGGGGTTAGCTCCTGCCAGCCAGGAGGAAGGTCCCAGAAAAGTCTGACTTTGTTCAGTAGGTTATGATGGCCAGCGGGGCCCTGGAGCCCTGTGAGGCTCCCATTGTGTCTGCTGTCATGCATTTTCTGAGACCCGGAAATAAATGGCCACTATGGGACTCACAGGGGAGGAATGGTTGGCCAAGTGAGCAAAATCAGAAATCATCATGCAGAGAAATAAAAACAAAGAATGATTCAGTTTCACAGGGAATCTGGCATCAAACTAAAGAGGACATGGTTGTCCTGGGCAACTGTTGCCATGGAAACAGGAGCTATTTCGGAGCATCAACCTGGCTTTCATAGGAGGAAAGTGCTGATTCAGATAACAGCATCCTCATTCCCCCAGACCTCTCCTTTCCCTGTCCTGTTCAAGGAGAGAGGGGGCATTTCTCCACGGGACAGAGGGGACGCAAAGCCGCTGTGAGCAGTGGGGGTGGTCCTGGAGGCTTCCAAGTGCCCAGTCCCTGTGGCTTCAGGCTGGGGGCACGTGGAAGGGCTGTGACCCTCCTCTGAAACAGGCTGGGTGGGGGAGGGGCCAGCCAGCAGCTGGTCCCCATCTGGGGAGGCTGAGCAGAGACCTACCTTCCAGTCTGTGTCCACAGCCAAGAGGAAGGTGTCGGAATTCTCCTAAAGCAAGGCAAACAGAGGGGGTGGCTCGTTAGGCCCCAGGCTGGCCCAGGCAGGGAAGGGAGGCGGCCACAGGGGCTCTGCCTTGAGCAGCCTCGCTTGCTGTTCCCCAGCCTATCTTTTTTTTTTTGGCCACACCATGCGACATGTGGGATCTTAGTTCGCAGAAGAGGGCTCAAACCCAGCCCCCTGCAGTGGAAGCACGGAGTCTTAACCACTGGACCGCCAGGGAAGTCCCTTCCCAGTCTATCTTAATGTTAACAAAAGTGACAGAGGGCTTTCCAAGCGCCGGGCATCAGGCCATTTAGTACCTGACAGATGAGGTTACGAGCAGCTACACACACTGATTTTACCTGTTAATTTTTTTTTTTACCTATTAATTGAAAATGTGAAGATTTCCACTTTGCAGGTGAGAAGGGTGAGGCTGAGAGAGATGGAAGCACATGGCTAGAAAGTGACGGAATAAGCTCTGACCCCAAATTCTTGCTGTTCAGCACTTTGCCCGCTGACCCCACAGATGACTTTTGAGGTCGCCCATCAGGGCACAAGCGCAGAGGCGGGCCTGACTATCACACCCACTTTAGGGATGGAGAAGCTGAGGGAGAAAGGGGCTTTTCTGACCTGCACAAAGGTGCTGTCTGGGCCTCTGCAGTAGCTGCTTTCACCTTTCCAGACCTGCCTGCTTCATGCTCTCAAAGCACCAAAATCCCCTGCTTTTAGGCTCATGTATGGTGACTGGTGTGAGTCTCTGATTGGTGACCATCCCTCCCACTGGACTGCAGGCACCGAGAGGGTGTGGACCACGTCTGGCTCAGCTCTCAGCATAAAGCCTGGCAGGGACCAGGCTCCTCAAACACAAACAGATCTGGATGAACAAGTCTAACTTCATGAATGAGGGGAGCATGGTTTCGATATACCCACTGTTTATAAGGTGGCAGAAATGGAGAGTGGAGGAATGGGGGCCTGAACCCCATGTGTCTGCGTGGCCAGGCTCTCCCCGATGCAGCCCGGCGGCCCTCAGACACTCTACACCCGCCCTGGGTCTCTGTCTGGGGAAGGAAACCTCATGGGGGGATCCCACGTATCCAGGAAGAGCAGAGATCTAGGGCCTGTGTCCTGCCTTCTGCTGCGTCTGTCTAGAACCCCCTCTGCTCTCCTCTGCTCACTGTGGGCAGATCACTTAGCTTCCAAGCCTCAGTGTCTGTGAGGATTAAACAAGGGGCACAGACAGCAGTCATCCTGTCCTTGGCACTCCTGCACTGGACTCTGTGTGCTACAGATGCTAATGAATACATATGTGGATAAATGAGACAGACTGGAACCAGGATATTATGGGAGGACAGCAAGTGAAGGGCAGGGCTACTAGGTGCAACAAGAAGGAAAATGAACCCAAGTCACAGGAGCAGGGAGGAAAACAACGAAAACCAATGATACTGATGTTTTACTCTCAAAATAAGAAGTTCACCCACCTGCATTCTGGCAGTTGGAGTGGGAGGGGTGGTGGAAAAAATCAGACAGCACTAGAGGTTCTCACATGAAAAAGGAAAGCCAGGTCTCAGGTGAAATCAACAATGGCTCTCCTCCCCTCCTGGTTCCTCCAGGGCCTGGGGGCTCTGCCTGGGGAGGGGAGGAAAGCACGGAGGTGGCCACTCCTGGACCCTCCAAGGAAGGGGGCAGGGGTCTGGGGGAAAGGGTCAAGGCTGGTTATCAATGAATCCTCTTACCTTGGAAGACCTTGCCCGAGGTGGGGCCAGGGAAAGAGATGCAGGAGATTTTCAAGGGGATGGGAAGCTTCAGATGGGCAGGACCCCAAACCAAGAAACAGCAGGAATAATACAAGCCAATCCAGAGACACCGGAGGCCTGGGAGGAACCACATGAACATTCCAAGGAAAACCGGTGGGAGAGAGGGCCCAGCTGAGAGGAGGGGAGGAGGCCCAGGAGCGGCCTAAGGAGACCCAGGTTGGGGATGCAGGCACGGGGAGAATCAACAGTTCTTCCACGGAGGCCTGGATACACCAGGGGAAGACTTCAGAAGCAAGCGAGTCTGAAATGGTGGAGGGACGGTGGGTAACCATGTGGAAGTATTTGCTCCTCAGTGGATTCAGGGAATTTGCACCTGGAAGGTTAAGGAAGATTTAAAAAGTGAAAAGGACTGGCACTTCTGTCCCGTGCAGCTGGACAGGGGAATCTGTCTGTGCGTGTAACCGCCTGGGAGAGAGAGGCAGAGAGCGAGGCAGAACTTCAAGACAGGACTGCACCAGTTGTCACTGAAATCTGGAAAGGCCACACTGGGAGCACCTAGGAGGATTTTGGGGGGTTGAGGATGGGGCCATTAATACGTCTTGGGAAAAGCAGATGTGACCAGTGACCAGGTCCACGGGGCTTGTGCTGACCCGAGAATGCAGCAACCAAATGCAGCAGGAAGAAGGCAGAGCCAGGGAGCTGGTCAAAGGGGCTCAGGGAGGGAGGGGCAGCAAGGTGCTGGGCCAGGCTGGGCAGAGAAGGGGTGCGAGGGCATCTCTTGGGGTGCCCTGCCAAGGTGGGGAGTGGAAGAGACAGGCATAGGACGTGTGAGGCCAAGGTGCCCTGCGCGCTCTGTGCCGCCCACAGCTGCACACCGCGTACCAGCAGGCAGCCCCCTACCCCTGAGCCATGGTGATGAGTGCAGGGGTGTCTGAGAGCCACCATCTGGCCCACCACGCCCTCACACGAAGGCTGGTCTCTGCTCACATGCCTCGGAAGATGGACTGTTTGTGGGGACGAGGGACTTTTCAGAGAGTTCTGAAAAACTCCTTTCTTCTGAGCTGCATCACAGTCTATAGCTTCCACCCGACCCAAGTCTTTACCGAGAGCCTACTGTGTACCAGGCACTGTGCTAGGAACTGGGGAGATCGGGGAACAAAACGGAAAGGGTCGCTGCTCCAGGAGCCTGTGGGGCAGAGCCCGAGAGCACTAAGTGCCCGGCCCGGAGGGTGTGCGGGTGTCGATATTAGACCCGGTGGTCAGAGAAGGCCTTCCTGAGGAGGGGGCATCTGAGCAGAGCCTGAACAAAATGAAGGGCCAGCCCTGAAAAGTCCTGCGGCTAGCGTGTCCCAGGCAGAGGCAACAGCTGGGAATGTGATCAGCTTGTTCAAGGAAGAGCAGTGAGCCTGGGAGACAGGACAGGAGCCAGCAGGGGGAGGGGGTGCGGAGCACACCCTGGGCCCCGGGAAGGACTGTGGCTACAACTCAGGGTGCTACGGCAGCCACTGGCCAACCGTAAGCAGAAAAGTGACACGATGCGTGGAATTTTTAGTTTACACAAAAAGGATAAAATGACGGGGGTACCTTCCCAAAGCCAAGAACAATAGTTAAAAACAGGCCTCAGGAGGGATGGTGGCCAGTAATAGAAATCAAATCTGGTCAGTCTAAGCGAAAAAGGGAAATTTATAATTAGGATACAAGCGTGCCTTACCAAGCCAAAGGCAGGACTCATGAAGGGCTGGAACAAGGGAATGGAACACATCAGAAAGCCAGGACGGACGTGATGTATTTTAAAAGGTTGTACAGAGCACGGAGACCAGTGGGGAGGCTCCTTCAAGCAGAAAGAAGGAGGGCGGGGCTGCCGTGCCGAGGAGAAGAGTGGAAGAGAACATGCGAGGCCAAGGTGCCCTCAGCTTTCTGTGCCAACCACAGATGCACACCCGTACCAGCGGGGAGCACCTGGGCAAGAGATGATGGGGGCTTGGAACAGGGAGGAAGTGGAATTAGAATCAAAAGTCTACAAAGTGTCCAGCTCACCAGCTGTTCCCCGACCATTTCTGGGGGTTGCCCTAAGGTAATCAGGTCTCATAAGTTAACTTGAGGTTCTGTTTTAAAAGTAAGACTGCACCCTGGGAATTCCCTGGTGGTCCAGTGGTTAGGACCCCACGCTCACACTGCTGAGGGCTGGGGTTCAATCCCTGGTGGGGGTGGGGGGGAGGGAGGGGGGCGGAACTATGATCCTGCAAGTGGCGGGGCAAAAGAAAAAAAAAAAGACTGTACCCTTCTTGGGGACAGGACTGCCAGCCTCATGTGGTTGGGCCCCTGGCACCTGGACAGCCACTCTGTCCCAACATGTGGAACTCAGCAGCTCTTGGGCTCATCTCCTTCTGGAGGGAGGATCTGGGAGGCTGGGGCGGAGCAAAGAAGGGTGTGCTGAGGATCCAGGGACTGGGCTCCTGGCTTCCCCACCTGTAAAGTGAGGGGGGCTGGGCGGCATAACCAGCAGGGACCTATAGCCGTGATGCCCCAGAATTCTATGAGCAATGGACCCATAGCTTTTCCTTGCAGGAGGGAAAGGGAAGCTGTGCTGGGTGTCACCACAACAAGAAAACGTAAGAATCCGCCTGCCAACGCAGGGAACATGGGTTCGAGCCCTGGTCCAGGAAGATCCCACATGCCGCAGAGCAACCAAGCCTGTGCACTGCAACTACTGAGCCTGCGCTCTAGAGCCCGCGAGCCACAACTACTGAAGCTCTCGCACCTAGAGCCCGTGCTCCACAACAAGAGAGAAGCCCGAGCACCGCAACGAAGAGCAGCCCCTGCTCACCGCAACTAGAGAAAGCCTGCTCACATTAACGAAAACCCAACGGAGCCAAATAAATAAATAAATAAAATTAAGAACGTTTTTAAAAAATGCTATTAAAAAAAAAGAAAACATGGGTAGAACTAATTCTGAAATCTAACGCCTGGTGTTCAGATGAGGGCCCTTTGGGATAAAATAACAACCTCAAATGCCTTGATCCCACTGCTCCTGGAAACACTGCGGGTAATACTTTCCCTCATACCTCAGAGGCTTATGAGGAAAAAAGAGAGGCTGCAGACATGAAAGGCCCCGGTAGTTGGGGAAGCATCGTGACCCCACTGGAGGCAGCACTGCTCAGCGGGGACCCTCTTGGGGCTCAACGGCCGCCCACAACCAGGGGTTGAATACGGGCCTCATTCCCCGAGAGCTGTGTGACCCTGGCCAAGTGAGTTAACCTTTCGGTGCCTCGGTTTTCTCATCACTGAAATGGGAATAACTCTTCTACAGAGCCTCCCAGCTTCAAAGACAGCCAAAGCCACAGCGAGGTTGGCTGGGTTTTAGCCACATGGGCGTTCAGCCCGGCCAGGAACTCTCCCAAGGCGGGGACAAGGCTTCTCAGGGTGGCTCATGGGATGGAGGGCCATCTCCTAGCCATCAGCAAGACTATTTGTAGTGAGGTGATGGACCTAGAGTCTGTCATACAGAGTGAAGTATGTCAGAAAGAGAAAAACAAATACCGTATGCTAACACATATATATGGAATCTAAGAAAAGAAAAAAAAAAGTCATGAAGAACCTAGGGGTAAGACAGGAATAAAGACACAGACCTACTAGAGAATGGACTTGAGGATACGGGGAGGGGGAAGGGTAAGCTGGGACAAAGTGAGAGAGAGGCATGGACGTATATACACTACCAAACGTAAAATAGATAGCTAGTGGGAAGCAGCTGCATAGCACAGGGAGATCAGCTCGGTGCTCTGTGACCACCTAGAGGGGTGGGAGAGGGAGGGTGGGAGGGAGGGAGACGCAAGAGGGAGGAGATATGGGAACATATGTATATGTATAACTGACTCACTTTGTTATAAAGCAGAAACTAACACACCATTGTAAAGCAATTATACTCCAAAAAAGATGTTAAAAAATTTTTTTTAAAAAAAAAGATGTTAAAAAAATTAAAAAAAAAAAAAAGACTAAAGGGAAGGCGCGCGGTTTCCTTCTCGGTCACGAGGTGGCGCCCTCCGCCCTCGGGACCGCGAAGGGGCGACTCACCAGCTCAGCGGCATCCTGGCCCCGGAGCAGTGGCTTCTCCTCGGGGAATCGCAGCTCCTGCAGGCCGGCCATGGTCCCGTCGTGGAGCAGCAGCCCTAGGGAAGGAAGGCGAGGACAAGGGTTGAGCCCTGCTGCGACGGGCACGCCTGGGCCCTGCTCGGACTCTCTCGGCTGGCGGAGGGGACAGCGCAAGCCCGGGCTGCGGCAGGGGCACCGGGGACCACACCGACCCCTCCATCCCCGGACCCCCGGTTCCCAAGCGCAGGCCCAGCGCTGCGCTTCACTCGGGCCGCAAGTCTCCGTCTGCAAGACTCGCCTGCTTGGCTCAGGGAAGGTCATTGTACTATTTGGTCTTAAAAGTTAAAACATGTTTCCTGCCACGCCCCAAAAAAAAGGAAGAAAGAAGGAAGGGGGGGTAAGGAAGGAAGAAAGGGAGGGAGGGAGGGAGGAAGGAGGGAAGGAAGAAAGAAAATAAAGAGAAAAAGAAAAGCAAGGCGACACAATACAGGATGACCCTTGAATAATTTCAAGTAAACTGCATTTATTAAGAAACAGAGGGACAAGTGTGGGGAAGCCAAACACAGGGTCGGAAGCCCCCTGTGGTCAGAAGTGGACAGTGGGCTCTGGGAGGACACAGAGGAAGAGAGCTGAGGGCCGTCCTGAGTGCCTAGAAGGACAGGCCTGGGTGAGGATGGCTCTGAGAGGGGAGAAGGGAGGGCCTGGCAGTGTGGCAGGCAGAGTTGCATTGAAGGTGCTGGTCATGATGTACCACCAGCAGGGCGGGATGACACAGTGTCCACTCAACCCACAGCCTCCAGGCAGAGGGCCCAGACCCTAATGGCTGCGTGTTCATGGCAGACCCCGGGCCTCTGAACCTCAGGAGAGGAACGGATCATATGTGCACGTGTGTCTTTGGAGGATCCAGTGGTGGGGGAAGGCAGACAGAGGGTGCCAGGACCCCACAATCTATCTAGCCTGGCACTGCCATTCCTTACTTGGATTTCAGGATGGCACAAATCATAATGCACCAAGAGAAACACTAGGCAAGGATGTGAGCTGGAAATTCATAAAAGAATTACAACTGGCCAGTAAATACATGGGAAAATGTTAAAGCTCACTAGAAGTCAAAGATATCCTTTCTCTTTTTTTTTTTTTTTTTTTCTTTTTTGTGGTATGCGGGCCTCTCACTGTTGTGGCCTCCCCCCTCCCCCGTTGCGGAGCACAGGCTCCGGATGCGCAGGCCCAGCGGCCACGGCTCACGGGCCCAGCCGCTCCGCGGCATATGGGATCCTCCCAGACCGGGGCACGAACCCGTATCCCCTGCATCGGCAGGCGGACTCTCAACCACTGCGCCACCAGGGAGGCCCTCCTTTCTCTTTTTTGCCAATGGAATTGGCAACATTTGCAGTGCTGGCAAAGATGCACCAAAACTGGCACTTTTCTTATACTGCTTGTGAGTGTATAAATTGGTACATCTTTCTGGAGGGCAGTTTTACAGAATGAATTAAGATCCTTTAAAAGGTTCTTACTCTTGGACTCCGCAATCTTCTCCCCGGGAGAAATTTCCTAAGGAAACCAGAGAGGGCACCTAATGATTTATCTGTAACAATGTTCACCACCGTGCCATTTATAATCCAAAAAAACCCCCAAAACAAGCTAAAAAAGCTAAATGTCCATAAGTAGGGCACTAGACAAACTATGGGTAAATAACTTGTAAAAGATTATTTAATAACATGGTAAAATGCTTGTGTTGTAATAGATTTTTTTAAAGCAGTTATAAAACATACAGTATTATCCAAATTATGAGAAATATGAATAGTTCCATAAAAAAGCCTGGGAGGCTTTTCACAAAGTTAACAGGCATTATCCCTGGGTGAAGGACTGAAAATTAGGTTCTACAGTCTGAAATCAGGAAAAAACAATATTTAAGACTGTTTGTAGATCATTAACAATTCTTTATTCTTGCAAAGCACTTCACATCTCCCAAGGTACTTTTCTGTGCTATTAGATTTCACCCTGATGGGAAGTGCGATGAGGTAAACCAAGGCTGAGAGAGGTTCCACGGCACGCCCAGGTGGGGCCAGGCCTGGAAATGGGGTCTTTGGATCCTTAGCCTGTTCCAGTGCTCGCTCCGTGACACCATGGCGGCCTGACCTGGAAGGATGGAAGGATGGCTTCCTATCCGTCCTCCCATCCTCCCTCCCACCCCTCAGACTTTCCCTTCTGCCCTGAAAGGCTGACAGTCCCACTAGCTGGTTGGTCAGAAGATGCCCCCCCAGCCCTGCCCACCCCTGCTCCTTTGGCTTCTCCCTGTGGAAGCCCTAGTGACTGGGGAGTCAGCGCAGTGGCTTCCTGGGACCCAAGGGCACATGGCCTTGGATGGGATCCATTGCTGTGGCAGGGAGGTCCTGAGACCAGGTTGTAGCTCCAGACCCTGCCTGAGCTTCCTTCCATCCTGTCAGAAGCAGGAAGCATCAGCCCTCCAGAATGCTAACAAAGACGGTGCCTTGTAATCGCATGGGGGTCCCCTCCTGAGTCTAGTTTGGGTTGAGACGTGCTGGGGCTGGGCTGGGAGCCGCTGGCCACTCAGGCCTCCGGGAAGGTTAATCCAGAGCTGTGCAGCCCCCTGGGAGAGCCTTGTCCCCAGCATGAAGAGGCCAGGCAGGGAGGCCCCTGAGCACCCAGGTACCCAGGTCCCTGCACCTTAGTGCCATGCTGGAGCTCTCGGTTCCCAGCGGCTTCTGGGGAAACCAGCTAACACAACGCAGACGGGCTGTATTTTTAGAAAGGCGTCCTCTCCCCTCTCCCCCACTTTCTCTTCCACCCTTTCTGACGTCTGCACACTCATCCATCCATCCGGGTGGGCCACCCTGGAAAACTCTTCTCCCATTAGGGCCTTTTTAGCCGCCAACCCCCCTGAATACTGAATTCAATTAAATGCTTCGGCAGCACTGGGGTGTCCCCGCCCTCTCTCAGGCCTGTTATGAAACCACAGTGGAGACCATCCTCCCCAAGGACGGTTCTATTAAAAGGGCTGAGAGTGGGCAGCGCAGGGACAGATGGGCTGTGATGAGGGGGTGGCGGGGAAGGGGGCTGCAGAGAGAAACCTCATAATCCAGAGAGCTGAGGATGTCTCAGCCTGTGGAAAACGGGGACAGCCCAGGGCCCAGCAGGTGATGTGGGGCTCGGGAACAGAGGCCGGAGGGGATACTCCCACAGGGTGGTGGCAGACGAGTTTCTTCCTAAGAAAGTTATGATTTTAAAAAAAGCAGCTACATGATGTTACAAGAAAATGAGATTCCCATCAAATCCGTATATTGTATGCCTGAAACTTATACAACGTTATATGTCAACTGTATCTCAATAAAGCCGGAAAAAATTTTTCAGAAAAAGAGCGTGAATGTGTTTGTAAATATTCTGGCATCCCCTGGCCCTGAGAAGGTTTTTAAATGTGTTACTTACTTTTCTAATCATGACAATTGCTATAAAATAAAGTTTAGAAAAATCAAAAAAAAGAGAGCGTGAGATTCCTATCAACAGAGCATGAGATTCCTATCAACCACCCACAAGGAAGCCTGAGTCAGGTTTGTCAGGAATCAGGGAGCACAAGGCAAATGGGGTGTGAGATCCCAGGGGTCTGTGAAGCAACAGCAAGGGACCTTTTCACTTTGCCTTTTTCCCCCTCTTGATCCCAGATTCTCTAAAGGCAACACAGAGTGTTAAAACCAAATGGGTCTGGGGTGAATTCCAGCCCTCAGCTTCTCAGTGGTCCGGCCTAGAGTCACTGGAATTTCTTCTGTATCACTCACTGCCTAGCTTTATTTTGGGCAGATCACTAAGAGGATTGCTTATCTGCAAAATGGGAGTGGTAGCCTTCCTCTGGCCACCTCAGAGAGCTTTGAGGTACAACAGAGACAAGAGATAGAAACATGCTTTTTAAATGGAAGATTTCTGTACCCATTTGGATGGGACAAAAATAACATAAGTGACTGGGGTCCTCCTAACCTTCCTTTGCCTACTTAAGACAACCCTGGAGTTTCTTTTTCTCTTGTCTCCTATTTAAGGGAGGGTTCATACCTGCTGGCGGAGAGGCTCCGCTGATGTTTCAATAAAGGGACGGGAAAGGGATGAGGGAGAGAAAGCCCGGCTCTTTGGCTGGGTGACAGAAAGGAGCTCCCGAGCAGCGCAGCGTGAATGTGGGTGGATTCTTTATGAGGAACTGCATTTCTTTTCAATTACTTTTGGTTGCTGATTTGTGCGTCATTAAATGTGATCCTATGCTGTGATTCAATTACTTTTGGTTGCTGATTTGTGCTTCTTTAAATGTGATTCTATCCTGGGCCACGTGATCCCTCACACTTATTAGGGTTAAAAATATAAACAATTACTATGATCATTCCTGAGCCTTGTCAACAAGTGCTTCAATTTAATTGACCAGTGGCAGTTACACAACCTATGGAATGAGGCAACTGTTGGGTGGGAGCACCGCTCAGCAGTAGTAGGGGGCGTTTGAAAATACACGTGGGGATTTTGGGTTGTCTCAGCAACTGGGGGCTCCTACAGCATTTAGTACCCGGGAGCCAGAGGCGAGGAAGGTTGTGTGGGGACAGTGCTGCCCAGCCAAGCATCGCTCCCCACCCCAAAACACCCAGACCTGTCCCCCCAAGAAATGCAAGAGCTGAAGGTGAAGGAAGGCCAGACATCAACAGGGTAAAGTTAGCACATGCAGGCGAACCAGACCTTGTGGGACAGGGAGAAACCAAACTGTAAAAGCGAAAGGGCTGTGGAATGGCTTTTTTTTTTTAACCACAGGAGTGAGGGGGCCTCTTGGCAGGTCACGGTCAATGTCTTGGTCCAAGATGCCCTGTGGATGGTGCACTCCTGAAAGTCCTGGCTATGAGGTCCCGTCATTACAAGAAAAGCCGCAAGCAAATGGAACAGGGAGCACAGCCAACCTGGCTTGGCCAGCTCTGCCCTGGGGGAGGGGTCTGCGGCACAGATTAAGAACGATGTCGCTCAGGGCAGGCAGACGACTCACGTTCAAGCCTGAGCACCTGAGGTCCTTCCACCCCCACCACGCCAGCCCTGTGGTTTGAAAAGAAGCCCCAGAACTCAGGGACCCCAGAAATCAGAAACCCAACTTCCAACGGCGCTATGTCGAGGGTTTAGAGCCTCCGGGTAGCTGGTCCCTCATATCACTCTCCCTGTCCCGATCCTGACCGCAGAGGGTTGGGACAGCACTGGGGGTATAGGGCTGGGATGGGGACTAGACCTTTCCTCAGCATCCCCGTCTCACAGGTGAGACCAAAACAGGTGCAAGTCCCCTGGTGGCTGATCCAGGAAGGGACCCCAGAGCCTGTGCTCTTAAACCCTACTCTACACGGATTCTGTCTCCCCAAGTACACAGTCCAACAGAAGGGTGCAGGGAACATGATCTTTTGTTCTGGCCCAGCCTACATTTCCTCTCTCGTTACAGCCCCTTAATTTAGGCCCAACCTGACCACTTCTCCTGCTTTTTTCTTGATTTGGGCCTATGAATTCCTATCTCCCCGCAGCCACTGCAACCCTGCCGACACACACACACACACACACACACACACACACACACACACACACACACACACACACTGTGCTTAAGGCAGCCATAGTTGGATTCTGACACTCAGAGCTAAGGACCCCCAGCTGACTCAGTAGGTCCATTCGACCCACAGGAAGCACGCGCCTTTGTTCATGCCGTTCCTTCTGCCTGAAATACCTTTCCCTATCACATCCCTACAACAACAATAATGACAAAAACGATTGTTAATATTTTCTGACACTTGATATGTTTTTGTTGAATGAGGTGGAGTGAAGGAATGCTTCTTCACCCAGACTGCAAAGTATTAAACGACTGATAACATTCAGCGTTGGTGAGCTTGTGGGGAAACGGCACATACTCTCATACACTGTTGACTCGACTGCAGTGGGTTCACCTTCATCTGGAGGGCGAGTTGGTAGTTTGTAAAAATGCAAATATCTATCAACTTTGCAACTATATCTCTAGATATTTATCCTACAGAAAAACACTAAAAGGCTGTGCACAGGGATGCTCACTGCAGCACTCTTTGGAATAGGAAAAAACTGAAAACAACCCAAACAAACGTCAGGAGACTGGTTAAATAAACCATGGCACATCTACACCCCAGAGCACCATGCAGCTATTTTAAAAATAAGGCAGCTCCACTCAAACAGATAGCGAAAGCATTCTAAAATATGCAGTTAAGAGAAAAAGGAATGCCACAGAATAATAAGTATAAATAAATAAGCCCATTTATGTAAAAAATACATGCATCAAACAGGTACATATATTTGCAAATTAAAAAAAAAAGTCCTCAAATGAATCAGGGTAACTGTAATGCTCACCTCTAGAGAAGGATATGGGTTTGGAAGGGTCTAAAAGGAGACTTTATTCTACACAGCAGACATTATCAAATCTAAGATACTATCAATTATAGCTGACACTAACATTTTATGTACCAAAAGAAAGGAAAAAACACTGCCAATTAAATTAAGGCATAATACTGTCCCCTACCTTTTAACTTTTTATTTTGAAATAATTACAAATTTAGAAAAATCAAAGAAAAAACAAAGCACAGAAACTTCCCATATACCTTTCACTCAGCTTCCCCTAATGTCACCATGCTACAGAACCTTAATACAACTAGAGAAACCAGGAAAGAAAATACTGATACAATATGGTGAAGTAATCTGCAGACCTGAGATGAATTTCACCAGTTTTCCCAATAGTCTCCCAGTCCAGGATGCCACATTGCACAGAGTTGTCATGTAGTCTCCTCCAATCAGGGCCAGTGCCTCAGTCTGTCTTTTATGATGTTGACACTTGAAAAATACTGATTAGTTAAATCTGTAGAATGTCCCTCAGTTTGGGTTTGTCTGTTGTTTTCTTATGATTAGACCAAGGTTATGCATTTTTAGTCTTTTTTTTTTTTTGGCGGTACGCGGGCCTCTCACTGTTGTGGCCTCTCCCTCTGCGGAGCACAGGCTCCGGACGCGCAGGCTCAGCGGCCATGGCTCACAGGTCCAGCCACTCCGCGGCATGTGGGATCCTCCCAGACCGGGGCACGAACCCACGTCCCCTGCATCGGCAGGCGGACTCTCAACCACTGCGCCACCAGGGAAGCCCCGGTTATGCATTTTTAGTAAGAATACAGCAGAAGAGATGTGCCCTTGTCATTGTACCATTTTATGGGGTACATGATGTCAATCTGTTTTATTATTGGGGATAAGCTTGATCACCCAATTCAGGTGGTGTCTGCCAGGTTTCTCCAGTATAAAGTTACTATTTTTCCCTTTGTAATTAATACGTATCTTGTGGGAAGATACTTTGAGACTACACAGACATCCTGTTTCTCATCATACTTTCGCCCACTAATTTTAGCAACCATGGATGATGCTTGCCTACAGTTATTACTGTGGTATTTGCTTAACGATAATTTTCTATTTCCATCATCTCTTCTACATTTATTAACTGGAATTCTCCTCCAAGAAAAAGAGCTGTCCTTTCTTCTCCATCTACTTATTTATTCAATTACTTATTTTATTCTATGGGTCATAATCAATTTCTATTATTATTTTATTGTTCTGATTGTGCCAGATTTGGCCATTGGGAGTTCCTTCAAGCTGGCTCTTGGGTCCTTTCACCATGCGCCCATCATTTTTTTGAGTTGTTTCTAATTTTCTAGCCCTATATGATGTTCCAAACTCACCTTGCATTTTTTCTGCCTCAATCACTCACACTCACACACACACACACACACACACTCTATATCTATGTATCTGTATATCTATTAAAAGTCTGGAATTTATACTGATACCTCTAATTCCAATTCAACACCTCTCAGTTTATTCTAACTTCTTTATTTGTAATTGTTTTTCTTCCACAGTGAGAAACCTGGTTCTCATTATCCCCAATATTTTTATTTGTTCACTGCTAGTATACACACAAAGTAATTTCAGAACTGCTACTCACATAATGAGTTCTTACCATTCAGAACTTTGGGGACTTTATTTTTTAAATATTTTATTCTTTTAGACTTAGACCCAAAATTTTTTAAAATATTTATTTATTTATTTAGCTGTGCCGGGTCTTAGTTGCAGCATGCAGGATCTTCGTCTCTCTGTGCAGGATCTTTTTTTTTTTTTTTTTTTTGCTGTACGCGGGCCTCTCACTGCTGTGGCCTCCCCCATTGCGGAGCACAGGCTCCGGACGCACAGGCCCAGCGGCCATGGCTCACGGGCCCAGCCTCTCCGCGGCATGTGGGATCTTCCCAGACCGGGGCACGAACCCGCATCCCCTGCATCGGCAGGCGGACTCCCAACCACTGCGCCACCAGGGAAGCCCGTGTGCAGGATCTTTTAGTTGCGGCATGTGGGATTTTTTAGCTGCGGCATGCGGGGTCTTTAGTTGCAGCATATGGGGTCTTTAGTTGCAGCATGTCAGATCTAGTTTCCTGACCAGGGATCGAACCTGGGCCCCCGGCATTGGGAGTGTGGAGTCTTAGCCACTGGACCACCAGGGAAGTCCCAGACTCAAATTTTTAAAAGCATCTATCACTCTTGTAAATTCTTTTTTTTTTTAATTGAAGTATAGTTGCTTACAACACTTGTAAATTCTTAAAAAGGAAAATACAAGTGAAATAAGCTGTGTCAGGTCTTCCTAAAACTTCTTCACATTCAGGGCCCAATGCCTCCGAATCACTCCCTCTTGAAGTTGTTGCTGGCTGTGCTTTTCCGTGAAGTCCCAGCTCCTCTGAGATTAAGATCATCTGTGGTGCAGCATTTCCCAAGAGTGCTCCACTACTGATTCCAGGATTTCTCTCCAAGCAGCAAATTTTGGTGTACATGTGATAGCAAGGACAGTAGTCCTGGTGCCCACCTCACCAACAGAGACTGTATTTTAGAGATGTTATGAAAAAAAAAGGTGCATCTTAGAGTTGCCATAACATAGCTCTTTTTTTTTTTTTTTTTGCGGCACGCGGGCCTCTCACTGCTGTGGTCTCTCCCGTTGCGGAGTACAGGCTCTGGATGCGCAGGCTCAGCGGCCATGGCTCACAGGCCCAGCTGCTCCACAGCATGTGGGATCTTCCCGGACCGGGGCACGAACCCGTGTCCCCTGCATCGGCAGGCAGACTCTCAACCACTGCGCCACCAGGAAAGCCCAACATAGCTCTTTTATAAAACTTTCTTCTGTTGAGGCACAGCACCAATGTGTGAACTCTGTTTCTGTACACACGTGGTTCCAGGTATTAAACGCAGACATAATAAGCCTACAATCCCCAGACCAAGGGCAAAGGCAGACAGAACTGGAATCCCAACAACACACTCCATGTGAGCAGCTTCTGTACGGAGCCAGTAAAGAGTCCTACTGGGGCAGAGACTGTTAATTGTCCCCCAATACCTGTGCTCCTCTTCTTCTTTAAGAATAGATCCCCAAATTTTAGACGAACAGGTAGACAATGGGAATAAAGCCTATTTATGACCATGTGACAACAATCAGCCAGTTAGATGTAAGTGGAAGCATGTGACTTTGCGGTAGTGCTCTTAAAGGGAGGAGACATGTCATTCTTCAACCTTTCCTTCCTCCTGCTGGCTGGAATATAGATGTGATGGTGGGAGCTTGACAGCCATTTTGGACCCTGAGGCTGGATACTAAAGGTGGCAGAGTGGCAATATAGAAGAAGTCTAGGTTCCTGAGAATCATGAAGTCATAATTCTGGATGGCCTATCTCTAGACTCTGCTTGTGAAAGAGGGAAACACACTTTTATCTTGTTTAATCTATTTTTTAATTGAGGTATAGTTGATTTATAATATTGTGTTAGTTTTAGGTGTTGAGCAAAGTGATTCGGCTTTATATATATATATATATTTCAGATTCTTTTCCCATATAGGTCATTACAGAGTATTGAGTAGAATACCCTGTGCTATACAGTAGGTCCTTGTTTATCTATTTTATATATAGTAGCATGTATCTATACTTTGTGTATCCCAAATTCCTATTTTATCCCTCCCCCCACTTTCCCCTTTGGTAACCATAAGTTTATTTTCTATGTCTGTGAGTCTGTTTCTGTTTTGTTGTTTAATCTATTATTATCGTGCGTTTTCTGTCACATGTCATTGAAGCTAATCTAAACTTGGGACAATTTTCTTGGAGACCCAGCCCAAGATGCTAAAGGAATTCAAAGAAGAAGAATAGGACGGGGCTTGCCCAAGGGGACACAGGGTAATTCTAGGGCTGATCCAGAGCCTACAGCCTCCTCTCTGCAGTGAGCAGCACCCTCGCTTCAAGGAGTGAGCCAGCCCCTTCCAGCACACAGTAACTGCATCAACACGAGTAACTAGGACCCACATTCAAAAGTTAAAAAGCTCAGTTTGGCACTTTGGGCCACAAATTCTCAAGTTTCTTTAACACAGGTGCCTCAGTTCAGTCCTGTATCTTTGCCTAATTTGGCAAATGTCCCAGAAGCAAAGATACACTTGTCCTGGATCTTTGTGCAAGGTTCAAAGGGGTAAGCCGAGGCAACAAGCCTCCTCCAGCTCGGAGGTCTGCAATGTGGTCTGCAGGAAAGAGAGAGCCCGAAGGAGCAGCTTTCTTACTGGGTATTTCTCTCCTGGAAAGCCCCCTTTCCCTCTGAATTGCCTCACATATTCGTGTTTTGAAGAACAGCACTCACCTGGCAGAGAAGCACCCACTCCAAGCAACTCCCAGGGTCTTCCTGCCTGACAGCTGATGTCTGCAGAAGGGGGGCCCTGCTCAACCCCAGGCCATTTCTTCTCATAACAGCACCTGGTTGTGGAAATGGCACCCCTGCCCCATCCTCAGTCCATGTGGTACAGGGATGACCACACCCCCAGGGGCGGCCAGGGGCGGCCAAGTGCCCCAGGCCAAAGTCCTTCCTTCTTTCCTTCATTCATTCATTCACTCACCAGATATTGATTGAGCAGCTACTATGTGCCAGGCACTATTCTAGGTACCAGAGATAAAAGATTGATCATTATAGACAAAAAGTCCTACCTTTGTGGAACTTTCAGGGGAGGGGGTAGGCAAACAATCAACAAATCTAAGTAAATATACAGTGTGTCAGACATGCCAGGTGCACAAGGAAGCAATGTCACAGAAGGGGAAAGAGCATGGGGCTGGGGGCTGCGATCGGAAACAGGGTGTAAGGGCAGGCCGCACTGAGAAGGTGACCAGAGCAAAGACGTGGAGGAGGTGAGGGAGGGGGCCTTGTGGATGCCTGGAAGAGTGCTCAGGGCAGAGGGAATAGCAAGCGCTAAGGCTGTGAGGCAGGGGTTTGCCACGCTAAGGCGTGTCCAGGTGGATGTGAGGAAGACAGCGTGGCTGGAGCAGAGTGAGTTGGGGGAGACAAGGAGGAACGAGGACCAAGAGGGAAGAGCAGAGGCATCAGATCACGTTTCGTCTAAAAGGTTGTTAGAAAAACTCCGGCTTTTCCTGACTGAGGTGCCTTGGAGGGTTTTGAGCAGTGGGATGATGTGAGAGGATTTCCATGTTCTATGTGTAGAACAGACCTAGGGGGTGAGGGTGGAAACAGGGAGACCAGCCACTGTATTAATCCGGGAGAGAGATGCTGACGGCCGTTGTGGAGGTGGTGAGAAGTCCTCAGGTTCTGGGTATGTTCTGAGGGTAGCTCCAGGGGGGAGCTGCGGATGGATCAGCTGTGGGGTATGAGAGAGAGAAGAGTCAAGGGTGATTTGGTTTTGTCCTGAGCCACCGGAGGGAGAGAGTTGCCATTTATGAGTCCGGAAGACCTTGGTAAAAAGAGGTGGGGGGAAAGCCCAGGCGGTTGGCTTAGACCTGAGTCAGGTGGGGCTGCAAATGGCAGGTGGTTATAAGAGTCTGCACTTCAGGGGAGAGTCTAGGACTGGAGACATCACCACACAGACGATGTTTGAACGCATGAGACTAGATGAGGTCAGTTAGGGAGTGACTGAGGACAGAGAAGCGGTCCCAGGATGAGCCCTAGAGAAAGGAGATGAGGAGAAAGCAGCAGAGAGTGTGCAGGAACAGCTGGAGAGGTAGGAGCGGTGTGCAGAAACCAAGTGGACACACTACATTTGGTTTCAGAGACAGTTCAGGGAGGGGTGTGGGTTCCAATCAGGGCAAGGCCTTTGTTGGAATATTTGAGAAGCTCTTTGTTGGGGTTATCAGGAGGATGGTATGTGAGCCAGCAGCCATTCTGCCACCACGAGGAAGGGACTGACTTGGGGCCAAACCAACCCAAAGAATGGAACTGATAGGAGTAGGGGAGAGAGAGAAACAGAGCCTGATGGCCTTCAGTGGCCCTAGGTCCACTGTGCTGCATAGACACCCTAGTTTCCCTTCTTTGTGTCAGTCTAAGTTCAGTTTCTGTCACTTGCAACCAAGAGACTTAACACAACATCTAAGGTCTTTTCACCTGCATGGTCCAGAGGGGCCAAGCAAAGCCCAGAACCCACCCACCTGTCTGGCAATCACACAGGGTAGCCAGGCCTGGGTGTGGGATCAGAGGGCTCATGGGCTTGGAGGCAGGGCTTCCCTACCACACTTGAATGGCAACACCACGGTCCACTCTGGCAGTTCAGGCCTTTTCCAACCCAGGCACTTCCGTCAGGTGAATCCAAAGATGCAATGGTAAAAAGAAGCCCCAGAACATTCTGGGGCCTATGGTCCTCCTGGATGACCACCTCAGATTGCAGGGGACCTCCAGGCCACCCCTGACCACTGTCCCTCTCTGCCCTGTCCCATATGCTGGGTTCACAGCAAACACTTTGGAGCTGGCAGGGGCTTTGGGAGCAGCGGGCTTAGAACACTCGCTTGATGGACAAGGAACAGGGGTATGCTCAGGTGCGACAGGCCAGGATTCTCACTTGCCCAGGACTGGAGCATCTCCAGGCACACAGTGCCTGCCTGCCATGCACTGCCCCCAACGCGTGAACTGAAAAAACATCTCAGTCCTCAAAGGTACTGGTTACAGGGCTTAAGACGTATGGTCATCCTGGTTGGAGTATACCTTTCATCTGTGGTTTGGAGTTTAAAGTGAAAGTGGAAGGGTGTGCCATGAAAGCTTTTCTGTGACGACACAGAGACCAGGTTTATAGTAGGTGAGCAGAAGCTCACGTCCTACCAATGCTTGGGTGACGCTCTCCTGCTTACAAAACAGTTATGATGTCTCCCCGGCTGATCCTCAGGACTGTTCTGTGGGCTCAGCCAGGCTCAGCCCAAGGTCAAACAGCCAGGGCCTGACCAGGAGCAGGTCTCCAGACCCCAAGCCTATGGCCACGGGGCCAGCCTCTACGGCGGCTGAGGCACCGGGTCGGATCTGCATGCACCCCAGCATTGGTTTCCGGGCGCTGCTCTAACAAATCACCACAACCTTGGTGGCTTCAAACAAGACATCTATTGTCTTACACTTTTGGAGGTCAGAAGTCCAAAATCAGTGGCCCTGAGCTGAAATCAAGGTATTGGCAGGACCACTCTCCCTCTGGAGGTTCTGAGGGAGAATGTGTTCTCCCACCTTCTCCAGCTTCTAGAGCTGTGTTCCTTGCATTCCTTGACTCGTGCCCCCTTCCTCCATCTACAAGGCCAGCAGTGGGAGCAAGTGAAGCGTCTTGCTGCAGACGTCACATCACCTTCTTCTTCTGTGGTCTGTGGTTGCATCTCCCTCTGGCTCCCATTACAGGAATACATGTGGTTGCATTTAGGGCTCACCTGGATAACCCACAATTATCTCCCCATCTCCAGATCCTTAACTTAATAATGACAACTGCAAAGTCTCTTTTGTCATATAAAGTAACGTTCACAGGTTCTAGGAATTAGGATCTGAGTATGTTTGGGGGCCATAATTCAGGCTAGCACACCTGTACACACGCACACGCACACCCCAAGCCCTTGCAGCCCCATCTGTGTTACTCACTTTGTCTGTATCCTCTTCCCTATAAACATGGAAAGCCAACTTCAATACCCATGGTGAATGACTCTTCCTCTCTCAAGTTTTCCAAGAACACACCCTCCCAACAACCCCGGAATTCAGCTCTCCTTCAGAATTCCTGTAGGAATTCTGGTTTCATCAGAACCCCAGTGCTTAGCACTTTCCCCTGTACGTGTGTTAATTTTTCTTTTTTAAAAATAGAACTTGAATTTCACGCAATGCACATTCACTGAGAAAAGTCAGAAAAGCAAAAGAGCAAAAAGAAATAAAATCACATACAATCCTAGTAACCAGAGGAAACCACTGTTACCATTTTTGCTTATCTCCTTTCATTTTCAGTGCTAATAATCTATACACTGAAAAAAAGGTTTTTGTTTTTTTAAACTGAAACATATTTTGGACTCGAGCCAGATAACCTGGTGCAAATTTCAGCCAGTTACTTGCCATCTGTGTGACCTTAAGCAAGTTACTTAACCTGTGCTTCGGTTTCCTCATCTGTTAAAAGGAGGAAATAATGGCACATACCTCTTAGGGTTGTTATGATGCTGAGTTAACATACAGAAAGTGCTTAGGACTGTGCCTGGCACATGACAAATGCCATGTAAGTGTGAGCTGTCATCACGCTATTACATGTATATAAGGAGACATCTGTTCAGGTGGGTAAATAACTTTTGGTAGCATAATTCACAGCTGCCTGGGGTTCCCTGGTTTGAATGCACTCCTGTTTATTCAACAGGAGTAATAAACTCCTGTTGGGCATTTAGGTTGTTTCCAGTTTTTTTCTTCTCTTCTATAAACAACTATGGGATAACATCCTTGAACAAACACCTCTGAACACATCTTTATTTTTTCCTAAAAATTCAACTGCTGAGTCACAGATCATACATATTTTTAAGGTTTTGATACAACATTGCCAACTCGCCCTTCATAAAAGTTGCACCAGCGGAACAGCTTGCCCCTCTCCCCCACACCCCACTTAACGAACTGCTCCCTTCTCCCCTCTTCCTGCAGGCCACATGTCCCCCGCACACCTATCTCTCGCAGTGCCCCAGCGAAGCAGTGAAGTTTACTAAAAATGGATGAACTGGAAATGAGGATTCAGGGTCCTATTTTCAGCCTCCTGGGGTAAATCAAAGGCTCCGTTTCCCCCACATATAAATATATGGGTCAACACACCTGCCAACGATCAAACACTATTTAAATACACATTCCATGCATTAAAATGATACCAAAATTCCCGACTGAACTGGCAAAAGGCTTGCTTTCTAATCACACATCAAGTATATTTCTAAAAATTTCCAACATCTAATACTGAGGCTCCCAAGGGACTATTTCAGAGCCCTCAATCTGCCATTTTAGAGCTCTGACTCTGAACCATCTTGGAGACAGACCGTTGGAGTATAAATGCACAAAAACCATCACCTTTCTACTTGCAAACAGACGAATGTCCCACTTTTCCCCATCTCACGAAGAAATAAAAAAAGGCACCGAGAGTCTGCCCTCTGGGGACTCTACAGGGAGCTTGTGTGTGGGCAGCACAGAGCCCTGGGCTCCTTCTTACCATGCTAACGAGGAAGGGCCTTTATTCCCATTTTATTGACAAGAAGACTGAGGCTGAGAGAAATTAAGAATTTGCTCGGGAGCTGACAAGTGGAGAGGAAACCCTGAAATTCACATCCTCTGATTCCCAAATCCCTGCCCTCCCTACACCGGAAAACTCTGTAAAGGCGTCTGGAACTCTAAGTGCCAGCCGCCTAAGCATCGCTCACCTGTGTAGGAACGGCCCCTTCCTCTCTCTGGAGCAAAAAGACATGTTCGGGCTGCGCGTGACAACTCATGGGCATCCTTCCAGCCCTGTAAGTGAGGGGTACCTGGCTTTGTCCACCTGGGGTCAGAACTGTGGATGTCCGGCCAGCAGGGCCCAACCCCAGATGCCATGCCTCACCTTGTCCCAGGTGACAGGAACCTGAGGCCGAAGCAGGGTCCCCCAGAGGCACATCTCAGGGAGGCCTGGATTGTGTGGAGAACCCAGAGGAGGAACTAGAACTTCCCTGAGGAAGGGAATCCGATGACTGGAGCACAGGGGGAAGGGGAGGAGACTCCAGGACACAGAGAAGGCAGCTCGGGGACAACAGCCCTACACCTGCCATTTGCTGCCTGCCTGCCAGATGCTGCTCTCAACGTTTTACATACATACAGTCTCACACCTGTATGGGAGGTACCACAACGAACCTATTTCACAGATGAGGAAAGTGAAATGCAGAGCAGCTATGAGACTGGCCCGGAGCCAGGCAATTAGAAATGCATGGGGGGACTTCCCTGGTGGTCCAGTGGTTAAGACTCTGTGCTTCCAGTTCACAGGGTGTGGGTCAGGGAACTAAAATCCCACATGCTGTGTGGAGAAGGAAGGAAGGAAGGCGGGAAAGCGAACATGAAAGATTAAAAAAAAAATAAAAAAGAAATGCATGGGATGGTTCAGGGCTCAGGACTCAGGTTTGAAACCCAGCTCCACCTCTCCTCAGCCACAGGACGTGAGGCAGAGACTGACCTCATTGGTAAATGATCATGATGATAAAATGGGAGAATGTGAAAAGTATAAACAGCTAAATAAACATGAGTTTAACCAAAGGTTCAGTGAAATAATTTCCTAATGCTGGTGTGGGGCAGGGAGTTGGAGACCTTTAAGAAATCATCCTGGGGCTTCCCTGGTGGCGCAGTGGTTGAGAGTCCGCCTGCCAATTCAGGGGACATGGGTTCGTGCCCCGGTCTGGAAGGATCCCACATGCCGCAGAGCAGCTGGGCCCGTGAGCCATGGCCGCTGAGCCTGCGCGTCCGGAGCCTGTGCTCCGCAACGGGAGAGGCCACGGCAGTGAGAGGCCCGTGTACCGCAAAAAAAAAAAAAAAAAGAAAAGAAAAAAAAAAGAAATCATCCTGGAGACGCTGCTGAGCCTGGACTCAGTCAACAACTACTGAGCACCTGCTGTATGCCACCACAATAAACCAGCCACCACCGTGTGACCTGCTCATCATCCAACAGAGGAGATGGGTCAAAATCTCACAGATGCACGTGACACGGATAAAGTGGGTGGAGATAGATCCAAACTTCCTCGTGGCCAACCAGCCAGCGCAGCTGGACTCCTCCATCACAGGCACAGCCAAGACCAAGGAACCTGAGGGGAGATGAAGCCCACGAGGTGCCCACCAGGGCCAGGCCCCATCCGGGTGTGTCACCTGTACTATCTCAGTGAGCCTCACGCCAGCTCTCAGAGGGAGGGGTCAACATTCCCATCTCTAAGATGAGAAAACTGAAGTCAGGGAGGTTAAGCAACTTATCTGAAATCACATGGCTGGCCAGTACTGGGGCTGGGATTTGAACCCAAATCAGTGGGATGAGGAAGAGGATGGGAGGCAGCTGGAGAAAGAGGGAAGGCTGGAAAAACCACTGTGACGTGGCTGGGAGGGATGACCTGTGTCCCAGGGCCTGGTGAGAGGTGCAGTGGGAGACCAAGACTGATGATAGTGACCGGGGGAGTCCTGTTCCAGCCTGGCCAGGGGTCTAGAGAGCCTGCGAGAACCGGGCAAGTCTGTCTGATGAGGGAGGAGGGGACCTGACCCATGTACCCAGAAGACGAGGGTACACTGTATTGGGACCCCAAAGCCTGGACCCCCATTGCAGCCCTCACGCATGTCTCCCATGAACACTCCTCCTCCAGGCCCTTCTGGGGCTGGAAGAGGAGAAGGGGAAGGATCTAGGAGTTCTGTCCTGCACGCAGGGCTCTAAAAACCCACTGGGTAGGGCTTCCCTGGTGGCGCAGTGGTTGAGAGTCCGCCTGCCAATGCAGGGGACACGGGTTCGTGCCCCGGTCCGGGAAGATCCCACATGCCGCGGAGCGGCTGGGCCCGTGAGCCATGGCCGCTGAGCCTGCGTGTCCGGAGCCTGTGCTCCACAACGGGAGAAGCCACAACAGTGAGAGGCCCACGTACCGCAAAAAAACAAACAAAAAAAGAAACCCACTGGGTGGTGAAAACTTTCCCTCGGTGGGGGTGGGGGTGGGGATTAACAAGTTCAGCCGCTGTTGTAGTTCCCTTTGAAGTCAGGAGGACTGGCCTGCCTCAGGTGAGCTCTACAAGGCAAGATGGCAAGGGATTGGGGGAGGGGGGTGCCAGCCGCACGGCTAACTGGGCGCAGATCTCGTGCTTCTGAGCACCTGGCCAGTGTTTCCAGCGCTCCAGGAACAGCGCCCACCTTCTCTTCCCTCTGAGCTTGGCATGAGCCAAGGAGTGGCCACTATTACTTGAACACGTACTCACAGCCCGAAACTTCACCCAACCCCCAGCCCACCCCATCCCACACATTCCAGGCCCTCCAGCCTCCGCTTCACGTTACATCACTCCCAGTTCAAGCCTCTCTCACATCCCAGGGCCTCTGCGTATGCTGGTCCGTCCATCCTTCAGCCTGGAACGCCACCTCCCACTCCGTTAGTAGAAATTCTGTCTTTTAGGGTCCAGTTCAAACGCTGCCACGTGCTCAAATCTATCTGCTCTCCTCCTGCCCACCCCCCCTCAGACTCCAACCTGTTTCCTGAGTGTGTCCCCACACTGCTGCCCCCTTCCCTTTCTTGTAACAGGGCTCCCGTGCTGTTCCCTTGCACTAGATGGTAAGGTTCTCCAAGTCAGGGATCAAACCTCCCAGGTGCCAGGGGACGATTTCTGGAATCCATGTGTCCATCCAGTACACATTGATTGAGCACCTCTACAGCCCAGGACCTGGTGGGATCTGGACTTCCCAACTGTTTCCCTTTCTCAGCCCCCATCCTCCTGTCTAGGCCTCTCCACAGCTCTCCCTTGGGGAGACCACAGAAGCCACCTGTACTGTGTGCCCTTCACGCCTGGGAGAGTGTCTCCACCCTTCAGACCCCTGGCCCCTGTCCCGCCTGCTCTTCTGGGCAGACCCAGTGTCCTCTGTTATCTCCAGCCACAGCACCCACGATATGGTTTCCAGTGGGGTGTCTGGCCATTCCTTCACAGGGGCCCCAAGGCTGAAGTTTCCCAGTCACCAGGGCCCAATCTGGCTTCCTACTTTCCTGGCTACTTGGCCTCTACTCCGAGCAAGTAACTTCTCCTCCCAGGGAGAGGTGCTCAGATTCTCACGGGGAGCAGGAACTCAGAGGCCCGCGTCAGAGGTCCTGCTGGGAGCCCAGGAAGCTCCTTTCTTGGGGGGACTGAGTGACACTGATTGAAGGGCAGGGGCTCTAAGCTCTCTTTCCCTTTTTGGGGACCTGCCTAGAGCTTGACTAGTCGGAGACTCCAGGGGGCCAGTCCTCGAACGCGCGCCCCTGCGGCAAGCGCTCTACCCACCCGAACGCCGGGCCCTTCAGAGAGCAAAGCCGAGCAGGGCACCGCCCCAAGTCCTCTCCCGGGGCCGGGCTCCGCACAAGAACCCGCAGCGCACAAGCTAGGACTTAGCTGGTATCTGCACTCCCTCCTCCTGCTCGAACCCGAGCCACCCCAAACCCGCGGCCACCGCCACCAAGCCCCGCTCCAACTCGGAAAGTAGCGGGCAGCAAGGGCCGCGCGGAGGGGCGGCGGCGGGGAGAGGCCGGCGGTACCTGTCAGCAGCTCGATCTTGTATCCCAGCACCTTCATGTCTGCGCCCCGCGCTGCCCGGCTCGGGGTTGCGCGCTCAGCCGAGCAGGGGAGAGGAGCGCGGGAGGCGAGGAGGGAAACAGCAGGAGAGCGAGAAGCGAAGCAGGAAGAGCAGCCGGGAGCCGGGAGAGCTCTCGCCGCCCCCCACGCCGCGCTCCCCCCTCCAAACAGGTTTAAAAAAATCCACCAATTGCACGGCCGCGCACCTCTCAAAGGCGCCCGCCGCCACCTGGTCCGGGTGAACTCCGGGAGGCTGAGAAAGCGCGCGGGGTGGGTGCGGGTGACACTCTGGGAGGCAGCGGGAGTGGGCCCCTGTGCCCGCCGCCCAAAGAGGCCAGGCCGCCCCCGATGTCGCGATCAGGGAGGCGCGGGTGGCCGCGGGACCGTGGCCCTGGGGGTCCGCACCTCTGGCCGGGAAGGCGAGGAGGAAGAGCCCGAGCGGGGCGGAGTGGGCTGAGGGGGGGTGCCGCCCTCATAGGCGAAGTGTGGCCTGGCGACAAGGCGGCCCGCTCGCGGGGATATGCGCCGGGGCGGGGGGCCGGCCGCGGCTGCAGTGGCCGGGGAATGGGGGGAGATGGGTCTCGGGGCGCCGCCGACTCACCTAGGGTGAGGCGAGCAAGACAGACACGCAGGCGGGGAGCCGGGCCTCTGCGCTGCTGCAGCCAACGCGCGGGTGCAGGTGCAGGCAGCGCCCGGCCCCTCTGCAGAGCCGCCGAGGCTGGGGGCAGGGGCCGGGCAGGGGCCGGGCCGGGGGTGGTGCGCCGCGGGGGGCGTGCCCACGTGGGCGCGGGGAGCGTGGGCGCTTGGCCCGGGTGCTGGGCCGGGCCTGGGGGCTGGACCCGGGAGGCGGTTCTGCACGCTCGGCTTCCGCCTCCCGCTGCGGCTGGAGCGCCCAGTGGGCGGGCGAGCTAGACCCCCGGACACCCGAACCTAGCGGAGACCCCAGGTCGATGGGCCTGCTCCTCACCTCCTGCAGGCGCCTGGAGGAAGGGTCCCCCGCTGCTCGGAGTGCGCCGGGGCGGTGGGAGGCCCCGCCTGCGCCGCCAGTCCCCTGGTTGCCGCGTGGCGTCGGGCTCCCGCGGGAGGGAGCGGTCTCTGCCCCAGTCTTTGTTTAGATTCCCCAGGAGCCCGGAGGAGACAGCACCCCCTCCCCCGCCCCTGTCGCCGGTTGGGAGCTGCTGGGGAAAAGCCCTGGGGGGTTGGGAAGAGCCAGGCGCTGAGGGGGATTTGGGTCGTCGTCCCCCGTTTTCAGAGCCCTAGGGTTTCCTTGGGGAACTCATGCGGGAGTGACTCCAGGCCGAGATGTCCTGGGCCCTCGCCCCGCGCCCCACCCCCGAATGTGGCGAGGTCCCTGCTCGCCTCCACTCACCCTCCATTATCTGAGGGAGCAGGAAAGGGAACTGGGGATCCCTTTGGTGCTCAGGCTCACTCTGGTCAGGCCCAGTGACGTTGCTCTCACCTGTTACCCCAAAAGAGGGAACACCAAAGTCCCTGGATGGAGTCCTACTGTAGGGAGAATGGAAATGTGATGACCTGAAAAATTGTACTTGGGCAAGACAGCTCAAGAGGAGGGCTCCTGGAGACAGGGGTTCTATTCAGGCTCTGCCACTGACCTTGGGCGGGGCTGTGCCCCTCCCGATTCCGGCCTTTCCGGTGCAGAGTGACTGTGTTGGACCAGGTCATCTGGGAGGTAGGTCCGGGGTGGTGCGGGCTGAGACGTCAAGAGGATCCTTCAGTGCGTCTCCCCCTTTCCTGGACCTTTAACTGGGCTGGTTTGTAATGAGGTCCCAGCTTTCCCTCAGCTCCAGGCTTCCGTGGAAGCTACTATGACTTTGAATTAACCGACTCTGCAACGTTTAGGAAGCTGGTAAGATTTGGTGGCCCCAGATGGGGTGCACATTCCTGCTTGGGGTGCAGTATATAAACTGCACAGAAGGCAGCAAGCTTGGGTTCTCCTTACAACTCTGGGGCTCACCTTGGGGAAATCCTTGCCTCTCAGTTTCCTCCTTTGTAAAGGGTTGATGAGGGGAGGTGGTGACAGAGTAAACCTCTACATCCAAAACATCCAGGAAACTGGCTCTACATATACAAGTCTGGAACCAGTCCTTAAGAGCACAGGCTGGTTCTATAATTTCCTGGCTGGGTGACTTATTCTCTCTGAGGCTTCATGTTATACTCTGTAAAACTGGGATGATGCTGACCTCAGAGGGCTCCTAAGAATTAAATGATGGCATAAAATGCTTAGCGCAGTGCCAGACACATGGTTGAAGTGCTCAGTAAATAGTCCTTGTGGTTACTGATGATAAAACTGTTATCATTGCATTACAGATTCTTTCAGGCTTTTCTGAATTCTATCCTTTCCAATAATTTCAGGCCTGGTTATTGAAGAAAACCAACTGTTGATGTTCTAGTAACATAATTCATGAGGCCTAGCCTGTTCTGAATTGGAGTACAGGCCCCAGGAGGATGTAAAAGGCTGCCTAATAAGAGCTTTGACACTGTGACACATCTGCACACAGACAGATGTGTGTGTGGAATGGTGTCTGCCACAGACTTGGACTAATGTAGACAAATCCATCTGGTTTAGATAATTCATGAACCCCAAGTGGGCATTGGGGGGGGGTTAGGTTGAGGATTTAAACCCCTAAAAAGTAAAGCTTTAATAGATGATGAAGCAATGTGATTGTGAAAACACTGCCCTACCAGGGAGCTATTGCATCAAGAAAAGGTACTTAGGGGACTTCCCTGGTGGCGCAGTGGTTAAGAATCCGCCTGCCAATGCAGAGAACACAGGTTCGAGCCCTGGTCTGGGAATATCCCACGTGCCGCGGAGCAACTAAGCCCATGTGCCACAACTACTGAAGCCCTTGCGCCTAGAGCCCATGCTCCACAACAAGAGAAGCCACCGCAATGAGAAGCCCTCGCACCGCAACGAAGAGTAGCCCCCGCTCGCTGCAACTAGAGAAAGCCTGCGTGCAGCAACAAGACCCAACATGGCCATAAATAAATAAATAAATAAATAAATTTATTTATTTATTTATTTATTTATTTAAAAAAAAAGAAAGAAAAGGTGCTTAGGACTTCCCTGGTGGTGAAGTGGCTAAGAATCCGCCTGCCAATGCAGGGGACACGGGTTCGATCCCTGGCCCAGGAAGATCCCACATGCCGTGGAGCAACTAAGCCTGTGCACCACAACTACTCAGCCTGCGCTCTAGAGCCCGCGCGCCACAACTACTGAAGCCTGTGCACCTAGAGCCCGTGCTCCGCAACAAGAGAAGTCACCGCAATGAGAAGCCCGCGCACCGCAACGAAGAGTAGCCCCCACGTGCCACAACTAGAGAAAGCCCGCATGGAGCAACGAAGATCCAACACAGCCAAAAACAAATAAATAAAATAAATAAATTTATTTTTTTTAAAAAAAGGTACTCAGGGGATAGGCAGGGAGGGAGGCCCTGACCCCTTCTGGAGGAGTCAGTCATGCTGGGCAGAGGATCCCAGCTGAGTCAGCAGAAGCACAAGTTCTCAGTTCCTTCTGCTCCGGGGCTCTTCTTCATCCCTTTGAGGGAGGCAGGATGTTTGGGGCAGGCTGGGTGGCAGGGTTTTTAACAGAGGAAAGCCAAGCGTGGCAGATGGCCAAGCTGTTGGCTGGGACAGGGGGCCTCCAAGTCACACCCCTCAAGCCTTGCTCCTCATTACCTGAAAGATGCTGCGAAAGTTGTTGCCCTCTCTGGACTGCCCTCTTCCCATTTGTAAACCAGGGAGGAGACTGGCCTGTACCTCAGCTAGAGACGAGACCCAGCCTGTCTGAACATCTCTTTGGGCCTTCATTTCCCCATCCGGAGACTCAGGCTACCTACCGAATCAGTCTGGGTGACTGCAGGAAACAGAAACCTACTCTGTCTGATTTAAGCAAAACAGGGCTTTGTTAAAAGGATGGTGGGCAGAGCCCTCGGGATCTCAGGAGCCAGGCCCAACCCTGTAGCCTGGGTCTGGTGTCCAAACCACCGCTGCCATCCCCGGGAACAGACGCTGCAGCCAGCACCGCCCCTGGGCAGGGACGCGGGGCGCTGGCATCAGGACCGTGGCTGCCTCTGAAGCCAGGGTGGCTGCTGCTGCCGCTGCCACACTGTCACCAGAATGGACTTGGTATGGTCTCGGCTCGTTCGTGTCACCAGTTTCTAATTCAGAGTCAGGAATGTGATGTCTGATTGGAGATGCCTGTAAAAGGGACGCTGTCAAAGCTTCAAGGGAGGCTGGGAAAAATGTGTTTGCAGTTCCTCTAGTAGGAGGTGGACTCCGCCTCATAGGAAGGGCATGTCAGACGCTGGTGGCCAAAAGAGTGGCCAGTGCCCACTTCAGATAATAATGGACTTGTTGTGAAACTGCTGTGAGATGACACACAGGGGCACTTAACTCGGAGCCTGGCATGGAGGGAACACACCATCCCGGGTCACTGAGTCATATCACACTGCACGTCTACAGTGTCAAGTGGTGATCTCCTACATCCTTGACTCTGATCTTTCAGCAGGTGAAAGACAAAAGGACCTTGAGAACAGTACGGCTTGCTGCCCTTCCAGATGCAGAGGCAGCTCCAGTCCCTTTGCCAGGAGGACAGGTGACTGGGTTTTTCCACTGTGGTGATGAATTGGGCTGAGTCACCGTTCCTCTCCAGTCCCCTTGTGACCATGACTGGGAGCAAGTGAAAAGAAGCAGCAGGTGGGGTCAGGGGTGCAGGGGAGCCTGGGGCCATCGAAGCTCCCTCTGTTAGCAGGGGGAGTTTGAGCAGGAACTAACACTAACACTCCCCACTCACTAATGATGAGTAAGCTGGCCTCAGAGAGAGAAGAGAGGATCCTTTCTCTTCTGTTATAGGCTTGGTTGAGTGCCTCTTTGGTGCCAAGCCCTGTGCTGAGTGCACTGGAGAACCAGAGCAGACCAGGCACTGACCTTGCCTTTCAGGTTTGTGCACCAACGGAGGAAACCACCTCAGAGTGCCATAATCTGGGTACTGGGCGGACTCTGCTAACATGTGCAATTGAGGTTACCGTGCAGTACACGGGGGCCCTGGAGGGGTCAGCAAGGGCTTCATGGAGGTAGAGGCATCTGAGCTTGCAGAGAGGTGGAAGGTCAGCAGATGGAGATAGAAGAGAGGGTGTTTGGGGGAGAGCATCCATCCATCCACCCTACAGTGGGTCAGCGAGGCCCCATGCTAAGCTCAGGGAGGCACAGAGCTGAGCATGTTGCAGCCCCGCCCTCTGACAGGAGCTCCTGCATTTAGGTGGAGAAGGCTGGGTGTGCGTGAGCAGATGGTGAGGAAGCTGGAATGAGCAAGTAGGCAGCGGTGAGTGCCTGGTCTCAGGCTGCCTCTGCAATTTCACCAGCCACCAGATTATCTGCTCCTGGGCGACCCTGGACCAGGCAGTGGCTATGCTGCCACCCCCTTTCTCCCATAACATGTTAAGACCCTCCCCCTTCAGCGCCTGCCCTTTGCTCTCCAGGGAACTCCAGACACCCCACTCTGTCCTCCCCGATCCAGGAGGACAGCAGAACCTCCTCCAGTTCCCTTTGAGAATCCTTCCACCTCCCCTGGAAGCTTTACCAGACACATGGAGCCCCAGTATATGCTGAGTCCAGGCAAGGGGTAGGTCTGATAATATAATTTTAAAATTCCAATAGTCATATATGCTCAATGCAGAAAACTCAATGCAGAGGAAAAAATTAAAATCACTCATAATTCCATTGCCTAAAGATAACCAGTGTTAACATGTTAATATTGGGGCAGAGGGGAGGGGTATGTCCTTCAGCACTTTGTGTGTGTGTGTGTGTGTTCCCCCCCCAAGGAATCATACTGCACATATTTTTGCCACTCAATCTTTTTTCACTTGCCAGTATATCATGAACACTTACCCTGATAAAAACTATTCTTCTGCAATGTAATGATAATAGCTGCACTGTACTGTGTGGATGCTTCATTATTCTCTTAGCCGATCCCATAGTGCTGGGCATTTAGGATGTTTCCAATTTTGCATTGTTGGAAACAGTGTTGCTAGCAATTTACCCCAAGATGCTGCTTTGCCCACATCTCTTGGATGACCTCCTAAGGCCACTCTGCAGCCTCCCTTTGGCTGGGTGCTTGGTCTCTGACCTCTGCCAAGGCCAGCCCATCCATCCTTGAAAGGAGACCTGTGTGTGGTCTCCCGATTGGCTTCACACCTACGCAGGTTCTTGGGGGAATCTTGGGTAAGGGGTGGAGTGGTTGTCAGCCCCACCTTCCCAATTGTGCTAATTTCACCTTAAAGCCTGAGTTTTTTTGATCTTGTATGTGTAAGGGGTTACCACTGGAGGAAATTTAGTTAAGGGTACACAGGGCCTCTCTCTATTATTTTGCAACTTCCTGTAAATCTATAATTATTTCAAATAAAAAGCTAAAAAAACAAACACACCCAAGGCAGTCCTGGAGGGAACTATTTGGCCCCAGATTCAGGAATGTTTTTTTTTTTTTTTCGGTACCAGGCCTCTCACTGCTGTGGTCTCTCCCGTTGCGGAGCACAGGCTCCGGACGCGCAGGCTCCGCGGCCATGGCTCACGGGCCTAGCCGCTCCGCTGCATGTGGGATCTTCCCGGACCAGGGCACGAACCCGTGTCCCCTGCATCGGCAGGCGGACTCTCAACCACTGCGCCACCAGGGAAGCCCAGGAATGTTTTTAAGTCCACACTTTGTCACAAGGTCCAGAGCTAAGAGTTTCCTGTCTCAGTTTCCCCTGAAGGACAGGAAATGTTCCAGGGAAAGACAGCTCTCCTGGAGGGTGCTGGGTGGCCCTCCAGGCTTTCCTTGAGTCTAACTCTGCTGCTGGCCCCAGTTGTGAGCCTGAGGGAACTAATCAACCCCACTTTCAGCGAGAAGGGAGAACCAAGAGGTCAGGGAGGAGGCACAGCTTTCCCTGGGCCCCAGGGAGCTCTTACGTAGACATGAATTTGCAGAAAGCAGACGAAAAGCTAAGATTTGTTCTTTGGAGGAGAGCTAAGCCATTCTCCTTCCAGAGAGGACACACATGTCTGGAGAAGCCTTTGTCCTGAAGTTCTGGAGAGAATGGCCCCCTTTCTACAGGGGGATTGTCCCAGCCCCACCCCAGGCCTGAGCTAAAGCCATGCCCAGAGTTGGGGTGCCATGCCCCAGACCTAGGGTGGACCCTATGGTAGGCTGCCCCAGGCACACCTCCCTCTCGGGGGGCCGCAGTGTCCTCAGCACCACAATAACAGGACTGGGTTGAATCAGAGGTTCCAACCAAGTTTCCAGACAATAGAAACTGAGGAACTGACATAGGATGCTGTGTTGAGGGTCCCCAAGACCACCCCCAAGCTTGATGATTTACTAGAAAAACTAGTAAAAACTCAGAAAAGCCATTTCCTTCATGGTTACCATTTACTGCAGCGAAAGGACATGGATCAAATCAGTAAAGAGGAAGGGTGCACGAGTGGAGTCCAGGAGACACCAGGCGCAAGCTTCCAGTGCCCCTCCCAGTGGAGTCGCACAGGGGCACAGTCAATGCTTCCAGCACTGATGTGTGATAACATGAGCAGAGTACCAACCGCGGAACGCTCACCTGAGCCTTGGAGTGCAGGGTTTTTACTGAGAGTCGGTCACATAGGCATGCAGCACCCGCGCAACTGACCTAAGCTACTCAGTCTCCAGGCCCCCAGAAGTCATATTGACACAGTGTGGTCCAGGGCCTTGGGCCTCCAAACACAGGCTTTCCCCAGAGGTCACACTGTGAGTGTTAACTATCTGGTCAGACCCATACAGTGTGGCCCAAGGCCTCAAACACACACAAACACTCCCGTCAGGCAGTAGGAGCACCAAGGACTAGTCCTTTCTTTGGAAAGTCCAGGATTCGAGCAATCCAAGCCCGCTGAGCTAACCCCTTGCTGCACAGATACCATTTATTTTGCCACAAGCACACGCAAGCTGTCATTATCACCATGATTTCATACAAGAAAGGAAGTTTAACTCCAAGAAGGTAGTCCGGACATCATGATGTGATAGGGGTTAGCACTCCCCAAGAGAAAACAGGTGGCCCTACATTGTTAGCTTTGAAGATGAGGGAAGGGGCCAGGGGCCACCAGTGTACACCAGGACTCCGATATATATGCTTTTCTTGTTTGTCCACACAGCTTTGTCCCCAGTCAAGGAACAGATAGGCTGAGAAGCTCCCTCTGGCTCCTGCGTTAGCTCTGGGTTGAGTCTCCCCGCTCTTGGGTAGGACCAGGCTTTGCTGAGGGTGGGAGGGCTCAGTCTGGGACCCTCCTTAAGTGTCCAAGCCAGTTTGTCCTTTGTTTTCTTGTGCCTTGCTGCTGTTGCAGCTTATCCTGGGAAAGAGATGAGCCTGTTCTTTTTAACCAATGCCCTGGCCCTTACCCCAGGCTCCAGGCTTCCCTAGTTCAAACTCTAGGGTAGACCAGATGTTCTTCTAAGGTCCCACTTCATCCGGTTTCCTCATGGTCCAGCCTCCATGCAGGGAGCTGAGCCATCAAAGGCCTGGGCTGTTGGCCTGAGCGGGCCTTGAGATGGGGAGTCAGAACAGCCTTGGGTTTTACCATCTACTACTTGGGTGACGTTGGGTAAGTTTCACACACTTGCAGAATTTCCTTCTCTCTCCAACAGGTCTAATTATATAGCTGTGAGGAGTTAGTGAGTTATAATTGAAGAGCCCTCAGCTCAGGGCCCAGCACCTAGTTGGGGCCCATTGATGAGTGGCTGTTAGGACAATGAATTTTGTGGTTCCAGGTACAAGGTGTGGGGGCAGGTGGGATCCTCATGATGAGGAGAGTGGGCACAGTACTGCCTTGGAGCTGGGTGTTTAGAAGCCAGGAGGTCCTTCCAGCCTCTGGACTCTGGGAGTGGGAGCACAACTCATGTACACAGCAGGAAGAGATCTGGTGGGCTATTGGGGTATCATGAGGATTGAGAGGCCTGTTCACCACAGGTCCTTTGCACATGCATTATTTCTGCCCAGGGACCCCTTTCTTCCACTTCCTACACTTCCCTGTGCTAATCCTGGGGGCGTCAATTTAGACTTCACCTGACTCCCTGACTCCCTGACTGCCTTCCTCTGTGCTTCCATCATACCACATTCTCAATAATAATAGTCTACCATTTAAGAAACCCTTACTATATGCCAGGCATAGTGCTAAGAGCTAAGAGCATTACCTACATACGTTATCTCATTTGAATCTCCCAGCATTTGGAGAGAGAGCTATAGTTATATTTTTCTGATTTTACAGATGAAGAAACAGGTTCAGAGAAGTGAAGTAACTGGCTCAACTGTACAGTGGTTGTCTGTGTGCCGGTCCATCTCCGCCCTGGACTATGAGCTTCCTAAGAGCAGGGATTGTGTCTTGTTGGCTGTTAAGCCTCAGCATCCAGCACTGGGCCTGGTACTTAGGATGAGCTCAGTAGGTGGGAGCCCTCCACCAATATCTGTTGAATAAATGAGTGAGTGAGTGAATGTTTGCAAAGTACCAATGCAGCACTTGGCTCACCGTGAAGGATTTGTGGTCAGCAGAATAATGCCTCCCCTCAAATACGTCGGTGTCCTCATCCCTGGAACCCGTGAATATGTTACATTACTTGGCAGAAGGGAATGAAGGTTGCAGATGAAGTGAAGTTGCTTAGCAGCTGACTTGAAAGTAGGGAGATGATCCTGGATTATCTGGGTGGGCCCGAAGTAATCACATGGATCCTTAAAAGTGGGAGAGGGAGGCAGGAGAGAACCAGAGAGACGGCAGCATGAGGACTTGGCTTGATGGCATTGCTAGCTTTGAAGATGGAGGAAAGGGCCATATGCCAGGGAAAGCAGATGGTCTCTAGAAGCTGGAAAAAGCAACGAAATGGATTCTCCTCTAGAACCTCCAAAAGGAATGCAGCCCTGCCAACATCCTGATTTTAGCCCAGGGAGACCCATTCCAGACTTTGGGCCTCCAGATCTATAAGAAAATTTATTTGTATTAAGCCACTAATGTGGTAATTTTTCACATCAGCGATAAAAACTAGTATGGTGCCCAATGCCTGATGCTGAGGATCACACTTAGGTCACTTATTAAATGACTGTTGAGCTGAATTAGATTATTACTGTATGTACCCCACTTACTATCAGGAAAGACATACGAGAAAAAAGCATTTTTGTATATTCTGGATTTACTACATTAGAGGCCTAATTGGGCGGTCTCAAGTCTCAGGACGGGTTAGAGTTTGATCCTAGCCATTGGCTTGGCAGGCTGGGCTGAGTGGGGTCACAGAGAATGACATGAGGGGCCTTCTAGGGAAAGGGAGCCCCAGGGTGTGAGTGAGCAGTGCTGCTGGGCAGGTTGAGTCAGCATCCTGGACTGTCCATGGCCTCAGGCCTGAGGATGCCGTCTTTGGGTGCACGCCTGCTGCTTCCATAAGCAGAAGGGACACCATGCACTGAGTCTGTACCCCTGCTGGCAGGTCCTAACAGCTGTTAGTCAGCTCAGGCTGCTATAACAAAATACCATAACTGGGTGGCTTATAAACAGTTCTAGAGGCTGGAAGTCTGAGATCAGGGTGGCAGCATGGTCAGGTCCTGGGGAGGACCCTCTCCCAGGCTGCAGACAGCTGTTTTCTCACTGTATCCTCACATGGGGCGGGAGGAGGTGGAGCAGAGTGAGCCCTCTGGGATCCTTTTTTAAGGGCACTAATCCCACTTATGAACACCCCACCCTCATAACCTAATCACCTCTCAAAGGCCCCCAACTCCAAATACCATCACATTGGCCGGGGGGGGGGGGGCATTAGGATTTCAATATATGAATTTGGGGGACACAAACATTCCATCCATAACAAGCCCCACTGTGTAAGTACCATGATGATACCAATCCACCAGAGGAGAGAATAGCCAGCTCTTGTGTCTTTCTCCACTGTGCTGGGCACTGTACCAAGCATCCTTAACTGGTTCAGCCTTCATAACAATTCCATGTGATGGGTGCCATCGTTATTCCCATTTTACAGATTAGGAAACTGAGGTCTAGAAAGGTAAAGTCACTGCCAGTAATTGGGCCTGAACAAAGGGAGGGGGGCTCCAGGGTCTCTGTTCTTACCCACTGCGCTCTACTGCCTCTAGATGGAATAATGATTATAAGAGCAATAAGACCACCTCACATTTGGATAAGACCTTTCTGTTCACACTCATTTGTACCCTCTTTTCTCTTGTCATCCTCACAGTGGCCAGTCATTATGATTAGTACCCCTGGCTTACATTTTGGGAAACAGCTCATGAGAGGGAGGTCCCAGCTTTCCTCAATTCAAAGCAAGGGTGGGATTCCTTCCTGGGTCACCTGGCTCCAAATCCAGAGTCTCTCTCTTCCACCAGCTCCTGTCTCACCCTGATGCATTATTTATGGCCCATTACTTACCTCCTGCAGGCACCCAGATGCTGCCTGCCAGACCTGTGACCTCGCTGCGTCCCCTGGAGAGGACCAAGGGCAGCTCTTTCCCCCTCATCCTCGCTCTCCTCTCTCCCCTCCCCCTCAAAGCCTCTCTGGGTCTTGGCAGGCCCCTGGGGTGTGGCACAGCCAGTCCCCTCTGCTGACTTGTGAGCACCTTCCTCTTTACCAAGCCAGTCAACACATCCAGTGAGCTCCCGGCTTCCTGAGAAAAGCAGCAGCAGCTGCACAGTCCAAACTCACCATCCCCTTATCACAGCCCTGGCTCGAGTCGCCAGTGTGTGTGTGCACGGGAGGATGGTGTGTGTATGTGCATGTGTGTGCATGTGTGTCAGAGGAGGGCATGTGTTTATGTTATATAGGGAGCAGGGGAGGGGCATGGATTTAAGAGCTCACCGTTGAACACGTTTGAGTTGCCTCTTCTGGGTATTGTAGCCAAAAGCTAAGTCACCGTGGCAACTGGGAAGTGGTGCTTAGGTCAAGAGCTAAGGCTGGGGGGCTTCCCTGGTGGCGAAGTGGTTAAGAATCCGCCTGCCAATGCAGGGGACACGGGTTCAAGCCCTAGTCCGGGAAGATCCCACATGCCGCGGAGCAACTAAGCCTGTGTGCCACAACTACTGAGCCTGCACTCTAGAGCCTGCAAGCCACAACTACTGAGCCCACGTGCCACAACTACTGAAGCCCCCAAGCCTAAAGCCTGTGCTCTGCAAGAAGAGAAGCCACGCGCAATGAAGAGTAGCCCCTGCTCGCCGCAACTAGAGAAAGCCCATGTGCAGCAATGAAGACCCAGCGCAGCAAAAAAAATTTTTTTTAAATTTTTAATAAATTAAAAAAAAAAAGAGCTAAGGCTGGGAGCAGGATCCCCAGGGCCCCTGGAGCCCACAGCCTTGGAGCTGTGAGACACTGAGCAAGTTGCTTAATCTCTGTCCTTATTTGCCTCCTTGTTTACTTCCCTGAGTGGAGGATTAGATGAGAATTCCTGTGATGCAACAGCGCAGGGCCTGAGGGACAGCGAACACTGATACACATCTTTTGACCAGGCACCCTATCCTGCCTTCCTCTAGGCAAGGAAGGATTAGTTTGGATCACAAACTCTTGGGAGGAAGGGCACCTGGGGACAGGGAAGGAGAAGGAGAAGCTAAAGTCTTGCAGACCCGACTGGTTGGTGTCTAGGCAGCAGCTGGGTCACCTTCATCTCAGTTTCCATGTCTGTAAAATGGGCAATAGCTGAAGTTAATAGTTGCTTAACATCATGGCTGGCACCATGGAATTCTGGAAGGTGAGAATGAAAACTCCAGGAAATTACAGAAATTGCTCCTTGGACGTTTTCCCTTTTCCTCAGAATTTAAGGCTTTTGGTGCATGTTAGCACATAAAACCAGAGGGCAGGCATTTGTTTCTCCTCCTCGATCTTAAACTCAAAACTCCCAGGTCCTGAGTGATTAGCTGAAGTTTCTCAGAATCATCTGGAGACCCTGTGACCCACACAGCCCCTAAGCCTTGACTCCAGGACCCTGGTTAGGAGGGGCCAGAGGCACCAATGAATCTGTGTCTTTAATAATCTTCCTCAATGATTCCAAAGCGGGTGGCCCACTGTGAGAAATCAGAGACCAATCCACTGGCTGGGGATTTTTCCAGATGCCCCTGGAAGGAGTCCTTTCAGAGTCCTGTCTCCTAGGCTCCTTGTCCTCCATCCTAGGACCCTGAGAATGGAACGAGTGGGCTTCCCCAAACCTCACCACTTCCCACTTCCTCCAGTTTAGCATTGTCGGTTTCTGTAGCTTGATTAATTAATTAATTAATTAATTAATTCTGTAGCTTAATTAATCACCATAACTATTCTTGGACCCAGGACAACTGATATTTGTTCTGTGGATGCCCCTCCCTGGAAGCACAGGGGAGTAAGCAAAGCTGGATCACAGCAAGGTCTTCCCCAGACTTGGGAGCCCAACTTGAAGAGCCTGCCCTTGAACTCCTGCCTATTGAATTGAAAAGGACACACACTGGGTAGCTGCCACGTACAGACCTTGGGCCACAGAATGAGATGCAGGGAGCAGGCCTGACAATGCCCTGTGGACTAGAGCAGAACTGCCCCAGCCAGCATGCAGACCCCTGAGCAAGAAAAGCAAACACTTGTGGTGGTAAGCCCCTGAATTTGTGCATGGTTTGTTACACAGCATTATTGCAGCCATAGCTGACTAGTTCACCAGGATCAATTTATTGTTTTCAGAGGCTCTTGAGGCTAACTTTGCCTGCTTTAATCTTGCTGTATGATTCCTTGCCTATAGTGAATCAGCAAGTCTGGTTCTAAGGTTCCAAGTCATTTTGGTGACCCTGGTGGTGCTTCATCCCCTCCTACTCCAGAACTGGCTATGAACCTCTTCCATCTCATTCATCCTAGGAGCAACCATAGTGATCACCTGCAAGTACTGACTACTGACCACAGACTGCTAATCCATCTGAAATGTTCTATATATTTGTTGCCATAATCCTATGAACTAGTAACTGAGATTATCCCCATTTTATAGATGAGAAGATCAAAGCTTGGGGAAATTTACTAGCAATCCTACTGCTGGTAAGTGGTGGACAAAGACCCTAGCCCAGATCTCCAAGCCTGTGCTCTTCACCCCTCTCCCCAAGAGCTTCCTCATGTTGGTAGAAATGCCTATTTTCCTGACACAGCCCCCTCCCCAAGCCCTCTTCCACACACAACCTTCTCCAGGGCCACCTTCCAGCTTCAGGTCCCGCAGCCACTTCCCACTTGCAGTGAACAAACTTGATCCCTGATGCCTGGAGTTAATTATTTCAAAAAGACATTTGGAAACTCGGCTCTGTTGGGTCTAATGTGTTCCTTTTTGCTAATTTAATAGTTCTGTCTTTCAAAAATGAGTGTGCTTTTTTTTTTTTCCTTTTTGCGTTATGTGGGCCTCTCACTGCTGCGGCCTCTCCCGTTGCGGAGCACAGGCTCCGGACGCGCAGGCCCAGCGGCCATGGCTCACGGGCCCAGCCGCTCCGTGGCATATGGGATCCTCCCAGACCGGGGCACGAACCCGTATCCCCTGCATCGGCAGGCGGACTCTCAACCACTGCGCCACCAGGGAGGCCCATGAGTGTGCTTTTGAAACATGTTCACTGGACTGTCATTTCATTATCCTCCAGATATCTTCCCATTGTTGTTTTTCTCTTTGAACCCATGCTCACACCAGCCCTGTGGATCTCAGAGCCGAGACCTGTGTTTTGTGACTGGGGTGTCTGCTTCCCACAGGTAAGGCCTTGACTGTCTGTGTGCCCAGGCTCAGCAATCAGGCAGAAAGACAGTCTGAAATGAAAAATCTAAAGTACTGGATCATTTTTAAAAGAGGCAGCTTGGGTTCTTACTGGCGCTTTCTGTTTACCAAATGCCAAAACGGTTATTTCTGGGTAGCGGATTTTAAGGGAGTTTCTAGCTTCTTCTTTACCCATCTCTTATCTGTTTTACTTTTCATTGTTTTTAATTTACAAAAGCATGTATAATTTTAATAATAAAATATAATTTAAAATAATGTGCATGCAATAAGAGGAAACTGACCCTTCTGGCAAAGTATCAAGGCAAGTCTGGCTTTTATGAATTTGTTAAATGAACTTTTATAAACTTGTCAAATGACCTTTTATGAATTTATTAAAGCCACTCCGAGAAGCAGACCTCTCTCTGAAAATGAGTAGAACTCTGTGCAAAGAGGGAAAACAAGACCCAGGCTAACAATTATGTTCGTAAAATAATTTTTGTGTTTCCGCCTGCCAATGCAGGGGACACGGGTTCAACCCCTGGTCTGGGAGGATCCCACATGCCACTGAGCGACGGGGCCTGTGCGCCACAACTACTGAGCCTGCGCTCTGGAGCCCGTGAGCCACAACTACTGAGCCCACGTGCCACAACTGCTGAAGCCCACGCACCTAGAGCCCATGCTCCACAACAAGAGAAGCCACCACAATGAGAGGCCTGTGCACCGCTACGAAGGGAAGCCCCCATCAGCCACAACTACTGAGCTCACGTGCCACAACTGCTGAAGCCCACGCACCTAGAGCCCGTGCTCCACAACAAGAGAAGCCACCACAATGAGAGGCCTGTGCACCACAACGAAGGGAAGCCCCCGCTTGCCACAACTAAAGAAAGCCCACGTGCAGCAATGGAGACCCAACGCAGCCGAAAATAAGTAAATAAATTAATTAATTTTAAAAGAAATGGGATGGAACCTGAGTTTTTAATTAATTTTAATTAATTTTATTGTTTGTTAAATCTTAGATACCACTTTTCTTTACCCTTGGGCATGATATGACTTAAATTTGCAAATCGACTGAAGAGTAGATCTGTTTCTATAGGTTTTCACTTAACAGACACGAATTGAGTTTTGCCCAGTGCCAGGCAGTGTTCTAGGTTCACAGGCTTCAGTAAGGGGCAGGGATGGATCCCCAGCCTTGAGCAGCCACTGCTCTGGGAGAAGGCAGTGATGCCAGCACTCACACAGCTGGATAAGTGCTCTGGGAGGACACTGGGGAAGCCCAGAAGAGGCAGTTCTTTTCTCTCCCTGAGAAAAATCAAGGAAGGCTTCTCAGAGGAGGTAACTGACACATAGAAGTTTACCAGGAGGAGCAGATGACATTCCAGGAGGAGAAGGAAGACATTCCAGGCAAAGAGAAGAGGAGGTACAAACTCTCCTGGGGGTAGTGGTTGTAGAAAGGCTAGAATTATGTTTGTGAAATAGCAAGTTGCTGGCTGTGACTACAATTTAGAGTATATAGTGTATATGTGTTTGTTGTATGTTGAAGAGCCTTGAATGATGGGCTAAGCAGTTTATCTGGTTGGCGATGGGGAGCTATTAAAAGGTCTTAAACAGGGAAGTGGCATGATCTCATTTGCCTTTTAGAATGGCTGCTCAATGGATGTATCCAGGAAGGTCCACATGGGCAACAGAAGCCACGTTAACCATATGAATGGAGAAAATTTAATGTAAATAATTACCTAGGTCAGAATGGCCATCATCAAAAAGTCCACACATAATAAATGCTGGAGAGGGTGTGGAGAAAAGGGGACCCTCCTACACTGCGGGTAGCAATGTACATTGGTGCCACCACTAGGGAGAACAGTATGGAGGTTCCTCAAAAAGCTAAAAATAGAGTTACTATATGATCCAGCAATCCCACTCCTGGGCATATATCTGGAAAAGATGAAAACTCTAATTCAAAAAGATTCATGCACACCAATGTTCAAAGCAGCACTATTCACAATCACTAAGACATGGAAACTACCTAAATGTCCACTGACAGATGAATGGATAAAGAAGATATGGTGGGGCCTCCCTGGTGGCGCAAGTGGTTGGGAGTCCGCCTGCAGATGCAGGGGATACGGGTTCGTGCCCTGGTCTGGGAGGATCCCATATGCCGCGGAGCGGCTGGGCCCGTGAGCCATGGCCGCTGGGCCTGCGCATCCGGAGCCTGTGCTCCGCGACGGGAGAGGCCACAACAGTGAGAGGCCCACATACCGCAAAAAGAAAAAAAAAAAAAAAAGAAGATATGGTGTGTGTATATATATATATATATATATATATATATACACAATGGAATATTACTCAGCCATTAAAAAGAATGAAATATTGCCATTTGCAGCAACATGGATGGGCCTAGAGAATATCATACAAAGTGAAGTAAGTCAGACAGAGAAAGACAAATATGATATCATTTATATGTGGATCTAAAAAAATACAAATCAACTCATTTGCAAAATAGAAACAGAGTCACAGACATAGAAAACATATTTATGGTTACCAAAGGGGAAAGGGGAGGGATAAATTAGGAGTAGTAGATACACACCACTATATATAAAATAAACAAAAAGGACAACTGTATAGCACATGGAACTATAGTCAATATCTTGTAGTAACCTATAATGGAAAAGAATCTAAAGCCATACACCTGAAAACTAATACAATACTGTAAATCAACTATAGTTTAATGCATAAAATTTTAAAAAAGAAAAAATAATTACCTAGATATATTTATCCATCTATCCATCCCTCTATCCATCCATCAATCCACCTTATTTTTTAGTGTGTTTCAAAGCAAATTACAGGCATCACTGCACTCCCCTAAATACTTCAGCATACATGTCATTCATTAATGTTCAATTTTTTTTCAGTTTTTAATCAAATTTATATACAATGAAATGCAAAAATCCTAAGTACATATTTGCTGAATTTTGACAAATGAATACACCTGTGTAACCCAAACTGCAATCAAAATATGAGACCTTACCATTACCCTAGAAAATTCCTTCATGGCCATCCTCAGGCAATCCTTGCCTCCATCCTCCAAGAGAAAACCACTGTTCTGATTTTTTTCCCACCATTTTCAGAATCATTGACGTTTTGGTCCAAATAATTCTTTGTTCTTGGGGGTTGTCCTGTGCATTACTTAGCCTGCCCTAGAATTTCATATAAATGGAATATACTCTTTTTCGTTTGGCTTTTCCTGCTTAACATGTTTATGAGATTCATCCATGTTATCTTTTTTTTTTTGAGGCTTATGATGATCTTTATTTTATTTTTTTTATTGGAGTATAGTTGATTTACAATGTTGTGTTAGCTTCAGGTGTACAGCAAGGTGAATCAGTTATACATATACATATAACCACTCTTCTTTTTCATCCATGTTATCTTGTGTATTGTTGTTTGTTCCTTTTTTATTGCCAAGTAATTGTTCCTTTTTTATTGGCAAGTAGTATTCCATTATAAACCACAGTTTGTTTATCCATTCTCCTGTTGATGGACATTGGGGCCATTTCTAGTTTTTGCTTATTATGAAAAAAAAGCCGCTATGAACATTTTTTTGCAATTTTTTTTTTTTTTTTTGGTGAACATTATGTTTTAATTTCTCCTAGCTAAAGAGCTAAGAGGACTTTCTGGGTCATTGAGTAGGTGTATAATTAGATCTATCAGATAACTTCCCTCTTCCTAAGTGGGTTTGAATCATTTTATATCAATCTCCCCAGGGCAGGTACCAACCAGAATAGCCTCTACACCCCAGAGCCCATTGAAATGATTCAAACTAGCCAATCCTAAGCCTGCTTACCTTGCATCACTGGCTCTTTCCTATAGAAACCACAGTAAAGGCTCTTCCCCACGCTTTCCTCCCGCTCCTTCTCCCTCCCTGGTGCTTCCCCTGGTGGCCTTGTGTGGCATGGCACAGTGTGACCCCTCCTCTTGGGATCTGGGAGTCACAAATTATCTTTTCAATGGCAATCATCTCTCGATCTGTTGGCCTTACCATATCTGAATGATAATAAAATCTACATTTTAAAACAATGAGCAAAAAAGATTCTTTCTTTTCACTAACCTCTAACTCAACTCAGCATTTCCCTTAATTACAGTTGTACGCAACAAACCACAGTCATCTCAGCAGTAGTAGTGTCTTTGCTGCACGAAAAATCACAGATTTTTTTATAAATTTATTTTAAAAATTTTTGGCTGAGCATGGGCTTTCTCTAGTTGTGGTGAGCGGGGGCTACTCTTCATTGCTGTGTGCGGGCTTCTCATTGTGGTGGCTTCTCTTGTTGCGGAGCACGGACTCTAGGCACGCCGGGTTCAGTAGTTCTGGCTCGCGGGCTCAGCAGTTGTGGCTCACAGGCTTCAGTAGTTGTGGCTCGCGGGCTCTGGAGTGCAGGCTCCGTAGTTGTGGAGCACGGACTTAGCTGTTCCGCAGCACATGGGATCTTCCCAGACCAGGGCTCGAACCCGTGTCCTCTGCATTGGCAGGAGGATTCTTAACCACTGCGCCACCAGGAAGTCCCTCACAGATATTTTCACATCACGATAAGTGTTACAGATCACTTGAAACATTGTTTTTGTTTGTCACTACTTTGAAATTATGATAGTTAATAAGCCTGTAGCAGGATGGGGAGCTCAACAGGAGGGTTCTGGGCAACCCAGTCTAGGATCCAAGCACCAGCTGGCCTCCTGTGAATCAAGGAGAGAAACCCAGGACCTCAACCTAAAGAAAGTGAGCAGCCCCAGAGGTAGCCCAGAGGGGCGGCAGGATGGTTCAGTAGACCAGCCAAGGGCACAGCCTTGAGACCACAGGCCACTGATTGGCAGTGTCCTGCATTTTTGTACTGAGTGTCCCGGCAGCTCAGGACATACAGGCATACCTGGTTTTATTGTGCGTTGCTTTACTGCACTTTGCAGACATCGCATTTTATACAGATTGAAGGTTTGTGGCAACCCTGCATTGAGCAAGTCTATAGGTGCCATTTTTCTAACAGCATTTGCTCGCCTCATGCTCCTGTCATGTTTCAGTAATTCTTGCAATATTGTAACATTAAATAATTTAAACATTTAAATTAAGCATTACAATAAATAACACACCACTGTATAGTGTAAACATAACTTTTACATGCACTAGGAAACAAAAGAAGTCTTGTGACTCGCTTTATTGAGATATTCACTTCATTGCAGTGGTTTGGAACTGAATTCATAACATCCTTGAGCTATGCCAGTATTTCCTGGGATATAGAAGATATACATGATGATTTTGAGTGAATACCCTAACATATAATTAAATAGCAGTAAATATCAAGTTAAGTCTTTCCTTTCAGTGCTGAGTATACAAAGAGGAAGTCTCTGTTAGGTGCTGGCTGTCTTTAATGCCTCTCTAGCTCTGGCTAATCCTTTTTAACAAAGAGCGCAGCCTCAGGCTTAGAATCACTGCATCTGCATTGTACATGTATTTGCCATAGTGGTATATTTAAGTTAAAAACGGGGGGTACTTTAAATAAAAATATTAAGTAGATAACAGTCAGGTGGCATGCAAATATGGCAGAAATCTGACAAATGTGAGGCACATTTTGCCAACTGATGTCCCAAGGTCTTTTGAGATCTTAGGAAATTCCCCATATAATAACCATCTCTGTACTCTGCCCCTCTATGAGGTCTGCTCGTTAACTCATTCATATCTATGGAAGAACCAGTTTATTAAGCACCTCTGGGTGCCACATCCTGTAAGTCAACAGAGATCTGACAGCCCCCTGCCCCTCCCCACATGCACGCAGAATTCCATCTCCTGCTCAGGTCGCCTTCTCTCCAAAAATGTGCCCTTCCTTGCCCCTCTTTTTTTTTTTTTTTTTTTTTTTTGCGGTACGCGGGTCTCTCACTGTTGTGGCCTCTCCCGTTGCGGAGCACAGGCTCCGGACGCGCAGGCTCAGCGGCCATGGCTCACGGGCCCAGCCACTCCACGGCATGTGGGATCTTCCCGGACCGGGGCACGAACCCGTGTCCCCTGCATCGGCAGGCGGACTCTCAACCACTGCGCCACCAGGGAAGGCCTCCTTGCCCCTCTTTTAATCTAAGAATCCCGTTCCTGGATGAGTTGAAAGTGCTCACTCAGGGGTCAGTGAATCTGCATGGAGCTATGGCCATTGCAGGCTGTCAGGGTGGGGAGTTGAAAACCTCTAACCTCAGGGTCCCTAGAGTAATAGGTGAGGCTCTCACCCCTTGGGGTACCCAAGGAGTAACCAGTCTGCCTGTGAGGCACTCTCAAAAAAGAAGGGGAAAAGGTCAGACTTTATCTGGTATCCACAAAGCCACTTAGATGAGAAGCCCTTCTGCCTACATCTGACGTTCGCCAACGCTAACCACAAATCGGCACCTTATCAGTTACCCCTCACCAACCGTGTGTAACCACGTACAACCTGGAGACACTGTTGTCTTGGTTCATTCTCCATTTTCATAAATTTGCAATTGCTTTGGGTATGTATGTGTATTGGAAGAGTTGTACACGGCAGAAACCTAATTTAATCTGGCTTATACAAGACACTTTAAAAGAAAAGAGGTAATTACTTTACTTACTGAACTGAGAGGTATGGGGATGCAGCTATTTCAGGCATGGCTAACCCAAGACTCACATGCTGTCAGGCCTCGGTTTCCCCCCATCTCTGGTTCTTGCTTCTGTTGTGTTTGCTTCAGTTTGGGCCTCTGTCTAGTGGCCAGGTGGAGACAGGAAGTGGTCCCTACCTCCTCTCGGGTTTCAGGTCTGGCAGGAGCTCAGGGGCGTCTAGGGTTGTGACCAGGGCCCTGGCTTGGTCACATGCCTGCCTTCTCCTGGGAGCCAGTGATTGGCTCGGGGTGAGGGGATCCCTCACTCTTCTGGGCCTGAGGTCAGCTTCTCTGGGACAACGTGAACCACAGGGATGGTTCCCCAGAGAAGAATAGGGGTATAGTTACCACAGGGGCTGAGAATGGATGTTGGCAGAAAAAAAGATGTTCTTGGCTTCACAGAGATGCTAAATGGAGCCAGGGTTGGACCAGGGGTGGTTGTTTCTAGAGCCTGACTTCTAAGCCTCCGTGGTCTGTGTCCTGTCTGTATCCCAGAGCCCCTCACAGAGCCTGGCAAACAACAGGCACTTAATTCCTGTGAATTGAGTGAATTTCTTGTTGCTGCGCTCTGCACACCTGCCTGTTGGGACACCTTGTTTCTCTGGACAGGCGTCCATTGCCTGGCCTCTCACCCTCCAGAAATTGAATCCTGTTCTCATGTGTGAGCCCCTCCCAGTGTCTTCTTCTGCAGCAGACCTCAGTCTGAAGTGAAACATCAGGAAAGAATCCAGCCCATTGTGTTATGAGCACACACGTATACATTTGCATACCCGGTGAGTTCCTGACGCATCCCTTCAACCTGGGTTGGGGGAGGGGCTGGAGGCTTTAATATGTCAGATCCTGGGGAGCTGGGAGCCATGCAGAGATTTCCCTTGGAGTAAGGTATGTGGGAACAGTGACCTGGCACAGACCCTTGCCAGCTCAGGGCTGCGCATGGGGAGTGTGGTACCAAGTGGCTGATGAGCTGGGGGCTCAGTTCCTAGGAAGCAATCAGGCAATGCAGTGTCAGTCATCAGCCCTGGAGAACCTGACGGTGGTGGGTGCAGCTCCCTGGCTGACTGGTGCCCAGCCCTGAACCTAATGATGGAAATGAACCAGAGGCTTCAGAAGCACACTCTGTGCCTGGAGCTGCACCGTCCTAGCTCAGGATGACGTAACAAAACGCCATAAGACTGGGTGGCTCCCTATTAGCACGTGATGGATAAGTGGATGTTCAGTGGATGTGGCAGTGTGTGACTAAGAGGTCACTGGAATGGCAGGGGGGAGTCCTGTGGGTTGGTGTAGGCCCTTCTCCAGCCGCCCTGGAGAAGGCTCTGGGCTCCCTTGATCTGGAGGATGTCTTCTTCCCCTTCCTGTTTAGGTTGCTTGAGCCCCAGACTCTGGAGGATGTCTTCCTCCCCTTCCTGTTTAGGTTGCTTGAGCCCCAGACTCTGGGCATGTCTTCATGGGAGGTGCTAGGTAGTCTGGTTCACACCACTTGCGAGTCTTGGCACCACTCGTGTGCTGGTTGTGGGGATGGGTGCTGGGTGGGGTTGGGTGGGTGCTGGTCTGGAGGGAAAGCAGCCGTGAGGGTGATCCGAGTCCAAGGTCAGTCTTGCCAGCTGGCTCACTTGCCTGAGGTCATGAGGCCAACACCACAGAAGGACCAGGACTTGAACCCGGCGCTGATTCTAGAGCCCTGACCCGCATCCACCCTTGCTTCAGAATAGACTGCACAATAATTATGGAAACTGTCACTTATTTGTAATCTCAAGCCGACAGCCCATTGAGAAGGACCCACTCAGATTTATCTGCTCTTGGCCACTGTGGCCCTCACGGCGCGTGAAGTCCTGGGGTACCCAAAGGGTGTCCTCCGTTCTTAGGCCAAATGGAGAAAGGCACAAAGCCAGGCTGGGCTGGCTTTCCTTCCCTGTGGGACCTGCAGCTCCATGCTCTCCCCGGGGCGGGGGGGGGGGGGGCGGCAGTGGGGAGCAGCCCTGCAGACTCTCCCCATGGGCATTGCTGATGCTTTTCCTGGGCTGCAAGGAGACTCAGTGTCTCCGCACAGCACATCCCACTGGGAATGGGGTCTATTTACGGCTCTGAGAGCTCTGGCCAATTCCAGGTCCTGGAGCATAGGATTCCCAAGTCCGGGCCGGGCCATTCTGACTCAGGGAACACAGCACCAAGGAGGTGGGAAGAGGTGAGGTGTCCAGGCCAGGGTTCTAAATCCCAGTTCTGCACAAACCAGTCATGGGAGATCTTCAACCCGTCAGTTAATCTGCCTGGTCCTAGGTTTTCTCATCTGTAAAATGGGGATAATAACGCCACCACCATCATCTCAGGGTGGTTGTGAGGATTATAGAGGGCAAAGCACATGGAACCCCACTGAGGCTCTGACACCCATGGGATCCAAGCCTGGTGCAGGGCCTCAAAGCAACACAGCCCACTGACGTTCCCCAAAGTGTTCACATCCTTCTGAGCACAAAGCGGGTCCAGGTACAGACGGCACAGGCACTTCCAGTCTAGTGACCATTCTCTGTAATATCATACAGCTCCCACGAGATGTTCACTTTCCTTTCCAGAAAACTTCTCCTTCACTCACGGATGTCTGCCCCACCCTTGCCAGGCCTCTGCACTGCAGCCAGAACCCAATTCCAGAAGGCACTGCTCACAGCGTATTGAATGGACGAGTTGGCACAGCAGCCCTGTACCCCTTGCTGCAGATGTGCTGCCACTGACCTCAGTTCCCTCAGGATGGTTCTTCTCCTTTCTATCTCCCAGAACCTGTTGGGCAACGGCAGGGCCCTCCAGGGACGGTATGGAGGGGAATGGAGTGGGTGATGCCAGGGCCCTCGCCTGCAGGCCTGGGACAGCAGGGCACACACAGTTTAACACCTGCAGTCCTGTCCCTCACAGGCAAGTTCATGGTTCTCTAGGGTGGCATTTCTAGAACCGCCTAATGGAAAGTCTCGCTGCAGTTTTCTATCTAGGCTGCAGTGGGCTTGGAAAATGCTTCCAGTCAAGGATGTAAGACCCTGGGATGCAGCAATGCAGGCCCTCCACTGCCCCTGCGGAAACGATTAGCCTGAGTGGCCCCACTCAAACAGGACACAACGGTTCTCGGTATTTTCCAGGTGATGGATTTGGATGCATCTGCAAATCTTTACTGAAGTGAGAAGTCTCATCAAGGATCAGAGAGAGCAGGTCACTGGCAATGTTTTGGAACCAGAAAATATCCAAGCATACAGGCTCCCCTGGCAGCGAGGCCCAGGAATGGGGTAGCCTCACCCTCCACGGCCGAGAGCTGCGAGGAGAGTGAGGCTGAGGGGCTGGTGTGCCGGGGGGCTGCCTGGGATGCCAGTGCGTACGGGCCGCCATGGCACATTGGAAATGCAGCAAGCCGAGGGAAGATCGTATTAATTAACCAGAGCTCTTCTCAGGGGAAGCCGTGTGTGGGTAGAAGGAGTACTTTGGGAAGGAGCGAGGGTGGAATAAGTTACACTGACACAAGTGATAACAGCTGCTAACTGGATCCTGGGGCGGGTGACGGAGGGGCTCCGGAGCTTGCTTTGCCCCATCAGGGAAGCCAGTTTGGGTCTGAGGAAGGCTCTCAAAACAGTACAGAGGGACTTCCCTGGTGGCACAGTGGTTGAGAGTCCGCCTGCCGATGCAGGGGACACGGGTTCGTGTCCCGGACTGGGAGGATCCCACGTGCCGCGGAGCGGCTGGGCCCGTGAGCCATGGCCGCTGAGCCTGCGCGTCCGGAGCCTGTGCTCCGCAACGGGAGAGGCCACAACAGTGAGAGGCCCGCGTACCGCAAAATAAATTAAAAGAATAAATAAATAAAAGAGAGAGCCTAGAAATAAACCTTCATATATATGGTCAGGTGATTTTTGACAAGGGTGCCAAGACTATTCAATGGGGAAACAACAATCTTTTAAAAAACAGTGCTGGGAAAACTGGATATCCACACGCAAAAGAATGAAGCTGGACCCTTACCTACTGCCAAGTATAAAAATTAACTCAAAATGGATCAGGACCTAAATGTAAGACCCAAAACTATACACCCCGTAGAAGAAAACAGGAAAAAAGCTTCATGACACTGAATTTGGCAATGATTTCTTGAATACGACACCAAAGGTATAGGCAACAAAACAAAAAAGATAGATTGGACTTCATGAATATTAAAAATTTCGTGCATCAAAAGATAATATCAACAGGGTAAAAAGGTAACCTGCAGAACGGAAGAAAATATTTGCTAATCATATATATAAGGGTTTAAAGTAAAAAGCAAAAATAAACAAATGGTACCTAATTCAACTTAAAAGCTTTTGCACAGCACAGGAAACCATCAACAAAACAAGACAACCTACTGAATGGGAGAAAATATTTGCAAATTATATGACTGATAAAGGATTAATATCCAACATATATATAAACAGCTCAGACAACTCAACATTGATAAAACAAACAACCCAATTAAAAAATGCACAGAAGAACTGAATAGACATTTTTCCAAAGAGGGAATGCATATGACCAACAGGCCCATGAAAAGATACTCAACATCACTAATCATCAGGGAAATGCAAATCAAAACCACAATGAGTTATCACCTCACACCTGTCAGGATGGCTATCATTAATAAGAACATGAACTATAAATGTTGGCAAGGATGTAGAGAAAAGGGAACCCTTGTACACTGTTGGGGGGAATGTAAATTGGTGCAGCCAGTATGGAAGACAGTATGGAGGTTTCTCACAAAACTAAATATAGAACTACCATATGACCCAGCAATTCCACTCCTGGGTATGTATGTATGTATATATATATGTATATATATATATATATATATATATACCAAAAACACTAATTCGGAAAGATACATGCACCCCAATGTTCACAGCAGCATTATTTACAATTGCCAAGATATGGAAGCAACCTACGTGTCCATCAACAGATGAATGGATAAAGAAGATGTGATACATACATACACACACACACACACACACACAATGGAATACTACTCAACCATAAAAAAGAACGAAATTTTGCCATTTGCAGGAACATGGATGGAGTTGGAGGGCATTATGATAAGTGAAATAAGTTAGAGAAAGACAAACACTGTATGATATCACTTATATGTGGAATCTTAAAAAATACAACAAACCAGTGGTTTACCAAAGGGGAGAGAGAAGAGGGAAGTGGCAATATAGGGGTGGGTGAGTGGGAGGTACAAACTATTGGGTGTAAGATAGGCTACAGGGATGTATTGTACAACACAGGGAATATAGCCAATATTTTGTAATAACAATAAATCTAGTGTAACTTTTAAAATTGTATAAAAATTTTAAAAATTAAAAAAAAATGGGCAAAGGACTTGAATAGATATTTCTCCAAAGAGGATATACACATGGCCAATAAGCACATGAAAAGATGCTTGGTATCACTAATCATTAGGGAAATGCTAATCAAAACTACAATGATATATCACCTCACACACATTAGAATGGCTACTACTAAAAACAAACAAAGATACAACAGAAAAACCCAGAAAACAAGTGTTAGTGAGGATGTGGAGAAATTGGAACCCTTGAGCACTGCTGACCGGAATACTAAAAACTGGTACAGGGACTTCCCTGGTGGTGCAGTGGTTAAGAATCTGCCTGCCAGTGCAGGGGACAAGAGTTCGAGCCCTGGTCTGGGAAGATCCCACATGCCGCTGAGCAACTAAGCCCATGTGCCACAACTACTGGGCCTGCGCTCTAGAGTCCATGAGCCACAACTGCTGAACCAGCGTGCCACAACTACTGAAGCCCGCATGCCTAGTGCCCGTGCTCCAGAACAACAGAAGCCACCGCAATGAGAAGCCCACGTGCTGCAGGGAAGAATAGCCCCCGCTCACCGCAACTAGAGAAAGCCTGAGTGCAGCAATGAAGACCCAACGCAGCCAAAAATAAAATAAATTAATTAAAAAAAGAAAAACTGATACAGCTGCTGTTGAAAACAGTATGAAGGTTCCTCAAAAAATTTAAGATAGAACTACCATATGATCCAGGAATTCCACTTCTGGATATATACCCAAAAGAGCTGAGAGCAGGATCTTAAAGAGGTATTAGTACTCCAATGCTTATAGCAGCATTACTGACAATGGCTAAAACGTACAAGTAACCCAAGTGGTCATTGATAGATGAATGGGTAAACAAAATTTTCTGGTTTAAAACAGTTAGCTTTTTTGTTTTTGTTTTTTTTTTTTAACAACACAGCAAAAAAAGAATCTACAACTATCAAAATCTGCAAAACACCTGTAGAAAGGAGCTACCTTTTTTGAACTGTTTAATTAAAGCTTCTCTAGGATTTTACACACCCATTTTTGATCAAGAGCATGGAACTTCTCACATCTGTTTGTGTCTCCACAGGCTTTAGACCCTGACATATTTTCACACTTTAGTATTCTGCATCTAATCAGCTTTCATTTAGCCCATTTATATTTTTAAAAAATAGAAAAGTGAAACAAAAACAGATTTAATTTCCTTCTAAAATCTGTTATGTAAACGTTTTGTTGAATTTAAACATCACAAGTTTGATAAAATTGTCAACGAGGTCTCTCACCCACCCCACAGCCTGTGGATAATCTTAATTACAGCAGATTCAAATACATCGCTACATTGTCAGCTGTTTTTTCTCCTTGGAATCAGCTACCTTGATGTTCTCATACTGTTTTAACCACCTCTTGGCGTCTCAGCTAAGAATGCCTGTCTCAGTTCTGCCTAGAAATCCACCACCATAAAATGGAGTATTATTCAGCCTTAAAAAAGAAGGAAATTCTGACATATGCTACAACATGGATGAATCTTAAGAACATTATACTAAGTGAAATGTGCCAGCCACGAAAAGACAAATACCATGTGATTCCACTATATGAGACATTTAGAGTGGTCCAAATCAGAGACAGAAAGTAGAAGTTTGGTTGGGGAGGGGGCAATGGCGAGTTATTGTTTAATAGGTACAGAATTTCTGTTTTACAAGATGAAAAGAGTTATGGAGATGGATGGTGTTGATGAAACATTATGCATGTATTTAATACCACTGAACGGTATACTTAAAAATGGTTAAGACAGTAAATTTTATCACTATAAAATTTTTATCACTATAAAAAAATTGGAAAAAAAACCCAAAATTGATTATCTTACAGTTCTGGAGGTCAGAAGTCCAAAATGGGCCGGCAGGGCTGCATTCCTTCTGGAGGCTCTAGAGGAGAGTCCATTTCTTTGCCTTTTCCAGCTTCTGGAGACTGTCTGCGTTCTTTGGCTTATGGTGCCTTCCAGCAATGGCGTCACTCCAACCTCTGCTCTGTCAGCACAGCTCCTGCTTTCCCCCAGCTTCCTCCGTGCAGCTCCGCCCACGACCGTGAGCCTCCTGCCTCCCTCTTATAAGGTGCCTTATATTGGACACACCTGATAATCCAGGAGACTCCATCTCAAGAGCCTCAGCTTAATCACACCTGCAAGTGCTTTTGCCATGGAAGGAAACAAATTCACAGGTTCTGAGGGCTAGGACATGGGCATCTTTGGGAAGCCATTATTCTGTTTACCGCAGTTGCCTAGAGAAATACTCAACGTGAGTGTGGGAGGAGGTAGGCGCAAGGGCTTCAATACTGAAAGCAGGGGGAAGCCCACGTCTGACAATAGGGTTGTGGTTGAACAACCGTGCAGACATTCTATAGAATACTACGCAGCCATAGAAAGAATGAGCTGGATGACATGGAAGGCGGTCCATGGTGCATTTTTAAATGAGAAGGACAAATTTCAGAAATTCTTAATTCATTTGTTCAACAAATATTTTCAGTGTCTATCATGTTCCTGAAGCTGGAAGTACAGAAGTGAATTAAACAAGAGTTTATACTCTCTTTCTGTATAAAAACTGTATGCAGGGCTTCCCTGGTGGCGCAGTGGTTGAGAACCTGCCTGCCAATGCAAGGTACATGGGTTCGAGCCCTGGTCTGGGAAGATCCCACATGCCACGGAGCAGCTAGGCCCGTGAGCCACAATTACTGAGCCTGCGCGTCTGGAGCCTGTGCTCCGCAAGGAGAGAGGCTGCGATAGTGAGAGGCCCGCGCACTGCGATGAAGAGTGGCCCCCACTTGCCGCAACTAGAGAAAGCCCTCGCACAGAAACGAAGACCCTGCACAGCCATAAATAAATAAAGAAATTAAAAAAAAAACTGTATGCAGAAATAGGTGTGTACAGGGAAAAAAGGGTCTAAGCTGGAAAATAAATACTGATATGTTAACAGTGGGTATCCCGGGAGAGGAAGAGCAGGAAGTAAAAGCGGTGAAGGTTTGCTCTTCTTCTTTGGATGTTTTTATATAGTTTTATCTTTTTCAACAAGCATTTAAACTTGCTTATTGAAGCTTGCTAAAAAATTAAAATAAACTGAGGTACAGTTATCAGGAGAAGATATCTATTATGTCTAACCCCACCTCATAATGACAAAACTGTACCATCTACAAAACAGAAAGAAGGGAGGGAAGGAAGGGAGAGAGCGGAGACAAAGAAACATCCAGATGCTTGGTGTTAACTTGGAGCAGGCAAGGCTTGCGTGGCACTTAGCCAACAAGCGGAGCAAAGTGTCCCTCCCTCCCCGGCGGGAACTGGCAGCTTCTCCAGGTACGATTCTTTATAACCTCTCCCGTGGCACTGGCCCTGTGCCTAGTGTACGCAGTAGGCGATTTATGACATATTGTCAACCAGCCGAGTCACCGATGGGAGCACCTGTAAAGGTGTAGATGGCACCCAAACAGGAGGAGCAAGCGTCCTGTCAGGGCTCAGCTTTGACCCCATATGGCAACACCCACACCCACCAGCCTCACTGCCACACCCATTCGTCTCCCCTCATTTCTAACCATTTCAGCTCAAAGTCTGGTCCTTCCCAAGCCCCCAGAACTTCCTGGTTTATTTGAAGCAGAGGTTCTGCAGTTGGAGGAAGTGGGTAGAAATTCCAGGTCACTTATCTCTGCCGTGGTGTCCCCAAGATGAACTTGTGGTTTGCTACTTCTTTGCCCTGAACTGCAACCTCTGAGCTGGCCTTTCTGCCCCCTGCATGCATCTCTGGAGCTGATGTTTTGTGGCCGCGGGGTGCAGGGAAGACAGGAGGGGGTGAGGCGTGGGACCCAGGGACTCTCGACCCCGGGCAATGTCATCTCAGACTTGTAGACCTAAGTTCCCTTGATAAACATCATCTCAGAATCACACACCTGGCAAACAGGCTGTCCCGGGAACACAGCCCAGGAACAAACAAAACAAGCTTGTGTCTTTTCATTTGGTTCTTGGTTCTTACTGTTCTAGGAAGAAAAAAAAAGAAAAAAGACTGGACTTGAGTATGCAAGACATTCACATGTTTTACTCAGAAAACAAGGAACCTCTGATTTTCTTGGAGAAACGTTGAGAGCTGTCTTTTCCTTTTAGTGCCCTTAAGCATAGACTGAAACAAGGAAGACATAATTTCAGTTCATTCCAATTGTCCTCTTGAACACCTACTTCATCCTTCCTAGAGTGATCGTTGGACAGAACTAAAACTGCTCCCAAAGTGTAGTTTGATTCAGCCTGCGGGCCCTCCGTGAAGCGGCCCTGCCGCCTTCCGGGTCCGTCCTCCTCTCCTGGATCCCCCTCAGGCACACCCTGCACGTTCCTGCCCCCAAGCCCTCGGACCTGTCCCCTCGGCCTGGAACATGGTCCTCCCGTTTCCCTCCCTCCTTCAGGTCCCTTCAGAACCTCAACCGCCACCCCATCCCAGCCCTCCCACCCCAGCCCTGCTTCATTTCCCTCCACAGCACTTGTCACCTTCTAATAGGTCACGTCCTTACTTTGTTTACGGTCTACCCCTTTTCTGATGTAAACTCCACCAAGGCATAGATTTTCATTCATCCTTTCACCACTGGAAACTCAGTCCTAGATAATGATTGAATCTGAATCTTTATAGAGGAGTTTTGCATTATGTATCCAAAATCTTATAAATACACAGCTATTCCACATCTAGGAATTTATCCCCGGGAAGTCATCACAGAAGTGTGCAAAAATAGAGTTAGAAATGTTACAAAAGCCAAACACTGGAAATAATAAGAGCTGACATTTAATTAGCACTTACCATGGGCCAGACCCTGTTTTAAACATTTTATGCACGTGAACGCTTTAAACTCCCAACCACCCTATAACCCACCTATTATTGTCTGGATTTTACAAGTGAGGGAACAGGCAGAGGGACTGAAGAGCATGCAGTCGAGCCAGGATTTGATGGGGTGTGTCTGACTCGAGTCCATACTCTTAACATCCTATGGGTTACATGAGCTGTGCTCCAGCCACCCTGAGGCATTCAATGCAACCATTTAAAATGATATTGTAGACAATGAATTTTTTCTGGTGGGGGAAGAAGGGACATGAACCCCTGAAATTATATGTAAATTGTGTGATCATACACATTGCTGGGAATAAGATGGCTTTATCAGGTACTCAAATACATTGAAGAACCAGGGTTGTAGAATAATTCTTCTACATAAATAGTTCAGGTGAACATATCCTGCACATGGGTTATCAACTGTTTAGCACAGTCTTTAAAAAATTTCTTTTTAGTTTCCCTCCTTCCACACAAGCTTTCCTCGTCTTGTCCCTAAACCACATTAACAACCTAGAATGTCACCACAGAAGTCGCTTTAATGACTTGAAAAGATCTTTGTGAGATACAGTAAAAAGCTCAAATAACTAAATTATATGTAAATAGCTGTTATTCCTGGGTGATGGAATTATGACTGTGTTAAGATTTCTTTTCTGGTCTTATTTGTATTCTGTACACGTTTTGCAAGAACATGAATTACTTTTTGTAACCAAAGGAATTTTTTTTTAAGAAAATGGCACATTTGGGGAAGGTAATTTGGAAGAAGCTATGAAAATTTTAAGTGTACCTGCCCTTTGATCCAGCAATTCCATTTCCAGGAATCTGCTGGACAGAAATTCTTGCCTGTGAACCCGAATATAAGTCCAGCGACATTCATGGAAGCATTGTGAAAATTACTAAACAGCCCAAAGCCTCAGAGAAGGTGAGTAAATAAACAAAATAAAATATTCAATAAAATATAATACCACCATATTAGAAAAACTGTGCAGCTGATAAAAAAAAAAGAAAACACGGTAGCTAGATCTCTGACTCTCCTACAAGATGTATTATTTGGTAAAAACAGATGTATAATAAGGTCCAACATACGTAAAGAACGAGCGTAAGAGTGTAAAGGCCTTGAAAGGGGTCTGGAAGGAAGCCGCCTGTTTGTTGATGATGGTTACTTGCAGGGAGGCGCTGGGAGCTGGGCAGGGGAGGTAATGGTGAAGGGGACTTCCTGTTCTGTTCTGGATTGTCTGAATCTTTTACATTTTATTTATGTAACCAAATACAACACACACAGTTAAACTATGAAAGAGTTCTAAAATTAAAAAAGGCTCCAAACTCCAAAGTGCTTTCCCCCCACCATGGGTGCTGCTCAGGGGCTCCACGTCCAAGCTGCCAGGAAGTCTCAGGAAGGACCACGATCCTGGTTACTGTCAGGAGTGGAAACAGGCTCAGTCACCGGGCAGGGGCGGGTGGTGATGTAAACGGGAGCGCAGACCTACTGCACATTCTTACGCCCTAAGCATGAGCAGCAACCATGAGGATCTTGGAGCAGCGTGGAAATTAAGTGACAAAAGCCCAGTGGGAAACTACACACGGCATGCCCAGGGTAAAGGCGGAGGGACCACATTGTGAGCCAGGTGGGATTATATCATCTTGGCCAAACCTGTTTCTCCCTGGGGCTTTCTCATCGCGGTTCCGAGGCCACAAGCCTGCACGTCCTCTGCTCCCTTCACTTCTTTCGTCCCCTCGCTGGTCCAGGCAGCCCCGTCTGTCCCTGCATGATTGCAGCAGCCTCCCAAGAGGTCTCCCTGTTCCCAAAGGCCATCCCCCCCAGACCTGTCTGTTCCTAGTCTGTTCCTGCACAGCAGCCAGAATGGTCTCCGAGCTTTCAAAAAGATAACTGGGCTCGGTTGCTTCTCTGTTTCCTTGTCACTTTTATAATAATACCTTTGCCCTGATCTCCAAGCGCCTGTAGGATCTGGCCCTCACCAGCAGCTACAACCACTTCTCACTTCCTTCTCTTCCACTGTGTTCCAGCCGCCCTGGCCTTTCTGTGCTGTTTCCTGCCCGGGGCCTCTGCTCTCTCTGCCTCTGTGAGCCTGGCTACTCCTTACACCCCCAGCCCTCTCGCAGTTTCTCCATCACATTAGTCTGTGTACCTGCTTCCTGGGCCTATGCTTGTCTGAAATCGTCATGTCTACTTGATTCCCAATCTCCCCCACTAGCCAGCACTATTCTAGGGCTTACCGTGGGTGTGGCACGGCTCTAAGCACTTTACAGACCACCCATTCAGTGCTTTCAAGACCCTACGACACCAGTACAATCATGACACCCATTTTACAGATGAGAAAAGTGAGGCGCAGAGGTACCCAACTTGCCCCCAAGCTGGGCAACTCTAAAGTGGCCAACGTGAGCTTCGAACCCAGGTGGCTTCAGCCCAGGGCCTGAGCCCTTCATTACTAAATGATCCTGCCTAAAACCACTAATGAGATAAAAATCGGCACCCTATTTACTTTTTGAAGATTGGAACTGGCTGGAGGAGCAGCCAATGAACTTCACTGGCCACACCGGTACCGGACATGCCACGCCCAAGCTTTTAATGCCTGTGGTGATTTGAGGACATGATTTGACCTGTCTTTTCCTGGATAGAACAGGCCACAGATGAGAGAGTTCGCCAACTGCTTTTTGTGGACTTTCAAATTATTGACTCCATGAGCCCATTTCCCTTAGGTAATTCTCAGCAGGGTCTCACTGCATAAAGGGGGCCAGCCCTAACACCTGTGGAACTGCAACCCTGGCAGCGCCCCTGGCTGCAAAAAAATAGCGGACTCAATGCCCATTTGGGTTCTATTTTCATTAAAACCCATTAACTTGCTCTCTCAGAGCAATTAAAGTGTCCAGGACTGAGGCTCTGCAGTGCTGTAGGAGGCGGCTTTTTAAAAGTGAGCATTCTGTTCTGTTCTGTGCTGATCGCAGGCAGAAAACTTTCTTTTCAAAAGGACCCCCGGGGGTTGACGTCTCAGGCTCGTTCCCAGCCCCAAGGTGGGTTTTCTTAAAAGATAATTTGGTAACATCCTCTGCAGCTGGTCTTGAGTTAGCTGAGGTTGAAGATAATGTAATTTCCCTTCTACTTGGTGTTTTTTCCTTTGTTTTTGTTTGTTTGTTTGTTTGTTTTTGGCCTGATTTTTGTAAGTCAAGACCAGTTTAAAGTCTTCCAATGAATGTTCATTCCTTCCACACCTTGTAAAAGTCTAAGCACTGCCCCAGGGCACACGCAGGCCAAGTGTGAAGTTTCACTTGACAGAGCTGTAGAGATGCATTTCTGTCTCTACTTTTTCTTTTTTAACATGTTTATTGGAGTATAATTGCTTTACAATGGTGTGTTAGTTTCTGCTTTATAACAAAGTGAATCAGCTATACATATACATATATCCCCATATCTCCTCCCTCTTGTGTCTCCCTCCCACCCTCCTTATCCCACCCCTCTAGGTGGACACAAAGCACCGAGCTGATCTCCCTATGCTATGCAGCTGCTTCCCACTAGCTATCTATTTTACATTTGGTAGTGTATGTATATCCATGCCGCTCTCTCACTTTCTGTCTCTACTTTTGCACCTTGAAATCAGCCGAACCCACGTGAGCCGGGCCCTGTTCTTCCTCCGTGCCCGGGTGGGTGCGACCTGCTGGCCGCAGTGTGCCCCCATCACAGGACTCTGCATTTTAACAGTGGGGCACATTATGGAGCTGGGCAGCTTGCAACTCAACCATTCAGTACATGGAGCATCTACTGGGTACAGGCTTGGTTCTTTGTGCTCTGGGGGATGCAGTAGGTCTGGGGTGGGGCCTGAGAACCTGCATTTCTAACAAATTCACAAGTAATGCTTATGCTGTTGGTCTGGGGACCACACTTTGAGAATCACTGCTATAAGATTTTGCTTAAAAGTGACTCCCCTAGAGGCCCTCCCTTCCAGCCCCTCCGCCAACCTTGGGAAGGCGCTTCGGCCATAGGCTCTCAGGCAATTTGTATGGCTTCTTGCTTGTGATGGTCTGGCCCCTGCTTCCTTCCTCCACTTCACTATCTGTCACTCTCATCCTTGCCCTCCATGCTCCTGCCACCCAGGCCTGCTTTCCCTTCCTCAGAATAGGCCAAGCCACAGACCCCACTTCTTCCTGCCCTAGGACCTTGGCACTTGCTACCCTCACTGCCTGGAATGTTCTTCTCTGGGCTCTTCACCTGGCCGACTGCATATCCTAACTTAGAGAGGCCTTCTATGAACCCAGTTTAAAGAAGGTCCCCTGAGCTGTTTCCCTTCACACGCCCTTTAATTCATATCACAGATCTTGTGTTAATCAGATCTAACCCCCCTTGAGAATGTAAACTCCACAAGGGCAGGGAGGAGTGACCATTCTACTCCCCACTGTAGACCCGGTGCCCAGCCCTGGCACAGGCTAGAGCATCACTGGAGAAGTGAAGGAATGGGATAAGTTTCTGCTCTCAGTGAAATCCACTTTGGAAGAGGCCGGAAAACCTGCCAGGCTTGCCCTGTGGGCTCTTCTTTCTGCAGACCTCTCTGCCATTAGGTCAACCATCAGCCACTCGGCACTTTGTTTTGAGCGAGGGGGTGGGGTGGGGATGGAGGGAGGCAGGGGAGGTTTGGGAACAGCCAAAGTTGCAGCTTAGACACATAATCAAATCCAGAGGGCTGCACTGTGTTCTGCCAATTGAGATACCAGATTAAGCAGGCAAAGGGCCCCTGGGGCAAGATGCCATGCAAAATAACTTTTCAAAAATAGCAACTTGTATCTCAGGAATGAGCATGAATTGTCAATGACATGAGCAGTGTTTTGAAACAGAAAGAGGAGTCCTATTTATATTGCAGATAACAGTTATGTGATATAGGCATAACTTGGGCCAATTTTCCCAAAGGAGATGTTTAGGAGTGATGGCGTGGTGATGCCTGGAGAAGCTGTGTTGGAAGGACCAAAGCTGAAGAGAAAGACACCTAGTGGTGTGGTGGGAAGAGGATGCCCAGGGCTCCTGGCCGGGCTCTGCTGCTTACTGGACAGTACAGTGGAGCAGCTAAGATCTCCCTTCAGGATCAGCTGGATCAGGGTTCTAACCCTGGGCTCGGCGCTTGTTGCTGTGTGACCTCGGGCAGTTGCTTAACCTCACGGAGCCCATCTCTGTCTCTGGAAAATGAGGGGAAACAGTAATTTCTCTCTCAGGGTTGTAAAGAAAAAAAAAAAGAATAAATGAAATAACAAGATAATGTGTATAAAGTGGGTATCGCAGTGCCTGGCACAGAGTAAGCACTCAATAAATTATAGATATCATTAGCTACAACACTTAAAAAATTTTAATTGTGATAAAAAAATAACCTAAAACTTACCATCTTAACCACTTTTAATGTACAGTTCAACAATGTTATATAGAGTCACATTGTTGTGCAACAGATCTCTAGAACTTTCTCATCTTACAAAACTGAAACTCTTACGTTTAGGTTTTTAACCCATTTTGAGTTAATTTTTGTATATGGTGTTAGGTAAGGGTCCAACTTCATTCTTCTATAGTAATACTTATATATTGAAAAATTCCTCTTACCTATTTGTGTCTATCTTCTCTTTTATTGAAAAAAAGGTAGGGACTTCCCTGGTGGTCCAGTGGCTAAGGCTCTGCACTCCCAATGAAGGGGTCCAGGGTTCAATCCCTGGTCAGGGAACTAGATCCCACGTGCCACAACTAAGACCCGGTGCAGCCAAATAAATAAATAAATAAATATTTAAAGAAAAAGAAAGGTAGGTTAAGAACTTCTCTATTCATCAAAAGATACTACAAAGAAAATTAAAAGACAAGCCACAAACTGGGAGATTTTTTACAACATAGATAACTGATAAAGGATTAGTATCCAGAATACTCCTATAGGTCAGTAAGAAAAAGACAAATGTCCTCAGAGAAAAATGAGCAAGACACAAAAAGGAATTTCACAGAAGAGGAAGCATGAATGGCCAATGAACATATAATAAAATATTCAGCCTCATTAGTGCTCAGGAAAATGCAAATCTGCCTCACTATGAGGTATTATTTTATACCCATTAACTGGGCAAAAATTAAGAAATCTAATAATGAGGACTCATACCGAGCAGATGGGAGAGTAAATTGGTACATTTTGGCAGCATCTTGTGCAGTTGAGCACTCACAGACCCTATAAGCCAGCAAGTTAACTCTTAGGTGAAACTTACCGGAGAGCAACTCTTTTTTTTTTTTTTTTTTTTTTTGCAGTACGCGGGCCTCTCACTGCCGTGGCCTCTCCCGCTGCGGAGCACAGGCTCCAGACGCGCAGGCTCAGCGGCCATGGCTCACGGGCCCAGCCGCTCCACGGCATGTGGGATCTTCCCGGACCCTGGGCACGAGCCCGTGTCCCCTGCATCGGCAGGCGGACTCTCAACCACTGCGCCACCAGGGAAGCCCCCCGGAGAGCAACTCTTAAATAAATGATTCAGATGTGAGGATGAATGTGCACAGTGACAATGTTTGTAATAGAAAAAAGGACTGGAAACGAACCAAATGTCCAGTAGTAAGAGGATGCTTATAGAAACCATGGCATGTTCCCAGAATCGAGTAACATTCCGCAGTAAAAATGAACTGCAAAAACATGGTTGAAAGTTAAAACATAAAATTGAGTGAAAGAAGCATGTGGGTGGCAGGGTATTATTTTGACAGAGTTCAAAACCAAATCAAAATAATTTTCATTAGATATATAAAACAAGGGACAATAAACATAAAACCCAGGACTGTGGTAACTCTGGGGGCGGGGGCAGCAGGAAACCATGCAAAAGGAACCAGAAGCATTGATTATTTTCTAGAACTGAAGTGAGTGGAAGTTCCTGGGTATTCTTGTTATTATAACACTTCATAATCTAAAGCTATGTGACTGGCATTCTTTTACATGTACTAAATGTAACATGATAAAGAGTTGTTTTACCAGCCTGGAAAACAGTTAATTCTTACGGGCCCCTTCAGCTCTAAGCTATTGGATAGCAGCTACCAATGAGGGAGATTTGATAAGAAACTCTCCATTCCTCTACCATCTGTTTATTTTGGGAAGAATTTGGAAGGAGCAGGCGTGGCACTGCCTTTGAGGCCTCGAAAACAAATTCTGGGCACAAAACCCAGAGGAGAGGCTGGAGGTTTGTGAGAAGAGACACAAAGAATGATCCTGTGGACAGGAGGGAGCGAGCTGGGTGAACTGTGGCTGACCCGGCTCCCAGGCCATCCTCAAACTGGGAAAACTCTTTGGCTTGCACCTTCTGACACTGTGGCCCAAATCTGACAGGGAATGAGTGGGCCATCAGGCAGACACCAACCGTCCATTACACTTCTAGAAGGGAACAGGTGTGGAATCACTGAACAAAGGGGTCCCACAGAGAAAATTACTAAGAAGTCACCCCTACACTATTTCTCTGTCTTTGGCTTCCCTGGGTTAAAGGCCATCTTGGGGGCCTGAAGACATAAGCTCTTTCCTGAGAGATTTATTTCACAGTGTGGGTCCCCAAGGGAACTTGCCACATGGTGTGGATGACATCGAAGGAGGTGGGTATGCTTGAGCCATAATTAAGCAAGGCAATCCGTCCACCTCCGTGTAGCTCAGCTAAACGCTATTCTCGACAGATGCATCTACAATAAGCCAAGACACTTTTTTTCCTATGGTTTCTTTGTTTTACTTGCAGCAGCAGAAAAGCCTTTTTAAATCACAATGGTCTATGGATATAACAGTCTTTTGAAATGGAGTGAGGTTTTTCAATCTTTATTGATTTCTTTTAAAAATGCCTTAAAAAGTAGAGAGCTTGATTATCACTGCTGACTACACATGAACATGATGTATCGTGTTATATGGTGAGCTCTCCCTAAAAATCTTTAAAACAATCTAGAGATTCAGCCAGTAGAATCCTCTGCAATGTTGATTAAGGTTCTGAGCTGGCTCAAAACCTGAGAAAACACCTCCTGGACTGCTCAGTGACAGGAAGAGAAGCACTTTACTTAATTTTTATCTGGTCTCTTGGATGAAGAAATGCGTGAACATAAAATGCCAAATTAGAAAGTGACAGTGTCTTTTGCAAAGTTTTTTTTAAATGTTTTCCTCTTGAACTGAAGAGATAGCCAAGCGCCAAGGCCTCTTGTTCCCATTAAGATAAAGCCACTCTCCGGGAACGACCATTTGTCATCTCTCCCTCCAGTGACCCCGCCAATGGCGGCTTTTAACACTGGTCTCTGTCTTTCTTCAAGCATCAAAATGCCTCCTCACCACACCTGAATCTATTCACTGCCCCTGAATCTATACTTTTTAGCTCCTCATCTGCTTTCCTGCATCCAAAGAAACTGTCTTCAGGGAGGAATTTTAGTTGCCAAAAGGGAGCCACGCAAATCATGGGAGAATCCAAGAAACTTCTCTCTCAAGGGTGATACAGGAGCAGAGAATGTCATAAAGATACAAACCTCTGGGCTTTTTTCTTTCTTTTTAATTGGCCATAGGTGGGAGATGTTTGCAAGGATTAGCTGGTTCTCTGTGCTCCCTTTAGGGATTCTGAAACAGTAGCAGTTCCCAGGCGCTGACATTTGTTAATAATGTTAGGGTAGAAAGCCGTGCTCATTTTAAACTCATTTAGATACAGAGAAAATTAGCTAGTATGTGCCAGAAGTGAAAGGGGAGAATATCAAGTTACTGCCGTCAGAGGGAGAAAGGAGAAGTTTTAAGTAAAATGAAAGAGGCCTTTTCCCATCAGATACAAGTACTGGCGAAAAAGAGAAAATTTCAGGTGAAAAGCAAATAAATACTCTGTCCCTTCTTAACTAGCTCACCAGCAGCTTGCTCCTGTGCCAGCCCTACTAGGCCCCTAGTTGGCCCCAGTTATGCAGCCCAAGGCAACGACGCCTTTCCAATAAGCCTACCTTCTGAAATGAATATAGGGAAGAATCTAATGCTGTTTTGCTTCCCCAAGTTGCTCTAAAAAATTATTGCTCCCTAAATGCAATGTAGAACTTTGGATTGGATTCTGGAACAGTAAAAGGACATTAGTGGAAAATCTGGTGAAATCTGACTAAAGCCTGTGGCTTAGTTAGTAATACTTGATAAACGTACCATGATTACATAAGACATTAGGGAAAGCTGGGTGAAGGCTACAGGGGAACTCTGTATTATCTTTACAACTATTCTATAAATCTGAAATTATTTCCAAATCAAAAAGTTTAACGAAATGATGCCCCTTGAGTGGACTTCACTCTGATCTCTGACAGATAGGAGGCCTCTGGCTTCTGGGCGTGGCCTCCTCGCTTTAGACCAGGGGTCCCCAACCCCTGGGCAGAGCGGTACTGGTCCTGTTAGGAACCGGGCCGCACAGCAGGAGGTGAGCTGCGGGCAAGCGAGCGAAGCTTCATCTGTATTTACAGCTGCTCCCCATCGCTCGCATTACCACCTGCAACCCTACCCCCACCCCATCCGTGGAAAAATGGTCTTCCACGAAACCAGTCCCTGGTGCCAAAAAGGTTGGGGACCGCTGCTTTAGACCACAACGCAGGCAACAGGAGAGCACACCCTGGGAAGGAGAATGCTTGTCTCTTGTCCTAGAGGAAGGCTGCTTGGAAAGCAAGCCGCGTCTGACTGTGTCTGATTGTACCGTGTCTCCTTTGATTAGCCAGGCAGAGAGGCAGAAGCCTGGAAAAATCAACAAAACGATCTCAAACAAAAGCACACTGGGCCTGTCACGTGTGTTAATCATTTGCTCTGGGAAGAGGGTAACTTTGTATTTTCTCAGACTTGCCCTTGATTCACTATACACTTTATTCACTATTCATTAATGATGGGAGATTTATTGTTCATTCAAAATGCCACTATCAAGAGTTAGCAAGAGAATTCCAAAGTTTAGGCACTTTTCTTTAGGTTCAGGGCGTTTAGTTGTCTTTTAACAATTGTTTCTATGTGTAATCAATATTAAGATTTTCATTTTACCTATATTAGATAAGGACTTGAAATTAAGGTTCTTGGAGTAATTCTTATAGTTTGAGCATCTATCCTATATTTTGTGCCACAAGTTACTTCAAGTATAGATTTTTCTCTTGAACACAAAGATACCTACTTTCAGAAATGTACATACAGCCTCTGCAATTATTTTCTTTTGCCAAGATCAGTGTAAAATATTATATTTTCACTTAAACACCATTGTCCCAGATGGCGTAAAGATGAAAAGCTCTCCTGGAATTTCTTGAAGGATGGTGGAACAGAAAGACTCAGAACAGGACTTGACTTCTGTATGAACTTGAGTGAGCTGCTCAATATTTCTGCATTCCAATTTCACTACCTCAGACACAGTAGTCCAGAAACTTCTCAGGTCCAGTGGTGCTCAGAGATTAACAAGTAGCTCTATAAAATGTTCAGAAATCTCTTAGGCAGAAGGTGAAATTTTTGCTTAAAATAAGGAACAAATTACTTCTGCTATGGAAGCAGTAAGAAAATTCAACACCAAATCACTGGGGTAAAGATGGACTTTTTAACAAATGGTGCTGGTATGGCAGAGTGGCCTTTTTCTGACAAGGGAGGGTTTTAAGCAGAGAAGTAATAAGATCTGACTTATTTTTGAACAAGACCACTGTGGCCGCTCTAGTGAGAAGAGTCTGAAGGCGGGGAAGGGTGAATGAATGCAGGGAAGGAGTTGGGAGGTGACCTCAACCATCCCGGACAGGAGTGGAGGTGGGCAAGAGGCAGGCAGGTTCTGCCAGTGACTTGAAGGTTGACCCAAAAGATATAAGAGAAAGACGGCCAAGGAGGACTCCTACGTTTCTGTCCTGAGCAGTAGGGAAGGATGTAGTTGTCAAAAACAGAGATGAGAAAGATGATAGGAGGAGACTGTGAGAGTAAGATTAGGGCCTCAGTTTCAGCCATGTGGGGTCAGATGTTGAAGTGGAACGTCAAGCAGGTGGTTGGCTGCAAGTCTGGAGTTGAAGGGAGGTCTGGCTGGAGATGGAATTTGGGAGTCATCAACGCATAGATGGTGGTATTTAAAACTTGACACTGGAGGGAGTCAGAATGGCTAGAAGAGATCTGAGGACTGACCACGGAGCCATCCAAAACGCAGAGGTCAGGAGAGCGGGAGGAAATGACCTGGGAAACCAAAGCCTTGGCCCTTCCTCTCGGCAGCCCAACTTGTACCGTAGGGAAAAAGCCTGAGGACAGTGAGGTATTTTGTATGTAATTAAGACCAGAGTTACCTGGGAACAGAGCCTTTAAGGGGAAAGAGCACACATTCCCCCTTCTTTTTTTTTTTTTTTTTTTTTTTGCTGTACGCGGGCCTCTCACTGCTGTGGCCTCTCCCGTTGCGGAGCACAGGCTCCGGACACACAGGCTCCGCGGCCATGGCTCGCGGGCCCAGCCGCTCCGCGGCATGTGGGATCTTCCGGGATAGGGGCACGAACCCGTGTCCCCTGCATCGGCAGGCAGACTCTCAACCACTGCGCCACCAGGGAAGCCCCCCCCTTCTTTTTAAGAGTGATATGGCAGCTGAGCCAATTTGTTGACTTATTTTGAAAAATTCACTTCTTTGAAGGGACCAAGAGACTGATTTGGGGGAAGCTTGCTGGGGAGAGGGTTAGGAACTGACAGCCTCAAAGGCAAATCTGTAATCAGAGATGGGCTTCGGAAGCTCCCTGTAATATAATTTGTTCAAAATTTAAAATGGAATAAATTCTACACGTGCGTACCCACATATTCTTGGTATGTGCCTCTGAGCCAAATTTTTTTTAATAAGAAAAAAAGAACGGCAGCAGCCTTAGGATTGACTTTAAAAACAAAGCTGTCTGTGAATCCAAAAATTAAAAAATATGCTTTTCTCACTGACTATGAATTATCTCTGGGCCCCTGGCTATATGTAAATGCTGTGACAGCAACGGAAGTCCCTCTTTTCAAGGACACAGCTCATCCCTATAGAGAATGTCCCCCATACTTATGAGTAATGTGCAAACAAAAGAGCAGTTGCTAAAACATGGATTTATTGGGGCCTTATTGTCAAATACTATCAAAGACAAAATTCTCTGATAGCTTTGCCTGATCATCTGTAGTACTCGAGTTACAGAAATAGTACTTGTACAGAATGTATTCATGTGCAAAGTGGATCATTTATTTAGCACCAAAATCACATTATAAAAACATCAGCTCCATCTTAAAACAGGCATTTAAAAAATATTTCTGACATTCTAAGTTTGCATTAAGACATCTGTACAACCTGGAGACCCAAATCCCACTGTAATTTCCAGTGACAAAGGCAATTTTCACTAGTTGTGGGAAGTTGGGAGGGGAGCCATGGTGTGGTGATAACTGCCCTTCAGAAAGTCCAGTGGGTCCCAGGGATGCTGTTTCCTACTCTGCCTGAGGTTTCCTCCTTGATCTCCAGGGAAAGAGTTTTGTGGTTGCTTAAACAGAGTCTCAGTAACTGGTCAGGAATCTGTTATATAATAATATTGCAAAACTTACTGAAGAGAAAAAAACCATGACCGAGGTCTCTTGCCCACTCACATCTGCCATGCTAAGCGTCTCAAACAGGGCTCTTCATAACCAGCAACCCTGAAGCCCTGATTTCAATGTAATAAGGGCTGGTTAACACCCTTTAACAACTACTTTGCGATTCCAAACAACTCCCTGACAGCTTTCCTAGGGAGAGAATGGAATAACTGTGCGGGGGCTCTATAGATCTAGAGGCAAAAACAAGCTCAGTTTAACCATTTCCCGCCTAGGCGTGAAGTCCAGTTCATGAAGCCCTCCTCACAGAAGAGGAAAGCAATGTCTTCTCTTTAGTAAAAGCCTTGCCACTCACTGGGGTTTCCATTTTCCTTCCTTATTATTATTATTATTATTATTTTGGTACGCGGGCCTCTCACTGTTGTGGCCTCTCCCGTTGCGGAGCACAGGCTCCGGACGCGCAGGCTCAGCAGCCATGGCTCATGGGCCCAGCCGCTCCAGGGCATGTGGGATCTTCCTGGACCGGGGCACAAACCCGTGTCCCCTGCATCAGCAGGCGGACTCTCAACCACTGCGCCACCAGGGAAGCCCTCCTTCCTTATTCTTGGCAACTGTTTTTTGAAACTGGGTAACTCCTCATAGGCAGGTGGCAGGAGATATTTACAAGTAGAGCCAGCATCCTGGGGGTACTGTCCTTTGTGCAACCATGAGGAAGATGAGGCAATTAAGCTCAAGAGGACATTTTGTGAACAGGTTAGGAAGGCCCATTTGCACCCGTCCTTTGGAGCTAGTGAACTGGATATCTAAGGCTGTCCAAACTCCCAGGCACGAGGAATCCCAGTTCCAACTCTATTGCGATATATGTATTCATGATCCTTATTTATGAAGGACTTTGGTTTCTCCTTGGCTGTGGGTTCCTGGGCTAAGTAGGTCTGGTCTGTGGGTCAGCAGGTGGGATAGTCCTGGAAGACTTACAGGGCCAGGGACATCCTCCAGCATTTTGTTTCCCCACCAGATGGTAGCACTCCCGACAGTGCTGCAGGGAATAAGTCACAAGATGGGACATGATTCTGGCCCTATACAAGGTCAGCTAGGCTCCTATCAAGGACATACAGAGGGATAAGTCTACAGGGAGCAATTCTGTGTTCTTCTGGCCTTCAGTCTTCCATGTCAGTGAATTTTCTCTTCGTGTAGTTCTGAACCAGGTTGGAAGCTGTGATCTGAGACGCCTGCCCCTTCTCCCAACACTGAAAGTCATTCAGTCCTTTCTGCCCTGTTTGAAACAAGCCTCTCTCCATCTCATCTAGCCTGGCTACCAGCGCCGAAGTGTCTTCGTTGTAAGCATTCTGGGAGGAGTCCATGATGCGGCGGAAACGTCCAACAAACGTCTGAAGAAGCGAGAGAGAGAAACCAGATACATTTTAATCCCTGAACATTTAAATGGCACGAAAGGCAAGAATCTGGTTTAGGACTTAGAAGGAGGTCTGCGTCTCCTCTGCCACCTGTAATCAAGTATCTTATTTCCAGGACTTCCTATTGGTCCCAACTCTTAGCAAGCAAATATGAAGAGCGACAGACAAGCCATATTTACAAGTATATATAATCAGCAAACACAGTCTAATTGTAGGCTGACCCGGAATAACAAGGAACTGATTGTATAAATCATACACTCCCCGGGTAAGAGTAACATCTGGTGGCTGCCGCGGCTGGCTCCTGAGACACGTGCAATGCCATAGGTTTTCACGTCAATAACTTGCCTGCAGGAGAGACTGGGAGATGTCTGTGTTCTCTGGACTGTCAAAATGCAGGAGTTGGGAGCCAAACCCGTAGAAATGTGGCCCCATTTTGTGGAGGTCCACCACGTTGGCATCTGCACTGAACACGGTCCTCCAACCCTCCTGGTAGATCTTGGGAAGTTCCACAGAAAGGATCCGGCGCTTGTTGTCAAAAAGTCCTTTTGCCAGCCACAAGGGGAGTTCAAGCTTTGAGCCCTGTATCGCACAGGATTGTAGGTTTTAAAAACAAGTAACGTAGTAGGAAATGTGTGTGACAAAAAGGAAATGCACATGGCCTGAGGGAATATCAATACCGCCTGTTCTCTTTAGGGGAATAACTGTCAAATACAGAAGATGTAGCTGTGACTTGAAGAAATGAACTGTGTGGGCTGAAGTTTTATGTCATGATGGAATGGAGAGAGAAAAAGGATTTATATACCAAAAACAAAGTCGAGAACAAAAATGTGGCACAAAGGGAAAGTTTTCTAACTAACATAAATAAAAACAGTCCAATTGCAGATACTTCAGAGGTATAGTAAACATTTCTACTTTCTTTGAAGATTCAACATCTATTCCACATATGCAATGACTGAGTACCTACTATGTGCCAAGCACCTCTCTAGGTGCTGGGGAATATAAAGAAAAATAGGGTCGGCCTGAGCTCAGGCTACAGCCCCTCCCCAGCCCACTACACAGCTTTAAAGATGACAGAAAAGGTAAATGTCTCTATTTTTTAAAACCTTAACAGAATTAGTAAATAGATGAGGTGGCCACGATGCAAGCAGTTTCTGCAGTCCAAGCTGCAGAAACACTAAAATGAACATAGACAAGAATAGCATATGCAAGGGCCTGTTTTTACCTCAAAGGTCTGCAAAAAAGTAACATTTATTTTTAATATTTTTTTAAAATTTTTTTTTATTTTACAAATTTAATCAGTTATACATATACATATGTTCCCATATCCCCTCCCTTTTGCGTCTCCCTCCCACCCTCCCTATCCCACCCCTCCAGGCAGTCACAAAAAAGTAACATTTATACTCCTAAAAAGAGGCAGTTAAAAATTTGCAGAAGCTACAAATTGAAGCAATCAGCTCTATATAAAACAGCTAGAAATTTAGCTAGCATTTTAATATCCCAATGAGAATCTGAAAAACGTTCTCCATTAAGATCATATGGACTCCACTTTTTAAAAAAAAAAAAAAACTTTATCCCTGTGCCTCATTTATTTTGTAATTAAGTTTGTACCTTTTAATCTCCCTCACCTATTTCACTCCTCCTGCCCCTCCCTCCCCTCTAACAACCATCTACTGGTTTGTTCTCTGTATCTACGAGGCTGTTTCCATTTTGTTATGTGTGTTCACCTGTTTTGTTTTTTAGACTCCACATGTAAGTAAAATCATACAGTATTTGTCTTTCTCTGACTTTTTTTAGAGGTTTTCTTTTTATATATACAAGACACATTAATCCATTAAATCTGAGGACACAGTACAAAGCAAAAACTTCAACTAACTCATCTGACAGTGTTGTTCATATCCCTGATGCCATTTTTTGTTGGTGTTGTTTTGTTTCCTAATAATAAACAGGAGACGTAGGGCTGTTGGGCTGATATATATTTGGGGGTCCCCCCTCCCCACCTCACCCACACACCACCAGGGTGAACAGGAGGAGGAGAAGGGAGGGCAGGGCCCACAGCAGTTTCATAATCTTGAATGCAAGAAGTTAAGAGAAACATCCAAAAAAAAAAAGGCAAAAGCGTAACTGGGTTAAGGAGGTAACAAAGGCACAAACTCTCACAGAGGAGAAGCTGTTAAAGGTGGGGGTGGCTCTGGGGGGTGGGTGAGCAGAGCTTTTGGTAAACCTCACAGGACTGCGGGGAAAAATATTTGGTTCAAAGCTGCCCAAGCAGCCAGGACATGAGGGGTCAAGATCCAAGAAAGAAGAGAGAAAAGGAAAGTCCAATATTTGGCACTAAATAGCAACAGTAATTAGGCTCTGACTTTAAAATAAATAAAAAATCAAATGGAAATTCCAGAGCTGAAAAATGCAATAATTGACCTTAAGAACTCACTAGATTAAGTCAAATTTAACAGGTTTACCAGATATAATATAGAGGAAGTGAGGATCATGAATTGGAAAAAAGATCAGTAGAAAATAACCAGACTAAAGCATGGAGAGAAAATACAGAAAAGAGCCTAAGAGGTATATGGAATATGGTTAAAAAAAAAAAAAAAAGTCTAACATACATGTAATTTGAATCCCAGAAGGGGGGGAGGGATAGATTGAGGCAAAAGAAACATCTGGAGATAATGGCCACGAATTTTCCAAAATTAAGAGGAATATAAAATCACAGATTCAAGGAACATTATGAATACCAAGAAGGATAAATATTAATAAGACCTCAACGAGGCACATCTTACTCAAATTGCTGAAAAACAAAGACAGAGACAAAAGCAGCTATTAGTGGAGGTGAGGAATATATTGCCTTTAAAGAAGAAACAATAAGAGTTAAAGCCGACTACAAAGTGCTGACAGAAAATAACTGCTTACTAAAATTCTATATCGAGTGAAAATATCCTTTAAAAGCAAAGGTGAAATAAAGGCATTTCCAGACAGAAAGCGTGCACTAAAAAGTTAACACAGCAGCCTGAGACTTCTCTCCTTAGAAAGGCCTGCTTGTAAGGATGACCTTGGTTGGTATCTGGGAATTTGGGTTTCAAGAGAGTTCCCACCATTCCTGGGACTGATAAGAGTGCCTCAATGCGCCTACACTGTTTTTTTTGTTTGTTTGTTTTTTTGCGGTACGCGGGCCTCTCACTGTTGTGGCCTCTCCCGCTGCGGAGCACAGGCTCTGGACGCACACGCTCAGCGGCCATGGCTCAGGGGCCCAGCCTCTCCGTGGCATGTGGGATCTTCCCGGACCGGGGCACGAACCCACGTCCCCTGTATCGGCAGGCGGACTCTCAACCACTGCACCACCAGGGAATCCCGCGCCTACACTGTTTGTACAAACAATGTGGCTTATGCTGAACCCCTGCTTTCCTTCTTGGAGTCTGGAATCTTGGTATGTGCTAGGTAGAGAGTGCCTATGTAAACTGCCCCCAGTAAAAACTTGGGTACTGAGTCTCTAATGAGTTTCCCTGGTAGACAATATTTCACACATGTTGTCACAGTTCATTATTGGAATTAAGTGTGTCCTGCATGACTCCACTGGGACAGGACTCCTGGAAACTTGTGTCTAGTTTCCTGCAAACTTCATCTCATGCACCCTTTCCCTTTGCTGATTTTGCTCTTATCCTCTTACTGTATTAAAATTTAAACACAAGCATGACTATCTGATGAGTCCTGTGGGTCCTCTTAGTGAATCATCGAACCCGACATTGGTTTTTAGGACCCCTTGTACAGACAGAAATGGAGAATCTATCACTAGAAGACCCAGAGTAAAGAAATCAAGAAGGGAGAATGAAAATGACTCCAGCAAGAAATATGGAAATGTAGGAAGGAAAAAAAAAAAGGGTAATGGAAAGAGTAAATAAGTGTGTAAATATAAAAATAACAATAAATGACAATAATGTTTTATAGGATTTAAAACAAGTCAAATTACAATACAACAATAACGTAAAAGAAAGGAGGGAGAAAATGGAGTTAAAATGTTCTTAGGGCTTCCCTGGTGGCGCAGTGGTTGAGAGTCCGCCTGCCGATGCAGGGGACACGGGTTCGTGCCCGGGTCTGGGAAGATCCCATATGCTGCAGAGCGGCTGGGCCCGTGAGCCATGGCCGCTGAGCCTGCGCGTCTGGAGCCTGTGCTCCGCAACGGGAGAGGCCACAATAGTGAGAGGCCCGCGTACCCCCCCCAAAAAAAAGAAAAAAAAAAAGTTCTTAGATTCTAGCACTGACTGTGAAGTGATGAAAGTAGTAATTCATATAACATTCTTGGGAGTCAAAAATGATTGTGTAATATTTAAGGTAGCCACTAAAATAACAGAAGGATAAATAATAAAAAGGAAAATGGATAACAAAAATTTGATTAATACACAAGAAGTCAAAAAAGAAAAAGGAAACTAAAACAGATGGAACACAAAGAAAATAGTAGGAAGGTAAAAATAAACACAAATAAATCAATAATTAAATAAGGGTAAATACATTAAATATACCAATTAAAAAACTGTCAAACCAAACAAAAAAACCCCAACTATATGCCGCTTAGAAGTCATACCGTAAATATAAATATAAAGACATATAAAGGTTGAAAATAGAAGGATGGAAAAAAGCTATGCAAACAGTAATCAAAAGAAAGAAGCATTACTAGAGATAAAGAGGGACATGTGACAATAATAAAAAGGTCATTAAACCCACAAGAAGAATATAAATACTATCTAAATTAACAGAATTAAAAATAACTGGGCTTCCCTGGTGGCGTAGTGTTTGAGAGTCCACCTGCCGATGCAGGGGACACAGGTTCGTGTCCCGATCCGGGAAGATCCCACATGCCGCGGAGCAGCTGGGCCCGTGAGCCATGGCCGCTGAGCCTGCGTGTCCGGAGCCTGTGCTCCACAACGGGAGAGGCCACAACAGTGAGAGGCCCACGTAACGCAAAAAAAAAAAAAAAAAAAAAAAAAGTAACTGACAAACCTATAATCATTGTGGGAGACATTAACATCTCTTTAGATAAATGAGAAGTAGCAAACACAAAAAAAACTGTAAGACTATAGATAATCTCAACAAAACAAATAACAAACTTGACCTAATTTACAGATATAAATTATGTATTGCAGACCATTACTTCACAATATAGAGCTTTTCAAGCATATAGAGAAGGGTTAAATTGATCTTATGCTGGGGTTTAAAGCAAGCATTAACTTTCAAAAAACTGAAATCATTCAGACTATGTTCTCTGCCACTGTGTAACTAAGCCAGAAATCAAAACCCAAAAGTGTACAGAGTAAAATCCCCAAATGTTTGGACCTACGCACCAGTCTTATAAATAATCCATGAGTCAAAGAAGAATTCACAATGGAAATCAGAAAATCAAATTAAAACTTGTGAAATCTAGTTAAAGCTAGAGGAAATGCACAGCTAAAAATGTAAAAAGGAAAGTTGAAAAATCAATGACCTAGGTACCCATCTCAAAATGTGACGGGGTGGAAGAGAACAAAGAAAATCAAGTCTGAAGAAAGTAGAAGGAAAGAACCATTTAAGATAAGAATTTAACGACCTAAAAATAAAAGTACAAATGAGAAAGTTGACAGAGCCGTTACTTAGTTCTTTGAAAAGACACAGTGATAAACTGCTAGTAAGACTAATTAAGAAAGACATCATAATTTCTCGATATCAAGAATAAAAATCAGGGGACTTCCCTGGTGGCACAGTGGATAAGAATCCGCCTGCAGGGCTTGCCTGGTGACGCAGTGGTTGAGAGTCCGCCTGCCAATGCAGGGGATGCGGGTTCGTGCCCGGGTCTGGGAGGATCCCACATGCCACGGAGAGGCTAGGCCCGTGAGCCGTGGCTTTTGGGCCTGCGCGCCACGGCAATGGGAGGTCCGCGTACTGCAAAAAAAAAAAAAAAAAAAAAGAATCTGCCTGCCAATGCAGGGGACAAGGGATCGAGTCCTGGTCCGGTAAGATCCCACATGCCGCAAAGCAACTAAGCCCGTGTGCCACAACTACTGAGCCTGCACACCACAACTACTGAAGCCCGCGCACCTAGAGCCTGTGGTCCTCAACAAGAGAAGCCACCGCGATAAGAAGCCCACGCACCGCAATGAAGAGTAGCCTCCACTCTCCACAACTAGAGAAAGCTGGCGTGCAGCAACAAAAACCCAGCACAGCCAAAATAAATAAATAATTTATTTTAAAAAATAATAATAATAAAAATCAGGACACAGTTATAATTGTACAGATGTTTAAAAGATAGTAAAAGGATATTTGAACAACATTATAACACTATATTTGAAAATTTAGAGGAAATAGTCAAATTCCTAGGGGAAAAAAACAAGGTACCAAGAGTAAAACAAGAAAATCTGATAGTCCTGTGTCTATGAATGAAATTAAATGTCATTAAAAACCTTCCGACACAAATCTCCCATGCAGAAGTATCCAAATAATTTATGCAGACACTGTGCCCTCAAAGAAGTGGAGCATAACTCACCACTCCTTAAGTATGGCTGCACATAATGACTTCCTTCCAGAGAGAAAAAAGGTGGAAAAAAAGAGTAACTTTATAGAGAAGAATCCTGACAAACCCCACCTCGATCAAGTGATCAAGCTATCTATCAACATGATAAGTCATGCTGATGGCATGTACCCTTGATACGATGTGGTAAAAACGGAACTTTTACCTCTGTGGTCTTCCTCCTCAAAACACAGTCCAATCATAAGAAAACCATCACACAAATCCCAAATGAGGAACATTCTCAACAAAATACCAGCACTCCACAAAATTCATGGTCATTAAAAACAAGGAAAGTCTGATAAACTGTCAAAGCCAAGAGGAGCCTAAGGACACATGATTACTAAATGCAATTTGGTGTCCTGGATGGGATCCTGGAACAGAAAAAGGACATTAAGTAAAAACGAAGGAAATATGAATGAAATATGGACGATACATCTGTATATCAGTGTGTAAGAGAACTAAATCCTTAACTACTATAGTGGAAAGTCAATAAATAATGTCTAAATTTTTAAAAAATCAATATAAATTTAAGAACATTATTTAGAAATACGGAGGTGAATTTTGAAGAAGCTATGAAAAAAGTAGACAGACCCTGTGGAAATGGAAAGGGGCATGAGGGAAGCAAGGCAGAGCCTGCTACTTTTTTTATAAATCTTTCGGTACCATTTGACTTTTTAAACTCTGCATATGCCTTACTTTGATAAAAAATTAACTCAAAACAGACCAAACAAAAGCACCCTTCTAAACAAAACTTAGGTTAAATAGGAAATCAAAAATAACCATTACAAGCCATGTTCCTGGGACAAACTCGAATTTGAAGTCCTGCAGTCCTAGGGTCGAATCCCAGAACACCACTTACAATGAGACCCTGGCCCAAACTTTCTGGGCTTCAATTTCCTTATACGTAACAACACCTAACTATAGGGTTGTTGAAGGACTAAAGGGGTAATAGATGGAAAAGTGTACTCCCCCCACCCCATCCATGCCTGCACCAAAGCCCTCAGGAAATGGTTGCTGATACCGTCTTCATTATGCAGGAATGAATCTAGCAATTTGCGGTTCCCAGACATCATCTACTCTATACAACCCAAAACTGTTGTGTTCTAAAACAAAAGTGATCAGAACCCTGGTCCTCAAGTATTCCGTAGGCGCCAATCCTTAAGCATCAACACACGTAGGGGTGAAAAGACACTGCTGAATATGGATAGTTTCAAAAATGAAATCCGTGTTGCAGGGAACCTGACGACCCAGTATAAACTTAGTTTCCGTAGGGGTGTTGAAGGATAGGTCGGCGGGGAACCAGCGGACAAGACTCCTTAACGCACGGCCCTGCCTCCCCGTAAAACTACAGATCCCAGAGGGCAGCGCGCCCGGCGACGCGGCGCCCCAAGTCCGCAAGGCCTATCGGGAGTTGTAGTCTTTCCGGGCCGGAACGCTTACCTGAGGGATCGCGTTGTCATTCTCGGTTCCTCCGCTCCGGTCTAGGAAGAAAGTGCCGAGGCGCGGCATAGGGATCTCTGTGCGCACCGGGAGCTTCTCGTGGGACATCAGGATGTCGTCCAAGGAAAGAAAGTTCTCCTCAGGCCCCAGCGCACCCGACTCCACCCGGAAATAAGCCTCGGACATGGCGGCGGCTTGAGCTTCTCCGTTTCCACTCTTGTGATTCGGGAGCGTCAGGGGTGTAAAAGAAAGAGGAGGCGGCTGAGGCTGTTCAGGATTGTGAGGGTTGAGGATGTCGCCGCGGCCACCAGGCTGGATTCAAATGCTTTTACCGCGCCCGGGGACGGGCCAGACAGGAGCGGTCGATCCGGGTCTGCCCAGGCAGAAGCAATCGATAAAGTCTGCGGATTTGGTTCAGCGCTCCCCAGAGGAGGGGGAGCAGTAGGTGGATCCGCCTGAAGATTTTTTGCAGCTCTGTAGCCCAGTGTGAGAACTTTAAAAAGCAGCTGGAAATGCCTTTGAAACTGAAAGATGCATTTGCACTGGATTGTCTTTATGTAGTCCGTTAAACGTTTATATGAAATTTAAAACACTTTGCAACACGTTTGGGGGCTTAAAAAAAGATATCATTGCGCCCTCTCTCCCAGGCTTGATCCGTTCTGACCTGTTTACTACAGTTTGTCAATCTCTGTGAATATCTGTTAATCTTGGTACTTGAAAGAAACATTCAAAACAAAACAAAACTCTAGCACTAGCTCCAGATAGTTATTATGGACTATTTGTAGTATTTGGGAGGAGGTGTAGAGTGGCAGGAAGGGTGGGGCACGAGCACACGTGGCTTGCAAAGGCCCTGAGTCTACTTCAGGGCCCCCCGGTTCACCTTAACATCAAGTGGCCATCTCCTTTTGTGGCTTTTATTTTAAATCCTTAAAGAGGAAATCTGATTGGCCCAGTTCATCTCTTTGAGGCAGGCACATTGGTCATAGGTGGCCAGCCACTCTGTAGATTGGGTACCTGTGTCAGTGCCACAGGGACAGGGAAGGGGTCATGTTACAGGTACCAGACTTGGGGGCTCAGGGGCATGGGTGGTAGCAGAGTGTTGAGAGAGGCACTACAGAACTTATTTCATAAAGAAGGACATTGGGCTTTCCTGGTGGCGCAGTGGTTGGGAGTCCGCCTGCCGATGAAGGGGACACAGGTTCGTGCCCCGGTCTGGGAGGATCCCACATGCCGCGGAGCGGCTGGGCCCGTGAGCCATGGCCGCTGAGCCTGCGCGTCCGGAGCCTGTGCTCCGCAACGGGAGAGGCCACAGCAGTGAGAGGCCCGTGTACCGCAAATAAATAAATAAATAAATAAATAAATAAGGACATTTTCTGGGGCGACTAGAGCTGTGAGCAGAGGGTTCCTAGGAAAGGAATGTGTGTTAATCATGTTTTTTATGTTGTGTATTTTATGATGCTTTGACATCTTGGGGCCTCGCAGCTCCGAGGGAACTGTTCCTCCCAGGGTGAGCTAATTCCTAGAGTAACAAACAACTTGCCTATGAACCTGCCTGCCATGTACAAAGCAACTGATCCAAAGCCCATATCCCAACCACTTCCTTTATCTAACTCCCACATACCAAGCCAATATTTCCCCTGCCCTAAATCACCCCAGGGCCAAGAACTGGACAACTAAGAGACCAACCTTATTCAAACTCTCCAATCCTAAGTTTGTTCAGACTTGCCTACTCTGCCTCGCCCATTTCTTCCCACAGAAACCACAGTAAAGGTTCTGGGCCATATTCTCCCCTTGCTCCTTGTGCCTCCTGACTGACCCTGGTACTTCCCTGTGTGGCCCTGCATGGCATGATATGCCCCCTTCCCTTGGGAACTGTGAGCAATAAAACTTCTTTCAGTGGCACTGACCACTCTGTGTCATCACTCAGTGGCCAATATAAGTTAAATCCTGGGCATCGTCAAAACCAGAAGCAGTGGGGGAGTGGGCCACATTATGGAAAGCCTTGGGTGCTATCCTAGAGAGTTAGACTATTCCATAGGAAATGGGAGAAAAAGTGTAAGGTTCTTGAGCAAGTAGTAACATATATCTGAGCTTTAAGAGAATTCTGGCAGTGGGGTGAGGAAGGGAGAGATTAGCTGCAGGGAAGTCGGTCTGGAAGCTGTTCCGTGGGCAGTACCTGGCAAGCAGTCGGATATAGGAAGGAAAGGACAGAGAGGGTCAGAGATGACTCAGGTTTTTAACTTGCTTGGCGAGGTGGTTGGAGGTGTCACTAATTGCTGTACAGAGCATGGGAATATGGGCGGTTTGAAGCAAAATACATGTTCGATTTGGCACTCATGGAGTCCAGGAGCCACTGAACAGGCAGGTGTGCAGCCCAGTGGAGAAACCAGCCTTGAACTTTCAGTTATCTATTTTGTGGTAGTTACATGAGAGTCTTTATCTTTTTTTTTTTTTCCCTGCAATGCTTGACTTGCGGGATCTTAGTTCCCCGACCAGGAATTGAACCCTCACCCTCGTAGTGAAAGCACAGAGTCCTAAGCACTGGACCGCCAGGGTTATCTATTTGTGGTAGTTACATGGGAGTCCTTTTCTTTATCATATTTTAAATGTTCAGTTTGCTACACAATCCAATACAAAAATAAACATAATTCATATCCAAAACTTATGATTTCTAGGATGAATGGATGTAGGGTCCTGGATATAGTTTGAGATAGAAATATAAGTTAATTTGTCTAATTGAAAGCAATGCAGGTTATTTGCTGACAGAGGGTAAGCTATTTTTTATGTTGAAACTGTTGAGATGGATGCTTAGTGATCTATCAGTGCCAAAGAAAGGCATTATTTTTGTACAAAGACTAGAATATTGGCTCTAAACTCAAATACCACAGTTATCTTGATACTAAGGTAACAGGCCAGTGTTTAAGATGAAATCAGAGTACCTTGGTTTTCTTATTTAACGTCCTGGCTCATCCATGAAACTATTATTCATTTCTTGTATGTTTTTTCTCTATTTAGTCTGTTTTCTCCTTGAACTAATAAGTGAATACGCCAGAAAAAGTGAAATGAGTGAAAGTTTGAATTTATGATGCTAAACAATTACATTAATTCATTGACAAAAGGGTCACATAGTTTATCAAGTATAGATCTGTTTATAGCCTAAAGAGCCAGCAATGCTTCTTTTTTTAAAGAAAGCTTGTGTCCCTTAGTCCCCAGCCAACCAATCTACATACCAGAATTACACTGAACAGAATTTCAGTGTATTTATAATATTCAAAGTATATTCAATATATTTACAATATATGGAATTTCTGTCTTCTGAAAGGTATCTGCTGGATCCCTGAAAAATAGAATAATTTTCCCACTGTAATCATTTCAAGATTGCAGAATTGTAGAACTGTGTAGCATATACAGACTTTAGATAAAGCAAAACTACAAGCAGCATTAAATCTGTGTTTTTTTGAATACCAGTGCTTTCTAAATTTCTTCCATTGAGTGGGGAGGCTGGGATGCAAGTGACAGAAATCCAAACCCAGGGGTGGGAGCCGGGGAAGACCTATGGGGGGGCGGGGAAAGGAAAGAAACAAAGAAATATATTGGACACCATCCTTCAAGTTGCTTGCTTAGCCAGAAGTTTTAGGATGTTCCTTGATCCCTCTTCCCTTACACCCTTAACTGGTCCATCAGCAAATGTTGGCTCTGCCTTCATAATATTTCCAGAATCTGACCATTGCTCATCACTCTGGTCCAGGCCACCATCATCCCTTGCCTGGATTTTTCAGTAGCTTCCTATTTAGTCTTGCTTCTGCCTATGACCTCCTTATTGTTCCTTGAAAACCCCAGGCACACTCATTCCTCAGGGCTTGGCACTGTCTGTCCCTGCTCCCTAGATTGCCTTTCTCTTGGATTTCTACATGGCTGGTCCTGTTTAGTGTTTCCTCCAAAGTCACCTTGAGTAAATGAAGCTTTCTCAATGAGACCTTCCCTAACCCCTCTATCTACAGTTTTAACTCTCCCCCACTGGCACCAAGTATGCCCTCCCCTTTTTCCCTCAGCCCTGACCATTCTCTAATGTCCTATGTATTTTACTTATTTATCTTGCTGATTGTCACCCCTACTGGAACATTAGCTCCGTGAGGGCAGGGATTCTTTTTGGTGTATCTTTCACTGCTGTATCCCCACTGCTTAGGGCATGGTAGGCACTTCGTAAATATTTATTGAATGAATTTGTGGTTCTTTATTTATAGTAATTATATTATTTTCCTTTAAAACATGAAGTAAAAACAATGAATCAGTTTTAAGTAAATAATAGTACAAGTGATGTACAAATATTACAACAGGAACAAAGGGTAGCAGTGAAACATTGAAAACACTGGACTTAAGTGATTAAAAAAATACTTTGCCAAGGTACAGTTTCAGTCACATCTAACTTTCTACATCCATAAGCTCCAGTCAATAATAATGCCGTGATGAAAGCTCATTGACTGGACCCTGCTCAGTTAAATTTGTTAAAGTTTGGTGCAACAGTATTGAATTTGACTTTTATATCAACTGTGAAAATGGAATGCTTAAGAGTCGACAAGATTTAAAATGGCTTAGTCTCCTACCTATGAAACATTTCCAGCAGCCAATTGCTGTGTTACTTCTGCAATCTGACAGGCCTGGGTAGAGTCCAACTTCCAACACTTCAAGTGGCTCTGAGACCTCGGGTGAGTTATTGATTGGAAGCTTCTTTTCTTTTTTTAAATTTATTTTTGGCTACATTGGGTCTTTGCTGCTGTGTGTGGGCTTTCTCTAGTTGCAGTGAGTGGGGTCTACTCTTCGTTGCAGTGCGTGGGCTTCTCATCGCGGTGGCTTCTCTTATTGCAGAGCACCGGCTCTAGGAACACAGGCTTCAGTAGTTGTGGCACACAGGCTCAGTAGTTGTGGCACACGGGCTTAGTTGCTCCGCAGCATGTGGGATCTTCCCAGACCAGGGCTTGAACCCGTGTCCCCTGCATTGGCAGGTAGATTCTTAACCAGTGTGCCACCAGGGAAGTCCCAGGAAGCTTATTTTCTGCATCTGTAAAATGGGAATTATATGATAGTAGCTCAAGAGTTTTGGTGAAAGTGGAATGAATGAACCAGTCTACGCGGAGCGCTTAGCTCAGGGCCTAGCCTATAGTAAGGGCTCAGTAAACATCCTCAGTATCATCAATATTCATACGCATTTGTTCACTGCTGTATCCTCAGCGTTCCAAATGATACTTGGCACGTAGCAAGCACTCAATAAACATTTGTTAAATAACTATCGTCATTCATTACTGTCATCATTGATAAAGGCTTGGCTACATTTGCCCGCCCCCCCCATTCAAGTTTCTAAATGTACTCGAAGATGATAAGTGATTATTCTTCAACTTTTCCCTGCAAACCTTGTTAGAATTTATCTCTTATGAGTTCAAACTCTTAAAATTTTTTAATTTTGAAATTACAGTACTATGTTTGAAACATTATGTAAGGTTAATGGATTTAAATCACTGGAGTTCATTTTTACATAATTTAAATGTTCTTTTGGTTGAACTACTTCTTGAGCACTGCTTCAAAACGCCTTCAATGAGATCAAAATAAATTGATGGGCATAATGCAACCTTATGTGTGGGTAGTGCCGATTTTAGATTCTTCCCACAGTCTTCAGCAGAAATTGTAAATCCATCTTATATATTCAGAGACTTTGTGTGTCACCCTCATATCTTGGCAAAGGAGCAGATTTCGCATCAGTATAACAGAGGTAACTCATTTAATCCAACTTTTCTTTTTCTGTGTTCCCAGCTCCATAAAAATACCCTTTCCTCCCATTCTTATATTTTTATCTTTTTTCTGGTAATTTATTATATAATTGAATCCATGGTCTGAGAGCCAGAGTTTTTCTCAGTCCACAGGAAGTGGAGTGGCAAGTAAATCCTTTAGTTTGAGGAGAATATGGGGGAAGAACAAGCTGTCGTTTATTTATCAAGTTATTCAGATGCCTTAGACTTCCCTGGCGGTCCAGGGGTTAAGACTCCATGCTTCCACATGGGTTCGATCCCTGGTCAGGGAACTAAGATCCCACATGCTACATGGTGTGGCCAAAAAAAAAAAAAAAAGATGTTCAGATACCTATTAGACACCCTGGGGCTGCTGATGTGAATGCGTAGAACAATGTGACGTGTTCTGGGCCGTTGAGGAGATTGGTGCCCAGTGAAGGAAATAGTAACATGAGGTGATAAAAGCTATGACAGAGCCGTGTCCAAAACGTTGTGGAAGTTCAGAAAGAGCGGGGAATGCTGACCTGGACAGCAGAGGGGTTTACAAGGTCTTTACAGAGGAAGGGGCATCAGAATGGGGCCTTCGCGAGTAGGACTTTTCCAGCAGGCCCACGAATGCGAGGAGGGGTCATCCCAGACCCAAGGATCAACTTCAAGCAAAGATGTGGGATCATGGAAGTCCAGAACCAAACTCCTTGCCTTTCACACCAGTCCCTCCTTTTGCCCTGCATCTGCTGGTTAATGGCTTCACCATCTGCCTGATTACCTGTATCTTCATATGGTAAGTAACAGGAGAATCCAACTCAAACCAGCTTAAGTGACAAGGGATTCTAGACTCCAAAACTTGAGTCCAAGATTTCACGGTTGGTTAGTGCAACAGCCACCCAAGGCTGTCACTAGGAATCTAATCTTTGCTTTGCTCTGCACATAGTCATGTCCAGCTATGGCTCATTCCCCTGGGGGTCACAAGATGTTTGCCAATTAAGTCAGGTCTACAAGCATCTTTATTCTTGTCCAAACAAGGAGATCATCCGGTCCCAATAGAGAGTTCTGACATTCATGCTCACTGACAGGTTTAGTTCACATGCTCACTCCTGAACCCAAAGCTAGAGCCAGAGCAACGGAATGAGCTAATTAGTGTAAGTCACTCAAGGCCCACCTTGAAAGCTGGGATAGGGTCAGTTTGCCTAAAGCACATGGGCTGCACAACAGGGGAGACTGGAAGCCAATTCCTGCGTGACAACCTAGGTGCTTTTAGGAAAGCAGAAGCTGGGTAGAAAACAAATAAATGTCTACTGCAATCACTATCCAATTCAGGACCCTGCGAAGAATTCAATATTACTTCCTCTCTCACCTCCCCATATCCAACCTTTCAATAGATTCTGCTAATTCTACCTTTTTTCCATTCTTTTGTCCATAAAATTGCCTTTGTTCAAGCCCTCATCACTTCTCACCTGTACTCTCAAAATGCCTCCTGACCGATTTTTCTCTGCCTCTGCTCTCTCCATCTTCCAAAGTTTCCTTGCACTATTCCCATAGTGATCTTTCTGCCCCAAAGATCTGATCTTATTACTACCCTGCTTACAACCCAAATGGATCCCCATGGGTTACAGAATAACTTCTAAACTCCTCGGTAAGTCATACATGTCTTCCATGATCTGTGTATTCGTTTGCTAAGGCCACCATAACGAAATACCATAGACTGGGTGACTTAAACAACAGAAAAGTTCTCACAGTTCTGGAGGCTGAAAGTCCAAGATCAAGGTGTCAGCAGGGTTGGTTTCTCCTGAGGCCTCTCTCCTTGGTTGCAGATGGCGTCTTCTTGCTGTGTTGTCACATGGCCTTTCCTCTGTGCGTGCACATCTCTGGTATTTCTTTCTTATAAGGACACCAGTCATATTGGAGTAGGGTCTCACCCTTATGAACTCATTTTACCTTAATTACCTTTTTAAAGGTGTTAATTCCAAATATAGTCATGTTGGAGGTCAGGGTTTCAATATATGAATTAGGGGGAGGGGCACAATCCAGTCTGTAATAATCTGGTTTCTATCTTCAGCCTCTGATAATTACTCATTGTTACCCAACAATACGGTTTCCCAAGAGCAAAGATTAGCTAGATATGTCTGATTGAACACAACCACACACACCGCCCTTCCTACTTCCTGCCTCACATGTCCTGAAACAACACCTTCTGTCTCTTTGTAGGTATTTTTGTCTATACATGAAACCCATAAAAACACAGGAAAGCAATAAAGAGTGCCACCAGAAGAGCAGATTATTCATGAATTCCTGTAAGATAGAAAGCAGATGGGATCAGATTGACAGAAAAACTGGAGCAAAGAAAAACACAGCTTAAACATGGATAGAAAAAAAAACAAAAAAAACAAAAAACTACTACCTAAGAAACTAGAACAGTTCGGGGATATTCTAAGCTCAGTCAACAGACACCTAGAGCAGGAGGAGGTGCTGGGGCAAGAGACGGGATATCTGTATACATGAGAGCCAGGTCAGGGCTTGCTTCCATAGCACAGAGTACAACTGGAAGAATGTCAGAAAAATTAGCATGGCCCCTGGCTCAAGGATGATGTGAATTTGTGAAGCATTCCATATTTTTGATAGTATCACCCCACAGATTACATGCTAATCACAAAGAAGAAAGTGTACTTTTACAGTGCAAGGATCTGATGGTCACCACCCAAAAGAAGTGATCCAACCTAACATACCAATGATGGGAAAACTTGATATTTTGTGTCTATAGATGTCAGGCAGTATAATGTATGCTGAATCACCTATGAAGAATTCTTGCCAAAATAGTTAACCTGATTCCAATCAAGCCTCTTGACTCAACTCTACAAGAAATGTGGGAGTGAGTGAGGGGTGTTTAAGAAAACGTTAAACGACACCAAGAAGAAACAAGTAGAAGAAATCAGAACGTGGAGCCTTGTAAGAAGGCACCTAGTAAAATACTGTCTCAGGGAATCTGGTGTGTTGATTGTAAGACAGAAGTTTCTGACCTCAGAATGGCTTAAGATGATGCTTCCTAACCCTCTCAGGTATACAAAAATCTCTCGAAGAATCAAGGGCCTGCCTCATTGCTCCTCTCAGCTAGACAGTAATGCTTCTAAGACTTCTAAGGGAGTGGTCTGATAGCAGCTTCACAGGGAACTCAAGATTGAAAAAAAGACATCAGCCTGATCCTGATGTCATAATGGGATGAGACTTTGGAGGACTCTTGGAAATGGTGTGTGTATTTTGCATGTGAGACAAAGGCGAATGCAGACGGTCTTCAGCTTGTGATGGTTCTACTTACAACTTTTCAACTTTACAATTGTGCAAAAGTGATAAGCATTCAATAGAAACCACACTTCAAATTTTGAATTTTGACCTTCTCCTGGGCTGGTGGTATGTGGTACAATACTCTCTCGTGATGCTGGCCAGTGGCAGCAAGCCCGCAGCTCTTGGTCAGCTGGGTGATCATGAGGGTAAACAATCAATACACTTACAAACACCCTGTACCCAGACAACCACTCTGTTTCTCACTTTCAGTACAGTATTCAGTAAATTACATGAGACATTCAACACTTTGTTATAAAATAGGCTTTGTGTTAGATCATTTTGTCCAACTGTAGGCTAATGTAAGTGTCCTGAGCATGTTTAAGGCAGGCAAGGGTAAGCTATGATGTTGGGTAGATTAGGTGTATTTAATGCATTTTAAACTTGTGATATTTTCACTTTATGATGGTTTATCAGGATGTACCCTCATCATCAATTGAGGAAGATCTGTAATTTGTGGCCAGAAGGCAGACCATGGCAGTTTTTTAAAACATAGCTTCAAATTCTCTGAAACTGTGTGGGCTTTGTGACTACTTCAAACAATAGGGTATGATGGAAGGGATGCAGTGTGACTTCTGAGGCTAGGTCATAAAAGGAATGCAAGTCCTATACACCAAAACATTCATTCTCAGAGCCATAAGCCATTATATAAGAAAACTGACTACGCTGAGGCCACCATGCTAGAGAAGCTACATGGATATGCTCTGGTGGGCATTCCTAGCTGAGCCAGCCTTTCAGCCATCACAACCAGGGTGTCAGACATGAGAGCAAAGGCATCTTGGATGCCTCAGCCAGTCCATATACCAACTGAATATCATCACTGACTTTTTTCAATGTCACGTGAAACAAAGAATCACTTGAATTTGTGGTCCACAAAATTGTGAGATATAAGATAGTTGTTTTAAGCCACCAAAGTTAAAATGTTCTTTATATAGACAACCAGGGTATAATTTGGCTCTTCAAAAAGTCAGTGTCATGGGGGTGGGGGAAGATGGTGTGCCAGTTTAAAGGGCTTTGGCAACCAAACACAGTAAGTCAGCCTTGATTGGTTCCTGGTTCAAAAAACTAGAAGACAAATACTTTGGGGACAAGTAGAGAGACTTGAACACAGACTGGTAGATAATATTTTTCAGGAAATTGTAAATTTTGTTAGATATGAACATAGTATTATGGTTATACAGAAAAACGTCTATTGCTAGGAGATACTTCCTGAAGTAATTATAGAGCAAGTGTCATCGTGATCACAACTTACTTTACAATGGATCAGCAAAATGATCTCACACACACATGCGCACACAAAGTAAATATAGCAAAAGGTTACAATTGTTTGAATCTAGGTACTAGGTATATGAGTGTCCATTATACAATTCTTTTAACTGTTCTGAATGTGAAAATTTTTGTAATAAAGAGTTGAGGGGAAAAAAAGATCAGGGAAAATTATGAAAACGTTCCCAACTTCATTAGTCATCAAGGAAATGCACATTAAAACCAAAATGCAATACCACCCACCAGAATGGCTAAAATGAAAAGGACAGAAAGTATTGGCAAGACTGTGAAGCAAGTGGAATTCCTTCATAGACCACTGGTGGATGCATAAATGGTACAACCATTTTGGAACACTGTTGGCAGTATCTACTAAAGCCCACGTATATCTACCCTATGATTCAGCAACGCCTCTCCCAAAAGAAATCCATATTCATGTTCATCAAAAGATATGTACAAACACTATTGATAGAGGTCTCAATCTGAAAACTACCCAAATATACTTCAACAGGAGAATGTGTAGATAAATATACATTCATAAACTGGAATGCTATACACCCACAAGAATGAAGAAACCACAACCACACATGATACTGTGGACAAATCATACAAACGTGCCAAGTAAAAGAAGACAGACACGAAAGAGTACACACTATATGATTCCATTGCTTTCATAAAGATTGATTCTAACATTTTAGTAAAGATAACACAAATCTACAGCAACAGAAGCCAGGATAGTTACCCTTGGAGATGTAATGACTGGAATGGGACACAAGGGTCCAGGATGTTGGTAACATTCTCTTTCTTGATCTGGGTGCTGATTACAAGGGTGTGCTAACTTTGAGCAATTTCCTGTGTCCTCTGCCTGTCTCTCTAGAAATGCTGGGTTTCTGGTATGCTCCTCACTCTTCAAGTTCACTCATGCCTCAATGTCTTTGCCATGCTGTTCCCTCTGCTGGCACTGCCTTTTCCACCTGTCTTCACCTGGCTAGTCTCTACTCCTCCTTTACTTCTCAGCTCAGAAGTTCTCTCCTCCACAAAGCCTTCTCTAACCTCCAGATTCAGCTAAATTCCTTTCTTCCATCTGTCCTATACAGTAGCATCCACTCTAGACAGTTATACTAATATCGTATTACAGTGAAATTCTTTGGACTCCTCTGCTAGACCACAAGCTCTTTGAAGGCAGTAGTTTTATTCACTGACATAAACCAGTATTTGGTGACTGTTTGCTGAAGTGCCTCAACTAAATCTCCCTCAATATACGTGAATGAAATGTGTCATGAGCCCTATATTGTTCTTACTTATTTATTTATAATAAATTTATTTATTTATTTATTTATTGGCTGCGTTGGGTCTTCGTCGCCGCACGCGGGCTTTCTCTAGTTCCTGCGAGCAGGGGCTAGTCTTCGTTGCGGTGCGTGGGTTTGTCACTGTGGTGGCTTCTCTTGTTGCGGAGCACAGGCTCTAGGTGCACGGGCTTCAGTAGTTGTGGCATGTGGGCTCCGTAGTTGTGGCTCACAGGCTCTGGAGTGCAGGCTCAGTAGTTGTGGCGCAAGGGCTTAGTTGCTCCGTGGCATGTGAGATCTTCCTGGATCCGGGCTTGAACCCATGTCCCCTGCACTGGCAGGCGGATTCTTAACCACTGCGCCACCAGGGAAGTCCCCCTGTATTGTTTTCAAAATACAGCCTGGAGACCCAGATTGAATAAAAAATAGTGATATTATCTAACTTTGATATATGAAAAGAAAATGTAACACTTTTCTAATTTTTAGAGAGTCACTTTTTAGTTTTATAAATTTGATTTCATTTTAAGCAAAGTTGAAACTCCTCATCTTAAAATTCAGCAACTGTAACAAAAAGATACCCTTTTTTTCACCTATCAGATTGGCAAAGATTTTTAAAAATTGAGAAGACACTGTGTTAGACAGGACTATATATTGGTTTGCCCTCTTTGGAGGGCAATTCAGCTACTATCAAAATATAAAGTGAACATATTTTTTATGTAGTAATTTTATTTCTAGAATTTTTCTATAATATCCTACACATGTGTGAAAAGATACATACAAGGACATTCACTGAAGCATTGTTCCTCATAGCTAAAGATTAGATCAACTAAAGGCCTATCAATAGGATGCTGGTAAAACAAGGCCATTTTACTATGGAACACTACAAACCCATTAAAAAGAAGGAGGCTGGACTTCCCTGGGGGTGCAGTGGTTGAGAATCTGCCTGCCAATGCAGGGGACACAGGTTCCAGCCCTAGTCCGGGAAGATCCCACATGCTGCAGAGCAACTAAGCCAGTGCACCACAACTACTGAGCCTGTGCTCTAGAGCCCATGAGCCACAACTACTGAGCCCGCATGCTGCAACTACTGAAGCCTGCGCACGCAGAGCCCATGCTCTGCAACAAGAGAAGCCACCACAGTGAGAAGCCCACACACAGCAATGAAGAGTAGCCCCCACTTGCTGCAACTAGAGAAAGCCTGCGCGCAGCAACAGAGACCCAATACAGCCAAAAATAAATAGATAAATATATTTTTTAAGAAAAGAAAAGAGGCTGATTCATATTACTGATCTGATATCCAAGTTATATTCTTTTTTTTAAAAAACTGTTGATTTTATTGATAAAGATAATTGATAAAGAATGCAAGTCAAAGGTACACATCTGAAAATATCAACTTTAAATCTGATTTACTCAGTATCAATTTTAGGTGATAGATTAAGTAAAATTAATGATACAAGCCAAATGATGCCTGCATCAAATTCAATGTGCATGATGCTCTTGACAGCATCAAAGGAACTAAATTGTTTGAGGAAAACCAGCGATTATGTTTATCAAACATCTGTCACTGATGCTAAACAAATTGCAGAATCCTGTGATTTTGACACCAATTTTTTCACCCTTAAAAAGAAACATGAAAAAGGGGAAAAGATCTTCATTTGAAAATCTTATGATCAGAAACTTACATTCTTTTTTTTAACATCTTTTTTTTAACATCTTTATTGGAGTAAAATTGCTCTACAATGGTGTGTTAGCTTCTGCTGTATAACAAAGTGAATCAGCTATACGTATACATATATCCCCATATCCCCTCCCTCTTGTGTCTCCCTCCTACCCTCCCCATCCCACCCCTCTAGGCGGTCACAAAGCACCAAGCTGATCTCCCTGTGCTATGTGGCTGCTTCCCATCCATTCTATATTTGGTAGTGTACATATGTCAATGCCATTCTCTCACCTCATCCCAGCCCACTCCTCCCCCTCCCTGTGTCCTCAAGTCCACTCTCCACGTCTGCATCTTTATTCCTGTCCTGCCTCTACGTTTTTTTTTTTTTTTTTTTAGATTCCATATATATGTGTTAGCATACAGTAGTTGTTTTTCTCTTTCTGACTTACTTCACTCTGTATGACAGACTCTAGGTCCATCCACCTCACTACAAATAACTCAATTTTGTTTCTTTTTATGGCTGAGTAATATTCCATTGCATATATGTGCCACATCTTCTTTATCCATTCATCTGTCAATGGACACTTAGGTTGCTTCCATGTCCTGGCTATTGTAAATAGAGGTGCAATGAACATTGTGGTACATGACTCTTTTTGAATTATGGTTTTCTCAGGGTATATGCCCAGTAGTGGGATTGCTGTGTCATATGGTAGTTCTACTTTTAGCCTTTTAAGGAACCTCCATACTGTTTTCCATAGTGGTTGTATCAATTTACATTCCCACCAGGAGTGCAAGAGTGTTCCCTTTTCTCCACACCCTCTCCAGCACTTATTGTTTGTAGATTTTTTGATGATGGCCATTCTGACTGGTGTGAGGTGATACCTCACTGTAGTTTTGATTTGCGTTTCTCTAATGATTAGTGATGTTAAGCATCCTTTCATGGGTTTGTTGGCAATCTGTATACCTTCTTTGGAGAAATGTCTGTTTAGGTTTTCTGGCCATTTTTGGATTCGGTTGTTTGATTTTTTGATATTGAGCTGCATGAGCTGCTTGTATATTTTGGAGATTAATCCTTTGTCAGTTGCTTCATTTGCAAATATTTTCTCCCATTCTGAGGGTTGTCTTTTCGTCTTGTTTATGGTTTCCTTTGCTGTGCGAAAGCTTTTAAATTTCATTAGGTCCCATTTGTTTATTTTTGTTTTTATTTCCATTTCTCTAGGAGGTGGGTCAAAAAAGATCTTGCTGTGATTTATGTCATAGAGTGTTTTGCCTATGTTTTCCTCTAAGGGTTTTATAGTGTCTGGGCTTACATTTAGGTCTTTAATCCATTTTGAGTTTATTTTTGTGTATGGTGTTAGGAAGTGTTCTAATTTCATTCTTTTACATGTAGCTGTCCAGTTTTCCCAGCACTACTTATTGAAGAGGCTGTCTTTTCTCCATTGTATATTCTTGCCTCCTTTATCAAAGATAAGATAAGGGTTTATCTCTGGGCTTTCTATCCTGTTCCATTGATTTATATTTCTGTTTTTGTGCCAGTACCATACTGTCTTCATTACTGTAGCTTGGTAATATAGTCTGAAGTCAGGGAGCCTGATTCCTCCAGCTCCGTTTTTCTTTCTCAGTATTGCTTTGGCTATTCGAGGTCTTTTGTGTTTCCATACAAATTCAGAAAGTTACATTCTTTTTTTTTTTTTTTTTTTTTTTTTGCAGTACGCAGGCCTCTCACTGTTGTGGCCTCTCCTGCTGTGGAGCACAGGCTCTGGAGGCGCAGGCTCAGCAGCCATGGCTCACGGGCCCAGCCATTCCATGGCATGCGGGATCCTCCCAGACTGGGGCACGAACCCGTGTCCCCCGCATCGGCAGGCAGACTCCCAACCACTGCGCCACCAGGGAAGTCCAGTTACATTCTTAAGTGGAAAAAAAAAACCCACTGCAATAGGCAAATAAATAAATAAATAAAAGGAAATACAAGACATACAGCATGGAAAGGAAGGAATAAAATTCTTTCTATTTGCAGAAAAAAAAATAATGACAACACCCGATGCTGGAGAAAATGCAAAGAAGCTGGATTGCTGGTAGGAATGTAAAATGGTAATTTTAAAAGATATTTGGCAATTGCTTATAAAATTAAATTTAAGAGAGAAAAAAAATATTTCAGGAGGCCTGGTCTAAGGGGGAAAAAAGGCCTAAAAATGAGAAGTTTGAAAATCTTGACATTGCTGTGAATTTATGAATTGACATCTTCACTTTGGAACCATTTCTATTCAATCAAGCAAAAAATACTTATTAAACACCAACTTTGAGTAAAAGAGGGGATTGCAGAATTTATTTTTATCTTCATTTATTTATTTATGGCTGTATTGGGTTTTCGTTGCTGCGTGTGGGCTTTCTATAGTTGCGGTGAGCGGGGGCTACTTTTCCTTGTGGAGTACGGGCTCTAGGTGCGTGGGCTTCAGTAGTTGCGGCATGTGGGCTCAGTAGCTGTGGCACACAGGCTTAGTTGCTCCGTGGCATGTGGGATCTTTCCAGACCAGGGATCGAACCCGTGTCCCCTGCATTGGCAGGCAGATTGTTAACCACTGTGCCACCAGGGAAGTACAGAATTTATTTTTTTAAAAGCTCTTTTAATAAAACAAACAAACAAACCAGAATCTTCTGAAAACTCACCATTCCTTTGGTTTTCACATCATAGGAACTAAGTTCTATCAGTGGCCAAAAGAGAACTCTCTAGGGACTTGGTCATGAGACATTCCAAGGCAATTTCCGATGTGCACAGTCCCACGGAGTTGGTCTGAGTCATTTGGGATGCAATGGAAAAAACTCCTAACCGAACATCAGATCTGCTGCCTCTAGGCCAGCTGTGCTACCCAAGGTGACCCAGGCAAGTCGCTAACTCCCGCTTCTGTAAATTGAGGGAGCTGGCAATCTGAGTTCTGTCCTTTCCAGCTCCAGCATTACCCATCATGGTCCTTTACCATTTGTCATCAGGGATAGAACGAAGAGTTTGACTGTGGATTTCCTTGAGGCAACAACATGGAGCTCAATCAATGACTAGGAAGACAGGCCAGGAGAGGAGGAGGCCCCCAGCAGTGGGGAGTTGCCCCACCCTGCCAGCCAGGTGAGAACAGACTCTCTCTCAGGAGAGAGGTCTGAATGAGACAAGCTCCATCCACGAGTTTCCTCTTGTCCCTAACCTCATGGATGTTATACAATCCCATTTTCAGGTGTGCTCCTGGAAAATCTCTGTGCTCTATGCAGGGATGCCCATTTCCATCTTCCCAAACAAAAGAGTTTAGAATACTTCTTTTTTTTTTTTTTTCTTTTTGCGGTATGCGGGCCTCTCACTGTTGCGGCCTCTCCCGTTGCGGAGCACAGGCTCCGGATGCGCAGGCCCAGTGGCCACGGCTCACGGGCCCAGCCGCTCTGCGGCACATGGGATCCTCCCAGACCGGGGCACGAACCCGTATCCCCTGCATCGGCAGGCGGACTCTCAACCACTGCGCCACCAGGGAGGCCCTAGAATACTTCTAACTTGTGCAAATCCAAAGGGATTAGGTATTAGTCATCTTTTAAAAAATAATTTTGATTATAGCTTTCTGAAGCTTGAGTTTCTTGAACTTTCATTTACAATTCAAGCATATAAACACTGATTTTTGAGATCTGTTCAAACTGACCATAACACAGTTTAAACATCATTTCTGTAGGGGGTTTTGTCTTTGCCAACCTCATTTATTTATTGAGTCAAGAAAGTCAGAATGTAATCCCCAGCTGTCTCCCCATGCCACTTGACACCCCTGGGCCTTTGGGAAATGGTGGGTTTTGAGGGTGTTTTGTTGGTTGGTTTGTTTTGACAGCAACAGGGAATTTCATCAAATGGAGTCTTACCTTTTATCTCCAACTCAAAAACAGGCGCTCCCATGAAGAGCTCCCTTCTCAGCTTCCTGGTTCATGGCATGTCCCTAAGATGCTGCAAGGGAAACTGAGGATCAACTGGAACCCCAAGTTTCTTTTTTTTTAATTTATTTAATTTATTTTTGGCTGCATTGGGTCTTTGTTGCTGCACGCGGGCTTTTCTCTGGTTGCGGCGAGCGGGAGCTACTCTTCGTTGTGGTGTGCAGGCTTCTCATTGCAGTGGCTTCTCTTGTTGTGGAGCACGGGCTCTAGGCACGCAGGCTTCAGTAGTTGTGGCACACGGGCTCAGTAGCTATGGTTCGTGAGCTCTAGAGTGCAGGCCCAGTAGCTGTGGCACACGGACTTAGCTGTTCTGCCGCATGTGGGATCTTCCCAGACCAGGGCTCGAACCTCTGTCTCCTCCATTAGCAGGCGGATTCTTAACCACTGCGCCAGCAGGGAAGCCCCCTAAGTTTCTTTTGCTGCAGAAATAGCACTCTAACCGCTGCTACCCAGGGCTGCAGACACTCTCCTGCAGCGCCAGTCAGCCTGGTCAGCCTCTGCTTTGAGTTCGTTTAAAACAAAGTCCAGGTGCTAAGCAGCCTTGGAAAATGAGGCAAATGAAAAAGCCACCTGACACCAATGAAGAAAAAGAAAACAACAAAATTTAATTACAGTTTTAACACTTTCAATAAGTTGACAAAAGTAGGCAGCTAGCTTCCTTCCTTCCTTCCTTCCTTCCTTCCTCCCTCCCTCCCTTTTATTTTTCTTTTTAAAGCAGTTCCTTCTAAGACCAGCGATTAGACACCAGGTTTCCCGGTTTGCTTTTGAGCACTTTTCTCTTGATGCTTGCAAATAGCAGCTTCGCTGCCAAAGAATCCTCAGCATAGAAACCTTTTTACTCGTTAATTTTCTTCCGTGCCACGTCTGGCTGCCCTTTTGAGAAAAGTGAATGTATAATGTTGTGAGCAAGATCGCCCCCTACGGGCCGGAATGATCATCGCCCGTAAGCGCGGGTGTGGCATTTGGTTGGCGGCGCGACTTGGGGGATGAACACGAGCTCGCTGGCGGGCCTTCCTTGGACAACGGATGAATATAATGTTTATGTGAAAATAAATGTGAGCTCAAAACTTACCCAGTTGAGGGAAAAAAATGTTCCCATTTTTGTTGCAGCTCTCCTGGAATCCACTAAGCCTCTGGAACAATTTGTGTTTCCCCCAATGAATAATGTTTTACAAACTCATTTTGTCAAAGAGAAGCTAAAAATGTGGAATTTTATTGATTTATGAATTATTACATTTTCAAGATCGATCTAACCCATAAGTTCTTCACAAAATACGTTTGCTTTGAGGTCCATAGGAATAACTAGAACACTCATTATAAGTGGGGGGTAAGCAGTGACCAGTTTTTACCCAGCACTGCTGACACCCAGTACCGAAAAAGAATGTTCACCAGGTCCCTTGCCTCAGACTGCACAGCCTCGCAGCTCACATCATGTTCTGTTTTTCAAACATGCCCAGTGAATATCCTTCTTAGGTCCCTCTTATCACTCTGAGTGCAGGCGGCATCTGTGCAGATCAGTAGGTCATTCCTTTTCTGAAATGCGTTTTTCAAGCAAATATTTGTAATTTAGAGCACACACGTTGAAGTCAAACAGATCTGGGTTTGCATCCCAGCTCCACTACTTATACTGGCTGTGTGACCTTGGGCGAGTTGTGTAGCCTCTCTGGGCCTCAGTCACCTCACCTTTAAAATGTGGATAAGAGGGCTTCCCTCGTGGCGCAGTGGTTGGGAGTCCGCCTGCTGATGCAGGGGACACGGGTTCGTGCCCCGGTCCGGGAGGATCCTGCATGCCGTGGAGCGGCTGGGCCCGTGAGCCATGGCCGCTGAGCCTGAGCGTCCAGAGCCTGTGCTCTGCAACGGGAGAGGCCACAACTGTGAGAGGCCCGCGTACCGCAAAAAAAAAAAAAAAAAATGTGGATAAGAAATCATACCTCATATAGTTGTTGTAAAGATAAAATGAGATAATATGTGCTAACACCTTGAGGAGAGAGTTTGGCCTGTAGCAAAAATAAATGTTATTGGTATTTCTGTATGTAGATTAAATGCATTAAACTGGCTTTGCTCCCTGACTTCTGGAAGCAAGAGTATTTCCAAAAGTTTTGCCTTTTACTGATTCAGCTTTTTAGAGCCACTTCGACCCCTCGTACTGAGGCCAACAAGCCTTATGTTTCCCTGGTTTTCCAGTTCTCAGGTGAGGAAAGAAGCTGCTGCACCCCTGAAAGAGGTCACACCACGGTGTCCTTGAATTTGACACTGGCGCCAGAATCTATACAATTTTGGTTTATCTAAATAACTAGTGTTCATGAACTTTAATTGTTTTGAAACTGAAGAAGTGCCATTTGAAAATTGTTCGTGGTTTTCTATCTCTGGGATTGAGTGATCACTTTTGGAACACTTTCCTTCGCTGGGGGAAAATCACCAGGATGGGCCTTTTAGTCACACAAATATAAAAAGTTCGTGGTGGCAACCATGTGGTCATTTGTAACTGAAATACCAATGCTTTAGACCAGGATATGCTGTGGAGCCATGTGAATGGTGAAGGCAGCTACTGCCCGACTATGCGCTTACAGAGTTAGAGGGCGTTGGGCCTTAAAGATCGATTCAGACTGCACCATCTCAACATGATTTGTTCTTGAGGGACATGAGAGCCTGAGAATCACCCACAGGAGATGGGGAGCAAAAGCCGGCCCAGGCAGGAAGGATCAGGAACATCTTGGCCTCCCCTGGGGGGCACTCATAACGTCAGGTTATGAGGGCACTGGGGGACCCTGAGCTGGGGGAGGAAGGGACCTCTCTCGAGGGGAAGGGACTCTTCTTGGGCTTGATGAGGGGTACACTGTCAGAGGCTCCTGAGGCTGACCTGCCAACACAAAGGAAGCAGGCACCGAGACAGAGAGGGGGCCATGGAGAGAGAGATTCCTCGAGCCACTAAATTAGATTGTCCAGAACCAAGGTCCAAAAATCTATTAAACCAGAACCACAGTTTGGGGACCATTGTTCCAGTTCAGTGGTTGGCAACCTTGGCTGCACGTTAGAATCACTGGGGGAGCTTTTAAAAATATATATAGATGTCTAGTACATACCCCAAATAATTGAAAGCAGATGTTAAACAGACTACTAGTACTATTGGGACTATTGTACTAGTCACAGTAACCAAAAGGTGGAGACAACCCACATGTCTATTGATGGATGATGAATAAACAAACTGAGGTATATCCATGTCATGGAGTATCATTCAGCCTTAAAAAGGAAGGAAGTACTGATACAGGCTCCAACATGGATGGACCTTGAAAACATTATGCTAAGTGAAAGAAGGCAGACACGAAAGGTCTCATCTTGTGTGATTCCTTTTTATATGAAATATCCTTTTAAATGAAATATCTAGTTAAATCTATAGAGATAGAAAGTAGAGTTGTGGTTGCCAGGGGCTGGGGTAAGGGGAGAATGGGGAGTGACTGCTTAATGCACACTGGCTTTTATTCTAGGGCGATGAAGATGTTTTGGAACAAGAGGTGGTGGCTGCAAGTCACTGTGAATGTACTAAGTGCCACTTAATTGTTCACTTTAACATGGTTAATTTTATGTGATGTGCATTTCACCACAATAAAAATAAAGATATTTAAATATATATATTATATAAATGCCCAGGCCCCATCGAAGACTAATTCAACCTGAGCCTCTGGGGTGTGACCAGACACGGACATGTTTAGAAGCTCCCAGACCATTCCAGGGTGCTGCCGAGGCTGAGAAGCACATCCACAGGGTACTCACTGCTGATTTTTCAAGAGTGCAGCACTTACCTCACACCTGCTCCTGCTCCAGATCTCAAGCAGGTGTCCTCTCCTTAGGAAGATGTCTTCAAAGGTGCTTCCCCCTCCTGTTCCTTCCCCTGAATGCTCCAGGACACACAGGCTGTGCTTCTTCCCAAGCACTTCCTGCTCTCAGCTGCCAGACCGCGAGCTTCCTGGGGGCGGACACCAGGCCTTCCTTCCTGTTCAGTTTCCCCAGGGCCCAGCCCAGGGTCTGGCACGGAGGGGAGCCTCCGTGTTGAGTGAATGAGTGAGGGAGTGAGCAAAGGGAGGTGGGTGGGTGAGTGAATGAACGAACCATGGTTCACCTGTCCCTTGTGTGTCTTCCATCCGCTCAGTTTGCCCCAAGCTTTCAGAAGAGAACCTCTGAAGGCTCCTTTGGGAGCGGGACTTTCATTCCTCCCACAGGCTTATTCCAGCAAAGTTGAGTAGCTTCAGTGCTGGCAGCTGGAAGGCGTTTCAAACTTCTTAACTGTCAAGCTTCTAACGCCATTACATCCAGCCTCCTCTGCAGGTTGTAATCACCTGGACAGCATTAAAGCACTGCTCGGACTGGAGTCTCACAGCCAGCATCTGATTCAATTGGTCTGGGGGTGGGAGCAGGGTATAGAGGTTTTTTTTTTTTTTTTTTTTTTTTTTCTTTTTGCGGTATGTGGGCCTCTCACTGTTGTGGCCTCTCCCGTTGCGGAGCACAGGCTCCGGATGCGCAGGCCCAGCGGCCATGGCTCACGGGCCCAGCCGCTCCGCGGCATATGGGATCCTCCCAGACCGGGGCACGAACCCGTATCCCCTGCATCGGCAGGCGGACTCTCAACCACTTGCGCCACCAGGGAGGCCCAGGGTATAGAGGTTTTTAAAAGCCCCCAGGTGATTCTAATGTGCCAATATCACAAACTACTGTATGCCCGCTTGGGTGCAGTATTCTTGACTCATTTGGTTTCTAAAAGTCCCTAACCATTCAGAAACTGACCTGAGTTTCCCTCACCTGGAAGCAAAAGGACGTTTAGCACAAACATGGTAGATGCTTTGAATATGCTCTAGAATTTGATGCCATTTCTTTGAGTGTGATCGCCTTCAGGGTCAGATGGCCTCTGCTCCCCTGTCCACAGGCCGAAGCAGGCAGTCTCGAGGGGAGAGGGAAGGGCCTGGGCAGCAGTCAATGAGGAAAGAGTCTGGGGACTTCCCTGGCGGTCCAGTGGTTAAGACTCCGCGCTTCCACTGCAGGGGGCACGGGTTCGATCCCTGGTTGGGGAACTGAGATCCTGCATGCTGTGTGGCGCAGCCCCCCCAAAAAAAGAAAAAAAAGTTCTGTGGATATAGCCTAATGCTGTTCAAGAGAGAAATCTTTAAGGACTTGAAAAGTTGGAGGGTTATATCTTTCTTTCCTGTAAATAAAGAGAAAGAGCAAGGTGAAGCCAGTCTCACCCTGACACTCCAAGGCTTTCACATTTACATGCATCATATTATCTATTAAAATGTAGCAACAGAGCATTTCATATTTTCAGTTAAAATGAAAGTCCATATATTTGTTTTGTTGAAGAAACAAAATGCCTACACCCCTTGTTTTAATTAAATAAGCTTAAATATTGGTTGTGTTGGGTGATATCTCACCGGTAATGTTTGTTGTTTTCCTTAATACAATGTGGCAAAAATATTCACTTAAATGTTCATGACTAATTCTTAAGTTAAATATGATCCTGTTCAATGACTTCACAAATACTGGCTTCCCTTAGTTTGGATTTTTAAAAATTATTATGGTAAAGTACACATAATACAAAATTGACCATTTTAACCATTTTAAAGTGTACACTGGCATTCAATAGATTTACAAGGCTGTCAACCATCTAGTTCCAGAATTTTTTCATCACTGCCAAATCCATTAAGCAGTCATTCTCTGTTCCCTCTCTCCCCATATATTTATTGTATGATTCCATTTTAATGAAATATCCAGAATAGACAAATCCACAGAGACAGAAAGCAGATTATTGGTTGCCTGGGGCTAGAGAGGAGCTGTTGGGGAGAAATAGGGAGTGATTGTCATTGGGTATGGATTTTTTTTTTTAGTGGTCATGAAAATGTTCTAAAATTGATTACAGTGGTGAGTGCATGAATTTGTGACTATACTAAAAGCCACTGAATTTTAAACTTCAGGTGGGTGAGTTGTATGGTATGTGAATTACATCTCAATATATGTTTTAAAATAAACAACAAAACACTTAATATCTGAGCTCAGAATAAGCCTCAGAGTTGTGATAGTTACTGTTTAGAATTTTTTTAATTAAAACATTTTTTTATCAATATGCAATTGACATATAACGTTGTGTAAGTTTGAAGGGTTCAACATGTTGGTTTGACCCTTGAACAACTCGGGGGGCAGTGGCTCTGATCCCGGCCCCACCACTCCCCACTTGCAATTGAAAATCCACAAATCCAAGTATAACTTTACAGTCGGCCCTTTGTATCCATGATTCTGTCCTTGGATTCAACCAACCTCAGATCATGTAGTAAGTATTTACTGAAAAAACTCCGCATATAAGTGGACCTGCGCAGTTCAAACTCGTGTTATTCAAGGGTCACCAGTACTAAGTTTATTCTTATGCTAACGGTGGGGAGTGGATACAGTGTAGATACACTGGACAAAGGGATGATTCACACCCCGGGTGGGACGAGATTTCATCACGCTGCTCAGAATGGCGTCCAATTAAAAACTTAAGAATTGTTTATTTCCGGAATTTTCCATTTTCCAACCACGGTTGACTAAGGGTAACTGAAACTGTGGAAAGCAAAACTGCAGATAAAGGGGGGGGCAACTGTATTGTTTTCTTATTTAATCATTATTTTTATGATTAGGAAGAAAACAATTGTGTTTTTTTTAAAGATAATCCAAATGCCCAAGTAATCACCTTCTTATGCTACCTTAGATCTCCAACTTTAGACCCATACATGAATGAAAAGCAATTAATTTGGGAGTGATCCTCCTCTTGCACAAGGCCCCAGAGGAGGCTGGGGCAGGTGAGCTGGCTTCATTAACCGGCAGTTTTTTGTTTTGTTTTGTTTTTGCGGTACGCGGGCCTCTCACTGTTGTGGCCTCTCCCCTTGCGGAGCACAGGCTCCGGACGCACAGGCTCAGCGGCCATGGCTCACGGGCCCAGCCGCTCCGCGGCATGTGGGATCTTCCCGGTCCGGGGCACAAACCCGTGTCCCCTGCATTGGCAGGCGGACTCTCAACCACTGCACCACCAGGGAAGCCCTCACCAGCAGTTTTAACAGCAGGTTCTACTGCTTGTTTTCTCAGTAAATTGCTGAAATATCCCAAGAGGATGTGTAAAATTCACCTACTTTCTCGAATATTTATTTGGGGCTGTTGCTGGGACTAATGCAGTAGTTCTAGTTTGAAGTTTAATCACAGCTCAGAAATTCCGTTGCCACATATACAGAGGACCAGGATGATGTCATTGTTGCCATGTGCCTCATGAGCCGGTTAAAACTGACCTTTAAAACTTAAGCTTAGGGCTTCCCTGGTGGCGCAGTGGTTGAGAGTCCGCCTGCCGATGCAGGGAACACGGGTTCGTGCCCCGGTCCGGGAAGATCTCACATGCCGCGGAGCGGCTGGGCCCGTGAGCCATGGCCGCTAAGCCTGCGCATACGGAGCCTGTGCTCTGCAACGGGAGTGGCCACAACAGTGAGAGGCCCGCGTACCGCAAAAAAAAAAAAAAAAAAAAAAAAAACTTAAGCTTAATTATCTTTACTGTCAGAACAGGCCCGTAGGGAATATGTCTTAATGCATTCATATTTTGACAATCATTTCCTTCTTTCCTCATCATTAAAACTGATTTTCTGGGTCTGCCTCTGAATCCACATGGGGCCTCTCTGAATTGCACATTTTCCAAATCCACATTAAGGTAAAAATGCTTATGTGCACCTGCCTTCTCCCTGGAGAGGAAGGAGTGAAAGGAGATCCCAGGAAGAAGGTGACCTAATTCCTTCTCTTGGTCCCTCCATTCTCTCCTTCAGTGGGATCATCCTTCAGGAGCAAAAGAATGGGGTGGGGTGGAGAGTGTGATGATCCAAGGCACACACCCCTTCTTCCCATCTCCCTCACTCAACACAGTGATATCTTGTTTTATAAATGCTCTGGAAAATAAATTCTATATTGAAACTCACTGTGATTTGATTTAAAAAAAGTATCCTCACAAGTCGTGTGAAGCATCAGCCATGCTCCCACGTTGCATGCCCATGTGCATGGCTGCAAAGCCCACAGCCCACGGCTTCAGCTGGTCCCATGCAGATGAACACACAGAAATCTTCATTCATTCGTCCTCTGAACAAATGTCCTAGAAATTGAGGAACCAGCAGTGAACAAAAGAAAAGAGACAAGGAAACAGCCTCATGGAGCTACTTTAGGTGGGGAAGACTGAAATGAAACAAATACTCTCAGAAGGCACTCTAAAATCCCCTGGTGTCAGGTGCTGGGAGGGTGCTATGAGTGCCTATTTCTGATCTATGGGGTGGGGTGGGAGAGGGAAGGTTCAGGCAGAGTGTCCCCGAGGAAGTGACATTTAAACTAAGACCTAAACAATGGCACTCCAGATTTTCTGTATAGGGGATGATTCAGGACAGTATTCAGCTTAGTGAAAACGACAACTGCTCATGTCAGAGAAGGGGAGGTGATGGATATGTCTCCTCTAAACACCCCTTTATCACCAATACTGGACATGATGAATGAGGGAGTCAGAGGGAGAAAGTGCAAAGGCCCTGAGGTCAGTCTCCTCATGGAATAATCAGGTAAAAGATCTAAATACAAATTATCATTGTAAACAAGTGGTTCTCAAACTTTTTGGTCTCAGAAACCCTTTACTCTATAAAAATTATTGGAGAGTCCAAAGAGCTTTTGTTTATGCAGAGAATAGCTACCAAAATAAATTATTAAAAATGAAAACATTTAAAACTATTATTCAATTTTTAATTCTTTAAAAAATAATAAACCAATTACATGTTGACACAATACATTTTTTGTGAAAAATAACTATATTTTTCAGGACAAAAGACAATTAGAAGAAGAGTTGCATTATTGCACATATTTGTAAATCTCTTTCCTCTCTGTCTTAACAGAAGGCAGCTGAATTCTCATGTCTGCTTCTGCATTCAATCTGTTGCAATATTATTTTAGTTGAAGATATATGAAGAAAATTTGGCCTCCTACAGATAGGTAGTTGAAAAAGTTAGGCTATTTTAATGGCCTTTTTAGATAGTTGTAGGTATCCTTCATTGATACCATGCCAAAACTTGACAATTGATAGTTTTTCCTTAAAGGTTAGTTGCAGTGTGGAATCTGAAACCATAGCAATAAATTTTTTGTACTCTGTTGTATTGAAATTCATTGGTCTGCCTTTGAATGGATCTCTTACCCATGCATAGATTTTTTAACATCATGTTTTGGTCATCTGGAAAATATTCGTTCATTGAGTTGTGTAGATTTCCCACATGTTTTCATTATGTAAAATTTTAAAATCATGTTTGTTAATATCACCACCAATCCCATCAGAAAAATATGTAAGTGTTGGAAAGCTCTCAAGTTCATAGTGGTCAATACAATTTTTCCAAATGCTAATTTTCACTTGAAAGCTCAAATTTCATCATTGCCAACAAATATTTCAGTTGTTTTCATTGAAATGACAGTTTCACTTCATTTATTTTCAAGAAAGTGCCTGACAAATACTCAAGTCTGAATGACCATAGTTTTTAAGTCATACTTTCAAGTAAAATCGATGTTCCACAATAAATGGAGCTAGTTTGGCTGGCAACTCAATCACAAAGTGCTTTTCCTTGAGATAACCATTGTCCTTCAGTTTGCAGAAGAAATGTTTCACGCTTACTTCCTATTTCATTATGCAGAATATTTTAAAAGTATGTACTCAAAGGTCATGGTTTAATATAATTACTGATTTTAATGGCTTCATCAAAGATGTTATTAAGTGAAAATGTTTTTTTCCCCCTATGAGTGTGTGATAGGGAGGAACCAAGTCAAGTTCATTTCTAGGACTCTAAAGGCAAATGACACATACTCTCTCCCTTTGGAAATCTCACGTTTCCATGCAGATGACACACATGTCCACAAGCAATTCTCATGTGGCTCAGTGGATAAGAGCCCAGGACTTGGAGTGACAGAGACCTGGATTCAGAGCCTCAGTCTTAAGCTTTCTGAGCCTCAGTTTCCTCACCTGTAAAATGGCAATAATATTACCTACCCTCAAGTTTGTTGTGAGAATTAAATGAGCTAATAATACAATAATATGTCTCACATATTAATAGTAGCTGTTTTAAGTGGGGAAGGTGGACTTGAGTCTTAAGGATTGTATGTATATAAAATGCAGAATTTACTGGAGTCAGGGACAGGGGGTGGGGGCAGGGGGGAGGGAGACCTTCCAGGAAGAGGGTAGATGGGACCATGCCTGGGGCACTGCTGACGTGGTGAGGTTTGGTGAGCTGGGTGCTCGACAAGAGGGGGTGAAGGGGTGAGGCTCAGGGTTTGGCAGTAGCCAGATGGCAGAGGGGTTTGTGGCCATGCTGGGGTTTCTTGTCTGTGGGAGAAGAGATCTAGGCAAAGCTGCCTGGAGTAAGGTGACTGGCAACAGAATGGGGTGGTGGACTAGAGGAGGCAGGGAGGGCGCAGGACTCATAGGAGGCAGGGGTGGGGGGAGCAGCTGTGAGGAGCAGAGAAGGAGCCTGGGGAAAAGGCTGCCCTGGAGGCGACATCAAGGGCCATGCTGAGGACGTGGGCTACAGTCATGACACTCTTCTCGCTTTTTTTCCCATCTCATGCAACTGTCAGTTGAGGTATTTTTTGCCCCAAATTTCCTGTCCCTCCTCTCTGTCTCAGTAAACTCATGTGGATGAATCTAGGCTGTCTATTTCTGCAATGGGGCTGAATATCTTTTTTTTTTCCCGTTGCAGAGCACAGGCTCCAGATGCGCAGGCTCAGAGGCCATGGCTCACGGGCCCAGCCGCTCCGCGGCACGTGGGATCTTCCCGGATCGGGGCACGAACCCATATCCCCTGCATCGGCAGGCGGACTCTCAACCACTGCACCACCAGGGAAGCCCAAGGCTGAATATCTTAACTGCCAGTCTGACAGACGGATCACCAGTCTCTTCAATTGTTATTTTATAGTGAGGGACACCTGGAATCCTTCCCTATGATTAGCTGGCTGATCTTATTTATTCACATTTTATTCTAAAAAAAAGAACTTCTCATTTTAAGTCTTGCTCAGCAAGTGCTCGTTGGCCGATAAATGTTAAAGATATGATGTATTTTTTGAAGTACAATAATCTTTGTTAATAATTATTTATAACAAAATGTTTTAAAGATTAACTCTGTACCTTTGAGCTCCACAGGAGCGCCAGGACTGCAGCCTGCATCTGGTAGATGTTCCATCCTACATAACAGTAACAGGTGCTTATTCAAGAGAAGGCATACAGAAGCCCAAAGCAAAAGATGCCCACCACTCCCCACCCTCCTCACACTCTTAATCTATTCCTCCGGGGTGTGGATATGGTCTGTCACATGCTTTCTACGTCTATCTTTTCATAATGTACTTCAAACAAAAACAAAAAACAAAGCCAGAGATGAACTCACAGTTCACAGTCCGTTTTATAGCTTGCTTTTCTCCTTCAATAATAGACAACCAAGGCCTTTTGGAGGTCCCAGCATTGAGCGGCACCCTCTTCTATGCACGGGCTGAAGAGTCCTGTCCATGCAGGATTTGTTCTTAAAGGCATCGGTAGCCTTGAGCATGGCCTTCTTTACTAGAAAAAGCAGACTTCGAAGCCTCCGATGCAATCTGCAAGGGGATCCTTGGAAAAAGGGCAGCTTTTGTCCTTGAATGGTGCCAACCCGTGGCTGGATGCCATGGCCTCAGAAACTCCAAACCTCCCAGACAGCAAGAGGGTCTTGGGTGGAACCGGGCAACGGCCAGACCTACACAGAGCAGAAGGCAGAGGCAGCACATGTGGGTTTGCTGCTAGAGCAGATTCTTGCTGTAAGGGATCCCAGAGGCCCAACAAAACATGTTTAGGTCACATTTTCCATTTCCTTCAAGACTTTGGTCATTGACATTGAGAAATACAATGACAAGTTGATCTGTTCTATGTCCAGGAAAAGTTCCGCCCAGGAAAACTAATTGTTACATTGACTCAGCACAGTCAAGCAATGATGTTTCTTTAGTGCAATGGGTTACACAAAAAATCCTTTATGCTTCCATATGGAGACCTGTACAAAAACACTTTCTGCAGGATTATTAATAATTTTAAAAATTGGAAACAATTCAAACGCCCATCAGCATGAGAATGAATAAATAGAGACATTCATAGATGGAATACTTGACAGCAATTAAACTGAATAGAGTAGATCTTAAAGTTGAGTGAAAAAGCAAGCAGCAGAATATTATATGTGGTGTGAGACTGTTTTAAAAACACACAAAATGCTGTGTTTTGTTTATGGATATGTGTGTGATTTGTAGTAACATGGTAGTGATGACCTTGGGAGGGAGGGGAAGAGACTGCCCAGTTGGGCCACATCAGGGACTTCCCTGGCCCCTGTAATGTTAATTTCTTTCTTTTTTATTGTAAAAAACATAACAAAGTTTACCATCTTAACCACTTCTAAGGGTACAGCTCAGTAGTGTTGTGTTAACATATTCACAATGTTGTGAAATAGACCTCCAGAACTTTTTCCTTTTGCAAAACTGTAACTCCCCATCCCCTCTCCCCAGCTCCTGGCAGCCACCCACTTTCTGCTTAGATGAATGTGACTACTCTAGACACCTCATACAAGTGGAATCACATAGTAATTATTATTTTTTTGTGACTGGCTTATTTCACTTAACATAATGTACTCAAGTTTCATCCATGTTGTACCATGGGACAGGATTTCTTTTTAAGGCTGAATAATATTCCATAGTGTGGGGCTTCCCTGGTGGCGCAGTGGTTAAGAATCCGCCTGCCAGTGCAGGGGACACGGGTTCAAGCCCTGGTCTGGGAGGATCCCACATGCCGTGGAACAACTAAGCCCGTGCGCCACAACTACTGAGCCTGCACACCTAGAGCCCATGCTCCGCAACAACAGAAACCACCGTAATGAGAAGCCTGCGCACCACAATGAAGAGTAGCCCCCACTCGCCGCAACTAAAGAAAGCCTCTGCACAGCAACGAAGACACAACGCAGCCAAAAATAAATAAATGAATTTTAAAAATACTTAAAAAAAATAAAGCTTACTGTTTAAAAAAAAAAGGTGGTGGGCGGCTTTCAGACAGGTCTGGGTTAAAGTCTGGGCTCAAGGTGCTTATCTCCTGAGTCTGTTTCCTCATTTATAAAATGGAGATAATAAAACTCACCTGGCAGGAGTGTTTCAAGAATTAAAATAATATATGTAACCCCCAGAAAATATGTATAGCCCTGCTGTCCAATAAATGGTGATCATGATTTCATCAGTCATGATGATGGTTGGCAGACAGAGGAAGTCTTCTTAAGTCACTTGCTAAAGAGAACTTGGGCAGTCTGGGAAGATCCCACATGCTGTGGAGCAACTAAGCCCGTGCGCCACAACTACTGAGCCTGCGTGCCTGGAGCCCGTGCTCTGCAACAAGAGAAGCACCGCAAGGAGAAGCCCGCGCATCGCAACGAAGAGTAGCCCTCGCATGCCGCACCTAGAGAAAGCCCGCGCACAGCAACGAAGACCCAACAAAGCCAAATAAATAAAAAAAATAAAATAAATTTAAAAAAAGGACTTCCCTGGTGGCACAGTGGTTAAGAATCCGCCTGCCAATGCAGGGGACACGGGTTCGAGCCCTGGTCTGGGAAGATCCCACATGCTGCGGAGCAACTAAGCTCGTGCGCCACAACTACTGAGCCTGTGCTCTAAGAGAGCCCATGAGCCACAACTACTGAATCCCGCATGCCTAGAGCCCGTGCTCTGCAACAAGAGAAGCCACCACAGTGAGAAGCCCGCACACCACAACGAAGAGTAGCCCCTGCTCTCCACAACTAGAGAAAGCCTGCATGCAGCAACGAAGACCCAACGCAGCCAATAAATAAATAAATTAATTAATTAATAAAAAAAGAGAGACCTTATTAGGCAATAGTCATTTATCAGACATGTAATAAAAATTCTTAGGCATAAAAGATACTCCAAGCACAAGACCAGTGGATCAGTCAAGCTTTCTTTGGTCAGAAGCAACAGAAACTGCCTCTGATCCTTACTCAGTAAAGAAGATTGCTGGTGGGATCTGAGTTCGTTTACAGAAGATCCAGATGTCCGGGAGGAACTCTCAATGTGGCAGCCAAGACAGCAGGGCCTGCCCTTGGCCTGGCCCAGCGTCTCCAGCTGTTTTGGTCTTTCTGCCCTTTGGCTCAAGACTTGAGTTCCAGGGAGGGGAGGATCTGATGGGCCTGCGTGGGGTCACAGATCCACCCCTGGGCCTGTGAGGATACCAGGCCTGTGTGGTGTTATAGCCCCAATTCACAAAAATGAGGGGATGGCTAAAAGAGGTTCTGTGAAGTATAAAAACAGTGATGAAAAATAGAAGTGTAAATACTGTAATTCAGAAAAGGAGTGGCTGGGACCCAAGTGTGATTCGCTTCTGCTGGGATAAATGAATCTGAGAACCTTATGAGTTTGAGAAAGCAGCCAAAAATCGAAGTGAAGAAAACCAAACAACAGCAACGAAGAAATCCAAACACAAAATAGGAAGTACCACGATGACTACCTGGAAGTTACATTTTGCACTATTAGGAGTCCATGGGTCCAGTTTCTAACGTGTGGTCTGTGGTAAAGTTCAGGTCTTTTCAGTTTTGACCATCACTGCAGATTGGGTGGTCTGAGGAGCCTCTCACTGCAAAACAGCGCAGAGAACACACCCTGTGACTGATCTTTGCTCCTACAAGCTTTAGGAGAAGATTTCAAGAAAAGTGAGCTGAGGCCTGAGCTCTTAACGCAGTTACTTTAGAGGCAGGTGCTCTCAGCAGCACAGCTGTTAAAATACTTAACTGCCAGAGAGGGTGGGAAGCCAAGCCACAGTCCCTGGTAGCGGCACCCTCTGGTGGCCAGAGGCAGAAACAAACTCTCTGGAAGAAAGTGTCTCCAGTTTAGATCCAGAGGACACCCATAGATGATGAAGAAACTAACTCCCATCATTAGGAAGGCATGGGAAGGCAAGCCACTTTGTCCAAGAGTTAGCAGATAACACAGAAAACATATTTAGAGTTCCTCCACCTCTCAAATAGCAGATCCTGGAATTGTCAGATACAAAATATAGAACAGATATATATGAAATGATTAAAGAAATAAAGAATGCAAATGACAAAGATGAGGACCAACAAGGTACAATGAGAAACAGAGACCTAAAAATGGGTATGCACAGAACTAGAACAAAAAATTTCCCAATTTGTATGGAAACACAAAAGACCCCGAATAGCCAAAGCAATCTTGAGAAAGAAAAACGGAGCTGGAGGAATCAGGCTCCCTGACTTCAGACTATACTACAAAGCTACAGTAATCAAGACAGTATGGTACTGGCACAAAAACAGAAATATAGATCAATGGAACAGGATAGAAAGTCCAGAGATAAACCCACGCACATATGGTCACCTTATCTTTGATAAAGGAGGCAAGAATATACAGTGGAGAAAAGACAGCCTCTTCAATAACTGGTGCTGGGAAAACTGGACAGGTACATGTAAAAGTATGAAATTAGAACACTCCCTAACACCATACACAAAAATAAACTCAAAATGAATTAAAGACCTAAATGTAAGGCCAGACACTATCAAACTCTTAGAGGAAAACATAGGCAGAACACTCTATGACATAAATCACAGCAAGATCCTTTTTAACCCACCTCCTAGAGAAATGGAAATAAAAACAAAAATAAACAAATGGGACCTAGTGAAATTTAAAAGCTTTCGCACAGCAAAGGAAACCATAAACAAGACGAAAAGACAACCCACAGAATGGGAGAAAATATTTGCAAATGAAGCGACAGACAAAGGATTAATCTCCAAAATTTACAAGCAGCTCATGCAGCTCAATATCAAAAAATCAAACAACCTGATCCAAAAATGGGCAGAAGACCTAAATAGACATTTCTCCAAAGAAGTTATACAGATTTCCAGCAAACATATGAAAGGATGCTCAACATCACTAATCATTAGGGAAATGCAAAGCAAAACTACAATGAGGTATCATTTCAACCTGTCAGAATGGCCATCATCAAAAAATCTACAAGCAATAAGTGCTGGAGAGGGTGTGGAGAAAAGGGAGCCCTCTTGCACTGCTGGTGGGAATGTGAATTGATACAGCCACTATGGAGAACAGTATGGAGGTTCCTTAAAAAACTAAAAATAGAACTACCATATCACCCAGCAATCCCACTACTGGGCATATACCCTGAGAAAACTATATTTCAAAAAGAGACTTGTACTACAATGTTCACTGAAGCAGTATTTACAATAGCCAGGACATGGAAGCAACCTAAATGTCCATCGACAGATGAATGGATAAAGATGTGGCACATATATACAATGGAATATTACTCAGCCATAAAAAGAAACGAAATTGAGTTATTTGTAGTGAGGTGGATGGACCTAGAGTCTGTCATACAGAGTGAAGTAAGTCAGAAAGAGGAAAACAAATACCGTATGCTAACACATATATATGGAATCTAAGGGAAAAAAATGGTTCTGAAGAACGTAAGACCAGGACAGGAATAAAGATGCAGACGTAGAGAATGGACTTGAGGACACAGGGAGGGGGAAGGGTAAGCTGGGACAAAGTGAGAGAGTGGCATGGACATATATACACTACCAAACGTAAAATAGATAGCTAGTGGGAAGCAGCTGCATAGCACAGGGAGATCAACTCGGTGCTTTGTGACCACCTAGAGGGATGGGATAGGGAGGGTGGGAGGGAGGGAGATGCAAGAGGGAAGAGATATGGGAACATATATATATGTATAACTGATTCACTTTGTTATAAAGCAGAAACTAACACACCATTGTAAAGCAATTATACTCCAATAAAGATGTTAAAAAATGCGTATTCAAAAAATAAAAATGTTTCTTTGTTGAACTGAAAAAACCTCAAGAGGATGGTTGAAAAGTAAATTAGACACAGGTGAAGAGGGAATTAGTAAACTAGGATGTGTATCCACAGTAGTCACCCAGAATGCAGCACAGTGACCAAAAGATACAAATATAAACAAAGTGATAATAAGACATGTGAAGGACAGAATAAGAAAGGCTAACGTATGTCTACTTGGAGTCCCAGAAGTAAAGAATAGAGTGCCTGAAGAAGAGGCAATATTTGAAAAGATAATAGCTGAGCTCATTCCAGAATCTATAAGAAAACATAAAAACACAAAGCCAGGAAGTACAACATACGTCAAAAAGCATAAATAAAAAGAAATTCATGCTTCAACTCACCTTAGTGAAAGCATAGTACACTCAAAACAAGAAGGTCTTAAAACGGGCCAGAGAGAAAGCACAAATAATTTATAAAGAAACAACAATTAGGTTGAGGGGACCCTTCTCAAAGCAATGGAATCTAGAAAACAGGGAAAAAACACCTTCTGAGGATCGAGGGAAGTAACTCTCAACCTAGAATTGTGTGCCACCAAAACTGTTTTTCAAGAAAACAGATGTTTTCCTGAAATGCGCATTAAGAGACATTTACAGACCAGCAAAACCTGATAAATTTTTGTCATTAAGAAATCTGTACTAAAGAAACTTCTATAAGATGTTCTTTGGGGAAGAGATACAAGATGTAGATATAAAGTCTAAGATACAAAAAGGAATAGTGAGCAAATAATATAATAAATATTACTTAAATGCAAACAATCATTGAATGAAATCACAATCATAATCATAATAATTTTAAAAGTATAATGTATGGGGTTAATGAAAAAGCTAAAATATAGAATGAGAATAGCATATAAATCATAAGGGGGAGATTAAAATGGAAGCATTTTAAGGTGGTAGTATATCATGGGGGAGCTAATATAAAAATTGTTAGAGGTGATGAAGGTAAATGTGCATGGTGAGGTACTTGAGTGGTACCCTCTACAAGAATAGAAATAGAGTGTAAAAATTTCAAACCAGTAGCAAGGAAATGTGGAATAGACAAAACAAAACATAAGCCAAAAAGTCAAGAAAGAAGGGGGGAAGGCACAGAAAAAGCAGAACAAACAGATTTTTTTAAAAAGGAGGATAGTAAAAACATTCCAAATATATCAATAATCCCAATCAATATAAAAGGAGTATACATGCCGGTCAAAAAGATAGAGATTGCCAGGTTTGATTCTTCTTTTAAAAAAATCCAACAATGTACTATTTATAAGGGATATATGCGAAGCATAAGGTTACAGAAAGTTTGAAAGTAAAAAAGTAAAAGAATGGAAAAAGAAACATCAACAGATAAAAAGCAGGCATAGTTATACTCATGTCAGGTAAGATAAACTTTAAGATTAAAGGTATTATTAGGGATAGAGATCATAAATATAGTCAAACATATTATTCATGAATTCTATATTTGCAAATTTACCTACTCATTGATCTTTATTTTAACCCTAAAATAAATACTTGCAGTGCTTTACAGTCATTTTCAGGCAGGCACAGAATAACAAAAAATGAGTCCCTCAACACACACATTCCCAGCTGAGGCTGAACAAGGTCATGCTCTGCCCTCCTGTTTTAGCTCATACTGTAAACAAGTATCCTTTTTGTTGTCTATTTAGTGCCGTGGTTTTTGTATTTTTGTTGGTGATTTTGCTGTTTAAAATGGTCCCCAAGCATAATGCTGGTGTCTAGTGTTCCTCTTGCAAGAAGGCTGTGGTGTGCCTTATTGAGAAAATGCACGGATTAGATAAGCTTCATTCAGGCATGAGTTATAGTGCTGTTGGCCACAAGTTCAATGTGGCCACAAGTTCAATGTTAATGAATAAACAATATATGTTAAATAAGGTGCCTTTAGACAGAAGCACACATAAAACAAAATTACGTATTGATTAGTTGATGAAAATGTTATAACGAGAGATTCGCAGGAACCTAGCCTTATATTTCCCCTAAGAGCAATGGTTTAATATTCATTAATTCAGTGTTTACCGCAACTTTACAGACTATAGCTACAGAGAATAATGATAGAGAACTGTAGTTCAATTCACCAGGAAAATATGACAATTCTAAATGTGTATATCTAATAAAATAGCCTCAAAACGTATAAAGCAAAAACTGCTATAACTATAGGAAGAAATTGATAAAGTCACCATAACTGGAGGCACCTTTCTTAATTATTGATAGGTCAAGCAGACAGAAAATCAGAGATACAAAGGCTTTGAAGAGAGCAATCAACAAGCTGAAGGTGAATCGATGGGTATAGACAGTTTACATTTTCCTCAAACAAACATGGAACAGTTAAAAAGTTTCTTACTATATACTAGGCCACAGAGCAAGCCTCAGAGGTTTTGAAGAATCATTATTACACAGATATTCTCCAACCAATTGGGTTAGAAGTGGATAGTAAAAGTTAAATAAAACTAGTCATACATTTGGAAATTTAAAAACACACTTGGGTTTCCCTAGTGGTGCAGTGGTTAAGAATCTGCCTGCCAATGCAGGGGACACAGGTTTGAGCCCTGGTCCGGGAAGATCCCACATACTGCGGAGCAACTGAGCCTGTGCGCCACAGCTACTGAGCCTGCGCTCTAGAGCCTGCACTCTAGAGCCTGCGAGCCACAACTACTGAAGCCCGCGCACCTAGAGCCCATGTTCTAGCAACAAGAGAAGCCACGGCAATGAGAAGTCCACGCACCGCAACAAGGAGTAGCCCCTGCTCACTGTAACTAGAGAAAGCCCGCAAGTAACAACAAAGACCCAACGCAGCCAAAGATATATAAATAAAATACATTAAAAAACCCCACACTTCTAAGTAATTCAAGAGTCAAAAAAGAATCATAATGGAAATGTAAAAATACTTAGAGATGAATGATAAGGAAAGCACAAGGTATCAAAACTTAAAACTTAAGAGATGCTAAGAAAGTAGAACTTAAAGGGAAATACGAAGTCATAAATGCTTATTTTAGAGAAGAGGGCAAAAAATTCATGAGCTGAATGTCCAGCCTGAAATTTTAGAAAAAGAAAACAAAATAAACCTAAAGAAGGTAGAAGAAAACAAATAATAAGTCTAAGGGTAGAGAATAATAAGCTAGAAAACAAATATACAAAGTAATAAACCAGTGCTAGTACTAAAAAAGATGTTAGCAATAAGCTAAAAAACAAAGATACAAAGATACCAAAAAAAACCCTAAAAAACTCCAAAAACAAAAGACAAAGAGATCAACAAAGACAAAAATTTAGTCTGAAAACACAGGTAAACTGGAACTCTGGAGAAACTGATAAAGAATAGACAGAGGTATGAATAAACAATATTAGGACTGAAAAAAGAATGTTAACTTTTACAATAGAGATTTTAAAAGATAGTGAGTACTATAGTCCTTATGCCAATAATTTGAAAACTAACAAAATGGAAAAGTTCCTAGAAAAACATAACTTATCAAAGCTATGTCAAGATGTATAGTCCTAGGAGCACTAAAAAAATTAATCAGCTTTAAAAATTTCCCTGCAAACACCAGACCGAGGTAGTTTTCAAACGAGTTCTGCAAAATTTCAGAGAACAGACTATTTCTATCTCCCAACTAATTCCACAGGGCTTTAAAACTGATACAACAACAAGAAAGGAAAATTATAAGCCAATCTAACTCTCAAACACAGATGCCAAAAGTCCTATATAAAACATTAGTAAATAGTGTATAAAAAGATAACATTAATCCTTGAAATTCAAGAGTGGTTTAATTTGAGAAATTCTGTACATTTTATTAATCACACTAACCAATTCAAGAAGAAAAACCATATGATTATCTTATTTGACACCAAAAAATTATTTGACAAAATTCAATCTCAGATTTTGATTAAAACAAAACAAAACCTAGAAATAAAAGGGGAGTTCCTTAACCTAATTAAGTAAATCTATTTAGCAATCTATTATCATATATTATTCAAAATGAGGATGTGTTAGAAACCTTCCCTTTGACTAAGACAAGGATGCCCGCTATTACTGATCCTATTCAATTTTGTACTGGAGGTCTTAGGCTGTAAGACAAGAAGTGAAAGGCAAAACAACTGTAAAGGGAGAAACAAAACTGTCATTATTTGCAGATGATATAATTCTTTACATGGAAAATCCGAAAGAATCTAAAGGTAAATTATTAGAAATAATGATGGTTTAGAGGGAAATGGTTAAAAAGAATAATAAAAGAAGACATCATTTAATTGCAACCAAAAAGTGTAAGATACCTAGGAATAAATTCTATCAAAAGATGTGCAAGACCTTTTTGCAGACAATCATAAAATTGTACCTAAAAATCTTAAAGGAGATCTAATTAGATTGAGTGATACATTGTGCTCATGGATAAGAAGACTCAATATTGTAAAGATGTTATATTAGCCACAGGTTGATCTATTGATGGAATGCAATTCTAATCCAAATCTTAGAAGGTGTTTTTTGTTTTCGTTTTTGCTTTTTTGTGTGTGTGGAAGTTGCCAAGTTGATTCTAAGAAGTACATTTGAACATTTACAGTTAGGGCTCTTTTGCCTTGTTTAAGAAACCCTTCTGTAGGTCAACATCAGAGATCTATTCTACTATATCATCTTCTCAAATCTTTCGAGTTTTGTCCTTCACACGTAAGTCCTTAGTCTGTCTGGAATTTTTTTGTGCATGTTATAGATTCACTTTTTTTCACATGGATACTCAGTTGTGCCAGCGTTAGAGCCAAGAAAAAAAAAAGCCAAGAATAGTCAGGACATTCCTAAAGGAAAAGAATTAGGTGAGAGCGCTTGCCTTACTAGATATAGGGCTTGTACAAAGCTATATGTATAGCTTTGTACAAAAATATATAATATATATTTTTTTGGCCACGCCGCGAGGCTTGCAGGATCTTAGTTCCCTGACCAGTGATCGAACCCAGGTCCTCGGCAGTGAGAGCTCAGAGTCCCAACCACTGAACCGCCAGGGAATTCCCTATAATATTTCAACACTATAACACTGTAACATGATATAATACTATAATAAAATTGTGTGGAATTGACACAGGGGTATAGAAAAAATGACCAGTGTAACAAAAGAGAGAGCTCAGAAACAGACCCAGGCACAAATGAAACGCTGATATATGTCTGAGGTCACATTGGAGACCTGTGGAGAAATAATGCTGGCACAACTGAGTATCCATGTGAGAAAAAGTGAATCTATAACATGCACAAAAAAATTCCAGACAGACTGAGGACTTACGTGTGAAGAACAAAACTCGAAAGATTTGAGGGCTTCCCTGGTGGCGCAGTGGTTGAGAGTCCGCCTGCCGATGCAGGGGACACGGGTTCGTGCCCCGATCCCGGAAGATCCCACATGCCGCGGAGCGGCTGGGCCCGCGAGCCATGGCCGCGGAGCCTGTGTGTCCGGAGCCTGTGCTCCGCAACGGGAGAGGCCACAGCAGTGAGAGGCCCGCGTACAGCAAAAAAAAAAAAAAAAAAAAAAAAAAGATTTGAGATGATATAGTAGAATAGATCTCTGATGTTGACCTACGGAAGGGTTTCTTAAACAAGACAAAAGAGCCCTAACTGTAAATGTTCATATATTTGACTTTATTAAAACTAAAATTGAGACCTCTGTTTATTCAAAACACCATAAAGAAATCAAAAGTGAAAACAAAGGCCACAACTGGTAGAAGATATTCACCATACAGTGAACAATATTCAGAATGTATTAAGAAATCTTACATAGCAATAAGAACCCAACAGAAGGCAACCCAACAGAAAAAAAAGGGCAGAAGACACAAGTATTAACTTGTAGAGACAATAAACATGTGGGAAGGTATCCTCAACATTATAATTAGGGAAGTGCAAATTAGCAATGAGATATCATTTATACCTATTGGATTGGCCAAAAATTAAGGCTGACAGTGGCAAGTGTTGGAAAGGACATGGATCAGCAGGGACCCATATACGTTGCTTGTATGAGTATAAATTGGTACAACCACCCTGGAAAACAGTCTAGCATTGTCTTCAAAAAACAGGTATATCCTAACATATCCTCTGACCTAGCAACCCTACGTCCAGTATACACAGCCTAGAGAAATTCTTGCCCATGTACTCAATATATACTTTAAGCATATATACACATGGATAAACTTATTATAAAACAAAGAACAAGAGAATGAGAGAGAGGGCAAATACAAGATAATGGTAATGTCCTAGCTCTTGTGTTGTATGGTAAGTTTGACTTAAAGAAACATATCTGTTAATTGTTCCTTTTAAATTAAATGACTTAAAATTGAAAGTTTTCATTAGGGAAATTTACACTGACACAGCTACATGTGGTACAAATGTTCATTATCAGCCTGTTTCAAAGATTGTTGATTGGGTAATTTGATTTTCAGGAGCCAGTGGCTAATGAAATGCACTTCATTTTGATAAAAATTGAAAAAGTCTTGCATACAAGTTCTTTATTTAGGGGTTAAGGACATGGTAAACCTGATATTCTATTCTAAACCTTTTTAGGAAGATTTAAAACATTCTGTGGATGATCTCTTTCATGAAAAACTTGCAAGTCCAATACAGATATCTGAAAATAAAATTTCCAAATCATGGCATGACACCATTAAAATATTTTTGTCATTTTCAAACAAGCACAATGACCTCTTTTGTATATAAGTTATAGATTTTTTTTCTGGAATGAGGGCATTATAATGCTTTCTTGAATTTAAAATTCTTGCTTTTTTTTTTCCTAAGCAGAAAAGATATCTAAATGGCAAAAGCCTGATTCAAAGTTATGCTCTTCATAGAAGACATCATACCATGATTGAGAAGGCTTCAGTGAGCGACATTAATGAAAAATAACTCAAAAAGAAGGCAGCATCAGCTAGCGACACAATTCCTGTTCAAGAGACTTTGTAGGATATTGTCTCAGTATAGTAGAAAAATCACCCCAAGCAGGTGAGCAATGACTATGACATATTTGACTATGACTAGATATTTTGCTTAACAATTCAACAAACCAAGGATGAGTAGGAAGCAATGCTTTGAAAATAGGTGGTACATAAATGAAGAAATGCTTGATATTTTTTGTCCTGTTAATTTCACAAGAGATTTCTGAAGTGTGGTAAAGCTCTTATTGGCATGTCTAAAAAACATTTTCCAAAGCTTCAATGGGACATGAAGAAATATTTTCCAGAGGGAAAAGAAACAAAGCAGACTAGAAATCCAACCATCACTATCTCTCAGAATCAAACTTTCAACTTTCCAGAAGAAAATTTCAACTCCCCAGGTTTTGAGCATGGTGGGCTGGCCCCTGAGCACCAGAGAACAGTCATCAGTGAAAAAACTCTCTCTGTGATTTTAGAGTCCACGTTCAATCTGAATACACTGAACTGAATATCTGATGGAGCCCCCAGAACAGGCTGCGATTTCAGACGTCCTTTGAGAGTTAGGATTTTCTAACTTAATGTAAATAAAGAGTAAAAATAGAAAGTGACAGGTTGAAAAACTACATATGTTTCATGCTGTCACTGTCCTGGATATGGAGCCCTTGGTGTAAGATTGAAAATGAATTTCCTCTCAAAGATATAAAATAAAAATTTTATTATTATTAACCTTAAAGAATTAAATAATTATTTAAAACGTTGTGATGAATTTTTTTTTTAATTTACCTAAAGTTGGCAGTCTGTAGTAAGTGGCCCAGAGAGGATGAAAATTTGAGGCCCACTGTCTATAAGGTCCGCTGGGCCCCTGCAGGATTCTGAGCCTTTCTTATCGTGGGTTATGCTACATCCTTCCTGTGAGGAGACAGAGTGTTTCTGGTGGTTTGCGCGTGACCTCTTTTCATGAAGAAATTTAAAGAGGAATCTGGAGAGAGTCAGGGTCTTGGGCACTAACCTCAGCATCTCCATTCTTAAAGAGCAGACTTTGACTTTGCCCCGATCACTGTTGCTACTTCCGTCCCCTATAACGGTAGCACGTGGTCCAGGCTGAGAAATGCAGACTTGGAGATCGTTGACCCTGGAGTTGGAAGGATCTGGGTTGGAATCCTGCCCATGTTTTCCAGGTGTTCGGCTTTAGGGAAGTGACTTTCCCACCCTGAGGCACTGTGTTTCCATCTGGAAACTTGGGTAATTCCCTCAACCTGGCACGGTGATTGTGAGTCCTGAATGAGAAAACGTGAAAGCTCTTTGAGACCTGCAATGTAGAGCATACTGAAGGATCAACAGCTTCCATCTCTCCCACTGCCCAAAATCTTACCGATTTCATTCTCCCAGCAGAAGCCAAGCCCTGCTCGGTGCTGGAGGTGATAGAGGCTGGCGAGGCACACACGGGATGGGCGTCAGGGAAACCGTGAGGGGAAGGAGATAGCGGCTCCTCTCTAGTCAGGCTTCGCTCTCTATCCAACCATCCTTCCCCCATCAGCCATTCATCTGTCTGTCCAATGAGTGCCATTTACACACCTGCGCCAGCAGCCTGCAAGCCCTCTGGTTCCGTAGAGTTACATCTCACCACAACGTTCTCGACACTTTCCTAAAGTCCTGGCATTTGTGCTGAAGCCAGAGCTGTTCGTAGCGGCCAGAGTGCAGATCCATCTGGCCCGGTGGTCTGGCAGGGCCCTTCTGGTAGCTCCACGTGGACCCACAAGCTGTGGGAGCTAAAGAAAACTGGGCTGAGCCTCCAGGAAACCACAGAGGGAGTGTAAGAAATATTGTCAGGGATTGGAAAAACCAAACCCACCCAAGTCATGGGCTTCCCCCATCCAGTCAGACAGACTCATGTAGACACAGGGCAGGTGCTAAGGAGGCAGACAGACCACGGCCACAACTGGACCGGACTCTGTGATCTAGCCAAAGGGATGCCATCTCAGCCAGACTCGGGGAGAGGCAGGCTTCCAGAATAGCCCTGCCAAGTTTAGGAAACAGGCAGGCTTTTCATCTGGCTCCTCCTGCGTCCCCATGTCCAGACGTTTGCTTGGTGACACCATGGTAACTATGATGCCACAATGGAACATTCTTCCCAAGTGGGTAGCAGGAATCCCTCTGTTGAGCTCTGCGGTGTAAGGTCAGGGTGAGTTCATTTCTCCTTTAGCAGGAGCAGTTCAGGGAAGAACTCTGAGAACCATCCTGACGACAAGAAACACTTGGTGTCATGAGCAGAACATGGTGACTGAGGACGGCATGCACCGGTTCCTTGGGCTCTTGTGCATTGTCTGAGGTGAGGGTAGGCCTGGTGGTGGGGCTGATGGAGAAGCACGTCTGGGCTTTGAATTCCAGCTCCACCACTTGGCAGCTGTGTGACCTTGGGTGGGATTCTCAATGTCTCTGAGTATCAGTTTCTGAATCTGTAAAATGGGAATGATGACAGTGTCCACCTCACAGGGTGATTGTGTGAATGAACTGAGTGACATGCTGGGGCAGTTACTATGTAAAAGGATGAGCTGTCACCAATTAGAAGAAATTCCAGTAGAGTTTAGTAGGAGGGGCAAAATCAGGGTAGGCTTTCACGGAACACCTGCTTTTTGCTTTCAGCAGCATTTTACGGCTACAGAGTTAAGGCTAGGGTTGAATTCCACGAGTCAAAAGATGACCCTGGGCTCCCCTGGTGGCGCAGTGGTTGAGAGTCCGCCTGCCGATGCAGGGGACACGGGTTCGTGCCCCGGTCCGGGAGGATCCCACATGCCGCGGAGTGGCTGGGCCCGTGAGCCATGGCCACTGAGCCTGCGCGTCCGGAGCCTGTGCTCCGCAATGGGAGAGGCCACAATAGTGAGAGGCCCTCGTACCGGAAAAAAAAAAAAAAAAGATGACCCTTTTCTGAGACCCAGCTCTGTGGGAAAGCCGGAGACCCTGGATTGCGGATTGTGGAGAAAAGTGACCAGCGTGGCCACCTTCTCTCACTGGGCTGTCTTATGCATTGCTGGCTGAAGAGCGGGGTTGGGCAGCTGGTCCCTGCCTCTTTACGGCACGGACCCAAAAAATAGGGATGTGACAGGTCTGTTTCCCACGTCTTGGAAGTTTTGTCAGTGGTAAGGAAAGGAGGCAGGGACTCTGACGCCGGGGGGAAATCACCACCTCGGGGAGGAGAGGCCTTACAGACATCATCTTGCTAACAACCAGCTCTTGTCACTGTTTCAGCAAAGACTCCAAGTGTCAACTCATAGAGATGTTTGATCACATGACGCCCTAGCGTGGAGAGGTCTGCTGTGGTCCTTTAAAGACTATACTGAATGTTCAGTCAATTTCATGCGTTTGGCTGTTCTGTGTTCACAGCTGCCCATGGTGTCTGCTGTGGCTCGCTCTGGGGATGGCAGCGATGAGAGGGACGCTCTTGGTGCTGTTCTACATCTCCCATGCTTCTGCCAGTGAGTGTGCTTCTCTCTTCCTTCCCAGCTTTAGCGGATTGTGTGACATGGCAGGGGGAATCATCCCGGAAGAGGAAATGGTCCTTAATGTCCAGAGAGGGACTCAGGGTGTAGGTGACTCAGGGCATTTTGCTCTGGGCAGCTTGCATTGGTGGTGGGAACCAGGGAGAAAGTGGGACGTGGGGCGTGGACGTAGGAAACTGTGGCTTCAGTAGCCTGATGTCAGGCCTAGTCCTTGGTGAGAGTACGGTTAGGGAGACAAGCCTTAGGCTATGGAGAGGCCCCCTGCGCAGAGGGGCTTGGTATGAGGCCTGCCTCCCCTCTCACAGCCCTGCCCTGCTCTTCCGGGGGCACATTCCCTGCGTCCGTCAGGTGGTGGACATCCTTCCTGAGCTGGGGTGGGGGCCCGAGGTGCGTCTTATGCACTTGGGAACCGGGCCTTCCCTGTGTTTCTACTTCAGTATTGTTCTGATGAAGCCCTTTATCCTTAAAACTCATTGTTACCTCTAAACTGACCCCCAATGGCAGGGCCCGGCCCGAGAACAGGGAGGTGCCTGAGAGGCTGCCTGGCCTCAGTTGGCAGAAGTGGCAGCTGCAGTCCCCTCCCTGACCCCCAGGTTGTCCAGGACTAAAATTCCGGCCTGGAAAAGGGAGATTGAGGGGGGCACCTGACTACAGCAGGCTCTGACACACCTTCTGCCACCCCAGCTGGCTCTCTCCTGTCTTCCTGGAGTTAGATGGGGGACAGGAGAGGCTTCCCGTGCACGCACACACACATACACACGCCAAGAGGACTGCCCCACTTTCCAGGCCTCCTCCATCTCCTTGCAGCCCAAGGAGACAAAACACAGACAGGGCCTCTCTCCTCTCTTAAAAAGCCTCAGGCAAGGGACCCGGGGCAAACATTTCATCTCTGAGGCAGACTTCCTCATTATATCCTGGCTGTTCAAGAGTTTTATAAGGACAAATGAATCAGCCAGCTAGAGCTTTGAAAAAGCAAAAGTCATCACAAACCTGTAGGTTCTTCGTGGGTTAGGAAGAGTTGGTTAGTGCCTCGTTCACCACAGATTGCCAATGTCCTGTGAAAAAGACCGGAATTTTGTCTTTGGTGATCCTGAAGCACTTGGTGGCCTTACAGACATCATCTTGCTAACAACCAGCTCTTGTCACTGTTTCAGCAAAGACTCCAAGTGTCAACTCATAGAGATGTTTGATCACATGACGCCCTAGCATGGAGAGGTCTGCTGTGGTCCTTTAAAGACTATACTGAATGTTCAGTCAATTTCAGCATCATGGTTTGGAAACTCTCTGTCATTGATGCTCACCTCAGAGGGTCACCTCCTGGGGGAAGCCCTCCCAGACTTCATGTTCTGGGTAGAATCCGTGCCCCCTCCTCTGTATACTCCGGGCACTGTCCCTTGTGTCACAAGTCTCTCTGAATGCTGTCACTCTCCAATGTGTCTGTCTCCCTTGTGCACTGTGACCTCCCCTGGGGTGGGGACAGGATCCTGAAATCCTTCCCTACCAGCCCAGCCCCTAACTCAGCAGGGCTGCGTGTGCGGTTGGATGAATGGCTGAAAAAGAAGCCACCAATGACCTGACTTTTTCAGCTGGTGCTACCCACCATGTGACATACAGAACCCAGGGCCACCAATTTAGAAAAAAGCACTGGGTACTCATGCAGTGGCTACCAGAGCAGTGGTTTACATGGGGAAAAGATGGAATTGTCCACTGGGCTTAGCATTATCAGTCATGGGGACACAACACCCCTCTTGTGAGAGGCATGTGTTACCCCACCTCTCATAAAAGGAAACTGAGGCCCAGACAGAGGAGTGCCTCTCCCCAAGTCTCAACACATAGGGGCCAACTAGACATGGGACACTGTGTCCAGGGACTTCCTGAAACACTAGTGGTTCTCAACCCCAAGTACACATTCGAATCTATCCTGGGGAGCTTTTGGAAAACATCAATGCCCAGGCCTCATCTCCAGGGGTCTGGGTGGGGCCGGGCAGCAGGCAGATGAAATGTTCAGTCAGCTTGAGAATCCCTATACTCCACTCTGCATAGGCGAGGATGAGATGGGCACCCTTGGTCCACTAAGGAGGCCGGGCACGGGGACTCATCGGGACAGGGCACGTGGACTAGGGAGGGAGACCCACCAAGGGTCTTTTATGGGGAAGAAGACCCACTAGGAAAATAAACGTGGGTGGTAGAGTTAGTGGTGACCAAGATAGAGAGCCAGAAAAAGTGGGGAACCAGCAGAAGTGCGAGCGGGTCCTGGGGTCTGGTGCGGTGGCGGCAGACCCAGGCCTCCAGCTCCTTGCCCCAGCAGTGAGGCCCCTGCACAACCCCCTGCAGCTTGCGGCATCCAGAAAAGCAACATTGTGGAAACTTCCGAGGAGGGTTTGGTCGAAGACGAGGAGTTCCCGTGGGTGGTGTCGCTGCAGGATGTCCAGTACACCCACCTGGCTTTCGGCAGCATCCTCAGTGAGTTCTGGATCCTCAGCATCGCATCCGCCTTTCAAAACAGGCCAGTACCCCTCCTTTGGAGTCTACGTGGCTCACCGAGGCGGAGTTGGGGGGTTCTGTTTCCTGCTCAGCTTGGGGAGTCCTGGAAGGTGGATGCCCAGTGACAAGGCAACAGGGCTTTTTACCAGCGCAGTGCTCGCTGTGAGTTTGGGGCTCCTGAAGTCACCAGTTGCCAAGGTTGGCGCAGTCTGTGTCTCCTCTGCTGTGAGGACTGCCAGCTGCACAACTGCAAAGTGAAATGATTGTTTCTCCATCTTCTACAGGAAGGATATTTGTTCCCATTTTATTACAATCACAAAGGCACTCTTTTTTTTTTAGACACTTTTTAAAAAAATTTTTTTAAACATCTGTATTGGAGAGGCACTGACTCTTGATACTAAAGGTCCCTATTGCTTATCTTGTTAAGTGAATTGATAGGAGCCCTTACCTTAACACACTTACCTCAGGCCTTAACAATGTGACTGCCACAAATACATGCACGTAGAGAAAACGCTTGAAGGAAATACGCAAACACTTGAAGAGTGCCCATCTCTGGATGCTCAGAATGCATGTGATTTATTTTCTTCTTTGAACTTCTCTGTATTCTCCAAATTTTTTACAATAAATGGGCATTCTCTTAAACCAGAAAAAGAAAAAAAGCCTATACATGCTATTAAAGGAATAACTTTTTTTGGTAAAACATCTCACTTTCTGACCCAATGATTTCACTTTTGGGCATCAACATTAAGGAAATAATTTCAACCACTGGAAAAGTTTTATGCACAAAGTTGTTCATAGGATGATTAATTACACACAAAACACTGGAAGTGTAATGTCTGATTATCATGGATAAGTAAATTATGCTATAGTTACTATTTTATAGTTTATAATATATTATATATGATACATAGTATATAACTTCTATATATAATTACATATAGATCTATCTACTCAATATATTATATAGATATATATTATATGTGATATACACTATATATAGTATATATTATACAGTATATAATATATACTATATATAGTATACATACTATATTATTTTATAATTTATAATTATAATTTTTAAATATATAGTATATTATATAATTTATAGTATATATACTATATATTATATACTATTTATACATTATATATTATATATACACATATAGAGTATGGGGGGAGAGAATATAATTACTATAACTGGCCAAATACATTATAGTGTAAACCCTTGATGAGATATTGTGCAATTGCTGAATTTTTTTTAATTGTTGAATTTTGTAACATATGATTTGTATTTTTTAATTAAAAATACATGTATTTAAATGAAAATACATGTAATACTGTGATGTTCATGAGGAATCAAAGGGTGTGTAATGAAAATCAGCTCCTCCCCTTCCCTGCCCTTCAGTCATCATTTCCCTCCCTTGAGCCATTTCTGTTACCAGTTTCTTGGGTGTTCTTCCTGAAACACTCCATGCACTCATGGGTATCTATATACCTATAGGTCTATCTATATTGACTCTTATATCTATTGACAGAGAGAGAATTTTCTTTCTCCCCTGTATTAATCTGCTGGGGCTGCCACAATGAAATACTACAGACAGGGTGGCTTAGACAATAGAAATTTATTTCTTACCGTTCCAGAGGCCTGGAAGTCCAAGATCAAGGTGTCAGCAGGGTTGGTTTCTCCCAAGGACTCACTCCTTGGCGTGTGGACGGCCACCTTCTCCTTGTGCTCTCCCATGGCCTTTCCTCTGTGTGCACACGTTCTTGCTGTCTCTTCTTCTTATAAGGACACCAGCCCTGTTGGATTAGGGCCCCACCCTATGGACTCATTTAACCTTAACTACCTCCTTAAAGGCCCTATCTCCAAACACATTCGCACTGGGGGTTAGGGCTTCACGTATGAATATGGGGGGACACAATTCAGTCCATAACACCCACCAATACAACTAGTAACACACCATATACATTATTCCACTCTTAGCTTTTTTCACTCTGTCATGAATGTTGGGTGATCCTTTCCTATCGATACATAGAAAGTTACCTCATTTTATGCATCAGTTAGCTGCCCAGTATCCCATATGGATGTACCATAACTACACAGTCCTCTAATAATGGAAATTTGGGTTGTTTCCAATCTTTCACTAGTAGCAAAAAATGCTGCAGTAGATATACTTATACACACATTATTTCACATACATGGAAGTATATTGTTGCACGAATAAACTAAGAGTGGAAAAACTGGACTAAATCTTGATAGCTGTTGCCAACCAGCCCTCCAGAGAGGTTCTGTTTTCTATGTAATGTTTTCATTACTGCTATTTTCTATCTGGTCTGCTGTTTTGGTTTTGATTTCCTCTCTGACTCTGGGTTTTATTAAAGACCATTTAAAAATATCCAGGTAATAGGGTGATTGTTTTGTATTTTAACATGATTTAAGTTTGAGTTAGACTGCATGGTGATCTATTAAGGAATTTGTTGATGTTATCTTTGTGGTCTACTATGTGGTCCATATGAATATTTCCCACAAGAGCTCATTTTCTGTCCTTGGAGTACAATTTAATATATAAAATTAGGGCAGGGAGTCTACTTGATCTATCCTAGGCTGACTGAGGTGAATTACAAATTTCTGGCTTTTCCTCCTCCTATTTCCTGGAATTTAATTCATGAACATTTTATCACTTGCTGCAGATATTTATAAATGAACTCTTCACTGTAGACTGAATTCCTTATCATCATGAAAAGCCTTTCTTTGTCTTGTTGCATGCTCTTCTGCTCTGGTGTTCAGAATGAAGCTCCTGCTTTTTGTTTTTATTTTAGACTGTTCTGTTTTTATTGCTTGCTGTTTTTCTTTTCATTATATGGCTTTGTTTTGTATGTCTCTTCTGACAAATTTGGAAAGTTTGAACTTGTATTCTCGTGGTCATCTTAGAATTATAATTTCATGGAAGACACACAAATCTTCTGTTTCTCTCTGGATAGTCCTCTCTAGATTCTACTGTGGCTGATGCCAGAATTCCTGTCTTTTCACTTCTTCCCTCGTTCTTCATGACCACCCAATTTTAGTAGGTTATTTATGTACTTTAATGTTTACCTTGATTCATATATATATTTGTACACCCTTGTTATTTCATATAATAGCTATAAATAAATAATAATTTAGATTCCCATAAAAGATGAGAAAATTGGTGTATATACCTACCTCTGCTGGTTTACATCACTACTCCAATCCATAACTTTAAGTTTCTCTTTTGTTTTAATTTTAGACCCATATTATAATGAATTCCACACTTACTGACCGTCGCTTTGCTGGATTTTTTCCATTCAACACTAGAATTGGCTAAAATTTGTCTTCAAGTAGTTTCTTTTCTTTTCTTTTTTTTTTTTTTTTTTTTTGGCCATGTTGCACAGCATGTGGGATCTTAGTTCCCCGACCAGGAATTGAACGTGTGCCCCCTACAGTGGAAGTGCAGAGTCCTAACTACTGGACCACCAGGGAAGTCCCTCCAAGTAGTTTCTTAAAGAGCTCCCAAGAACCATATTTCCTCGAGTTTTACATATTCAGAAATGTTGTGCTGCCCTTAAATCTGAACGACCACTTAAGTGTAGAATTCATGGATCATGCCTGCTTCCATTTGAAGACTTAACAGGCATTCTCACCCCCACCGCACCTCAGCTTCTGGTATTATATCTTGCTGTGGAGAAGTCTGAAGCCATTCTGAGTTTTTCCTCTGTAGGTGGGAAATCACACATCCTAGTATTCCCCAGGAGAGGCCTGGCTTACACCTGTTATCCTATTGTTAGCATCCCCTTTCACTCTCACAAGTTCCCCAGCTTAGACAATAAATTAGAGGACAAACTTAAGATGACTTAATCTGTTTTGTGTGGATGCCCAAGGATTCCTTCTTTGTCACTGAAGTCCAGCAACTTTACCAGCCATGCTGGATCTCTCCCATTTGCCCCTCCAGACCCAATCTCTACTCTTTTCCATTCTGCTGGGTGCCAGGAGGCTGACCTGTGTGGGTTACACCAATGGGCGCTCTTGCCTTCTGGGTTCCAGTTGGGTTTGGCCAAAGGGAGCACTGGTAAGAGATCAGAGGGAGGAAGGAAGTGAGGTCAGGTATTCCCCTGACAGGTACTGAAGACTGGATGCCTCCTCCAGCCAAGGGACCCACTCCCCATAGCTCTGTCTGACCACTCCCTCCCACCAACACCCTATTGTTACCTCAGCAGAAAGCTGCATATGCCACCCGGAACCCAGCATACTGCACTAGTCTCTGTGATTTCCCTATGTCCTGCGAGACCTTTGTAAAGAGTCCCTTTATTAAACTTTCCTCAGTTTACCTTATTTGAGTGTGTCATCTGTTTCCGGCTGGGAGCTGACAAGGGTATGTCTCAGTGTTGAGCATTCTGTATTGATTTTTCCCTATGATACGGAGTACGCTTCCACACTGTAGACACAAGTCTTATTTCTGGAAAACTTTCTTGGCTTCTCAAGATTACCTTGCTCTCTCTCCAGGAAGGACGCTGTTGCTATAGTTGGTATAGCTAAGATGGATGCAAAACTGATTGCTCACGAAGAATATCCAGTCAACACCATCATCATCCATGAGGACTTTGATAATAAAACAATGAAAAATAACATAGCCCTCCTGAAGACAGACACGGCGATGCAGTTCAACAACCTGGTCCGGCCCATCTGCTTCCTCGGCAGAAAGTTGCATATGCCACCAGCCTTGCAGAACTGCTGGGTGGCAGGATGGAATCCCACATCTGCAGTTAATGCCTTTCTTCTCCTAGAGGAGGCTGTGTGTGTGCTAGCAGAGGGGGTGACTGGGATGAACCATTCTAGGGCTTAGCTCAATAATTCAGGTGGCCTGAGGTTCTAGAGTTGGGCTGGAACCCTCACTTAATCCATCAAGATTCCCAGTGCTTGCCCTCTTGAGACCATTCTTACATCTGGTCCTTTTTCTTCTATTCCAACACCAAAATTGGAAGTACATGGGCAGCAAGCAGCCTGAAATGAGTGCAAGGTTACCGAGGGGCCAGGGGACATTATTCCCTGAACCAGAGCTGACAGTCCTCTTGTCTGAGCCATCCTTGTTTTCTTTGATTTTGGGGAAACAAACAAGGAAATGCATTCATTCTCTGTAGATGTGGAGGAAGGGTGAACATTTTCTCTGCCTATTTTCCATTCAAGTTCAAAGCAAAGGTAGTTTTCAGTAAAAACTGAGACACAGGTTCGGATTTCTGTGAGGAAAAGGGGGTTTATCAGAACATTTCCTACTCACTCCCATCTGGATATGTGAGTTGTAGTTGCGTTGACTTGGGGGATGTCTTCTTGTGAATAATTCTCGGGCTCTCTGTTGTCCAGACAGGAAATCACATGACGATGAGTATCCTGAGGAAAATCTCCGTGAAGGACATTGACTTGTGTCCCTTAAACAAAATCGAGGAAACAGGATGTGGCAATCACATAGAGATGGAAACTGATGCCGTCTGCTTGGTAAGAATGCAGTGGAACAGAAGCTACAGGCTGAGAGTAAGCAGTGGTCACTTCATGGGGGAGCCTCAGGACTCCCCCTCGCTGGATTGTGAGCTCCGTGAGGGCAGGGACTGTCACCTGGGAGTCATGGACGTCTCCAGGGCGAACAGCACTTGGTAGGTAGCAAGTGCTCAATGACAATCTGCCGAATGGGCTAAGCAGTCACCGTTTTCAGTGTGACATGACTAAGCATGGCTAAGTCACATGTTTTTTCATTAGCTAAAAGTTTGAAAGAGTGAGTTCAAACCACACATGCAGATATACGCTGCGCACGCGAACAGCGCGGGCTCGCTGTATTCGGCTTCTTTGGAACCCAGCCTGATGCTATTGTTCATCAATTCCTGGGTTTCCCTGTGAGAAGCCCTGCCCTCTAGCTGACTGTGGGCTGTCCAGATGTGGCTGTCCCACAGCCTCAGGGAAATGTGCAGCATTCACAAACACCTGTCTAGGCCCCCTCATATCTGTATCTGGAAAAAGTGTGGCTTACCAGGGCCACACAGTTCATAAACCTTAAAGGCGAGAATGCAGGTCTGCCACATTTCCAGGCAGAGTTTCCCTCCTCTCCTCTAATTGTCTAAGACACTCATCAACCACTTTTCTCGAAGTAACCTTCAGGATTCCCTGATGGGGAATTTTTTTTTTCCAGAGGATCTAGGGAAAGTTTTTTAGAGAAAAGGGAAAAAATACATATGTGCAGACAATTCTTTCTCAAAGTCATTTTATTGCAAAAGCATGAGGGACTGCCTTTCATCAGGAAATAAGTTTGCCCTGCTAAAGCTGGTTCAACATTTATCAAGTGCCTACATTGTCCTGGGCTCTCTTCCAGGTGGAGGATTGTAGAAGCTTCTTAAATTAGAGAATGTGTTAAAATACAGTAGAAGACGTAGCCACTTAACAAAATCCTGCCATCAGCCACTCCATCAACCTAGTACCACACTTCATCAAATCCAGGATGCTGTCAGGTGCAGAATGCACCATTATTTTATGTAACACTGAGAAAGTAAAAACGCTGCCACTGAAACTCTGGAATCCACTGATTAAAAGACACATCCCAGGCTTCCCTGGTGGCACAGTGGTTGAGAATCTGCCTGCTAATGCAGGGGACATGGGTTCAAGCCCTGGTCTGGGAGGATCCCACATGCCACGGAGCAACTAGGCCCGTGAGCCACAACTACTGAGCCTGCGTGTCTGGAGCCTGTGCTCCGCAACAAGAGAGGCCGTGATAGTGAGAGGCCCGCGCACGGCGATGAAGAGTGGCCCCCGCTTGCCACAACTAGAGAAAGCCCTCGCACAGAAACAAAGACCCAACACAGCAAAAATAAAATAAATAAATTAATAAACTCCTACCCCCAACATCTAAAAAAAAAAAAAAAAAGACACATCCCATTTCAAAGATGCTAATTTTTAAGAGCATCTTAAATTCACTGGAATATGGTAAGCTGCTTACCCTCTAAATGATCACCTCTTTAAACCATCCACAAAGGTCAGGTTGGTTTTTAACTGTAGCACACCTGTGGACAGTCCTTTGTTTTTTAAGAGAATTGTGCTTGCAAAAAAAAAAAAGGTGCCTTGTCTACCTAGGATCCTTCCTAGGAAATGTGTTCTAGTGTCCAGAGGTCCTCAAAGCCACACTTCTCAAATGTAGAATAAGCTACCCAGGTTCAGGGTCTGCCCTAATGGGTCCTCAGAAACCCAGCAAAAGTAGAATTGCTCTGAACTCACCCCTCCTTTTTTCCCACAACGGTTAGGGCTTTTGCTGGATGTCAAGGTTGAGGATCACGCAATGAAAGGGGGTCGCTCCCCTGGGAGATGAGGTGGGGCTGGAGCGCCTGGTGCTTTTTGTCTCCATTGCTTGAGCTTCAGAAGTCTTGGCCTTACATGTCATGGGGAAGAGAAACAGCAGCGTATTCTACACCCAAGTGGAACAGCAACTCGCAAAACCACACAATAGCCAGGGATGTTGACCGCACAGTCATTTGTCAAAACTATTTGTCCTGAATGGCATTCTTTTTCTTCCTCAAGCTGTAAACGCACAGTTAAAACAAATTGGGAGTGGAACTGGTGAACGGAGGGGAGACCACTCCATCCTTGGCCAGAGAGCCTCCGTGCCCCAGGAAGATACAATGAGGTGCAGATGAGAGCCAGTTCACCAGTCCTAGGAGGACCAGCCAGAGCTCAGGGATGAAATCACCCTCTGCTGTTTGGCAGCATGGGATGCAAACAGTAGAATGTGAAAAACTGAAAAAATCAAGAGTTCCACACTCAAGCACCCCCTTCCATCTAATGAGAAGCACAGAGCGAAGTCTGGAATGTCATCCTTGTGTGTGTGCAGCGGTGGGACAACCAGGGCATTATGGCAGCCTTGCAGAGCATGCCTCCCATGGCCCTGCTTGCAGAAGTGTTCTTTGCTTCTCCCATTTGCCTGCATTTCTGTTCTGGTGTGGCCTCCACAGAAAAAGGAGGGTTTAGTGAAAGAGGCTGCATGTGTGTAGAAACCCAAGAAAGCTCAAACACCCAGGCCTGGGAATGGGCAAGGGCTGAGGTGACCACTGTTTTGCCTCTTGAATTCTCACTGTTGAGTCTGTTCAGATTGTTTCCCATTGTCAGCTGCAAGCCCCCTCCCTCCATGCCTCAGTCCACACAGTGAGAACAAACTGTGATCACCCAACCTGTCTCGCCTGGCAGTTCACATAGGTCAAAGGTGGCTGGCCAGCCTTTGATGATAAACTCCCTCTTGGACCAAGATGGACCACAGGCTGGTGCTGGGGGGCAGGTATTCCTTTAAGAGGAGGCCCGGGGGCAGGGGGTAGGGTGGAGCACAGGTAAGGTAAATTATACCTAGTAGCTGTCTTGTTGCTCTTCCCACATTTCTCAGTTTTTCACGTTAAAAATGATGGCCTTTTCTGCACACCAGGGTAATAGCAGCTAATTGTTTACTGAGTGCATCCCGTATGTCAGGCCCTGTGCCAGGAGCTCTGCCGGTGTTACAGGCACTAACCGTGTCCCCACTTTAGCTCAGAGAATTAGCTAACCTGCTAGGGTCACATGTCCAGCCAAGTGTGCCAGGCTTCTACCCACTCACCTGAAGGGAGATAAGGTCTGTGTGGCAGAGCTCCTGGGGCCCAGAGGACTGCTCCTGAGAGGTGCACTGGCAGGCAGCTGCCAGGTTGGAAAAGCTGTGAACCCAGCCCGGCAGCGTGTGCTTCCTGCAAGTCTGACTGACCCTAGCAGGACTGTGGGTAGGTGCAAGCAGCTTAAACTAAGGATGGAAACAAAATAGGGAAGAAAAGGAAAAACGGGAGCATTCCAGGCCAGAAAGGAACAAAATAACATTTGAGGAGTGAGAAACCAAAAGAGAGGGAGGATTTATTCAAAGGACTAGAAAGGGGCAAGAAAATGAAATGGGATCCAGGAAGCTACAGGCAAACTGCAGGAGCCTACAAATAATTTGTATAATGAAAGGAAAAGTCATCTTGTTGGAATTTGTGGTGGAGGTGGCCTAGATTGGAAATATTATCCTATAACTTACCCCATTTCCAGTGAGAACCAGTGTAAAACTTTTCTAGAACAGATAGTAAATTGCACAGGGACATATTAAAAAAGAAAACAAGTTTTTCTAAGACCTGAAGCTTTCTGTCCTTTGTCACAGGGGGACCCAGGAAACCCAATGATGTGTGAGCTGAAGGAATTGAATCTGTGGGTGCTGAGAGGAATCCTGTCTCAAGGTGGTGAGAAATGCCCTGGCCTGTTCCTGTACATCAAGGTGGAAGACTACAGCAACTGGATCACGTCCAAGACCAATAAGACCAGCCCTCCCCTGTCTTCCTTCCATCACTGGGAAAACCCGATTCCTTTCCCCAGCCACTCATCACGTGATGTTGTGACACAGAAAAAACATGCTGGGCTGAGCCAGGTTGGATGGTCCCAACCACACTTCCAAGGACAAAAAAGGGCCACCATGCATTCATGGTCACAAATGGCAAATGGCACGCCAGTGAGTCTAGACTTTAGGGAAAAGGGTCTGAGGGAGTCAGACAAGTCTGAGGTGGCCACCCAACCCATGTACTATGACTACTACGGTGGGGAGGTTGGGGAGGGCAGGTCTCTATCAGGCCAGAACAGGTTACATCAGCCCCAAGAAATTACCTTATTTTTCTTTGTGCTTGTTTTATGTGGTAATGATATCTTAGTCTAGGAGCTAACCTTCCAAACGGAAGAGTAAGCTCAGAATGTTGAGTACCAGGCATTCACCAGGCTGCTTTGGTGTCTCTTTTTGAGAGTTGCACAGCTGCGTTGCCATGGACAGGCCCACAGTACAGACTCGGCTGGCTCTCCCTCCTCTGCCCCACTCCCACATGCAGGAAGGTCATTCTCATGTGTGCTTGTGAACTAAATGTGAGCTAACAAGTGTCAAACCATTAGAGTGCCCCGTGGTTCTTTCAGTATTTATGGTTCCCGAAGCCAGGCTGTGAAAACACTCCCCGGGGGCCGATGTGGCCTGGGAGGTGACCAGCAGCCTGGCTGGAGAATTGGGGACACCAGCCAGCACAGGAAACAGTGAGAGGACCCCATGACTAGAGAGGAGCTGATTACTTTAATGGATCACTTTTTGGTCGGCAGCCGTTGCCTCCCTCTGGCTATTTCCCAGGGGGCAAATTGCCTGCAACTGTTCATTGGTGATTTTCATTTTATTCCAAGCCTTGTGGTAGCCTTTTAAGGACATCTGCAAAAAGGAGAAAGGGGGAGGAGGGAGAAGGTCATTTGGGACAAACGGATTGTGCCTATTCTACCTGCATCCAGCCCTGTGATGGTATGGATGACTTCGTATGTGGGGCAGTGTCTGCATGCGTGCTGCGGATGCAGGCCACCTTGGGGCATCTGGAAGATTCTTCTAAAGAGCTTGTCTCTGTTCCATGAAGTGAGAAGTTGCAGGTTCCTTCTGCACTTCTTTGCTACTTCTTAGCCCCAGATGTGATGGGCCCAAGTATGGATCCTAATTTACTTTCCTGCTGCCAAGTGACCACTGGAAGGGCAGGTAAACGCACTGTGGAAAATGGAGCTGGGGTCTAGATGTGAGAATGCCAAGCTTCCCAAATGACCTGACTGGGTTTTTAAGCTACCCTAAGGATGCCTTAAGTGCCCTCAGTGTGCAACCTGGCCTGTGGCAGTCTTGGTGCTTTCCTTTTTTTTTTTTTTTTGATGCCAGCATATCATTTGCACTTTTCCTTTTTCTCTTCCATGGCTTACAAGGGGCAAGGGTGCTTCTGTGCACACTGTACCATATGAAAAGGCTTCGGGGTTAGTCAACATCAAAAAGACCCATGGGGCTTCCCTGGTGGTGCAGCGGTTGGGAGTCCGCCTGCCGATGCGGGGGGCACAGGTTCGTGCCCCGGTCCGGGAGGATTCCACGTGCCACGGAGCGGCTGGGCCGGTGAGCCATGGCCGCTGGGCCTGCACGTCCGGAACCAGTGCTCCGCAACGGGAGAGGCCACAACAGTGAGAGGCCCGCATACCGCAAAATAATAACAATAATAATAAATAAATAATAATAAAAATAAAAATAAAGACCCATGGCAAATATGTAAATGTATGGAATCGGGTTCTGAGTGATATTAAAATCCATTATTGGGCTTCCCTGGTGGCGCAGTGGTTGAGAATCTGCTTGCTAATGCAGGAGACACGGGTTCGAGCCCTGGTCTGGGAGGATCCCACATGCCGCGGAGCAACTAGGCCCGTGAGCCACAACTACTGAGCCTGCGCGTCCGGAGCCTGTGCTCCGCAACAAGAGAGGCCGCGACAGTGGGAGGCCCGCGCACCGCGATGAAAAGTGGCCCCCACTTGCCACAACTAGAGAAAGTCCTCGCACAGAAACGAAGACCCAACACAGCAAAAATAAATAAATTAATTAATAAACTCCTACCCCCAACATCTTAAAAAAAATCCATTATTATCTCAATTTTTAAAAACTGGCTTCTCCGTGTATAAAATAGCAGTCACTAAATTATCAATGGTGGGGGAGGGATTCAGAAGCTTCCAGAGATCAATAAGAAAACAAGCAACTAAAAACACACCATTACTAGAGTCTCTTCCTGATAACCTGAAAAGAAGCCCCTAACAAAAAAAGGACCTTTAAGGAAAAAAAAAAAAAAAAAGCCATCCTTTATTTTGGTGTAAGGGTCGAAGCAACAGCTGAGATTTCTCACAGGTATTACGTGTCTAAAATCCTGTGTTCTTACCTCAGAAAACAAAATCCTAAATAAAAATGTGAGGGGCATAAGATATCGCGGGTCTCGGGACTTCCTGTAACTCACCTCTGCAATCTCCACTTCCCTCTCCCACATCCTGATGGTCTTCTCCAGGTCCCTGTTTCGGATCTTCTCCCGGACGTACATCATCACCTGTGGCACTCGGAACTCAGACAGCTGCTTCCGGAGCTGCTTGTTCAGAGCCATGGCCTTGGCCCGGTCCTGGGTTGGGAAGGACCAATTAAACATGGGGCTCCCTGGCAGTTCTAGCCTCCTGGGACTTACTGGCCCTGGCATCTCTCCCCAGTTTCAATGTAGTTATAAAAATAACGTTTACATTTTCAAAGGAGCGGGTGAAATCACAAGATTCTTTTTCTTTACAGATCGTGACATTTTCGTCCAGTTTAGAAACATTAAGTAGAGTCTAAAACAGTCTTTTTCCCTCCCTTCCTTCCTCCCTTCCTTCTTCTATTAAGGAATATGCTTTACCTTTGATTGCTTAGGGGCTTTTTTTGCTTTGGAAAAATTAGGTATTTAAGTATAATTTGATTAGATCAATTTCAATTCATTTTCCTGTCTTTTTTTTTTGACAGAATACACATAACATAAATTTTCCCATTTTAACCGTTTTTAAGTGTACAGTTCTGTGGCATTCACAGAACAATTCACATTGTTTTGCAACATTTATCACCAGCCATCTCCAGAATTTTTTCATCTGCCCCAACTGAACCTCTATACCCATTATACGCTAACTCCCCAAACCCCCTCCCCATAGGCCCTGGCAACTACCATTCTATTTTCTGTCTCCATGAATGTGACTACTCTAGGTACCTCATATAAGTGGAATCATACAATATTTGTCCTTTTGTGACTGGCTAATTTCACTCAGCATAAATGTCTTCAGGGTTCATCCATGTTGTAGCATGTCAAAATTTCTTTCCTTTTTAAGGATGAATAATATTCATCCTTAAATTAATATAAATAAAATAATATATTCTATTATATGCATATACAGCTCACTTTGGTTATTCACTCATCTGTCGATGGACACTTGAGTTGCTTCTACATTTTGGCTATTGTAAATAATGCTGCTACAAACATGGGTGTACAAATACCTGTTGTTCAAGTTCATGCTTTCAATTATTTTGGGTATATATCTGGAAGACAACTTGCTGGATCATATGATTATTCAATTTTTTGAGGACTCTGTCTTTTTAATTTCATTTTCAAAAATTATTATACAGTAAAATTAACTAGTCTTTTTCTTCTGAGTGGCTTTTTGAATTAGCATTGTCCTTTTAACAATTGTTTTGAATAGGCAATACATTCAATTCAAATGGTATAAAAGTACACAGTGACAAGCTCCCAACCCACCCCTGTCCCCAGTGCTGTGATTACAAATTTTCTGGGTACACATCATTTTTTAAAAATGCAAGTACAGTATATCAGTAGGATAAGCTACTGAAAGTGATATTGCTTATTCTAAGGCAGTGGTTCTCAACCAGAAGCTATTTTGCCCCCAGGAGACATTTGGCAATGTCCAGAGACATTTTTGTTTGTCACTATTAGGGGAGTGCTACTGGCATAGGGTAGGTGGAGGCCAGGGATGCTGCTAAACACCCTGCAACGCACAGGATGGCCCCCACAACGAAGAATTATCTGACCTGAAATGTCAGTAGGGTCTAGGTTGAGAAACCCTGCCCTAAGCATATGTGTATGTATGGTAAATGGTGCTAACTTGCCTTCTATTATAACGATGAAGCCAATTATACTTCTGCAGCAATGTTTGAGACTGCCTGTTTTCTCCATTCTCGTGACACAATCTTACTTTTTCATCTTTGTCAATCTAACTGAGGGAAAATGGTACCCCATTATAGCTTTATTTTCTGTTCCTTATGAGCAAAGAGGAACATTTTTCATATGTTTGAGATTTTTTAGCTTTTCTGTAACTGTTTAAATCTTTGGCCCAGTTTTTTCCTATTTTTTTGTTAGATTTTTCTTGTTAATTTATAAGACATTTATCTTTTAAGAAAATTAGCTCCTTGTGATATTAAATACAATATTTTTCCAGTTACTTATCTTTGGGCTTCGCTTATGATGGGTTTTGCCATGCAGAAAATTTTTAATTTTTATATAGCTGACTTTATTGATTTCATGGTTTATAGGTTTCACATTTTAAAAGTCTTCCATATTCCAAGATTACAATAAAAATGTTCCCACTGTATAAGTTCAGGACTTTAATGGTTTTATTGTTAACATTTAAATCTCTGATATGCCTGGATTAATTTTGCTATTACATATAGTTCCAAATTAATTTTTTCCTAAATGGCTACCCAGTCATTGCAAATCATTTATTGAATAATCTGTTGTCTCTCATTGCAATGTCACCTTTATCATAAACTAAATATATCAATATCAAAACTATCAGAAACTTGATCATATACATATCATATATGGTCTGTATTAGAGTTCATCATATGGCTTACATTTTTTTCTTTTATCTTCCCGTCTATTCATGGATTTGTTTTAAATACTGTAACTTCATAACATGTTTCAGTATCTAGTAAGGCTAGTCTCCTCCTTATTAAGAATTTTGTGTATATTCTTATTTATTTTTACAAAAGAATTTTTGAGTCAGTTTATTTAAGCCTTTAAAAAAATCTCCTTGTGGGACTTCCCTGTTGGTCCAGTGGGTAGGACTCCACGCTCCCAATGCAGGAGGCCTGGGTTCAATCCCTGGTCAGGGAACTAGATCCTGCGTGCATTCTGCAACTAGGTGTTTGTATGCCGCAACTGAGAGTCCATGTGCCGCAACCAAGAAGTCTGCATGCCGCAGCTAAGAAGCCCGTGTGCCATGACTTAAAAAGATCCCGCATGCCATGACTGAGGATCTCACATGCTGCAACTAAGACCTGGTGCAGCCAAAATAAACAAACAAATAAATAAATAAATAAAAATTTAAAATCTCCTTGTTATTTTAATTGGAATACTATTATTTCACAGATCACCTTAAACAGAACTAACATTTTTTATGATGTTGAATCTTCCTAACCTAGTATTGTATTTTGATTCCTTGCTGTGACACTGGCATCACTTGGGAACTGGGTGAACATGCAAAGCCTCAGGCCACCGATACCTATCCAATCAGAATCTGCTTTTAACAAGATCCCCAGGTGACTAGTTCTCACCTTCTGGTTTGAGAAATGCTGTTTTAATCCAATAAAATTATTTTTTTATCAACTTGTTTTCAGAATGCAACAAAAATTTGTCAGGAAGTGTTCAGTGCATATCTATTATTGGTCTAGCATGACATACAACTGTGGGGAGACCTAAAAATGTACCCAGAACCATCAGTGGACACTCTTGTGAGAATGATGATTACAGAATACCTAAGATAAAATATAATGAAGTAGCAAGAATTAAAGCATTAAAAAATAGGTACTAGCTATGAGGGATATGCTGAGACGACCCGGGACTGCAGTCCCTATGCAGCACCCCACTTGTAGAGCAGGGGTGAAACTACAGGAAAGACAGGCCACTGTTCCCACACCCAGCTCCAGTGCAATGGTGCAGAAATTTTGCCCAAGGAGAGAGGCTGTAAAATATAAAGCTCTGGAATGCTGCCTAAGAAGGTGAACTTTATGTGGATCAGAGCGTGGGGAGTTCATGCTAAGGACTTTGTGGAAAACAATGGAGATCTTTGGGGTGAGCAATTAAGATCAATCTGATAGTTCCATATTAGTAGCAACAAGCAAAAAGTAGATTAGCTAGATGTTTAACTTAACCAGAGAAAGAGACAATTAAGAGCTTTATGGTGTTAGAGCAAGCCTCAGTGACTGGCAACACTTTGCCCCTGTGACAGGGCCTGACTGTAATTAGATCAGAATGTGGAACAATTCACGTCTCAGAGTGTTAAAGCAATAGAGCAATTAGCTAGTAATTAATAGAGGCTAACAGCTAGGTGTGATACCAATAGAGGTAGACTGGCAAGAAGTTTAGCTGGAAGATGGAGGAGTCAAAGAGAACTAAGCTGAAATCACACTGGTTGTCAGGGAGATTGTATCCATGATCAAGGCTGTACCCTCTGGGGAGCCATATCAGAGGCTACTAACAGCAGGAGAAATAGACTTTACTGAATTAGTCCAGCCAAATTACTACACAACAAGCAAAAACAATGACAAGACCAAGATGAGTATCTGGTGATACTAAAGTATATTATCTAAAAAGTCCAAAAAAAATAAAAATTAAAAATTAAAAAATAAATAAAAATAAAAAGTCCAGTATTCAACAAAAATTATGAGATAGGAAAGAAACAAGGAAGTGTGACCCACACAGGGAAAAAAGCAGGCAACATAAACTGCCTTTCGGAGAATCCAGATGGTGGACTTAGCAAAGTCTTCAAAGCAACTATAATAAAGATGTTCAAAAAACTAAAGGAAAGAAGAATTTAAAGAATTAAAAGAATATATGATGATAGTGTCTTATCAGAGAATATCAATAAAGAGGTAGAAATTATTTAAAAAATAAAAAGAAGAACCAAATAGAAAATCTGGAGTCTTTCCAAATGGAATGAAAAATTCACTAGAGGGGATCAACAGTACATTTAAGCCAAGAGAGGAAATAATCAGTTAACTTAAGGTAAATTGATAGAGACTATGCAATATGAAGAACACAGAGAAAAAAGAAGAAAGAAAAGTCTTGGAGAAATGTGGAACACCCCTAACTGCACCAACACACATGAAAACTTCCCACATTTGATGAAAAACATTTACACATCCACAAACTTCAACAAACTCCAAGTAGGATTAGTGCAAAGAAATCCATGCCTAGATACTTTGTGCCCAAAATGTTGACTGACAAGGCAAAGAGAATATATTGAAAGCAGCAAGAGAAAACAATTCATCACATACAAGGGAAGCCCAATAAGATTAATAGCTGACTTCTCATCAGAAACAAAATGGAGGCCCAAAGGCAGTGGGATGACATATTCTAAGTGCTGAAAGGAAAAAAAAAAATTCAACAAAGAATGTTACATCCAGCAAAACTATCTTTCAAAAATGCAAGAAAGCAATGAGCAAGCACACCCAGATCTTGGTTTCCAATATTAATCAAATAAAAAGACCCAGGACTTCTTGGATAAATGGCTAATTCTAGGACTGGGGCAGGAAATATACAAGAAGAGCCTGGAGCATCTTCTAATTCCAGAAAGGAAAGAGGTGCTCAAAACAAAACACACACACATACAACAACAACAATAACCACCCACAAAAATGGGGATATACCAGAGGAACACAGAACCTGACTGAAAGAGCTCTCAATTGCCAATTGGAACAATGGGAGCAACAAAATAAATAATGTTAGATTATAAACCAATATATAAAATTAATATTCATGAATTGATGCTGATATAAATAAATAATTTTTAAAATAAACAAATGGGGTAGAATTGACAAATCTTTCACAGAGAAGAATTCCAAAAAATTTATAACCCCTACTTCTTAAGCGTGGCCTGCACACAGGACCTTCCTTCCAAAGAGTAAAGTCTGAAAAGTGGGAAAGAGTAACTGCAGTGGAGAAACCTGTGGAACACCATCTCAGCCAGGTGATCAAGGTTAACATCAGCAATGAAAAGTCTTGTTGACAGGATGCTCCCTTGATATGAAAATAGCACTTTACTTCTGTAGAAGAAGCCTACATCCAAGAAAACAAATAGCACAAACACAGGTAATTATGTAGGTAATTATAAAAAAAACAGCATAATTGCATATTTTCCTTCTTTTAACTGATTTAAAAAGCATTTTCATAAAACAATGTATATAATTTTATATTGGACTTATATAAAATGTAATATATTTGACAATAATAGCACAAAGGCAGGCTGAAATGAATCTGCATTTGAGTAGGAAAATAACACCAGATGGTAACTCAAATCTACAGGAAGAAGTGAAGAGAACTACACAAGTGGTAAAGGAAGGATAATGTAACAAAGTCTATGAACATACTGCATCTCCTTTCTTCTTTCAGCTTTTGGATCCCTTCCTCACACCATTTACTCACAATGGATCATAATCTAAATTTAAGACCTATAAAAGTCTTAAGAAAAGACATAGGAGGGACTTCCCTGGTGGCACAGTGGTTAAGAATCCACTTGCCAATGCAGGGGACACAGGTTTGAGCCCTGGGCTGGGAAGATCCCACTTGCTGTGGAGCAACTAAGCCCATGCGCCACAGCTACTGAGCCTGTGCTCTAGAGCCTACGAGCCACAACTACTGAGCCTGCATGCCACAACTACTGAAACCTGTGTACCTAGAGCCTGTGCTCCTCAACAAGGGAAGCCACTGCAATGAGAAGCCCGCACACCATAACGAAGAGTATTCCCCACTCGCCACAACTAGAGAAAGGCCTCACGCAGCAACAAAAACCCAACTCAGCCAAAAATAAATAAATAAAATAAATAAATTTATTAAAAAAAAAACTGGGCAAACGCCTTGAAGAGACATTTCTGCAAAAAAGATAGACATGTGGCCAAAAAGCATATGAAAAAATGCTTCATGTCATCAGTAATTAAGGAAATTCAAATCAAAACCACAATGAAATACCACTTCACACGCACTAGGACAGCATTAAAAAAAACACCTGAAAATAACAAGTGTTGGTGAAGATGTACAGAAATTGGAACACTCGCACGTACATTTTCTTGTTTAAGTTCTAGGAATTTTCTTTATATTTCCACTCAACTTTCATGTATTTTTTTTTCTTATTAGTCATCCATTTTCTACACATCAGTGTATACATGTCAATCCCAATTGCCCAACTCATCACACCACAACCCCCACCCCCGCCACTTTCCCCCCTTGGTGTCCATACATTTTTTCTCTACTTCTGTGTCTCAATTTCTGCTCTGCAAACCGGTTCATCTGTACCATTTTCTAGGCTCCACATATATGCATTGATATACGATATATGTTTTTCTCTTTCTGACTTACTTCACTCTGTATGACAGTCTCTAGATCCATCCACGTCTCTACAAATAACCCAATTTCGTTCCTTTTTATGGCTGAGCAATATTCCATTGTATATATGTACCACATCTTCTTTATCCATTCGTCTGTTGATGGGCATTTAGGTTGCTTCCATGGCCTGGCTATTGTAAAGAGTGCTGCAATGAACATTGGGGTGCGTGTGTCTTTTTTTTTTTTTTTTTGCGGTATGCGGGCCTCCCACTGCTGTGGCCTCCATTGCCGTGGAGCACAGGCTCCGGACGCGCAGGCTCAGCAGCCATGGCTCACAGGACCAGCCGCTCTGTGGCATGCGGGACCCTCCTGGACTGGGGCACGAACCCGTCTCCCCCGCATCGGCAGGCGGACTCTCAACCACTGCGCCACCAGGGAAGCCCGCATGTGTCTTTTTGAATTATGTTTTTCTCTGGGTATATGCCCAGTAGTGGGATTGCTGGGTCATATGGTAATTCTATGTTTAGTTCTTTAAGGAACCTCCATACTGTTCTCCATAGTGGCTGTATCAATTTACATTCCCACCAACAGTGCAAGACACTTCCCTTTTCTCCACACCCTCTCCAGCATTTGTTGTTTGTAGATTTTCTGATAATGCTCATTCTGACTGGTGTGAGGTGATATCTCACTGTAGTTTTGATTTGCATTTCTCTAATGATTAGTGATGTTGAGCATCCTTTCATGTGTTTGCTGGCAATCTGTATATCTTCTTTGGAGAAATGTCTATTTAGGTCTTCTGCCCATTTTTGGATTGGGTTGTTTGATTTTTTGATATTGAGCTGCATGAGCTGCTTGTATATTTTGGAGATTAATCCTTTGTCAGTTGCTTCATTTGCAAATATTTTCTCCCATTCTGAGGGTTGTCTTTTGGTCTTGTTTATGGTTTCCTTTGCTGTACAAAAGCTTTTAAGTTTCATTAGGTCCCATTTGTTTATTTTTGTTTTTATTTCCATTTCTCTAGGAGGTGGATCAAAAATATCTTGCTGTGATTTATGTCAAAGGCTGTTATTCCTATGTTTTCCTCTAAGAGTTTTATAGTGCCTGGTCTTAAATTTATGTCTCTAATCCATTTTGAGTTTATTTTTGTGTATGGTGTTAGGGAGTGTTCTAATTTCAATCTTTTACATGGAGCTGTCCAGTTTTCCCAGCACCACTTATTGAAGAGACTGTCTTTTCTCCATTGTATATCCTTGCCTCCTTTGTCATAGATAGTTAACCATAGGTGCATGGGTTTATCTCTGGGCTTTCTATCCTGTTCCATTGATCTATATTTCTGTTTTTGTGCCAGTATCATATTGTCTTGATTACTGTAGCTTTGTAGTATAGTCTGAAGTCAGGGAGTCTGATTCCTCTAGCTCCATTTTTTTCCCTCAAGACTGCTTAGGCTATTCGGGGTCTTTTGTGTCTCCATACAGATTTTAAGATTTTTTGTTCTAGCTCTGTAAAAAATGCCATTGGTAATTTGACAGGGATTGCACTGAATCTGTAGATTGCTTTGGGTAGTACAGTCATTTTCACAATATTGATTCTTCCAATCCAAGAATATGGTATATCTCTCCATCTGTTAGTATCATCTTTACTTTCTTTCATCAGTGTCTTATAATTTTCTGCATACAGGTTTTTGTCTCCCTAGGTAGGTTTATTCCTAGGTATTTTATTCTTTTTGTTGCAATGGTAAATGGGAGTGTTTCCTTAATTTCTCTTTCAGATTTTTCATCATTAGTGTATAGGAATGCAAGAGTTTCCTGTGCATTAATTTTGTATCCTGCAACTTTACCAAATTCATTGATCAGCTCTACTAGCTTTCTGGTGGCATTTTTAGCATTCTCTATGTATAGTATCATGTCATCTGCAAACAGGAAGAGTTTTACTTCTTCTTTTCCAATTTGGTTTCCTTTTATTTCTTTTTCTTCTCTGATTGCCGTGGCTAGGACTTCCAAAACTATGTTGAATAATAGTGGTGAGAGTGGACATCCTTGTCTTGTTCCTGATCTTAGAGGAAATGCTTTCAGTTTTTCACTATTGAGAATGATGTTTGCTGTGGGTTTGTTGTATATGGCCTTTATTATGTTGAAGTAGGTTCCCTCTATGCCCACTTTCTGGAGAGTTTTTTATCATAAATGGGTGTTGAATTTTGTCAAATGCTTTTTCTGCATCCATTGAGATGATCATATGGTTTTTCTTTTTCAATCTGTTAATAAGGTGTATCACATTGATTGATTTGCATATATTGAAGAATTCTTGTATCCCTGGGATAAATCCCACTTGATCATGGTGTATGATCCTTTTAATGTGTTGTTGGATTCTGTTTGCTAGTATTTTGTTGAGGATTTTTGCATCTATATTCATCAGTGATATTGGTCTCTAATTTTCTTTTTCTGTAGTATATTTGTCCGGTTTTGGTATCAGCATGATTGTGGCCTCATAGAATGAGTTTGGGAGTTTTCCCTCCTCTGCAATTTTTTTGAAGAGTTAGAGAAGGATGGGTGTTAGCTCTTCTCTAAATGTTTGATAGAATTCACCTGTGAAGCCATCTGGTCCTGGACTTTTGTTTGGTGGAAGATTTTTATCACAGTTTCAATTTCATTACTTGTGATTGGTCTATTCGTATTTTCAATTTCTTCCTGGTTCAGTCTTGGAAGGTTATACCTTTCTAAGAATTTGTCCATTTCTTCCAGGTTGTCAATTTTATTGGCGTAGACTTGCTTGTAGTAGTCTCTTAGGATGCTTTGTATTTCTGTGGTGTCTGTTGTAACTTCTCCTTTTTCATTTCTAATTTTATTGATTTGAGTCCTCTCCCTCTTTTTCTTGTTGACTCTGGCTAATGGCTTATCAATTTTGTTTATCTTCTCAAAGAACCAGCTTTTAGTTTTATTGATCTTTGCTATTGTTTTCTTTGGTTCTATTTCAATTATTTCTGATCGGATCTTTATGATTTCTCTCCTTCTGCTAACTTTGGGTTTTGTTTGTTCTTCTTTCTCTAGTTCCCTTAGGTGTAAGGTTAGACTGTTTATTTGAGATTTTTCTTGTTTCTTGAGGTAGGCTCGTATAGCTATAAACTTCTCTCTTAGAACTGCTTTTGCTGCATCCCATAGGTTTTGGATCATCGTGTTTTCATTGTCATTTGTCTCTAGGTATTTTTTGATTTCCTCTTTGATTTCTTCAGTGATCTCTTGGTTATTTAGTAATGTATTGTTTAGCCTCCATGTGTTTGTGTTTTTTACATTTTCTTCCTTGTAATTGATTTCTAATCTCATAGCGTTTTGGTCAGAAAAGATGCTTGATATGATTTCAATTTTCTTAAATTTACTGAGGCTTGATTTGTGACCCAAGATGTGATCTATCCTGGAGAATTTTCCATGCACACTTGAGAAGAAAGTGTAATCTGCTGGTTTTGGATGGAATGTCCTATAAATATCAATTAAATCTATCTGGTCTATTGTGTCATTTAAAGCTTCTCTTTCCTTATTTATTTTCATTTTGGATGATCTGTCTATTGGTGTAAGTGAGGTGTTAAATTCACCCACTATTATTGTGTTACTGTCAATTTCCTCTTTTATAGCTGTTAGCAGTTGCCTTATGTATTGAGGTTCTCCTATGTTGGGTGCATATATATTTATAATTGTTATATATTCTTCTTGGATTGATCCCTTGATCATTAGGTAGTGTCCTTCCTTGTCTCTTGTAACATTCTTTATTTTAAAGTCTATTTTATCTGGTATGAGTATAGCTACTCCAGCTTTCTTTTGATTTCATTTGCATAGAATATCTTTTTCCATCCCTTCACTTTCAGTCTGTATGTGTCCCTAGGTCTGAAGTGGGTCTCTTGTAGACAGCATATATATGGGTCTTGTTTTTGTATCCATTCAGCAAGCCTGTGTCTTTTGGTTGGAACATTTAATGCATTCATGTTTAAGGTAGTTATCAATACATATGTTCCTATGACCATTTTCTTAATTGTTTTGGGTTTGTTTTTGTAGGTCCTTTTCCTCTCGTGTGTTTCCCACTTAGAGAAGTTCCTTTAGCATTTGTTGTAGAGCTGGTTTGGTGGGGCTGAAGTCTCTTAGCTTTGCTTGTCTGTAAAGCTTCTGTTTTCTCCATGGAATCTGAATGAGATCCTTGGTGGGTAGAGTAATCCTGGTTGTAGGTTCTTCCCTTTCAGCACTTTAAGTATATCATGCCACTCCCTTCTGGCTTGTAGAGTTTCTGCTGAGAAATCAGCTGTTAACCTTATGGGAGTTCCCTTGTATGTTATTTGTCATTTTTCCCTTGCTGCTTTCAATAATGTTTCTTTGTCTTTAATTTTTGCCAGTTTGATTACTATGTGTCTCGGTATGTTTCTCCTCGGGTTTATCCTGTATGGGACTCTCTGTGCTTCCTGGACTTGGGTGGCTATTTCCTTTCCCATGCTAGGGAAGTTTTTGACTATAATCTCTTCAAATATTTTCTCGGGTCCTTTCTCTCTCTCTTCTCCTTCTGGGACCCCTATAGTGCGAATGTTGTTGCGTTTAATGTTGTCCCAGAGGTCTCTTAGGCTGTCTTCATTTCTTTTCATTCTTTTTTCTTTATTCTGTTCCGCAGCAGTGAATTCCACCATTCTGTCTTCCAGGTCACTCATCTGTTCTTCTGCCTCAGTTATTCTGCTATTGATTCCTTATAGTGTATTTTTCATTTCAGTTATTGTATTGTTCATCTCTGTTTGTTTGTTCTTTAATTCTTCTAGATCTTTGTTAAGCATTTTTTGCAACTTCTCAATCTTTGCCTCTGTTCTTTTTCTGAGGTCCTGGATCATCTTCACTATCATTATTCTGAGTTCTTTTTCTGGAAGATTGCCTATCTTCATTTCATTTAGTTGTTTTTCTGGGGTTTTATCTTGCTCCTTCATCTGGTACATAGCCCTCTGCCTTTTCATCTTGTCTATCTTTCTGTGAATGTCACACACGTACATTTTTTAAATCTTAATCATTTTATTCAGAGCAATTCTTGGCACATAAGTATTGTTGAAGGGATGCATGTATGACTACAGGATAGCAGATTCATGGCTGTGAATAAATCAAGTGATTAAGATCTAAGAGTCTGAGCCTGGGTTTGAATTGCTGATCTGCATGTAATATAGTGAGACTTGGAACAAGTAAACTTAACATTTCTGTGTCTGAAGTTATATATACAACGAAATGGGGATAAAAATGTTACTTGCCTCAAGTTTACTATAAGGATTAAATAAAATAAATAACTTTGTGACACATGTACATTTTTGATGGGAATGTAAAATGGTGCAGCCACTTTGCAAAAGAGTTTGGCAGTTCTGTAAATGTTAAACCTAGAGGTACCATATATATAACCCAAAATTCCACTGTTAGCTATATGTCCAAGAGAAAAGAAAACATATATTCACACAAAAACTTGTACATGAATGTTCACAGCAGCATTATTCAAAATAGCCAAAAAACGAAAACAACACAAATATCAATCAAACTGATGAATGGATTAAACAAAATGTGGTACATGCAAGGAAACATTATTCAGCCATAAAAAGAAACAAGTACTGATACATGCTACAACATGAATCTTGAAAATATTATTAAAGTTAAAGGGTCACACTGGGGCTTCCCTGGTGGCGCAGTGGTTGAGAGTCCGCCTGCCGATGCAGAGGACATGGGTTCGTGCCCCAGTCTGGGAGGATCCCGCATGCTGTGGAGCGGCTGGGCCCGTGAGCTATGGCCGCTGGGCCTGCGCGTCCGGAGCCTGTGCTCCGCAGCAGGAGAGGCCACAGCAGTGAGAGGCCCACGTACCACAAAAAAAAAAAAAAAAAAAGGGTCACACTGTATGATCCCTTTTATATGAAAGGTTGACAAGAGGCAAATTCACAGAGACAGAAAGCTGATTCGTAGTCATCTATGTCTGGAGGGTGGGAATGAGGTGAGATGAAATGGAGGATTTCTAATTGGTCCAGGGTTTCTTTCTGAGGTGACGAAAATGTTCTAAAATAATTATGCTGATTGTTACACAACTCTGTGAATATACTATAAACCACTCAAATGTACACTTTAAATTGGTAAATTGTTTGATATATGCATTATATCCCAATAGAGCTGTTTATTAAAAAGTTAAGAAAATGAAAATATACTAAGTAGTGAATGCTGGGCTTTTAAAAATTGATTTCAGGGCTTCCCTGGTGGTGCAGTGGTTGAGAGTCCGCCTGCCGATGCAGGGGACGCGGGTTCGTGCCCCGGTCCGGGAGGATCCCACATGCCGCGGAGCGGCTGGGCCCGTGAGCCATGGCCGCTGATCCTGCGCGTCCGGAGCCTGTGCTCCGCGACGGGAGAGGCCACGACAGTGAGAGGCCCACGTACCACATTAAAAAATAATAATAATAAATAAATAAATAAATTGATTTCATGTTTTACTTGTAGTCTAATAAATATCATCCCAAACAAATAAGAACCACAGGAATTCTGCATGGAGAGAGCACACAGACTTTTGCTTCACCTTTGTTACCAGCCACTCTGCAGCGAGACCGACTTTTTTGAAAAGGGTACTGGTTCTCCTTCAAGGATATGATGCGGATGCCATGGCAAAACTGAGTCAGATGTAGTAATCCTGTGGCTTTTTGGCCGTTGTAGGCAGGTTTGGGGCCACACATGCTGCTGCGGACACTTCAGGCTCATTCAAGGCAATAATAGTAATAACTGAAATAATGGCTTTAAGAGGTTGACAAAGCATCGTCCTATCTGATTACTGCAACAAGGGCTGTGACATCTTTTTCACAGACGTGGAAACAGTTCTGTCTAATTCAAAGGCTTGCTCAAGGCTAGAGACTGGCAACACAAACCTGATGCCAGGCCTTCTGAATACAAGTCCAGGGCTCATTTTCCATCACCTTGCCCCCAAAGTCTCCTTTGAGTCATATCCTAGGTGCGTGTAACTGGTGGAAATTCAACTGTATGTGTTCAACAAAATAATGAGAGCACTCAATCCCAATGCAGGTATCGGGAGCTCAGATGACACCACACATTTTCACATGGTGACCACAGGCCCTGGAGTGGGCCTGGAACAGAGGTCACAGGTCTGCCATCTGAGCATCTGCCGTACCGAGTGAGAGCTCCATGTTTAAAGAGCTTTCTCTCCTTTACACAGAAAGTTATATTTTGCCGTGTGTTCTTTTTTCTCATATCAGTTACATTATTACATGCATCATACATTTTTTTTGCCAGATTGAATACACTACACTTTGAATTTGGTACCTTATGGGTCACTTAAGGAATTCTTGAGAGTCATCTGGACTCTGTAGTTTCTAGATGATTTCATGATTTCTGATACTAGATTCTAACTCGGCAGTAAAATGCAACACCACAGACTGGAGCCTCCAGGGGCCACTTTCTCATTTGATGACCCAGAGCTATTTTGGTTTTTATGATCTAGGCTTTTCTAGACAAAAACCAAGGTGGCCTAGATCTTGGTGAACACTGACCTGAGCCCTTGTAGACAGAAGGAGAAAAACACCAGAAACAGTATGTTTTACTCTCTCCTACCTCCTCTACTTGCAGGGTTTCTTTTTCAACTTTTTCGAGTAACTCTTTTCTCAACAAGAACTCTTTGTCCAGATCGAGGGACATTTCCATGGCTCGGTGTAGCTTGCTCTGAAATATAACAACACAGCAAGTCTTGAGCAAAGATGATTGCTTAGAACTATAGGAAGGATAGACAGACAAACAGCTCTTTATTAAGCAGGAGAATAGCAGGACCAACCAGGAACTTGGGCCTGCCCTTCTCATGGCTGCCCAGATTTTCAGAATCCTGGTGTCTAAGTGGCAGGGGAGGAGAGGACCTCAGGAGGCTTATCCTCACCTGCAAAGTAGCCAGATACACCTGGACCCAAATCCTACCCCACCACTTACTAAGAGAACCTCTCTAAACTAGGGCTAGTTGGCTTGTAGGGTTGTAGAAAGGCTTAAAGGGAGACAAACCTGGTAAAGTGTTGAGCACAGTGCCTGACACACTGAGAACCCATGGCAGATGGCCGCCATCACTACCTCACTTGGATGAAGAGGTGGATGCTACTGTGAGCCCGCTGGACAGGTGAGGGAGCTGACTTTTAGGGAGGTGAAACAACTTCCCCAGGGTCACAGAGACAAGGGGGAGCCAGGTTTGATCCAAGGCAGCGTGATTTCACAGCCCACGGACTCCACCACTGTCTCCAAAGCCTATCAGGACTGGGCCTGCTGGTGCTGGAGAGATCCTGCAGGAGCTGCTCCACAGCTTCCTGTTGCATCTTTTGCTGCCGCCCCTCACCAGCTCCTCCCTGGTCCCTGCTTCTTAGGTTTGCCCGCTTTGGACCTCCATCTACTAGTGGTGAAGAGTCAACCTGGAGGAGTTGGGATATGCTCTGCTTGGCTGAGGAGGAGGGGGCCGAGGGCCAGAAGCCAGTGACTCCAGGGGGCTGGCCAACAAACCCTGAGAACCCACCCAGGCACTGGTCGGCAAAACAACCTAGGCCTGGCCACCAAGGGGCCGGCTCACAGCCCTGACAGAGGTGCAAGGAGAAATGCCAAACTGCAACTGTGCCAAGCACCAAGAATGCATGGGCACTGGTCCCAAAGGTTTCCCTGGGGGAAGAGATGCTGGAAAAAGAGAGGTGAAGTCAAGTATGTCTAGGTAAGAGGGGTGGGAAGAACATTTAAAGCTAAGGAAAGAGCCTTGGGAGAGGAGGGTCCAAAAGGAGCCGGAGAGAGGAGGGTACTGGGGCAATGCTCGAAGGTATCAAATCTTAGACCTGGCAGAAAAGCCTGGAGCCACCTGCCTGAGGGAACTTAGAGCACCTGGGGCCACCTCCCTCCCCATTCCTCTCCTCTCCAATCCCTTCTTTAAGGCTCATTTCCTGTTCCACATCTTGCATGAAGTTGCTCTTCTGAGGAAAGCAAAAGTGGATAAGAGGCCAGGCTGAGGGGGTCAGCTGTGGGGAAGGGAAGGCAGGACAGGTCTTCACTGCACACCAGCCAGTCAGGTGGGAGAAAAGGAGAGCAGAGGGAAAACACTCATTCACCCGACAACTTAGAGAGACAGCTAGAGACACAGGGCAGGAAAGAACGGAAGCTCAAGGCAGCCCCTGGCTCTGCTGGGGCGGGGCCTTCAAGGAGGTGTAATGAGAGTAATTGGGATCCTGAGGAGGATGATGGTCATTGAGGCAGCTACTTCTGAAAAGGCATGTTAGCTTTCTGTTGCTGTGTAACAAGTTATCACAAATTTTGTGGCTTAAAGTAACACACATTTATTATCTCACAGTTCCTATAGATCAGAAGTCCAAGCACAGTGTGGCTGGATTCTCTGCCCAGGGAGTGACCCACCGTGTGGGCCAGGGCTGGGTCTTATCTGGACCTGGGGTCCTTGCCAAGCTCACAGGTTGTTGGTGGGAAGCATTTCCTTGAAGTTGTAAGACCGAGCTCTCCATTTTCTTTCTGGCTGTCAGCAGGAGGTGGCCCTTGGCTCCTGGAGGCCACCCTCAGACACCTTCCATGTGGTCCCTCTATCTTCGAGCCAGCAATGGAGAACTTCTCATCCAGAGAATTCCCTTCATGCTTCAAATTTCTGCCTTCCTCATCCAGAGAAAACTCTCTACTTTCAAAGGGCTCATGTGATTAGGTCAGACCCACTGGGATAATATCCTCATCTCAAGGTCAAGGGTGCCCTCTAATTTAACCTAATCATAGAGCAGAATGGAACCTAATAACAGAATCCGTCGTATCCAGAGCCCTGGGCATTGTGCAGGGTGAATATACCAGGGGGCGGGGAGTCTTGGGGGACATCTTGGAATTCTATCTAACACAAGGCACCACTAGTTTATACACGGATCACTAGTTTACAGTCAGTTAAGAGCGACACCTCAAAGCTGTAGTCACGTGCTTATATTCTACCAGCCTCCATCAGGCAGGGCTTGAAGGCATAGCACAGAAAAAGGGTTGACTGAGACCCACTCATAAAACTCATAGAAGAGAAGAGACCATGTCTGTCTCCTTCACAGCTGTACCCTCATCACTTAGCCCTGTGCCTGGCATGCCATAGGTACTCAGTACATTTGGTAATAGAGGAAAATTATTCTATATATTTTTAATGAGGTCTCATACTTGGGTGTTTGACATTTATATGAAAGTGATCCCTCCTGCCACCCTTCCATCCCCTAAACATACACCTGAATTTTTAGCAGTTTTTGACAATCCATGCTGAGCACCTGCTTTTGCCAGGCCCTGTCCTCAGTGCTGGGGACACATCACAGACCAGCCGGAGGTCTGTCCTGGTGGTAAGTCACAAAAACCTGCTTCTGAGAGGTGACACATCGGCCCATAGTCCCCAGTAGAGTCCCCATTCAAACCCAGGTGAGGCCAGACTCTACAACCCACAGTTGTTGGGCCCCGTTTCCCCCAGGAGGCCTGAGAACTGAGACACAGAAAAGTGAGCCTGCTTCTCTCTCAGCCCCTCGCTGTGTCACCTTAGGACTCCAGCAGGCATCTCCTCCCAGCTCCACCATCTGCTTGCTATTATTCTAAACAGGCCTACAGGCACCCTGGCCCCTGGGATTCTGACTGGAATGGCTCCCATTCTGCCCACCGTGGCCTGTGTTGCCGCTGCTTGGGTGTCACAATCAATAGGCACTGTGCATTTAGATGTCCTAAGCAGCGCGAGCCTTGGACCTAGCTGTTGCATTTTATAAACCAGTAGCTCCACTCCAAAGCCCTGGCTTTTCCCCACAAGACCAGACTGGCCCTGCGCCACTCAGTTGATTTCTCAGGATAAGATCAAGGTCCAATGTGATGTAACCACGTACCTCGAGGCTCTCCAGCTGGACACATGAATTTCAGAATGTGAGCATGGCCTTGCGTACACACATTATGCCAGGGGAAGGCAGCTGGGTGAGATGGGACACGCACTGGACTAGGAATCCAAGCTCTGTCACAAACATGTTGCTTGAATCCAGCAATTATTCTGCCTCTTTCAGCCTCAGGTTTTTCATTTGTAAAAGGAAAACGCTGGACAAACATAAACCTAGTCTAAACACATTCGAATTCACATTTTTAAATGACACTGTGTGGGCCAAATGACGCTTACCTGTGAGCTACCTAAGCCCGTGGCCGCTCTTGCCACCTAGACACTAGGCCAGGGGTCAGCAACTTTGCTCTGTAAAAGGCCAGATAGTAAATATTTTAGGCTTTGCAGGCCAAGGGGCAAAATTGAACATACTGTGTAATTACCTACACTAACAAGAGAAAAAACAAATTTCCACAAATGTTTTATTGATAAAATTCAAACTAAAATAATTAAGTATAATATTTTGGAATGCAGGTCTACTATTGAGAAGAATGAAATTTCTAGGGGAGAAATCAATTTAGCTTAATTGGGTTTCAAAGGGAGTGTTCTCTATCAAATCAGTTGCAAATGTTCTGTAAAAACCATCCTTAGCTCCCAGACCAGTGGGCAGGATACACGGGCCCACAGTTAGCTGACTATTGCATCAGACAGTTGCCAGCAGGGTGACCAGGCAGCCTGGTCTGCTGAGGACAGGCCATGTTCATGCCCACAGTTTCTGCTTAATTATCAATAGTGCCTCTTTCTCTACAAAAAGGGTTCTGTGTGGATGAGGAATTATTTAGTAGTTTTCTGATTTATAGCTAAGATGATTTCCTTTTCAGGGTTTTAAGCAAGGAAGTGCTTATTACACACTAAATTAAACAGGGCCCTAAATGTGGCTGGTTATCAAAACTCACTGTGCATAAAAATCATCTGGGAGTTAAGGAAAAAAAAAAAAGATGCATGGCCCTCACCCCTTAATTCAATTGGTCAGGGTTGGACTAGAGAGTCTGTCTAATTTAAAAAAAAAACAAAAGCCTCCTTGGATGGTTCTAATGTGCAGCCAGGATTGTGGGGACATTCGGAGTATTTTAGGAGACATGGCTTCGTCGGGAGAAATCAGAGAGCAACAGGGGAGTGGAGGACGCCTAGGCTCTCAGTGAAACCACAGTGGTGCCCTGGCACCTCTCTGTGGCTGGAAAGGTAGGCACAGAAAGCCCTGGGGACCAGCGCGGACCTTACTTTGTATGCATTAAGGATCTGCAGGGTGTTTCCGGATACCAGCTTCAGCTGGATCAGTTCTTGATTCCTTGCTTCAAATGTCTCTGAAAACTGAGCATTCTCGAACTTCAGCTGCTGCAAGTCAACATCGTGGAGGGCCTCTCCCACCTCTTCCTTCTACAGCTCAGAGAGAGGAAACGATGTGAGGTTGTGACTTCTGAATGTATGGCTCGCACTTTGCAATTCCTAGTGAGCTTTTGGAAGTCAGTCATCATTCAGACATTCAACAAACTTGGATTGGGGATCTGCTTGGTGCCAGGCATGGTGTTAGGCACCAGGGATAGAGATCTGAGTAAATATGATACTCCCATACTCAATGACAGTTCACACACAGGTCATAGCATGGTGTAGTGGGACACACAGGGGCAGAGGGCAAACAGAAGCCCCTCAGCCAGCCCAGAAGAGAATGGAAGGCTGGGTCGGGGGAGGCTTTCCCCAGGAAGTGGTGCCTAAACAGGGCTGTGTAGGAAGAAAGGCCATTTAAAAGTTGTTTTTAACCTGGAAAACCCAGGACAAGCAGCCCATAAACGTCCTTCCTTTGATCCCATGACATTTCTGCATGGGGGGTGTATCAGTGCACTGGGTTCGCTCCCCAGCCCTGGTCCCACCTTACCTGCCCCACCAGGTCTGTGCCATCTTACATTTGTGGTACACAAGAGCCAAACTCAGGTCTGTTCCCCATCCCCACATGCTACCCATGCTCTACTACCTCCTAGAAGGCATCTTCTTCCCTTTCCCCCAAAACAACAGAACAATTTCCTTAAGCCCCAACTGACCCACCCTCTAGCTCAAATGTTCCCAGCCCATCTTCCACACCAGAGGGTAACCCCTCCCTCCACGCAGCCTCCTGAGGCTGTGGCTCCTGGTCCCTGTCACTGTTTCCTCTGTATGGCAGTTAGGCATCCATGCCTTTTCTCACCATCACCACTCCCCGCTAGCCTGTGAGCCTGCAAGGGCAGGACCACATTAGTGTCATCTCTGTGTAGCAATGGCTTTTAGGTTAAACGTCATCCATCTGCTTCCACTCTCACGCTTCAGGATGCCTGAGCTTGCATGAAGCCCAGAGAACTAGGAACTCAGTATCAGGAGGCAGCTCAGCTGGGGCCACGTTCTTTCTTATACTGAACTCAACTCTCCTTGGCTGACACTTTCACCCCAACCCAGCTCCACCCTGGGGGCCCTCCCAAGCAGTATGTTCTCTTCCCCACAGCGGCCAGCGCACTTGGAGACAGCAGCCATGGCTCTTGTGGGCTCCTCCTCCTTGGCCCCATCAGTTGCAGGTTCCCTGACATGCTTTCTCTCCCCTTGCTCTCCATTCCCTCTCCTACGTGGACTCTAGTTTACAGATTGTTTCAAGTGTGGCACTCTCCCTGAGACACAGTGCTCCAGGTGGGCTACTCAGAACAGAGTGCAGTGAGACCAACCGTTTTTGGGGGGCACTGTGGAGTGCAGCCTAGGCTGCAGCACTGCCCCCAGCTGAGCGGACTTTATCAGCTTCTCCATGACTAAGCCACCCAGCACCTGTGCAGATATTTGGGGGGATCAAAGTGGAGGACCTTACATTTGTCCTTCGTCACTTCGTGTGTTAAAGTTGTCCCAGCCTGTTGAGCCTTTGGGATCCCAAGTCAATCAAGCAATAATTCCCAGACATCTTAATTCTCCTGCCCAACTCTGTGTCACTGTCAGTGGCCACCTCGGACGCACATACCATCAGCGCCCATATAATGAGTTAATAACACAAATATTGAGCTAAAAGAGGATGGAGCTATGTAACCACATCCTAGAGGCCCTGTGCCATGTCTGCCTTACTGCCTTTAATCAGGAGCCTTTAAGGTCAGCTGTTCAAAGACTTACCAAGGCATACTACTAACTGTGCCACCCAGGCCACATTCCCCAAAAGAGTCAATAAGTATGTCATGAGGGTCTTTTAAATTCAAGCCACCTCCATCTACAGATTTGCCAGCACAGAAACTGTATTAGTTTCCTGTTGCTGCTGTAACAAATGACCACAAATTCAAGGGTTTAAAACAACATAAATGTATTATCTTACAGCTCATGAGGTCAGAAGTCCAAAATGGTTCTTTGGACTAAAATCAAGGTGTTGGCAGGGCTGCATTCCTTCTGGAGGCTCAAGAGGAGAATCTGTTTCCTTGCCCTTTCCAGCTTCTGCAGGTAGCCTGCATCCTTTGTTCATAATCCCTTCCTCTATCTTAAAAGTGCATCACTCTGATCTCTGCTTCCATTACTACATCTTCTCTGACTCTCATTCTCCTGCCTCCCTCTCATCAGGACCCTTGTGATTACACTGGACCCACTCAGATAATCGACGATAAACTCCCCATCTCAAGATCCTTGACTTAATCACACCTGCACAATCTTTATTCCACGTAAGGTAACATACTCACAGACTCCAGGAATGAGGACGTGGACATCTTTGGGAAGACGTTGTTCTACACACCACAGTAACCTTAGAAAAAAGAAAGACAAAGCCACATACCTGCCTCAATTGTAGAAGCATCTTTTTCCTCTGGACTTTGAGAGAGACATTTTTCAAACATAATTTATACTTCATATTATCCTGAAAAATAAAAGCAAATTTTAATCCATTGCTCTTCTTCTTCCCTGTTGGTTTGAAAAGTTGGCAGGTCTGGGGCTGCAAAACTAAACCTTGAGCCCTAACATTCAGTCACCTATTTTTAAGTCTTTTATGGCTACTCAAGCTGGTGTTGCTATGGTATTTTACTCATGACCAAGAAGCAGAGGAAACTGGGTCTGCTCCATACAAATTTTCTATTGATTTTAAATTCAAGATAACTTGGGTATATCTTTAGGTATAGGGGCCTTTACTGACAAAATGATTTATGATTCTTTGGTCTATTATTCTCTTGGTAATTTACATAATTTTTATTACATATAACATGTTACAGTTAGTGACTCTATCTATCTCCAGGATCCAAAGTCTGATATGCTACAAAACCTCTGGAAAAGAAGGAGCATTTTATGTCTCATTCTTACAATAATGGAACTCAAAGAAATTAAGATTTACTTGCTGCATGCCACGTAGTCACCTGCCTAGATAAGACTCACACCTTTCTCAAGATAACATCAGATCTTGAAACAAACAGCAAAATACAGTAAGTCCCCTACATATGAACAAGTTCCATTCTGAGAGCGTGGTCATAAGTCCAATCTGTTTGTACGTCCAACAAAGTTAGCCTAGGTACCCAACCAACACAATCAGCTGTATAGTACTGTACTGTAGGTTTATAACGCACCTTCACATCTTTGAAAGTTCGCAACTTGAAGGTTCCTATGTAGAGGACTTACATACGGTCTGAGATACTATGAATATTCATGCTGCCTGACTGATTTTAGACTTGATAAACTTGCATTTTTTTTTTTTTTTTTTTTTTTTTGCGGTATGCGGGCCTCTCACTGTTGTGGCCTCCCCCGTTGCGGAGCACAGGCTCCGGACGCGCAGGCTCCGGACGCGCAGGCTCAGCGGCCATGGCTCACGGGCCCAGCCGCTCCGCGGCATATGGGATCCTCCCAGACCGGGGCACGAACCCGTATCCCCTGCATCGGCAGGCGGACTCTCAACCACTTGCGCCACCAGGGAGGCCCGATAAACTTGCATTTTAAGACACACATGCTGTGAGGGACACAAAAAATCTGCATATGTGGGCAGCATTTACAGTGGACCAAATGGAGTGGGGCTGCCTCACGTGGGCCACTTCTGTGTCATCGTTCTATGAATCTATTTCCCCTTCTAAGCTCTAACCTCCTGCCCACTCACCCTCCTGCGGTTCATGTCCTCAATGTACTTCATCACTTTCTGAGTGTCCAAAATACTCCCTTTCTTCTTGGATATGGTCTTTAGAATATCTTTTTCAAACTCATGCACTTCTCTCTGAACTTCGGTCCACCGAATTTCAGCTTCCTCAATGATAGCCTGGGGGAGTCAGCACAAAGAGAGAACAGTTTACAAAATTTCTCAAGGATATAGCTGTCTAAGGAAACCTAGATGTATTGGGTGACCTATTTGTGTCCCAATGCATAACGTTTCTTCTTAGTCTTAGAAAGATATCCTTAAGATACAAATTGGACAATACGAATATTATTATTTAAAAGCATTCCTCAAAAAAGTTATAGTCTCGATATAAAGGGGAAGAACAAACAAAAACAGGGACTTCCCTGCTGGTGCAGTGGTTAAGAATCCGCCTGCCAATGAAGGGGACACGGGTTCGAGCCCTGGCTTGGGAAGATCCCACATGCCGTGGAGCAACTAAGCCCATGTGTCACAACCACTGAGCCTGGGTTCTAGAGCCCACGAGCCACAAATACTGAGCCCTCGTGCCACAACTACGGAAGCCCGCACACCTAAAGCCCATGCTCCACAACAGGAGAAGCCACCGCAATGAGAAGCCCGTGCACCGCAACGAAGAGTAGCCCCCGCTCGCCGCAACTAGAGAAAGCCCGCGAGCAGCAATGAAGACCCAACGCAGCCAAACATAGATAAATTTTTTTAAAAAAGAGGTGATGAGGGTGGATTTAAAAAAAAAAAACAGGGCCTTGAGTATCTCCAGAAATATGTATTTCCATATCTGAAACATTATTTATCCATTAAAAATTATAACATTAATATCATATCATATATATAAAAAATATCTAGAAGGCTATATGCCAAAACATTAACCACAGTCATATCTGGAAAGATGGATTAGTGGGGAGGCAAAGAAGCACTCTGTAATTTTTAAAAAGATGCTATAAATGAATCTATGTGTTGATATGGAAAGACATTATTAAGTGAAAAGTATGGTTTACAAAATAATGATACCTTTTTATAAAGAAATTCATACACACATAGAAAATAATATAAATTCTAGGAGAAAAATACAAGAGCCAAATACAAGTCTTAGGTGGTAAGACTGTGGATGTTTTCAAATGTTCCTCTTTTAGCTTACCTGTATGTTTAAATTTTGCTACGACAGAGATTGTCTTTAAATAAGAAAACACAGACACACATACATTATTTTAAAGAACGAAATTAGTAGCTGCAGAGCAAATCATCTTTGTTCAGGCTTTTTCACTGGGCACCAAGAAGCAAAAGCATCTTCCTTCTCCGGCCGGCGTCTGGCCCCAGCCTCCTCCCTCCCCATCATCTTCACAGGCCAGAACATCCATCCACCTTAAATGCTACTTCCTATGCATCGCTCTTCTGCTCAGTTATCCTCACTGGGGTCCTGATTTCTAAGACATCAAAGAGAAGCCCCTCTGCTTGGCTTTCAAGGTCTCACAGCCCTACTCGACTTTATTTCCTACCATAGCCCCCAAAGCACCTTCTTCTCTAATCACACCAGCCTCCTCAAGGTCCTAACTTGCCATGTTCATTCCTACCTCCACATCCTTGTTCATGTCATTCACCTTACCTAGGGTGCCCTTGTCTTCCTATTCCTTAAACAAATGCCACCATTCTTCAAGGCCACGCCAAGTCCTATGTCCAGCCCCACCTCCTCAACACAGTCTTCTTTGACCACCCTAGCCCACATTGTGATGTTTAATCACACAGTCTAGCATATCAGGACAAAGCTACCACATCCTGACCTCCTTTAACATGTTAGAATTCAATGATGCATGTTTGGGAAGAGAAAGAAGGAGAGAGGGGAAAGGGCAGGAGGGAGGGAGAGAGGGAGAGAGGGAAAGAAGGATAGGTTTATGCAGTACAGATGATTCTATCAATGGAGACATGAGTCCACTGATCCATCTCTTTCAAGGAAATGAGTGTGATTCTGTGTGTGCCTCCATTTAGAAATGGAAAAATTTAGAAATAGAACAGAAATATCTATTTTTCATACAACATGGCTATCAAATGCAAGCCAACAACTTCATCCCATGGGCAACCAAGTTAACAGCAATGTTTCTTCTCTGGAGGAAAACTGATTGCAGTGGTCTCCAACAAGACATGAACCATGGTCATGGATGCTGCATATGGAGGGTGACAAGGGATTTTTCACCCAACTCACTGACTTAAACCTCCAGCCCACTGTATTATTAAGGAATTATTATAAATTTTTAAGGGCATTTATAGTTATTATGGTTATGGGTTTTTTTTAAAAGAATCCAAATCTTAGAGACATATATTGAAATATTTACAGATAAATGATATGTTTAAGATTCACTTCATAATAGCCCAGTGGCCTATTATGAGGGGCAAGTTGGTAGGGATATGGAGGGAACAAGAGTGGCCATGCATTGATGACTGTTACGTGTGGGTGTTGAATACATAAGGGTTCGCTGTGCTAGCTTCTCTACATTTGTGTATTTTGAGATTTCTCATCTTAAAGAGTTTAAAATTTGATATCTCCTCAAGCAGGTGGTAAGTTCCTTAAAGGTAGGCCCTCAACTTATCTTATCCTACTTGTGTTTCTCTCAAAGCACCAACAGTTATATGAACATACTATAGGTACTTCTTGCTGAGGTGGAAACGGGGAGCCCAGGGACGACAGCCTATAGGAAGGTATACCTCGTGATGCCGCAGGTCCCTTTTGGCATTTGCCCTTATGTGCCTTATTTCACTCTTTGTGTCATCCAGCTCTTTTTGCACAAGCTTGAATTTTTGGTCCACGCTGAGGCCTGTTACACGTTCCAGACTTACGCGGGATTTGGATCTATGCCTGCCTCGTAACTGTAACACAAGAAAAACAAAGCCATTGTCAAATAGGAATTGGCAATAAAGCAGCCTAAGGTGGGCATCAAAACGACCACTCAGGCCTGCTAGAAATCGCTCTGAATGACATCCAGAGAGAACCAATTCAATGTGAAAGGATTCTGGATATTAGGCCTGAGGTGATGTTCATTTTACAAGTCAACCTAAGGCACCGTGCCAAATACTTCAAAGGCCTATGCTTGACAATGAACTGAAAATAAATAAGGGAATGTGTCTTGAGGGTGGGAAAACTGTGAACCTGCTATAGACTAGCACTCAAGTCAGTGTCAGGGAAAGCCTGGAGCTCAGTGCTGCCCAAACTGAACACAGAAGAGAAATTGCATCAGGGGCCACAGTGTTCAGCAAAAACCAAAAAGACAAGAATTTTGGATTTCCTAGGCATTGAAGCCAAAGGTCAAAAGCAGGTGGCCCAGGGAATGTGTGGACCTGAAGATGACATTGTTTGGCCCTCAAAAAAATAGACCTATATGCAGTTTTAAATTAAAAAGAAATTAATTACCCACATTTGAAAATCAGAGGTTTCTACCAAAATAATCCAGATTTCCAGCTTCTCTTGAAAAATCAGCTGCTCTGGCAATACCAGGTTGTCTGGCTGGCCCTTTTAGATGGGGGAGAAACTCTCCAGTGCCCACACCAGGCCCATTTTCACTCCTGTATGTGGCTGGCCAGGCCTTGTACACGTTTGGGTCCCCAAAATGAAGGGAGTTATTTCAAATTAACTAAGATATTCTGTGAGAGTCAGTCCACTGTGAGTTGAACCTGATTCCCTTCATGCTCATTTGAAAGAGAAACCTTGGAGGGGAAGGAAGAATCAAAAGTAGAACAGTGAGAAAGTCATATGCTACTTGGCCAAGAGGGAACACCAAAAATGGATAACAAACACCACTGGCATCTAAAGGGACAAACAGAATAAAAGAATTCTTAGATCTCTCTTGCATACCTGTGCAATTTCTGCTCCTGATATTTTAATTTCTGATAACCCTGGAGGTCGCTGGTCCCTGGGCTCCAATTTATTGTAATATTTTTCAAACATCTCTGTCTCAGTTTTGAGAGCAGAGATTCTGTAGCTGCAAGACAGAGGGTGCCTAAGTAAGTTCCACCAATAGGAGTTTAAACCCCAAATAACTAGTATTTAACACTTACTAGCTTTGTATGACCTTCTGCAAGATATTTAACCTCTTGGTGCCTCACTTTCCTCATCTGTAAAATGGGAATAATAACAGCACCTATCATTGAGTGTTGTGATAAGAAATGCAAAGACTTTGGGTCAGTGTCTGGCACACAGTAAATGCAATTTAAGTATTCTATATATTTTTAAAATACATCTAATGAGCCACAAAATTCAGAGCACTGGGATTACAGGCATACCTTAGGGATATTCCAGGTTCAGTTCCAGACCACCTCAACAAAGCAAATATTGCAATAAAGTGAGTCATATAAATTTTTTGGTTTTCCAGTGCACATAAAGTTATGTTTATATTATACTGTAGTCTACTAAGTGTGCAACAGCATTATGTCAAAAAAAAAATACATACCTTACTTTAAGAATACTTTATTGCTAAAAAAATGCTAACCATCATTTGAGCCTTCAGTGAGTCATAATCCTTTTGCAATAGTAACATCAAAAATCACTGATCACAAATCACCATAGCAAATATAATAATAATGAAAAAGTTCGAAATATTGTAAGAATTACCAAAATGTGACAGAGACACGAAGTGAGCAAATGCTGTTGGAAAAAGTGGCATCAATAGACCTGCTCAATGCAGGGATGCCACAAACCTTCATTTTGTAAAAAACACAATATCTGCAAAGTGCAGTAAAGCAAAATGCAATAAAATGAGACATGCCTATATATTTTAAATTGCTACAACCTTCTTCTTCAAGTATCTTCTAACCCATCTGTGAGTTTTCTTCTGAATTACTACTGAATACTTGAAATGACACATATCCACAATCTTCAGAGGTTTTTCCTTTGGTTTATATTTCTCAGCTCTTTCATTTCCAGCATGCAATGGATGAAGTATCCACTAGAAGTCTATTATAAATGGTGGAAAAGCTTTGAATAGATGGTTTTTAAACAACTAGAGATAATAAATCTATTCTGTAGGTGCCAAGATTATGACCCTTTTAACTTATATAACATACATGTATGTTCTATATGAGTGTGTATAATACACACATATGTATGTAAATGTATATATGAGAGAGAACAGCTCTGATATTTGCATACATTATTGAGCTGAATATCTGTTTATTGAGCTGAAAATCCTGTTTGGCTGAATTTTAAGATTAGTGGGAAAGGCTCAACAGAAAAGCCCAATATATCAAAGCATCTTTCTTTTTCAGCATATGTCATGTTCCCAGTGTAGGCTGGGGAGTTACACCTGAGTCTTAATCTTAGCCCTACCACTGACTAGTTGTGTGACTGTAGGAAAGTGACTTAACTTTTGTGTCTGTTTCCTCACCAACTTTCTAGGGTTATGTGCCATTCTATAAGGTCATATATGCAAAATACTTGGCACATAATAAGCACTCAAAAGGTTGTAGTTATTTTAGCAATAATACCTCAATTCTGACCTAAACTATTTATAAATATATTGAAGTAACACCTATTCAGCTGCCAGGCCAGGGTATTCTGTGTGAGACCAGTAAGTTGTACAATTAACCTCAACTACATCATGGAATCTTGACATCCAATTTACTTGCTATAGTAGATATTAAAACAGACTGCTAAAAATACAGAATATTGAGCTAGTCCTTCTTTGCTGTCCACCTCCATGCTCATACTCAGGTTCAGATATAAGTTGCTTCATACTAAAAACATCTCAATAGCCTCCTTTCTATCTGCTGCCACATTAATTTTAGCATAGAATCTTAGCATTGGAAAGAGGCTTAGAGGTCACCTGGTCCAAGCTGCCGCCGCACAGTAGAGGAGCGGCTAAGCACACTGTGTGGCACCAGACAGACCCACTAGGCTGAAGCTCTGACTTCACCAATTACCCTCTGGGCTTCGCACCACCTTCTTTTTTTGGCTTCATCAGTGGCTTGTTAGCGCCATGGCAGTGGAAACACGGGAATAAAGAGCAAAGGTAAGCGTCTTCCCCACTTCGGGGGTCTCAGTTTCCTCAATGTTCAATGCGGACTTGGAGCATTCCGTGCTGGACCAAGCTCCGAGCCCACACGCTGAGGAGGGACCGCCCCCTGAAGCCGGCAGGCTGGTACCTGAGCTCTTCCACCAGCCCACACAGCTGGGTAACAGGCAGCTCTCTCTCATCCTGGGCTTGCGCCTCGCTGGCAGAAGTCTCAGAGTCCTCGTCCGTCATCGCTGCCGAAGCTACCCTTGTCAAAGCACCTTGTCAACGCCGAGTATGGCCGAGAGCGCCGTGGGCCTAGCGGCCCCACGTCACTCTGGCTGCGACCTAGCAGTGCGTTGCCACGGCGACCCGACGCGTGCGTGGGGGGGCGGGGCTTCGGAGGCCCCGCCCAGCGTTCCCGCCCAGCGTTCCCGCCCAGCGCCGCGCTGACCAGAGCGAGGTTACCGGCCTTGGCTAGACACGTAAGTGCGTTCACCGTTCACTTTTTCAACAATAATTCTTAAAATGATGATAATAACAGCTACTGTTTGCTCAGCACTTACTATGCCCTTGGCACCGTGTTAAGCATGGTTTATGAAAATCCTTGCAGCAACCTTGTAATAGTATCTATTCTTCTCTTTTTCCAAACTGGGAAACTAAGACCCAGAAAGTTCATTCGATTTGTCGGAGTGTCTTGCTTCTTGCACCTCACTGTGAGGCCTCTACTCTGTTCGCCACCTGGCACTTCATATATACTCACTGCAGTTTCTCTCAGGTACTAATAACCTGCATTCCTGGAAGGAAAAAACTTGGCTGATTATTAAATGGGTATAAATTCAAGAGACATTTCTAAATAGTGATAATGTATTATGTCCTGAGTATCCTGGGGTAATGTATGGAGCAGACCATTCTGACCCTCAGGGGGCTTCTAGTTAAATGAGGAGATCGACCCTAAACCAGCTGTTGCAACCTGGAGTGATGATGGTGGCAAGCGTTGTGCCTCACACCATTTTATAGTCATTAACTCATTTAATTCTCAAAACAGTCTTATGAAACTGGTACCATTGTCTTCCTCTTACAGATCAGGAAACTGAGGAATATAGTAGCTTAGATGAGTGGCCACCCAGGAATGGAGTCACCCTCCAGCTAAACTCAAGTCCATGCTGTTGACTCCTACACCCATGTGCCTCCAGACAAGGGTCTGCCAGGCAGCAGGGTTGCTGTCTGTCTGCTCCCAACAGGATGGAAGAGGACAGAGGGCAGGATGGGCAGACTTCTTTGAGGGAGGGTGGGCCTGGATGTAGTTAGAAAGCAAGCTGTGATAAAATGCTTAGAATGAGGGTCAGCCACTCCCTGACCCCCACCACCCCGCAAGAGACATGTGTTAGCATCAACACATAGTCACTGAAGTCCAAAGAAGGACTTTCGTTTTGCTGCTTAGGATGCACAATTTTAGGGCCAGAGTGGACTTACTAGAGAGGATAGCAGAGAGACTGAGCCCTGCCACCACCTTCTCTCTGCTGGTAGGCCTCTTGGGATGGGCTCAGCGAGCAATGCTTAATATGCTCATATACCCCGTGGTACAGATGGGTGCCAGCCCCAAGAGGGCTCAAAGCAAGAAAGGGCTCTGCAGCAGGTCCGGCTATGGTGCCAACAGCCCTGTCAGTTGGGCTATGTGATACAGCAGGCCTTACAGTGTTGGAGGCATTCGTGGTGGGAAAAGCGTGAAGCTTAAAGCAAGATCCAGTGGGAGAATAACAGTGCAGGACCTGAGATTTTGGAACAAGACCGACCATGCAATCCATGGCAGGAATTTTCACACCTTCTAGGAAACAGCTCCTGGCCTGTTAGTAGACCCTGGAAGAGACAATACTTGACTATGTATCCAGTCCTGCCCACCATGAGCTGGATTCTGTTGGAACCACCAAGTCATAAGTTGGACAGGCCCAGGGAGGTAGTGCCAAGTATCTAAAAGAAGTGAGGGAAAGGGTGCCTTAGAGGTGGGAGAGCAAGGAGCAGAGTGTTTTAGTGGCCCAGAGTTCCAGCCCTGACTTGGCTACTGGCCACTTGACTTGGATAAGTCACTCAATGCTTTTGTCCCTCAATTTCTACCTCTGTGAAATGAGGATGACACATTTTAAGTGACTGCCCTGTGCATCTTGCAAGCTTCCTCTCAGGCTCAAGTGGGATGGAGTAAGAGAAAGAAGGAATTTGGAAACTAGGATGCCAAGATGGGAAACCCAGCACCTCCTCCATCTTTAAGAGCCACTGCCCGGGTTTCTCATCAGTCCATAGTAGATTTTGATGAGAAAAACTGACTCAGCTTGCAAATGGTAAATAATAATGATAATGATCATTGCCATTGTTATTTCTTAATATATTTATTACCCATTAGGTAATATTAGTATTGCTTAATAAAAACACAACAGTTACTCTTTTTTTTTTTTTTTTTTTTTGCGGTATGCGGGCCTCTCACTGCTGTGGCCTCCCCCGTTGCGGAGCACAGGCTCCGGACGCGCAGGCTCAGCGGCGTATGGGATCCTCCCAGACCGGGGCACGAACCCGTATCCCCTGCATCGGCAGGCGGACTCTCAACCACTTGCGCCACCAGGGAGGCCCAACAGTTACTCTTTCAGTCACTGTTTATTGAGCGTTCGCTAAGGGCTGGACGCTGTGCTAAGCAAGTTCGACATATTCCCTCATTGCCTCAGCGTGACCCCGTGCCCCCTGCAGTGGAAGCGAGGAGCCCTAAACACTGGACCACCAGGGAATTCCCGAGAGAAGGGAAATTAAATAAAGCAGCTATCACGATTATAAAGCAACAAGAGAATGCTTTGAAAAATGAAAAAAATGAAAACTAGCCACTGGACCGCCAAGGAAGTCCCCCAAGTACCTTTTTAACTCCCAGTTTACTCACGCGGAGACTGAGGTTCAGGGATGCTTAGCAACTTTCCCAAGGTCATGTAGCTCTTCTGGGTGGGGCTGAAATTTAAACCCAGGTTCATCCCACTTTGCTCAGTCCTCTCATCATTTTTGCCCCATTAGAACGGTGTTTCTCAACAAGGGGTAGAGAGGGGACTATTTTGCTCCCTCAACCAGGCAACATTCTGCGATGTCTGGAGACATTTTTGCTTGTTATAACTGAGCAGGGTACTCTTGACTTCTAGAGGGTAGAAGCCAGAGACAGTGCTTGTGTGCAATATTAGTTTCCCAAGGCTGCCATAACAAAACACCACAAACAAATGGCTTAAGACAACAGAAATTTGTTGTTTCACAATTTTGGAGGCTAGAAGTCAAAAATCAAGGTGTTGGCAAGGCTACACTCCCTCCAAAGGCTCTAGGGAAGAATACTTCCTAGCTTCTGATGGCTCCCAGCAATCCTTGGCATTCCTTGCCCTGTAGCTCTATCACGCCAATCTCCTTCTCCATCTTCACATGGCCTTCTTCCCTGGGTCTCGTGTGGCCTCTCCTCTTTCTATAAGGACACTAGTCATTAGATTCAGGGTCAATCCTAAATCCAAGATGATTTCATCTCAAGATCCTTAACTATTTACATCTACAAAGATCCTTATTTCAAACAAGGTCACGTTCTGAGGTTCCAGATGGACCTGAATTTTCAGGGATGCTTTTCAACCCACTACACTGTTAAACACCCTTCAAGGCACAGGACAATTTCCCACAACAAATATTTATATCAAAATATCAATAGTGGTGAGTTTGGGAAACCCTGCTTCAGAGGGAGGCATTTCTTCTCTGGGAAGCAAGGAGAATGTGTTTCTGCTAATCCAGACAGCTACAAACAAAAAGGGTCTCAGAGCTGCTTAAAGTCCAGAGGCCACCCTCACCCTCCATTTTTCTGGGACCACTTCTTCTGACAGCCTCCAGTATCTCCATGTGGATGCTGCCCCCTGCCTGGCATTTTTGTAGCACTCTGCATTTTGACTTAAGAATCACATGATCAGATCCACCCAAAATACAAGCTTCAACCATAAATGAAAAGTGTCTGGCCTCTTCTTCCCCCAAAAGAAAGATGCTCAAAAAGCAAACAAAGGAACTCAGGCTCACAGGCAAGTGATATTTGCACGTTATGGGAAAGGGACCAGCCCTTCAAGGTGGACCATCATCCGATGACTGCCAGAGCACTTTCCTCCATTCTTTCAACAAATATTTGTCAAGCACCGACTATGAGCTTGGCCCTGGGGATGCAGCAGCAAGCAGCAAGGCTGGTGTGTCTGATCACGTGGAGCTGCCAGTCTGATGTAAACAATTACAGTCCAGTGGGGGAGTGCTATAACAGGGAAGTACAAGGTGCCCAGGTTGCAAGGGGTCATGGAAGGCTTCCTGGAACAAGGGAGGCCTAATCTGAGATTTGAAGACTGAGTAGGATTCAAATCCAGGTGAGTCAGACTCATAAGTCCAAACTCAAGCACAACTTTAGCCCCTAAGTGAAGACCAAAAGAAGAGTAGTTTTGGGAGAATCGAAAGCTTGTGCAAAGGCCCAAAGAGGAGAACGAGCACATTTGGGGAATTGAAGGATGGCCATCTATGCTTCACCCCTTTAGAAGAAAGCAGGGAAGATCATTACTAACATCCACCTTCTGGTTTTCCTCCAGAAAATCAGAATCAGAGGTGTGCAGTTAAGGGCTAGGAGCCACAGTCAACATCACTTGTGTCTCCTGCTTCTTCTGGATCATAGAGGAGCAAAGGGGTTAAGATCCTGGGCTCTGGGGCCAAAACAACCTGAGTTCCAATCTTGCCCCAACCAGTTACTAGTTGTGTGGCTTGGAGCTGGTCAGCTCACTGAGCCTCGTTCCTCATAACCACAGTGCTACCCCCTAGAGGTGTGTGTGTGCGTGCATGTGTGCAACTGAGGGGGGCATGAGACCACTCCTCTAAGAGCTTAGCACATGGCTTGGCACTCAAAAAGACCCCAGGCCTCGGGGCTTGTTTCTTTCTCATCTTTGGCTGTGAACCCAGGCCCAGCATCCTCCTGCATCCAGTTTCCAGGGAAGCTCTCTGGACTGAGATGAGGGATGCAGGAAGTGGGATAAGTAAACAGGCCCTCTCTTAGGGTATTCTTTTTTTTTTTAAGGTAAAGAATAACATAGAAAAATGTGTACAAATCATAAATGTATAGCTTAACAAAATTTCAAAGACTGAGCACACTCATGTAACCAGCACATGGCTGAAGAAACAGAACATTACTCAGAAGCCCCCTCCCAAATACTCCTTTACTGTCACCATCACCACCAAGGGCGACCATGACTCTGACTTCTGAAGCAGACATTAGTATTGCTTGTTTTTCTATTTATACAAATGGAATCATGCAGCACATACTCCTTTGTGTCTGGCTTCCTTCCCTTGCCATCCTGTTGACAAGAGTCGTCCACGTTGATGTGGGTAGTTATAGATCACTCATTACCGTGGCTGTACAGTATTCCATTGTGTTTATCCATTTCACTGTTGATGAGCTTTGGGGGAGTTTCCAGTATGAGGCTATTGTAATAAGCACCACTACAAACATTCTAGTAAATGTCTTCTGGTGAACATATGTACACATTTATGTTAGGTACACGCTTAGGAGTGCAATTGCTAGGTCACAGTGTGTTCAACAAACATTAGTAAATATTACCAGTTTTCCAGAATGATTATACCAGGTGTTCACTTTTTAAAACAATCAGTGACATAGGGCACTGTGCCTTCCTGCCCCAGTGGTCAATCATTTGTTCACACATGTTTATGAAGCCTGGGTCTGTGCCAGGCACTGGATGAGCTATTGGAATGCCAAGGTGGAAAGGCCATGGGCTAGTCTTAGCCCCTGTGCTCTGAGATCTGTTCCTTCCCCTTCTTCATCCGTGTGTGTGGGGGGAGGGTAGGGGGGTGGCAATGAGCCTTTCAGGCTGCACCCCCCAGGCTCCTGGGTCAGCTGGAGGGCACTGGCTGGAGCCCAGAGGGCAGGTGAAAGGAAGAAGCTTGTGGCACTGGGGGAGGGCATGGGGGTGGGAGGATGGAGTTCTCTCTCTCTGCCTTGGGCAACACCTCTGGTTGTGGCTGCATCTTTTCCACGGCTCCCAGAGGACAGGCCAGTCATGGTTACAGCTTCTGCAGGTGACCCTGGCCCCGGGCTCCAGTGATATCATCTGCCCCCTTGCCCCTCCAGCTGAGGGGTGGCAGTAATTTTCTCAGTGGCTCTTTGGCTTCCCCACTCTTCTACCACATGTGTATCTAATTCTCTGCAATCAGGCCCTCTTCAGATGCTTGGAGTGGTTTCTCTTTTTCTGATTGGATCCTGACTGATCCTGACAGGGACCTCCAGGGCCAGTGGGGAGATCTCCAGGCAAAAGGACAAGTCTCATTCACCCAGACCTTGTACTGATGGTGACAGATGAGACCTCTTGTGGGTTGGGGGGTTCTGTTAGACATATGCTAACTTGCCTGGGGAGTCACCACGAGGGCTACTGCCAAATAAAGGCAGTTGCTTCTCCCAGACCAAGTAGCGATGTTGGGAGGCCTATCTCAGTGTCCTGCTGGCCGAGCCCGCTCCCTCCAAGGCATCCGTCTGTCTGGTTCTCTGGACCAGAGATCTGCAGGTTGGTCCTCAACGTGAGTTGCCTGCAGTGGCTGTTTATCTTTGTGGAGAGTAGCCTGGAGTGGAGAATAGCATCTTAGATCTCATGGTGATCTCAGTGCGTTAATGCACAGTAGGTAATAATAACAATTCACACATGAGCATTTACTGTGCATAGGAACTGTTCTGAGCACTTGACGTGTCTTAACTTGATAAACGTGTTACTATGATCCCATTTTACAGATGAGGAAACTGAGGCGTGGGGAGCTAAAGTAGCTGGTACTCAATTGATGTTTGTTGATGACAATATCATCAATAATTTGTGTATCAGAGTGCTTAAAAACACTGGCTTTGGAATTCAAAAGACAGTGCTTTGAATCTGGATCCTGCCCCTTGCTAGTGTGTGACCTTCCTCAGTTTCCTTCTCTGTAAACTGAAGGTAATGATGCCCGCCTGGCCAGGGTCCTGAGAGGATTAAATAATGGGTGAGCATCAGTGGTAGTAGAACTTGCAAAATTTACATGTATATATAAAATGTAAAATTGTAATTTACTGCATGTATACTACATCTCAATTTTTTTTGATCATGTACTTCTTTATTTATGATTAGTAATGGCCTGAAAATAAATTATAACCTTCAGATTTAACAAACCAACAATTATTTTATTTAATAAAATAATTTTTTTTTTTTTTTTTTTTTTGCGGTATGCGGGCCTCTCACTGTTGTGGCCTCCCCCGTTGCGGAGCACAGGCTCCGGACGCGCAGGCCCAGCGGCCATGGCTCACGGGCCCAGCCGCTCTGCGGCACATGGGATCCTCCCAGACCGGGGCACGAACCCGTATCCCCTGCATCGGCAGGCGGACTCTCAACCACTTGCGCCACCAGGGAGGCCCAATAAAATAATATTTTTGATGAATTTGCCTATGTTATCCCAGACACTAGCCTCAAATCATGTTACCCATTTGGGGATCACATTAAGAATCCCACTCTATGAGGTATATTTTTAACACTGCACTATTTTTAATTTTTAATTTTGAAATAATTTCAGTTGCAATATATAATAAAAAATTTGTCATACAACTTTTACCCAGAGTTTCCACATTACCCAAATATTAACTTTTTACTACATTTTCTTTACCATTCTCCCTCTCTCTCTCTCTCTCTCTCTCTCTCTCTCTCTCTCTCTATATATATATATATATATATATATGACAAAGTAGATGTTCATCTATATTTTCCTTACCCAAACATTTCTTTTTCTTGAAACATTTGAGAGTAGTTGCAGACCTGATGTGCCCCTTCATCCCTAACTATTTCAGTGTGTGTTTCCTAAAAGCAAGGACATTATCTTATAAGATAATGTTAATAAAGACATTAACACTGATTTCATATTGTTATCTAACATATAGATCTTTTTTTTTTTTTTTTTTTTTTGCGGTACGCGGGCCTCTCACTGTTGTGGCCTCCTCTCCCGTTGCGGAGCACAGGATCCGGAAGCGCAGGCTCAGCGGCCATGGCTCACGGGCCCAGCTGCTCCACGGCATGTGGGTTCTTCCCGGACTGGGGCACGAACCCGTGTCCCCTGCATCGGCAGGTGGACTCTCAACCACTGCGCCACCAGGGAAGCCCTAACATATAGATCTTATTTAAATTTTGTCAATTTTCTCACTAATGTTTTATTTATTTATTTATTTTTGGCTGCGTTGGGTCTTCATTGCTGCACGTGGGCTTTCTCTAGTTGCGCCGAGTGGGGGCTACTCTTTGATGCGGTGCGAGGGCTTCTCATTGCAGTGGCTTCTCTTGTTGCAGAGCATGGGCTCTACATGCAGGGGCTTCAGTAGTTGTAGCACTCAGGCTCAGTAATTGTGGCTCACGGGCCACAGAGCGCAGGCTCAGTAGTTGTGGCACACAGGCTTAGTTGCTCTGCGGCATCTGGGATCTTCCCGGACCAGGGCTTGAACCCGTGTCCCCTGCATTGGCAGGCAGATTCTTAACCACTGCGCCACCAGGGAAGCCCCACTAATGTCTTTTTTAGTAAAATAAATACATGAGTTCTTCTGGTCCAGCACTGCATTTAGTGGTCATGTGCCTTCAGTTTCCTTTGATTTGAAACAGTTCCTTAGTGTTTGTGCTTGGGACCTTGACATTCGTAAAGAGTCAAGGCCAGTTGTTTTGAACTGTGCTCCTCAATTTGGGCTTGTCTGCTGTTTCCCCATGATTAGATTCAGGTTCTATATCTTGGGCAGGAAAACCACGGAAATGATATGCCATTCTCAGTGCAACGTGTCCGGAGGTGTTTGATATCATGTGATTTTAACTTTGATCACTTGGTTAAGGTGGTGCCTGCCAGGTTTCTCTGCTGTAAGTTTACTGGTTTTCTCTTTGCCCTTTATAAGTATCTTGTGGAGAGATACTTTAAGTCTGTAAATATTCTGTTTCTCATCATACTCTGACCCACCATCACTGGTGATTCTTGCTTGAATAAATTATTATGGTGACAGCTGCCAAATGGTGATTTTCCTAATTTCAGGATTCCTTTTACATTTATTAGTCGAGATTCTACTTTGTTTATATCTGTATGGACTCATGAATTCTTAGTTTATTCTATGATTTGTAATCCCTAACTATTATTATTTAATTTAATGCTCAAATTATCCCAAATTTGGCCAGTGGGAGCCCCTTCAAGCTGGTTCCTTTATCCTTTTGACGTGTCCCCGCCATTTTCTGTGTGTGCTTGCTTAGTTTCTGGCAAACTAGATGTTCATCTACATTTCCCTTACCCAAATCTAGAATTAGCCATTTCTCCAAACAGCCCTACTTTCCTTTAGAAGAGAATTTATCCTTCAGTTTCTAAAAGGAGGAAGGAGAACAAGGAAAAGGAGGGGGAGGGGAAATGCCCAAAAAATGGGGGATAGGGGCTTGCACATGTTGTAGTATGTGTTTAAGTGTTTACATTTAACAAATCAATAGTTTTTCAAAAAAAGATATGATACAAATATAATTGTACTCCACATAAGACGGTTACACCAAAAGTCTACATTTGAGGTCCTTCCTGAATATGGGTCCAAATCTGCTCCTCAGCGCACTCCCTCATAGCCCTCTACTGTGGTGCTCAAATGAGAAGGAAAAGGGAATTCCACAGTGCGATGATGAATCTCAGAGAGCTCAGCTCTGGCTTCTCTGAACCCTGACCTTGACCCCACCCTCAGAGCAGCTTTGCTAATATCTGTTTATATCTTGATTTTACTCAGTTTTTTTAATTTTATTTTTAATTTTTTTTTATAGAATCTCTTTTATTTTTTAATTTTTTAATTTTTTTTGCGGTACGCGAGCCTCTCACTGTTGTGGCCTCTCCCGTTGCAGAGCACAGGCTCTGGACGCTCAGGCTCAGCGGCCATGGCTCATAGGCCCAGCCGCTCCGCGGCATGTGGGATCCTCCCGGACTGGGGCACAAACCCGTGTCCCCTGCATCGGCAGGTGGACTCTCAACCACTGCGCCACCAAGGAAGCCCGATTTTACTCAGTTTTATTTGAGAAAGTTTTAGGAAAGTGGAGGGGGGAAGGTGGTTAAGAAGAGCCAGAAGAGCCAGACTGGTCCAGTGGTTAGGACTCTGTGCTCCCAATGCAGGGGGCATGGGTTCGAGATCTGATCAGGGAACTAAGATCCCAGATGCCGCACCAGCACAGCCAAAAAAAGAAAAAAGAGCCAGACTACCTGATTTCAAATCCTGGCTCTGCAAGTGACTTGATAGCTTTATGCCTCAGTTTCCTCATCTGTAAAATGGGCATGTACCACCCCCAGAAGATTTTGGAGAGGGTGGCACCATTTGATGTATGTCAAGCACAGGGAGATGCAGCTGGCAGATGAGAGTATTATTACACATAATGTTGGTGGTTGTCATGACTTCACACAGAGGCTTCTGCCTTTAGAGACACCTTCCCATTTTTATACTCCCTGCCCTCAAGATTTGGTGCTTACAAACTATCCCTCATGGCCCAGGACTGGAGGATCTCCACTCTGACCTATCTTCATCCCTGGACACGTGCAGGCAGCTGTGCATCAGTCAGGACCCTTTCCGGTGCAAGTGACAGAATCCCAGCTCCTACCAGGTTACACTAAACAAAATCCATTGGCTCTGAGGGTGTTTCCTCAACCTTCAGGCATGGCTGGATCCAGGGACACAGTTATGCCATCAGGATACCAACCCCCTCCATCTCTTCTGGCCTCACTTTTTCTCTATGTTGGCTTTACTCCGAAGCTTCACTCTTCTTATGTGCAGCAAGATGATCAGTGGCATCAGGTTCACATCCTACCAGCTGAGCAAGCCCAGCAGAGAGAGAGCCTTTACCTGGTAGCTGCATCTAAGGTAGTCAGGCTGATGGCTATCGATCTGCTTGCATCACATGCTGTGCTAGATCTTTTCTATTTGCCCCTCCATAGCTACTCCCCGCCCTTTCCATCCCCCTCTGTGCCTTGAGGGGCTGACCCATGTAGCCTATAGAATCAGACTCCCCTGCCTTCTGGGTTTGGGTTGGACTCAGCACATCGAAGGCACAGGCAGGAGACTGGAGGGCACGGAGCGGGTACAGTCAGGGTGTGTATTTTCCAGCTCCTTCCCTTCCAGGTCAGCATGGGCTGTCTGTGTGTCTCCAATGAAGGTCCCAGCTCCTGCCAGGGTGCCTTCTTCATAGGACCACCAGGAGCACCATTCCTCCTGGGCCCAGTAATCACTCCCTCTCCTTGCCCCTCAAGCTAGGGGAGATAACGGCTCCCTGCCAATGCAGGTCCGGCACTAGGTCTTGTTGGTTTCTCTACATCCTGACTTCACCTTTATAAAGAGAACTTTGATTACACTCTCCTCAGTGACCCAGTTGAAAATGTCACCTGTGTTCTGCTGATGCACACGTGAAGTCTGTCCTAATCAACCATAAAAGAAGGGACAGACAGTGTAACAAAGATGTGAGTGTCATAAGGCTTTGTAAACCTCACAGCGTCAGACCACGTTGGGGGTGTCAATCTGTAAGTCAGGATCCTCTTAGTCTTGGTTTCACCCTCCATCTTCTGAGTTCCACTGAGCAATGGGATGAAGAGGGGAACTGAATTTGGAGTCCAAAGCCAACCACCCCCCTCCCTCTTATATCTCCCACTAGCTGTGTGACCTGAACCATTTACTCAGTTTCTCTGAGCCTCCCTTGAAGTGAAGAGACATTGCCTGCCTCCCCCAAGTGTTGCTAGTAGAACTGTTGGCTGTGGGAAGGGATTGCTGACGTCTGGAGTTCTCCACTCTGTGTGTTGTGGCGCCTCAGGACTTCTGGGGTACCCACAGCTGCCTCCTTCCTTCTCGCTTGTGGTTCTATTTGTTTCCATTTTGGCCACAGAGGATCTCAGTCCTCTGCCAGCCACTCTCTGCATGACCTCAGAAGTAACCTCCTGTACCATTCGTCCCCTCCCCTACCCTGTGGCCAGGATGCTATGAGGATCAAAGTGATAACATCCTTTTATGGTCTCTCTGTGCCACCCCCACCACAGGAGACCATAAGCTTCTTGAGGGCAGGGATACCATCTGTTCTGTCCACTGTTGTATGCTCGTGTCTACGAGAGACCAGCACAGACCAAGTACTCAGCAAACATGTGTTCCATGAACAGAGGCAAACAGGAATCGAGGATGTGTTAAAAAACAAAATGAAGAATTGTAACACAACGTTACCCAAATTGCCCACATGGCCAGCCTGGTGATAATAATGTCTCCTACATTATAGGCTTGTTGTGAGACTGACATGAGATCATGTATGTGAAGCACTCAGCACAGTGCCCGGCCAGGAGCAAGTACCCCATCAACGTTGGGTGGATTCATGAGCAACAACCTGCTCAGAGACCAGCATTGTCTGATGGTCCCTCTGCTCCTGCCAGCCTGGCATCATTGGATTCCAAGGAGGTGGACCATTGTCTTGGGGACAGAGATGTCTTTCTGTTTCCTTCTCAAGGAGGGACACAGTGGCAGATAAAAAGGCAAAGAGAAGCTATGGGCCAGGCTGAGAGGACACTGCACTCAGCTATTAACCTGCCCCTCAGATAAGTGGTCTAATCTCTCCAGGCCTCAGTCTCCTCATCTGGAAAATGGGCATATTTCCACCAGTTCCTTCTACCTCACAGGTGGTCCTGAAGGCCAAATAAGAAAATGACTGTACTTAAAAGCTCTTTTAAATTAAAAGTCATTAATGAAGCTCAATGGATGACAAAAACCTTTCACTATCCCAAACTCACCTCTCACAGCCCCAAGGGGTCCCCAGATCCCCATTCTAAGGCTCTTTCCCAGCTCCCCTCCATCCTTTGCTCTAATCAATGAACCTTTGCTCTAATCAATGAACCTCGGACAACCCCTACCTGCCCTCCCCAGGCTGGCTCCAAAAGAGCTTTGTGCAAAGGCCCAGATTGACATGGTCCCTTGTTTCTATTGATTTGGAAAGGACTCCTCCTTTAGGATGGCTGAAACAGGGAGCTCTGTAGTCTCTAGCCCAAGGGGCAGCTCACAGGGAAGGAGAGGAGGGAGTCATCTCCACCCCTCCTGAAAAGTGAGTCACTCTGTCAACATCACAGCTGGTTCTACCAGACACCCCAGGAGCTGGGCCCCGCCCTTGCCAAGCCAAACCCTCACCCTCCTCCTGGGTCCAAAGCCAGAGACACACACCAGCCAGAACTACCAGGACCCCAGAACCCCATTCTACTCAAAAGTCTTTCAGACTATCACAGTCAAACTATTAATGCTGAATAACATGGAGGAAAAAGAGAAAGTTTTCTCTCCCTCCCTGCCCTCCACTTTAATCCACGCCCCAAAGGAAACCACTATTAATAGCTTGGTATAGAACATCCAAGATACTATATAAGGCATATTCAATTTTGTTCATTGGACTTTTAAAAAATTTTACAATGTTGTGTTAGTTGCTGATGTAGAGCAAAGTGATTCAGTTATACATATACATATATATTCTTTTTCATATTTTTTCCATTATAGTTTGTTACAAGATATTGAATATAGTTCCGTGTGCTATATAGTAGGACCTTATTGTTTATCTATTTTATATCATTAGGACTTTATTTTTTGGAGCAGTTTTAGGTTCACAGCAAAATTGAGGGGAAGGTATAGAGATTTCCCACACGCCCCCGGCCCTTACATGTGCACATCCTCACCCCCTACCAACATCCCGTACCTGATGATACATTTGTTACAATGGACGAATCTACACTGACACATCATAATCACTCAAAGTCTGTAGTTTACGTTATGGTTTACTTTTGGTGTTGTACATTCTATGAGTTTGGACAAAATGTACAATGACATGTATCTCTCATGATAGTATCATACAGCGTTTTTTTTTTTTTTTTTTTTTTGCTGTATGTGGGCCTCTCACTGTTGTGGCCTCTCCTGTTGCGGAGCACAGGCTCCGGACGCACAGGCCCAGCGGCCATGGCTCACGGGCCCAGCTGCTCCGCGGCATGTGGGATCTTCCCAGACCGGGGCACGAACCCGTTTCCCCTGCATCGGCAGGCGGACTCTCAACCACTGCGCCACCAGGGAAGCCCCATACAGCGTATTTTCACAGCCCTCAAAGTCCTCTGTGCTCTGCTTATCCACCCCTCTCTCCACCTCCAACCCCTGGCAACCAGTCCTTTTACTGTCTCCATAGTTTTGCCTCTTCCAGAACATCTTATAGGTGGAATCCTATCATATGCAGCCTTTTCAGATTGGTTTCTTTCACTTAGTAACATACATTTAAAGTTCCTCCATATCTTTTCATGGCTTGATCGCTCACTTCTTTTTAACACTGAATAATATTCCATTGTTTAGATGTACCACAGTTTATTTCTCCACCCACTGAAGGACATCTTGGTTGCTTCCAAGTTTTGTTAATTATGGATAAAGCTGCTAGAAACATCTCTGTGCAGGTTTTGGCGTGTGATTGCTGGATCATATGGTAAGAGTATGTTTAGTTTTGTAAGAAACAACCAAACTGTATTCCAAAGTGGCTGGACCATTTTGCAGTCCCATCAGCAATGAATGAGAGTTTCCTATTGCCCCACATTTTCTCCAGCATTTGGTGTTGTCAGTGTTACCGATTTGGGCCATTCCAATAGGTGTGTAATGGTATCTAAGTGTTGCTTTAATTGGCATTTCCCTGATGACATATGATGTGGAGCATCTTTTCATATGTTTGCTTGTCATCTGTATGTCTCCTTTGGTGAGATGCCTGTTAAGGTCTTTGGCCCATTTTTCAATTGCATTGTTTGTTTTCTTATTGTTGAGTTTTAAGAGTTCTTTGCAGATTTTGGATAACAGTGCTTTATCAGATATGTCGTTTGTAAATATTTTCTCCCAATTTGTGGCTTGTCTTCTCAGTCTCTCGGTGTATATTCAACTTTTAAGATTTAATTTAATTTTACAGGTAATACAAAATCTTACCTTCTTTGGGGAAAAAAAATGACACAGAACAAAATTTGCCTTGACTTTTACCCCCCATCTGAGTCCACTCTCGCCATGACCCATGTGTTATGCCTGTTACCTCTCCCAAGTGTACTCTTCCCCACTTTTCTCTTTGTGCTTTTATTTGTACATATTTCTATTCCTATGGGAAATATATAGCTCTATTTTGTGTGCATGTGGTTTACATAAATGCTGGCATATCATACTTATTCTTTGCCAGTCACAGCCATGCCGTGTCTTGAAGATCCAGCCATGTCAGGACCTACACAGCTATCTTGTTCTAAGCATAGCATTGTACTCCGTTAAATGGTATATCACAATTCATTTAGCCTTTTCTTGTTGATGGATACTTGTATTGCTCCCAATTTTTTCTTTCGTCCCTTTATAAAATTATTTTTTTAATCAAATTCATGTATATTCATGATATTAAAAATTAAATAATATTACGATGTTTATAGCAAAAGTCAGTGATGCATTTCCCCACCCCACTCCCCCACATGCATATATACACACACCCATCCCTCCGGAGTCCTGCTCCTTCAAGAAAATGACTTACTACTCTTTCAGCTGTTTCTTCTGATATTTACCTCCATATTTCTGAATAAGATGCTTATGTGCTATTTCTTGATTTATCAACCTGAGGCATGATCTGCTGCCTTCCTCTTGTAGTAGATGCAAATTTCTTGCCACCCACCGACTTGCCTCCTCTCTTTTTGTCCTTCTTATATAGTTACATGACAACTTTCTGGTTAAATCGTATTCTCTGTTTACATTATTGTGACTGTGGAAGTATTTTTTTCCTGCCGAGCTGTGGTTCTCAATGCTAACTGTACTCAGGGAGCTTTAAAATCACCCAGGGAGATTTAAATAATCCTGAAGCCCAACCTGCACCCCAGATCGATTAAGTCAGGCTACCTTCAACTTTTTCCTTCTCAACCTTCCATCAAATGTTTTATTTCTGCTCTTATGTTTTCGATTTTACATTTTATTTATTTATTTATTTTTGGCTGCATTGGGTCTTTGTTGCTGCACGTGGGCTTTCTCTAGTTGCAGCGAGCGGGGGCTACTCGGGGGCTACTCTTCGTTGCGGTGCGTGGGGTTTCTCATTGAGCCTGGAGCACGGGCTCTAGGTACACAGGCTTCAGTAGTTGTGGCATATGGGCTCAGTAGTCGTGGCTCGCGGGCTCTAGAGTGCAGGCTCAGTAGTTGTGGCGCATGGACTTAGTTGCTCCCCGGCATGTGGGATCTTCCTGGACCAGGGCTCGAACCCCTGTCCCCTGCATTGGCAGGAGGATTCTTAACCACTGCGCCACCAGGGAAGTCCTACTCTCATGCTTTTAATTTGCAAGAACTCTTTCTTGTTTTCTGATTGCTTCTTGTAGCAGACACTGCTGCCATAAGCTCTTGGCATTCAACCCTGTGTGCTGCCCAAAGCTGTTTGCTGCAAATATCTATGACGCCTGCCCAAGGGCTGTTTTCTTCCAAGTAGCATCCTCAGCCTGAGTGCAGGACAAGTTAGAAGTAATGAAGGTCACTTCCCTCAGAAGCAGTGTGTTCTTATGCACTTTTTGGGATACTTCTGGGGGATGTTCTACACCATCTCCAATAGGTCCCCAGCAAGATGCCCACAGTAGTAACTGGCTGGAATGACACACCTTTTATTGTCTTCCTTTCTCTTCCTGTCTCACTTCCCAACTCCTCAACCAGTTTTTTCTGGGATTACCTGCCCCAAATCACTTGCACTGGAATCATTGTCTCAGATTCTGCTTCTAGGGAAATCCAACCAAGACACTCCTTTTCAATTTAATAGAATCTTATTCATGTTTCATGGATGCAATACCTTATTGTCTCTCTGAAGATATTAATTATAAGTGAGATATAACATTTGTTTAAAAAATTTCACTCTTGCTGCTACATAGAGACTTAGCTTGACCCGTAATATCTGCAGGTTGATTTTCTTGGGTTTCTCCAGAGATAGCACTCCAGTTTCCCACTGTGATGAGGATATGTGCCCTGCTAGCAGCATCCTTAGAGCCAAGTGGCAGGAGGGACCAGGGTTCTTCCTAGTCAGCATCTGGACTTTCCTATTACATTCCTGTTTGTAGTATAGTGATTCTGCCTACCTTCCACTGTGTCTGGTGTCCTTAGGTCTGGAGCCTCCCTGGTTCCATTTTTTCTGTAGAACGAACTTCTGTCAAGGATGGGAAGGGGTAGTTGCCTGGCTGTATCAGATCTGAAAGGGGCCCTAGGTGGTTATTATTCCAGTTACAATTGCTAAGTAAAAAGTCACCCAAAACTAATCAAAACAATAGGTATTTTAACCTCTGTCATAGTTTCTGTGACTAAAGAATTTGGGAAAGGCCTTCTGGCTTAAAATCTTTCACGAGGTTACAACCAGAAGGTGATTGAGGCTGAAATAGCAGGGGGCCAGGCATATCTCTCTTTCTGTCTCTCTCTGTCTCTGTCTCTGTCTGTTTTTCCTTCTCTCTCTCCTTAGTCTCAGGTCCACTCCATGGGGTTTGGAGGCTACTTTGAGCTTCCTCACAGCATGGTGGTCTCAGGACAGTCACAGTGCTTACATGGGGGCTTAGGATTCCAGCACCAGAGTTCCAGCTTTGGAAATTACACAGCATCACTTCCACTGCATTCTGCTGTTACAAGCCTGTCCCAATTCAAGGTGAGGGGACAGACCTTGTGGAATCCATGTGGAATGAGAGATACCGCTGTGACCATCTTTGGAAAATACAATGTGCCACCGTGGTCTCACTGCTTCTCATACACGGTTCTGAGCCGTGCTTCTGTTGGTAATCCCTCTCCACCTCTGACACATCATTCTGACTCAGTTCCTGGCATTTTTGGATTTAGTCCATAAATCTTCCTGCTTCTCATGGGGGGGGCCCCCATGTACAGATTTGCAACCTGGGCAGCACACAGTGGAACCACACCTTAGGGGTGCCATTCACCTTGTAAACATTGCCACTTTGTCTATTAAGATCATTTTCCAGCAGATGGCAGTAAAGGGGAGGGGGGGTGAGAAAGAGCATATTCTGTTAATTTCCCACCAGATGGAAGTCAAGTATCTAGCGCTACTTCCTCTTCATACAAAGAGGCTGTAAGGCTAGCAGGTAGCCTGGCTGCTTGTTGGCAACCCCTTCTGCAGGTATTTTCCGCTTTAACTCACCTGCTCTCCACCTCCTCAAAATGTAGCCCCTCTCATCCGCTACTGTCCTCTCACCTGTTCTTTTTTTTTTTTTTTTTTGCCGTACGCGGGCCTCTCACTGTTGTGGCCTCTCCCGTTGCGGAGCACAGGCTCCGGACGCGCAGGCCCAGCGGCCATGGCCCACGGGCCCAGCCGCTCCGCGGCATGTGGGATCTTCCCGGACCAGGGCACGAACCCGTGTCCCCTGCATCGGCAGGCGGACTCTCAACCACTGCGCCACCAGGGAAGCCCTCACCTGTTCTTTTTGGTTCTTTTTTGGGTTGATACCTTTTGGTTAGATACTCTGATTTTGGTAGGGCTTTGGGAGTGGGCAAATACATGTCCTCAATCTATTATTTTAACTGAAATGCTTCCAACTTTTCCCTAATATAAATTGCTGCAATAACACTTCATTGTGCACATAAGCAAATGTTAATATCTCTTTGTATAGTTTACTTTTACAAAAATGGATCATGCTATACACGTTGTTGGGCAATTTGCTGTTTTACTTAATATATTCTGGGCATCTTTCAAGGTCAGTTTATGTAGTTCAACATTTTTCATTATGATAGCGTGTAATGTTCCATGGTAGGGACAGGAACTTTATTTCAGAGGAGAGCAAAGGAAGGAAAAACACCTTTTCATCACTCCTTATCCCCCAGGTGGAGGGACGAGTCCCCAGAGGAGTGCCCCCAGGCCAGGCAGAGGGTCTGGTGGGTGGGGATGGGCTGTACATAGTTTTAACTACATCCTTGACTCTATGTATGTAATCATAACCATAGTGTGGACACTTCAGATCCTGTTTTTTCCTCCCTTGGCTTTTTGTTAAAAACCAGGATTTCTCAACTTTGGCACAATTCACATTGTGACCAGAGAATTCTTTGTTGTGGGCTGGTCTGTGCATGGAAGGATGTTTCACAGCATCCTTGGCCTCCACCCACTAGATGCCGTAGCATTTCTCCACCCCTCCACCCAGTTGTGACAAATAAAAATGTCTCCAGGCTTTGCCTAATGTTCTCTGTGGCAAAATCACCCTCAGCTGAAAACTGATCTGAAGTTCTGTTAGCAACAAGTGACCCAGTTAGCTGTTTTTGCTTCCTTTGTTTCTGGTAAAACTAGGTATTTATGATTTTCTAGGAGAGGATGTATATTCCCACCATGCCATTCCCCTGTGTGCCCAAATAGGGGGTGAATTTCTCTTAATTTACTCTCAGATTTTTTATCAAGTTCATCTGCTGGTTTTCTTTTAAATAACTTTGAGGAACTTTCAAATGTAATGCATAGTTCTGGTTAAAAGTTGAAAAATACAAAAAAGCACAGGAAAGAAAATTTAAATTTTCCCTTTAGGCTCCTTGCAGATAATCACTGATAATATAATTTTGGTGATTACTCTTATAGCCTTCCAGTCTTTTTTTCTCTCTCTACTTCTGTGTAGAATGTGTGTATGTATATACACACATACATGTATATATACATGTATGTATAACATTTTGGGCAAACCCCTCTTTTTCATATAACATTGTAATATCTCTTCTTGCTTTAAGCCCCAGAGTCCTTTGCAATCACTCTCTTGCATCTGGAGAGCCACTCCTTACTGTTCAAGTTCTGATTGTTTATACTGATTAAGGTATAATCAGGATTATACAAGGATCACTTGTCCATACCATTTTTGAAATACAGCAAATGACCTCTGTTCCCTGTTAAAGTACAACTTTAAGAACATTAAAAACATGACTGGGACGGGAACCAAGATGGCAGAGTAGAAGAACGTGCTGTTACTCCCTCTTGTGAGAACACCAGAATCTCAACTAGCTGCTGGACAGTCATCAACAGGAAGACACTGGAACTCACCAAAAAAGATACCCCACATCCAAAGACAAAGGAGAAGCCACAATGAGATGGTAGGAGGGGCATAAAATCAAATCCCATAACTGCTGGGAGGGTGACTCACAGACTGGAGAACACTTATACCACAGAAGTCCACCCACTGGAGTGAAGGTTCTGAGCCCCACGTCAGGCTTCCCAACCTGGGGTTCCGGCAATGGGAGGAGGAATTCCTAGAGAATCAGACTTTGAAGCCTAGTGGGATTTGATTACAGGACTTCGACAGGACTGGGGGAAACAGAGACTCCACTCTTGGAGGGCACACACAAAATAGTGTGTGCATTGGGACCCAGGGGAAGGAGCAGTGACCCCAGGGGAGACTGAATCAGACTTACCTGCTAGTGCTGGAGGGTCTCCTGCAGAGGTGGGGGGTGGCTGTGGCTCACCGTGGGGACAAGGATACTGGTAGTAGAAGTTCTAGGAAGTACTCCTTGGCATGAGCCCTCCCAGAGTCTGTCATTAGCCCCACCAAAGAACCCAGGTAGGCTCCAGTGTTGGGTTGCCTCAGGCCAAACAACCAACAGGGAGGGAATCCAGCCCCACCCATCAGCAGTCAAGCAGATTAAAGTTTTACTGAGCTCTGCCCACCAGAGCAACAGTCAGCTCTACCCACCACCAGTCCCTCCCATCAGGAAACGTACACAAGCCTCTTAGATAGCCTCATCCACCAGAGGGCAGACAGCAGAAGCAAGAAGAACTACAATCCTGCAGCCTGTGGAAAAAAAACCACACTCACAGAAAGATAGACAAGATGAAAAGGCAGAGAGCTATGTACCAGATGAAGGAACAAGATAAAACCCCAGAAAAACAACTAAATGAAGTGGAGATAGATAGGCAACCTTCCAGAAAAAGAATTCAGAATAATGATAGAGAAGATGATCCAGGACCTCGGAAAAAGAACAGAGGCAAAGATTGAGAAGATGCAAAAAATGTTTAACAAAAACCTAGAAGAATTAAAGAACAAACAAACAGAGATGAGTAATACAATAACTGAAATGAAAAATACACTATAAGGAATCAATAGCAGAATAACTGAGGCAGAAGAACGGATAAGTGACCTGGAAGACAGAGTGGTGGAATTCACTGCTGCGGAACAGAATAAAGAAAAAAGAATGAAAAGAAGACAGCCTAAGGGACCTCTGGGACAAAATTAAATGCAACAACATTCGCACTATAGGGGTCCCAGAAGGAGAAGAGAGAGAGAAAGGACCCGAGAAAATATTTGAAGAGATTATAGTCGAAAACTTCCCTAGCGTGGGAAAGGAAATAGCCACCCAAGTCCAGGAAGCGCAGAGAGTCCCATACAGGATAAACCCAAGGAGAAACACGCCGAGACACATAGTAATCAAATTGGCAAAAATTAAAGACAAAGAAAAATTATTGAAAGCAGCAAGGGAAAAATGACAAAATAACATACAAGGGAACTCCCATAAGGTTAACAGCTGATTTCTCAGCAGAAAAGCTACAGGCCAGAAGGGAGTGGCATGATATACTTAAAGTGCTGAAAGGGAAGAACCTACAACCAGGATTACTCTACCCAGCAAGGATCTCATTCAGCTTTGATGGAGAAATCAAGAGCTTTACAGAGAAGCAAAAGCTAAGAGAGTTCGGCCCCACCAAACCAGCTCTACAACAAATGCTAAAGGAACTTCTCTAAGTGGGAACCACAAGAGAAGAAAAGGACCTACAAAAACAAACCCAAAACAATTAAGAAAATGGTCATAGGAACATACATATCGATAATTACCTTAAACGTGGATGGATTAAATGCTCCAACCAAAAGACACAGACTTGCTGAATGCATACAAAAATAAGACCCATATATATGCTGTCTACAAGAGACCCACTTCAGACCTAGGGACACATACAGACTGAAAGTGAGGGCATGGAAAAAGATATTCTATGCAAATGAAATCAAAAGAAAGCTGGAGTAGCCATACTCGTATCAGATAAAATAGACTTTAAAATAAAGAATGTTACAAGAGACAAGGACGGACACTATGTAATGATCAAGGGATCAATCCAAGAAGAAGATATAACAATTATAAATATATATGCACCCAACATAGGAGAACCTCAATACATAAGGCAACTGCTAACAGCTATCAAAGAGGAAATCGACAGTAACACAATCATAGTGGGGGACTTTAACACCTCACTTACACCAAGGACAGATCATCCAAAATGAAAATAAATAAGGAAACAGAAGCTTTAAATGACACAATAGACCAGATAGATTTAATTGATATTTATAGCACATTCTATCCCAAAACAGCAGATTACACTTTCTTCTCAAGTGCGCACAGAACATTCTCTGGGATAGATCACATCTTGGGTCACAAATCAAGCCTCAGTAAATTTAAGAAAATTGAAATCATATCAAGCATCTTTTCTGACCACAACGCTATGAGATTAGAAATCAATTACAGGGGAAAAAAACGTAAAAACCACAAACACATGAAGGCTAAACAATACGTTACTAAATAATCAAGAGGTCACTGAAGAAATCAAAGAGGAAATCAAAAAACACCTAGAGACAAATGACAATGAAAACACGACGATCCAAAACCTATGGGATGCAGCAAAAGCAGTTCTAAGAGGGAAGTTTACAGCTATACAAGCCTACCTCAAGAAACAAAAATCTCAAGTAAACAATCTAACCTAATCTACACCTAAAGAAACTACAGAAAGAAGAACATGCAAAACCCAAACTTAGCAGAAGGAAAGAAATCATAAAGATCAGGTCAGAAATAAATGAAAAAGAAATGATAGCAAAGATCAATAAAACTAAAAGCTGGTTCTTTGAGAAGATAAACAAAATTGATAAGCCATTAGCCAGAGTCAACAAGAAAAAGAGGGAGACGACTCAAATCAATAGAATTAGAAATGAAAAAGAACTAACAACTGACACTGCAGAAATACAAAGGATCACGAGAGATTACTACAAGCAACTCTATGCCAATAAAATGGACAACCTGGAAGAAATGGACAAATTCTTAGAAATGCACAACTACTGAGACTGAACCAGGAAGAAATAGAAAATATGAACAGACCAATCACAAGCACTGAAATTGAAACTGTGATTAAAAATCTTCCAACAAACAAAAACCCAGGACCAGATGGCTTCACAGGCGAATTCTATCAAACATTTAGAGAAGAGCTAACACCTATCCTTCTCAAACTCTTCCAAAATATAGCAGAGGGAGGAACACTCCCAAACTCATTCTACGAGGCCACCATCACCCTGATACCAAAACCAGACAAAGATGTCACAAAGAAAGAAAACTACGGGCCAATATCACTGATAAACATAGACGCAAAAATCCTCAACAAAATACTAGCAAACAGAATCCAACAGCACATTAAAAGGATCATACACCATGATCAAGAGGGGTTTATTCCAGGAATGCAAGGATTCTTCAATATACGCAATATGCTGCTTTTATTTTTTTTGGGCTGCGCTGCATGGCATGTGGGATCTTAGTTCCCCAAACAGGGATCGAACCCAGTCTCCAGCAGTGAAAGCGTGGAGTCCTAACCGCTGGTCCACCAAGGAATTCCCTCTTCTTCCTTTCTTACTTACTTTCATTTTAAAAAATATATAACTGCTTTACTGAGATGTAACTCACCATACACTCACTTAAAGTGTACAATTTCATGTTTTTTGGTTTATTCACAGAGTTGTGAACTAAGTTTTAAAACATTTTCATCACCCCAAAAAGAAACCCTATTCCCATTAGCAGTCACTCCCTATTACCTCCCAGCTCCTGGCAAACAGTAACCTACATTCTATCTCTATGTATTTACCTGTTCTGGACATTTTCTATAAATGGAATCATACAACATGTGAATCTTTTGTGTCTGGTTTCTTTCATTTAGCATAATATTTTCAAGGTCCATCCATGTTGTACCATGTATCAGAACTTCATTCCTTTTTATTGCCAAATTTCATTTCCTTGGATAGACATATCACATTTTAATCAGTTGATGAACATATGAGTTGTTCCCACTTTTTGGATCTTATGAAAAATGCTGCTATAAACATTAGTTACAAGTTTTGTGTGGACATATGTTTCGGTTTCTCTTGGGTATATGCCTGGAAGTGGAATTTCTGGAGCATATGGTAACTTTATATCTGACTTTTTAGGAGCTGCCAAGCTGTTTTCTAAAGTGGCTACACCATTTTACATTCCCACCAGCAGGGTAGGAGGGTTCTGATTTCTCCACATCCTTGTCAACACTTGTTATTATCCGTCTTTTTGATTAAAACCATCCTAGTATTACCTAACCAAGTTCATTTAAAGCCATCCTAATATTACCTAACCAAGTTCATTTGCCCGACGTGCAAAACACTGAGACGCTGAGTTTTGCAGCAAAGAAAGGGTTTATTTAAGAGGCAGCCAAGTGAGGAGGTGGGAGAACAAGTCTCAAATCTGCCTCCTCGAAGGCGAGGGGTTTGGGATATTTATAGGATAAGGAAGTAGGTTGGTCTTAGGAATGGGGAAAGGAGGTAGGGAAAAGGTGAGGTAATCGATATGCTGCTCAGGCATATCTGAGTTACATGCCTCTTCATGGGATGCATGTTCAAAAATGGAGGCGCTTAGAGGGGGTGGAAGAGGATTGGATCCGGAGTTTGGGATTACCAGATGCAAACTATTATATATAGGATGGATAAACAAGATCTTATTGTATAGCACAGGGAACTATATTCGATATCCTAATGGAAAAGAAAAAAATAAAAGAAAAAGAAAAAATGGAGGCATTTAACGTGACCTGAGGGTGGAGTTTGCGGCCCTCTGATATCAAAAGATCACCAAGCGGACACTCGCGCATGCCCAGTTGGAGGGTCAGTGGTCCTATCCAGTCTTAACCTGCTCAGCTCTAATTAGACATAGCTGACTCCAAGTTCCTGGGAAACAGCTGTGGCAAACTTCCTATTGTTTAGTCTGTGTGCATCTTGAAGGACATGCAAGGTATTTTGTAGCAACAGTTAAAATTACCTTGATTAGTGAAGGCAGGTTACAGGTGTAATGGATTTAACTCCTGATTACCCACAGTTTCACCAGTGGGTGTGAAACGGTATCTCATTGTGCTTTTGTGGCTTTGCTTCTTAAACCAGTCTTGCACAGAAACGAATTTTGCACACAGTCAAGGTCCTCAGCCCAGTGGCCTCAAGGTTTAAGTCTCTCTTGGTGAGTTGAGCCTGATGGATGAGTGAAGACTGCCCTGCTGAGCCATCCCACAGATGGGGGCTCCCAGAGTGGCCGGGCAGCTAAACCAAACCCTGCCCATCTTGGGGAAAGCATCTAGAATGCGTGCTCTTCTGGCCAAGTGTGGATCATGTAAATACCCAGGTTGTGTGAGGGAAGGGAGGGGAGGAATGCAGCCTGGCCCTGGGCTGGACCCCTTCCAGGAGGTCCCAGACTTCTGTAAGCTGTCTTTTGACTACTGGCCAGAACAAAATGACCTCCTTCAACACACTGCCACACCATCAGAGATTCCACCACTTTCCCAGAGCTAAGTAAATAAGTTGCTTTCTTTTCAAAAATGTGAATGCTTCTGGGAGGAGTGGGTATCTTGCAAGAAGTCAATACCTTATTGTGAATTAGCTTATCAGATGGTCACCCACACCCTGCAGAGACAGGGCAGAGACAGAGGAAGTGGGAGTTTTGACTCACTGGGAAGGATGGGGGAGGGATGGATTGAAAAGGGGTAGCTCGGCTCAAGGGGTAACATTGCAGGAGGCTAGGACAGGGCCAGAGTTGGCATAAGGAGCCTGCTGGGAAAGGTTTCACCTCCATTCGTCAACTGATAAACAGTTATCATGATTAGTGTATTGTATGCCCCATGTCGTGCATGACATAACTATTCTATTTTATTTATTTATTCATTTATTAACAAACACTTACGTAGCCCTGTGTGCCACCACGGATCTCTCACACTCCACCCACTACATCTAATTTATTACAGATTCCATTGGCTCTCCCTGAAAAATGATCTTGGAATCTGACCCTTTCTCACCACCTTCCTAGCCGGGGTGCTTACCCACTGGTTTACTGTAGGTCTCTCTCGCTGGTCTCCCGGCTTCCATACTTGCAGTCAGAGCAACCCTTTTAAAACGATGTCTCTCCTGTGTTTGAAGTGCTCCATTGGCTTCCTATCTCGGTCACTATAAAAACCAAAGTCTTTACAATGCAAGGCGCTACCTGAACTAGCCCCTCTTACCAGGCTGACGCCATCTGCCTACTGGCTCAGCCACGGGACTCCTGCTGTTCCTCAGACACACCTGCGTGCCTCTGCTGGGGCCACTGCAAGGACTGCAGCGTTCTGCCTAGAACACTCTTCTCCCAGAATCTGCATGGCTTATGCCCTCACTTGCTTCAAGTCTCAGCTTAAAGGTCACCTCCTCAGAGGCCTTTCTTACCACTCCCTCCGCCATCTAAAAGAGCCTGCGTGTGCCAGATTGCCCACTGTCAGAAAAGAGGGTTACAAATATAGAGAGGGAGAAAACTAGAATGAATTCTATGGTGTTAGATTGGAATTGGAGATATGCAGTGAACTCACGGTTTCCAATAAACACAGATAGAGAGAGAAATAAATATAGAAGGAAAATGAAGTGTGTGTGTGTATGTGTGTGTGTGTGTGTGCGCATGTCTGTACGTACATATATACATATTCTCTAGCTCAGTCGACTGGAGAAGGCTTGGGAACAGCAATAAGAAATAAGAAAGAGTGAGCATACCTTGTGTTCAGATCTTGGTCTCTACATACTCTTCTCCACTAAAAGGAATCAGGACACTTTGGAGAAATGGTTGATTCCAGGCCTGGGGAAGCGAAAGTACAAGACGAACTAGGAACATTTTTTTTGTGCCAAAAAATAAGAAAGTGCTCGAAGGATAATGGAACATTGAGAGGATACAGGAGCCAGCTTGAAGGAGCTCCCACTAGCCACATAAGGGACAGTTTGAACATCAAAATAACTAATGACAAGAATTGATTATAACTCATTGAATAAAATAGTAATCTATGAGTTCATACCAACATAAAGAAATAAATAGAAAATTTGATGAAGACTGGGATAAGTACACAGTTTTCAGAACACTTCTCCATAAAATACATATTCCTTAAAAAGGTAAAAAGAGTGACTTTACAGTGGAGAAATCTGGCAGACACTACCTTGATAATCAAATGATTGAAGTTAATATCAAAACTTTGGGTAACAGGATGATAGAAATTGTATGTCACCTGACAGGACGCTATGAGAACATGGAATTATTTCTGTAATATTTCTGCCAAGGATACATAATCTGAATCAAATCATGAAGAGATATGAGATAACCTCAAACTGAGGATCAGGCTACAAAAGTACTGGCCTATAATTTTCTAAAAGAAACTGAGGAACTGTTCTAAACAGAGAGAGTAAAGAGCCACAACTAACTCTGTGGCGATGGATGTTACCGCGACTCAGTGTGGTGATCATTTCACAACATATACATGTATGGAATCATTATGTTGTACACCTGAAACTAATATATGTCAATTATATCTCAATTTAAAAAAAATGAAACATGACAACTAAATGCCACTTGTGGTTCTGGAGGGGATCCTTTTGCTCTAAAGGACATTACTGGGCAAATGGCAAAATTAGAACAGGGTCTAAGGATTACGGTGTCAGCAGAATGACACGATTCTTGGTGCTAATCAGGGTGAGTCCAGCAATGCCACCGGTGTCTACTGTGCTTACCACCAGGGCTGTCTTCTCCCAACCATCTCTCTCACTGTGGTCTATGTCTCCTCCTCCATTTTCTCAGTGAAGGGATTGGTCCCCACTTAGGGTTGTGGAGTTTTCATTTTCTTCTTGGGCTTAGATAGTGCTTTCTGGAGCTGGCAGGTCATCCACAGGAAATTCTGTTGTACTTTGTGCTCTTGTGAGCAGCGGAGCTGGCAGGCCCCTGCAGTCATAGGGCTGGCCCATCACTGGCACTTGGGCTTTCCATGTCATCTTCCAGTCAAACAGGAAGACTTCTGCAAGCATCCAGAAATGATGCACTTCCTAAAACAAAAAGAGCTTGCAAGTGCAACATCTTTTAGTTTAGCTGGTTCTTTGTTGTTATTTTGTATGTTTTTTTTGTTATTCCTTAGGGTATATCCCCTAGTATCTGTTGGGGGAAATAAAAAGTATCAAATGTCTATCAAATGTTTATCAAATAAAAATGTATCAAACGTTTATCAAATAAAAAGCCTCACAGCCTTCTAAACAGATGCCTTATGTCCGGAGGAGGGACAGTCCCACTGTACGTTTTGCCTCTGGCAATCAGAGCAGCTGGTCCTTCTGGACAGCAATGGCTTTTAGTATAGTACGGAACATTTTTCCTTTTGTGCATTGGCATACTTCTGATGTATTGAGATGATCTCCAAAGTTCTGACGAAAACTGAGACCTCCAGGAAAATCTACAGACAAGGTTTGGAACTATCTTATGAATCAGTTGGATCTTTGCTGGTCAACCATCATCTATCATGAGCCTAACTAACTAGAAAGCTCATCAGAAGTGACCCAAAGAAGCAGATCTAAAACAACATCTTAATATTTGGGTTTGTGCTGAAATTCTTCTGGATCACTAACAATAAGAACTAACATTATTTGAATATTTATCATGTGCCAGGAATATATTGAGGCAAAGTGAGATTAAGCAATTTATAATCAGAAACACAGCTAGTAAGTTTGAACAAGGGTTTAACCTGGCTGGGAAATGGACCAAGCAGAAAGATCCAGCTGCCAAGCTTTCACACTTGAGCACATGCTCCAGTCTACAGCCTCATGAACTGAATGACCAGCACCAAATGCCACCTTATGCTTCTATCAACCATTTTCTTCAATTCTGAGAGGATCCATTACAATCTAGTTAAGGATTAATAAATCTTACCTGTCAAGACTGCAGTGATGATATTTTTCCCTTTTAAATGTTTATGAAGATATGGCAATAAAACATGAGAATCTGAAAAACAAAACAAAACAAAACACCAGAGACTTACTTTCCTGGCGGCCCAGTGGTTAAGACTTCTCCTGCCAATGCAGGGGGTGCAGGTTCGATCCCTGGTCAGGGAGCTAAGATCCCACATGCCTCGGGGCCATAAAACCCAAACATAAAACAGAAGCACTATTGTAACAAATTCAGTAAAGACTTTAAAAAAAATGGTCCATATCAAAAAAACAAAAAAATCTTAAAAACAAAAATAATAACACCAACTGTAAAGTGACAAGCAAATATCTGGGATTTCTACTAGTGACTTACTCGCAGGGGCCGCTAATACTACTGGGCTTTGTTTGTTTTCATTTTTATTTATTTATTTATTTACTACATCCATAATGGAAGGAAATGCTCAATTTTATTTAGAGGTTAGTGAATAAAGATGTAATTTTTTTTTACCCGAGGTTATGAACCCAATGAGTTCTAGCCACTGACCCAGGTTAAGGACCCCTGGGTTAGTACGTGGTAAGTCTGACAGCCCAGAAATGGCTGCAGAAAAGGACCTGCAGAAAAGGCAAGGAGGAAATGATTCAGGCTTAAGTCAGGGCCAACTCTATGGGCATCAAGACAGGAGGGTGGAAGTGAGCTGCCAGCTGGACAGAAAACCAGCTGGACTTGGTGATGGATGGGAGGTGGGAGTTGATGGTGATTGTGGACAATTTGGAAGAGCAATTGGTCTGCCCGGAAGAGGATAAATGTTTGCGAAGTACAATGGCCTTGCCAGGGGCTGTGGTGCCTGTTACTGTAGAGTTCAGCCCACGCCCCTCCAAATGCCTACCTCAGTCTCTCGGGGTGGGTACAGCTCTCAGGGAGGTACTGCCTGCCCTTCAAAATAACCCCTCCACCTACCACTCACACTACGTGATGAAGGATCCATTCTGCAGGACTTCTGAGTCCAGACCCTCCTTCAAATGCAAATCCCCTTTAGAGAGCTGTTATTGACATTTTAGTCTGAATGAGTTTATCTCTTTCCCTGAGAATAGGAGAGTTTGAGTTCACTGAGCTTCTCGGAAAAGATGGGTGATGGGGGACAGGGGTGAAATGCGTGCCCCCTTTTGCAGTCAAACAAGGCTGAATAGGGCTTCCCTGGTGGCGCAGTGGTTAAGAGTCCGCCTGCCAATGCAGGGGACACGGGTTTGAGCTGTGGTCCAGGAAGATCCCACATGCCGCGGAGCAACTAAGCCCGTGCGCCACAACTACTGAGCCTGAGCTCTAGAGCCCACGAGCCACAACTACTGAGCCCGTGTGCCACAACTGCTGAGGCCTGTGCCCCTAGAGCCCGTGCTCCGCAACAAGAGAAGCCACCGCAGTGAGAGGCCCGTGCACTGCAACGAAGAGTAGCCCCCGCTCGCCGCAACTAGAGAAAGCCTGCATGCAACAACAAAGACCCAACGCAGCCAAAAATAAAAAATAAATAAAATTAAAAAAAAAAAAAAAAAAAAAGGCTGAATAAAAAAGGACCCCACTGGAGCACCGGCAGAAAATTTCTGTTTCTAGTCTGAGCAGGCTGTGTCACATCTGCTCCTGCCCCTCTGTGGGGACACCTGCTGGGTGGAGGGTGGAGTGGGTCACACTTTAAGGATGATTAAGAAATAAAGAATCAAAGCGTGTTATCCCCAAGCAAGTTGTGGGAATGGACCCAGGTGCAGTGCCGCCAGTGCGGCCCTAATGAACACACTTTATTCACCTGTCTGGAGCCTCAAAGACACACAGAAATGAGAGCCCAGCATTCCCTGTGGATTCCTCTGATTACAGAGAGAAGTTAAGACCTTACTCCCCAACCCTCTACAACCTCCCAACTGGTGAAAAGCCCCCACTAACTCATAGGTTGTTGGGAGAAGGGCCAAGATAGTAAACAGCATCTAAACATTTGTTATTTTTTCTGACCACAAAGGAAAAGTCAAGTGATTCCCAGACTCAAAGGCACTTATTGTAGCTCTTTGCAGTTCTTTTTCTATACATTTGTTACAAGCCTGAGAACTTATCTACTAAGTATGAATACACACTTTGGTACAAAGCAAAGCAAAGCAAAAGAAGATACATTGTATTATATGTTATTGTATTATATGTTCTTATTGCAGAGGAAAAGGCCTGGAAGGATACACACCAAACTGTGGGAATGTCCAAGGGAAAGAAGAACACTCTTCACTTTTAACCTCACTGACTGAGTTTCTTGAAGAATGTTTAGTAACTATATTCTACTGTATGAGTTTCTTGTTGCTGTTATAACAAATTACAGCAAACTTGGTGGCTTAAAACAACAGAGGTCTATTATCTTATAGTTCAAGAGGTCAGAAGTTCGAAATGGGTGTCATTGGACTAAAATCAAGGTGTTGGCAGGGCTGCATTCCTTCTGGAGTTGCTAGGTGGGAATGTTTCCTTGCCTTTTCCAGTTTCTGGAGGCTGACTACAATTCTGGGCTCATGGCCCCCTTCCACCTGTAGGGCCAGCAATTGCATCACGCTGACCTCTGCTTCCATCTTCATTGGCTCTCCTGCCTCTCTTTCCTTTATCAGGACCCTTGTGATTACATTAAGCCCACTTGGCTAATCCTGGATAATCTCCCCATCTCAAAATCCTTAATTTAATTGCATCTGCAAAGCCTCTTTTTCCATGTGAAGTAATATATTCACATATTCACAGGTCACGGAGATTAGAAAGTAGAGATCTCTGGGGAACAAGGCGGAGACTGTGGCATTATTCTGCTTACCACAATTACTTGTGTAATTTTTTACACAAGTAAACCTCATATAATAAAATTTTTCTCATCACTAAAAATTCCTGATAATCATAATTTCTAATGATCCCTAATATTTCACTGTAGGGATACACGATTTATTTAACTGGTCTCCCAATTGGGGATATTTAGGTTGTTTTACATTTTCATGATTTTAAAGCTGATGATTTTCATGATGAACATCTTTAGGTCTTTGGGGGGATATACTGAATCAGAAATGGACTTGGTGGTCAGAAAGACCAGAGTTCAAATCCAGGCTCTGCTTCAATTATCCATGTCATTGGAGTCTTGGTTTCCACAACTGCAAAAAGGAGATCCTTACAATAGCTCCAACCTCACTGGATTTTTAAAGAGCTTTCTTGAGATATAATTCACATACTATACAATCCACCCAGTTAAGGGGTAAATTCAATGGTTTTTAGCCTCAGGGTTTTTGCAGGATTCAATGATATTGAACACACAAATTGTCACTACCATTAATAATTCTTTGATCATAATTGTCATCATTTTCTTGGGCTAGGTTCTAAGAATCAGCAATATAGCATAAAAGCCTGTAAACCTCTCAAATGTTTTGGAAATAGGCCTTGGAAAGACAGAAGGTGTTCTTGTGAGGGTTTTTTAATTTTGGGAGGGGGGTTGGGGGTTATTTTTTAGTATTTGGTTAGAATTTGGGGGCATAGGAGGAGCTGGTATTAAATTCTTGGGCCAGTTGACTTAAGATGCCCTCTTTCATTCTCCCTTGTGTAACCCTGAATTATGCTCATCCTCAGACCCACACACACAGAGTAATTAGAGGAGGTTGATTCTGGTTCACTGAATGTCCCTACCCTGTCTGCCATCCCTGCAGAGCCACTGGTCTGTCCTTCTCCATATCCAAGTGAATCTTACTCCTTCAGTAAAAGCTGCATTGGTACCATCTCCAATCACCCATCTTAATTCACACCAAGCACACTGCATGGCAAACTGGCAGGAAGGAGAGGAGGTGGGTCTCTACCAAGTCCATGGAATGCCTAACCTACCTACCAAGAAACCACAAAAGCATACTCCATTTGGCCGTGGGAGGACTGACTGCAAGTTTCAGGGCTGAGTTAGCCAAGTGTCAGCCAAATCCAAGGGCATTTTGCACCAGAGTGATGTGTGGGCAAATCCTCAGGCATCCCGGCAGGTGTGGGAGCAGGTTATGTGAGATGGGTGTGGGTTAGGTGGTGAGGGATGAGAGAAAGGTGGAGGGAGGGTAGGTGGGGTCAGAAGTGGGTGAGGTCGTAGGTAAGGAATGGAACCCCAGCTGGGACTGGACCTAGTAGTTAGACCAGTAGTTTGGAATCCTTTTTGGGCCATGGGCTCCTTTGAGAATCTGATGGATGCTAAGGACAGAATGCACACACACCCATATGCATAAACACACACACACACACACTGACCCACAAATTTGCACAGTGTCAAGGTTTTCTTGAACCTAGGAAGCTCATCCAGGGCTCAGAATTGAAAACCTCTGGTCTAGACTAGTTCACAGGGACTTGTCAGAAAGAAATCCTAAGGCTGCATTAAGAATTTGAGAACGTTTGTGTCTTCTCATACAACAGAGATTTAGGGAGGTTTGCAGGTTTGGGAATTAAATTCCAAAGCCCACTTATTCCATAAATGCTTTATTTATTTTTTTCCAGTTTTTATTTTGAAAATTTTCAAAGTACCAAAAAATTGCGAGCTCATGTAGTCCAATCACGTTCTCCAACTGTCAACATTTCTCTGTAATCTCTCCCCTCTCCCTTGCATGCTTGTGCTCTTAGGAACCCATGTTTTTCTGGAGAACCATTTGAGAGTAAGTTGCAGATATCATGATACTTCATCCCTAAACACTTGGCATATAACTCCTAAGATCAAGAGAGTCTCCTGCCTAACCACAACATAATCCTCGCACTCATAAAATTTAACATTGATACAATACTTTTATGTAATATACATCCTATATTCAAATTTCCTCAGTAGTCCCAATACATAGTGTCCTTTTAGCTGTATTCTTTCTCCTTCCCTTCCTCCCTCCATCTCTCTTTCCTTTCCTTCCTACCTTTTTCATTCAGGATCGAATCCAGAATGATACACTTCATTTAGTTATATCTCTCAGGCTCTTTAATAAAGAGCATTACTCCAGAGTTTTGGGTTTTTGTTTTGTTTTCTCTTGTGACACATCTTTTTGAAGAGTCCAGGCTAGTTGTTTTGCAGAATGCTCCCCAGTTTGGATTTGTCTGATTAAAGTTAAAATCTGGGGGCAAATGTTGTGTCCCTTCTTGATGCATCACATCAGAGGGTCAGTTAGTCCCTTACTGATGATGTTAAGTTTGATTCATGATTAGTGTGATGACCTCCAGGTTGCCCTTTGTAATTAATACATGCTCTGTAGGGTAACACTGTATTCATTGAAAGCCTTGAGCTGTGGCAGATGCTGGGTGAGACAGTGGTGAGCAACCAGACTCAATTTTTGTTCTCACGCTGTTTCTACAGTGGAGGAAACAGACAATAACCTAGGAAACAAATAATTAGAAAATATGCAGTTTTCTGAAGAATGTGGATGGGTGCTGGGATAGATCAGTATCAACTCTAACATTTAAAGTGAACTTAAAGGTGAGACTTGAAGAGGAAAAAGGAGTCAGGCATAGCAAGAGGGGAGTGGAGGGGGTGGAGGTGGCCCTGGTCAAGCTTGGAGGGTAGAAAAGAACTGAAAGATGGGCATGTGGTGATCTCAAGGACAGAAAAGTGTAGGAGGAAGGCCCTGGTCTGATAATAATAATATTGAGCATGTAGTACCTGCTAGACACTGTTCTAAGTGTATTACATGGCTTACCTTGTCTAATTTTCCCCATAGCCCTGTGAAGTAGGTGCCATTACTATTTTTATGCTATAAAATCTACAGCACAGAGAGATTAAGTTATTGGCCCAAGGTCACACAGCTTGTAAGTAGCAGGGCTGGGATTCAGACCTCGGATGGATCTGACTCCACAGTCTGTGCCCTTAACTATATCAAAAAGGAGGAAACAGGGTCTCACCTAGAAAACAGAACATGAAAAAGGATTGGAGTCAGAGCAACCTGGGCTGAGTGAGGAAGTTCTGTTGACAAAAAAAAAAATGTGGGATGGGAAAGCAAGACAAAAGAAAGGCCCAGAAGATCAAAGAGAAGAGTGGGGCTTCCCTGGTGGTGCAGTGGTTGAGAGTCCACCTGCCGATGCAGGGAACATGGGTTCGTGCCCCAGTCCGGGAAGATCCCACATGCCGCAGAGCGGCTGGGCCCGTGAGCCATGGCCGCTGAGCCTGCACGTCCGGAGCCTGTGCTCTGCAACGGGAGGCCACAGCAGTGAGAGGCCCGCGTACCGCAAAAAAAAAAAAAAAAAAAAAGAGAGAGAGAGAAGAGTGTTCAGGGCTAGAAGACAACATAATAAAATAGGCCAAAGTTTGGTTGGCTACACCACCCTCAGTCCATGCCCCTAGCCTGTCCCTCACAATTGTTCTTCTGCTCTGTGTGGCCCCAAACAAAACCAGGGTGCTTACATGGTCCTAAAGTATCTCCCCACAAATTGCTTATTAATTACAAAGGGAAAAATAGGAACTTTACAGTGAGAAACCCGGCTGACTCCAACTTAACCAAGTGACAGAAGTGAACATACAGAGGGTTCTTAGGGAAGTTCTGGAAGGAAATTTGGAGGAAAGAGTAAAAGAAGGGTTTCGTGAGGAAGGCTCTGGATGAGGAGAGAAGAGGAAGTCTTGAGGTTCAAGAGTCTCTGGGTGACAGGGCAGGGCCCATTGGGGGAAGACGGGGTGTCTGGGAGGGATGGGGAACTCTCTTGAGTTGGAGAGGTTCTGAGAGATAAGATCGAGTCATTAGGGAGGGACTTGATGGGAACTTTGTGTGACAGAAAGGTCACAACAGTGTCCGTTTGGGAGGTTGGGATGGGTAAACTCTGGATGACGAGAGAGTAGAGAGCTTTGGGTAGGGGTCTCTAGGAGAGTCCTAAAAGGGTATGCGAGGGGTAAGCCTCTAGGGCAGTAGCCTGTGGGTGGACGAGACTCCGTGATGAGGGCGTTAGGCCAGACCGAGGATGGGGAGACTTGGAAGGTAGCCTTGGAGGGCGGGGCCGGGGGTGGGGCCGGGCCGCCGGGCGGGTCCCCCCACGCAGCAGGGGGCGCTGTGAGCCGGGAGGCCCCGGGCCGGGCGACGGCCGCTCCTAGTGAGCGCGGCCTCTTTTCCGGGTGTCCTCCTCCTCCTCCTCCTTCTTCGCCACCGCCGCCGCCGCTACCCTTTCCCCGGCCGGCGGCTGCCGCTGCTGGTGCAGCCACCGCCGCCGCTGCCGCGGGGCCGCGAGCCAAGCGGAGGCCGCCGCGGATTGCAAGAGCCTCCCGCCCCGCCACCCCGCCGGCCGCTCCAGGGCCGGGCCGGCTCGGCCGGCGCCCCCCGCGCCCCCAGCCCGCCCGCCCCCGCGGGCCCGGCCTGGCGCGGACGCCCGCAGCCGCGCTCCTCCTTCTCCTCCGGCGGCCCGCGGCCCGCCGCCTCCTCCGCCCGCCGCCCCGCGACCCCCGCCGCACCGCCGCCGCCTTCGGCGCCCCGCGGCGCCCCCCGGTCCCGCCCGCCATGCCCGGCCCGGCCGCGGGCAGCAGGGCCCGGGTCTACGCCGAGGTGAACAGCCTGAGGAGCCGCGAGTACTGGGACTATGAAGCTCACGTCCCGAGCTGGGGGTAAAGCCGCCGCCGTCCCCCGCCGGGCCCTCTCACCCCCACCCCCACCCGGCCGCCCCCCGACGCAGACCGCACTCGCTCCCCGCGATCTGTCCCCCCAGCGATCTGTTTTCCCGCTGGGCCCGTGCTTCCTCGGGTCTGGGGTGGGCGGCAGACCCTCCCCCATACACACACACACTATGTTCTCGTCTCCCTCTCCCCCCTTCTCGTTCCTTCCTCTCCGCCGTGCGCACCCCTCTCTCCCGCTCACCCCAGGGAATGCTTTCTTACTGACAAGTGTAGGGGTCCAGGAACCAGAGCCTGGTGGAAGTGAGGGAGCGGCCCTTCTCACGCTTTGGGGTTTCTATTGGGGTGGGAAGTCAGCAGCTGTACTCTTGAGCTATTAAAATTCTCTGCCTTTTTAGTTTTTTGAAATGAGGCTGGGTGGGAGGAAATTTTTTAAAGACGTCCAGACTCTCAAAGGAGGAGCTGTCTACCTTCGGCGTGTGAAGTATAAGGCAGGTGCTGTGGGCAGAGGGGCACTTCTGAGCCTCCAGGATGGTGATGCTTTGCTCATCTCTCTAAATTGGCTCAGACCCTTGCCTTCCTACCTCATCTCCCCCAAGTTAATGAGGGACCAGTTAGGTTAGGAGCTGCGTCCAGTGAAGGGAGCCAAGTTTATGTTGTGGCTTTCATTTAGGTAATGAGTCGTGGCATGATGTATATAGACACTTCCAAGTGCTTGATTAATGGAAGCGGCTGGATGGGGGTGTGTAGTGGCATAGGCTCAGTTAATCCCAAGTCCTGGCCTTTATGTGTCGCTCTTTCTTGCCTTTCACAGTAATCAAGACGATTACCAGCTGGTTCGAAAACTTGGTAGGGGAAAGTATAGTGAAGTATTTGAGGCCATTAACATCACCAACAATGAGAGAGTGGTTGTCAAAATTCTCAAGGTGAGTGTCTTATGAGTAGCGTTAAAATTTCTTTTTCACAGGTCAGGAGGATATAAACTACTCCAGCCACATTCTAGAATGAGTAGTACAAGCTCTCATTTTACGTATCTTCTGCCTGATGTCTCTCTGCTACTCCTCCCACCCCATTTTCCTGTGAACTTTCAAGAAAATACGCAGACCTGTTTCAAATCTAAGCATGATAGTTCAGGAACGCTCTTGTTCTGAAATGTAATTATGGGGTCCCAAAGTGAAAATTCCAACGGGGCTCCATTTGTTACAAAATAAATAGGTGTTCGGGAGCAAGAAGAGCCTTTTCGTGAAGATCCTGTCACTCCAGGAGCTCCCTGAGTACTGAGCTTCTTATTCCAGAGAGGAAGTTGGAAACAATTGAGTAGCTTCGAAGATGAGCTTGAAGCCTGAGCGGAGGGAAACACCTCAGTGGATAATCATTGTTTTTTCTCCTTTGTTGATAAGTTTCAGGTGGGCTGAATATAGTCCGCCAATAGTGTCAGGAAGGTTCATTGTTGCTTATCAGCTAGTAAAAGTGAAGTTGGGAGCAGTGGAGGATACACTTACAATCACTAAAATAATAACGGGAACAAAACAGCCTGAATCTGGTTTAGCAGCCTAAGTTTGTTAAAGATACACCTTTGTCATCTCTTGAATGAAGGCATGATCTTAATGAGCATGAAATGTTGGCTAAATTATCTTCCAGGTGACTGATTGTGTAGCTTTGATAATGTTTTATAGGGTGTACTAAAAAGTAATTCTTAGAATCTGTGAAGGGTATTCATCATTGCCAGATTATTTAATATGTGTGCCTGTCATTTAGTGAAATCTTGAGATGACCAAAGAGTTAATATAAGCACTTTTACATATACAAGAGTTACATTGTGGCGACTTTTTTTTTTTTTTTTTTTTTTTTTTTTTTGCGGTATGCGGGCCTCTCACTGTTGTGGCCTCTCCCGTTGCGGCGGAGCACAGGCTCCGGACGCACAGGCTCAGCGGCCATGGCACACGGGCCTAGCCGCTCCGCGGCATGTGGGATCTTCCCGGACTGGGGCACGAACCCGTGTCCCCTGCATCGGCAGGCGGACTCTCAACCACTGCGCCACCAGGGAAGCCCACATTGTGGCCATTTTGAAGAGGCTTTGTGAACAAGAATGTGGGATTGAAAAGCTGTTTTTGTATCTTAAGTAGAGTTAAGGCAGCTGTGTCCCTATTTAGAAAGAGGGGTCAGGCTTAGACTGTCTGAAAATCACCTTTCCAAAAAGTGATTATCTCTATTACGCAGTACCATCCTGGCCTAGTGATGAAGAGGCAGGATTGCAGTTGAGAGAAATAGGCAAATTATTTGTGCTGTCAGAAACACTGGGGTAAGAAGTGAGGAACTGATATTGAAGATGTGGAGTGTTTGACTCTCCTCTTCCCTAAATATGAATTGCACCTACAGAGTCATGTGATCTTTTTTGTTTGTTTTTCTTCACAAGCATAAATATTGAAAGAAATGTTCTCTTCAGAGAAATCACCTGGCAAATGCATACAATTTTTTTCTTTATACGTTAGCATAAATGTTTTTAATATAAGCTGCTTAAAATCTCTTTAGGAAATTTTAAGCAAGGCATAAGTTGAAATTAAGAATATCCACAGTCCATTGCTGTACATTCAGAAGAATAAACTGCTGACTCTAAAGCAATTCCAGAAAAATGTCTAAACATTTGTGCGACGGTAGCATTTTTAGAGTAAGTGTGCAACTTCCTGTAGTGTCTTTTTTGAAAAGGAACAGCATTCAGGTGTACATGTAAATAACAGTACGTTCATTTAGGGAAGCATCACGTTGCCCTTTAGTCATCCTTGTAGAGAGCTTCATAGCCTCAGTTGCTAGATAGCTTTTCCCCTGCTCTAAAGATTCGCAGGATATGTTTAGGGAACCCAATATGGAAGCTGAAGGTTATTTTTAACCGACAAGAAATGTAGGCACAAAGAAACATATCTAACATCACTATGTTGAAATAGCCCTTAGCCAGAACTCCTGTTTCCCATTTCTTCCTGTCTCTTACTGCTCATTTTAGCACTGGGTTATAAGATCTTAATGTTGAGCACAGAGTAAGTTCCAGTGTTCTTGAATAAGACTTGGGAGGCCCCCTTGATGCTCTTGATGCCCCCTTGATGAAGTGTTGTTTCTTGTATCTTTTCCACACAAGTTCTTCTCAGAGTGCAGCCTGAACCACCTTGTTTCCACTGGTGAAAACTACACTCACTTTCTGTTTTTCAAAGCCCTGTGACATTTCTGTCCAGATTTTGTTCTGTCTGAAGGATGGGGTAAGAAACTACTAATGGTATTGTCGAGTTTTCTTGTTCTGACAGGCTGAATTAAGTAGATTAAAAGTATTGTTTTTTAAAAAGAATAGGGTCTTTACTCAGTAAAGTGCCCCTATTCAGATAAGTCAAAGTTATGACTAATACCTACTGTTGTGGTGCTTGGCCACAGGAAATTAGTTCCTTAACAGAGTGCCAGTTGCTCATAATTTGAAGGAATCCAGAAAAAGCTTCCTCTTCATCTAGGCGTACTGTACTTCAACTTCAGGAAGGAATTATTTATTGATGTGCACATTGTGACTGAGACAGAGGGTACATTCCTTGAGGACAGGGGCTGCCTGCTTTTTTGGCGAACATTCCATCCAGTCCTTTTCAATATATGACAATGGTTGGATGATGAATGACCACAGAGGGATTTTATATCATTTAATTTACATCAGTAGATTTCTCAATATTTTTGTGATCAAAAGATATTAGGGCTGTTAAGAGGTTTTAGGAATTTAGAAATTGGTGAGCAAAATGTTTCTGACTATGCTGAAGTGAGATCCTGAGTTGGAAATCTTCAAAGAAAACTTTCCAATCAATAGGGAGGTTATATCTTTTTTTTGACAGAAATTGTTTTGAGGAGAAAAGGCCGAGGTGGGGGGAGGGTGGATGGTAAGCGTTAATATAGCAGGGCAGAAAAACACTTTTGTGCCTGAGGTTTCATCTTGATTTTGAAAAGTCAACTTTTCAGTTCCTTTGTAGTACCTCTTAGGAAGGTATAGACAGAAATAAAAACATTTGGCCATTTTGGACAACTTTTAGCACTTTGTGAGTATCGCCTATGTATGGATTTCATCTCTTCTTAGAGTTCTTGGGATCCTTCAAATTCAACTGCTATTTTCTAAGTAGAAGTTAAGAGCAATACCAGTTTTTAAAAAACAAATGTGCAGGCTTTTGGACCCATGCTGCAAGGACTGGAAATCCTCATATTAGGTTTCCTATTTGTAGTCTTATTTTATACAAAGAGCTTGGCTTTCAATTTTTTCCCCCCAGAAATTAATTATCAAGCTTCAAACAAAGAATGGTGGTAATACAAGTTTATTTTTTCATCAGGTTTAGCCTACTTGTTTGTAGGTATATTTAAATTTTTGTACTTGCAGGAGGTAGTGTTAAAAGAAGGATGAGGCTTCCCTGGTGGCGCAGTGGTTGAGAGTCCGCCTGCCGATGCAGGGGACACGGGTTCGTGCCCCGGTCCGGAAAGATCCCACATGCTGCGGAGCGGCTGGGCCCATGAGCCATGGCCGCTGAGCCTGTGCGTCCGGAGCCTGTGCTCCACAACGGGAGAGGCCACAATAGTGGGAGGCCCATGTACCACAAAAAAAAAAAAAAAAAAAAAGGATGAGATGACTGTTGATTACGGATTTTTTTAGTTACTTCATAGTGGGCTGGTGGCTGTTTAGGTTATATCAAAATGATGTTTGCTCTGTGCTTTCTCATTTATTTCTACTTCATCAGCTGCTAGGTTTTTAACCCTCCATTTACTTTATTAGGCAAGTGTGCCAAGACATCATTGTTCTGAAACAAGACATTGATACTAATTTATCTAAATATTTTGGTGATTTCTAGTTTCTATACACACCTCATGGTATAAAAAGTGTTTAAAAGAGTTATTATTAAAGTATTAAAAATAAAAATTTGGGGACTTCCCTGGTGGTCCAGTGGCTAAGACTCTGCGATCCCAATGCAGGGGTCTGGGTTCGATCCCTGGTCAGGGAACTAGATCCTGCATACAGCAACAAAGATCCCGCGTGCTGTGACTAAGACCCGGCACAGCCAAATAAATAAATGAATAAATATTTTTTAAAAATACAAATATTAAAAATTGTGAACTAGTCGGTGCTGTTTCTAATATTGTGGTTGTGGGGTCAGACATTGAGAGTGTGGTTAACCTGTGAAACAGAGTCACAGGATAGGGGAGCACGGATATTATTAGAACCCAGCCTCTTTTTTTACAGACCCAGGGGAACCTGCAGTTTGCTCGGGGTCCCATGGCTGGTGGGGGGCAGAAGCACTAGGTTCATGACCTTTGGTCCCTCCCATGGAGTCTTGGTAGATGTGAGGGGCACAAGTAGGACATTTGCTGGATGTTCTGAACTGTACTGGAAAGATGGCCAAACACTCACTGGAAGTCAAATGGAATTAATTTGTTTCCAATGATTTTTGGAGTTATTCTTCTGAAGGGAAATATTTGACATCAGAGGGTTGCTGGTTGAAGTGTGGGATAGATGAAAGCCCAGAGAGCTATAGGGACCCAGACTTGGGTTCTCTGGTTTGTATCCACAGCATCATATTTAATGTGTAAGTGAAATGTTACTTTCCTTTCTTGTTTGATACCACAAGAACCAGTGTTTTTATACTTTTTTAACCCATACAGTTCTTCCAAGTCTCATCCTGATCACTTGCTCAGAGAGCAGAACCAGTAGTAGAAAGGACTGTACCATCCTCTCCATGAGATTCAAAAGGCCTGCTATGTGCCTCACATTTTTAAATAAAAAAATTTTTTTAATCTAGAATAAACAGTTCAAGACGTTGATAATGTAATTGAGAAGACGAGAGTTGAAAGATTAGGGGCAAATTTGCTGTGAAGAAATAAACACTGCTCAGATAATGTTTATATTTAGGTCAGTCGTAATGGATTTTAGAGATGCTACCAGGGTAATAAAATAAAAGCCATCATCCAGACTGAGCTTTCTTTCTACTCTATCCTACATTCCTGACAACCATTGTTCATTGTAATTGTTTATTGCAGGTGATGAAATTAATCTTAGTGGGGCAGTTGTTGCTTTGATAGTGGAATAAAAGTAATACCAGATTTGAAAGTTCTGAGCTATATTCCTGCCTCCCTTGAATTTATCAGTTCAGTTATGCTTGGAAAGAAATTAAAATGGGACTTTGCCTATTAACATTTGCTGGCATTTATTGAGGTCATAATTCTTATGCCTTTGGTAGACATTACTTTGCAAATTCAGTCACAATTAAACGCTAGTAATTGAAATCATTCTCAGATCTGGCTTCTTAAAAATCTGCTGTGAGTAGATAGGACAGATTACTGGCCTTATCAACTTTTGTCTTTCTAAGCAGCCAGTACTAAATTAGTCTTTTGTTTTAAAATGTTTAATGTTGGTGAATAGGGAAGGAGAAAAAGGACCTTACTCTTGGATTACATTGAACAAGGTTCTCCTGAATAGCTGGGAGTCTTCGCCTGTGAGCAGAAACCTTCTGAAAAAAATCTGTTTTTCTTTCTTTTCAGAGCTCATGCACAGAACATTTTAAATGAGTTTTTCCCCTTTAAATATTCTCTCTAGGTGTGTGCCAAAATTAATTTATTATTGAAACTTGATTTAATACTTTAATTTCTTTTTTAGTAGCTTTTTTGCCATTTTATCTACTAGACTTTGAGTTTGAATTTTTTTGTTTTGTTAAACAGCTAAACTGATTCAGTTAGAACCAGATATTCTCTGAGTTGGAATAAATGAACCTTAGGTGAGACAGAGGCTTTTTCTAGCATGCAGGATGAAATGTGAAATGATGAGATTGTGATGGAAATGTATTCTCCACTTTAGTGACGGTGAATGAATGCAGACAGTGGGCTAGAGGGTCAGAGCATCCTTACTTCTATAAAAATTCATGGTCTCTTTTCCTTCGGATGCAAGGATCCTCCCTTATAAATCCTAACTTTTCAATTCTTTTTATAGAATTTAAATCTTTGCTTTCACTGCCTAAGAGCTCATGGGTTTTTCAGTTTCTGGAGCATCTCTTAGGTTCAGAGGAGTGAGCTTGAGGCTAAAGGGAGTTACCCGTAGCCTGGGTCCTGTAGAGACCTGGTGCCCCTGCTTTGGAGGGAAGTGTCCTGAGCTGTACATCACTCTCCTTTTTCTTACAGTCTCTTGGTCTTTTGTCAGTATGTGAGAACTCCAGCTGCAGTGTGACTCCATTGTGCCACTTCAGAATTGTCCTGCTGTCCCCAGTCTCTAGTTTGGGAAGTTATTGGACAGGTGACAATTGGGCAACAAAGTATGCTTCACGTACTCTATAGGTTACCTTTAGACATAATGAAAAATATGTTCATCTTAACTGGGTTGTCCAGGAACTGGGTGCCTGCCTGATCTGTTCCTGAATAACGGGAGAACAAAACAAGGCTTTATATGGGGCATTGTCGTAGGAGCAACTTATTTAATGGGTTACCCCTGTACTCATTCACTGTTAGAGGGAGAAGAGGGATTTTGGTGAACACAGGCTTCTTCTGGCCGTTGTGTTTTTCTCCCTCTGTTGCCACTCCCACAGATGTGTAACTGCTTTCCAATAGTGACTCTAGAATTCTAGACTATTGACTCTAGAATTTTCTTACATTGAATATACTGGTATCGGCTAAATGTTTAGATATGATAACCAGCTTTTATTTTTCTTTTAACTTACTAACAAAATTTCAGACTTACAGAAAAATTGCAAAAATTGCCGTATCTCTCACCCAGATTTCTCAAATATTGACATTTGTTTTATCCTTCTCTCTCACTCTTTCATATATATACACACGTGTGTGTGTATATATATATATATATATACACACACACATAGATGTGTATGTGTGTGCATATAAATAATTATATTTCTTTTACATGTCTTAAGTGCCTGAGAGGAAATCGCAGTCATCCCTAATTTCCTCTGTTTCCTAAAAACAAGAACAATTGCTTACATAACCCACAATGCCATGATCAAAAATCAGAAATTAACATTGATGCAGTGCTGTTAATCTACAGCTCTCAATCTCATTTGCCAGTTGTCCTTATAATGTTCCTTATAGCAAAGGAAAATCCCAGACCATGTGTTATATTCAGTTGTCATATCTTTTTAAACTGGAATAGTTGTTCATTCTGTGTGTTTCATGAGATTGACATTTTTGAAGCTTATAGGCTACTTATTTCGTAGTATATCCTTCTCTGGCTGTTTCCTGACCAAGTTGTACTTCATATTCAAGTGCTTCATTTTCCCAAAGTATTGAGCTCTATAATTATGAAAAAAGGAAGTAAGGAGTAAAATTCCTAAGTGGACGTGGGGAAGAACCACAGTAGCCAGATCTATTCTGAAAACCCTGACAAAGTGGAGTGGACATGGTTGTGGCAGCTGGCTTGGAAGGTTGCAGCCAGATTCCAGTCTCTCAATTGAGCACCCTCTTACAGGTGATGCAGGTGTTCTGTATTTCATAATCTCTGTTTTGTTGTGTGTTCAAAGCTGTAGCTTGGAGACCAACAAGAGGTTTCTCTGGCATGTGTGTATATTACATCTCCCCCCATCCCACCAGCACCACATACACACAGGCTTTTTCAGTCTTGTTTCATGGCTAATCCATTGGACTCTCTTTGCCTGTGCTTTTATAACAGTGTCTCAGGGGTGGAATACTCCTTTTCCTCAGTTATGTTTCTTCCATAGCCACACTTGGGAAATGAAAGCGCAGTGGCTAAGAGTGAGGCCTACAGTCAGATTGTCTAGATTAGAATCCTGCCCCCACTTTTTAGAACTAGCTGTGCGACCTTGGGCAAATAGTTCAACTTGCCTGCGTCTACTGCATAGGAATTTTGTGAACATGAAATATGATTTATTACTAACTAAAACTTTGAAAATAGTAAAGCTAACATTTATTGACTGCTTCCTATATGCCAGTCACTGTTGAAGTACTTTATAAGTACTTTATAAAGCATGATTGATTATGATAATGCTTATTTTTCCATAACTACTTTTATTCTTCTTCAAACTCTTTAGCCCATATAAGACAAGAAATAACATGTATAATGCTAGTATTTCTGATTAAGGTTTTTGATTTTTCTATCCAGCAGACTGAAAGGTTAGTAGGTAGTGGGAGTTTTCAGTCACTGCTGTGTCAGAGGTCAGTTTTCTCCTTTGCTGACCCATCATCTCTTTCTTTAGGAATGGGATCTCTTGGGAAGTTTTACTAGCTCTGAACTGATTTCAGATTCTAGATATTAAGGAAATGGGAGTGGAGACAGGACATGGGAGCCAGCAGCTGGGAAACAAGTTTGTAACTTGATGTCGGTGAACTGGTCTTCGCTCCTAGAAGACAAAATTACATGCACCCCGTTGGAAGAGCAGGTGTCTCACCATTTTGTTTCAGTTTTTCCATTTGTGAGTGCATGATAGACAGCTGTTCAGAGCTATAACATTTTCCATTTGGCAGTTATCTAGTAAGCATTTTATTTTTAAAGTATGACATGGGTATTCAAAATTTTACGTGCCCTAAATGTAACTACTTAAAGATTTGACACATAAGCTATATGAGTCCATGAATTATTTGATTCTTATGAGCAGGCCCATTTTATCTCTTTCTTTCTTTTCTTTTTTTTTTTTCTAATTTAGATATGCCCTTTAGCATAACACAGTGTGCAAGACAGTACAATATCCATTTGATATAAACATTGTTTTAAAGTTTTATTTATTAACTTCAAAAGGAGTCTTACTTCTGATTGCTCTTGTGTATTTAAGCCAGTGAAGAAAAAGAAGATAAAACGAGAGGTTAAGATTCTGGAGAACCTTCGTGGTGGAACAAATATCATTAAGCTGATTGACACTGTGAAGGACCCTGTGGTAGGTGCCTGGTGGTTGCGGGAGAGAGTGTGTGTGTGTTTGTGTGTGTGTGTGTGTGTGTGTGTGTGTGTGTGTGTGTATGTGTGTATGTCAAGTCACAAAACCTGAAAATAATGGAAAACATCACTATAATATAGTGGGAATGATTGTGTTTGTCTTTACTACTAACTGATTTTGAAAACCAGAAAAAATCATGGTGGCCCAATGATAAAATAGCCACCACCACTTTTATGGAACCTAAAAGTTTAGGTAGAAAAAAATCCCTGTCCCAGGTTTATTACCTCATTATTTTGATTTGGCCCACAAATGTTTGCTGAATATTTCCTTATGGCCCTGCTTTTCTCCCAACTTTGAAAGCTTATTACTGCCAATTAACATTATTTTACCTCACTTGAGTAAGCCTGACATTTGAAAATCTGGGTTCATAGAAGGAAATAGGAAGTGTCTCCATGTGGACACTTGCCATAGAGAGCTGAACAGATCATAGCCGCACAGACCCCTTGAGGTCACTGTCTTGCTGTTTCTCATACTGGTCTTTAATTCAGCATCCACCATCGGGGCTCACCTTGTATATGCAGATGCAATTTAAATATTTTTGTTAAAATGCTTAATTTTTAGCTGTTTTAGATGTGCTGTTTAATTTTGTTTTCTCTCCCCCTTGGGAGTAACGTAACCTTAAGTGTTTATGATTAGCCAAGCTTCCCATTCAATTTCTGTTCTTTACCTGTTCTACCTCGAATATTTCCCGGTTCTCCCATGATAGCTTTTTAAGAAGTAGGTCTTTGCTTCTGTCTGCTAAAGACATCCTCATAAAAATGTAGCTAACATGCGTTGAATGCTTACTGTGTGCCAGGCACTGTTGTAAGTGTTTAACAGTATCATGTCGTTTAATCCCCACAACAGTTCATTGGGGCGGGTAACACTGTTGTCCACATTGTTACATTGTATAGGTAAGAAAACTGAAGTCTGCAGAGGTTAAGTAATTTGCCAAGATTACACAGTATCATTGAATTGAAAAAAAGAAAAGTTTTTCCTTTTGGACCCTGAAAAGATTGAGAAGGATGATTGTATGCTGGATTCTATCTGAGGCATTAAAAATGTATCCCAACCTTATCAGCTCAGATTGATTTTACATTCACTAACTCTGGACTACATAATCCTTGAAAATGGCCTGCAGTGTGGGCCAGTATGTAGTTTTATACTTAGAGCATCTTCATTTTGCTTTTTTTTTTTTTAAGTTAACAGAACTTAATGATTCCTGTCTTACTATTTTTGTAATTTGTTAACTTAAAGCACGTATGTGTTTTACATGATATGTAACGCAAGTAAATCAAGGTGAACGAAAACCAATAGGGAACCCTCATCCCCTAACTTGTAGGGGGACAGGCTTGCTCCCAGCCCATAGAGAGATCCGGTGGTCTTGTTGAAACTTTCAACGTTGGGCCAGTGAGGAGTCCTTGCACCGGGTCTGCTGCTTGCTCAAAGACTTGCATGCATGCACTGCGGCCTATTTCCTAGGTAACGTTTACTTGCTTCCTTGAGCAAAACTTCACAGCCGTAAAGATTTCCAAGATGATTTTATTTCTTCCTATAACCCTTTAAGCCCCTGCTTTTCTCTCAATTTTGAAAGCTTGTTACTGCCAGTTAGCATTATTTTACCTTACTTAGGTAGACGTGACTTTTGAACATCTATATTTACACAAGGAAATATTGAACATTTTGTACTCATTGCATTAAAGATTACAGTACTCAAAAGTACTTGATTTTATATGATTTGTAGGGGAAACATATCTTTGTAAAGTGAGACATTCTCTAATTGTCCCTAGCCAAGGCAATAATTTCACATTCTACCTTACTGATAATTATAGACTTTTCTGGATCCTAAAAAGACGAGTAATAAATTCCCAAGACCTATGATAGTTGTGTAAAATGCATCTGGCTCATTAACCCAAGATGAAAACGTAACACTCCTTTTGTAGTTGGCAACCTGGAACACTGCAGAGTATAAATCTTCACATAATGTGCCAGGCCCACTGACAGGTTGGTCAGAGAATACAACTCTTCTTAAAAAACAAAAACAAAACCTTTATTATGAAATTTTGCAACCATTTACAAAATAAAATGAATAGTGTAATGAACCTCCCTGCACACATCACCCAACTTCAGCTCACGTTAATCAGCTTGTGGCCAACTTTGTTTCCTCTATACCCCACCCACTTCCCAACAACCACCATCCCCAGTTGTTTTGAAGCAAATTCCAAACTTAAAATTTCAAGAGGATTCTTTCTTAATAGGCTCTCCCTGATGAGTGAATCTCTTTCATTTAAGTGGGGTTTGGGGGTGGGCCAGTACAACAGAAGCAAATTACATTTATTGTTTGAAACTTACAAAGCATTAATATTCTCTCTTGCAGTCAAAGACACCAGCTTTGGTATTTGAATATATCAATAATACAGATTTTAAGGTGCGTATATACTTTTTCTTTCTGGCATGGGGTTAATGGGGATTGGGGAGGTGGCGATAAGCAGTCTTGATACTCTAGAACACAAGGGGGCTGGGAAAGGTCATTGGTGAGAGCAGGAAATAACATTGGATTCCTTAAAGCATTACTACAGAATGCAGAAAGTGGTTAGGTTCTTGCACAGGTGAAATTACTCATCACTCTTTGCCATGCTTACTCTGGGGAGAGCTGCTGGGCTGGGTCTAAGTTAATGCCTCATTTATAACGCTCCTGTTGTAGACAACATAGTTTTAGGTAGGTGTTAACTTTAATTTTCGTACAAATGTTATATTACTGATAGGAAGTGATAAATGGATACAGGACTTGTGTGGAAAACAATTCAGTATAGTACCTTGGATTCAAGCTGTCAGGTGGCAAGTGTATTCATGCACACTGTGTACAAAGCAGATGACAGAGTCACGGTGCTTTAGAAAAGCCCTATTTTGGGTTATTTACATTTCTTATGTTTATAAGGCATGTTAATTTAGACTTTAAAGTGTTCCAAAAGCGTGGTTTTAAGCTGGTTTTTGGTGAATTTGTTTTTATTTTTGTTCAAACACTGCAACCTTCTGATAAGAAGCCAGGCATACTGGACATGGTAGACCATAATATGGAAACCAATATAAAAACAAATAGTGGTGTTGATTTTTAGGGGCATTTAGAGAACTTTTAGGTGAATATAATTCTCTGTCAGTGTTTGAAAGGCTTGTGATTTCGTTTTGATGGAAGTTAGGACAAAACCAAATCAGCAGTTGAAAGTTGATGCTATGGGGAGTGATGCTTTTGGGTGAAAATAAAAGAATCTTGTCCTCACATTTACTTTTTCTTTGGTAATCGCTCTAAAATAATTAGTGAAAATAAGCAAAAGTGGATATTATGACTTATAAAACAATAAGCAAGTTTTATATTCAGTGCAGTCGTCCCTTGGTATCCATAGGGGATTGGTGATTGGTTCTAGGAGCCCCAGGAATACCAAAACCCAAGGACGCTCAAGTCCCTTATATATCAATAAAAGTGGCATAGTATTTGCATGTAACGTATGCACGTCATCCTGTATACTTTAAATCATCTCTAGACTACTTGTAATACCTAATATGTAAATGGTATGTAAATAGTTGATGGAGCACAGCAAATTCAACTTTCTGGAATTTTTTTTTTTTTCAATCTGCAGTTGGTTGAATCCTCAAATATGGAGGGACAATTGGATGGCTTTTCCCACTTGTAACAAGTTTCCTTGTTGATGTGACTCCTTAAAGGTGAACTCTAAAAAGTGGGATGTAATTTTTTCATTAACTAGCAGAGCAGTGCTTAGCTGGTAGAGTGTACTGTGCTGATACACGTAACTGATCACACTTTTGCTATGAACAACTGAGGTTTATCAAGATGTACATGATTGGGAATGTGTTTCTTAAGAAATAGGCTTTAATGAAACCAAACATTTTCCTAATGCAAAAGTTTAAAAGCTGGTCTTAATGGAACTTCATAGTGAAATCCCTCAGGTTTCAGTGCTTCTGCTTCCTTAATGAATTTTTACCAGTTATCTAGCCACAGATGTAAAAATTTCACTTCAGTATTTTTTTAAATTATTTATTTATTTATTTATTTTTGGCTGCGTTTGGTCTTCGTTGCTGCGCGCGGGCTTTTCTCTCCAGTTGCGGCAAGCGGGGACTACTCTTCATTGCGGCACGTGGGTTTCTCATTGCAGTGGCTTCTCTTGCTGCGGAGCACGGGCTCTAGGTGCACAGGCTTCAGTAGTTGTGGCACGTGGGCTCAGTAGTTGTGGCTCACAGGCTCTAGAATGCAGGCTCAGAAGTTGTGGCGCATGGGCTTAGTTGCTTCGCAGCATGTGAGATCTTCCTGGACCAGGGCGGGAACCCGTGTCCCCTGTATTAGCAGGTGGATTCTTAAACACTGCGCCACCAGGGAAGTCCCTCACTTCAGTATTTTTGTGTTTCTTAAATTGACAGCTGTTCTGTTGATTTAATAACATACAGAGGATCAGTTTTTAATTCCTAGAGAAATCTTACTTCTTACAAAGAGGATGTTTTGATGGCATATATTCTCTAGGAGCTTCCTTTAAAAGGGTCATGGGAAGTTGATGTTTTTTGAGGCTTGCATATCTGAAAACATCTTTATTTTATCCTCCCAATTAATACATTTGCTGTGATATAGAATTCTAGGTTGTAATTAATAATTTCCTCAGAATTTTGAAGAGATTGTTACCACTATTAGCACTGAAGCCATTCTGGTTTCATCTTATATGTAATCTGGGTTTTTTGTTTTTTTTTCTTCTGAAAGCTTTTAGTATTTTCTCTTTATTCTCAGTCTCTGAAATTTCACAGTGATGTGCTTTCATACAGGTTGCTTTTCATCCTTTGTTCTGGGGACTTACTGGGCTTTTTCAGTATAGAAACCCATGTCCTTCCATTTTGAAAAAATATTTTTAATGTTCTTTTATTTTTTTCCCTTTCTTCTTTGTTCTCACTTTCTAGAACTCATTCGAATGTTAGACTTCATATTATTGGCACTCTATTTTCTTCTCAGAATTTTAAAAATAGTATTCTGTTCTTTTATGTTTTATGTAATATCTTCTATTTTCTCACTGAGATATGTGGGGGTTTTTTCCCATTATGTTTTCTTCTTCATGTCTTTTTCTGTTTTCCTTCCAAATTCCTTTTTGGGGGGTGTTTTTGGGTTTTGTCTCTGCTGCAGTTGTCTGAAATGTCACAGTTTTTGAATGTCTGCTCCCTCTGTAGAGTAATGAAATTACTGACTACTGATTGTCAGCTCCTGTCTCAAGAGTGCAAGCCTGGCTGCCGGCATCCCTAGTAGCCTCAAGTTGAGGAGAGCTATAGGGAGTGCCATGTGGACTTTCACTTAATTCCTCCTTTTCAGTGTCGTGTTTTTAAACTCATTTTCCTGTTTTCAGCTCAATCTCTTTGCCCTTTTTCAGTGAGACCTGGGGTCACCAATTCCTGAGCCTTTCTGTAGTTTTTCATTGTGAAGTGTTTGCTACTGGGCCCCCTCTGCTGGCAGAATGTTGGGAGAATTCTCAGCTTTTTTGGTCTGCTAAGTCAACTGGACATCTGTTTTATAGCTTCAAAGTTTGTTGTCTCTTCCATTCTCTTAGCATTGTGAGTAAATCCCCCCTGTTCCTCTTACTTTTTTCTTTTTTAATATTTATTTATTTATTTATTTGGCTGCGTCGGGTCTTAGTTGTGGCGTGCAGGATCTTTCGTTGCAGCGCCTGGGCTTCTCTCTGTTGTGGCACACGGGCTCAGTAGTTGCGGCACGTGGGCGTAGTTGCCCTTGGCATGTGGGATCTTAGTTCCCCAACCAGAGAACAAACCTGCCTCCCCTGCATTGGAAGGCAGATTCTTAACCACTGGACCACCAGGGAAGTCTGTCTTACAGTTATTTTAGAGGAGCTTTGGGAAGAAACAGAGGTAGGATGGGTTGGTTCTGCCATGTTATTAAACTTAGGTCCCCTTTGAATGTTCAAACGATGCCATTTTAGTCAACTTAAAATATCTTAAATATCAGGTAGTAGATGTGTGTTTTGGAAGAGCAAATCATAACAGGAAAATTACTTTTTTTTCCAGATAGTATGACAGACCAAAAGTGGGGAAATCAGTTGATTTAGTGTCCAGTGTCCTTCAGGCTTATTATTTTGTTCTGTGTCCATCTTATTAGGAAAAGATGTTTTTATTTATTTTTTAAATGTTACTGTTAAGTGTATTAATAACTGGTTTTAAGGTATCATCCAGAGAAGGTTTGTCCCTGGTTTAAATATCAGGGGTGAATCAACAGTGACACAGCCTGTTCTTTTCAGTATTTTTTATTGATACAATTGATAATAAATTTTGATCTATAATTTCTTTTTATGGTAGAGTCTTTCTGATTTTGGTATCAAGGTTATACTAACTTCATAACATAAGTTAGATAGCTTTTCCTTTCTGTTCTCTGAAAGTTTATATAAAATAGGGATAGTCTGGGTAGTAGGTATCTTTTGAGGTGGGGAGGGGAGACTTTGAACTACATTTTCCTTTTTAAAACATACTGTTGGTTAAAGTTTTATCCTGGTTTTCTATCTCTTCCTGAGTCTATTTGGATAATTATTTCTAAAGTTGTCTACTTTAAATTATATTCACATAAAGCTGTTAATAGAATTCTCTTAGGACTTAAAAACTTATTATGTCTGTAATTATGCTTTCCTTTACACTTGTAATATTATTTGTACCTTTACTCTCTATTCTCTCTTTTTTTTAAAATCAGTGTTGCTAGAGATCTCTTATTAATGCTTTCAGAGAATTGCCTTTTGGTTTTGTGCTCAGAGAATTTATATTAAGTTTTCTATTTCATTCTGTTTCTGCTCCTGTCTTAATTATTTTGTTCCAACTTTTCTTCTTTCTTCCTTAATTATTTTCTTTCTTGGGTTTTCACTGTTTTTTCCTGTTAACTTCTTGAGTTGAAGTCAGCTCATTTGATTTGTTTCTGTCTTTCTTAATTGGTAGTTAAGTGTGCTTTAAGTCTGTACAACCCCAAGCACCACTGTAGCTACATTCCATGGTTATGTAACTCACTTCTGTATAGTTTTCAAATTACAAGTACAGATTCCAAACTTGTGGATTTGGGTTTTTCTCCCAAATCTTTTACTTTGAAAAATTTAAAATCTACTGAAAATTGGAAAGGGTAGCACAGTTAATACCCTTACATTACCTAGATTTACTAGCTGTTATTATTTTGCCATTTGTAGTTATTTCTCACCTCTTCCCCACCCTCCCCTCTTTGTCTTTCTTTTTGTTGAAGTCATCTTAAAGTAAGTTGTAGTCATCATGATACTTCACTTTTCAATATGCCATCACTGGAACTACGTAGGACATTTTCCTGTATAACCACAATACTGTTAGTATACTTAAGAAATTTAATATTTATATTATAATGCCATCTAATATATAGTATAGAGTTTATATTCAAAAGTTTCCCAGTAATTATTGTCCTAGGAATGTCCATTCAGGATCCACTTGGTATTTTTTTGTTTATTTATTTTTTTAATGATTCTTTTAGTTGGTTCCTAATTTGATTGCACTGGGTCCAGAAAACATGATCTGTATAATGTTGATTATTTGGAATTTGTTGATGGTTGCTTTGTGGCTTTGGTACACAGTCATTTTTTTATATCAAGCTTGTTAATTTAAATCTTGTTCAGACCTTCTATTGCCTTGATAATTTTTTCCCTTGATATTTTATTTGTGGTAGTGGTACTGGTTTGGTCAGTTTCTCCTTAAAATCATCAGTTACGCTTTGTGTATGTCAAAGTGATAATAAAAGATACATGGTGATACTTAGAACAAAAGACAAAATTTGAAAGCAAATGAATAGGAAAAGCCAATTTCTAAAAGTTGGAATGAATAGTTACAGAAAACTCCCAAACTCAAAATTGTCTCAAGGAAGCTAAGGTACTGTTTTAAGGTAGAAAGAGTTATTGTTGAGACATGCTTCTCAGTTTTCTGTGCCTTTGGAAAAGTATCAATAAAAATAAGTATACATTTTAAGTAAAATATGTATCATTTGGGCATTTAAAAAATGTTTAAGACATCCCAAATGGGCTCCATCTTGAGAAGATGGTAGACCCATATTAATCTGTAGAAAATTTCATATCATTCACATAGAATTAGGCCTTGACTACCTGATTATCTTGAGGCCTTGTTAATGCTGTTAGGGTCTAATGTGGAGATGGTGCATTCACAGACTAAATAAAGTTTCCTTAATTGGGGGAACAAAATTTACTTTTATTATAGATCACTGACATTATTTTGTCATTTCTTTGTAAGACATTTTCGGGTGATTTGTGGTAACTTTGATGTTCTTGATTAATGATTTTTTCTGCTTCCTTAAGTTTCTAAAAATGTTGCCCTTGGTTTCATTCTGGATCTTGGGGTTATGTGTGAACAGTGCTAAAATGGGTGCCTCCTGCATTCAGCACCTTTCACTTTTACTTTATTTCGCACTCCCCCTGCTTTTTCTTCTCCTTACCTGGGGACCACTGGTTTCTGGACATAGACCGAGCTGTGTATGGCAGGGAATATGCAAGCTGTGTGTGCAGCATGAGAGTTTGCTGTGCTGGTGATTCCCACATCTGGCTGGGAACCTTCTTGAAGTGAGAAGTCCTCCTGAATGACAGTCGTTAGGGATGGGGCCTTGGAATCTAGCTGCACCACGACTGGAGCCTGAAGAACTATCTGTGTAGACAGCGTGAGTGAGGCCCACTTGTGGCCAGTCCTTTCTGGATGTTGATTTTAGACCAAGAAGGCACTGATTCTCTTGGTCAGATTGCATTTTTCCCATTCTTCTTCTCGGACCTTCTGAGGTTACTTAAAAGTCCCAGGAGATTTCTACCTTGGGCCCTTGGAATAGTCCTGGAGTATAACTGACTTCTAGGGAAATGGCAATGTGTTTGAGGCTTTGGAACCAAACTAGGATTGGTGAATAGTTTCTTTCTCAGCACCTTTGTAATCTTCCAGGAAGTATAGGCTTGTTTTGTTTTTGGTAAGTCACTTACTTTATGAAAACATAAAAGAAACTAACTTCCTGACAACATTTTGCAGTTGGTTGGTTAAGGATGTTCTCCACGTAACTGATGAAGAAGAATGGAGGAGAAGTGTGCTTCTTGTGAAATTTCCCTTCCTAATTTGTCATGGAATCTTAGTACTTCTGTTTCTTGAAGACAGTTTTAATTTTGTCCCATTGACTAGTGACCATCGTCAAAGACATTTATTGACTGCCTTCTGTGTACAAGCACAGAATTGCCACACGTGGTGTGGGCTATATAAAACATGTTATTCTGCTGTGCAAGGACAGAGTTGCTGTCCACAGACAGAGTTGCTGTCCACAGACAGTTGTATGGTGGACCCTTGACATGCCTGAGGGAGGGAAAGTTCAGAGATCTTTAATCACCAAATTGGTGACTGCCAGCAGCTGTGGCATCCGTTGCTCCCCAGCATGCATATGCCTCGATACGCAGGGGTGGTGGCTTGGGGCTCTTGGCGTGTGGGCAAGGTGAAGAAGCCTCTTGTTGTTCACAGCAGAGTGAGAAAGTATCCTAAGAACTTCGGGTCACCGCCGGTACCCGAGTGCAGAACATTAACTCTAGGCGTGCTGCTGCTCTCGGTGTCCTGTGAGCGCCCCAGAGAACAGTGAATAGCCTGGGGGTTCAGAGAAGGAAGAGACCACTATGGGCTCTGTGGCACCCAGATGGGATGGTTATGACTTTACCAGCTAAGGGGGAGGGGCAGGCATTCTAGATTTGGGGGAGGGAAGAACAGAGGTGGCAAAGACAGGTTTCTTTGGTCAGAGTGGGGAACTCCTGGGGGCTGCAGTGGAGAAAGAGCTACAAAAGTTGGAGGAAGCTACCCCCTGGACTCTGTTGAGTCCTGAATTTCAGGCCTGGGTGGTAAAATGTTACAGGTGTAGTTTGGTCTCCTTCCCAGAGCTCCTGAAAAATGAAAGTGAATATCAGCCTGTCACTCAAGACTTTGTAATGTATTAGGCCTAAACGCTATAGTCAGCTAGTGTTTTTTGTGTCACATAAAATTGATATTGGTTAGAGTAGCTAGAAATACTGTGTTGGCAGTCCGAGGACATTTGTTTTTATCCCTTAATACTCGCATGGGTGCTTGGGATAGATACCGCATGGTATGAGAGGAAAGCCTTCCGCGGATAAAGGTCCAAATAATAAAATAGCCCATGTTTGTTTTCTGGAAATAAAATATTCTAGCCCTCTGAGGGTTATTAGAAAATGCCCTTTTCACTTTCATTGTCTGTTTATTGACTTGAGGTTCAACTTGGCACAGTCTCTGGGAGTGATCTCCTGAACTCTCAGAGGAAGAGCTGATTTGGCACCCGAAGAGATGTTATCTTCGGCCTGTGTCTGTACATACAGACTGTCAGTGTGCTGCTGAGAAGCCTTTCTTGCTATGCAGAGCTGGGGGAGAACAAAACACTTGGGTGTTTAGCTGTTATGCAGTTGAGTCTCTCGGGAGCAGAAGTGGTGGCACGTTCATGCCATTGGGCCTAAATGTGGTTCAGTCCCAAGCAGGGTCAGCCTTCAGTAGTGGAGCAGCTCCAGGCCACCACCAGTATGCTGGAAAGTATGTGTTCATTTTCTGCAGCGCCATGAGTGAAATCAGACACTCTTACTAAGCTGGAGGGAGAATTACGCTTACTTAAAAGGGGAAATTTGAGAAAGAGGCTAAGTCCTGGTGTTCGAAAATGTTGGATTCGATTCTTGGTAAATCTGTTGTTTTTCGTAAAAAAATTTTTTTGAACAGGTAGTATGTTTACATGGATCCAAAATATAAAGTGGTACACAGTGAAAAGTCATTCTTGCAGATACAAATATGCATGTGTAGTTTTAGTTTCCCCTCCTTTTTTACACAAACACGTTGTATATGCTGCTCTGTGCCCCTTGGAGAGATTCCCTACATGGCTTGAGTCTTCCAGTAAAGAGAGAAACAAAAAAGGTTTAATAAAGGTGTACTGATTAATTTTACAGAAGGTGCTGCTTGGACTGATGGGGAAAGAGATTTACTTGGAATTGATTGTCTAAAATAATCATATAGCTTCTGATGGGGGTTTGTGATGATTTAAATGAACCTGGATGTGTAAATTCTACTCCGTCTCTTAGAAATTGAAATTAAACAAACAAACAAAACTCCCGGTGAGTGGGTCTTTGGATTACCAATTATGAAAACTTACATTGGTATGTCATTTAGGCCTGGAATCATTTTCAGAACTGGTGTCCATCCCTCCCTCCCTCCCTTTTTCCCTTCCTTCCTTCCTTTTTTTTAAACATCTCACTCCACCACTCCTTTTTTCCCCCCCTAAACATTTTACGTCTTTAGCTCCCATCAGTTTTTGCCTATGAAGTGTTCTTTTTTCCAGCCTGGAATTGGTTTTGAGGGAGTGGAGGTTATAGATTTTTTTTTTTTTAAGTCTCTTGCCGTCTCCAAGTGCTAAAGGGGTTCCTTTTCCTCGGGTTTCATGAACAGACTGTCTTGCCGTCATTTTACCATGTGGGCTGATGAAGTTTTTCAGATTCTGCTATCTGCTCGGAACTTGGTTCTCCAAAGTAAACTGTGGTGCTGCAGTGGGGATCGTTTGTTTGAAGTTCAGTACGAATAGGAGGACAATTGGACAACTTGGACTTCATAATAATGTAATTGTGGGTGTTGAAATCATGGAGCATCACACAGGTTTTTAAAAGATCCAAGTTGGTGTAAATGGTTTTTTTCTTCTCCCCTTGGAATTCCTTCTGTTTTTTCTTCTGAAGACCAAAGTGTTAGACCCTTGTCTTTAGTCTTTGCCCTCATTTGTTCCAGATCAGGTAGTAAAAAGTTCTGGGATTCTTCAGTGACTTAAGCACTAAGTTTACAGAGAATAATGACCAACTTTGGATAACAAGATGCAATAAGACTAAATTAACTTAATGTTTTCTGAAATCTGTTTCAGCAACTCTACCAGATCCTGACAGACTTTGATATCCGGTTTTATATGTATGAACTACTTAAAGTAAGTGACAGTCATAAACGGTGAAATATTTCAGGATTATTCATTAAAGAAGTTTTCGAGAGGACCCAGAGACCTCAAGAATATTTCTTGATACCCAGAGAATTTAATGGTGTTTTTTGGTTTGGGCTGGGGGGTTAACTTACAATGAGGCCTCCATTGTGGAATCTTTACATCGAAACCTCAGTGGAACTGAGAAAAATGGCTAAGTTAGTGGTACTGGGGACGTTATACCAGAGGTTAGAACATAACTTGTTGGTCCTTGGTTTTTTGTTTACTGTTTTTCATTTTGTTTTGTTTTTGCTGCTTAATTAATACTTACTACTAGTTTTCATTACATTACAAATCACCCCAAACTTAGTGACTTTTTAAAAATGATTTGTTATTTCCCATAATTCAGTGGGTTGGCTGAGTGAGTCTTTTGGTCTGGGTCAACTTGACTAGGGCAAAATGGTCCAGGATGGCCTCATTCACATATCTGGGGATGGCAGCTGGGATAGCTGAGGTCTCATTCTCCAGAGGATGGTCTGGGCTGCTTCCCATGGTGGTCTCATCAGGTCCTAAGAGCAAGAGAGGGCAAACTGCGATATATGTAAGCACTTTTCAAGCCTCTGCTTGTGTCACGTTTGCTAATGCCCTATTGGCCAAAGCAAGTCACGTGGCCAAACCTAGAATCAAAGGGTGGAGAAGTACTTTTCATGGGCAGAGCATTGAAGTCACATCGTGGAAGGACATGCATACAGGGATGGTGGGCATTTTACGGCCATCCTTTTCTTGCCATTTCTCATAGTCCCGTTCTTGTATGAGATAACCCACCCGTTTAGCCCCGGCTAGTTAACCTTAACATGCAAGAAGAGGTGATGGGTGGACCTTCTAGGAGACTGAAATTTTCAAGTGTTATTGATTGACAGAGGAATGATCTTTTTTAATTTGGTTAGGTAATCGCTTAAGTAAAGAATTCTAAAAAGGTTTGTAAAATGGAATACAGTGTTTTTTTAGGGTCATGGATCACTAAGAATCTAATGAAAGCTATGAACCCCGCCCCACGCCCCATGCTGCCAGCGCATGTAAAAATATACATACAGCATTACTTAAAGTTATAGGGTGGAATGGATGGGTCTCAATTTAAGAACCTCTAAAAGAATATAGAGGTGTCTAAGGTATTGGTATTATTGAAGAAAATTGTCAAGATGGAGTTTTGATGGGATTATGAACAGCTGCTCGAAGAAAATACAAGTTAAATCAAGGCTTAGGCTTTAAGGAATGGGAATTTGAAGGACTAGCTTTATGTGAAGTGAATGTGTTTTCTTACAAGCACTTACACAAACTACTTTCATTCGAGCCAAGGTGGTGGATTCACTCTTATGGCGAATGGGTCTTTCTTTGTCATTAAGATGAGAAAGATGAAGAAAGTCGAGCTTGGTTTATGATACCTTTCTACCTTTCTTGATGTCCCCTCCGGGCTAGAATGGAAGGCCTTGGTGGGCAGAGGTTTGCAGTGCTATGAACTGTCAGGCTAGTCTGTTTCCTAGGGCTTCTCAGAAAATCCCAGGCATTCACTCCATGAGAGCAGCAATCCAAATCTCACAGTTGGTTATTTTTTTTAAGTAAGGTATTAAGATTTTGTGGTTAGCTAGCACACCAAAGGTAAGATATATAACCTAGTGCAGTTGTCCTTAGATCAGGTAACAGCATCGCAGTGATACAGGCTGGTCGTTCCGATGGCAGTGTCTGATGTCCTCTCTGCCTTCTGGGGGTAGCAGCTGTGCGGTGGGGCATACTTTGTGCTAATGAGGCGGAGCCCCAGATGAAACTTGAAAAACCTCTTTCATGCTTAATGGTCAGAAACGATCGGATTTTTAAATTGAAATAATTCCCCCAAGGAATTTAAAAGCAGTCAGTAACTCTGCAGGGAATCTGACTAGTGGCAAAAGAATTTATTCCCTTGCTGTATTTGTTCAGCCTCTGCTTTCGTCAGGTATTTTTCACACCTCAGGTACTGTGGTCCTAATTAGTTTATTCCTTTGGACAAAGACCAGGCAAAATAACAGAATCAACACTTGCTAAATTTTCTCATAGAAAAGAAGAAAAAAAAAAAAACCGGGGATGGGAGAGAGGAAATGTAGGTGGAATGTAGAAAATGCAGAAGGAACTAGGCTGAGGGCTGCAGAGTGATTGCTCAGTGGACTCGCTGAGGCTTCCCACCAAGTCTGAGCTCCTGATTCAGATTTAGGGAGGTGTGTCCTCAGGAGCCGTGGTTCTCTACAGCACTGCCACAGAGCCACTGTGGAATCTTGCTACAACTGTTGGTATAAAACAAGACAAAGAGAAAAATTAAATTGAAGTAGAACCTACGTAGATGAATAAATCCTAAGGGTATAGTTTTTTGATTTTACTTAAGTGTGAAACTTTCACCCACATTGACACAGAACTATGCTGTCCAATACAGTAGCTACTGTCCGAAGGTAGCTATTTAAATTAAGTAAAATAAATTCAGTTCCTTAGTCACAGTAGTCACATTTCAAGCATTTGATGGTCTCATGTGGCTGGTGGCTACCATATAGGACAGTGCAAATATAGACTGTTTCTCTCCTTGCATAGCTTTTATTCTCACCTCTACCACCATAGTTTAGTTTTGCCTGTTCTTGACCTTCATATGAAAAGCATTGTACACTGTATACTCTTTTGTGTCTGGGGAAAGCAAAATTTCCTTATTCTTGGAATTCTGGTTCTATGGATCATTCTCTGGATTATATATTCCCTCCCACTTAAAGATGCCTGGTACAGTGCCCTTGCTGGTCTAGTCCAGTGATTCTCCACCAGGTTAACTTTGTCCCTCAGGGGACATTTGACAATGTCTGGAACCATTTTTGGTCGTCACAGTTGAAGGGACACTAGTGGCATCTCATGGGTGGAGGCCAGGGATTCTGCTAAACATCCTGTAATACACAGGACCGCTCCCCACAACAAAGAATTATCTGGTCCCAGATGTCAACAGTGCTGACATCGAGAAACCCTAATCTTGTCCCATGGAAAACTCCACCTTGCAAGAGCTCTCAGCGTCAAGCACACAGTAGGTACCATACGATTATGGGTTGCTATCATTATTCAAGGAGTATATTATGGGCCTCATGTAGGCTTCAAGTGCTTTTTAAGACAAGCCAAAGGGCCCAACATTGAAATTTATGAAAATAGTTACTGTGTTAGAAAAGGGAGATTTAGGAGCAAAGTTTTATACTGTTAAAAACAAAAAACAGACTTAACCCAAATAAGAAATGGGTGAAAGATCTGAATCAACATTTGTCCAAAGAAGATATGGGATAGCCCAAAAGTATATGAAAAGATGTGCAACTTGATCACTCATTAGGGAAATACAAATCAAAACCACAATGATATTCCTCATCAAACCCACTAGAACAGCTGTAATCAGAAAGATATTAACAAGTGTTAGCAAGAATGTAGAGAAACTGGAACCCTCTCATATGGTGCTGATGGGAATGTAAAATGGTGCAGCCACTTTGGAAAACAATTAGGCAGATTCTTTAAAAGTTTAATGTAAACGTACATACAACGTAGCACTTCACCCGTAGGAATCTACCCAAGAGAAATGAAAATGTGTGTCCTCTTAAAGACTTGTACATGAATGTTCATAAGTAGCATTAGTCACAATAGCCAAAAAGTTAAAACAAACCAAATGTCTATCAACTAGTACACAATGGAATACTACTCAGCAGTGAAAAAAGCAACATGGATGAATCTTAGAAACAGTATGCTGCGTGAAAGAAGATAAAGTACTGTGTATTCTATTATTTCATTTGATGACTGTCCAGAAGAGGCAAATCTGTAGCAACACGTGGTAGAGCAGTGGTTGGGAGGAGAGGGGAAGGAAGGAAGGAGGTAGGAGGTAGATGGGATTGGGGGTTGACTGCAGGCAGGCTTAAGGGAAATTCTTGGGATGATGAAAAACTTCTAAAAATGAATTGTGGTAATGGTGGCGCAGCTTGAGGAATTTACTAAAAAATCATTGACTTGCAGAGTCATCACATAATTCTTAAAGACCAACTGGCTCAGGGATTATTTTTAAGGAAAATACTAATATTAGAATATATGTTAATCTAGAAAACCCACATGGGACACTTATCTAAAGACAAGTCATATTGCAGATATATTTAGATGTCATTCTTCATGTCCACAGGTACTGTTTTCATGTCATTGAACTCATACGAGAAGTGACTCCAGTGTGGTTCCTAGATCTGGTTTTAAATACATCAAATTAGACCAAGAGATTAATGTATGATTTCTAAATCCAGGTGGCTGATTTATTGCTACCAGCTACAAGTAAGAGAGGAGTGCCTAAAGAAGTATATCATTCCCCCTTTTTAAGAAACCTTCATCATAGCCCTTGGTGTCCTCTCCACAGCCCCCTTTCTACCAGCTGCCAGCATAGTGTGCTCAGAGAGCAAGGGGTGCCTTCTGAAGCATGTTTTTTCTCTTTTGTTACAGACAGTAAGGCTGCTCCTTGAGAGGCTGTATTCAGATCAAGCTGTCACAAACAAATAAGAATATGCTTACAGATGCTGAAAATCAAATCTCTTGCAGTAATTCAATATGCCAATTCTTAAAATGTTAACGGAATTCTCAATTCAACATTTTCAAAGATGATATTAAGGGCAAGAATTTCACATCTATGGTAGCACTTACGGAAGGGCATTTATAAATATGATGTCCATACCTATGAAGCTTACAAATTTGACAATGCTCAATAAAAGCTTTCAGAATCAAAAATAAAAAATAAAAAGAATATGCTTGCATTGGGGGTTGGTAGAGGGTTTGCTTACTTTTCTCTGTGCTTTCTTATCTAATAGGCTCTGGATTACTGCCACAGCAAGGGAATCATGCACAGGGATGTGAAACCTCACAATGTCATGATAGATCACCAACAGAAAAAGGTACCATTACAGCCAGGCAGTGAAAAACCTTTCATTGGAAGGCTTAGGGCCAATCAAAACTCTGGCCAGTACCTAGGTGGTTTCTGAAGACCCGTGCTGTTTTCTTTGGCAGACTTGTGATATTATTATTTCTCTAGTCTCCAGTGTTGGTTTCTCCTTTGCATAAGCATAGTACACAAGAAGAATAGACAGCTGACCCTGACTGTAGTCACTTGTTTACTTTGGTCATGATTTTCTGGAGGGCCTCAAGACAGAAACTACAGCTGGTGATTTTTACTTCCTTTCTTAATGACCCTCAAACCAACCTGCCTGGCCTTAAAAGTATACTCGGGTCCCTCCTATTTTCTGTTCTCAGTTCTGATTGTCCCTGACTGGTGAGTAAATGAATCAGCTAGTGTTAGATTAATGAAACGCTAGAGCAATGCTTCAATCCTGGAGTGGGGCACATGTCCCCAACCTTTTCTGTTAATGACTAGAGCTTATAATGAAAGCTATCAGTAATGAAGGGGGTATGTCAACACATGCAGCTGGTATGGAGGCAGAAGACAAGCTTAAGCTTTGTTGATCTGGAGAGAATGAAAAGCCAGGATCATTTAAAGTTTAAAAAAGAAAAAGCAAATAAGATTCCCAGTGCTCTGCTCTAGAAACGACCTCTTAGCAGTTGCTGAAAAGTGTATCTTTTCAGCCAGTGCACTTGCTAACATTTTTTATGTGGCCAAATAATTGTTGTCTAATTAGATGTGGCCTTGTTGTAAGACACAGGCATCTGGAGACACTCCTTTCACATGTTTTATTTCTGTCGTATTTATAGCTGCGACTGATAGACTGGGGTCTGGCGGAATTCTATCATCCCGCCCAGGAGTACAATGTCCGCGTAGCCTCCAGGTACTTCAAGGGACCAGAGCTCCTTGTGGACTATCAGGTAAAATGTCAGTGAAGCACCTCTGGGTTCTTTTTACCTTTGCTTAGGGCTTTTCCTGGCTTTTTCTTTTTCCTGGTTTTTATTTAGTCAATTTGGATACATTTAAAATCCAGTCTTGGCTACAAAAGGTATGTATCCAGGATCATTGTAGATGATCTTGGTTCCCGGGGAGACAATTTAGGAAAAAACAGCTACAGAACTGGGCCTACATTCCATCCACGACCTCACTACTTTTTGGGAAAAGGTTTGCCACCTTTTGGGTACCATTCCCAGGAATCTGTCACCTGGCTCAAGAAGTTAGACTTGGGACTTCCCTGGTGGCGCAGTGGTTAAGAATCCACCTGCCAATGCAGGAGACAAGGGTTCCATCCCTGGTCCACGAAGATCCCACATGCCGCGAAGCACCTAAGCCCGTGTGCCACAACCACTGAGCCTGCGCTTTAGAGCTCGTGAGCCACAACTACTGAGCCCACGTGCCACAACTACTGAAGCCCGCGCACCTAGAGCCTATGCTCCACAACAAGAGAAGCCACCACAGTGAGAGGACCGCGTACGAAAACGAAGAGTAGCCCCCACTCGCTGCAACTAGAGAAAGTCTGCACACAGCAATGAAGACTCAATGCAGCCAATAAATAAAATAAAATAAAATCCAGTCTTTATTCTACCCCAAAATGATAATTATGGACTTTACTCAGCCACTTTTTTTTTTTTTGAATTTTAAAATATCTGAAGAGGTCAACTGAAGACTAGAAACCTAGAAACTCAGATCAGAAAAATGACATTTGTAACACCCTTGACTGACTGGTTGTCTTTATTTCCTCAGATGTATGATTATAGCCTGGATATGTGGAGTTTGGGCTGTATGTTAGCGAGCATGATCTTTCGAAAGGAGCCCTTCTTTCATGGACAGGATAACTATGACCAGGTAAGCAAACATCATCTGGCTCCTATCCATTTGGGGGCAGATGCCAAGAAAATATAGCATCTTGATAGGGATGCTGTTGTTGAGCCACTAAATATCATCCAGTATCTGCATATAAGCTTTACTTCAGGGTAAAGAGTTTCACAAAATCTTGTCTGTGGTCCCCAAAGATAGAGACAGATAGTGTGCTGTGTTATGCCCAACTTCCAAATTGTGTCTATGAGGAAGTCAGGTACCTCCTTGTCTAATAGAACAAGATTCTAGTCATTAGGGACTTCACTGGTGGTGCAGTGGTTAAGAATCCGCCTGCCAATACAGGGGACATGGGTTTGAGCCCTGGTCTGGGAAGATCCCACATGCTGTGGAGCAACTAAGCCCATGTGCCACAACTACTGAGCCTGCGCTCTAGAGCCCGAGAGCCACGACTACTGAAGCCCACGTGCCTAGAGCCCATGCTCCACAACAAGAGAAGCCACCACAATGAGAAGCTCATGCACTGCAATGAAGAGTAGCCCCCCCTCGCTGCAACTGGAGAAAGTCTGAGCACAGCAACAAAGACCCAACGCAGCCAAAAATAAATAAATTTATTTATTTATTTATTAAAAAAAAAAGATTCTAGTCATTAGGTTTTATGCTCCCATAATCATCAGCCTCTAGAATATTATCGTCATAAGTTGTGTTATCATTTTAAAGGCATTTTCGAAATTTGCATTCATGTGAACTTCATATCTGTGAGTCTGCTGCCTGTCCACCCTGGGCTCAGAACTGTGTCTGTTCCCTGGAAATTTAGTGATGTGGGAGTCTCCTAATTCTTTGGTCCAGCATCCCCGCGGGCTGTGCTCAGTAATTTGGTCAGTTTGTTTTGTGTTTCAGCTTGTTCGCATTGCCAAGGTTCTGGGTACAGATGAGCTGTATGGGTATCTGAAGAAGTATCACATAGACCTAGATCCGCACTTCAACGATATCCTGGGACAGTAAGTAAGAGAGAGAAAGAAAGAGGGTCTTAATTTACCCAATTCAGAAGTGAAAAGGTTAGCTGAAATCACTTTCTAAAGCTCTTTCTCCTTTCTAATTATATCAAAATTGAAATATTCTTTTTTTTTCCCCATATATATTTTTTAACTTGAGAAATTTGGGCATTGTTTACATGTGTCTTCTAATCATTTTACTTCTCTAAGTGATAACCTGTTTATCAATAGAAAATGGAAGACAAAATCATGCTACAGAAAAAAGCTTTCTGGAACAGCATATGGCTTATTTTAATGGAAAATCTTAGAAAGCGTGATTCTTCTTTGAATAAGAGATTTGTAGTTTCTTCTTGTTCTGTGTAATGGATTTTCTGTAAGGGAGCAAATTTTAAAGCATATTTTCAGGTACAGTACAATAGTGTTGAAAAGTAAATGTTGTGTTGACAATTTTCAGACAGCAATTTTATGGGACCTCCATGTTTCTGAGGCTAGCTCTTTAAATATATCTGCTGAACAATAAAGATTACTCAGCTACCTCCGTGCCTCACCCAGAATTGACTAAAAGTCTGGGGCGTAAAAAATTATCTAGAAAGGTTCTACAAAGTTCAAATCAGATGCAGACATTATAATTAATTCTATGTAGCAGTCACAGAGCACTGTTTTGTTTGAGGATGCTGTGATCATAACTATGGGGGTGGGGTGGGACAGGTAACATTAAGAATGAGATTTAGGGCCTCCCTGGTGGCGCAGTGGTTGAGAGTCCGCCTGCCGATGCAGGGGATACGGGTTCGTGCCCCGATCTGGGAGGATCCCATATGCCGCGGAGTGGCTGGGCCCGTGAGCCATGGCCGCTGGGCCTGCGCATCCGGAGCCTGTGCTCCGCAACGGGAGAGGCCACAACAGTGAGAGGCCCGCATACCGCAAAAAGAAAAAAAAAAAAAAAAGAATGAGATTTAATGAGCTTGTAATCAACACAGTGTTCTAAGACTTTGTTGGCTTTAACCCTAATATGTAAGGATTCTTGCTGAATTTAATCTTAGAATACCAATGCTTTCCTTTTCTTCTCAGACATTCACGGAAACGCTGGGAAAATTTTATCCATAGTGAGAACAGACACCTCGTCAGCCCTGAGGCCCTAGATCTTCTGGACAAACTTCTGCGATATGACCATCAACAGAGACTGACTGCCAAAGAGGCCATGGAGCACCCATACTTCTGTGAGTTTCCAGGGGCCTGATTTGTCAAAGGGAAATTCTTCTACTCTTTATCTTTGAGGCCAGACAAGAGAATTCTGGGTATTTGGATGAATCATGCTTGGGATTTGGCCTCATTAGTTCGACTCTTGAAACAGCTCTTCAGATCTGTTTCTAGATGCCCAAAGGTGTTTGCTTGTTCACTGTAGTTCCCTTGAGTCTGATCTGTTTGACCATTGCCCATGACCCTGAGTTGATAGATGACAAGTATCTAAAGTTTTGTTTTCAAATATATACATTTGTGTGGAAACCTAATCAAAGATTTTTTCCCCCTCAAAAAAAAAAGTGATTTGTTGAAAGTAGTAAGGTGACCATAGCATATTTTTAAAGAAGGAAATAAGATAAATAAACACAAGGAATTTGAGGAAAGGAAAGCAGGTATGGAAGGACCTCACTAAAATCCTATCTGAATTACAGACTTCTTAGGTCTCACTTTAAAGTATGTGTGTATATTCAGTTTATGTGGTTGCTTATCGGTCTGCGTGCGTTATGGTTCTCCCCACTGATAAAGTATGCCCCAGACTTTCCTCTCATTATAGGCAGTGTGAGGTCATTTAGTCCAGTCACAGAGGAGACTGAGAGTGAGGGGGGTTAAGTGATCTGTCTCAGTTTTCTGTTTGAAGTGAGATGAGAACTTTCAGCCTATCTCTTGCTTGACCAATACGCTCTTTCCTTCTCCTTTTTTTCCTCTCTGGAGATTTAACTAAACCTTGCCTGAAGAATACATTGCTCTGTGGTCTTGAGCCTGGTAACCCATAAGTATTAGTAGACAGCAGATTTAAAAGGTGTTACCCTTCATTCTTCCAGACCTCAGACAAGTGTAAATGGATGTCTTTCTGTCACAGAAAGCTATTTTTACACTCTTGAGTTTGACTGAATTAAGAACACTGATGTTTATATTATGCAAATCATGATCTGTCTACTTTTCCAAATACATATTATACTTCTATAAAAAAATTTTTATTCTGTTGCTTAAAATCGATAGTTCTTCTAATAGCTCTTTTTATTCACCCTTTCCTCCGAAGTGTTTATTATCTATCGCACATACTTTGAAGAAATGGGAGTTGGATATGATGTTAGTATTCAAGGAAAAACAACACATAAGAAAATCAGTAGAAATTCTGAACAGTGGGAAATGGGTGTTTCTGTGCCTCTCTTTTCCCTGAGTCTTAGCAGTTGAACTTGTACTCTGAAGAGGTAGGCGAGTTGATTGTGAGAGCATTTCCCCCTGATCATTTCTCAGTGTCTGTAATTTCTGTTGCCCTCCTGACCCTGACTTCCCGGTAGCCTGTGTCTCTATCTCACTGTGGAAGAAGTTTGGGTCTGTTACGGTGTTCTCCCCTGGCACTGGCCAGCCCTGCCTCTGCTGACTGTCCCCCTGTTTGCTTGCAGACCCCGTGGTGAAGGAGCAGTCCCAGCCTTGTGCAGATAATGCTGTACTTTCCAGCGGTCTCACGGCGGCCCGATGAAGACTGGAAAGCGACGGGTAATGCGGCATTGATGCTTGCCAATAAAACCAACCAACCAAACACAAACCTTGAAGGAAAACTACAGTGTGATAAAAAGAAATTCTAGCCATTCCTTCTAAACGCAAAGAAGAGTAAAGACCTAAAAGTCTGTCAAAAAGAAAGAAACTCCCCAGCACTAGTCTACAGGGAACTGCTGTTTGGCAGCCTGACGATGCACATAGTTGGGTATCTGAGGGGACTTTCCCTTTGGAATGCATGGGAGATGAGAGACTCGGAGTTGTTGTACATTTACCTTTATTTAACAGGAGACCACTGTTGAATTAACCTGTTCAAGTCAACAAGCTCTGAATATCTGACTTCCTATCTATTCCACTGTGGTCTGGGTTTCCTTTGGTGAGATTCAGGCTCAAGTTTTAGCAAAATGTCAGCAGTCTATAGTGACACACCAGCCTCATTCACGAAAAGGAGATACTAAAACAGTGACAGTATTTTTTTTCTAAGCTCTTTTACAAATTCATGTTTTATGTATTTTTTTTTTTCTTTTTAATGACATGAGCTCTCTGGGAAATGTACCTCATCCCTGCAGTTTTCTTCTAAGTGTATTCATTTGGGAGCAAACTGCAGTCACTCTCACAGGAGTCCCCTTTGATGTCAGGAGGCATCGCTTTAAACCTTCTGATGCCATGGACAGGTCCATCTGTCTCATAAAAAGTTAGATGCGGGCTTCCCTGGTGGCGCAGTGGTTGAGAGTCCGCCTGCCGATGCAGGGGACACGGGTTCGTGCCCCGGTCCAGGAAGATCCCACATGCCGCAGAGCAGCTGGGCCCGTGAGCCATGGCCGCTGAGCCTGCGTGTCTGGAGCCTGTGCTCCGCAACGGGAGAGGCCACAACAGTGAGAGGCCCATGTACCGCAAAAAAAAAAAAAAAAAAAGTTGGATGCTAAGTGCATAACTTGGAGCTCAGTGTAACCTTTGTTGATTTGCCTAACCATAAAATCTTGTTGCTATTTTTTTCATGTAGCTTTTTTTTCCAGCCTCTTAAGGAAAACTTCATTTCCCAGCACATCCCTGTGTGTGCACCTATTTTAACGCATGTCTCTGAAACAAAGACTTTTTGTTCACAACCATAACTAAAGCTGGAAAGTCAGTCTTCAGGGAGGTCAGGGAGGGAGAAAGAAAAGCATCCTTATTAGAATTTATTCAGGAAAGACGGATTGGGTGGGAATAAAACAAGTACTCCCCTCCCATGCTTTACCCCTTTTTATCCCCATGAGAAACAGTTTCCCTCTGTAATCAGGGTAATCTGCGTTTTTAAGCTCTGGTAGGTAATACATGAATGTGTTGGCAGAGAGAAGTCTTTCTCGCGTGCAGGGACTGGAGTTGTGTGGGCAGGGCCACCCACCGATAACCCAAGCGACCAGAGAGAGTAGCATACAAGGGACTTGGGGAAAGGAGTGGAGCTGCTGGGGCAAGTATCAAAGCTTGGGATCCATCGTGCTGGCCTTCACGTTAGCAAAGGAAACTATATTTTGTTTAAGAAAATAAAAAAAAAATAGAGCTGATATCACTCTGGGGATTTGTCATCAACATGGTTTACAAGCAGTCCCCTGACCCCAGCTGCAGGGCCATGCTACAGCTGTGGTGACCTCTCACACTAGGCTGGAGCTCTACCACCACATCACACTTTAGGATTTCTTTATTACTATTTAATAATGCCATACATTTTTATAAGGTTAGGTTGTTTGAAAACATCTGTTTACATTCCATATCCCAATAAAATCATATTGGTATCGGTAGCAGGTCCTATCTCTAAATGTAGATTCTATTTTTGTCGTTTGGTCAGTGGGAACTTCAAATAAAACAAGATCCCAAAGCCAGGAAATGCATTCAGTTAAGGTTCTCATACCAATGCTACCTGCCTTCATTGCACATTCTGTATGTTAATGTATACATTTGTTCTACCTGAAAATCAAAAACAAGACAGGAGCTCTTGGGTGAACCTATATTGATATGTCAGGCAGCAAAACTCAGTGTTTGGGATTATCAAAAGCCTTCTAATGTGCCCTTCTAGGCAACATCGAACTGTTGGTTATTATTTATCAGGGAGATGTGCCACTGTGTGTCTTTCCTGCCCCACCCATCTCCTCCTTTGTCACCCATTCCCTCCCCCCACCCTTCGTGGTTTGTTTTTTTTAATTGCCGGTCTGGACCAGGCAGAGGAAGCCTACTGGAGGGTCTTGGTGAAGTAGTAACCCCGCTTCTTTCTCTTGGGTCCCCCCAGAGGCAGTAAAAGCAGCTGGAGAAGAGTCAGGTGACTGACTTCTGTCTCTCCTCTGGTCATGATGTAGTAGGTGCAAACACAGCTCACCTGCCTGTCCTTGGGTTCTGTGACTGCAGCTTGGCAAAGGAGTAATTCTTCCATTTTATGCGTACAGTTTACTTTTCCACCACCTATACTTTTTACCTCTCTTCATGCCTTAGACATATAGAATAACTGAGTTTAAAATGCTCACTCCTTTCTGAGTCTGGTCTTGACACCCAACTTCTGGCTGACTGACTGTGGATGGTTCTTTCCCAAACTGAACTGAGTCTCGTCCAGACCTTTCCTCTTTTACCTATCTCCAAAACCATTTTGTGTCCAGATGGACCTAGCTCCCCTGAGATTTTAGAGTATTTACCTGGGTTAGGCAGTCTTGGAGAGTTCCAAAAGAGGGATGAGAGCGTGCGTGTGTGTGAGTGAGTCTAATCTTATATTTAGACAAAGCTGTGGTAGATTTACCCACCCAATATCCTTTTCGGTTAGCATATTATTTCTTAAATTCATCTCAGTAATTTTCATTAGACATTTTGTTTGCTTCATTACCTTGTAACAGGTTAAAAGTGCCTATGATAAGGACCTATTATTTCCTAAAGAAAAGCAAAAAAATGTGGGGAACAGGGTAGTGTTACACTGTCATCTCAGGTACTGCCTGTGTTCAAGAACATAGACCCAGTATGGTGAGAACGGAAGGTTCCCGTGCCAAATACAGATCGGTGTATCAGAGGTCATTGGCCACAGGTGAGCATAACTGCAAGGTTTTGCTTCAGCTGAGAAATCCCATGGCGAGAGCAGAACTGATGAAGTGCAAATATTTTCATCAGGTTTGCTTGCAGTTCACTCTCCCCGTGATCCTGTCATCTGGCCTGCCCCTGTCCTATCCTAGCCCCGTGGTAAGTGACCAGGTGGGAGAAGCCAATGAGTGTATAACGCAGACCAAGCATTCCCGGGTCATCTTACCACTTAGAGGAGTGCCAGAGCCAGTTCTGTGAGGCACGTGAACATCAGTCACTCTGCTGGGTCTCCTCACAGGCATTCTCCGAGGCTCAAAGCATATGTATTCCCTTGCAGAGAAGGAAGGTGCTCTCCAACTGATTGATTAGAGGAGACGGAAGAGCTTATAATCCTTGGGGGTAGGGAGAGAGGACAGGAGAGGGGGCTGTTAAAAGAAGAAAGGGAATCAGTAAAAACAGTTGAAAGGTAGATCTTGAGGTGGGGGAACATGACTTCTTGAGGGAAGAAAGCAAGGGAGCACAAAGTTCAAGTTCTGGAACGTGCCCTGAGTTCTGGAACGCCCCCAGGATTGGTTCCAGTGGGACTGCAAGGTGGTGCTCTTGAGGCAGATGCTGAGTCCCAGAGAGAGCCAGCCCATGGCCGTGGGTCTCAGTCTGCGTCTACTCAGGGAAATGACTTAGCTTCTCCCAGGTGCTGCTTTGATGAGGATGGAAGCAAAATTATTTTGGGACACAAACAATTGGAAGAATTTTTATATATGCATTGAAATGGATCTGAGAGAGCCCCGTTGACAGTCTCCTTTAATGCCAGTTCAGATTAATGATTCGTTTAGGAACCTGTGTTACTGCATGAGCACTCACAGGAAAAAGCAATCTTCCCTCCTACAAATTAACAGGAGTGGATAGTAACTGATCAGAGTCAAGGCCATTGAGATATAAACCCGAAAGCAAAAGCAGGGTCCATATGAGCACACAAGAAGCCAAAGTTTGTCAGTGAGCTTAATAAATCTAAGACTGAGTGACATCTTGCCATTAAAACTAACCCCAGGGTGGGGATGAGGGGAGGGGAGGTGGCGAGGAAACATCTGGCTTAAAAAAACCAGTGATAACATACGCTTTGGAGCTATGTGGATGTGTCAGTGAAAATGACCCCAACCAGGTATTGTAGAGGCAGGGAGAAGTGATGTTATGGGATTATACAGGTGATGCATACTTTTGTGTAGAGAATCAACAATGTGCTACAAATGTGATACTTAATCCTGAACTGCATGTATTGGGGATTGTTTTTTTTTTTTTTTTTTTAAATCATTGAATCAATAAATTAACAGTTTTTCACTTGCTGGCTTTTCTTGCTGTAAATGGTGACTAAGAGGTTGGGACAGAAATCTTGACACCCAGTGGAAAGCTTGGATAAATCTTCAAGAACCATGGAGCCGACTATTTTCTTCTGTTTGCAGAAAAGCAACACTGCCTGGGTTGTGATCCTTTACTAATGACTACTTCAGACACAATTGACCACCTCTTTGTATCACTGGATGACTGATGTATGATTTATGTGCTGCTGCCCTTTAGAGGAAAGAAAAATGCCATGTTAAATCCTGTTTTCATAAATAAAAATGTTGATGATCACCAGCATGTTGAGAATCACCAGCCTTCCCAAGTGGGAGACAAGCCACTGCTATGAGGACCTTAAACTTGTATTTCCTGTCTCTTGGGGGAGAGGAGGAATAAACCTTGAACTGTGAAGTTGTGTGGGTGGGCGGTTGCAGTTAATCACCTTGGTGTGAAGACTTGACTAGCAGAAGTGGTGGGACTAGGGTGGTGTGGGGATTGTTTCTTGGTACTTGCTTCTGAATTGTACCACTCAGAACCTGTCAATCCTGCTTGGAATTGACCATTTCATTGCACAGCTTTACCTTGTGGCAGCATGTTCTGCATTTATGAAAAGCGCTCCCCAGCCCCACTTCTTGCAACACAAGTGGGCACACGCCATTGTTTGGCAGATGGTGGAGTCTTTCATCAGTGCGCTTGCTTCTCACTGATCCCTCTGTGGAGTGGGATGCTTGAAAATCATCTACTGAAGAGTCATTTCTTAACCTTGCGTACCATGCAGCCTTTCTCAAATACTAAGCAGTAGAACCCTTCCTGTACCCAAAGAAAGTTTGGGTCATGAAATGTTTCTGTGTGACAGCTTCCCAGATACATTGTCCTTTCTGTCGGTACCCTGCTGTGGCACCATTCTGAGCTGCTGCTTCTAGAGTTCTGCTGGAATCTCACAACCCACAACGCTGTGCTGGACATGGAAGGAGGAACGAGGTTTTCCGGCCATGCCAGACAGCTCCTTCCAGGGGGGAGTTAAAAATATTTGAGCTCCGTTTTTGCTCTTTATTAGTGAACTGGGCCCTTTCCCTCTGTAAATACAGTCATCTGATTCTTGGTCCCAAGACATAAGTAAGTTAGTTCAGGTCTGATGGGTATCTGGAGCTGGGCTGCTGAACCTGCAGCTTGGCTTACACAGAATAGACGAGGCATTGGTGCTTCTAGATCAGCATCCTGGACCCGAGAAAAGGGGAGGGACTCGGTCACAGTAAGGCTGGGACCAAGACTACCTCTGTAAGTGGTGATCAGAAGAGGAAGAAAAAGGGTGCTATTTGAAACCTGAAGCTGGTCAGTTCTTCCCTGGTTTTCCACAAAGTGCCATGGGAAAGTCAGGCTTGTATACCATTCCCAGTGCTCCCCAAGAGAAGGGAGCCACACGCCAGTGGAGGCCTGTCCTCACTCCGGGTCAGAATGATTAATGCCATCTTTCCCCTCCTCCCATCTCTCTCCCCAGGTCTGTTGCGGTTCCTCCCACTTTTCCATAAGCAGAACAAGAACCAAATCAAACGTCTTAACGTGTGTAGAGAGATCACGTTCCGTGAGCAGACACAAAACGGTGGCAGGTTTGGCGAGCACGAACTAGACCAGCCGAAGGGCAGCCCACCACCGTATATCAAACCTCACTTCTGAATGTAAAAGGTTCACACGCCTTTGGCTTCCTGTTGACTTCCTCCTGACCCAGAAAGCATGGGAAATGTGAAGGGTATGCGAAATGGTTGTTGGTTACTGTTGCTCCCCCGCGCCCCTGGCTCATCCCCGTGGCCGCCTGTTTTTTCCAGCAGACCATGTTAACTAGCTGACCACAGACTCCAGTGGGGGCACGGGGCGTATATGGCATGATGGGCGGTTACATATAATTTTAAAAGTATATATTATTGAATAAAAGGTTTTAAAAGAAATGTATGGAGAGTTTTCAGTGTGGAAGGGGCCATTAAACGAGACCTGTGGCCACAGAAGACAGAGAAGAGCATTTGAGCCAGGTTCTAGCCAGAGGGAAGAGGGCCAGTCCCAGAGGTGAGGAGGGCCATTTCCAGGACGCCCTTGACAGAGATGAGAAGTTGAAGAGGTATGTGAACCAGTCCTGGCAATGGGGGACCGCAGGTGATTCCAGCAGACTTGGCGAGCCAGGAAAGACAGGCCTCGGCCTCGCCTTGATCGCGTCCGTCTTCCTGGACCCCTCCTTCCAAAGCAGGTGAGTCAACCAAATATTTAGGTGGTAGGTAAATGTCACCTCTAGTGAACTCAGGAAGCTGCCTTAGCCCATTCTTTGCTTTTCCTTTGCGCAACACCGTGTTCCATTCCACCTCTCAATACTGCCCACCACCCCGCCACGCCCCCTTCTGAAAAAGCACTTTACCCCGGAGGCTAGTTGAGTCTGCTGCCCCGAGGCAGGGGAAGGGGTTCGGTCTGGGGTTCAGATTATCCCGAAGCTCCCGTGAATGGGAGGAGAAGCAGCCCACACACAGGTGAAAGAAGGTGGAATAGAAGCACCAGGTGTGTCTGTTAAGTGAGAAAACGAAACCTGTTTTACAAATGAGATTCCCTGGCGCCCTCAGTCCTCTCCCAGGACAGCTGTGTCACGGGGAGGTGAAAGCAACAACCTGGTGGCTGTCCAGCCTTGTGTCTGACTGAGGCCTGCGTCCTCCCACCGCCTGTAAAGCAGAAGCGGCGGGCAGACCTGACACCTGGGCAGCTAGATGGGGCACCCGCTAGTTCTCCACAAAAGCCACTGGTTTGCCCAACATCCCTTCTCTTGTCTTCTCTGCTGCTTGTCCTGAACAGGTGACTATGGGAACCCAGGTGTGGACGCTCACAGTTTTTGAAGCAATTATAGGGGGAAAGCAAAGAGGTCCCTCAGGGCCACGATGGCGTCAGTGTCCCTTGGACCAGCTCCTGTTGTATCCAAGCCATTCCTCAGTTGTGGGAGCTCAAGACTGTGCCTGCCCCGAGACACCAGCGAGTGAGGGCCCGCAGGCCCCCAACCAGCTGACAGGACACCAAACGTATGGACTTGGTCCTTTCCAGCTCCATCACCGGCCTCGTATTCTCAAGCGGTCTCTCTCGTGAGGCCCTTTTTGACTCGAGGCTCTGTAAACTTTTGGTCTCCCACGTGTCTGAGACAGCGTCTCAATACCTTGTTTTAATGAGCATGTCCCTGAAACTTACGAACGTGGTACTTCCTATGTGTGTGTTAATCTACATAGCATGTTATCACCATGTTGACCCGCTGGCGTTCGAGGGCCTTCCCCGACAGGGAGGGTCTCTTCAGAGCACATACACGGTTGATTGGCTTGGGAGTTCTTTAGATGCCATGCAGAACTGAAACCCTAGCTTTATCCAATTTCCCTTCTCAACCAGTGGGAAAGTCTTATTTTCCAGAAACCTCTCAACCAAGATAAACTTGGGTTTTGTGGATGATAATTGTTGGGTAGGAGAGTGCTCAGTTGTAGGAAGAAGGTGAAGGAGGAGTTTTTGCTGAGGTTTTTTTGGCCTTGAGAGAAGGAGACAAGGAACCCACTAACCCAAGAACAGTCTGAAGCTCATCCACGATGTGCTTGGAAATTCAGAACATCAATTCACATCTTTCCGTAGTCCTGCTTGTATTGGGATTGTTTAAAGTAATATTTATTGAATTTTCTTGATTACCAAAGTAATGTATATGTTCATGACAAAAAATTAAAATGTTACATAAAAATAAATAATGACGGCCTCACCCTAACCACATACCCACACATCCAAAAACTCTTTCCTCCTTTGGAGGAAACCACAGTTAAATTTGGCATGTATTTTTCGACTATTTTCTATGCATTTACTAACATTTTAAAATTATAATGATTTTTATTTGACAGGAAGGTAGTCAGATTTTACATTCTTTTTCTGCAACTTGTGCTTTCACTTAGTTGGGAAAATTTTACTGTTATCATGTATAGATCTACCTCACCCCTTTTCATGGATGTATTGCATTCCATTGTGTAATGTACCACAGTTGAAGCAATCCCTTATGGATAGGTGCTTACCAGTATTGTTGCAATGAACAAATTTGCACATACATTCTTACACAGTCTGTATGTTTGTGAGATAAAATCTTTTCAAAAAAAGAATTACTGTGCCATATGCTTTTTTTCTTTTTTCCTTTTTTTAGGAAGGGCATTGTTGAAATTCAGAGAAAGTAGTCTTCCATTGCTTTCTCTCACTGATGTAGGTTGGCACCGTGATGCCTTTAGTTATGGAATTCTTGTGGGGCTCTGTCAGGCACTTGGGGCATGGTGTCCAAGGTCTATGAGCTTTCCAGGGACCTACAGAATATTTGAGACTTGAAAAAAGGCTGTTGGTTCTAACATAAGAAAGTTGCAAAATAAAAATTTAATAAATGTAAGTAAATGTCTCTCCAATCCTGTGAACTGAGAATTCCAAAAATATTACAGGGAAAAAAAGTTATCTTAAATATGAAAAATGGCTGCCTTTTAATGTTTGAAAATCTATGGGGATGCCTTCAAATGTAACCATGCAGAGGGCTGGTAAATGTTTTAAAATATCCCTGGCCTGAATGATCTGGGTGTTGGAATGGATGAGCAACTCTTTGCAGAATATTCTACAAACTTTTAAAATAACGTGCATCTCAAATGCATTGTGCTAAGTGAAGAAGCCAGTCTCAAAAGGCTGGATGATTCTATTTATATGACATTCAGGAAAAGGCAAAGCTGTGGGGATGGAGAACAGACCCGTAGTTGTCAAGGGTTAAGGTTGGGGTGTGGGGGGGTTTGACTACAAAGGGATAGCATAAGGGAATTTGGGGGTGATGGAGCTGTTCTGTATCCTAAATGTGGCAATGGTTATATGACTTGGTACCTTTCTCAAAACTATACCAAAGGGACTTCTCTAGTGGCGCAGTGGTTAAGAATCCACCTGCCAATGTAGGGAACATGGGTTCGAGCCCTGGTCTGGGAAGATCCCACATGCTGCAAAGCAACTAAGCCCGTGCGCCACAACTACTGATGCTGCACTCTAGAGCCCGCGAGCCACAACTACTGAGCCTGAGTGCCACAACTACTGAGCCTGTGTGCCACAACTACTGAAGCCCAAGTGCCTAGAGCCCGTGCTCTGCAAGAAGAGAAGCCACCGCAATGAGAAGCCTGCACACTGCAGCAAAGAGTAGCCCCTGCTCGCCGCAACTATAGAAAGCTGGAGTGCAGCAACGAAGGCCCAACACAGCCAAAAATAAATAATAAATAAATTTATTTTAAAAAAAACTATACCAAAAAGAGTACATTTTCCTGTATTTAAGTTTAAAAATAAATTTTAAAAAATAACAATAACATGCAGGGTCCCAGCACAGTCCCCTTTGAGCTTCACTCTCAGATTAGCAGGAGCTTCATCTGCCCACCACTGGCTCTTTTAACGATATCTTTGGATATAACCACTGAGCTGGGATTCAGTGGTCCTCCATCTGCTAGCTGAGCACCCCAGTCATTCGGGCAGTCTTCCATCTTTGCTCCCAGCTAAGGGGTGATTCTCTAAGCACAACCCCTCACCTCATTCCTATATCTCCCCATTCCCATCAGCAGGGAGGGGTGAAGAAGAATCTCTGCCTTACAGTGTGTGGCAAGTCCCTTGTGTCCTTTAGTGGCCAGGTGCTTGGAGTTTCTGGTCTCAGACTGACATAAACAGATGCTGTCCACTGGATTTTAACAAGTAACCAGGGCTTTTGTGCTCTAAAAGGGATTCTTGGAGTTCTGGGTGTTTTATATAATATCTTAGTAATTAAAGCTGTACGTTTTGGGATTTCCCTGGTGGCACAGTGGTTAAGAATCTGCCTGCCAATGCAGGGGACATGGCTTCAAGCACTGGTCCAGGAAGATCCCACATGCTGTGGAGCAACTAAGCCCTTGAGCCACAACTACTTAGCCCGTGTGCCTAGAGCCCGTGCTCTGCAACAAGAAGCCACAGCCATGAGAAACCCACGCACCAAAACGAAGAGTAGCCCCCCCGCTCACTACAACTAGAGAAAGCCTGCACGCAGCAACGAAGACCCAAAGCAGCCATAAATAAATAAATAAATTAATTAATTTTTTTAAAAAAGCTGTACGTTTAAAAATCTAATTTGTCTTGTGTCTACAAATCTTGTTATAACTACAAACTGATTGGTTTTGTATGTAAATTTGAACATTTATTTTGGTTAATCTTTGATGCTCAATTAATTCAAAACTTAATGGGTTAAACCATAAACATTGCTCACATACTTAATCTAGTTTCCTTAGACAATTTCAAAGTAAACCACATATTTAATCTGTTTGATTTGCACAAACACTTCCAACAGCTAATATGAAAGACCTAAAATCTGCTGAAATCTTCCTAAGCATTCAAATACTAACTATCTAAGTCTAAACTCATAGATTTAATCAATCAAACGTTGTTTACAAACTTAATTAAATTTTCTTAGCATTTTAAAACTAAAATTGCAGACCTAATTTCAAATTCCTTTAAGCATTTCAAATTAAATTCAAAGTACCATATCCTCTAATCCTCTAAATGAGTTAACTATTTCAAATATCTTAAATAACAAAATATCACAATAATCAAACTTATTCCTCTGTTTGACATGGATTACTGATATTACGAATTTGATTCACTTCCCATAGTCTCTGTGTGTATTTTGACCCCTATCCCACCAAGGTGAGATATTCTATCTAAACGCAGGACTGTGATTCGTTCATGGTCAGAGATTCTGGGCTGGGCACAGAATTGCTTGCTGCCTCTGCAATGGTTCTACCCAAACTGCAGGTTAACAAACTAAGCCCCTTCTTTTTTTTTTTTTTTTTGGCTGCGTTGGGTCTTTGCGCGCGGGCTTTCTCTAGTTGTGTCACGCAGGGGCTATTCTTCGTTACGGTGCGGTGGCTTCTCTTGTTGCGGAGCATGGGCTCTAGGCGCTCAGGCTTCTGTAGTTGCAGCACGCAGGCTCAGTAGTTGCAGCACGCGGGCCCTAGAGTGCGCAGGCTTCAGTAGTTGTGGCTCGCGGGCTATAGAGTGCAGGCTCAGTAGTTGTGGCGCACGGGCTTAGCTGCTCTGCAGCATGTGGGATCTTCCCAGACCAGGGCTCGAACCCGTGTCCCCTGCACTGGCAGGTGGATTCTTAACCACTGCTCCACCCGGAAAGTCCCCATCTATTGTTGATGGACATTTGAGTTGTTTCTAGTTTAGGGCTATTATAAATGACATTGCTAAGAACATTTCCGTACATGTTTTTTATGGACATAAGCAAGCATTTCTGTTTGGTACCCAGCATTAGAATGTCTCAGTCACAGTGTATATATATGTCTAGATTCAGTAGACATTATCAAACAGTTTTCCAAAGTGACTGAACCAATTTACACTTCCATCAAGAAGGTGTGAATGTGGGCTTCCCTGGTCGTGCAGTGGTTGAGAATCCGCCTGCCACTGCAGGGGACATGGGTTCGATCCCTGGTCCGGTAAGATCCCACATGCCGCAGAGCGACTAAGCCCGTGCGCCACAACTACTGAGCCTGCACATCACAACTACTGAAACCGCATGACGCAACTACTGAAGTCCGCACGCCTAGAGCCCCTGCTCCACAACAAGGGAAGCCACTGCAATGAGAAGCCCACGCACTGCAACGAAGAGTAACCCCTGCTCGCCACAACCAGAGGAAGCCCGCGCACGGCAACAAAGACCCAACACAGCCAGAAATAAATAAATAAATTTATTTTTTTTTAAAAAAGGTATGAATGTTCCAGTTGCTCCACATCCTCCCTATCAGTGGCTATTGTCAGTCCTTTTAATTTTAGCCATTCTGGTTGATCTGCAGCAGTGTCTCATGATTTAAATTTGCATTTTCCTGATGACAAGATATGGTGAGCATCTTTCCATATGCTTATTGGTCATTTGAATATTTTCTTTTGTTTTTCAAAATTGGGTTTTCTGTCTTTTTCTTATTAATTTGTGGGAGTTCTTTGTATATTCTGGATAAAAGGTTTTTTTTTGTCTGGTGTATGTATTGCACATACGTCCTCCCAGATTGTGGTATGCCTTTTCACTTTCTTAATCTTGTCTTTTAATTAACAGACTTTTAAAATTTTAATGACATTCAATTTATCAATATTTTCTTTTATGTTAGTACATTTTCTGTCCTATTTAAGAAATCTTTGTCTACCTCAAGGTCTTGAAGATATTTCTAAGGTTGTTGTTTTTAAATTAAGACCTTATTTTTGGAGCAGTTTTAGGTTCACAGTAAAATTGAGGGGAAGGTACACATTTTCTATATATTTCCTGCCCCCACACATTCATGGCCCCCATTATCAACATCCCCCACTAGAGTGGTACATTTGTTACAATTAATGAGCCTACACTGACACATAATAATCACCCAAAGTCCATAGTTTATATTAGAGTTCACTCTTTGTGTTTTACATTCTATGGGTTTGGACAAATGTATAGTGACATGTATCCATCATTATGGTATCATACAGAATGTTTTCACTGCCCTAAAAATCCTCTGTGCTCTGACTATTCATCGTTCCCCACCCCCCTACCCCTGGAAAGCACTGATCTTTTTATTGACTCCATGCCTTTTCTAGAATGTCATATAGTAGAAATCATACAGTATGTAACCTTTTCATATTGGCTTCTCTCACTTAGTAGCATGCATTTAAGTTTCCTCCATGTCTTTTCATGGCTCGATAGCTCATTTCTTTTTTAGTGCTGAATAATATTCCACTGTCTGCGTGTACCAGCTTATTTAACTGTTCACCTACTGAAGGATGTCTTGGTCATTTACAAGTTTTGGCAACTTTGACTAAATCCGCTATAAACATCTGTGTACTGGTGTTGATATGGACATGAGTTTTCAACTCCTTTGGGTAAATACCAAGGAGTGGCGTTGCTGAATCCTATAAGAGTATATTTAGTTTTGTAATAAATCTCCAAGCTGTCTTCCAAAGTGACTGTACAATTTGCATTCCCACCAGCAATGAATTCCTGTTCCTGTTGTTCCACATCCTAACCAGCATATGGTGTTGTCTGCATTCAAGAGAGCAGAATTTAAAAATCCTGCAATAGACTCAGGTGCACATGAACGTCTAATGTACAGTAATTGTGTTTCCCCCTAGGATATTTTGAAAAATTTAATAACCTTAAGGGATAAATTGTTCACTGACCTGAATTATACAGAGTCCTCAGAAATCATCCAAAAATAACAGCTTTGTATAAACATTTTTGACTTTCTGCTGTAATAAGATCCATATTTTTCCTTCTGTCTGGAAATTCTGGTTGGACTGTTCACGGCATTGCCATGAGGATTAAATGATTTAATAAAGGCTAAGGCACTCTATTATATGCCTGACACAAAATAAATGCTCAATTGATGTTAGGAATTATTAGTTATTACAATGATGACATTAGTTGTTACAGTGAAGTTAGCTGCAAACTCCTTTTCTGTCAGCCACAATACCCAACACAGGTCTGAACACAAAGTAATATCCAGGTAAATGCTCAGTGAGTGACTGGTTTCCAACATTTGGGATTTCTTCCACACTTGAAATACCATAGCTTATTTTATGTCTTTTAAAAAATGTTCTCGGGCTTCCCTGGTGGCGCAGTGGTTAAGAATCCGCCTGCCAATGCAGGAGACATGGGTTCGAGCCCTGGTCTGGGAAGATCCCACATGCCACGGACCAACTAAGACTGTGTGTCACAACTACTGAGCCTGCGCTCTAGAGCCTATGAGCCACAACTACTGAGCCCGTGTGCCACAGCTAGTGAGCCTGTGTGCCTACAGCCCATGCTCCACAACAGGAGAAGCCACCACAAGGAGAAGTCCATGCACCGGGACGAAGAAGGTTAGCCCCTGCTTGCCGCAACTAGAGAAAGCCCGTGAGAAACAATGAAGACCCAACTCAGCCAAAAATAAAAATAAATTTATTTAAAAAAATTCTGAGAGGGCCTCCCTGGTGGCGCAGTGGTTGAGAGTCCGCCTGCCGATGCAGGGGATACGGGTTCGTGCCCCGGTCTGGGAGGATCCCATATGCCGCTCCGCGGCTGGGCCCGTGAGCCATGGCCGCTGAGCCTGCGCGTCCGGAGCCTGCGCGTCCGGAGGCTGTGCTCCGCAACGGGAGAGGCCACAACAGTGAGAGGCCCGCATACCGAAAAAAAAAAAAAAAAAAATTCTGAGAATTAACTGATTTTTTTAAAAAAACCAGCTGTTGATTCAACTCAACCAACTCAATTTTTTTTTTTTTTGCGGTGTGGGCCTCTCACTGTTGTGGCCTCTCTCGTTGCGGAGCACAGGCTCTGGACGTGCAGGCTCAGCAGCCATGGCTCATGGGCCCAGCCGCTCCGCGGCATGTGGGATCTTCTCGGGCGGGGGCACGAACCCGTGTCCCCTGCATCGGCAGGCAGACTCTCAACCACTGCGCCACCAGGGAAGCCCTCAACTTTATTTTAATTGCATTAATTTCTGCTTTTATCCTAATGTTCAGGCCTTGTTTTCAAATCATGCATTTAAGGCGATAAATTTTCCTCCAAGTATTGCTTTGACTTCATCCCACAAGTTATGTGGAGTATTCATAACGATCCTGTCAATAATTAAAGCAGATGCCTATAAGGCATTTAGCACAGTTAGTGCGCAATACTGGTTAGCTGCTTTAACCTTATCCAGTACTCAGCCAACAAGTATTTATTTGTCATTCGCAGGACACCAGGTAAGCTTATCCGAGCCACCTTCCGTGCCTTTCCTCACTTTTCTTTTGCCTTTGTAACTCCTCCTAGTCTCTTAGGGGGCGGGGCCTGGCCTCACGCGCTTTGACCCCACCCCCGCCAGGTTACCATGACACCACGTAGGTTGCTAACAACATAATCTATAATCCTGTCTCCTTCCGCTTTCTAAAAACAGCTTTGGGAGAACGATGGGAAAATAGTCCCTTGGCAAAGGGGTTCTTTTCACGAGGAGGCGGAACTAGGGCGGGGCTTAAGAGCGGAAGGAACAGGAAGTCTTGTGAGCACTGTGGCGTGATTGGGCTCAGCGCCCTCAGGGGGCGGGCTCAAGTGGGCGGAGGGATCCATCGCAGGCGGCGGGCGGCCGCCGCCTGCATTTAAGGAGGGGAGAAGGGCGGGGGCGGCGGTTGCTGTGGTTTCTGTGTTGAGGTGGCTTAGTTTTTATGGGAGCTGAAGTTAACGGACGCAGCGTCCCTTGTCCAAGTCCAGCTGTCTGTGGCTACCGATTGGGAGTTCAGGAGCGCAGCGTCCCTTCTTCGGACCAGGGCCAGCCCCCTGTTTTGCCTTCGCCACTTGGTGCCCATATTTAGGTCGGCTTCGGCGCGGCTGAGGAGAAGGCCGCGGGCGAGATGTTCAAGAACACGTTCCAGAGCGGCTTCCTTTCTATCCTCTACAGCATTGGCAGCAAGCCCCTGCAAATCTGGGACAAAAAGGTCAGGGGCTGGGCGGGGGGCGGCGGCGGGGCGGGGTCCCGGGGCTGGGCCCGGGGTAGCGGGTAGTTGTGTCGAACTGGCGCCTGGGGGAGGCCGGTCGGTCTCTGCTGTCCCCTCTCCCCAGCCTGGCGTGACTGAGGCGCGAGGTGGGGGCGTCGTGTAAGCAGCGGGGGATGCATTGTGGGGTGGGCGTGCCTGGGGTTTAAGTGTCCTGCGGCAGTAGTGTGGTTAGGACAGTGGTCCCTCAACGCAGACTTGACTGGGCCAGTCGGTTCCTCAGCCTCGGTTTCCGCATCTATATGGTGGGGTCGATAGTGCCCGTCTCACGGCATGAAAAGCGTAAACTCACGTGAGGTTGCTTCGGGAACGCGCAGATGAAAGGAACCGCTGTGAAATGGAGTGCGCAGATGAAAGGAACCGCTGTTCACTGATTTCACAAATATTTACTGACATCCTGTGTTGTACCAGGCACTGTGCTGGGCACTAGACACAGAGCCTTTGTTCCAGGCCCCCTTATAGAGTCACAACCAGAACTCAGTTATGTTTGGGTTTCATTCATTTGCACCCTTCCTCCCACTGATCCCAGCCAAGCCGGAATTCGGTGGCCTTTGGCACCTGCTCCACACTCACTGTGACTTGGGGTCTGTACTCTGCCTTCAGTGGCTGATCTCCATCAGAGAAATTGCAAAATGTGTTGTCTGGGTTAACAAGCTGAACGCCAGGTACAAGCCTCATCATCTTTATTCAGGCATCCACTAGCTATAACTTTCACTGACTCTGGGAGATGGTGACCCTGTCCACTTTTTGGAGGTGTTGATTGGGGGCATGTGTGCCTAGCGATCTATGAGTTGGTCTGCATTTAATTACTTTGATATTTCCTTTCTCATGCAAATTCCCAGTCATCTGTACCCTTTTTTGAATATAAGTTAATATAAAGTACTCTACATTGTAAAGCAATTATACTCCAATAAAGATGTGAAAAGAAAAAAGAAAAAAAAAAGCACTCTACATTGGAAGACAGGTGATTTAGGGTATAACCTTAGTACTGCACTCCTTCGGGGACAGTGGAGAGAGGTGGTGTGTTGAATGCTGTTTTTATAGAGAAGAATGTAGGATAATCTAAATAAGCAGTTCATTGGTAATGAGGCCAAGAATTTTGGATATCATCTCAGAACAATTCCCTGTCTTCCCTTATCCACAGATGAGGGTTTGGGGCCACATAGAGATTAGGAGAGAACATGGACAGCCTTCTGCCTGTTGCCACTAGGGAATTCTGCTTTCTGAGAGCAGCTTTGGGGATGGTGTGTTCACAATGTCATTTTTATAAGACAGTTGAAAGATCTGAATGTAATGAATTTGGCCTTACGCATGTGTGAGAAATCTGACCAGCTCTCCTCTTTCACAGTGATTCTGTCCACAAACTAGAGCTAATGCCAAGAGTTACTTATTACCCAAGAGAGCAGTTCCTTAACTGTTTTCCTACATTTTACTGAGTTTTTCAGTTCCATGGTTTTGTTCACATTGGAATAAAAAACCTTTAAACTCCGAAAGTGTACCTCTACAAAGAGAACCTGGAATGAATGTACCTGGGAACTTTGTAAAGATGATGGCTTCTCAGCTGTGGCTTGACTTAATTTTGGACTGTCCAAAGGCAAGGAGAGAGTGGATTGTATGCCAGTTGAACTTCGGATTGTAACCAAAGTGTCAGTATGAGGCAATTGATACAGAGAATGGGGCTTGATCTAGGAGGAGAGGTTTTCAGAGCAGGTCAGAGAACTTAACCAACACAAAGAATTCCAGTGGTACAGAGGCCTCAGCATTTCTATCAGGTGAAACTTTTATCAGAGTTGCCCCATTTTAACCCTCCTGGGCTTGATCTTTTGTAGTGTGTTTTATTTTTCAAATGCAGCTTTTTGAGTAGTCAACATGTTTGCACATGGACTATAAAAGCAAAGTAACCATGGTGCACTGTGTCCCTTAACAACGCCACTAGAGGTCGGATGGTACCCTAATGACATAAACCTGTGTGAAAACATTGTTAGATCGACTGGCAGGGTTACATGGAGTAAATTAAGCAGACATTTTGGCAAAGAAAACCTTTAGAGGAACACTCATTTTAAGCAAAATTCTCATAATAGTAAATGTGAATTATATGTTTCTACTCTTCTTATTTAGACCAAATTGAAAAGTGTTTATCTGTGAATTTTTCCCCCTTGAGGCAAGAGAAGGAAAGGGAGGAAAAAGGAAAATTTGGGGCCAGATCCATAGGCTTTGGTGTATGTGTTCCTTTACTCAGCTGTATTATAAAGTCCTCAGAAAGTGTTGGGAATCCAGTCCAGAAGGGGAAACACTGGGAACTGATATTCTTATCAAAGATTTATTGAGCAACAGCTAAGTGACAGGCATTGTGTAGATTTGGGGAGATACAAAGTTAGGGAAGAGAAGACATTTTCCCCACTCCCATGATTCTGAATAAGGCAAAGTTGTAATAAGGGCTAAGTTTGATGGAGGGAGGGAAGGACTGTCCACATTTATCTAGAAATGACGCTGCCCTCTGCTAGTAGGTACATATTGGCTATAAGTGCCTGTTTTTAGTTGTTACATATTTTGATTTCACAAAACTTTACTATTCTCCTTCCTGAGTTTATGGAGAGAGAATTTCTGTCATTTGTTTACGGTGAAGAGCAGTCTTTGAAAACTTAGGTTTGGCTTCATTTAGGCTCTGTGTCTCCTTATGAATATGAGGAGTGAATGCCATATTCATAATAACAGTTAATTTGCAAATTCATTTTGGGGGTGTGCCTACATTTGCAATACCTGCATTTATCTGACACTCTGAAGTTCTCAGCCCCTCCCCCATCTCATCCTTCAAATCTCAGCTTAACTTAAGTTCCCAAAGAAATAATGATTATGTCTCCTGTGTGCTCCTGTGGCACTCTATATCATGCTGAATGGCAGTTGCCTATTTATTGTATATCTCCCACTAGACTACAGGTTCCTTAGGGGGAAGAATAGTATCTTACCTTGAAACTCCAGTGCCAGGGTGTGGTCAGACACCTTGGATTTGCGTCCTGGCTCTGTCATATGTCCTGTGCTGTGTAACCTTGGGCAAGTACTCAACTACTCAGTTCTCTCATCTTGTAATCAACCTCCTTCTCATGGTTATGGAGATTAAATGAAGATGTATATAAATGCTTAGCAACAGTTATGGCACACATTATTAAATAGGGCAGGGAACTGAGGCAAATTGCTCAAGAGTAAGTGAAAAATTTATAACTGAGCCCGATATTCAGATGCCTAGGAATAGGAAGTACAGTAAGTCCAGACTTCTGAAATGAGAATAATTTAGTCAGTGTACCATGGCTTTCCCAATCCAAAATCTTAACATGGCTCTAAAGCCACACAGACTGTGGTCTGGTACCTGCTTAACTAGCTCTCCAGGCTGACGTCCCACAGGATCCCCCTTCTAGTATTGACCTCCCACTGAACTGAAAGAAGTCTGTTCTCTCCCGCTTTAGGCTTTTGTACTTGCTGGCCCCTCTGCTGGGACCCACTGCTACCCCTCTTCATTAGTCTCTAGGTCTCAGCTCAAAGGCACCTCCTCAGGTTAAGTTAATTTATATCCACTTATAGAACCTCTACTTCCTTCTCATCATACTTGAAATTAGCTTCTCAAGATCTGTATTCCTGGCTGGACAGTAAGCTTCCTGATAGAGACCTTTGTAATTTTTCAAACCAAGAGTTTAGCAGAAATTAGGGATTTCTTAATGCTCCCTTAACTTCTGGGATCAGCAAATACTACATTATTAAAGGACTTTTTATGTTTAATGTAAACATTACTTCCGGTTTGTAAAGAAAATACCAGGAGGTTCTTTTCCCACTTACACCTGTGTAAAACATGTAACTTTCAGACTTTACTGGTAATACCCTAAAAATCTACTACCTGAGATTGTTGATTCATACAGGCTTGTCTTTCTTTCTGCTCACCTTGTCTTTCTCTGCTGCTGATCCTCCCCATTCCCAAACGAAATATTAGAACCAGAGTTTTGTGGCTGTTGCTGGAAAATATTAGATTCCCATTCCCAGTTCCTAATTTTAAAAATGAACAAAATCTCTCTCCGGAAAAAAAGTTCCCACACCCTAACTTTTAATGAGCAAACCTTGTTGGTACATGTTAAATTTCTAGTAGTAGAATTGAGAGCATTTGGACATGAAAGTACTAAAACTATTTTTTTCAGATTATTCCTGGGTCAATCTGAGGATGTTATTCATTTTTCCAAAAAATAGCTTTTACTATAATTGGGCAAAGGCCTGGGTTTTAGTTACACTTGCCCTTTCAAGGCATTCTTAGGAAGAGACTGGTTAGAATACATATAATTGTCCTTACTTTAACTAAAGAGCTATTTGCAAATGTCCAAAGTTGCCTGTCTGCTGTTTGGATAGTCCCAAGTGCCGCAAAGGGAGAGAAGCCTTTAACCCACTGGAGCCTACAAGGCCCAGGGCTTGAGACAGAGCTATACCCAGCTCTCCCCACAGAGGTCTCCCTCTGCCTGTTTTCTGACTTAGAGCCCAGCCCTAGCTCAAGGCAGAAACTTTCCTGCTGAAATGGACAGCTCTAAAGGCTTATTGTAAATTGGAACATGTGTCATTAAGACTAGGATGCCAGATGGCTGAGGGCTCAGCTGTCTGCCAGGATAAGTGGGTGGAGCCACAAAAAAGAAAGGTGGGAGTAGGGAACGGATACAACTCATGTTATTTTTAAAGCACTTGATGAAATATAGAGCATTGGCCAGCTTCCTCCCTATCCCAGTAGTATTCCCCCCCCCCACCTCAGCTTTGACCCTCCTCCCTGGGGCTTACACTGGGGGGAAAAAAAAAATCAGTGTTCTTTATTAGTTGTCCCAGCAACCATGGAAAGCCTGGGAGAGTGATTGCAGAAAAGGGCTTGAAGGTTCCCTTCTTGGTGCCTGCAGAGGCTGAGAACCATTCTGATTGTTAATTGCCAGTAGCCTGGGTTCTGAAGCTTCTAAAGTACCTCCACCTCATTGTTGGGGCTGGGGGTGGGGTGGGGTGGGGTGGGGGGGAGATCATGAAATTAAAAAATGTAAGATTGGCTTTATTTATTATCATTATTTTGGAGGAATAAAACACTCATAGGCCACACTACAGGAATGTGTCATGAAATTTTAAAAATTAGCAAGTCAAAAACAATAGGCACTTTCTAAGTTAGAGAGGGAAGTAAAATAAAACCTACTTCCACCATGTGCAATAAATGCTGACCAGTTCATTTTATCTTCATTTCAAAGCCAGGCCTGCCTAGTGGCCTCTGAACTGGAAGAAGCTAAGGAAAGGAAGTTGATGCTTTCTGAGTCCATGTGTCTTGTTATACATGTTTGTCAGAAGCTGGACTGGGGAGGGGCTTGCTTCCTGAAGACCTTTACAACTTAAGGCAGTGACAGCCAGATTGCCAGGGTGGTTGGGAGGCCTTGCCCCAAATTATCCACCTCTCTTTGTCCTTTGATCGTAATTTTAGAGCCTCGAGAGAAGTTTAGGGATGTTTCCCACCCATATCTCTGGTTAATTGCACCCCTGGCCCCACTCCACTCTTCTTCCAGTGAATTTGTATTTACAGCCCTTTGAACTTAATAAAGAGGAAAAATCATAATTCACTAAGAAATCAACTTAATTTGATTTTAAAGCTCTGGCAGCTTGTGATACGAGAATACTTTTCTTCTTTGAGGACTGAACTTTCTCCCTGGGCAAAGCTCTATTTAGACTGTTCTCACCACTAGGCAGGTTAAAACTCTAGAGAGACTGTTGGGCATTCCTTCGAAAAAGCTGCCTTTTCCTCTGGGTTCTCGTGTTTTACGGGCTATGTTAATTAATTTTGTAAGAATTAAGTTTGTGAGTGTGGTAGTTTATGTGTTGTGAAAGAAATTTCTCTTAAGAAGTAACTGACAGTCCAACTGAAAGTTAGTTTGCCTCTGGGACAGAAGTGTAAGAATACACAAAGTCTGTTTTGGCTTTTAGTCTGTTGGCTTCTGTGTGCAGTGTAAGGCATTGTTTTCTTCTGTAAAGACCTGAGTAGTCACATTTACTGGAGTGCTATAAACTTTGAGATGGGCAGAAGGCAAATGTCCGAACATTTCCTCCCTGTGAAATCTGGCTGGGTTTTCTGGAGCTGAGGGAGGCTTCCCGTGACTGTGGTCAGAGAGACCTTCCAGGATGTAAGATCTGAGGTCCCACTTACAATGTTGGATAAATTGCAACGTGTTGCCTTTTAACAATAGTAGTCTTTGGACCCTAATTACTTAATCCTTTCCATTTAACCGTCTGTTTGGTTTGTTGCATTTGGTACCTTTTTAAGAAAAAAATGAAGTTATAGAGAATAATTAGTGGTATGTTATAAAATTAGTGTTTGCATCTTGTTGGGATACTGTCAGCTCTTATCAGTGTGCCTGCAACATGTTATATGGAAAAATTTCTTGATGAATTCCTCCTTTACCAAGAAGTCGGCCTGATTTTCCACAGCAGCTGTGGGCTAGCAAATAGAGGAGGAATATTGCCACTTTGGGAACATTTATATGGGGAATGAGGTGGGCAGTGTTGGCATGTGCTACAAGTCTTTGTGATCCAAGTCTTTGTGCTTTTAATCTCCCTTGGAAAGAGGCCCAGAATTCAAAGCAGGAGGGCATTGGATGTCGCCAGCTTTGTTTGAGAAGCACTTCAATGTGATGTTTGTGACTTGAGAATCCAGAAATGCTACACTCGCAGAAATCTGGGGCCCATCCACCCAGCATTCTGTCTCTGACAATGGGTACCAAAGGATGATTTGTGGGAAGGCATTCTTTATGCTGGTAACCTCACTGGCTTTGTGATATACCTTAGGATCTCTGGCTTCTCATAATAGCCCATGGTGGATATGTTATCCAGGAATTTTTGAAAAATCCTCCTTGAATCTCTTCATATGTGCCAACTCTTAGGGTGACAAATTCCAGAAGTCAGCAAATATTTGAATGCTTAGTTTATGCCTAGCAGAGTACTAAGCATTATAGAACATATAAATGATGTTTAATACTTGGTCCTTACCCTTCAGCTTATACTTTTTTGAGGAGACAAGACTCAGTTGCATCTGGCAGAAAAAGATGGGCAGTGATATCAGATGTTACCTGGGGAATACCACACACACCACAAGTGGATCAAATTAACTGGAACGGAGCACACAGAGACTGATGCCTGAAGACAGTATGCCGTATTATTAGTAATTGTGTTGAACAATACAACTATCAGACTCAACGCTGTATTCTCGCCCCATATGCAAGTCTCATGGAAAGCCACATGATGAGTTGTTGAATATGACAGCACAGGCAGCCGTTTTCACTATACCTAGAAAAAGACCGCATGCTTGTCATTCTGATGCATCCGGTTCTAAACCTGGTTGATCTTTTTCATGTGTTAATACATTCAGCCCTAACAGTCCAGCCCTGTCTCAGAAGTGCCTTTGCATGTCTCTGCTCTGTCCATATAAGGTGCTTGGGTGTAATGCTTGAAGATAATTGTGCTTCCCTAAATATGTTTTGAGAGGAGGAATCCGTATCGAATGTTGTTTCCTCTCCATCATATTGTCCCTACATATGCAGCAAACAATGCAAAACAATGTCGGATGAAGTGCTAAATTATGTAGTCTAGGCTACATGAGCAAGAAGAATGAATCAGAGAGAAGAGAGGTCAGTGTAGGCTGAAAATGCTAAAGAAGGCTTCTGTGTGTGGCACAGATGGGACTTGAATTCATACTTGAAAAAGTAGAAACTTAGGGAAAAGAAGATAAGGAAGCATGAAGTAGGAGTAAACCTGGGGTAGTAATACGTTCGTTTTTTGGTTGCTACCCTCCCTCTCAGTGACACTCAGCATTTGGCCTTTCTGGCCAGAGAACTATGTGAGGCAGTGTAGGGCAGTGGAAAGCCTGGTCGTTAATCCTGCCCCTCTTACTTAGGGTCTGTCATCTGCACTCCCTGAGTGTCAGTGTCCACGTCTGTAAAGTGGAAACAACACCAACAACCTTGTGATTTTTGTTGTTGTTGTTAGGACTGAGCTCGTTGTTGTTAGGAATGTTCCTAGTGTATAGTAGATGCTTGGTAAACGTTAGCTGGATCTAAATTGAGTTGATTTCTTTGGGAAGAAATTTGTCCTGATTTATAGGTTGCCAAATTGCCTGCAACTCCTGTGGTGGTTGATTGGGCCCTGTATAGAGGTAATAACATGGCTTACTTTCACATATTGTGTCACAAACTTCTGTGTTATGCCCTTTGGGCTACTGTGGTTTTCTTTAAATCAGGGGTCCCCAACCCCTGGGCCGCGGACCGGTACTGGTCCGCTGCCTGTTTGGAACTGGGCCACACAGCAGGAGGTAAGCGGCGGGCGAGCCGGGGAAGCTTCATCTGCCGCTCTGCATTGCTCGCATTATCGCCTGAACCGCCATATCCCACCCCACCCCCACCCCTGGTCCGTGGAAAAATTGTCTTCCACACAACCGGTCCCTGGTGCCAAAGAGGTTGGGGACCGCTGCTTTAAATAGTCCCATTCAGCCTTCAAAATCTTAACAGTTATTTGTCGATATTTCAGTACTAACCAGTTTAATTTCATCCCTTGTAGGTACGGAATGGCCACATCAAAAGAATCACTGATAATGACATCCAGTCCCTGGTGCTAGAGATTGAAGGAACAAATGTCAGGTAGGTTGCCACTCTGTTCTCCCAGAGACGTGGAATGCCAAGAGGTAGTACATCATAGAGGTTAATAGCATGGACTGCAGAGTCAGACTGCCTGGTGTGAATCCAGCTCTGCTACTTAGAGCTCACCTTGGGCAGGTTACTTAATCCCCCAGGCTTTAGTTTCCTCACCTGTGAAATAGGGAAAATAACAGTACATCTTCCTTGTAGAATTATTTTGAAGATTAAGTAAGTGAATGTGTATAAAACACTTAAAACCTGCTTAGCACTTAGTCAGTGCTGTATAAGTCTTAGTTATTAATATTTAACCCAGATGTGTTTATGTGGAGGTATGTGTTTACAGTAATCATCCAGTGGGTGGCCAGGGTAGTTTTCAGTGTTACAATGGTCTTAGTTTTGGTTTTCTGTCATTTGATAGTTTCTTAGACCAAAATTAAATCTTTTTTTCACTGGAAGAACTTCCAGATCCATGGGTCTGGCTTTGTTTTTCATATATTTTATTGTTGATGTCTAGTGCTATGTTAAGTTTTTGTTTCAGAGTCCAGCACTTTTTTTAACGCATTAGCTTAACTTAAGGGTTGAGGGATCATTGGATGACATATCTGGATCTTTTAGATCTGCCTTCCAATTTATCCTCTTGGACTGAGTGTTATTGCTGTGCATACCACAAAGGAAAAGACAAGTAGTGTGTTTATTGGTGTTTCCTCTTTCTACAGCACCACATATATCACATGTCCTGCAGACCCAAAGAAAACATTGGGAATTAAACTTCCCTTCCTTGTCATGATTATCAAAAACCTGAAGAAATATTTTACCTTTGAAGTACAGGTAAGTATGTGCACATGAATCCCTACACTCTTGGCTGTACCAAAGAGGTGTCCTGTCAATTTATAGGAAAAAAGTGGCCGCAGAAAAGTGTCTTTATCCTTTTGTATGCGTTCTTTTCTGCCTCTGCCGTATACCTGATGCAACCATTTTTTTTTTTTTGCGGTACGCGGGCCTCTCGTTGTGGCCTCTCCTGCCGCGGAGCACAGGCTCTGGACGCGCAGGCTCAGCGGCCATGGCTCACGGGCCCAGCCGCTCCACAGCATGTGGGATCTTCCCGGACCAGGGCACGAACCCGTGTCCCCTGCATCGGCAGGCAGACTCTCTACCACTGCGCCACCAGGGAAGCCCGCAACCATTATTATTATGGCATAATTTTGGTATTATCAATCAAAGTTTAATGCCAAGTTTTAAAAGAAACAGTAAGCATCTAAAAAATCTAATCAATAGCTACAAGAGTTCAAAGCTTGAGGGTTAGAGTAGTGTCCATTTGGGAAGTTACTATTTAATACTGGGCTATTGTTGGTCTCAAGTCTAGCTTTTTAAATTTTTCAAAGGGAAGAATGTTTATGGAATCATGCTATGGTCTGGGGGCCTGATGCATGTGTCATATGTCATAAGCAGCTGGTGTTGTCTTGGCAACAGACAAGATAAACTAGCTACTTCCGGGCCGTCTGCATCCAGTGTGACCTGTATGTGGTTTGTTTATTCTCCCTTGGGTCTCGGCCTTGGGAAATCAGGCTGTGGGAGTTTCAAGTCCTTGTCTTATCAAGGTTGTTTGCTTCTTCCAAGATGGAGTTAATGTCATTCTTCTCTATATTTCATAGGTACTAGATGACAAGAATGTGCGTCGGCGGTTTCGGGCAAGTAACTACCAGAGCACCACCAGGGTCAAACCCTTCATCTGTACCATGCCCATGCGGCTGGATGACGGCTGGAACCAGATTCAGTTCAACCTGTCAGACTTCACTCGGCGGGCATATGGCACAAATTACATTGAGACCCTCAGGGTGCAGGTACTGGCTCCTTTTCCAGATGGAGCCCCATATCGGAGAGGGGGTCTAGGCTTTGTTTGTTACTGGCTTGTGACCCAGGTGACAAAACAGTGTGGGTTTCGGGCTGAAGTTCCCAAGTCACTGTCCAGGGGGCTTTCACCTCAGAGAGGCCCAGGACCTACTCAGGAATCTGCTCAGATACAGTGGGAGAATACAGCAAGTAAAATCTCCCTCTTGTCAGAATCTACCCCTAAGCCATGCTGAGGAGATGCCAAAGAGGTGAAACTTTGACAGCACCATGCAGGGGGCTCAAGGAAAATCAGGAGAAGAGGAAAGACAATCATATTTTGAGACTTATTTTAAGTCTTGTATCCACAGATCCATGCAAACTGTCGCATCCGACGGGTTTACTTCTCAGACAGACTCTACTCAGAAGACGAACTGCCAGCGGAGTTCAAACTGTATCTCCCAGTTCAGAATAAGGCAAAGGTAAGCCAGCTTTCCTCAGAGGAAGGCCAGCCGGTGAGCTGGAGAAGCTCTGCCCCTGGCAAGTGCTCTGTTCTACAAGTTCAGCTGCGGAGCCCCTCTCTGTCGCCGTGGAGTCTGGAGGACTGTTACATCAGAAGATCTTAGGTCTTTCACCACCAGCGCTGACTCCGGAGTGAGCGCCCAGGAAATGTTCTGTTACTGCCGTCTCCCCTCTGTGGAGTGATACTGCCCCTCCTGGGGGGCATCCTGCTGCTTCCTGCTCCCAGGCCTGCCTTGCAGAATATCTCCATCTGAACCTCTTCATCAGCCCCAAATTACTATCAGCCGATCTGTCCCCTCTGACACGACGATGGGTGCTTACATGCCTGCCCACTGGTGACACATATGTATCTCCCCACAGTCCAGCATCCCCTTGAGTGTCACTAGAGGTAGGGGGTCAGTGGTACTGACCGTCTGTTTTCTAATAACTTAAACTGATGCCTTTGTTCTATTTTTTTTTCTTTCCCCTCCAGCAATAACTGGAATGCAACTCAAGGGATAGACCCTGGATGTGACTCCTAGTTTAAAAAGGAAACTATCTGGAGGACAATGCAAAAAACAAATATTTATATTAGTTCACTGTGCTGCGGTTCTTTTACCTACTCCTTGGCGTCCCTGGTCATGGCTACCAGTGACTGTGCCATGCATTGTAAGTACAGTGGGGGATAAGCTGTCCTTTGATACATGAATCTCCAGAGTTTATCTTGCTGCCTGCCTCGGTGTGTGGGGAGATACATTTACCGTGAACTTACAGAATTAAAGATGTCCTGTAAAGGCAATTTCAGACCAATGTTTCTTCCTATGGTTTTTTCTTTGTTTTATATATTATCTAAATATATGCATATGCTGTGTAATACTCATAATCCGGCAGTGAATAAAATGTTACATTCTTGGTTTGTAAATTTGTTCTTAGTTTGTGTCTTTTTTAATGGTGACATTTCTCTTTCTTTATGGTATGAAAATAGAACTCTTTCCAAAGAACATCCCATACATTCATGCTGTGAAATAGCTTACAATAAGCACTTGAAGAACAAGACATCTATAATAGATACTGATTTAGAACAACTTCCAAGAGAAACTAAATGGAAAGAAACTGAATAGTGTATCACCAGTAGAATCGTCTTACTGAGGGGTGGGTCCCAAGTGGAGCTTTAGGCAAAACGGCATATGTTCCAGATTGCTCTTAAACACCTTAGGAAGGTGTCTTGTTGGAGCCTCACTTGCCCTTTTGTAACAATCAGCACATCTGGTGTTCCTCAGCATTGGAACAGATCACCCTCTCCCAATTTGAGCTCCAGATGAAGTACTTGCCTTGAATTTAGGGACTTGAAGGAAAAATGTTTCTTTAAACACTGGACTCACTTGAGAGAACTGAAATCTTGCACCACTCTCCCTGCTCACGCTTATTCTGGGGCCTGTGCTTGGTTAGTGAAATGACCCTGGCACAAATAGTTAAATTTACAAAAGTTAAACACTTACATGATACAACTCTATTGTATGTAATATTTCTGGAGGGAAAACAGTTTGGGGGCAGATAAGAGCATATGTAGATACACCTAGATGATCTCATAGGACACATAAGAACTGTACAGTGATTACTTCTGGAGAGAATGGTTGTATCATTTACGTACTTTTTTTGTACTATAGATGATTTCTTTGAAAGGTACTATTTATGTGATAAGAATTTCAAAGTCAAAAAAGAACAAAAGGCCATCCTGGATACTGTGCTCCCCCCAACACTCCCTCTGGATTTGGTTTCATCCCACAGGATGAGGCTGGAATTGTGGGCACTGGCTGTTTTGACTTTGACTAGAGGTAAAAACACAGTGCTGAATTCGTCATTAGTGTTGCTGCTTCCTGAGAAGTTAAGTGACAAGGAGCACTGTTCTCCCGCATCCTTATCCTCCAGAGTGTGCTCTGGGTGAACATGACCGAATCTCTGAGGAGGGCAGGGCTGCAGTGGGGGGAGGGCTGGAGGGAAAGGTGCTCCACTGCTGCCTTTGACACTCACTGAGTTCTCATTTCCCCTCGCAGTCGTCAGGACCTGGCACTTAGGTGGGTTCAGTCAAGACGACTTTGCCTTCCTCTTCCTGCTAACAGCTGCACTGGAGCCGCCTTCGCCGTGGATGCTGCCCCTCTCCTTGGAGAGTCCCCGTCGTTCAGCCTTGCAGAGCACCCATCAGCCCAGGTGACAGCCTGCTCGCTCAGGGCCAACTTCAGTCACATCTGAATATGGACCCGCTTCTCCATCCTGAGACACATTAGTATTCCCATTGTTAGACTCCGTGTGTCTGTCTCCCAAGCTTTCTGGGTTACAGAGGGGTCCTCAGAAATGGGTGGGGGTGGGTGGTCAGGGACTTCAACAGAGCTTCTTGTCTCTGGCCACTGTGTGGTGAAATCTTCCCTCCAATCTGGAGTCTGTTGTGGGATGAAAGATGCTTTTGTGGAGGCGAGAAAACCCGGTTAACTTTTCATCTCTCTCCGGTGCCAGGACATCAGTGGAGTGCTCCTGGAAGTCCAGAGAGATACAGTAATGCACTCTCTCCACACAGAGCCCCTTTCACCCCGCGGCACTTGTCAGACTATGTATGGGGATTACCTCACCACCCTCTTTGGGGTATAAGGCGGCAGCTGTTGACTTCCCAGATGCTTCACATATCCATCCGAGAGGAAGTGAGGGGGCGTTGAGGGTGATGGGATGTATTATCTAAGCTGGACCCAGGCCAGTGTGAATTGTGGCACCAACGACTGCATGGCCCCTGCCCTCAGCTTTCCAGCTCACCGGGAAGATGACAACGACTAATTGTGAGGCCAAGGGAAGGAGGAAGGAAAGGTCAGGCTGCAGGGGCTGGAGCCAGAGTGACCTTAGATTGAGGAAATTGCAGCAGGCAGAGTTGCGTTACCCGGCTCCTCGGAAGTCACGGTGTGTTGTAGGAGGCGTTGTCTTCCAAATGAGAGTGTTCGTTAATTGGCATGAACTTGGGGGGACAGGCATGCAGTCATTCTCAGCAGGGCCCATCTTGGGGGAGAGCAGATCCACTATGGCCCTTATTTGCTACCAGCACGTTGATTGCTTCGCCTGCAACCAAGCCAATAATACTGACCGTGCCAGTCCAGCCCCCTCCCAGGGCATTTCTTAAGGAGGCCAGTATGCCAGAGAACAGCCCCCAAGCTGATTTCCCTAGATCCTTGGCAGCTTTAGCCAAAAGCCTCAAGTGTCAGGAATTCACTGGAAAAGACCTTGGAGCCCTTCTTGTCTGAGTCCTCCCTTCTTCCATTTTACTGTTGAGGACACTATAGCCCAGAGAGACTCGGGCCGGCTCCTGTCAGAGTCGCAGGAGTAGAACAAGGATGAGGATCACCTGATGGGAGTCATATGCCATCCCTGCCCCCCCTTGTGCTGATGTCCCCCTGCTTCCTATGTGGTGGCTGTATCCTTTTTGTAGAGGCATTGACGGGTCAGATAATGTCTGCCTGGGAGGCTGGGCCAGGCCAGACTTGGCTGCTCAGGAGGACTAGACTCAGCTCTGCCTCTGCAGCGAGGGCTTGCCTGGTTTGTCCCTTCATGGTTGCACATTAGCTGAACTTTAGGGCCTGAGGCTGAGGATAGAAAGCTGTGGGGCAAAGATTTATGTTTAACTAATGGATCATAAAAGTAACATAGGCTCATGGGAAATTCAAACTGTACAAAGAATATAAAGTAAGATAAAGCCCCCATTCCCATTCCTGAACTGAAAGTATTTGAATGGGCCAGGCCAAGTTTGTTTTGTTTTTTATAAATTTATTTATTTTATTTTTTATTTTTTGGCTGCATTGGGTCTTTGTTGCTGCACTCAGGCTTTCTCTAGTTGTGGTGAGCAGGGCTACTCTTCATTGCAGTGCACGGGCTTCTCATTGCGGTGGCTTCCTTGTTGCGGAGCATGGGCTCTAGGCACACGGGCTTCAGTAGTTGTGACACGTGGGCTCAGTAGTTGTGGCTTCTGGGCTCTAGAGCGCTGGCTCAGTAGTTGTGGCGCACGGGCTTAGTTGCTCCGTGGCATGTGGGATCTTCCCGGAACAGGGCTCAAACCTGTGTCCCCTGCATTGGCAGGCAGATTCTTAACCACTGCGCCACCAGGGAAGTCCCATGTTTTGTTTTTTAATTTATTTTTATATAGCAGGTTCTTGTTAGTCATCCATTTTATACACATCAGTGTATACATGTCAATCCCAATCTCCCAATTCATCACACCACCCCCCCACCACCCCCACTTTCCCCCCTTGGTGTCCATACGTTTGTTCTCTACATCTGTGTCTCTATTTCTGCCTTGCAAACCGGTTCATCTGTACCATTTTTCTAGATGCCACATATATGCGTTAATATACGATATTTGTTTTTCTCTTTCTGACTTGCTTCACTCTGTATGACAGTCTCTCGGTCCATCCACGTCTCTACAAATAACCCAATTTCATTCCTTTTTATGGCTGAGTAATATTCCATTGTATATATATACCACATCTTTATCCATTCATCTGTCAATGGGCATTTAGGTTGCTTCCATGACCTGGCTGTTACAAATAGTGCTGCAAAGAACATGGGGGTGCATGTGTCTTTTTGAATTATGTTCTTCTCTGGGTGTATGCCCAGTAGTGGGATTGCTGGGTCATATGGTAATTCTATTTTTAGTTTCCCCAGACCAGGTTTTAACTACTTTACATGTATTTGTTTTACTGAATTATCACAACACTGAAACAAGAACTATTATTGTCATTTTACTGATGAGAAAACCAAGGCACAGAGATTAATGTGCCCAGGCTCACACAGTGGTGGTAGAAGCAGGTTTCAAACTCAGGCTGTTTAACTCCTATGCTAGGCTCTTAAATCACGTGACTTCTTTGACCTGCTGTTGCCTCCTCAACAAAATTAGCCTCATGATAAAACACAAGAAACTTACCTCAGAGCTGGGCTGGAAGAAATGTCCGTCTGTGAATGATAGATTAGATCATTTGTATTATCTTCACCCAGTGGAATACTATACAGTGATGAAAAGGGGCAAATTACAGCTAAGTGCAAGAAAAGAGGAACCACACAACCATAATGCAGTGAAAACAGCAAGTCACAATATAATAAAGATGATTCCACTTCTGTATAATTTTTAAATAGACAAAACAATATACTGTTTAGGATGCATTTATAAACGACAGTCTATACAGTAGTCCCCCTTTATCTGCAGTTTTGCTTTTCCTGGTTTCAGTTCCCTGTAGTCAGCTGCAGTCCAAAAATTTTAAATGGAAAATTCGAAAAATAATTCATAAATTTAAAATTGTGCTGCATTCTGAGTAGCATGATGAAATCTCGTGCTGCCCTACGATCCCCAACCATCAACATGGTTTGCTCTTAACACCCCGCCATTGACATTGTCATGGCTCGATGATGCAAGATCACCTGATGCAGATGATCTCCACCTGACATTGTCAGCGGTTCAGTAGTATAATAATGACATAATGCTATGTCACCCACCTCACTTCATCTCATCATGTAGGCATTTTATCATCTCACATTGCAAGAAGAAGGGTGAGTCTAGTACAATAAGATATTTTGAGAGAGACCGCATTCACATAACTTTTATTACAGTGTATCATTATAATTGTTTTATTATTAGTTACTGTTGTTAATCTCTTACTGTGCCTAATTTATAAATTACACTTTATCATAGGCATGTATATATTGGAAAAAAGTAGTAGTATATATAGGGTTTGGTACTATCTGCGGTTTCAGGCATCCACCGGGGGTCTTGGGACGTATTCCTTTGGGGACTCTAGTGACAGGCGGAGGGCGGAGTATCTGAAAACTCAGGAGTGCGCTTCTGCCTAGAGGTGTGGGGTTGGGGATGGGGATACAAGTGTTGGGAGAGGCACTTTTGGGGCGTTCAAGGACCATCAGTGCTTTATTTGTTAACCTGGGCAGTGTTTACACGTGGACGTTTGCTTCATTACTATTTGAATTGCACACACAGTTGAATATATTCTTCCGATTATGTTTCTCAATTAAAAAAAAAGTCAAATTTAGATTACTTAGCCCTGATCTATTAAAATGCAGGCTCTTGGGGCCCAGCTCATTAAAATGCAGATTCTCTTTCAGGAGCTCTAAATCTGGCCCAGAAATCTGCATGTTAACATCGTCCCCTGGTGATTTTTGATGTTTCTGTCACTTGAAGCTGCTCCAAGTTGGAGCGAGCAAGAGTTGATGTGATACCTCTTGAGTGCTGAGAAGCCAGATGCCGGGAAGGAAGGAGAGTGTAAAGCAACCCACCCTGGCACGTTTGCAGATAGCAATCCCACTACCTCTGAAATCCTTAACTTCCCTTTATACAAAATTCTAGTGTGTAACTTACATCTCTGTACCTTTTCCATAACCTGAAAATATGGAGTCCTGTAATACAAATCATGAGCACCCTTGGGCTGCAATAGAGGCCCTCCAAATTGTAAATCCATAAGGCATTGAGCATCTGGACGGAGCATTAGCCTTGGAAAAATTGTGCTTCTTGGTATCCATGGTGTCTGAAGCAAAGCAAAACAGTGTGCAAGGGTGGGATATGGAAACACATTGGACAGAACCCCTTAGTAAAGGGTGTAAAATGTCACTGAGAGCCTCTGCTGTTTTATTGCATGAGGGTAATAAATATTAATAAGGGCTTTCATAAGTTCTCTCATCACATGGGTTTCCCCTAACCCTTTTTTCCATAAAGTCTTAAGTTGTGAATCCTCCTGGTATTTGGGAGGAAATACAGTAAAATCAGGACATACAGTAGAATCAGTACACACACACACACACACACACACACACACGCACACACACACACACTCTCTAGCCTTTGGGTTCCAAGTCACCCTCAAAGCTGCCTCCCCTCCTCCAGGGCTGTCCTCATGTTCACTTGAAGCCTAAAGCATCCTTGCAAGCCTGGGGCCTCTCTTCTTGGTGTTGGAAACTGACCTAAGCCAGTCCTGGTCACTCTCGGGAGCCTGTATCAGAGGTAGTGGGAAGCTGAGTTCTCTCCCCTCTAAGCTGGCTACCCCGTGGTGTGCTATGAAAGCACGTCTCAGGACACAAGTACAAAATTGACAAGTGAGCGTGCAAAAAAGATTCCTGCCACCCGTTGCCAAGGCTCGGTGAAGTGTCTGCTTTCTCCCTCTTGGTGCACTTCTGTGGGGAATGTGGGGATATGTGGACAGTAGGATCACATGGGGATTCTCTGCTAAGTGTGTGGGCAGGAGGAGGGATGAGCTGCCGGTCCTGAGTTCCAGACTATACCGTTCTGAAGGTCTTAGATGGCTGCGCTTGCCAAGTTCTTATGCCCCATTTTAATGGGGACAGAGATACCTGTAAAAGGCTCAGTCGCATATTTTGGAATTGACTCATTTCTCCAGTGGAAAGATATTTCTTTTTTTTTTTTTTGGCCATGTGTGGATCTTATTTATTTCTTATGGAATGGTATTTCTGATATCCCTGCACTACTTGTAGGGAGTAAATAGTCATTCCCAAGGGTTGTGCTCACTTTGGTCCGTGTGCTGGCAGATGAGTGGGGGAGGGGAGATGCTCTACACCCAAAGCTCTACACCAGTCCTCACGCCCAGGAAATCCCAGCAACCTCAAGTAAGAGAAATGGAGAAGCTGGAGCTTCCTTAGGCAGCTGAGCCTCAGAGGGGCCACTGGCCTTCCCTGTGGGATTTGGACATTAGCTTTGTCCCATTCTACTCCCCTTGCCCGAGGAAGCTGTTGAGGCCTGAAGCGTACTTCAGGGCATCACCCCTTCCCCAGGAGGCTGAGCTTACCTGGTGTGGGGACCCATGGTGGCTGCCACCCTCCCCTCCCATTGGTGGCTCCATGGGCCTCAGAGCACCAGTTTCCTGCCTTATTTGTGAAACCATATAAAAGAAAAAATGTGTTTCTTTCTCTACTCACACAATACTTCTGACACCAACCAATTTTCCAACACCAGTTGGGTGTCCTACCATTCAGTTCTGATACTATCTACCTGGCGTTAGCATCAGATTCCACAGGTTAAGGGCTCAGTTCCACAAGACTTCCCACCCCGCAACTCAGAGGCCAATTGCAAGTAGTGGGTCCCCAGGTTACCCACACTTCTGTCTGACTGAGCTACAAATTGGGAATTCTCCTGACCCACTCCTCAGGTTTGATAATTTGCTGAGATGGCTCACCCCTGTGGAGTTGGGGTGCACCACCTTCCCAGTACACTGGATGTGTTCACCAGTCTAGAAGCTCCCCAAACCCTGTACTGTAGGGATTTTTATGGAGGCTTCATCATGTAGGCGTGATTCATGATTAACTCACTCTCTACCCCCTCTCTCCTCCCTAGAGGACGGGGAGGGGGGCTGAAAGTTCCGAGCTTCTGATTATGGCTTTGGTCTTTCAGGTAACAGCTCCCATCCAGGAACCCACCAAGAGTCACTTCATTAGAACAAAAGACATTCCTATCACCCAGAAAATTCCAAGGAATTTAGACCTCTGTGTCAGGAACTGAGGTCAAAGACCAAATATCAGAACAAAAGATGTTCCTGGCACCCTTATTGCTTAGGAAATTACAAAGGTTTTAGGAGCTCTGGCCAGGAGCTGGGGATAAAGACCAAGATAGGTATTTCTTCCTATATCGCAATATCACACTGTAACAAGGAAGGAGTTCAGGGCTGTGCGAATCCTCGTGGAGACGGAGAAGGGAGCCAGACTGCAGTTTCCTGGGTTGGCAGACCTATAGAAAGTGAAGTGGATTGAAAATTCATGCTAATATGGTAACCACTATTTAAATTAAATGTTAATTAATTTGAAATAAATTTAAAATTCCGTTCTCTCATACTAGCCACATTTCAAGTGCTCTGTAGCTACATGTGGCTAATGGCCACCATGTTGGTCAGTGCAGATACAGGATGTTTTGATTGGACAATGCTGTTTTAAATGCTTGCATTAAACAAAATAAGATTTTATCGCCACTACCAAAACATGTTTAATGTAATATGATCACTTCCTTAAAAATGGATCTGAGCAGGCTTTTCAGACATTAATGTGCATAGGAATCATCTAGGGATTTTGTTAAAACGCAGGTTCTGATTCAGCAGATCTGGTAGGAGGCCCTAAATTCAGCATATCTAATAAGGACACAGGTTGTGCTAATGCTTCCAATCCATGGACCACCCTTTGACCTGCAAGGGATTGTAGGATTAGTTACAAACACCTAGGGTGCATCTTTGGTGATGAGCCTCGGGAGTGGGATGCAAGTTCAAAATTGTATGAGTGATGAGCCTCATCTTTCACTCCTGGCCTTGGTCACTGACCTTAGCCACTGTGTAACCTTATTCAGACATGAAAGGCTGAGGGTGGGAGGGCCAGGTGCCACCTGCCAGACGAAGGTGTATTGACACGCCAGCTCTCTCTCTCGAGTTTGCTTAGGGAGGGACTAGCCTGAAAGTGTGGCTTTGAGAGCCCTTGTGACTAAGACCTGCAGGGAGAAAGCAACATCCATCAGGCTGCCTCAGGAAAGGGACGCAGGGACAATGGGGTGTCTGCAGAGGGAGGAGGATTGGGGGGCTAGGTGAACTTTGAGTGGCCCCAGGGCAGAGTGGCACAGGTACAGAGGGGCCATCCGAAGAGAGAAGCAGCAGCCCCAAAGGTAGTGGGGCGATGTGCACCGATGCTGGCGCTCATGTGACACAGCCCTGCCTTGGGGACTCAGAGCTCTTTCGGGGCCCTCCCCAGCCCAGTCACACCTCCCCTTGTCCTTTGGCTGAGCTGGCCTTGGGTGAGGTGTCACTGCTCAGAGTGAGGCCTATCCAGCTCAGTTCAACTCCAGGGTCCAAGGGAGCCCCCATCTCCTCCAGCTGAGGGTGGCTCTGCCCTCTCACTGAGTTGCCCTCACCAGGGGGTCTGTTCCCGGGAGAAGTACTGTTAGAGGTGGTTGTGCGAGCAGGTAAAAGGTGTAACTTCCAGTCTCTGCGTTTTGTTGGAGGCGCGGGGCGGATCGAGGAAGGCTCTGTGGAGGAGGACTCTGTGTGGCCAGGAGGCCAAAGGAGGAAAGGTGGTCCAGGCGGAGGGGACAGTGGGAGCAAAGGCCCAGAAGTGGAAACTCCAGCTTCCTGCTGCAATGAGAGCATGCAGTTCCTTTACGCCTGACTTTCAAGCAGCAACCTCAGGCTGGGGGGCCCAGTCCTGGCCACAGGTGGGCTGGGCTGGGGGAGGCAGCCGTTCCTCAGCTCCCTTCTTTCACCTCCTGCTCCTGGAGAAGAGGACTTCACTCCGGGGGGCAGGCGACCCTGGGTGCTGGATGCCGGGGTGGGGCAGGCCCCTCACACCGCGCCCCCGGCCCCGGCCTCCAGCTCAGTGGGTGGGGTTCCATTCCCCACGCCTAATCCCTTGCAGCTGTCGTCCTCCCCAGGAAAGACAGTTGTGCTGGAGGGAAGGGAAATAGTTATTTTGAGTTGGTCACTGGCTTCTGACCAGGAGAGGTAGATGGCCCTGTCCGGGCCTGGCAATGGGACCAGAGCCACGATTAATTACAGGGGCTGTTGGGGAGGAGGACATGGTCCCCACCAAGATGGGGGCTGTAGAGGAGAGTGATGGACCAGGGAGGAAGCAAGCCCCAGATGGGGGATGCAAAAACGGAGCCCATGTCCTTAGTGTACTCTGGATTTGGCTGGAGAGGATGGGGAAGGTGGACACAGCCTCCCCAAAATAGGCCCCTGTGCCACAGGAGTCCCTGTGACTGAGACTGGGGCTGTGGGGGGAGGGGTCTCCCACTGAATGAGCTTCCTGTAAGGGACTGGGCTGGCTGGTCACCGTCCCCTCTCTTCCAGGCAGGCCCTCTCCAGCACTGCCCTCCCAGCAGAAAGCAAGTCTGATGGAGACCAGATGCTCTGGGGCATCTGCCCTTCCCGCCTGCGGGGTCATTGTAGGGCAGTGAGATGAATGGATGTGCCCACTCTGGGCCTGGATAAGCCAAGTGGCCAGTGATTAAGCCCTTCCCTGTAGCGTGTGCCAGCGTGGGCTTGAGTCCTGGCTCTATTGTTTACCAGCCCTGTAAACTCAGCTACAGTTCACCTCACTGGGCCTTCCCATTTTACAGCAACAGGAATTACAGTAGTGATGTGCACCTCATAGTGCTGTGGCTGGGGTTCGCTGAGAGAATGAGGGGACCATGTTTAGGGCAAGACCCAGCACTCCTGGGTGGGAGTTGTCAGGGTGACGGTCTTTGTCCTCAGTTCATCAGCCTCATGGGTGTCATTGTGGTTGGCCTCCTTCTGGCCCAGGTGTGTCTGCCTGCTTAGAGAGGTTCCATGGAGAGGAGAAACGAAGACATCTTCATCAGGGAGGAAGACGGAGGCTTCCAGAAATGTGGGGAGGAGAGAGGAGCCCATTCAACTGTGCGCCCGAGAGGCCAGGGCCCACATCCGTTTCCTTCCCTGCCGTATCCTCAGCACCTAGGATAGTGCCCAGCACAGGTTTAGTGCTCAGAGCAAATTTTTTGAATAAATGAATGAACAGATTTTTTAGTGAATTATTGGCTGCCTGGGATGTGGAGCCTGGGCCCCTGGCTGAAGGCAACTGGCTGACGAATTCTTGAGCTGGTCAGTGACCCAGGACACGGCCATCAGGTCCCTCTGTCTGGAATCTGAACAGGGAAATAGAGAAGGGGACAGTTAGCAGCAGGGGCTCGGGAAACAGAAGTGAGAAGTGGGCCCAACAGAGCAGGGTGGAGTCAGCCCTTCCAAGAGGGAGGGGACCCTTGGGGAGAGAGTGGTACCTCTTCCCTCTCCCAGGGATTCCTCCATCTCCCCAGCCACCTTAAGTGGCCAGAGTGGGGAAGTTTGAAAGAGGAGAAGGCAGTGCTCCCTGGGGACTGCCCCCCATCCTAGAGACCCTCCATCATGAGGAGCTCATTCCCCTCATTCACAGTCCCCTTCACTGAGCAGACACTGAGCTCCTGCTGTGTACTGGCCATAGTGCTGGGATCTGGGGCTGAACCACAGCCCTACAGAGTGGCTTCTACGATGGGTAGAAACCCAGAGAGGGCCTCACAGCCCCGGCTTCACGGGGGCAGAAGGAGAGGGAGCACTTCTTGGAGGAAGCTGTGTCTACTGTTTGTATGGAGAGCTGAGGGATGGGCACAGGTTGGCCAGGAAAGAGAAAGGGGAGATGACCTTCCAGGCAGAAGGGACAGCATGGGCGAAGACTGGATAGAGCCTGGCCAGTTTGAGGAACTGCAAGAAGTTCCATGTGGCTGGGGTGGGGTGAGAGATGGGGCAAGAGGGCGCACTGGATGGGGTCTCCACTCCGGGGTCCGAGCCTGCCTGTGCCAGAGCATCCGACCGGGCACTGTGACGGACAGCTGCACTTGAGCGGCTTGTCCTCGAAGCAGAGCCAAGTACGAGGCCTGGGGCGGAAAGAGCTGGGCCCTGTCTCTTTCTGCCCCAGGCCTTCACTGCTGCTCCCTGGGACGGTTTCCCCATCTGCACAGTGAAGGACCCAGCTTGCTGTCCCCTAAGGCCCTGTCTCTGGCTCGGAGGGGCCTTGGGGGACACTGTGGGCTCATGGGGATGGAGTGGTAAGATGAAGGGGGGCATGAAGGCAGTCTGGAGGGGTCAGGCAGCCCCACGTTTGGCCTTTATAAGGAAGTCCCTTTTTCAGGGACCACTGTTAGCATCACTCAGGTCCTTGGATCAGGATTGAAAGAGATGGATTCCAATGGCTCCTGGCCTGAATGGCTTTGCCCGTCCCTGGGGAGACTGTCCCCATCCACAGAGCAGGCCCCAGGCCCCCTGGCCCTCCACTCCCTGCCAGGCCCTGGGCTGCCTGGCTTTTCAGGGACGGCTGACTCATGGCTTTGGCAGTCCCAAGCTCAGCCTTTTCCTCCAGCCGGGGGCTGAGGGAACCAAGCCTTTCTCTGGAGTCCTTCCCACCCCTGGCTTCCTGCCAGCTTCAGGCCTTTGCAGAGGGGTCTGTGGCTTTACAGTCGGGTCCCAGGAGCCCTTTCTGCACATTCTCACCTGTACTCCTCACAGACGCACCTGCTGAGCAGGTGTTACTGCCCCACTTTACACAGGGTGGGAGAGGTGGGGGGCACTAAATTTCCAGAAGCAGTAGGAACCCTGCCTAATGATGCACAGCTGGGAAGGGTCAGACTTGCAGGGGTGAGGTGCAGGGGAGTGGTGGAGCGGCTCCCCTGTTCTCACAGGGACAGAGCTCTGCTCGAGGACCTGGCATTGGGCCCCCGTTGGACCTGTAAGGGAGGAATTGGGCCGCCCGAACATTCTCTGAGGGCTGAGCCCTTCTCTCTGCCCTTCTTTCCTTGGGGTCCCTCCAGGCAGGGTCCCAGCACATGAGGGTGGCTGTCACAGGGAGATAGGGAACTATGGGTTAACGGCATGGCTTTTGGGGTCAGATAGCCTTGAATCTGAATCCCAGCTCCACTTTTTAAAAAAATATTTATTATTTATTTACGTATTTGTATCGGCTGCACCGTGTCTTAGCTGCAGCATGCGAACTCAGCTGCGGCACGTGGACTTCTGAGTTGCCGTATGTGGGCTCTTAGTTGCGGCATGCAGGATCTAGTTCCCCGACCAGGGATCAAAGCTGGGTCCCCTGCATTGGGAGCGTAGAGTCTTACCCACTGGACCACTAGGGAAGTCCCTCAGTTTCACTTCTTTCTCACTATGTAACTTGAGAAGTATCCCTCAGTTCCAGATGGAGAACCATTGTGCCTCCCTCTCAGGGTAGGAGAAAGGGGAAGTGAAATCATCTATACCTTCATTCAAAGAAATATTCATTGAGCACCTACTGTGTGTCAGGCACTGGGACAAGAGATAAATGAAAGATGAATGTAAGTTTCCTCACCAGACTCACATTCCAGCTGGGGAGACTGACAAAAAAAAAAAAATAATACAGACATAACAAATGACATGGTAGGCTGGAAGGTGAGGAGGTGGGATAAGGGGAAGTAGAGCTGGCCCAGAGGGGCAGAGGAGAGGTCAAAGTGGGCGCCTCTGAAGTGATGAGCAGTGCAGACGCAGGGAACAGTGTTCTAGGTGGGAGGAACAGCATTGCAAAGTACCTGCCTGGGCTGTGCAAAGTGACTCAAGAAGCAGTGAAAGCAGCGTGGGTGAGAGGTAGAGTAGGTGAGAATGTGGTCAGTGAGACTGGGTGGCAGGGGAGCTGCCCCTCCTCTGTGACCAATTCCACAGGAATTCACTCCTCCACAGCTGCGAAAGGTCAGGGCCTATGTGGATACAGGACACGACAACTCTAACCTTGCTTCCGCATGCTGCAATTTGAGTGTGTTCTCTCTCCTTTCCTGCCATCACATGGCTTCTTCCTCAGGTCCTTGGGCCCAGAGGCCTCCCCCAGTATGGCCTGTGACCCTCCTTCCCACAGGACAGAGAGCCCCACAGCTGCCTGTTACTGCCTCCTGTTTGGGGAGGGCACTGCGTCTGCTCTGGCCAGTCTCAGGGAGCATCACAAAGGCTCCTTTCACCAGAGGGCATTGTAGGGGGACTGGGAGGGGATGCGGTGCCCTCCTGCCCGTGGGCATAAAGACCCCCTTTCTCTTCTGCTGCGTCAGCCCTCTCTCGGCTGGCAGGCAGGGGGGCCGCGTGCAGGGAGATTCTTGTCTTCCTTTTAAAGTACAGGCGAGACTGGGGCCAGGCCAGACAATGGTGGTGATGTACAGTCTGCTGGGCTGCTGGGCTGCAGGGCTGCCTGCTGGGGTGGCACTTACCAGCCAGGAGTGCCTGGCATAGGGAGCCCTGCCCTGCTGAGTCTGGGGCTGCCTGCTTAGGACCCCACAGTGGGAGCCCCGACTTACAAGCTGTGAAGTGCAGGGGCTGTGCTGGTAATCTCAGAGCCCCCGAGCTCTGCTGTTCTGAGGTGCTACCTCAACTGGCCTCGTCTTGGATCTGTTAGCTCCTGGCTAGGCTGTCTTTGCCTCGATGTTTCAGCCCTAACCCATGTCAGGCCCCTCGCACTGCAGCTCTGACATTCTGTGCTGGACAGAGGCCTGCCTTTGGAGGGAGACAGGCAGGAAGTGGGGAGCATGCCGGGGCTGCACAGGTATGGTGAGAGCCTGGGGGAGCACTGGGGGAGGAGGGGCAGGCTGAGGAGCCGGTGGAACAGCTTGGGGAGATGCCTGCAGGACAGCTGGATCTGCGGCACAGGAGTGCTGGAAAGGCAAGGGGAGAGAGGGACGGGGAGTGGGGAGCAAAGGAGGGAGAGAGGAGGAGAGAGAGGGGCAGAAGCGGCAAAGGAGAAAGCCAAGGAAAGTGAAAGTGAGAGAGCGCCCAGGACAGAGAGAGAGACACGCACACACAAGAGAGAAAAGAGAGAACAAGAAGTGATTCAGAGGAAGAGAGAGGGAGGACACACAGGAGGGGGGAAAGCGGGGGAGGGGGGAGGTGGAGAACAGGGAGGAAAGAAAGGATGAGGGAGAGCTAGGCCAGAGCCCCGCGGAGCAGAGAGCGGAGCAGGTGAAAAGCCAGAGAACTTCTCCCCAGGGCTCACCAGCCTCGCCTTCTCACTGCCCGGCCCACGCCCCGCACCCTCACCCCAGGCGTTGCTGGCCAGGGAGGGAGGCGGGCATGGCAGGTGCTAGTCTGTCCTCCACTGGGGATGATCCGGCTGGACATAAGCAGGAACTTTTTGATGAAGAGCAAAACAGGCCCCCAAGGGAAGTGCCCCCCCTCGTTGGAGCCCTGGCCTTTCTGAGGCAGGGGACTGACCGTCATGACCCCTCAAAGGGTGTGGGCTGCACCGTTTTATTCTGGCTTGACAGGACCCAATGCGGAGGAAGGTGGTTTTCTGACCGTCTGCCTCGGTTTCCGTCTATGAGGCAGAGAGGTGGTCAGGGTTCTGGGCTCCTGGATGGGGTTGGGGCCAGGCTCTGGGGCCAAGTCACAGTGGGTGAAGTCACAGTGTCTCTGTCCAGGTGGGTCTTGGGGCCTTTCCACCCCCAGCCTTTGTTCCAGGAAAAGGCAGCTAGGGGAGGGGGTGGGAGGCAGGAGTGTTTCCAGGGAAAAATGGATCCTTCCATGGAACAGGCAGCCACTTCACCCCTCCACCCCCATCCTACCCCCCTCCTGCCAGCAGCGCCATTCCTTCCTTCCTCCCCTCTTGGCAGGAGGAACCCAGCAGCGGGAAACACCATGCTGTGCTCCCATCTCCCACCTCAGCAGTGCTGAGCCCAGGGTGGCCTTGCAGGGGGGGCGGGGGTGCATGTGAGTGTGTGTGCGTATGAGTGTGCACATGTGCACACACGCACGGCCTGGCCAGCCTTGCCTGCAGCCGTGGAGGTGGGAGAGGCAGGGTGCATCAAAGGGAAAGAGGCAGCCTGAACTGAGCACCGGGAGCCTCAGTTTTGTCATCTGAAATATGGGCACTAGCCTTGTCCTGCTTCCCTAATAGGGCTGATGTAAGGATCACAGAGCCACGGTGGGGGAGAGGGAACATGTCCCTGAGGGCCCTAGGTACCCGTTGCCCTCATACCGACCCTTGAGGCAGGTGCCCTTTCCCAGTGAGGAGCCTCAGGCTCAGAGATGTAAATGGCCCACAGGGGGCAAGTGACTGCCCTGAGACTGGAGCCCAGGTCTGACTGATGCAGTTATTGACAGGGTCCCTGGGTGCCTCTTCCTCCATCCTGGGCTTTGAGGCTCCTTGTCCCGCCCCTTGAAGAGCTGCCTCTCCCCAGGGACCGGGGGCCCTTCCTGACTTAGGGACTTTCGGCAGGTTGTTCCAGCCCAAAGAATCCCCGCAGGCCACCTGGTCCAACTCCTTGTCATTAATTTGAAGAGCCTGAGGCCCAGGGGCCCAGAGCTTCAGGTTGCAAAGCAAAGGGGCAGAGCTGGGATTCCAGCTTCCTGCCTGGTGGTCCCAGCTGTGGGCTGTTTTTCTCTCTTCCTTCCTTTAAGCATGAACCTGTTCCTGGAGGGGTTATCAACACAGGCGCACTCCCCTTCCTCACTCTCTTCTGCCTGGCCCAAAACCCACCACATTTCCCCTCCCTCCCCAAACACAGGGCTCAGCAGGGTAGGGTTGCTGAGTGAAGCTTCTGGACACCCTTCCTGGTCCCACCCCTTTCCAGCACGTGAACTCCTCCTCCCGCAGCCTGCTCAAAGGGAACCAGCTCTTCTCCAGACCCCAGCTCTGTACCCTGACCCCCTCGTCATGGCCTAAACACCGTGGCCTTTGGCTGGATGACTGAGGCCCCCTGAGACCAGCTCCTTGGTTGGTCAGCCTGGAGACCACCCTCACCACCGCCACTACCACCACCAGGGGACAGGAAGCAGCCAGAACCATGCCCCTTCCCCAGTATCACCTTTTTCCTGAGTCCAGGTCTGGGGAGGCTTCCAAGAGGAGGAGGGATTTAGGGAGCTGCTTACCCATCTAGACGTGACTTGTGTAGGGATGGTGCCCGAGGCAGAGAGAGGAGTGGAAGGTGGACAGGGCTGGGGAGAGGTCCAGAACATCCTTGGCACAGAGGCCTGCGGCCCTCATAGAGCCTGCTGGACACACAGCCGGGCCGACCAACACGACCCAGGGGAGGGAGGTGGGACACAGCCAGAGGAGATGAGGCCCAGGGGCACAGACACCAGGCCTGCTGGGAAGGCACTGGGGCAGGGGGTGACCCCCACATACCCGGGCTCAGGCCACAGAGTCAGTACCAGCCCTGAAGCTGCTGCCCTCCCTGGGTTCAGCAGTATGTCATGTGTCACGTCTGTCTTTGGGTGCCCAGTTCTGGGCTCTGGGGTGCCTCAGATTCCACACTTGCTGTGGGCAGCTCCCACTTGGTGGGGTACTCCCTGCTGCAGGCGCTGTTCATGTCCGCCCAGATCCCCGGGCTGGTGCTCCCATCCCTGAGCCGCTGTGCTATGGGCTGCTCTCAGCTCACCCCCTCCAGAGGCTGCCCTTGGCTGATGGGAGCCGCATCACCTGGAGATGCTCGGGAGGTTATAAGCAGTGACTGACCAACATGGGCGGTTAGCAGCCAGGTCCCTTGGCCTCTGGAGTCCACAGTGTATTTGGTACCGTTCACAATTTGGAGGCCTCGGGGATCAGGCTGAGGCAAGATTCCTCCTGAAACCACACCCTGTTTGGCTTCTTTCTCTGCCCTATTCTCTGCTTCCCTCACTTTCACATGGATTGAGGATCCCAGTAAACCACTTGCCTAAAAATTGCATCTCAGGCTCTGCTTCTAGAGAACTTGATCTCAGATACCCAGAAAATTGACCTGGTGGCCTCTCCTATAGAATGGTACCAGGGCTGGGGAAGGGGAATATGGGGGGCCAGTCTTAGGGGCACAGGAAAGCCTCCCTGAAGAGGTGACATTAGAATCAGGGCCTTGAAGGTTGAGTAAGAATTGTTGAGCTGAACAGCGTCTGCTTCATTTGATAAATCTTGCCTGATTAAATTGCTCAGGACAGGAGAGGCCAGAGACACAACAAAAGCAAAGGCCCTGGGGCAGGAAAAGGCAGGTCATGTTCAAAGGAGAGAGCGGACCTGTGGCTGGAGGGGTGGGGCATGGCAGCAAGGTAGGAGATGAGACAAGAAAGGAAGTTAGGGCTGGGCAGAGGGCTGCCGCCACCATGCTGTAAGCTCACGTCACCCAGCCCCACACAGCGCTCACGGCTGATGGACTGTCAGACTTGCTGAGCCCAGATAGAGCCTCAGAAGCCTCACGCTGTGCCTGGCAGGCTCTATCAATCTACTGAATTAGCACGTGAGGTGACACCCATTTATTGTCCCTACCCCAGAGAAAGGCCAGGCTGGACCGTCATGGGAGGTGTGGGCCAAGCCCAGAGGCCTGTGGAGAATGGCCCGAGTACAGTAGGGGCCTCCCCAGGGAAGTGGTCATTGTGGCCCATAAATAGGTTAGGTGGCCAGGAAACAGGAAATCCTGACAATACAATGAAGCCTGGGGCACAGGGGTTTCCTCCAGGCTGAGGGCTGGACTGAGGATGCTTCTTCGGCCAAAGGCCTCGCTGAAGCAAGACACCCTGACCACTGGCCTCAAGTGCCTGACTTTTCCCACAGTCCTCAGGGGGACTCTGGGCCCACCCTCACCCGACCCGCCCCAGCCAAGGGCAACTCAGGACAGGCCAGCACATGCCAGGACTGGCAGCAGAACCCTGAGGGAGGAGGGGTGACCGGCTTGCTCCCAGCTGAGCTTGGAACCAGGTGGTGATGGGAGCAGCTGGGGCAGCCAGACCAGGGGCCAGACGCCAGGCCAGGGGGACTCCCTCAGGATCAGAAGGTACTTCTGCCAGGCGCTCTGACCCAAGGAGCCTGCACATCTCTAAGCCGGTGTCGGTGGGCCTGTCTCTGCCCTGGGCTCTGCAAGGGCATAGCAAGCACCAGGCTGACCCTACCTGGACCCCAACAATGGAGAAAAATGAGTCCCTCATTAGAGAACCAGGCAGCCTATAAAACCACATCCCAGAAGAATTTTATTAAGAAAAGCAAATAACAAAACATAATGTCCTATAGGATCCCTATTTTGTTAAAATGCACACAAACGTAAAAATCTGTGTGGGTGCGTGTGTATGTTTGCGCGCCCATGCATGTGCACAGAGGAGACAGGAAGGGGGACCAACAGAATGTCAACGGGTGTCAGGGGATTTTTATTTCTTCCTTGTTCTTTTCTGAACATTCTAATTTTTCTACAATGAACTTTGTAACCATAAAAAAAAATCAAAACAAAACACTCAAATCCTGCAATACGTGTTTTCTTTTAAGTAAAATGTTTACTAAGAGTTTTTAGAGAAGTGGAGAAATGTTGATAATCCAAGCTGAGGGGAAAACAGGATACAACATTGTATACAACATATGTAAAGGACAAGAAGCTCAGGGCAGGAAGGGGACAGGAAGGAAGCACGTGGGGTGTCAGGGCCAATGGCTTTGCAGGGTCACCACCGTGGTTCCACCCACCTGCAGTGTTAGAAACCCCACACTTTTGTGCCCACTGTATCCCTAGTCTTTAACATTTTTGGCAATCCAGAGTGTAGAAGATAGAGTCTTGTAATTTGATCCCAGGGGTGGAAGATAGTCTCATAATTTACACATCCCTGATTATTGAGTCTCTTTCCCCCAAGAAACATTTTATTATGAAAATTTTCAACATACAGAAAAGTAGAAAGAATTGTACAGTGAACACCCATTTACCCATCATGTAGGTTCTGCAATTTACATTTTACTAGGCTTGCTTTAGCACATATCAATTTATCCATCCATCCATCCATCAGTCTTTATTTTTTGATACATTTCAGAGCAAGTTACAGGCGTCACTACACTTCATCTTTAACACTCGAGCATGTATATCATTAACTAGAGCTCAGTCTTTGTCTATCGCTCTCCCCCCTCATCTCTATGTAAAATTTACACATGATGATGCAAAAATCTTAAGTGTATCGTTTGATTGGTTATGACAAATGCATACACTTGTGTAACCCAGACCTTTATTATGATATATTTTAGAACGTGACCCCCAGAAAACTCTCTCTTGTCCCTACCTAGTCAATCTCTGCTCTGACTCCTCAGAGGCAATCACCATTCTTATGTTTTCATCAGAGATTAACTTTGGCTGTTCTGGAACTTCCTATAAATGGGATCATAGAGCTCATACTAGTTTGTGTTTGGCTTCTTTCATTCAACATTATGTCTTGTGAGATTCATCTATGTCATTGCAATAATTAGTTACTTTTTATTGTTGAATAGTGTTCCACTGTATGGACAGGCAAATACCCATACAATATTCATTGAATATATATTGTATGGATATACAAATGGATAGCCAGGTGTATGGATACATTTCATACATGGATAAGGATACACTGTATGGATAGTTCTCTTGTTGATGGATACCTGGGCTGCTTAAACTTTTCCTTATTATAAATAAAGCTGCTATGAACATTCATATGCAAATATTTTGTGAACACATGCTTTCATTGCTCTTGGATAAATTCCTAGGAATGCAATTGATCCGGTTGCTTTTCATGTTTGTTAAACACTTGAATTTTTCTTTTGCCTATTTTTTGGTCTTTTTCTCATTGATTTGTAGTGATTTTCATTATTAGTGATGAACCCTAGGGATGCAAAAAAATTTACTATAGTCCCTTGCCCTCAAATTGCTCAGAGTTTAGCAGTCATGGACACAGTTAGGATGTGATATGGTGGCTGCTATGCATTCATTTATGTCTTTGTAAGTCTGATCATGCCACTTCTCTGCTCAAAACCCGGCCATGGCTCCACTTCACTCAGGGTCAAAGCCAGCAAGACCCTACATGGTCTCACACGATCTGGTTCCCTAGGCTCTGGCCTCACTCCTACCACTTTCCCTGTGCAGTCTGCTTCAGCAGCTCCAGCTCCTTGGTGGTCCATAAGCCACCAAATCCCCACCCCAGGGCTTTTGTCCTTGAGAGTCTCTCTCCCTGGAACATTCTTCCCCACCCCAGATTTCCACAAGATTTGCTTCCTGTATTAGTTTCCTAGGGCTTCCATAACAAATTACCACAAATTTGTTTACTTAACATAAATTCATTCTCTAATGGCTCTGCAAAAACCTTTTTCCCCATTACACTTCCATTCAGAGGTTCTGGAGACTAGGACATAGACATATCCTTCTGGGGCCACCATTCAACCTACTGTACTTCCTAATCTTCTTCAGGTCCTTGCTCAAATTTTACTTTCTCCGAAAGACTTTCCCTGGACATTTAATTAATTAATTAATTTATTTATTTATTGCCACACCGCGCGGCTTGCAGGATCTTAATTCCCCAACCAGGGATCGAACCCGGGCTCCGGCAGTGAAAACGCCGAGTCCTAACCGCCAGGAAATTCCCATCCCTGGACACATTATTTAAAGCTACACACACACATACACACACACACCATTCCAGCTCTCCTAATCCTCCTTCTCTGCTTGATTTTTCTCTCTAGTCCTTACTTGCAGGTATACCGTGTGTAGTTTACTTTACATGTAGATCTTTATTGTCTGTTCCCCTATTAGAATGTAAGCTCCATGAAGACAGAGTTTTCTCTGCTCTATTCCTAATGCACAAAACAGTGCTGGCAACACAGAAGATGCTCAGTAAATAACTGTTAAATGAATGAGTGAATGATCATATTGAACACCAAGCTCTGCTTTAAATAGAAAGTTATAAACAGTAGGAGCACAGGAGGAGGGAATAAATCATTCTGTTTGGAGTCTTATCCAAGCAGGATTCACAAAAAGGGTATATTTGAGCTGGACCAGGTGGGGATGGGGAGGTGTGGGATTCCCCAGAGGCAGACAGGACAGGACCTGAGAAAAATCTTTTTGGCTGCCTGTGTGGAGGGTGGTATGGAGGATATGAGACTGAGGAGGGGGGTCTCATCTGGGACATGAAACAGGGCTCAGTGTGTGGGTGACTGCTGTGGCCCAGAAGGAAGGGTGAAGGAACCTCATTCCACAGTAGAAACAGAGGCCCTAGGAGACGCATTAGCGCATGGAAGTATTGATCATGTGCTGCGATGGCTCGGGTGTGGGGAAACGGGCTCCTGACACACTGTTGGTGGCAGTGTGAATTGGGGCAACCTCAGTTGGGGCAATTTGATGACTTTAAAATGCACATGGACTTCCCTGGTGGCACAGTGGTTAAGAATCCGCCTGCCAATGCAGGGGAAAACGGGTTCGAGCCCTGGTCTGGGAAGATCCCACATGCTGCGGAGCAACTAAGCCTGCGCGCCACAACTACTGAAGCCTTCGCGCCTAGAGCCCGTGCTCCACAACAAGAGAAGCCACTGCAATGAGAAGGCTGCACACTGCAATGAAGATCCAACGCAGCCAAAAATAAAAAATGTAAATACAATAAATAAATTTATTTTTAAAAATAAATAAATAAAATAAAATGCACACATCCTTTGAGCCAGGAAGTTCACTTCTAGGGATTTATTCCACACATATGCATACTTGCGCATGTATGTTAGAAAGTAGCCTATTGCTCAAATATATGACAATTTTCTATTTCCTAAAGAGATCAAAACCAAAAACAGCATCACACCTATTAGGAGGACTATTGTCAAAAAACAGAAGAAAATGAGTTTTGACAAGGATGTGGAGAAATTGGAACCCTTGTGCACTGTTGGTGGGAATAGAAAATGGTGCCACCACTGTGGAAAACAGTATGGTTGTTCCTCAAAATATTAAAAATAGAATTACCATATAATCCAGCAATTTCACTTCTAACTATATACAGAAAAGAATTGAAAGCAAGGTCTCAAAGAGGTATTTGTACACCCATGATCATAGCAGAATTATTTACAATAACCAAAATGTTGAAGAAATCCAAGTGTCCACTGATGGATGGATGGCTATATGAACGAAATGTGGTCTATACATACAACAGAATATTGTTCAGCCTGAAAAAAGGAAGGAAAATTTGACATATGCTGTAATGTAGATGAACCTTGAGGACATTATACTATGTGAAATAAGCCAGTCACAAAAAGACAAATACTGTATGATCCACTTTTACGTGAAATAGTCAAAATCATAGAGACAGAGAGTAAAATGGTGATTGGGAGAAACTAGAGAATGAGGAGTTATTGTTTTGGGGGGACAGAATTTTAGTTTTGCAAGATCAAAAGTTATGGAGATGGATGGTGGTGATGTTTGCACAATAGTGTGAATGTATTTAATACCACTGAACTGTAAACTTGAAAATGGTTAAGACAGTAAATTTTATGTTATGTGTATCTTACCACAACTAAAAATAATAATAATTTTAAAAAACCCAACAACACATTCGTGGACCAGCTTGTATTTATAACTTTTAGGTATGTAGGTTAAATAGTCAAATACTTAAAATATTTAGTGTATTAATTTTTTATACATATATTTTTAAAATCACATATTAGATAAAACATCACTTTAGAAATATAGCTTTGTCCCCTCTATCACATTAAACAATTATGTTCTACTTTTTGCATTACACTTCTGCTGATGCATCTCTGTTACCTTTTTGTCATTGTTACATGAAAAGGTGCTCAACATCACTAATTGTCAGGGAAATGCAAATCAAAACCACAATGAGGTATCACTTCACACCTGTCAGAATGACTATTATCAAAAAGACCACAAGTAATAAGTGTTGACAAGGATGTGGAGAAAAGCGAACACTTATGCACTGTTAGTAGGAATGTAAATTGGTGCAGCCACTATGGAAAACATTATGAAGGTTCTTCAAAAAGTTAAAAGTAGAACTACTGAAGGATCCAGCAATTCCATTCCTGGGTATTTATCCAAAGAAAACGAAAACACTAATTAGAAAAGATATATGCACCTCTATGTTCACTGCAACATTATTTACAATAGCCAAGATATGGAAGCAACTTCAGTGCCCATCAATAGATGAATGGATAAAGAAGATGTGGTGTATATATACAATGGAATATTACTCAGCCATAAAAAAGAATGAAACCTTGCCCTTTGCAACAACATGGCTGGACCCAGAGGGTATTATGCTAAGTGAAATAAGTCAGACAAAGACAAATATGATATGATTTCACTTATATGTGGAATCTAAAAAACAAATGAACAAACATAACAAAACAGAAACAGAGTCATAGATTCAGATAACAAATAAGTGGTTGCCAGAGAGGGGGAATGAGAAAAATGGGTGAGGGAGATTAAAAAGTATGAACTTCCTGTTGCAAAATAGTCATGGGTATGAAATGTACGGTGTGGGGAATATAGTCAGTAATTATGTAATATCTTTGTATGGTAACAGATGGTTTCTAGATTTATCATGGTGATCATTTTTAAATGTATAGAAATATGGAATCACTATGCTGTATAATAGGAACTAATGTGTTGTAGGTCAATTATACTTCAAAAACAAACAATAGAAAAAGGGATCAGATTTGTGGTTAACAGAAGCAGGGAGTGGGGAGAAGGGGAATTGGATGAAGGTGGTCAAAAGGTACAAACTTCCAATTATACGATAAATAAGTTCTAGGGGTGTGATGTACAACATGATAAATATAATTAACATGGCTGTATGTTATAGATGAAAATTATTAAGAGAGTAAATCCTGAGTTCTCAAGAAAAAAAGATTTTTCCATTTCTTTAATTTTGTATCTACATGATATGATGGATGTTCACTAAACTTACTGTGGTACCTGCTTCATGATGTATGTAAGTCAAATCATTATGTTGTACACCTTAAACTTATACAGTGCTGCAGGTTAACTATATCTCAATAAAACTGGGAGGGAAGAAAGCTTCCATTTAAACCATTTTTAGGTGTGAATTCAGTGGCATTAATTACCTCCACATTGTTGTGCGACCATCACTGCTATCTGTTTCCAAAGCTTTTTACATCACTCCAGACTCTAAGCACAAAGCAATAACTCCTTATTTCTCCATTACCCCAGCCCCTGGTAACCTCTAATCTACTTCCTATTTCTATGAATTTGCCTCTTCTAGATATTTCTTACAAATGGAATCATACAATCTTTGCACTTTTGTGTCTGGCTTATTACACTTAGTGTAGTGTTTTCAAGGTTCATCCGTGTTGTTGCCGAATCATATTGCATTGTATGGATATACCAATTTTGTTTATCTGTTCATCTGTCGGTGGACACTTAGGTTTTTTCTACCTCGTGGCTAGCTTGCCTATTTTTGAATTTTATATAAATGGAATCATACAGCCTATACTCCTTTATGTATACCCTCCTTCGCTCATGTTTCTGAGATTCTTCCAAGCTGTTACATGCTGTTATAATTTGTTCATTTTCAATGCTCTATAGTATTTGTATGTATATACCACAATCTATCCATTCTACTGTTGTTGACAGTCTTTGGCTATTACAAATTCTGACACCAATTCTGATGTGCGTTTTTCAACATTACCATCAGTCAACTCAATTCTGACGCTACCTGGAGATATCATTAGATCCCACAGGTTAAGGACCCAGTCCTACAAGACGCCTCCCCTAACCCACCCCACTCCCCTGGCCAACTTCCAGATGCCAATCAAAAGTCCAGGTTGTCTCCTGTGCTTTTGACTGACCAACTATAGATCAGAGGTTCTAACGAACCCCCCACTGGGTTCAATTAATTTGCTAGAGTGGCTCGCAGAACTCAGAGAAACAGTTTACTTTTCAGATTACCAGCTTATTATAAAAGGATATAACTCAGGAACAGCCAGATGGAAGTGATGCATAGGGCAAAGTATGTGGGAAGGGACTCGGAGTGTCTATGCCCTCTCTTGAGTACACCACTCTCTCTGCATCTATATGTGTTCACCAGCCTGGAAGTTCTGCAAACCCCACCCTTTGGGGTTTTTATGGAGGCTTCGTTACATAGGCTTGATAGATCAAATCATTGGCTATTGGTGATTGACCTTAATCACTAGCTCCTCTTTCCTACCCAGAAGTTGGGGCGGGACTGAAACTCCAAGCCTCCAATCATGTGGTTGGTTCCCTTAGCAACCTGTCCCCAATCTTACCTTACCTGGGGGCTTTCCAAAAGTCACTTCAATAGCGTAACGACATACCTTTATTGCTCTCATCACATAGGAAATTCCAAGGAATTTAGGAGCTATGTGCCGGAACTCAGAGGAAGACCAAAGGTATGTTTTGTTTTGTTTTGTTTAATTTACTTATTTTATTTATTTATTTATTTTTGGCTGCGTTGGGTCTTCGTTGATGCACACAGGCTTTCTCTAGTTGCGGCGAGTGGGAGCTACTGTTTGTTGCAGTGCGAGGGCCTCTCACTGCGGTGGCTTCTCTTGTTGCGGAGCATGGGCTCCAGGTGCGCGGGCTTCAGTAGTTGTGGCTCATGGGCTCTAGAGCGCAGACTCAGTAGTTGTGGCACACGGGCTTAGTTGCTCCATGGCATGTGGGATCTTCTCTGACCAGGGCTCGAACCCGTGTCCCCTGCGTTGGCAGGCGGATTCTTAACCACTGCGCCACCAGGGAAGCCCCAAAGGTGTGTTTTTTATTATCGATCACAATATCGTACTACTGCTTTGAATTTTCTTATACATGCCTTTTCATGAATATGTGCGAGCATTTTTGTTGAGTATATTTCTAGGAGCGAAGCTGCTGGATCAGAGAATATACATATGTCCAGCTTTCACAGATGATGCCAAACAGTCTTCCAAAGTTGTACAATTTGTATTCCTACCAGCAGGGTATGAGAGTTCTGATTGCTCCACATCCTTGTCAACACTTGGTATTGTCTTCTGTTTTCATTCTGGCCATTCTGGTGGGTAGATAGTAGTATTGCATTGTTGATTTAATTTGCATTTCCCTGATGGCTAATGAAGTTAAGCGTGTTTTCATATGTTTATTGGTCATTGGGATATCCTTTTTTAATAAAGTGCCAACTGAGTCTTTTATCCATTTTTCTTTTGTATCATCTGCTTTTTTTTTCCTTATTGTTTCGTAGAAGTTCTTTATATAGTTTGCATACAAGTCTTCTGCTGGCCATACAGATTGCAAGTATCTTTTCCTGATCTGTGGCTTCCTCTTCATTTTCTTAATGGTGTCTGATGAAGAGACATTCTTTATTTTTTTATTTATTTTTTTTTTGCGGTATGCGGGCCTCTCACTGCTGTGGCCTCCCCCGCTGCGGAGCACAGGCTCCGGACGCGCAGGCTCCGGACGCGCAGGCTCAGCGGCCATGGCTCACGGGCCCAGCCGCTCCGCGGCATATGGGATCCTCCCAGCCCGGGGCACGAACCCGTATCCCCTGCACCGGCAGGCGGACTCTCAACCACTTGCGCCACCAGGGAGGCCCTGAAGGGACATTCTTAATTTTAAAGCATTGCTTTCTAAAGTGATCTTTAAAAGGTTTGTTTACAGTGTTATTTTAACACTTGCAATTGTGAAGTCATATCCCCAGGAAAAATTATGGCATTTGTGTTAAATGCCTTTGCCTCCTTTTCCCCCTCTAACCAATTCTGTTGGGTGTCCGCCATAAACATCCCAAATTAGAATTCACTGAGGTCATTTCAGGCTATTGTATCTTCCGCAAGTAGTACTTCCTTGTTTAAAATAAAGGAATCAGAAAGCATCAGGTAATGGGAATTTGTATATACAGTAAAGGGGACTCCCTCTTTTCTGAGAGATTTTTTTGGAGGAAAAAAAGTTGCCTAATATCCAGGCATAGCCAGTCTGTATAGAAGTAGTCTCTGTTCCAATGCTGTAATAGAAAAATATTGGAAATACCCGCACATCCTAATTGTGGTATATTCATTCATTGGAATACTAAATAGCTATTCAACAAAGACAGGTGAATTTATGCATAAGAATGTAGACTTAAGATGGAAAAAAAAGCCGGGAGTGGAACAGCATGTGCATTAAACTGTGCACACATCTCTTCTTTTTTTTTTTTTGTGGTATGTGGGCCTCTCACTGTTGTGGCCTCTCCCGTTGCGGAGCACAGGCTCCGGATGTGCAGGCTCAGCGGCCATGGCTCATGGGCCCAGCTGCTCCGCGGCATGTGGGATCTTCCCGGACCGGGTCACGAACCCATGTCTCCTGCATCGGCAGGCGGACCCTCAACCACTGCGCCACCAGGGAAGCCCTCTTCTTGAATATGCAGTCTGCCTGGAAGGAATCACACTAGTGGTAGGAAGGGGATGGGGGTGCAGGAGTGGAAGGGAGCATTATATTCTTTTGCAAATCATTTGGGGCATTCAAAATATTTTTCAACCCGTGTGCATTTATTATTTATCCCCCAAAAGTAATTTAAAAATTGAAAAATACAAAATATAAGAATTTGAAAGGGAATAAAAATTTTCATCCTAAGAAATGTATGCAATCCTTTGAGTCCTGAATGGTTCCCTTCAAAGCTGTCAAAACTTCTCCCTACAACCTCTACTGTTGGGGTAAGGACCAAGGTGAGGGCTAAACATTGGGGTGTCTCCTTTTGGGGCTGTACTCTCAGCAGTGTGGGACCCACCTATGGCCAACTCTCAGGGCTAACATCTCTGTGAGGCATAGTAGGTGCAGTGCCTAAGGTCCACAAGAGTTCTAGCAGCTCATAGAAATGTTGGAATTGATTTAAAACAGTAGAAAAAGGATACAATCATGCCTCGATTATATTTGTCTTTATACCAACGCAGTCATAAAATATAATTATATATCTATAGCTATATCTGTAATTTTATGTGTATGTAACTGAGCAAGGACTCGTGTACCCACGGTGCAGAAAGCCAAAGTCTGACAGCCGGTGTCTGCAGCAAAGTAAGGGTTTATTTGCAGGGCACCAAGCAAGGGAGTGGGAGACAAGTCTCAGATCCACCTCATCTTGGTCTTCGAGTTAAGGATGTTTTAAAGGTTAAGGACAAAGGAACTGGGATTAGTCATCATCTTGTGACGTTTCTGTGACATTTCTTAATCATGTTTTTAGGAGTCAGGATGTCTCTGGCTTACGATTCTCTAGCCAGGTGGTCCATGGCTGAGGCGGGTGGCGGGAGCTGGTCTGTGATCTCATCTTGCCCTGGAGAAAGAACCTGAGTTTGTACATTAATGATGAATCTCTAACAGCAGTTTTAGGACATTACCGATGTTATGGACAACAGCAATCTTAGACATCTGACGCTGGTTGATTAGGGTTCAGTTAGCATAGGACTGAGATCACGGGGGACAGCAGGGGAATCAAGTTTTGGATAGAGAGATTAATCATAAATTCAGTAAGGGGATTTGGTTTTAGGGGGACTCGGATTCATATATATATATAAAAGCATATATATAGTTTTTTATAAGGAAGGGTTCATGAAGGTGCAGAAGTACCTAGAAAGTCATAATGTGGCCCTGGGCACATTTTTTCTGTAAAGGGCCCCATAGTAAATATATTAAGCTTGGGGGCCAGATGGTCTCTGTTTTGACTGAACTCTGCCTGTAGCAGAAAGGAGCCATAGACATACACAGATGGATGGGAGTGGCTGTGTTCCAACAAAATTTTATTTACAAAAACAGGAGGTGGGTGGGGGGGTTGGTCCAGGGCCAACCCTCTGCATTTGGTGCCCGGGAAGTTTCAGTATTTGTTGAATGAATGGGTGGACTGGAGAGGGGGGATTGCTACCAGGACTGATCCTCGTCTGGTGGTTGAGTTTGGGTTTGGGGGGTGGGGAGTGGATACTGGGCTGGGGGTCAGTTTTCACGTTCTCAGCCCCTAACTTGCTGTGTGACCTTGGGCAAGCTGCCTTCTCTTGCTGGGCCTCAGCTCCCTGTCTGTAAGGTGGAGGTTATACCTCCCATTTGCTGGACTGTGATGAGAGAACGAAATGTAACAGAGGATATGGAAGTGCCTGGAATAGGAAAAGGAGATTCCCACTGGGAAGCTCAGGGCAGGAACTGCCAGCTTCCTGGAGGCCTGGCAGCCCAGGGAGTGTCACTTTGGCAGAGGAAAGAAGGGGGTGGGGCAGCCAACAGCGTGACCCGAAACACAAACAGTCCCCAGAGAGGGGCCGAAACTCTCACACTGGTGAAAACACGCCTGTCAGGTTTCTGTCCTGCCCCTGAACAGGAGAGGGGAAGGCGCTCCAGGCTGGTCTCAATTGGCAGTGGCCGCTAGTGGCTGGCAGGGCCTGGGTCCCTCACGTGCTCTTGGGCATGTGTCCAGCCAGAGGTGGCCGCGGGTGCCCCAGTGTACAGCTGTTCATCAGTCAGGACACTCGCTCCAGAACCCGAGGCTGCACCTCAGGGGCCCGGACCCATGGGGGGAGCCCCACATCTGCATCACTCTGCAAGGTTACCCAGTGGCCCAGTCAGACAAGCTGTCGTGCGACCTGGAAGGGCAACGTGGAAGCAAGTATTAAAATAGAAAACACACATGTCCAGGGATCTGGGAATTTCAGCTTCTCTTCTGTTGTATTAGTTAGAGCCCAGGCAGGATACAGAATTCACTTCACACAGGACCAACAAAATGTAGTTTTAGTGACTTACAGAGGTGTGGTCAGGACCACTGGACTCTACAGTGCAAGTTGAGGCACAAGACTGGCCTAGTGGGGTGCTATTGCCACCCTAGACGCAGACCCAAACTCTGCTTGATTTGTTTATGAAAACAAGTAAGATCACTTGTTTATAAAGCCTTTTGTTAACTTGTGAATTCGCAAGGAAGTGAGGGAGAGTGATGGGGCTGTACATCCTGACCAGGCCAGCAGGGGAATGTGGCTGAGGAGGAGTGCATCTGGGCTTCCAGAGCTCTCACTCTACAGCTAAGTGGTATGTGACCTGGGACAAATCTATTCTCATTGAGCCCCAGACTTTGGTGACAAAGGACTGAATTAAGTGACAATTGTGTTCGGTTGTATTTTTTTTTTTTTGAGTTACAAATCACAGAAATTCCAACTCAAACTGGATTGACCAAAGAGAGTATTTATTGGCTCTCACAAGAGTAAGGGGGATGGCTGTCAGGTCTGGCTGTATCCAGGGGTTCAAACAATGCCATCTTTCTGTCTTGCGTCTCCGTTTCCTTGTGTGCTGCTCATTTTTTTTTTTTTTTTTTTTTTTTTTTTGCGGTATGCGGGCCTCTCACTGCTGTGGCCTCTCCCATTGCAGAGCACAGGCTCCGGACGCGCAGGCTCAGTGGCCATGGCTCACGGGTCCAGCCGCTCCGCGGCATGCAGGATCTTCCCGGACCAGGGCACGAACCCATGTCCCCTGCATCAGCAGGCAGACTCTCAACCACTGCGCCACCAGGGAAGCCCTGTGCTGCTCAGTTTCACACAGGTAGCTCTATGTGTGAACAAAGGCCAGAGATGACTTTGGACATAGCCCATCCCTGGTAGGGATGGAGGAGGGGATAGGGGACTGCCTCCACCTGGGTCTCACCTGTCCCTGAAGTTGGGGGGGAGGGGCAGCCTTTCTGCAATTCATGAACTCAGAGTGGGAGAGGGATGGGTCCCTAAAGGAGCCAAGAGATGGGAAGATGGGTGCTGGCAGGCAAAAGCACTGATGCCACCACAGTAAGCACAGCTTCATGTTTGCACATTTTTAAGTGCATCATTTCACCGATTCTTAGCACCAGCTCTGGAAACAACCCCCATCTCCTGGCAAAGGCTGAGAGCTCAAAGAGTTGCTTAGACAGAGCTGGTCTCCAACCCAGGATTTCTGAGCCCTGATCTAGGACTTTTTCTGGTTCACCCCACTGCCCTTCTCTGATGCCCCTTTCATGTTTCATGCTCCTGCAGTTCCGCATTGCCCAGGGAAGATTGCTGGGGCAGGGTGTGTATGCAGCCTGTCTTCCAATCAAACTCTGTGGCCCCTCCTGGTAACTGGGGACAAAGGGAGGACAGGGGCACCATTCCCTCACCCTCACCCGCACCCCGCCCAGGAAACTAAGCTCTGTTCTCTGGGACCCACTCCCCCATCGGTGACATCATCTGCACACACAGCCATTGTCTGCAGAATGTCTTCCTCTCCACCAGGAACCCTTAAGAGGCTCTGGTGGGAGCAGGGAAAGACACCAGGAGGGGCCAGTGGGAGGGGAGGGGATCTCACTAGGCAATGAACACAGCTGGCAGAGGCATCTTCCCCAGAACGAGCACAGCCCCAGAGAGCTGAGAGCATGGACTAGAGCCAGTACCCATTCTTGTCCTGGCCTCCGTTTACCCATTTATGGAACTTCCTGGCTCTAAAACTCATTGATTGACAAAGGGTCAATTTTGTCACACTATAAAAGGTTCCGGGCTTCCCTGGTGGCGCAGTGGTTGGGAGTCTGCCTGCCGATGCAGGGGAGATGGGTTCGTGCCCCGGTCTGGGAGGATCCCACGTGCCGCGGAGCGGCTGGGCCCATGAGCCATGGCCGCTGGGCCTGCACATCCGGAGCCTGTGCTCCGCAGCGGGAGAGGCCACAACAGTGAGAGGCCCACATACCGCAAAAAAAAAAAAAAAAAAAAAAAATGTTCCCACAAATCAGTGAGCAGAAACGCCCTCAAAGAAAACTGGGCAATGGGCATAAGCAGGCCTTCCTCCTCTCCCCTAAAAAAAATCCTCTAAACAGTTAACAACTAACATGAGAAAAATGTTCAAACTCAGCAGCAATCAAAGAACTGCAGGTAAAACCAACAAAACAATATTGCTTCCACCAATCATGTTGATAAAAACAATCTCATTCCAGGTGTGTGAGGGGTGGGGGGATGGGCACTCAGCCACTTGCGGGAGGGGTAGAAACAGGTGCTACTCTCCTTCTGGAGGGTAATTTGTCAGTATGTAATAAAAGCTTAGAACATTGTGGGCTGGTGATTCCACTTTGTTTTCATATCTAGAACTTTCTCTAAAGGCAAGAATCATGGATGTTTGCAGAGGTAGTTTAGCAAAGCATACAGTAGGCAGAGAAATATTCTAAAATCATAGATCCCACCTCCTCCCTCCCCATTCCTTAAAATACTCCAAAGTCTTCCTGTCAAGCTTAGAATAAATCCAACTCCTGACCCCGTGGCCTGGCCTTGCTCTCTTTCTCTCTCCTTTTCACCTTCCTTATCTCCTTTCTGTTCCTCAAATTTGTTAGGCTTGGTCCAGCCTCAGGATCTTTGCACTGGCTACGTCCTCTGCCTGGGATGCTCATCTCCCTCGAATGTGAGCCCCATGAGGGAGGGTCTCTGTGTTAGTTCCCTGCTGGATCCTTGGCCTGCCCCCTGACAGCAGTAGATGTTCATTGAATAAATGAACAATTGAGAGCAGGTGCGGCTTCAGTTCAGGCCCCACCACTGATTAGCTGTGTGACCTTGAGCAAGTTCCTTCACCTCTCTGAGCCTTGGGCTCCTCTGGTGTGAAGTACAAATAGAAGAACTGCCCTGTGGGGTTCTTATTAGGATTAATGTCAGTAAAGCATTAAAGTCTGGTGCAGTTATGAGCCCTCAAAAACTATTTGCAATAATTATGGATGTTTCCAAAATATTATCTGTTACTGTCCAGACGTGGGTTGAGGAATCTCCTCCAGGGCATCTGCAGAATGTATCCACCAAAAGCATGTTGTAGAAATCAACCTGTGGACATGAAAGGGTTTAAAGATATACTGTTTACTCACTTATTTCATCATGATGGGCATACAATGCATCCTCAGAAAAATTCAAGCAACAAATAAAGTGAAAGTCTCCTGCAGGTCAAATTTCTCAACCAAATTTCATGCTATATTAATGAAAAAGGCAGGTTATAAAAACCAACATGCCTGGCTTCCCTGGTGGCGCAGTGGTTGAGAGTCCGCCTGCCGATGCAGGGGACACGGGTTTGTGCCCCGCTCCAGGAAGATCCCACATGCCGCAGAGCGGCTGGGCCCGTGAGCCATGGCCGCTGAGCCTGCGCATCCGGAGCCTGTGCTCCGCAACGGGAGAGGCCACAACAGTGAGAGGCCCGCGTACCGCAAAAAAAAAAAAAAAAAAAAAAAAGTTGTTTGGTGAAAGAGTAGATATTGATGGCATTTTTCATAGACGGCTTTGGCTTTTCTGTGGTTTTCTCATTGTCTGTTACCTTATGCCATCTGAAAAAGCCCATGTAACAGTTAAGTGAGCCTCCCCACTCCCCTCACCTGCTACCATTTGGCTACGTGATTCCCAGGGCCTCTTGTGAAGACTCAGGTGTCCTATGTTGTCTTAGGCAGCATTACTGAGGCTGGGAGTTGTGCCAGGGACCCCAGTAAACATTCTCAGTAAACATTCAAGTGTTGAAGAGATGGGTGGCTTGTGGTCCTGGGGTTTGGCACTTTCCTGAGAAGAGTCCTAGATTTGCAAGAAGAATGTGTTAAGCTAAGCACAAACTTGGAACTCAGGGCACCCTGGGCATCAGTGAGGACAAACAAACAAAATAATCACACAATGGCTTAAGAAATAAAAGGAGTTTATTGGTACATGTAACTGAAAGAGCTTCAGGCACAGCTGGATCCAGGTGCTCAAGTGGTGCCTTCCAGAATCTTCAAGGCTCTATATTCCTCTGCTGGCTCTGCTCTGAGGCAGGCTCTCTTTGTGTGGTGGCAAGATGACCCATCAGCAGCTCCAGAGTCACACTCCAGGAGCTCAGCAATCCCAGCAGACAGAGGGCCTGTCTCTCCTTGGGGCTCCAGAAAAAGTCGCAGGGAGTCCCTGATTGGCCAGGCTTGGGTTTTCTACCCACCCTTGGATCATGCGCTCTGGTTCTGATTGGCTGGATTCTGGGTCATGAGATCATCTGGCCACCAAGGCAATAAGGCCAGCTCTACCAGAATCCACGGGCTGGGAGGAAGCGGGGTCTTGTTCTCACGGGACAATGGGGGGCTATTTGCAGAGGGCAGATCTCCTCTCCACTAGCTGTGTTGAAGGCTGAGCTTCATGTACGCATGAAGCAGAGAAATGCCCTTTATCAGGAAAGCTGGATTAACCACAACACCCTGACCTCAGTTCTTCCAAAGTGCAGAAGAGGGAGGCCCCATGAGGGGTGGGGAGGTGGCGTGGGGTGCATGGTGAGAGAGGGTGGGGGTGGAGGAGTCCTGCCTGGGCATCAGTTTAAAGACTCAGTGAGTGACTGTGGCCAAATCAGCCCCCTGTCCAGGCCTCAGTGTCCCCATCTATAAAGGAACCTTAATCTGGCTGAAGCCGACAGGTTTTAGGATGGCACTGTGTAATTTTCTGATGAAATTATTGGGGTATAGCTGCCCCTCCCTTTCCACTGACTCAATAATTTCTTAATGGAATCCAGTTTATTGCTGTGATCCATTCTGGCAGGGGAGGGGAATGATATAGTTTTTCCAGGAGGGGCCTGTTAGATTGGCTGCAAGAGAAGGGGAGTTCGGAGGCTATTTCTGGCAAAGAGTGAGGTGGGTGAAAAATGTAGGGGTGGGAGGTGACAGGAGCACTTGGGGAGAAAACCTGAGCTGGGGCCTCGTGCTCAAGATCTGGAAAGAAGGCCTGGCGCTGCGGGTGAGGAGGGGCTGGGCCGCCAGGGTCGGCAGGGTGAGGCCACGGCAGCTGAGGCGGGGAGCTGGTGGGAGAGGAATGTCCCTCTTCCTGGCACCTGTCCTTGGGCTTGTCGGCCTTTGACCCCATCCCACAAATACTCCTGGAGAGGAAGGCAAGGAGGTATGCCTCCTTAGTGCCCATCAGGTACCTGCACCTAAAACAGAGATATGAGTAACAAACTACTGAGAGCCTGCTGTGGGCTGTTCTAAGTGTTTACGTGGATCAGCTCGATCAAGCCTCACAGCTGAATGAAATAGGCATGGCTATTAGCCGCATTCTACAGATGGGCTCAGAAAGGTGAAGTGACTTGCCCAAGGACACACAGCCTGTGAGTGATGGAGTCACATTCAGCATCTGGGTGCCTGTAGGATGGGAAGACTGGAAAAGGCAAGCCTTAACCTGTGCCTTAAAGGATCTGTGTAATTTGAATAGGATAAAATGTGCAGGGAAGGGTTTTCCAGCAGGAGGGAACAACACAAGCAAAGGCATAGAGGCGAGCAAGTGCCAGGACATTTGGGACAGAGCAAGCAGCCTGGGAGGGGCTCTGCCAGCGCTTTGTGGGTCATGAGGCCACTTGAGCAGTAGGCCGAGGGCGGTACTGCTGTGTCCTGAGAGTGCCTTGAGGCCTGGAATCCCCAGCATTCGCCAGGAAAGCTGAGAGGAGGCTGTGTCCAACCCCCTTGTGTGGTTTCACGGATCGAGGGGCAAAGTCCGGGCCCCTGAGGCAGAACTAGAGGACCTGGAGGGGCAGGAAGCCCTGCTCCTCTTGGATGTACACGGAGGAGTCCACTGCCGCCTGGGCGGCTGTGGATGGACAGGAAGCTGGCCATTTCTTACCGTGAGCCGGAGGAGAATGGCCTCTATGTGAGCCACAACAAAAAGGCTTTTCTGCCAAGTCGGAGGGGGAGGAAGCGGCCAGCTCAGCCCTGCCGCAGCCTGAAAGGAGGCTCTGTTGGTGGCCCTGGGGTCTTCGATGTCTAGAACGTGTGAGGAGGGAAGGCCAGGGTGGTCAGGGGCCTCCTCATCCCTGCTAGATTCTCCAGCAGTATGGGGGTGGGGGTGGGGGCACTGGGCTGCTGTGCAAGTCATTCTGTCTGGGTTCTAATTGTCCACTTCCTGGCCATGTGACCTTGGCCAAGTCACTTCACCTCTCTGAGCTGCGCTCATCTCGGGAGTGAAATGTAAGCAAGGGAGCATGCAAGACAACCGGAGTCGTGATCACACACTTAGCACTCGCCAGCACTTGACAGCCAGCGTCCTCTGATCATCCTTCCAGCAGCCAGTGGGTTAGGTCATGTGATCCCTTCCACTGAGGTTTAAGTACCGGTAGCACCAGGGCTGAAGCCCAGGACGTTTTGGACTCTAAAACCCCAAGCTGGGCAAAAGCTAGAGGAAAAGAGGCTGGAAGGAAATACACCAAGCTGTCCACGCTGGCTGGGGGAGTGATGGCAACTTATCTTCTTCTTCTTTTTGTTTATCTGTAATGTCTTGCCTGTTTTACTTGGGAATTAGCAAAATATAAAGAAACAAAAGATGCTGAGGGAATGGGGGGCTGGGAGGGGCCCAAGGTGAGCTTAGGTTACAGCTGGATTTAAAAAAACAAGGCACATTAAAGATGTGGGCTTCTGTTTAATCCTGGGGAGGAGGGGGTCACTGGGGCTGCTGGGCTGTCTGGGGCTGCGGAGAGAGGGCCCAGGCGCTCCCCCACCCCTCGTGCCTCAGAGACTTCCACACACCTGGGCCCCTGAGCAAGGATAAACTGGGCTCGTGAGATGGGCTGTTCCTTGAGCCGCCAGGTTTCTTTGAGCTTCTAGCCAGGAGCTGGGGCTGGAAGGCTCCTCAGGCGGTTTCCTGAGGAGGTGAGGCCTCTGCTAAGTCTCCCCTCGGCTGCGGAAGAGCTCGGCCAGGAGAAGGCCTTTCATCCTGTCCTCTCTCGTCCCCCTGCCCCACACCGCCCTCCTCCTGCCTGGTGACCTCTGGGCTTCTGGGTGACCCTAAGGCTTCAGGCAGGAGGCAGACCTGGTGGGGCCACGCGGCTGCTGCCGCAGGAAGGCTGACGAGGCAGCGTCTACCCGCCCCCCCGCCCGTGCCGCCCACCAAGGCCCCTGGGCTGGGGGAAGCACACAGGCGGTTTCCTAGCTGAGCCTGAGTGGCCTCTGGGGCTTCCGAGGGCCAGCGTTTCCTAATCTCCTCAGCCAGTTTTCAACACAAAGAGAGGAAAGGGCGGGATGAAGGGGGCACGCAGCTGCGGGGGAGGGTGGGCCTGGAGCAGGCTGGAGGACCCCACCTAAGGAGCTCTGGGGGCCTGGCCTGCTCCGTGGCTGAGCATCACGGTCCTGGGTGCGCAGGCTGGCGCCCAACAGGATGGGCCCAGAGGTCGGACGTGGAGTGCAAGGCTCACCAGCCAAGCTCAGACCCGAGGGCAGCGACGCCCGTCTCCTGCACTCCTGGGCATCGTCTGCCCCCTGCCCGGGGCGAGGTTTTCTGCTTCTTCGAAGAGGGCAGGTCCTGGGTGGCCCCTCACCTTCTGGGCAGAGCAGAGGAACTTGAGGGGAACTTCTGGAATCCACAGTGGCATCGTTTCTCATCTCTTCCTGTCCAAGCTGGGTCTTCAGGCTGCCTAGAACCAGTCCGGATGGGTGGGAAGGCTGGGTGGCCTGGACTGGTTATCCCTCCCTTCCTAGACGTGCAGGGTGTGCGGGAAGCTGGGTGCCCTTTCTCACCATGAAGGAATGGCCAGTAAGTTCCCCGCCCCTTCTCTGCCTGACCCCAGCAGGGCCACCCCTGGTCACCCTCCTCTGGTCTATTGAGGGCAGTTGCCTCCCACTCTTCCCCAGAGCTCTGCCCCTTCCAGGGCCATCGGGAAGGAGCCCCCGCAGAACTGTGAACGAGGTCTCTTTGGCGTGGCGGGGGGCAAGCCCCCTAATCCCAGCCTGGACCGCACCCTCCCCACCCTAGTCACCTGCAGCCCCTCCAGCTGTAAGCTCCAGCCCAAGGCCTCTGACAAAGGAGGCACGCTCGCCGGCCGTACAATTTAATCAGTGCAGATTATTTACAGAAAGAAACATATGGGGGTGGACACCGACCCCCTCCCTCCCCACGCCCCTTGGCTGGCTCACCGGTGGTTCTGAGGATGGAGGGGGGAGGAAGCTGCTGGACCCGCACTGGGGCCAGCCCATGAGGAGCCCCTCCCCGCAGGGGCCTCGGGGATTCTGGGTGGCAGACCTGCTTGCTCAGGGCTGCAGGGAAGCAGAGGGTCAGAGCCGGCTGTACAGTACCATTTCCCACAGCAGCCTCACCTCCTGCTTACTTTGGGAAGGAAAAGAGGGAGGAATCATCTCCACACTCAGGGCTGAGCCCAGGAAGGGGAGGATCTCCAGGCTACCACTAGTGGGCTCTTCTGGGGGCTCCACAGCCCTGTCCCACAGCCTGTGTGAGGGGATGAGCTGCTGGCCTCTCCCTACCAGTGCCCCTGAGGGACAGGGAGCTGGCAGGGAGGAACACCCCCAGGCTGGTGGGCACGTGCCTGTGGACACGTACTGTGCCAGCCTGGGCGCCCATCCGCCCGTCTCTCCCCGGGGGAGCCAGGACACTGGCAGCTGAGCCTGAGGCTGCTGGGGTTCTGAGACCTCTGAGGATGGTGGTGTGGGTGAGAGAGGGAGGGAGGAGGCTCACGGAAAGAGCCCAGTCGGGTCACGGCTCAGAGAGGAGAAAGTGGGCGGGGGTGGAGACCCAGCCTGGGGCCGAGGCTGGTGCTACCCTTGGGGAAGGGGCCTCGGCAGACCCCCTTTGGTCCTTGGTAAGGCAGGCCCAGGGCCCCTTCTCCAGAGAGGGAAGGAGGTGCGGGCTCAAGGGGTCCAGGGGAGCTGGGGGCTGTTGGCCCTGTGCTGGCCAGGGGCAGGGTAGGTTCTTAGGCACAGGGAACCAGGCTGTTGGAGTTGTCAGAGGTGGGTGGGAAGGAACCGGACCTCAACAGGACTCTCTCGATCAGCGGGCCACCTCCCCCTCTGCCCCCTCTGGCCTGGGGCTGCCACCGGGTGAAAGCTCTTTCTAAGACCACAGAGACTCAGAGGGCTGGAGACCAGTTAGGCCCCACCAAGCTCCAAAGCCAGCAAAGCCCTCGGTTCTGGCCCTGGTGCTCAGGCTGAAGCCCAGCAGTCCCTTGGCCACTCTTCCAGCCAGGCCTTCTGACCCTGCTGCCCTGGCTAAGCCAGAGTGGGTGGGAGCCTGATTCCCTGTCTGGTGCAGAACTACATTTAGAAAACTCTAACCCCCTGCCCTGAGGGACCGCCCTGGTCAGGAAAGTAGGAAGAAATGCTCAATTAGTGTGCAAAAAAAAAAAAAAGATACCTGGGCATAAATAAACAAGGGGGCAGGCCTGGCAGGGATGTTAGAGGGCCTGGAGGGGCCCCCACCCAGGGGCTGAGGGAACCACTGAAGGCTCTGGATGAAAGGCCCCAGGAGCTGTCTCAGAACCACAGGCGCGGCCAGCCCGGCCCCTTAGCACCGTGAGGAGCAGGACGGGCTGGTGCGGAGGGTCAGACCCACTCCTGCAGGGAGCGCTTGCAGTAGAGGAGCATGCGGGGCGCACCCTTGCGCTGCATCTGCACCAGGGCGTAGGTGAGGCCCAGGATGCAGAGCAGCAGCAGCATCGGGGGCACCAGCACCATCACCATGTTCACCGTCCGAGTGACCTCCTCCATCTGCACCACCACACGGCTGCCCCCGTCCTCGTCTGTCCCCTCCCCGAAGTCCCCCTCTTTGCCGCCGGGGCCCGCCTCGTGGCCCTCGTTGCCCTCCTCACTGTCACCACCCGCCCCAGGCTCTGCACCCCCGTCAGGGTTGAAGGGCGGACGGGCCACATCAGGCCATCGGGGCCCCGGCTCCACGTGCTCTTGGCAGCCCATGAAGTCCCGCAGGATGGACTTGGGGTAGCCGGGCTCCATTCGCAGGCGCTCGTTGTCAAACTTCCAGTATTTGGTGCCCTTGTAGAAGTAGGTGTAGGCTGCGAGGGCAAGCAGACCGGAGGGGTGTCAGGCCGGGGCCCACCCACTGGCCAGAGACCTCGAAGAAGACCAGGGTGAGCTGAAGGGGCCCCAGCTTTAAAACACCATCCTTCTCACTTGCTTCCCTGGGTATCTTCAAATCTGTCCCTTACCAACTTATAGGAGGCAGACCATGCTCAAAGAACAGGGTTTAGGTCAGGGGCACGACTAGAATCCTGTGCTTCCTGGCTGGGCTGACATTGACTAGGGCAGCGCACAGTAGGGTCCAGTAGCCTGCTGGGTTGTGGGCTACAGTCAGGGAACCCAGGCCTGGCTTCTCCCTGCACCAGAGAGGCCAAGGCCTCTCTGCTGCAGGCTGATGCAGGCTGCAGGTCTGCTCAAGGCCACACAGTCAGCCTGCATCAGACCTGGAGAGGGGACTGATGCCACCTCGGACCAGATCTCTGTCTTGGGCACTCCACCCACATCCCTTTAACTCCAGGAAGGGCCAGGTTTGAACCACCAGGTGCGTCTCTACTCAGCTGAGCACAAGGAGGTCAGAGCAGCTGCAGAGTGAAACCATCACGCATGGAAGCCATGTGACATGCATGGCAGCTGTGTGACCCACCCGAGCATTAGCAAAGCCAGCCGGGTCTCCCCTGAGGCCGAGAACCCAGAGGCTGAGAACCAGGGCTGATGGGTTTTCTTAAACTCACCAGAGATCCTGCTGGAGAAGTAAAAGCCACAGCTCCCTGTTGCTCAGTTATAACGACAGAGATCATGCTTCCCTGCCAAGCGGGTAAGGGGGCACCCCGGGAGGACTCCCGCTCCCGTCGCTCTGAGCCAAGCTCACCGCCCACCCCCGCCAGGCTCGAGGCTCTGTGGGGATTGGGGCAGCTCTGAGCACCAGCTCTGGACACAGGCAGGTCTGGCTGGACTCTTGACTCCGTAACTTCCTCACTGCGGGATTTGGGGCTCTTTACGCAAGCTCTCTTTGGCCTCTGTAAATGGGGTAAATGGTAGCCTGGCACAGCTGTGTCCCCCATGCATGCCATCTCGATGCTGGTGACCTCAGGCAAGCCCTGTTCTCTGTGTATGGAGGAGGGGGGAGGGTGAGTGCTGGGTAGACTGGGAGGGGGCTGGCCCTGGTACCTGCATCGTTGCTCAGGAAGGCCCCCTTAGGGGAGGTGGGGATCCCCTGCCACACGCTGATGGGCTTGGGATAGCCGGGGTCTCCACGCTGCGTGTCCTCATTGAAACGCCAATACCTGTGACCAAAAGCACCGGGCTGCGGGCCAGCTGGGGCCTGGAGCCCGGTCCGCATGGGCCATGGGTTCTTTCTGGGCAGGCCTGAGGGTGGGGGCCCAGTGCGGGCCTTTTCCCTTTCGAGGAGGGGTGCTCACCTGTCCTCTTGGAAGAAGAAGGTGTGACCTGTGGGCTCCCACCAGATGGCTGTGTCAATGCGGTCGTAGGGGATACCCAGGCCATAGCTGGTCAGTGGCTGTGGGTAGCCAGGCTCCAGGTTCGCTTCTCGGAAGAGCCAGTAGCGGCCACCTGTGGGAGGGGCGGGGGTGTGAGGACAGGCCTGGGGCCGGTGGGGGTTGTGCAGGAAGGGGGCACCAGGAGGGATATTCTGGGCTCCCAAATCTGTTCACATACATTACCACACTCACCACACACACACACACACACATCCTCGTACACAGGACAGGCACTGACACCTACACACCCATGACAACATACAGCGCAACTCACCCTCGCATCACACACAGTGGACACTCATGGACACCTGCGACACACCCATTTATACACATACACATTGCCGGGTCACACCTGTACCCACACCACACACAGTCGCACTGTATACGGGCCTCTATTCCCACTTGAACATCCACCCCCCACACAGTTCTTGTACAGAGAGAGGAAAGAGGGGGAGCCCTGCCTGGCCTCTGGGTCTGGGGGCTGCATCCCTGGGGCACCCCAGTGCATGGCCCAGGGCTCCTTACTTTTAGTGTGGACCCAGCCCTGTCCTCAGGGAGTTCCTGCCTGGTTGAGGCTCGGGCCAGTGGGGCTGGGGACACAGCTGATCCATCAGGGGTGCTGCCCTTGAGGCCCTCCCCAGGAAGGCAGGCCCCAGAGGGAGGGCTGAGGGGAGGGAGCTCCATTGTCTCCACAGACAGACTCAGGAATCCTGCCCCAGAGTGGGCTCGGGGACCCACTCTTGTAAGGAAGGGGCAAGGAAGGGGCACAGGATGCAAGGAAGGAGGGCGATGGGGCGGAGCCCCTGTGCTGCAGAAGATGGACACTTGCCTCCAATCAGAGCAGCCTCTGCCGCCCAGTCCTCTGGTCTCTGTCTACGTCCCCAACCCCTGCCTTGCTGCCAGAAGGACTCGTCTCCCCCGAGTAAGCCCACGGTGAGCAACAAGGCGAGATGTGCACGGTCCTTCCCTTTCCTCCTCCCTCAGTCCTGGCTGGGTCAGAGGTCAGGCCAGAGGTAAGGGCAGGAAGGCCGCCCAGTCCCCTCCCTCCTACCTGCCCCAGCTCACCTTTGAAAAAGACAAAACGCCCGTCTTGGCGCTCGTAGGCAGCACTGATGTCACTGGGCAGACCACGCCAGAAGTGCCCGATGGGCATGGGGTAGTTGTCCAGGACCCGGTTGTGCCGGACCCGCCAGAACCAGCGGCCCTGGGGAGGGCACGGGTGTGAGCGAGCATGGCAGGCTTGCTGCCTTGGCCTGGGGGGAGGCCCCCCTCAACCCACCCCTTCCCCGGTCAGGGAGGGTCCAGGGGGAGGTGGCTTAGGAAGCCAGGGCGGCACCAGGGAGAGAGCCCGGGTGGGGTGTGGACTCCTAGGCTTATTGTACGATCCCGGGCAATTCTCTTGTCCCTCAGGCCCGTTTCTTCTTGGTCTAAGGTCTGATGGCTCCCCAGGGGCTGCTCACTGAAGCGGGGGCGGAGGCGGGGCAAGGGTCTGGGGGAGAAGTGGGAGGGTGCTGTCTGCTCTGAGCCTGGGCCAAGGGGCTGGGGAGGCACAGGCAGGGCCAGACCTTGAACACGAACATCTCCCCACGCAGCACGGCCACCGTGTCAAAGTCCCCGTCGCAGATGTTGGGGCCATACTGGTCGGGCCGCTCCGTGGCTCGAGGCTGGGCTGGGGGGCCTGGCTTTGGGGGCTGCTCCGGCTTCCCGCCTGGGGGAGGTAGCTGAGGGGGTCTGGGGGGTCGGTGGTCTGGCCGGCCTGGCCGCCGGGGGGTCACAGTGGGAAGAGGCCGGGTGGGCTGTGGCTGGCCATCTGGGGTGCCTGCGGAGGGCGGCAGGGGGAAGTGAGGGGGTAGCCCTGGAACTCAGCCAGGATGCCAGGGTCTCCTACTTAGAGCCCTGAAGCCTGGGGTCCCCAGCCTGGGGAGACCTGTTCTCCATGGGCAGCCCACCCAGGCGAAAGGCCCTATCTGGCCACAGCAGACCCCTCCCCCGCATGGCCAGCAGCCCTGGGAGGACCTCCATCCTCCTCCACACAGCCCCTTCCTTGACCTCCCCACACTGGGCTTGGGTCACTGCGCCCCTGAGGCTGCCGCTGGCTCCACCCCTCCTCGGTGATGTTCCCCTCAGGATGCCAGCCTGCTCCAGTGGAGGCTCCAGGAAACAGTGGACACAAGCAGAGGGAAGAACTTGGTTCCCAGGTGGCCAGGAACACAGTGAGGGCTCAGGGTGGGCACTGAGTGTGGCCCTGACCCACCAAACTGGCCCCCAGGACACCTCCCCACCGGAGGCCTTCTCTGGTGGGGCCTGGTTGCAGTGGGGTGGCAGGGATGCCACCTGCCTCAAAGGCACTGGGAAGTGATAAACCAGCAACACTCAGTGGAGAGCCTGGGACAGGCACGGGCTGGGAGTGACAGTGGTAGGAATGGGGTCCTGGGACCCCAGGGACACCCTCGGTCTAATAAGAATATCACTCAGGCTGAGGAGGAAAGGGGGGCAGTGAGGGGCCCTGGGGCCATCATGAAAGCTCTGGGTGAGGGCCTTGAGGGAGGGCCAGGTCCTGGAGTCGGCCAGCCCTGGGTTTGATTTCTAGCACCACCATTTACTCACTGAATGATGTGGACAACCACTAATCCTCTCTGGGCCTCAGTTTCCTCATCTACAAAATGCGGGTAGCAGTAGTACCTACGCCTCGTAGGGCTGGGAGTTGAGAGCAGCGTGCAGAGACCACGGCCACACCCATGCCACCCGCTCACCATACAGCTGCTGGATGCCCCGGAGGTCGTCCTCGGGCAGCTGGAAGTTGTCAATGTCCATCCACTGGTAGAATGGTGCCATGATGGCGCTGGGGTTACTTGAGTGCTCCAGCCCCAGCGCATGGCCCAGCTCATGCACTGCTACCAGGAAGAGGCTGTTCCCTGTAGTGGGGGCAGGCAGCACAGTCAGCTCTGACCTGGCCCATGTCTTGGACACCCCAGACAGGGCTGGGGTGGGCTGAGGGGGCCAGAGAGCCTGGCCATGCTTTACTCTTAGAAGAAGCTAAACTGCTCTGACTTCTGGGCCTCTAGCTTCCCCATCTGGAAAATGGGTATGATGATCCCTTCCCTTCCCTACCACCCTCCCTTGGAGATGATAGGCAGGAAACTGAGACCAAGCGTTACTGCTCCCGAGGACTGCAGGGGGCATGCTCTCTCCTCTGAGCCCTGAGGCTCCAGCTCGCCTCCCCTGTTGTCACCCTGACCAGCTGTTCTCACCATGCAGGTCAGTGCTGGAGAAGGTCCAGGGCTCATCTGCATCGAAATGCGTGTCCCCGCCCAGACCAGGGCCAGGGAAATAGGCGTGGGCCAGAAAGCCACCTGTGCCATCAAACGGTGAGCTGTCGCCGTGGAAGCCAGAGGCAAAGAGTACCATGATGTCGGCCTCCTTCTGCCGCCGCAGCCGGATGTCCTCATAGGGTACCTCCTGGAAGACCAGGGGCGTGGCCTGCTCCCACACGCGGAAGGCCCGACGCACCGCCTCCAGCGAGTGGTACCAGCCCAGCTTCTCCGTGTAGTTCTGGATGCTGCAGGTGGGCAGAGAGAGGTGTGAGTGAACACAGGGCCTGGGGCTGCTGTCCACTGCTAGCACTCACTGGGTTGGGGGCGGGGACACATGGTCTGAAGGAAAGGGGATAAGATCTGAGCTGGTTCATGGACAATACTTATCAATATCAACTGTTAGTTTACTTTGACATGAATTTGAAGAAAAAAAAAAGAACTAACGTGAAGCCAAGGAATTCATTAGGATATCATTGAGTAAGGTTGCATTGTGCCAAATAAGTTTATTTTAAGAAAGAAAAACATTAAGTAATTAAAAGTATAGGTGATACATAGCCAAGAGAAAGACCTAGAAAGTGGGATGCAAATGGCTGCGGTTTGGGAAACACAGGCCAAGAGGTTCTGAATGCTGGGCTCCAGGGTCAGGGTGACCTGAGTTCAAGGCTCAGCTCTAACATTTTCTGTGTGACCTTGGGCAAGTGACTTAATCTCTCTGAATTTTAGTTTCATCATCTGTAAAATGGGAAAAGGAGGGCAGCGCTTTCATCATGGAGTGCCTGGGAGGATTAAATGACTTAACTCAGGTAGAACATGGGCACATATGAGCCTGCACATGATAAAAGCATGATGAAGCCTGTTCAAACTCAGGACTGCTGGCTTCCAGAACATACCTCTTTCCAGCATGCCAGGCTGTTTCTCTACTACCAGTGTTCTGCAATTTAGTAGGTTAAATCTATGTATAATTCTAAAAGAGCTCTTTCTCTCTTTATATTTTACCCTACCATCCATATTCTCCTACAAACAATTCTATCATTATTGCAGATAAATATTAACCAAATATACCAGCCCCTAATAATACGTATCTGTCCTTCTAGATTTCCGTTGCCTTGAAGAGTACAGACTAAAGGCAACTGTGCCTCACACTTGACCCAAACAAAACTGTGATGCCTATAAAGGGTACATATTCTGATGTTTTCTTTCTTACGTAATTTTATTCTGAGAACATGTAAATGTTAAGCATTAACAAGCATATCACACACACACACACACACACACACACAGCATGATGAAGCCTGTTATCTCCCACATCAAGCAGATTAAGAGTCCATGTGCTGGACAGATCTCCATCGAAGATCATGAATCAACTCATGGATCATGAATTCACTCTGGCAGCCTGGGTCTATGTGACCTTGTGGGCTGCTCTTCCTCAGGAGATGGAGCTGCGGGTGGGGTCATGGCTGGATTGGAATAAGAAGGGGGAACCCTTGGGGACTGCCACAGAGCTCAAGGCTCGGGGGGGTTCTTGCCAAAGGACTCAGTGGAAAAGAGGAGGGTGCTTGAACCAGGGTCTGTGCAGGTGACTTGCTGCTTGCCTGCTTGCATCTGCCTGGATTCAGGCACCCCAGTCCTCCCTTACCCTTCAGACGCCTGAAGCCCCCAGTTTGCACTGGTGCAGGAGCCCATCTGGGCAGGTGAGGCCAGCCCTAGGTTGCTGGCGGGTCAGGGGATGGAGGGAAGGAGGACAGAGCAGAAGCAGTTCAAAGGTCCTGCCCTTCTCTGGAGGGAGACTGCCTGGGGTGGGTGGGTGAGTGGGGTGACCGGTCTAATCAGCATGGGAGCGGGGTTGGCAGGATTGGACGGCTAGGCCGGACACCCTGCAGTGGGCTGCTGGGAAAGGAAGCCTTCCAGAGGAGCCCCCTGGGAAGCCTGAGGCCTCAGCCCAGGCAGAGAGGGGCCAGCTGCTTCTGGAGGGTGCCCTGGGGGGATGCCACCCTGGGCAGCCAGGGTCCCTACCTGAAGGTCAGGTGGTGGTTGTTCCACTTCCTCCCGGTGAGGGCGTAGCGCTTCCGCCGCCGCAGATTGGCTTTCACGCGTACCCCGAACTGATCTGGCACTCCACAGCGGGGCCGCTTCATCCACCTAGGTGCACAGCGCCTCCCCTCAAAACGCCTGCCTGCTGGGCTCTGCCTCTTCCAGGCAGTCCACCGTCTCCCACCCTCCCCCCGCTGGCTTCCAGCTGCCCCTTATATGGGTGTGGAGGGGGTGAGGGACTCTCAGCTTCGAGCTCCTCATCAGGAAAACGGTACAGTGATCTTGTACTGGAAGACTGGGTGCCCAGCAGTGGCTCTGCAAAGGTGAGCCCCTTTTCAGCACTATCACCCAGGAATGGGAGGAGAGTTACCCTGAGGCTTCTTATCCCTGATACCTTATGCTCTGTGCGTGCTCATCAAGGATGTGGCTTTGGGTCACATCACCTCTGCCAGATTCAGAGCAAGGCCTAGCTAGGCAACCACATGTGTGCATGTGTGCTGCACCTCCCCGTTCCCATGCCTGTGGCAGACATCACTAATCAATCCTATGCTCCTTGCTGCTGAACTGGGCTTTGGCCTTAGGAGCCTTTTCAACACTAGGCAGCAGGCAGCCATTCCCAACCAATCAGAGCTAGCACGGAGGATCAAGCCATATGCCATCTCTTATCGAGGCCACTCTTTTCTGGAAACTCCATATGCCAAGCCTTCATCAGAGCAGGCCAGGAGGGCAGGTGCCAGTGGGGTCTGGGAATGGCCCGACCGAGGGACTCACGCCTTGGTCTCTTCGTCCAGCACACCCGTGATGGGGATCCCGTAGAAGCGCTGCATCTCGGCGAGGGCCGAGGCCAGGATCTGGGCGGAGCGCATGGTGGACATGTGGCGGCTGGGCTGGGGCAGGTAGCCATAGAGCCGCAGCCAGTTCTGCAAAGGAGAGGCCATGACCTGGTCAGCAGGTTCTGGCACCGCTACCTCCAAACATGCATGGCCTGCATCCCACCACCTCTCACCTCCACCACCATCACCTCCCGTCACCACCTCCCTCCAGGTGACCATGTGAGCTTCTGTACGCTCTCTGTGCTTCCACTTCCTACGGTCTGTTCTCAAACAAGAGCCGGAACAGAAGGCCTTTACAAGTAAGGTCTGGTCAGTGTTCTGTCTAGAACCCTCCAAAGACTTCCCATCTCAGAGGAAAAGCCAATTCTCACAGGAACTACCTGTGAGGCCCCAGGGCCTTTGCACTTGCTCTTCCTGCTGCCTGGAGTGTTCTCCCCACAGAAATCTGCATGGCTCATGCCCTCATTTCCTTCAGGTCTCTGCTTCATCACCTTATTGGAGGAGTGTTCTCTGACAAATGTAAAAAAGACACCCATCCGCTGTACCCTGTACTCCCTCTCCTGCTTCCCTGCACTTGTCACCATCTGACACACTGTATGTTTCACTTAGGTGTTTATTATTTGCCTTCCCCCATTAGGACAGAAGCTGTGTCTCTGAGGACAGTCCACAGTTGCTGTCCTTATTACTGTGCTGGCCCCTCCAGGGTGGGGCCTTCTACCATTCCAGGCAGACCACTGGGGACCCTACAGGGTTCAGAACCTCTTGAATTCTCACCAAGTAGGAAAACCAGCCCCTTGGTGCTGCTCCCCAACAGACCCTGAACCTTCCGGAGGGAAAGCAGGTGGGTTCAGGCCGCCCACCCAGGCCCAGGAGGGTGGGACAGGAGGCCTGAAGTCCAGTCTCTGCTCTGCCACAAACTCTGTTCTCTCCGGGCCTGAGTGTCCTCGTGTGCAAAATGGGAGCCATGGGGTTGTCAGGGGGTGGGGTGAGAGAGATGGACATGGGAAAAGCAGCTGGGACACAATGGGGGTGCCCGTCCCCTTCAAGACTTGCTGGGCAAGTCTTCTCATCCATCTACCCATCTGTCTGTCTGTGTGTCCGCCCACCCAGCCAGCCATCCTGCCAAGTGTTTCTGAGCACCCTCTCTGTGCCAGGTGCCATGCCAGCTGGAGGCCGTGGATGAGGCGGCTAAAGTGTCCTGACCCCCAGGGGTTTATGATCTCCTTGGGGAGACCCGGTGCACCCACAGAATGAGGAATTCATGCTGGCAAGTCTGTGAGCAGACAGGACCACTGCAGTCAAAACCGGTGCACGGGATCCCCAGTGAGCCAAGCTGAGTGGTGGTAAGGAAGGGAACTCTGCCCTGCCCACCTGGTGCCCCCAAGGCCACGAGAACATGGTGACCACTGTGGGAGGCTGGTGAGCAGAGGCCAGGGACTGCTGTGGGCCTTGGCTACATGGAAGCATGTCCTTTGAACCCTTCCTTGTCTATCTTTGGTCTCCGGGAACCCCCAGAGTGAGGGGACCTAGAGGCCTGCTCTCTGAGATGCTCTGGAAGGTGAGGGCTGCACATCAAGGGCCCACGGGGCAGGATGGCAGCTGGACATGGCAGTTGCTCTGGGCCGACAGCCGTGTGTCAGCTGGCCTGGGCCACGCTCACGTCTGTCTGCCACCAGGGTCACATCCAGCTCCAAAGGTACTGACCTCCCTCAGTGCCTCTCACCAGCCCAGCCCTGGCACCTGCCCAGGCCCCTGGTATGGATGGATTGCCCACATAGCCCGGCTCAGCAACGCCCAGGCTGCCGCTGGAGGGAGCAGAGGCTGAGCCAATGAGGGCGGCACGGGGAGACTGCCAGAGCCTGAGGAGGCCCAGCCACAGCTTCGAGGCCTCGCAGGACAACGCGGCAGACACCGAGCTGACAAACGACCACGGCTCTAGGGACAGATCCTGGCCCAGCCACTTTGCTCGCCGTGCCTCAGTCTGTAAAAGGGGGTTGAATCAAGACCTGCCTCATCTCATGGATTTCTGTGAGGATGAAATGGGCAAGTCCACAGGAGCCCTTGGCACTGTGCTGGGCAGGGGAAAGTGCTCAGTCAACATGGTATTAATGACAGAGGCTGGTGAGGGCAGGGGCACTGCCCGGTTGTTCCTAGAGTGGCAGCCTGTTGCGTCTGCCGACAGGGTTGAAGGATCCAGGCTCCGACAAGGCAGCCTTGGGTGGGGGCAGGGCAGCTGGGGGAGGCAGGAGCGCCCTGTGGCATCCCCCATGGACCCCCACTCACCCCTCCTGCCCAGGGCCCCCTTCCTTCAGGTCCACCAGACACTGGCAGTGTTATGGGCACCCTCCCCATTCTTCCCAAGCATGGAAACCTTTCCTGAGGCTCCTGTGTGTCTGTAAAGGGGGATGTCCACCACGCTTAATGGACACGGTTTGCCTGAAGAAGCCTGGAAAGCTCTAGAAGGCGAGGCTGTGATGCTCGGCCAGCTCTAACAGTGAAAGGAATCCAGCTGGAGGTGGGGGGAGAGCTGAGGCTGCTGCTGACAGATGAGGGCACCTCTATATCACCTATTTGCATAAGGTAAAAATATCCAGGGGAGCGTAATCACAGGCCACCAAGGGACTGATTAGCAGTGTGGCGAGTGACAGGAGGAGGGCAGGGCGGGGGAGGCTCAGGCTGGGGCCCTGGGGAGGGGAGGGAGCTGGGCCTGTCTGCAGTGAAGAGCTCCAGAGCCCGGCGGGGGGGATGGGGCAGAGGGGCCCCTTCAATACTGGGCACGGCTCGGGGGCTGACGGGAAAGGCCCAAGGGTGCCTGTGGACCCTCCTTCACACAGACAAACACCCTCTGAGTCCCAGGGAAGCCAGGAGCTTCCATCTCGGTATCAGCCAAGGCTTCCTGATGACAAATGTCTCTCGGCCACTGCTGGGTAAAAAGCTGAGGCTGAGGCTGAGGACTGGTGACATGAGTGGGCTAAGCTGAAATACAGCCTTGGCCCAGAGCAGCTGAGGCCCCGGAAGTCAAGGTGAAGGAGCTGACGAGCCCGCCTGACTGGCAATGCACCCACCAGTCAGTCTACACCGCCCGCGGGGCCGGGGCTTTTCCTTCCCCCAGTGTCCAGGAGAAGTTTCTCATCACCTTACTGCTCTGCTAAGTTCGACAAGCCCTGGGGGTGGAGGGGAAAGACCATGGGGGGCACAGGTGCACGGCAGGTGCTGCCCTAACTCCAGCCTCCTGAGGGGCTCTGCAGCCCTGGGACAAAAGCGGGAAGCAATTCCCAAGGTCATGACTGACCCCTGGTCTCAAAGTTGGGGAGGGGCTGTGCTCAAGCCCCTGCTGCTCCTACCAGTAGAGACTGTCCCTTCCATAAGGTGTCTCCTTTTCCGTCCGGTCACCTCGAGTCTCACAGGTGGGGTGAGCCAAGCAGTGAAGCTTTGTTGCTCAGCTGGGGAAATTGAGGCTCAGGGAGGTCAGTAAGCAGCAGAGTGGTGGGGCCTCCTCCATGAGGACCACTGTCCAGTGGGAGGCAGGTAAGGGTTCTGCAGAGAGAGCTCTGGGCCACAAGGCCCCCTCCTGCCTGCAGCCCAGGGAGGGTGGCTGCTGCAGGATACCCCACCCACCCTGGTTCTTTCAGCCATTTCTTTCTCAAGCTCCAGACCCCATCCCTTAAGTGTGTGTAGAGGCTTCAGGTGAGTGGTTGGCCCCAGGCAAAGAGATGTAGAGCCATCAAGAGTCTGAGGGGGAATTCCTGGCCCCCTGACCCCTAGGAGAGGCCATAAATGCAGCAGCCAGGGGCTGAGAATCTGCTGGAGGCCAGACTGTCCACTCTCGTCGCCCCATTCAATGCTCACAAGTACCCCATCCCCATTACACAGACAGCAAGTTTCAGAGAGGGGGAGGGGCCCACCCAGGGTCACGCAGCTGGTCTATGGCTAGAACCGGAGCCCATAAGCAGTGCTATTGGACCAGGCTGTTTGTGAAGCAGCAGCAGCTCCTCTGGGCCTGAGGCAGGGGACACTGGGCTCTGGCCTTTCTCGGGAACAGCGCCCAGCATGGCACTGGGGGAGGGCGCCCAGCCCTCCCCACACTCCACATCTCCGGCTGGGTCTGGGCGCTGGGCCACGTCGGCAGGGCTGCCCCCCAGGACTGCCCAGACAGCGGCGAGGCAAGCCCTCCCCACGGTGGGCGGGTGTGTCTGGGAAGGAGCTGCCCGATCAATACTGTGCATTAAGCAGAGGTGGGGGCAGGGTGAGCGTGCTGCCGCCGCCGCATCCAGCTCCTCGGGGCTCAGACAAACCAAGCCGCCTCCCACCCGGCCTTATCAGACCCTGTGCGATAAGAAAAATCTCTCCTGGCTCTGCTTTGCTTCACTCACCCACGGCTCTCTCTGCAGGCCAAGCAGACCCTAACGGGGCTGCCCAGACAGGCACAAAAGGCGTCTTGTCAGGCCCGCCAGCGACGGACGCAGACCTTTCATGGTGTCCTAAGGTCCTCACTGTGCCCGCAGACGGCATAACTAGTCCGAGGCCGGGGAAGAAAGGGGGCGCCAAGCCAGACCACCCTGTCCTTAGTGGATCATTTACTCCCTTTAGTGGCAGCATAGTCCATATTTAAGCAGTTCTGGAAGAACACACTTGCTCTTTTGGGGCTCAAATCTAACCCAGCCCCCCAAGATGGGAAAGTTGCAGGTGGGGAAGGGGCTCTGGGTGGTGGGGAGAGCAGGCCGGGTGGGGGACGTCCAGCCAGGGAAGCAGGAAGGAAGTGGACGCCACTTCTTTACCCTGTGGCCTCCCAGCCTGCCCTGCACTCCTTAACCTGGAGGGAAAAGCAGCCGGGTCCTCGGCCAGTGGGCGGGCAGGGGTGGGGAAAAGGGCCCTGTTTGCTAGTGGTTTCGGGCTGGCTGAGGGCCAGGCCTGGGGCCTCACCTGGAACCCCCCTGTAGGTGTTGTCTCTTACATGGGGCGGCCTTCCAGGCAGAGCCTGGGTGGCTGGACAGGCAGGGGTAGGGCTCCAGGCTCACGGGCTTGAGGGCGGGCCCTGGCTCCACCTCCACACCCTCCTTCCCACCTGGCTCAGGCCCATCAGGCTCCTGCCAGGCGGCACTTCCAAAGGATGACACCCTGGGCTCTGACCCGTAGCCTTTAACCCAGCCTGGGGGCTGGGAGCTCAGGCTCCTCTGCCACCACCCAGGCTGGGGAGTCAGGAGTAATGTCTCTCACCTCAAGGTCTCAGCTTCTTCTTCTGTACAATGGGGTCATGACTGCACCTAAACTTACAGTTAATACAGGATTAAATGTGAAAATGCTTACAAAACACCCCTAGCCCCTGCCCAGGATAGCACCAAGTATGTTGAAGGTGCTCAAAAATAACACTTGATCCCCCATGGGCCCCACGTGAGGGGCACCATACATAGCATTCGGCATTTTACACATAAACGCACTGAATTTCCCCAATAACTCCATCCAGTAGATACTATTACTAGTCTCATTTTGTAGACAAATGAGAAACTGAGGCTCAGATGGGGTCAGTGACTTGCCCACAACAGCAAATGCCATGTGCTTCTCATGGTCACTGTATTTTGTCACCATTTTGTAAGCGCTTCCTATGTACCAGGCGCCAGGCCCATGTGTGGTGGACACGAAGCTGGGCTCCCACCCCTCTGGGGGGGGCAGCTTCTTCTGGGAGAAGGACCAGGTGGTGTCCAGGGCTAAGGGCGAATCCTTGAGAGCAGTTCCAGACCCTGACCTCCAGGCTCCGTGGCTGTGGGGCATCTTCGAGGGCTGGCTGATGGCTAAGACCCAGGTCCCCATCTGTCTGTCCAGATACTGGAGGTTGAGTTGGCTCTTCTTGCTCATTTCCTGCTATTCCCACAAGGGAAATGGGATCTGGTTAAGACGCATCCCTCTTTGTCTCTCTAGTCCAGGACCATCTCATACATCTCTGCTGTTCCTGCCCGGGGCTGCAAAATCTGTACTACCTCCCCTAAAGGGCTCAGGCATACCCAGAACCACCGTTCTTCTGGGGAACGGCCTCATATGAGCTCTAACTCAGCGGGGGCTTGTCCAGTCAGAAGGCACTTACTGTGTGCCTCAGGCCTGGAGTGTTCAGCCACCTGCAGGGTCCCAGGTCCTCACATTCATCTGTGGACTCCTCCCTGGGCCCTCTTTGAGCTGGAGAAGGATCTAAGCAGAGCCCCCAAGCCCCCTCTGCTTCTGCTGACTCACAGAATACATCTCCACGCCCAGGGCAGAGCTGGCCATGGGGCTTGACCCCTGCCCAAGTGGTCAGCTGTGTGAACTACATAAATGTTGGGACGATACTGAAGATGCCAACTGCCTTAACGAAAATACCATAAGCTGGGTGGCTCATAACAATATTTATTTCTCACAGTTCTGGAGGTAAGAAATTCAAGATCTGGTTTGGTGAGGGCTCTCTTCCTGGCTGTTAACTTTTTGCTGTGCCCCCACATGGTGGAAGGGGCAAGGGAGCTTTCTCAGGCAGTTTTAATTATCTTTTTTAAAATTTATTTATTTATTTAATTTACTTTTGGTTGCGTTCAGTTCCACATTGCTGCGCACGGGCTCTCCCTAGTTGCCGTGAGCGGGGGCCCCTCTTTGTTGCGGTGCGCAGGCGTCTCACCGCAATGGCCCCCACGCACTGTGGAGCACGGGCTCCAGTAGTTGTGGCACGCGGACTCAGTAGTTGTGGCTCGTGGGCTCTAGAGTGCAGGCTCAGTAGTTGTGGCACACAGGCCTAGTTGCTCCGCGGCACGTGGGATCCTCCCAGACCAGGGCTCGAACCTGGGTCCCCTGAATTGGCAGGTGGATTCTCAACCACTGTGCCACCAGGGAAGCCCTCTCAGGCAGTTCTTATAAGGGCACTAATCCCACTCACGAGGGCTCTGCCCTCATGACCTAATCACCTCCCAAAGGCCTACAGCACCAACTTTAATTGGAGGTGGGAAGCAGTGGCCACCACTACAACCACCGCAAGCTGGCCTCAGGCAGAAGTCAAACTTCCAGCTGGGCAGAGGCGTCGATGGCAGGGGACATCTGGACCAAGCAACAAAGGGGGCATGGAGGGGTGACCAGAACCAAGTGCTTGGCAGGGAGAGGATTTTCCTTGCCGGGCAGCGTTGCTATTCTGAATTGGCATCAGAGAACATGGGTAGTATTTGCAGGGATTTGCAGGAAGTCTTCTAAGGCGGGTCTGGGTGTGTTTCTAGGTTGCTTCCTCTCCACCCTCCTTGGGCTGGGGCAAAGGAAGGCGTCTGAGTCCAGGGGTCAGAATGGGCAGGCCAGGTGATGCACACACATGGAGCACACACTGGGCTGTTCTCTGCAAGGAGGAAGCTGACTGACTGGACCCCAGGGCAGACCTAACACAGGGCCCTGGCAAAGGGCTGGGCATGAAGGGCACAGCCCAGTCGGATCCCGAGTGCCTGGCAGCACCAGTCAGCCCAGTTCTCTCTGGGTTTTGAAATAAAGTATGGAGAGCAGTAGCTTGTTAGTGATAAGAGGAGGACAGATTAAAAAGCAGAGCGGGAGAAAGAAGGCGAGAAGATTCAGCTTCTGTAGGTTCCCAAAGACAAGCCCTCACATTAACCCCTTCTCCTCGCAGGTGGGCACGGGCGCCCCTGCTGCTTCTGCTCCAGTTAGGAAAGGGCACTAACAGGAGCACACGGTGGGGCCCCAGGGGCCAGCATGGAGGCGTGGGCAGAGACGAGCACAGGAAGCCTGGGGCTGCGGCGCCACAGTTAGACCTGAAGGTCAAAAGCAGAATTCCAGCTGACTCCTACCCCTTTTTTTGCTCTCCTGCTAAGCTGCCAGGTAGGGGCGAGGAGGTGGGTGTGTCCATGTTTTAGTGGCAGTGGCACCACACCTTTGAACTCTACCGGCCTGAGTCAGCTCCATGCGGAGGGGTGGGTGGGCTGAGGGCCTAGAGGTGTGTCTGGGGGGGAGGGGGAGGTGGGGAGAGCCAAAGCTTCTCTGGTGAAAAATCAAAGGCACTTAAGTGGAATATGCGCTATAGCCAGAAAGAGCAAGACAGAAATCTGAAGGAGGGCCTGGACTCTCAGGTCAGGGAGGCCAGGAGCTACAGCTGGCTCCTCAGTCAGGCGGGGCCTGGGTCCCTGTGGGCCAGAATGGCTGGAGACTGGGACCTGACAGCCAAGGGGGGAGTGGGACAGGGCAGAGTAGCTCAGCGGTGGCTTCCCCAAGGAAGACAGCCTTCTCCAGGCTGAGGCCTGCCAGGTTGCCGGTGTCTACTGGCTCCTAGCACACGTCTGATTCCTTAGTCTGATAAGATGCCTCTGGTTTCTGCCCTGGGAGGGAGAGAGAGGGAGAGGGGCTGGCCTTGCCTCAGTTTCTAAGCTGCTCAGAGACAGTCCCAGCCATTGACCTGGCTGGAGGTCTGGAGCTGTGGTCAAGGACCAAAACCCTTCTCCAAGGGACGGAGGCTCTAGACACAGGGTGCAGCCAGGCCCAGGAATCTCTGATGCTGGTTCTTGGTTAGCATGGACCTCGGGACAGTTTTCACAGCCTCCGGGCAAATGGGCTGGCTGCTGAAGCCATTTGACTCTTTGGGCCCAGATCCGGCCAGACTTGATGGGACTCCATGGAACAGCCTGTACTCCAAAGCCAACTCTAGGATCTGGGATAGCCCACCGGTCTCTAGTCCTGCACCTACCTTGGCTTCCAGCATTCAAGGGTGCCCTGTACTTTCCAGAGTTTCTTCCCGCAATAGCCCAACCCAAGTTTCTCCCGAGGGGAGGGGCTGCAGGTCAGTCACAGAATCCCTAGTCAGTGCCACACAGGCATAGGGCCCATGGTCTGTGCCCCCGTGCAGGCCCTGGGCTATGGGTACTCCCGCAGCTGGGAGAGCAGGAGGTGATGGAGGAGCAGAAGCAAAGGAAAGAGAGAACGAAGGCCCTCAGACCACAGGTCCCAGTGCCCCAGGTCCTGGCCATCTAAAATGCCAAATCACAATGCCTGGCTACCAAATTCCAGTTGGGTCTGCGATTGCTTTCTGTGTGGAGATGCCGTTTCTAAGTATAGATTATAAACTCCTCGGGGGTGGGTCTATGACTTGCAATTCTTTGGTATTTAACTCCAGAGAGTGGCAGGTGGGCCCAAACAGCACTCTCAGCCCAGTACCTGGATGCAGGCTGAGGGGCAATCCCCACCAGCAGGAGTCCCCAGTAAGCCCCTGCCTGCCTGCCTGCTTGCCTGCCTGTGTGATTGCGGGGTGGGGTGGTGGAGATGGACTGGGCATGGCCTGGGGTCCCACTCTTCCTCCTGCCAGGGCCTGGCTCCCTGTAGCTTTCCCTGGCTGGGCCGAAGAGGGAGGGCAAAGCAGGTGGGGAACTGGCTGGGAGGTGTAACTTGAGCTGGGAGGAATTCCCTGCCCTTCCTCAGTGCTTTTATTAAAGTAGGGCGGGGAAGGGCAGGCTTCCATCGGAAAAATCTCCCAGGCAGCCGGGGAGGTGGGGAAGCCGCTGAGAGCTGGGAGGGAGCACCGGCCTGTCTGCAAATAGAAACGGCACACAGGGCAGCAGCCCGGGCAGGAGGCTCCAGGCCGGCGCAAGGGCACCGAGGCCCGAGCCTACCGGGGACGCGCTGAGGGGGGTGTCTCCCCACCATGCCAAACCTCTCCCCTTCTCCTGGGCGGGGAGCAGGGTCTTAGGAGTCGGGAAAGAACGTCAACGCTTTTGCTCTGGGTCAACGGAGCTAGTGCCCTCACTGTCCCTAATCCGGAGGACGGCGCTCGGCGACCCCATGGAGCCGGGGGCGCTGGCTGGACGCAGCTCTGCGCCAGGAGGCGGCGCCTAATCACCCACGGGACCGCTCCAGAGATGGGCCCCGGTAGGGACGTCTGCCGGGCTCCTGGTGAAAAAATGTTCGGGGTCCACCCTCTTGGGCCCGGGCCTTGGCGTAGGGGCGCTCGCTGGTGGAGGAAGCGCCGGGTGAGACCGGGTCTCCCTCTTAGATGCCATCTGGCCGTGGCGCGGCTTGCGCGCAAGAGTCTGAGAAAGTCGCCAAAGCTCCCCCTCAACCCGAATGGGCTGCCTCGGAGGTTCGCACCGCCTCCCCCTATCCCAGCCCGCCGCGCGAGGCTCAGTGTCGCCCAAACTAGAGTCTATCTAGGCAGGAGCGCTGCCTGCTGTGCCCGAGACCCCCCCCCGCCACACACACACAGAGCAGCCCCCTTCCCATTCGCAAAGAACGTCACCATGCGTCCGCAGAGCTCTCGAGGAATCAGGAGTCCGGTAGGGAGGGAAGGAGAGGAACAAGGGCTGGGGGCGGCAGAAGCGGCTCCCGGGACGCGGGCTGGGAAGGATCAGTGCCCAGGGCGGGGCTGTAGGGGTAGAGAGCGGGCGCAAGCCCTACGCCCTCCAGGGTTTGGGAAGAGGTGCACCGCCAAGGGCCAGCTGGGGAGGGGCAGCTTGCCGGGTCCCCTTTCTTCCCCGCCCCCAACTCCGGGACTGGGGTTCATCTCCGCGCTCTTCCTCTCCACGCTTCAGGCTGCGGGCGTGGCTTCCTTCCCACCCCAAGTCCCCCAGCCCCAAGTCCTCCAACCCGTGGCAAAGGGACTGGGCGAGGGCCCTTACCTCGGCATTGACTTCTGCGTCCTCCGCCGCTGCGCCGCGGCCCAGGCAGCCCAGAAGCACCAGCAGCAGCGGCAGCAGTCGCGGCCGCGCAGCCGCCTCCCGGCCGCTAAGGAGACTGCCCGCCCAGCCCGGCCGTCCGGGCGCGCTCCGGTCGCTGCCCATGCTTCCGGCGACCGGCCTGGCCCGGGGCGCTGCTGCACGCGCGGCTCGCCCGCTCGCCGGGTCCCCGCACGCGGCTCGGAAACTTGCGACGCTCCCTGGCTCCCCGCCCGGCGGGCGCGAGGCAGACCTCCCGGTCCCGGCCACCGCGGAGCCGCTTAGGTCTCCTCGGCAAATTCCCACGCCCGAGGAAAAGCGGGCCGGGCAGGGCCGGGCGCTCGGAGACTGCCCACGGGGGAGAGGGCGGGCCGGAGCCGCCCGCCGCGGGGTCCTGCAGCCTCTGCGCCCGGGGCCCGGCTCTCGAGAGCAAGCGCAACTCCTGAGCCTTTGTCTGGCTCAGCGCTCCGGCCGCCCGGTCCCGCGGCGCCCCCTGCGCGCCCAGCTCCTTCTGTCCATGTCCGGGGCCAGGCGCTGCCCAGAGCGCGCGCCTCCCGCCCGTGGATCCTGCTCGCCCCGCGCCCGACCGGGCCCGGGTCCCCGCGCAGCCCAGGGATGAGGTGCAGGGAGCCGGTCGGAGCGAGTGAGCGAGCCAGAGAGCCGGCGCCAGACGTTCCCGGCGAATTCCGCGCAGCCCCGAGCGCTCCCGGCCCTCCTCCCCGCGATGCACTACCGCCGCTCTTAAAGGGCCAGTGCTCTCGTGGCGGGCGGACCCAGGCGGGGGCCGGGGGCGGTACCTCAGCCCGAGGCTTCTTGGTAGCAGGTGCCGGCGGTGGAGCCGGACAGGCGACCCTTTTACTCTTCCCAGACGGCGGGAATCCTCCCCAGTCCGCCCCCGTCACTCCCCTCCTTGCTTTTGGGGAGCTGGGTCGACCCCCAAGAAGCCCGCCCCACAGAGGGAGGGGCAAAAAGGAATGAAGACGCCTCTTTCTCCCAACTAGTGGGTGGGTGGGGACACTGAGGCAGCGGTGAGCAGGGAGAGCCGAGGAGAGACCCAAGTGTCTGGTTTTAGGCTAAAAAAAAAAGAAAAAGAAAAAGATAAAAATCTAGAGATTTGTTGGCCTGAGGTCTCTTTTCAAAAGCCTCAGAGTGTCTTTGGCCCTTCAGGACTTTTCTCAGTTGCCAAGTGAAGCGTTGGGTATCTTGGATGGGCAGTGCCAAGCGACAGAGACGCGGTTGCAGTCCTGCGTTGCCACATACTTGCTGTATGGAGGTGGGCAAGTTACTTAACTTTTCTGAACCTCCAAGTCCTTATCTGGAACGCAGGGCAAAGGGCTGGGGTGGGGGGTTAGATATACTTCTGGCTGCTGGCCTAGCACACATTAGGTGTCCGAGCAAAGAACACTATTTTGTGCAAATGAAATGTGACAATGCAGCCCCACAGGGTGCTGGGCGGGTGGGCAAAACTCCCCGCAGAGCGGAGCTTAAAGTGCTAGTTTAATTCTATTCCAAGAGCGGCTTGAGATCCGGTCGGTTTGGATGCTGAAGACTTGAGGTGGGAGGCCTGTGTCTAAGGTCCACAGAGGCTGCGCATCCAGACCAAGGGAAGTCCGGGAGGGGCAGAGTCGTGAGGTGAAGACCCCCGCGGGAGGGCAGGAGGGCGGAGACCGTCCCTCTCCAACGCCACCTCCCAGCCCCGGAAATGGGAGCTTTCCTTACCTGAGGGCAGGTTTCCCTAATGTAAGCCCTCAGGTCGCCTGGCAGGCCTCACGTCCTGGAAATCCACAGAGATCTGGCAGAGCTTCAGAAATGGCCTGTTCACCGACCTGCCAGGTGAAGAAAAAGAGCACTGTTAAAGAGAACAGGCAGTAAAGTGACGAAGATAGATTTTATTAAAAAAAAAAAAAACTATTGCAATTGAGACTCCGATATAGAACTGGGCCTGATTCAAAATACAACTGGAACAAGTGGGGATTTACTGCCAAGGAGCAAGTGGGGGGGCGGGGCGGCATTGGTGGATGGAAAATTACTAAGGGGAGACATCAAGTCTGGGGGGATTCTGGCTGAAGGCAGGTGAGGGTGATCAGATATCCCCTGGGGCATAGTGGGGATGCTGCGTTTGATCAGGTATCAAGGGTGGGGCATTCAGCTAAACTGACTTAGCAAGATTCTTGCTAAAACTGGATTCTGGAAGGAAGTACAGGGATGGGTCTTGTTGGGGAGAAGGTTCAAGGGAGCCTGACTGAAGTTTGGTTAAGCAAAGGGTCTTTTTCACTTCCCCCTTTTATTCAAGGGAAGGAGAGGCATTCTTTCCTCTGATCAATCTACATCCATTTCTCATTTTATTGCTTTTTATTCTTTTAGAACCAGCTGAATCATCTGTTGAGACTTGATGGTTGCTAATTGCTGTACTGTAGGATCCACAGACATTTGATGAGAGGAATACCTTGAAGATAAATGGAAAGATGAAGGTTAGAGGCTGAATTGGCCCTTGTGCCCAACTTTGGAGACCTTCAGGGATCTACCAGAAGTCCCAGGACCTGTTGTCCTTCCTCAGTGGGTGGTGTCAGCGCGATGGTGGTGATGCACACACTTCTTCATTCACAGCTCGAACCTTCCTGGTTATGGCAGAGATGTCAGGTAGACTGCTGAGGACAAAGGTGCAGCAGTTGCTTCCAACCACTGTACACGTGCCCCCTTTTCGGGTCGTACCAAGGGCAACGCAGTTATGGAGAATAGCACGCTGGGTTTCTCATTGTTGGTGAGTCACTGATTTCAGGCCAGTGGTGCTGTTATCTGGGAACAGGGTGAATTGCTTCAGCAATGAGTAGATGATTCTGTCATTGAGTCAAGCTTCTTTTGTTTTTATTCGTCTTTTTTTAAATTTATTTATTTATTTATTTATGTTTGGCTGCCCACGGCCTTTCTCTAGTTGCGGCGAGTGGGGGCTATTCTTCGTTGTGGTGCGCGGGCTTCTCATTGCGGTGGCTTCTCTTGTTGCAGAGCATGGGCTCTAGGTGTGTGGGCTTCGGTAGTTGTGGCACGTGGGTTTCAGTAGTTGTGGCATGTGGGCTTCAGTAGTTGTGGCTCACGGGCTCTAGAGCACAGGCTCTAGAGCACAGGCTCAGTAGTTGTGGCACACAGGCTTGGTTGTTCCGCGGCATGTGGGATCTTCCCGGACCAGGGCTCGAGCCCGTGTCCCCTGCATTGGCAGGCGGATTCTTAACCACTGCACCACCAGGGAAGTCCCGAGTCTAACTTCTTGAGCCAGGCTGTAGATTCCTGGGAATGGTACCCAAAAGGTGGCAAACCGTTCCCCCAAAAGTAGTGAGGTCGTGGATGGAATGTAGGCCCAGTTCTGTAGCTGTTTTTTCCTAAATTGTTTCCCTGGGAACCAAGATCATCTACAATGATCCTGGATACCTTTTGTTCCTACAGTGAGAGGAGATGAACCTGAGGGAGTGGGTGATTGTTTTAGAGACAGTTTAAGAGAGGAAGGAGGTTGTGGGGAATAGAGTAAGATGAAGGGATTGGTAAGATTGGCAAGGTAGGAAGATCTGGCCCAGTTGGCAAGTAACAGCCAATAAACTTGGGTTCCATGCACAAAATAAGAATCATCTGGAGTTAGCGAGGGGCCATAGCGATAGTTATCTGATGGCTGAGGGTAACCAAAGGATGCTAAATTTAGGGTGGGGAAAGGATTTGTTTGAAGGTAGTCCCTGTGGGGTTGGTCTGGGTCCCAGAAATTAGGCTGGGAGGGGCAGTGGGATCATTTCCACTCATGTGAGGGATATCCAGGATTCCTATAGTGGCTTGGGGGTTTTATGTTTGATCTAGTGGCAGCTAAGGAAGTATAATGGTGAATGCTCACTCTCAGAAGGGAGCCAGTGGCAAAATGACGATGGCAACAGACTTGACCCTTGTGAGGATAGACTGGAATAGGTGCAGGGGTTTCTTACAGTATAAAGTGGTGGAGGGGTGACTTCCCTGGCGGCTCAGGGGTTAAGACTCCACACTTCCATTACAAGGGACACAGGTTCCATCCCTGGTCAGGCGGGGAACTAAGATCCTGCATGCCACACGGAGAAGCCAAAAAAGAAAAAAAAAAAAAAATGGTGCAGGGAAAGAGAGGGAGGGTTTTAGCAAAATAGATATCCTGATTGATCAAGGGATCTGGGAAATGCCAGATCAGATGTGCGCACAGGAAAGGGAGGACAGTACCAATAGTCTGTGGTGTTAATGGAAGTGGCAACTAGTTTAGCCAAGCTTACAGGTTCTGTGGGCAAAATAGTCTTGCTGAGAGAGGGAAAAGCAGGGCATGGAAGAGGAGCAGGAACTCATAAACTTAGAAATGAAGGTGGAGACTCATCTCAGGTGAGGGAAAGTCATAGTTAAGGCAGAAGGTTTTTTTTTTTTTTTGCGGTACGTGGGCCTCTCACTGTTGTGGTCTCTCCTGTTGCAGAGCACAGGATCCGGATGCGCAGGCTCAGCGGCCATGGCTCACGGGGCCCAGCCGCTCCGCAGCATGTGGGATCTTCCCAGACCGGGGCACGAACCCGCGTCCCCTGCATCAGCAGGTGGACTCTCAACCACTGCACCACCAGGGAAGCCCCAAGGCAGAAGGTTATTGTGGGAAGAGCAGGAGGGTCTCCATGCAAATGGTAAGGATAAGAAGCAGAGGAGAAAGGGGAGGGACCCAGGTGGGTCTTGTTCTGTGGTCTTGAGTGGAAATTGACTCCCTCCTGACCTCATTTACTGTTCTAAGGTTCTTGGGGCAACTCTCTGCCCTGGCTGTCATCTGCTTATGGAGGCTCTCAATAGAGACCCAGTTTGAAGTCCCACTTGGAATACTTCCACGGTCTGAATAGTTCTTGTATTTCATTTTTTTAAATTTTAATTTAATTTTATTTTTATTGAAGTTTAGTCGATGTACGGTAATATTATGTAAGTTATGGTTGTATAGTATAGTGATTCACAGTGTTTAAAGGTTACACTCCATTTATGATTATTATAAAATATTGGTTATATTCCCCATGTTGTACAATATATCCTCGTAGCTTACTTTATACCTAATAGTTTATACCTCTTAATCCCCTTCCTGTATATTACCTCTCCCCCTCCCCTCTCCCCACTGGTAACCACTAATTTGTATTCTATACTTGTGTGTTGGCTTCTTTTTTGTTATATTCACTAGTTTGTTGTATTTTTTAGATTCCAGATATGAGCATACAGTATTTGTCTTTCTCTGTCTGATTTATTTCACTTAGCATAATGTCCTCCAAGTCCATCCATGTTGCTGCAAATGAGAAAATTTCATTCTTTCTTATGGCTGAGTAGTATTCCATTTTATATATATATACCCCACGTCTTCTTTATCCATTCATCTGTTGATGGACACTTAGGTTGCTTCCATATCTTGGCTATTGTAAATAGTGCTGCCATGCTGTGAACACTGGGGTGCACATATCTTTTCAAATTAGTGTTTTGGTTTTTTTCAGCTATATACCCAGGAGTGGAATTGCTGGGTCATATGATAGTTCTATTTTTAGTTTTTGGGGAAACTTCCATACCATTTTTCACAGTGGCTGCACCAATTTACATTTCCCTCAACAGTGTTCCCTTTTCTCCACATCCTCTCCAGCATTTTTTATTTGTGTTCTTTTTGATGATGGCCATTCTGACAGGCGTAAGGTGATACCTCATTGTGGTTTTGATTTGCATTTCCCTAATGATTAGTGATGTTGAGCATCTTTACATGTGCCTATTGGCCATCTGTATTTCCTCTTTGGAAAAATGTCTGTTCAGTTCTACTCATTTTTTTAAATTGGGTTGTTTGTTTTTTTTTTGACATTGAGTTGTATGAGTTATTTGTATAAGACTCTTGTGTTTCTTTAGTTGTGAAACATGAGCCCAAGGTTGAACACCCTGTGATTTGACAGCAGTGTTAGCAAAACTGTATAAGGTCCCTTTTGGGCTCAAGATTGGTTTTCTAATGGTGGCATTTCTAGAATACCAGATGGCCTACTTGTAAAGCACATGAGGGATCAGGAAGTTCTAAAGGGAAGGCAATCAAGGGAAGTCTTGACTTGTTGATTATAGGATCGAGTATATTTTGTTAATCCTTGACAGTATCTAAGGATGTTGCATTGAATTAAGTTAGAATCTTCCACTAGACAAGATGAATAAGGCGTCTTTGTGGGCCTTCCTGTGATCATTTCAAAAGGGGATAGCTTGCCTGGAGATAGGGGTGATGATCTGAGAGTCTTAAGAGCAAGGGGCGGTGCTTGTGGCCATGTAAGTCCAGTCCTTCAGACAGTGGAGCCAGTTTGGTCTTGAGAATGCTCTTTCTATGGCACCTGATGGCTGAGGATGGTAAGGATGGTGGAGTCTTTGACTAAATGTGTTGCCTTTTCAATTTCCTGTATAATTTTACCAATGAAATGTGATCTTCTGTCACTAGAGATGGCAGAGGGGATGCCCCAAGTGGGGAAGATTTGTTGCAGGAACACTTTGGCATCTGATGCTGCTGAGGCATTCGGGCAGGGGAAAGCCTCTAACCGTTTAGAAAACAGGCAGACGACAGTGAGAACATGTTGGTAGCCTTGTGCTTTTGGTAACTGGATAAAATCTATTTGCTAGTGAAGGAAGGTCTGAGGGGGAGGTGCCTCCCTTCTTGCCCCACCTTTACAGGTTTTCCAGGGTCATGTTACTGGCAATCGAGGCAAGTGAACTGCTTGATCCAAATAAAAGCCAAAGGGTCCAAACTACTGTTTGTGTAATGCATCCTGCATCTTGTCCTTTGCATGTGAGTCATGTCATATAAACCACACACAGTGACTCAAGAGAGATACTTAAGAGCTACCAAGCAGCCGTCTGGGTGCTTGCAAAGTCCATGTGAATGGCTTGAACAGCCAGCTTTTCCCCATCCAGTTCTTACTGAGTCTGAAGCTGTTATTTAGGCCATGTGGACCCCTTTTAAGACTTCCTTAGGAGTCATCCTAAATGAGTGCTCCCCCTCAAGAAAAGGTGAATAATCCCATTGGGATCTAGGGCCTTGAAGCAGGATGCAGGAGGCATGGTCCCAAGGCTTAGAAACTGCTTGGATTTCTTGGGTGGTTGGGGAAGACCCTGCTAGTGTATCATATTTGTTGGGCTTCATCTGAATGTTTTTGTTCTATGTCCTTCAGTTTTAGCTGTCATGATCTGCTGGGACAATAACAATGCCTCTAGAAGTTCTGCTGTTTGGGGCCCATTTTTGACTGGGGTACCAGCTGCTGTCATGAATCCTCTGTGTTTCTATCATGTACCAAAAATCATGTACTAACCCAAAGGCGTAGCAGCTATCAGCATAGATGTTCACCTTCATTCCTTATGCTCTTAGGCAAGCCCAAGTAAGAGCAATTAATTGGGCTACGTGGGCTGATCTGACATTTGGCAAGGCTCGATATTCTAGAGGTTTATATTGATCAGTGATGGCATATGCAGCCTGGAAGGCCCCATCTTCCTTCCGGAGGTAGGAGCTTTTAACATGAAGAGTGAGGTCAACTTGGGGGAGGGGTTTTTCTGCTAAATCTAGCCTAAGACAGGATAATGATCTAGTGTTAATGACACAGTCATGGGACGTCCCATCAGTGGGTAAAGGAAGCAAGGTAGCAGGGTTAAGGTTTTGACAGTGACGTATTGTGATGTGAGAGGGAAAGAGTGGTAAGATTTCGTAAGAGGTAAGTCGAAATGCAGAAAAGTACTGTGTGTTTTCATTAGGCAATAGGGTCTGTGCAGCATGAGGGTCATGTATATTAAGCAAATGACCTAATACTCAGTCAGAGGTAGCTTGGACAAGTTTGGTGGTTGTAGCCATGGCTCACAGGCAAGGGGGATATGCCTTAGCTGCTGGGTCAAAGGCCAAACTATAATATCCCAGAGGTCTTTGGTGTCCATTATGCTTCTAGGATAACACTGAGGGCATGACCCTCTCATTCGTGCACAAACAAGGAAAAAGACAGGGAGTCGTTGGAAAGTTCAAGGGTGGGAGGTGAAAGCAGAGAGCCCTTAAGGTTCTTGATAGCATCTTTGGATAGGGGGTTCCGGACTACTGGGTCTGTGGGGTGCCTCCCCAGTCATGGCATAGAGGGGTAAGGCAATCAGAGAATTAGGTATCCACGGCCTACAATATACCACAAGACCCCAAAACCCTGTCCATTGCCCTTCTCTTTCAGGGAGAGGAAAATGTTGAATAGCAGAGACTCAGTCTGTGATCATTTTCCCTGCAGCTGAAATATCATGACCCAGATATCAGACACACAGAGAGCATATCTGAATTTCATCTCTAGCCACCTCACGGCTCTTTCTTGCGAATGCCTTAAAAAGGTATTCAGCGTCCAAAAGGAGTTGTCCTAACTGCCAGAACATAGAAGGGGGTCATCTGCATATGGGATTAAAGTGAAGTCTCCTGGGAATTTAAGTCCCTTGAACTGGCATTCAGGGTGTGTGAGAAGGAAGTAGGAGCCTCAGTAAAACCCTGGGGCATAACAGTCCAGGTATATTACTGGTTATCCCAGGAGAAGGCAAACAAGTACTGGATTCCTTATAAAGGGGAATCCTAAACAACGCGCAACACAAATTGAGGGCTGGGAAATATTGGGTGTTGGGAGGAATAGCAGACAGGATAGTGCCAGGATTGGGCACCAGGGCAAATCTGTGTTTCACGATTTTGATAAATCTCAGATCTGGACTAACGAACATCCTTGCCCATTGGGGGCTTTGATGATCCAAATGGGAGTTGTGCATGGACTACAAGTGGGAGCTCGACGTTTCCTGTCTGATTAATCTTGGATTATCGGGCAGAGCCTCTCAAGGCCTTCTGGCCTTCAGTGCTATTGGGGAATCCTGTGGAGGGGCATGGAAAGATCGACTTATATCTTAAGCGGTAGGCTTCCCCCTCCTCTCGAGGTCTGGCCACTCCCAGACCCATGTCTTTTTTTCTTACAATTTCAGCAAGGGTCTTGATCCATAGGAGACTCTGATTTTGGAGCTTGCCATAGATTAAAATTTTCAGGTCCTTCTAGCTCTTTTAACTGCAATGCCATAAGCTTGTGTTGTGTATTTTCCAATTTTCTGGAAATAACATCTTCATAATGCTGGGCTAATGTCTGGAGCTCAGACATGTTTGCATTTTGCCAGTTAATATTATTTCTCTGTAATGTGTCACGGAGCTCTGGTCTGGGGCCATGTACAAAGCTTGTGGCCAGAGCAGAGGCTGTTAGGGAGGTCAGGTCCAGCCGCAGATGCTCTTTCCTGTTGTTTCTAATTGATGGTGATGGTCAGCCACCGTTCATCTCTTTGCTGTTTACAATTTTGAATACACAACCGGCTAGTTTTGGTGAGAGGGACCCGAGGGATGGCTCCTGGTAACTTTCCTCTTACTTCCCTCGTTCTCCAATGAGAATCAGGGTCATCTGAGACCCTTGAGGGTCTTCAGGGATGGTGCTCCATTTGGCCTTTCCAAGCCAAAGGGAGGTATCCCCAGGGCCAGCCAATAGGTGGATAAGTTGACATAAATTGGGGAATCTGGAGAGTATGCTCCCAGAACAATCTTCAATTGAAGACTCAATAAATCTTCAACAAATCTTTCCTTTTTCATTCGGGAGTCAGGAAAATTCTTTTCTTTTTTAAATTAACTAATTAATTAATTAATTTGGCTGCATCGGGTCTTAGTTGTGGCATGCAGGATCATTCCTTGACATATGCGGGTTCTTCGTGGTGGCGCCCCGGCTTCTCTCTAGTTGTGGGCTTCTCTCTACAGGTTCAGTAGTTGCAGCGCACGGGCTTCAGAACACGTGGGCTCGGTAGTTGCAGCACACAGGCTCTCTAGTTGTGGCACGCAGGCTCTAGAGCACACGGGCTTAGTTGTCCTGCAGCATGTGGGATCTTAGTTCCCCAACCAGGGATCAAACCCACGTCCCCTGCATTGGAAGGTGGATTCTTTTTTTTTTTTTTTTTTTTTTGCGGTACGCGGGCCTCTCACTGTTGTGGCCTCTCCCGCTTCAGCGCACAGGCTCCGGATGCACAGGCTCAGCAGCCATGGCTCACGGGTCTAGCCACTCCGCAGCATGCGGGATCTTCCCAGACCGGGGCACGAACCCATGTCCCTGCATCGGCAGGAGGACTCTCAACCACTGCACCACCAGGGAAGCCCGTGGAAGGTGGATTCTTAACCACTGGACCACCAGGGAAGTCCAGGAAATTTCTTGATGATGGCATGTAATTCTGAGAGAGACCAAGGTTTAAATGTTCTCTTTTCTGTTTGCCTCCCTTGACAATGGGTAACAGCCACACCCTGAGCTTCATCTACAAGAGGTGGGGATCTGGAGAACCTTACAGTTTCAGGGAGTTGAGGGGCTGGGGTGCCACTGGTGAAGGACGTTCTGGGAGAGAGGGACAGATATCATGGAGAGCTGGGCGGGGAACTCCGGGGCACCGGGAAGGTGTCTACGGGGTTTCCTGGGTCAGAAAACATTTTCTTTTTTTTTTTTTTAATATTTATTTGGTTGCGCTGGGTCTTAGTTGCGGCAGGCGGGCTTCTTTAGTTGTGGCTTGCAGGCTCCTTAGTTGTGGCAGGCAGGCGGGCTCCTTAGTTGTGGCATGTAAACTCTTAGTTGAGGCATGCATGTGGGATCTAGTTCCCCTACCAGGGATCGAACCGGGGCCCCCTGCATTGGGAGCGCAGAGTCTTCACCACCATGCCACCAGGGAAGTCCCAGAAAACATTTTCTGAAGACATTATTTAAGAACGTCAATAGTTTGAATGAGGTTTGAATCAGTTAGCTGTTTTCGGCTTCTTCATACCGAGTGAAGAAAGTGGACCATTGTGCATCAGAAGTTTTAGTTCCCTTTTGCCCTAGGGCTTCCCCTTAGGTGGACTAATTTGAGCAGATCCCAGGAGACCCAGAGGGGCTGTGTTAGCTTAAGAGAGTTTGTGGTCAAGTTTTGCCAACAAAAGCAGACAATACTAGGGCCGTAGAAGCATGTAGCCAGCAGGAGTCTGAGGAGAGTTCCCGGTGGTTAAGAAGCCCCCATGGGGCCTCCCTGGTGGCGCAGTGGTTGAGAGTCCGCCTGCCGATGCAGGGGATACGGGTTCGTGCCCCGGTCTGGGAGGATCCCATATGCCGCGGGGCGGCTGGGCCCGTCATGGCCGCTGGGCCTGCGCATCCGGAGCCTGTGCTCCGCAACGGGAGAGGCCACAACAGTGAGAGGCCCACATACCGCAAAAAGAAAAAAAAAAAAAAAAAAGAAGCCCCCATGTTCTTGACTAACAGTGCCTTTACATGTACGAACAGAAAAACGTGGGATTCTAACCCAGCCTGTCCCTTACAGGGACCAGCCTCGTACCAACAGAAAAGCCTAGAACTCTGACCTAGCTTTTTACAGAGAAACCCAGGACTCTAACCTGGCTTTGGCTTGTCTAGGGCTCTAACCCAGCTTCTAGAGTATACTCTGAGTCCTAAGAATCAAGATCTGTCCTCATTCCGCGTCAATGGACATTTATCCAGAGCACTGGGTTTTGGAGTCGGCTTCACCACTGGATCCCCAAACCAGCAAGCAGCCCGGAGACAAAAAGTGTAGGTAGGTGTGTCCTGTGAGGCCTGGCTGTTGCATCTGAGGATTCAGTGGTGGTTCTGATCCAGATCTGAATCATGGCACCAAAAACTGTTCAAGAGAACTAGAGCTGGACAGAGGTTAAAGTAGTAAAGAGAAATTTTATCCAGAAAGGCTACTGCAATAAGGGGAGAGTGATTCAGTCATATATATGTATCTCTAACTGACTGTATCTATTCTCAGTCACCCAGCTTTAAAACACCACCCCCATCTCGCCTCTATCTTTTCATCTAGCCCCTAACCTCCCCCCTTTTTTTCCTGGAGTCTTTTGAATTAAAGCCCAGACACCTCATTTCACAGCACAGTTTCATTCTGAGACCCTGATGTGGTGTGAGAGGTTATACAAACAGCTCTGGGTCCGAAGCCAGGCCAGGGGTTCCTGCCCAGCACGAATGTACTTACTGGGCAATCTTGAGCAAGTTATCTCCCTTCTTTGGGTTAGCCTCCTCATCTGTTAAAGGCATATTCTGGCTCAGGTAGAGACTGAGATCCCTCGCTCAGGAAAGGCACTGTGGGCTGGAGCCAGGCCCAGAGACCCCACCCCCACCCCTGGCGCCCCCTGCGGGCCCCCTGGGCTTCTGGTACCAAGACAGGGAATAAACAAACAAGCCGAGGTAATTTCCCGCTTCCTTGGAAACAAAGCTGGGGTGGTCTGGAGAGGCGTGTGGAGAGAAGGGAGAGTGCCAGGTGGAAAAGGGCCAAACAGGCCAAGAGATGATTTCTCTGCCCTGCGGGGAACATCTGAGGACACCGAGGCCAGATGTGTTGATTTTGCACCCTCCCTGGTGTGATAAAATCCCCCTGGAGAGCGTGTCTTTATTCCGAGCCAGCCTGCCGAGGGGTGGACCCCAGCCTGCTCTGGTCTTGCCTCCTGTCTCCGGAGCACATCTCCTCTTATGGAAGAGCCCCAGCTGCTCTTGCACTGTCAGCGCGGCGCCCGTGAACGCACCCTCTCCAGCTGCACTCTCAGTGTCTGGGCGCCCGCCAAGCCCTGCCGCCTGCTGCCCCTCCCCGCTTGGTGGATCTCCTGCTTCCTTCCTCTATCACCACCTTCCATCCTCTCTTGAAGAGCCGGTTATTGATCTTGGCCCATTTCTCAAAGCCGCTGCACTCTAATTCCATCCGTGCCACATCTTCCCCCAGGGGACCGGCCGGTCAGTCTGTCCTATTAGGTTTGTTAATGGTGATGCTACATGACATGGGGCCCCCTCCCAGGAAGAGCGAGTGCCCGAGATGGAGGCTCCATGCCCCTGATGAGGAAGATTAGGTGGTCTGTGCCCACAGAACCTGCCTTGTTGGAGGCTTGCCTCCATCCTGAGGTTGGAACCTGTAGGAATTTGGGTGGCTTTGCTCGTATCTCCCAGTCTGAGAAGTGCAAAGGTTGGGGATGGGGATTCTTCTCCGCACCCTGTCTGCTACCACCATCCCCCCGCATCATTGCCAGTATCCAGAGGGCCGGAGGAGTCTGATTCACCCAACTGCCCAGGTCAGGGACTGGCACAGAGCAGGTGTCAGTAAGTGCTGGCTGCACAGGAGATTTGCCAGGAAGGATGGCTGGCTTCTCCCTCTCCAGCCCGCGTGACCTCAAAAGCCAGAAGAACTGACTGGCCAGTCCTAGTTGAATCAGCAGCTCAATGCAGAGGGCTTGGGGAAGAAGGCACAGACTGTGATTTCCTGGGTCTTTTGGCATGGCGATTGGGAGCTGGCCTTAGGAAGCACAGACGGGAGGCACAGTGGGGGCCAGAGCCACAGGCCCCCTTTCCCCACATCTTTCCCGTGGGGGCTCGGGGTGGAGTAGGGGAGAGCAGGCCTGGCAGGCTGCAAAGGGCAGCATGGAGGTTAGGGCCTTACCTGATTTCTCATGTGACCCCAGGCAAGTGGAACCTGCTTTTCTGGAAAAGCAGAATAATCATTCCAACCCAGTTTACTTTTCATGGGGTTCTTGGGAGGAACAGCTGAGAGGGTCCTAGAAAGGACTCAAAAGTGTTACAGCAGGATCGCGTCTAAATGTCTGTGCTTACACCCTGGTCTAGGTGCGGTGTGTGCAACCCTCTGGCCAGCAGGCCTGGCAGGCCAGGTGACCCCACACTGTACTGAGGCATCGTTAAGGCCTCTCCCAGCCACCTTAGACGTCGTAACAGAGACTCCCGAGAGCACTGCCAAACTGCGAAGCAGGCTGGGGAAGACGGGGGCAGAGGAAAGTCATCTTTGCACCTAGTTGAAGAGAAGTGGTCCAAAACAAAATCCAAAATAAAAATTGCAATTTTTATTTGCTGAACCTAATTTAAAACTAAAACATCAAAGTGTCTCTTCCTCCATCACTAGAAATCAGATGGCAGCTGGAGAGGACTGGTTCTTTGCTCCCGCGAGGGCTCGAAGAAAAACAAAAACCCCTGTGCAGCCCCCGGCCTTTCCTCTGCGTCCCCTGGGGATGCCCGCAGGCCACAGCAGGCAGCTAGAGGCAGCAGAAAGAGAACTGTGCCTGGTGAAGGCTCCTCTCTGCTTCTTTGGGAAGCTGATGGGAAGCCAGAGGTCACAGAGCGTTGGAGGCCTGGCTTAAAGCCACCAGTCAGGCCAAGATGAAACATCTGCTCAAGTCTCCCCAGGCACCTGGCTGGGGGGTGAGTGGGAGGAAGGAATGGAGAAAACTGATGCTAAACCACAAATTAGCACCTTGGGCCTTGGCCCTGAAATGGCCTCTGCTGGCATAGGAGGGGGTGAGACTAAAAACAAATAAATAAAAGCGACACCGTGTCAAGGAGGGAGGATGACAGGCCCGTGGAAGCACACTATGTCAGGCTTGAGCAGAGATGAGCCAGGGCATGATGGCTTACAAAACTCCTCGTCTGGGGCCAATGGCATCAAAATGCAGACAGCCCACGGGGCTGTGGGGAAGGGGCCATTTGTTGGAGGGACTACAGTGGGGATTCAGGCTGAGTCTGGGTGGGCTCACCAGGTGACCCCCCCCATCTTTTGTTGTGTCTTGTTTTTGGCATAACCACCACAGACCTAGAACTAGGAAGCCCTGGCTGCCCTCTACTGGTGATTTCTGGGAATGATCGCAACGCAGCAGCACTCAACCTGCAACCCAAAAGGGCCAAAAGAGAACCAGCTCCCGGGGAGGACCAGGAGCGGCTGCACATTTGGCCGGGCCTCCCATTGGTGGGACTGGCAGCATCCCCATCAGTCTGAGTGGGTTCCTCCATCTCTTCCTGGCTGCAGAGGGAGGGGCCCAGGACAACAAGGGCCTCTGGTGCTCACTTCAGAGGCATCGAGAAGAATTTGTTCCCAGACTTGCAGCGGATCTGCTCGGCGTATGCACGCAGCAACGTCTCAGAGTCTTCAAACTCACCCACGATTTCCTTAAACCAGGAGAGGACCATCACATTAAGGGGAATCAGGGACCCAGAGGGCACTGCAAACAAAGCTAGCCTACTGAAATCCTTTAGAGGTTAGGCCTGCTCAGGGGAGGCTGAGGGCCATGCAGGTGCCAGGCTCTCCAGGTTACCTTGTCTAATCAGCTCTGCAGTCTTGTGAGGTCAGTCCTATCATCCCAACTTTGCAGATAAGGAAATGGATGCTCAGAGCCCTGGACCACAGAATCCAATAAAACCAGGCTTGGGACCTGGGTCTACTGGAGCCTGAGACCGGAGCTCCTTGCTGTCTCCAGAATGATTAGACCAAGAACAGATGTGGCTACTTGATGATGGCCCACGGGCTGTGTCCCGTCTGCACATGTGTTGTTTGGCTCGCAAAATGTTTTCTTAAAAAATACGTATTGGTTGCCAACATTTGAAAATAGAGGGATTACCCACAAAAAGTAAGATTTCTGGCTTCTCTTGAGAAACAGAAGTGCTTGCAACACGAGGTCCACATTCCTGCACGGCAACTGCCTGCACCAGGGGTGAGTACCGGCTCCTCTGAGGGCACTGACGGGAAAGTGAAAGATATCCCCTACTTATCACAATACGAGAAAGGCTGTGAGGGTGGACATTCTTTAGACCTGGTGCGTTTCACTCATTTCCAGCGTCTGCCAGGCCCCTGGGAGCACCGGAGCCTTTGACCTCTGGGTGAGGGTCTAGGACTTCAGGGGAGGCCCGCAGCATCCTCTCAGATTAGTGTTCTAGGGCAGGGCTTCTCAAATTTTAACGTGCACACAAATCCCTAGAGATCTTGTTAAATTCTGATTTCTTAGATCTGGATTGGGGCTTGAGAGTGCATGTTGCTAATAAGTTCCCAGGTGGTCTGGGACTGCACTGTGAGGAGCAGGGTAAGGTGCTGGGGTCTCTGGCTATGCCGGTTGTTTCCTATGCCAGGATTCAGGTTTGCATGCCTAATCCTCAGCGCCTGTCAGCTCCCCTCCACCCCCCAGCTTCTGAAGTTCAGCACTTTCCATGCTCCTGCCCTGGGAATTCACCTGTAGTTCCCGCAGGCACTGCCCTTCCAGCTGGAGATGTGCATCACCCACGCACCAGGCCAGACTGATGTGGAATGAGGGGTCCTGCAGAGGAACGGCGGGGAGACAGGCAATCACCTGGATGTCGTGGCAGGCTCAGACATCACAGCAGCTCTGTGACAGAGTTGTCACGGTATCCCTGCTGCATCCCTGACCTGATTCATGGGAGACTAGGTCCTCAGTGTTGATCCCAAGCACCCTCCATAGACAGAAAAAATAGCCCTGGGTTGGTCCCTGCTATGGACTGAATTGTGTCCCCCAAATTCATATATTGAAGCTTTAACCCCCAGTGTGATGGTATTTGGAGAAGGGGCCTTTGGGAGGTAATTAGGTTTAGTTGAGGTCCTAAAGGTGGGGTCCTCATGATGGAATTAGTGCCCATATAAGAGACAGCAGAGAGCTGCTTCCTCTCTCTTTCCATCATGTGAGGACACAGTGAGAAGATGGCCATCTACAAGCCAGGAAGAGAGGCCTCAACAGAAACTGACTGTGATGGCACCTTGGTTTTGGACGTCTAGCCTCCAGAACTGTGAGAAAGTAAATTTCTTTTTTAAAATTATTTAGTTAGTTAGTTAGTTAGTTTTGGTTGCATTGGGTCTTTGTTGCTGTGCGTGGGCTTTCTCTAGTTGCAGCAAGTGGGGGCTACCCTTCGTTGCAGTGCGCGGGCTTCTCATCGCGGTGGCTTCTCTTGTTGCGGAGCACAAGCTCTAAGCGCGTGGGCTTCAATGGTTGTGGCGCTCGGGCTTTGTTGCTCCGCAGCATGTGGGAGCTTCCCGGACCAGGGCTTGAACCCGTGTCCCCTGCATTGGCAGGTGGGTTCTTAACCACTGCGCCACCAGGGAAGCCCGAGAAAGTAAATTTCTATTGTGTAAGTCATCCAGTCTATGGTATCTGGTTATGGCAGCCTGAGCTAAGACAGTCCTGTTCTCAGAGGCTCTCCTTTACGTATCATAGAGAGTCATTACCTCTGGGATGTGGAAGAGAACACATGTCCCAGATTTAATGTTTTCTGATCAAAAACATTTCAAGAGATGACAGACTTTTTAAGATGAACAAAAACCCAAATGTCTAAAATTATAAAACTATAAATTATCTCCACTCAGGCTTCCCTGGTGGCGCAGTGGTTGAGAGTCCGCCTGCCGATGCAGGGGACACGGGTTCGTGTCCCGGTCCGGGAAGATCCCACATGCCGCGGAGCGGCTGGGCCTGTGAGCCATGGTCGCTGGGCCTGTGAGCCATGGTCGCTGAGCCTGCGCGTCTGGAGCCTGTGCTCCGCAACGGGAGAGGCCACAACAGTGAGAGGCCCGCGTACCTAAAAAAAAAAAAAAAAAAAAAAAATCTCCACTCAAATTCATACTTATAGCTCTCAGCATGATTTTAAAAGAATATATCAAGCAAAACCACTGGCCCTTTAAAGCCTTGATATTCGACTTGGAGTTCAAGTTCCCCTGGAGGGCACAGGGCAAGGCACAGGAAGGCAGGCGAAGCTGCAACTCTACCTGGAGTGTCAATGTGACTAAAAAGTATTGGGGAAAACTATTTCCTAAAAAATATAAAAATAAACATGGATACATTATAGAGTAGAAGACATAAATCTCATGTATATTGAAAAGATAACAGAAGATTTGTAAGAAATGTTGGACCTCCGCTGGGCTGCAACCGACTACACCTCAGACCCTCAACTCCCCAGGGTTGTGTGTCCTCTGAGGGCTGGCCGAATGGACACTTCCCACGGGCAAGTTCTGGAGGGCTCTTCGGTTTGCCTCTAACAAGGGTTTCTTTAAGGCTGATTTTATTCCTATTAGAGATGGGTCAGTGGAGAGAAAAAGACGCTGCTGATTACCTGGTAGAAAGTGGTGAGGTCAAACTCCTCCAGGACCCTGTCCACCTCTGAAACCAGGTCCAGGAACTGGCTGTGTCCCGAGGTGACCTCAAGTCCAACAAAGGTCCTGGGGGGAGACAGAGGTGGAGACCACACGGGCATGAGACGCAGCCTGAGAACAGAAACCATCCTCAAGGGGGCAGAAGATGCGACAGAGGAAAGCCGGGAGGGAGGTCTGGGCCGTGAGTTCAGTTCGTTTCCCCGCTCTCTGAAGCCGGGAGGGAGGTCTGGGCCGTGAGTTCAGTTCGTTTCCCCGCTCTCTGAGCTGGCTCTCCATCCTTCCCCGGCTCTAATCGCACATCTCCCCTCCTTCCCCGGGGTATAAGAACCCTAGCAGGGCTGTCTTCATCCGCTGCTGCCAAGGCTACGGACCCCCAGGCTGCGGCGCCCAGGCTCCCCGGCGTCGCTCCCATGTCGGACTCTTTCTCCAGGGCTTCCCTCTCTGGCACCGGCTCCCTCCCGTCAGCACCCTCTCATCTCTAAAACCCCTCCCTTGAACCCACACCCTCAGCCAGCCCCCACCCCATTCCCGGTAAGACGTGCGTTCCGATGATTTGTCTCCCTCGGCTGTCTCACGCCTCCCCACCCATCTTCAGTCCACTGGGCCAGGAACCACTCCCGTCAAAGCTGCCAACCACCTGTGTTCCTGAACTCAGATACTTCTCTGTCCTCACCTTGGTCGCTCCGCAGGCTCTAACACAGCTGACTCCTCCCTCCCTGAAGCCCTTTTTTCTCTTGGCTTCCAAGAGACCACCCACCACACCGTCCTGCTGTGACCCCACCTCTGGCCTCCTGTTCAGTCTCCTCTGCTGCCCTCTCTTCTTTCTGGCCTCTAAATGGTCAGGGGCTGCAGAGCCGGCATCGCCTGCCCTCCCCCGCAGGCTGATCTCACCCAGCCCTGCTTGCAATATCACACAGCCCGATGGCTCCTACATTTCTATCTCCGGCTGGCACCTCTCCTGTATACCCAATTGTGTATGCGACTCTTCCACCCAGGGGTCTCACAGGCGGCAAAATCCACCAGGTACAAAGCAGAGCTTCTGATCTTCCTCCCACAGGTGTTTCCCATCACGGACAATGGGGCCATTTATCTATATTTACCTAGCTGTTCAAACCCCAAAGCCAGGAATCTACTTTGATTCTTCCCCTTACTGTGCACAGACCCAACCCACTGGTAATTCCAGTTGATTCTACCTCCAGTATATCGGGAATGTGTCTGCTTCTTGGCTCTTCCACTGCCATCGCCCTAAGCCAGGCCACCACTGGCGCCTCACCTGTCCCCTGTCTGCTCTCCCTGCATCCAACCTCGCTCTTTTAGATCTTTTCTCCGCTCAGGAGCCACAGACACAGACACCATAGGGCCGGACTGACATTTACAAACGTAAATTGGATCACGTCTCTGCTTAGATCCCTCCAATGGCTTCTGTGACACTGAAAATCCAAACTCCTGACCTTGACCTTGAAGGCCCTGCAGGAGTTAACCCTGCCTGACTCATCTCCTCACACTCTCCCACGTGCTCCCCACGTTCTGCTTCACTGGCCTCCTCAAACATGCCAGGCTCTTTCCTCCTCAGTCACCTCCTTGGCTGTGTCCTCTGCTTGGAGGCTCCTGGGGCAGCTCTTCCCAAGGCTGATTCCTTCTTGTCCTCATGTCGCCAGCAAATGCCACCTTGCTAGCGCCCCCCTTGGCCACTTGCTCCAGACTATCATTTCACACGATAGTTATTAACGATCTCATTTCCTTGTTTATTGTCTGTCTCCCCTGCAGAATGTGAGATCCCACAGAGCAGGGACTATGCCGGCCTTTTCACTGCTGATCTGTAGTGTGCAGCAAGTGCCTGGCACCAGGAGGTGTTTAACAAATGTGTGCAGCATAGAATGAATGAATGAATGAGTGAATGAGTACTCTTCTTAGAGGTGCTGAGAGCAGAAGGCAGCTCAGATCCAGTGAGTGGATCTGACAGGGAGGCTTGCTTTGAAGCCTTGATAGCAACAGTTTCTTCTTATGTTCATCTCATCCTTGAATGCTTTTATAAAACTTGTTTCGTTCATCTGAGCTTCACAACTGCCCAATGATGGATGCTTGGAAATGTGACAGGATGTGGATGATGTGACAGCTTGGAAATGGCAGGTCACAGAGGTTGAAGGTATGAGCTCAACGTTAAATTGCAGACAGAGCTGGGCAGGCACCCAGGTTTTCTTTGAGTCTCAGGCTTTTCCCACTAAACCAAGATGTTGTTCTCTACCTCTGCCCCTCCTCCCATGCTCCCTGAGTTATTTTTCTTAATGAAACGTTCAGATTTGGGAACAGCTGCCCTTGTAGTCATAGGGCCGGTTAAAACACAAACAAACAAAAAACTGAGAGAGCCAAGGCCCCCTCAAGTCTTTACTCCAAAGAATCCTCTTCTGGAAACAACTGGGGGCAGAGTCGGGAGACCCACCTGGTCTTCTCTTGATTGGTGTAAATCTTTACCCGGTCGGCAGTAAAGCAGAATCTGAAATTTAGAAGGACCACATTTCAGGAAGAATAATAAGGAAAAAAATCAGAGAGAATAGTGTATATTAAGAAACATCACTTTGGGGCTTCCCTGGTGGCGCAGTGGTTGGGAGTCCGCCTGCCGATGCAGGGCACACAGGTTCGTGCCGTGGTCCGGGAAGGTCCCACATGCCGCGGGGTGGCTGGGCCCGTGAGCCATGACCGCTGAGCCTGCGCGTCTGGAGCCTGTGCTCCGCAACGGGAGAGGCCACAACAGTGAGAGGCCCGTGCACCGCAAAAAAAAAAAAAAAAAATCACTTTGAAAATACAGTTAACTCATTTCACATTTAGTATTGTCACCCTATTATACAGGTGGTAAACTGAACCCTAAAATATTAGAGCTGGGCAAGACCTTAAATAATCACCCAGTCCAGGTAACACATAGCTTCACTCAGATGCTAGCAAAAGTTTTACTTTATTAAAAGCAGTTGATTCCAATAAGCAATTTGAGACTACCCCAGCTTTACTGATGGGAACTGAGAGGTCGGTGATAATAGATCACTTAAGAGGCAATTTTTTTCTTTGCAGGTTAACAAAAGACAATTCTGATCCAGTCCAAGCAAGAACACTTCCATGTGCCTGGGCTGAGCTTGGGGATCCTCATACAACTCTGTGAGGCAGGTGCTATAATGACACCCATTTTACAGACACAGAAACTGAAGCCTGGTGAGGCTGAATTTGGTGAGTCACAATTTGAACTTCAATCTGCCTGATTCCAGAGCCCTTGCTCTCACCTGATGCTTTAGGGAGGGGTCTCTGTTGGTGTGAGATCGCGGCAGAAATACCGTCACCCACCTCTCAGATCAGTTACACGGGGACCATCAAATTCTTCCAGGTAAGTGCTCTGACTCTGGCTGGTTCCGCCTGTGTTCTCTGGGACACTAGGTGATCTCAGAGGGACAAACTGGCTTCCTGCCCTTCCTGGACCAACTTGGCAAATCCCATTACAGGAAACACTCATTTTACAGGCTCCAGGCCAAGTTCTCACCCTCGTCTGAGGGAACATAACAACCCAGCTTGCCGGTTAGAATCTCACTTGTCCAAGGGCACAAAGTCAGTTAACTTTTGGCTTCCCTGTCAGCCTTCAGCCTCCTAGTACATCCCTTCTGGGGAAAATGTAAGGGGTGATAGAACCAGCAGGGGCTCGGTTAAGTTTAGAGTACCTGCCAGACGTCCTAGAGTGGACATGGGGCGTTTGCACCCAACTATAAAGGGTAATTTTATGCATTGACTTGACTGGACTAAGGGTTGCCCAGATAGCTGGTAAAACATTATTTCTGGGGTGGCTGTGAGGGTGTTTCCAGAAAGATTGGCATTTGAATTGGTGAACTGAGTAGAGCAAATTGCCCTCTCCAGTGTGGGTGGGCATCATCCAAATTTTCAGAGTAGAACAAAAAGGCAGAGGAAGGGCAAATGCACGCTGTCTCTGCTGGAACTGAGACGTCCAGCTTCTCGCCCTTGGACGTTGGGGTCCTTGGTTCTTAGGCTTTCAGGCTCATATCAGTCATTACGCCACCAGTCCCCCCACCCCTCGCTGGTGCTCAGGCCTTTGGACTCATGCTGAATGACACAACTGTCTTTCCTGGTTCCCCAGCTTGCTGTTGGCAGATTTGGGACCTGACCTTCATAACTGCGTGAACCAATTCCTACAATGCATTTCCTCATATCTCTATTTCTCTCTCTACGCTATTGGTTCTGTTTTTCTGGGTAACCCTAATACAGATTTTGGCACTGAGAATGGTTCTAGAGGAACAGAATTTTAAGAATGAGTTTTCTGAATTGGTTCTGGGGTTTCTGGAATTCGCTCTCTAATCTGATTAGATTCAAAGGCGCTAATGGCTCTATCTTCAGTAGTAAAGAGAGCACTGATCGTCCACGCACGGACTGTTTAGAGATGTGAAAATGTCTTCCTTGATACCCCTCATCAGCCATTTATTAGAAGCAAGAAGCTGAGTGACCCTATATGATACTTGCGAACGTTTTTGGAAAACTAAGGAATATAATGATGTTGGTTGGCTGCTCCTAATGTTGCTGGACAAAGTGGTGAAATAAAAAGATGAGCTCAGGGTATTGAATTCCCAACTCAAGCATAAAGGACCTAAGAGCTTCTCGGTGTGCCCTAAAGGAGACCTTGATTCCCTGTAGCTGCAGGGCTGAAATTGCTGAAAATCAAATCTGGAAACTTATCCTGCCATTTGCTGAATTATAACACAAGTTGAACTCCTCGAACAAGCAGGATTTTACAGTTAAAGTGAGGGCACTGATTGGGAAAGTATGGGGACTTGTGGGAAACTCTGATGAAGCTGGGCGTATTGAGCCCTTAAATTCTTTTTTTTAAATTTACTTACTTTATTTTATTTTTGGCTGCGTTGGGTCTTTGTTGCTGCGCGCAGGCTTTCTCTAGTTGCGGCGAGCGGGGGCTACTCTTCCTTGCGGTGCGCGGGCTTCTCATTGCAGTGGCCTCTCCTGTTGCGGAGCATGGGCTCTAGGTGCGCAGGCTTCAGTAGTTGTGACTCGTGGGCTCAGTAGTTGTGGCTCGCGGGCTCTAGAGCACAGGCTCAGTAGTTGTGGCACACGGGCTTAGTTGCTCCGCGGCATGTGGGATCTTCCCGGACCAGGGCTCGAACCCGTGTCCCCTGCATTTGCAGGTGGATTCTTAACCACTGCACCACCAGGGAAGCCCGAGCCCTTAAATTCTGATGAGTCTTCTTGGATGCAGTGGAAGGGTCCTCCCCCACCTAGTGTTATGGACCTTCCCACCTCTATCTGAGGGGATTAACCCTGCATTGCCTGAGGAAATGGTAATGGCCTCCCCTGAGGCAGATGCCAAGAAAATGCTGAGTCCCCTCAGGACCCACCTCCAACACCCCTCTTTGCTTCTAGACCTATAACTAGACTCAAGTCCCAGCAGACCCCCTAAAGGTGAGGTACCATGTGTGGCCCACGAGGAGATGTGCTACACTCCAGAACTATTTGAGTTTCCTAATATACACAAGCAGAAATCCAGGGAACGTGTGTGGGAATGGATATTAAAGGTGTGGGGTGGGACTTCCCTGGTGGTCCAGTGGTTAAGAATCCGCCTTCCAATGCAGGGGACGCGGGTTCAATCCCTGGTCGGGAAACTAGGATCCCACATGCCGCAGGGCTACTGAACCCGCACGCCACAACTAGAGAGCCTGTGTGCCGCAACTACAGAGCCCACATGCTCTGGAACCTGCGCGCCACAACGAGAGAGAAGCCCGTGCGCCACAATGAAAGATCCTGCATGCCACGACTAAGACCCGACATGGCCAAAAATAAAGATAAGTGAATACTTAAAAAAAAAAAAAAAAAGGTGTGGGGCAATGACAGAGGGATCAAAAGTGGGATCAGGCTGAATTTACGGATATGGGCTTGCTGAGCAGAGATTCGGCATGTAATGCTGCAGCTCCGGGAGTTGGAAACGGGTCTGGTTTGTCTAGATGGCTGAAACACGGACCAAAAGGTGGCCCACAGTGAGTGAACTGGAAATACCTGGCCCGCAAGGTGGGCGTAGTTACTGTAAAGGACAGCGGAGTCGAAGCAGCAATCAGAAGTCTGACTTGTGCAGACAAAGGGCGTTGGCTGTTTCTAGAAGTGACATAGATAGGAAGCCTACTAAATTCTTCCTTCATCTGTATAGGCAGAAAAGTTCTAGGCCAGGTGAGCCAAAGTCTAACTTGAATCATAAAGGCAGAGTCATGGCCCCTCAATTCCCAGAATGGAGCCAGTTCACAGACCCAGAGCCGCTTGAATGAAGGGGAAGTCAGGTCCCCTTGAGGAAGGACCCTGGTACATGACTACAAATTTATACTGTTAATCTTTCTCCCAGCCTTCCCCAAAGGGACCTATGCCTTTTTACCAGGGTAACTGTGCACTGGGGAAAAGGAAATAACGAGCCTTTTGGGAACGACTGGACATTGGCTCTGAAATGACACGAATTCCTGGAGACCCAAAATGTCACTGTGGCTCATCACTCCGAGTAGGGGTTAATGGAGGTCAGGTGGTCAATGGAGTTGTAGCTCAGGTCCACCTCACAGTGGGCCCAGTGGGTCCCCAAACCCATCTTGTGGTTATTTCTGCAGTTCCAGAATGTATAATTGGAATAGACATACTCAGCAACAGGCAGAATCCCCACACTGATTCTCTCACCTGTGGAGTGAGGGCTATTACAGTAGGAAAGGCCAAGTGCAAGCTGTTAGGGCTGCCTCTACCCAGAAAAATGGTAAATGAAAAGCAATACCGCATCCCTGGAGGGACTGCAGAGATCAGTGCCACCATCAAGGACTTGAGAGATGCAGGGGTGGTGACTCCCACATCTCCATTCAACTCCCACTCTGTCTGGGCAGAAGACAGATGGATCGTGGAAGATGACAGTGGATGATCATAAACTGATGACTGGAGGTGGTGGCTCCAATTGCAGCTGCTCTTCCAGATGTGGTTTCATTACCTGAGCAAATTAACACATCCCCTGGTTCCTGGTTTGCAGCTATTGATTTGGCAAATACATTTCCCTCCATCCCTGTCCATAAGGACCAGAAGCAGTTTACTTTCAGGCCAGCAATGCACCTTCGCTTCACTGTCCTACCTCAGGGCTACAGCATCCTCCAGCCCCACGTCCTAATTTACTGTAGAGGGTTTGCTCACCTTTCCCTTCCACTAGATATCACACTGCTCCCGTACATGGATGACATTATGTTGACTGGACCTAATGAGCAGGAAGTGGCAACTACTCTAGACTTATTGCTAAGACATTTGTGTGTCAGAGGGTGGGAAATAAATCCAACTAAGATTCAGGGCCTTCTACCTCAGTGAAATGTCTAGAGGTCCAATGGTGTGGGGCATATCGAGATATCCCCTTTGAGATGAAGGATAAAGTAGTTTTGAAATAAGGTATGTACCTTTTTTTTTAAAACATGCTATTGCACACTTTATAGACATAACTTTTATGTGCATTGGGAAACCAAAAACTCCATGTCATTCACTCTATTTTATTCGGGAACAGAACCCACAATATCTGTATCTGCTCTGAATCAGCAGCCACATATGGTGCTGTTTCTCTTGTAGCCAGGATTCACGGGGCCAGGAATCAAGGGGTAGAAATGGGAGTGGTACCACTCACCATTGCCCTAGTGATGCATTAGCAAAATGTTTGCTTCCGGTTCCCACAACTTCATGCTCTGCTAGCCCAGAGGTCTTAGTTCCAAGGGAGGAATGCTTCCACCAGGAGGCCTAGTGCTTCCACTGAACTGGAAGTTGAGACTTGCCACCTTGCCACTCTGGGCTCCTGTACCTTTGAGTCAACAGACAAAAGAGTTACAGTGTCGGCTGGGGTCATTGATCCTGACTACCGAGGGGAAACTGGACTACTACTCCACAATGGAGATATGGAAGAGGATATCTGGAATACAGGAGATCTGTTAGGGCATCTTTTAGTATTACCATGCCTACTGATTTCAGGCCAATGGAAAACTACAACAACCTAATCCAGGCAGGATTAGTAATGGCCCAGACCCTTCGGGAATGAAGGTTTGGGTCACTACCCCAGGTAAAGAACCACAACCATCTGAGGTGCTTGCTGAAGGCAAAGGGAACAGAGAGCTAGGTAGTGGAAGGTAGTTGTAAATATCAGCTACGACCATGTGACCAGTTACAAAAATGAGGACTATAATCGTCACGAGTATTTCCTCCTTATTTTGTTATGAATACGTCTGCGAGTATATATACAGGATACCTCAGGGACATTGCAGATTTGGATCCTACAATAAAGTGAGTCACACAATTTTCTGGCTTCCCAGTGCATATAAAAATTACGTTTATACTACACTGTAGTCTATTAAACAAAGGCATTATGTCTAAGAAACAATGTACATACCTTATTTTTAAAATACTTTATTGCTAAAAAATGCTAACCATCATTTGAGCCTTCAGTGAGTCATAATCTCTTTGCCGGTGGAGGGTCTTGCCTCGATGTAGGTGGCTGCTGACTGATCAAGGTGGTGGTTGCTGAAGACTGGGTGGTGATGGCAATTTCTTAAAATGAGACGACAGGAAGGCAAACGATGAAGTTTGCCGCATCCATCAATTCTTCCTTTTATGAATAATTTCTCTGTAGCATGCAATGCAATGCTGTTGGATAGCATTTTACCCACAGAACTTCTTTCAAAATTGGAGTCAATCCTCTCAAACCCTGCCACTGCTTTATCAACTAAGTTGATGGAATATTCTAAATCTTTTGTTGTCATTTCAACAATCTTCACAACATCTTTACCAGGAGTAGAGTCCATCTCAAGAAGTCACTCTTTTGCTCATCCATAAGAAGCAACTCCTCATCCGTTAAAGTTCTATCATGAGATGGCAGCAATTCAGTCACATCTTGAGTCTTCACTTCTAATTCTAGCTCTCTTGCTGTTTCCATTACATCTGCAGTTACTTCCTCCAGTGAAGTCCTGAGCCCTTCAAAGTCATCCATGAGGGTTGGAATCAACTTCTTCCAAACTCCTGTGTATGTTGATATTTTGACCTCTTCCCATGAATCACAGATGTTCTTAATGGCATCTAGAATGGTGAATCCTTTCCAGAAGGTTTTCAAATGACTTTGCCCAGATCCATCAGAGGAATAACTATCTATGGCAGCTACAGCCTGATGAAATGTATTTCTTAAATAATAAGACTTATAAATAAGAAGACTTGAAAGGTGAAATCACTCCTTGATCCATGGGCTGCAGAACTGATGTTGTGTTAGCAGCATGAAAACAACATTGATCTCACTGTACATCTCCATCAGAGCTCTTGGGTTACCAGGTGCACTGTCAATGAGCAGTAATATTTTGAAAAGAATCTTTTTTTTTCTAAGCAGTAGGTCTCAACAGTGGGCTTAAAATAGTCAGTAAACCATGCTGTCAACAGATGTGCTGTCATCCAGGCTTTGTTGTTCCATTTATAGAGCACAAACAGAGTAGACCTAACATAATTCTTAAGGGCCCTAGGATTTTTAAAATAGCTAGTGAGCATTGGCTTCAATTTAAAGTCACCAGCTGTATTAGCCCCTAACGAGAGAGTCAGCCAGTCCTTTGAAGCTGTGAAGCCAGACACTGACTCCTCTCTGGCTATGAAAGTCCTAGATGGCATCTTCTTCCAATAGAAGGCTGTTTCATATATTGAAAATCAATTGTTTAGTGTAGCCACCTTCATGAATTATCTCAGCTAGATCTTCTGGATAAGTTGCTGCAGCATCTACATCAGCACTTGCTGCTTCACCTCACACTTTTATGTTATAGAAATGGCTTCTTTCCTTGTACCTCATGAACCAACCTCTGCTAGCTTCAAACTTTTCTTCTGTAGCTTCCTCACTTCTCTCATCCTTCAGAGAATTGAAGAGGGTTAGGGCCTTGCTCTGAATTAGGCTTTGCCCTAAGGGAATGTTGTGGCTGGTTTGATCATCTATCCAGACCACTAAAACTTTCCCCAAACCAGCAAAACGCTTTCTTATCATTCTTGTGTTTACTGGAGTAGCACTTTCGATTTTGTTCGAGAACTTTTCCTTTGCATTCACAACCTGGCTAACTGGGACAAGAGACCTAGCAGCTTTCAGCCTACCTCTGCTTTTGACATGCCTTTCCTCACTAGGCTTAATCATTTTTGGCTTTTGATTTCAAGTGAGAGATGTGTGACTCTTTCTTTCACCTGAATACTTAGTGGCTGCTGTAGGGTTATTAACTTCAACATTGTTGTATCTCAGGGAATAGGGAGGCCCAAGGGGAGGGAGAGAGATGTGGGGGAATGGGAGGTTGGTGGAGCAGTCAGAACACACACATTTATCAATTAAGTTTGCCCTCGTATATGGGCGTGGCTCCCAGCGCCCCAAAACCATTACAATAGTAACATCAAAGATCACTGATCACAGATCACTACAACAAATATAACAATAACAAAAAAGCTTGAAATATTGCAAGAATTACCAAAATGTGACAGACACGAAGTGAGCAACTGTTGTTGGAAAAATGGCACTGACGGATTTGCTCAATGCAGAGTTGCCACAAACCTTCAGTTTGTAAAAAATGCAGTATATGTGAAGCACGATAAAACAAGGTTTGCCTGTACCTATGTTGAGCAAATATCTTTGTTTTCTTCTCTTATTCCCTTATCATGTAACATAACATGTAGTGACTTTATACTAGTATTCAAGTATTGTTAATTTTACATCATAGTATTCAAGTTATGGGCTTTTAGAAGAGTAAAAAGTATCGCTCAAGAAGATTACCTCCTCTTCTGGGGAAGGGATTAATGCATTTTCAGATGTACACTGGATGTTGTATCATGTTAGGCAGAATTATGACCTTGTTGTGGTCTTAATTTAGAGATTAAGTATGGTTTAAGAAGATGCATATAAGTGTCAAGTTGATAAGGGGTGGACTTGAGATGGTTAATTTTATGTGTCAGCTTGACTGGGCTAAGGGATGCCCAGATAGCTGGTGAAACATTATGTTTGGGTTTGTCTGTGAGGGTGTTTCTGGAAAGATTAGCATTTGAATTGGTGAACAGAGTAAAGCAAACGGCCCTCCCCAATGTGGGTGGGTGGGCATCATCCAATCTGTTGAGGGCCTGAATAGAACAAAAAGGCAGAGGAAGGACAAACGCCCCCTCTCTGCTTGAGCTGAGACGTCCATCTTCCCCTGCCCTCCGACACTGGCGCTGCTGGTACTCAGGCTTTCAGGCTCACACCAGGACTTACACCATCAGCCCCCTGATTTTTAGGACTTTGGAATCAAACTGAATTACACCACCGGCTTTCCTGGTTCTCTCCTTGCAGATGGCAGATAGTGGACTTCTTGGCCTCCATAACCACATAAGCCAATACCTATAACAAATCTCCTCTTATGTATATCTGTATACATCTTATTGATTCTGTTTCTCTGGAGAACCCTGACTAATACATCAACCAACACCCTTTCTCCTGGTGATCTTATATATGAGGACTGCTCTCTCATTTTGTGCTGGTAGAGTGGTCAACCTGCCCCCACCCAGGGGTGTGTACTTGACAGGCCTGGACAATCAGAGCATAGCATTCCCTCCGTCACAGCCATAGAATCAAAGGTGCACTACCCACTCTTGGTCATCTTAGGCTCAACCAGTCAAACCTGAAGAGGCCACCTGGCCCAGCTTCCTTCAGGACACAGGCTAGGAAACACTGCACCAGCAGGGCAGCACCAGGGAGGGCCAACCCAGTGGTCCAGGGGCTGTTCCCTAAATGAGCAAGAGAACAAGCTATATCCACCCACCCCAGCCACCCTGGGAGCAATACCTCTTGTAATAGCCCTTGTGCAAAGTTTCCAGAGGTCCCAGCAAGGGACTTGCCCAGGTAGAGAACCACCGCATGCAGGGAGGCCCAAGCCATGGTTTCCCAGGAGGGGCTTAGTTCACTCACAGTCTTCCCAGCCCAGACACGATGTGCTCAAAAGTCATTTTTACCATAAGTGACATGGCCCGAGAAGGGGAAGGACTTGGTGCCATCTGACGTCTCCCGGTCCCACGTATGAAGCCAGTGCTACCTCTAAACATTTTAGTTACACCAGCCTACAGATTCCCCGTTTAAGCCACTTTTGGTTGGATTTCTGGCACCTGCGATCAAGAGGGCCCTGACTAACATACATGACTCAATAAAAAGAGGGATGGGGGCTGGATGAGGTGGAGAGATGAGTTTTAGTCCCGAGTCTCTGGCTAACTGACTGAATTGGAGCAAATCCCTTCCTCCTCTGGCCCTGAGTAGGGGCTACACAAAGTGGGCAGTCCTCCAATGGGGCAGAGTAGTTCTATGGAATTCCTGGGCCTCGGGCCTCCTGAACTGCGAGGGTGGGGCTTTGGCTAAAAGACTTCTGTTTTTCTCTCTCTTACTCAGCTACACACCAGGGATCTGTGTAACACCTCATCAGAAGAAAGGACTCTGCAGATAAGACCAGGAGGACAAAACCACCACCTGGATGGCTTCTTAGGCTCCTACTAGAACCAACATTCAGAGGATCCAGAGGAGGATTTCTGGGCTCTCTCTCTCCTGCTCAGTCATTCAACAAACACCCATTTGATGCCTATAGTGAGCAAAGCACCTGGAAAAAAGCTGTGGGGTAATTCAGAGAGCAGCCGCATTCCTGGCCTGCAGGAACTTGGGCTCCAAGTGGGAGATGGGACATGGGGGTGACTGAATATGGATATGAGGATGAGTGGAACGAGCACTGGGGTGTAGACAAGCACAGGACAGCAGGGTCCCTGGGACTGAAGAATTCTGGAGGAGATACCAATTGGGACAGCCTCAGTGAAGGAGCAGTGCTTTGATCTGGCCAAGTCTCGAAGGAGAGGCATTTCTAGTAGAAAGAAGAGGTGCGAAATAGTCAAGGGAAAAAAAGCCTAGGCTGGCAGATAAAACCAGAGTGGGGGTGAGCTCTGATCGTTCGCCAAGTGCCACGTTGAGGGTATGCGTGATCTCATTCACTCTCACAAGTCCCCTCTGAGGGAGCCACCACTCCCCTGACCCGCACATAGGTAAGGCTCGGAGGCTTCCAGAGCTTACGTGGCACGCCCAAGGGCACATGGGATGAAGCGCACAGCAGGCGGCTCTGGGAGGTGTTCGGTGTGCTAACCTTTAGGCGTGCCTGCTTGAAGGGGTAGTGCATCCCACAGGTCCATCCCCACAAGAGCTCAGGACAGGAAGAGGAGCCTTGAAGGGGAGGGAGATGAGGGGCAGAGGGAAGCACTGGGCACTCACCTCTGGAAGGAGGCCACGCGGTCTTTCAGAGCCTGCACGAAGGGGAGGATCCAGTGATGGCGCAGAACCACGCTCTGGGACAGGCTGAGGTGGAAGGCCTCCATCCGTACCAGCCGGGGGACGTATGTCTGTGCGTGGAGCAGCAGCATGTCAAGCAGGTCCAGGAACTCCTCCCTGGCCTCATCTGGAGGGGAGGAGTGGAGAGGGTGGGCCATCCTCTTAGCCAGGGCGGCATGGCTGGAGGAAGCCCAGAAGGCAGAAAAAGGCTTTTGAGAGCAGCCTATGTCTATGTATTTCGAATAATACTTTAATATGCATTTATGGCTATAGAAGTAACACATACATGCTCTTTGAAAAGAATTCAAGTGAGAAAAGAAATATGTGACAGAGAAAGTAGGGGCCCCTGATATCCTATCACCTACAGCAGTGGTCTCCAAACTACTGTGATTGCACAGGCCATTAGTCAAACAAGCTTGCACACATACCCTCAATAAATGTGTATTTATTTATAAATTACAAACGTGCTACACTGCAAAATTATGTGTGTTATAAAATGTACACTTGGAACAACAGAAATTTTAAAAGATGAGATAAAGAGAAATACATAAAAAGGTTTTAATACTTTTCTCTCTAATGGATCATCTTGATCCCTTCCCCAGGCACATACAGCCCACTTTCAAGATACTACCCTAGAGATAAAGGCTGTCAAATGTGATGCCTATTTCCCCAACCTTTTCTCAGCGCGTGTACTAATGTATATATCTTATTTGTTAAAAAAGATGAGGGCATACCAGTTCTTCCATTGACTTTCTCCATATAACACTACATGTTGGACAGCCTTCCTCTCATTACATAAATCAAGCTCATAATTACAGCTCCACAGTAACCCATAATCAGAAACAGTTCATTTTTTTAATCAGACATTTAGAATCTCCTGATTGTACACAAAGACAAAGAATGCAACAAGGACCACCACTGTATTTTCACAGATTATTCATTTTTTTTAACCAAACATGTGACTAGAGCTGCATGGTTAACAGTCTGCTCACAACTAATAAGTTACTCGATTTGCCTAAGTGCCCCATGGAGTAGGCAGTATAGAGAATCATTCTCATTCTGTGGATGGGGAAATGGAGGTTCCAAGAGTTTACCTGATCTAATACAATGTAATAAGAGCCACCACATTCTCCGTGTATCGTGCTAAGAACTTGACATCGATTATCTGATTTAATCTTCACAAAAGTCCTAGAGGATAGGTATTACTACTATCCCCATTTTAGAGATGAGGAAACTGAGGCTCTGAGAAGTCAGCAACTTACTAAAGGGCACACAGAATAGTGGGTAGTGGAGTGAGGTCAGACTCTGAACCCTGGGCATTTTCTGCCTGCCACTCACTCATTAGGGCTAGGGTGGGGTGGGACGGAGGCCAGCACACCTACAGCCCTCTTCGAAATAAAGTACCAGCTACAGCTGCAGTCTGGGATGGCCTTGACACTCTGCCCCAGACCCTCCCTTGGTCACATCCTCATGAGCAGGGAGAACAGTATACACAGGGTTAGTAAAAAATATTTCAGGCAATGGATTCAAAACTGAACTGTACAGCACAGGGAACTCTGCTCAATATTATGTAACAACCTAAATGGGAAAAGAATTTGAAAAAGAATAGATACATGTATATGTATAACTGAACCACTTTGCTGTACACCTGAAACTATCACAACACTGTTAATCAACTACATCCCAATATAAAAACAAAGACCAGAAAACCTGAAACCAAGTTAACAGAAAAATTCCCTAGTTTTTGAAACGTGTTCTCTCTCTGTTGAGTTAATCTCTTTCCCACCACCAGTGTCAGAGGTTTCTGGCTTCTTCCTCCTGGTTGGGGCCAGCTTCCTCCCATAAGGGGCACCTGTCAGTGTCAGCCACGTGCCTCTCACGCATTACTCACATGGTACGTAGACGTGGGTGGCCCAGTTGCCCCTCTCGTGGGGAAAGGTGCGCACCCGCCCCCCATGTTTTGCGCTATCATCTGCAGGCCTCTCCTCGGTGCCTGGGAACATGTCCAGCACACTGTCGGGTACTGGCAGCTTCTGGCTGGGAAGGGGGCTCTGGCCCCTGCAAGAGAAAAGAAGAAATCAAGCACATTTAGCCTCTTAGCATTCTCTACCTCTGTACACACGATGAAAGTTGTAACCCCTTGTACCAGGCGAGTCTGCGTGTCTATTTCTCACCAGGTGCTGTAAGCAGCTTCTAGATAACCACAAAGCTCTTTCCCCAACACTGTCTCATTGGAGTCTCCCAACGGCTCGCGGGGGCAGACTTTAGCAGGGAACGTGGTCCCCATGGAAAACAACGGGGCAAGTGGCAATATGTGGTTCAGAGGTCACATGCCCTAACTGGACAGGCCTCAGCTGGAGTGACACTTCCTAGCTCCGCGGACTTGGGCAAGTCATGTGCCCTCTGTGGGCCTCAGTTTCCTCATCTGCACAGTGCACTGCAACCTGATAGGGCTATTGTGAGATGAACCGGGAGACTGCTTGAAAAGCACTCAGAATGCACCAGGCTTGGCAATTAAGAACTGAAGCTCCACAAAGTAGGAGACTTGGATGGTTCTGCTCACTGCTGAGTCCCCAGTCCCGAGCCTGGCGCAGAGAGCGTGCTCAATGAATATATACTGGATAAAGGAAAACACTCTCCAAATGAGGAAGCAGACCTGGGGTGGTACAGCGGTGCGCGCCGGGAGACGAGTGGGCCAGCGGCAGAAGCTGGACCCGAACCCACGTTTCCTGCCTCCTAACCTTGGCCCAGCCGGTGGGGGCACTCCGGGGCTTTGTCCAAGGCTGTCCTCCGGATCCTCCTTTCCCCCGGTGCCCCTTTTCCTTCCCTCGCGAGCAGCCCGGCACCCTCCCCAACCACCCCAAAGCTCGGGTCCGGTCCGGGTGCCAACCCGCAACCTCCCCAGAAAGTCTTCCTCGCTCCTCACCGACTGCAGCCTCCAGTCCCCGGCCGGACCCGGGCCCCGGCCTCAGCCTCATCCTCGGAGCCGCTGCTGCTGTAGCCCACCAGGGGCGCCGCACTCATGGGGGACCCCCTCCGCTACGGCACAGCCGGCCCGCCAGCAGTCGAACCACACCCGGAATTCCTCTGCGCCGGAAGTGCTCTCCCGGGGGCGGGGCCCGAATTAGCACCGCCTAGGGGCGGGGTCTGGGGCGGGGCCCGGCAGGACTCGAGCAAAGAGCCTACCCACCTAGACCACGCTGCTTGCTGGCTCGCCGCGCTTTGACCACTATCTGGAGCCTCCCGGAACCGCCATCCTCCGTGTGCCCGTTAAACAGATCGCTCTCAGCCCTGACCTCTCTGTCCGCTGCTCGGTCTGCAGCAGCTCGGGACCTCCCGGCAGGAGATGGTCCCTGGGTCAGAGGTCAGCGCACTAGACCTATCGGAGTCTAGTGCCCTCGCCCTTGCCCTCGCCGTCCGGACGGGGTCAGAGGTCCCGGGGCCTCTTCCTCAAGCCGGCCCGAAGTCCGAGCTCCGAGGTCCCCTCCCCTAAGAGCGAGCTGAACAGTCAGAGGCGGGTCAGTTCCAGAAGTTCAGTCTAGGAGGCCCCTCCTCTCAGGTTCAGGGGTCGGACCGGGGGCCGGGTCCTGGGAGCCCCCTCCCTTAAGGCCGAGTAGGGTGGTCGGAAACAGAGCGCCCTCCCTGGGGCAGCTGAGGCGTGCCGGCCGGGCGACTGGAGAGCCGGCCCGGAGCGCCCGGCTGTCCGACCTGGCCCGGCCGCGGGGTCCCCGGCAGGGGGCGGCCTCGCTCCACGCCGCCCGCTCCTCCCGCTGCCGCCGCCACCCAGGCTGCCGCTCCTCCCCCCGGCCCCGCCTCCCTGGCCCCCGCGCCGCCCGCCTGTCCGCCGGTCTCTGCAAGGCCATCGGTCCGTCCGCCCGCCCTCCCAGCGCTCCTCCGCCCCGGCCCCGCTATCCCGGCCGCGCACGTCGCTTCCTCGGTTCCGGCCGCCGCTAGCCCGTTCCCGCCCCCGAGCCGGACGCCGCCGCTACGCGAGGCCGGGGATTGGCAGAGCGCGTAGGCCGCGCTGCCGCGGATGGAGTCGGAATAAAGGGGCGGCTGAGAGAGCAGCTGGTCGCCACTCGCCCTGAGCCTGACCCCGCGGGCGGCCTGGAGCAGGTGAGCGGCTGGGCGCCCGGGGCCGCGGCTGGGCGCCACTCCCGCGCCCGCCGCACCCCTTCCCCAGCCGGCCCGGCCGCCCCTCCACTCCCTCCAGCCCGACCCGGCGGCCTCCTGAGCTCCTGGGCGGCCCAGGCCGACCTCGACGCGCAGCTGACTCCCGGGCCAAGCCTGCAGCCCTGGGGCCTTTTTCGGGCCCAATCGTCCGCGGGGCCGGCCCTCGGGCCGCAGCGGCCTGTCCATTCCCGGCGAGGGCTGACAGGAGGCAGCCCAGCTGGGCCGGCGGGCAGTGCCGGCAGGGAGGTGATCGGCTTTCATTCGGTTTCCCAGGGAAGAGGAAGGGCTGGGGTGGGGCTCAGGTGGGGGCCTCCGCTTGCTTCCCTCACCCTAGTCTCTCATCCTCTTTGCTGAGTGATCAGAGAGGCCTCTGGCCGCACCTTCCTGGAGGGGGGCCAGGGTGGGCAGCTGAGCTGGGGGCCTAGGACCGTGGACCCTGTGTGGCAACCATTCATGCCGGAAAAAAAAAAACAAAAACAAAACAGTTGGGTTGGCGGAGCCTGACCTAGACCTCGCTCAGAGTAGTTCTGCTTCCCTCTTTCCTGGGGAGGCTTCAGTACCTGCTCACTCATGCAACCTGCTGCCTCCACCCAGAGCAGCGGCTTCTTTACTTCTTCTCTTCCCAGAAAGATGCTGAGGTTGACAGCTTTTAGCCTGACTCTTATGTTTCTTTGGCAGTTAGAGGCCAGGCTGGCCTGTAAAGGCATCCCCTTCCTTCTCTTTTCATCGGGAGAAAACTTAGAAACTTTTCAATGTTAGAGGCAGAAGAGCTGGGAACCTGAAAGTGGGTTGCGTCTGATTCTAAAAGTTCTTTCCTCTCCCTGTCATTACCTTATGCTGCCACAAAGTGGTGAGTTAGAGATTTGCCTGAGCTGGGTGGTGTTACCTTCCATTGATTATCCAAAATGTTACAGACTTGGAGAAAGGGAACAGGGTTCTCTCCGGAAAGGTGATAGGGACGAACGCTCTATGGTTAGCATGCCACTTCCCACATTGCAGGGGCAAACTCGAAATTGCTTACATTTTCCTACAGGCCTTGACACTGTCAGATGAAGAGGATTTAGGACTTGTTTTGGTGCTCTGGGAGATGACTAGACTAGGGAACTTCTGCTATGTAGACATCTAGGCAGCGTGGGTCTGTGGAGCCGCCATCTAACCCCCATCATGCACTGGCTCAGGTCCCTGCAAAGCCATCCATCCCACTTACGTGAAGAGAGAACAGGCACATGGTCAGGGGGAGGGCCTGGGGGGTAGTTGAGAGGGGTATGGGCCAGCCCCTGATGGGAGAAGGTTTCTGAGATGGTCCTCAGTTTCATGCAGTTGTTTTAGATATTGACTGACTGAGGCCGTTTGCTGTGGGACCCTCAGGTCTGGGAGGCCTGGCCTCTTTGACCCACAGTCTGTTCTTATGAGCAGTTGTGTCCTGGGTTGAGATTCAGCAACAGGAGAGAAGCTGGCAGGCCTACAGGGAGGCCTCAACCAGAGCCTTTCTGCTTTTATCTATCTTAGGTACTGGGCTTCCAAGTAAGAAGTGTTTTGCAAAAAAAAAAAAAAAGTTATGTTACTAAAATTCTTGTTTTGGATGCCAGGGCCCTATCTGGTCACCTCCTTTTTTCTTTGGAGCAAGAGCAGAACTTGTGACTTCTTTGTATTGTGGACAGGTCACTCCAGACTGTCACCCGTGAGACAGCTCATTGGAGAGGGTTGACACTAAGCTGGGAGGTTGGGATGCCTGGCCCAGGGATGGGGAACTGAGGGTGGGTTGGGCATGGAGACAGCCACTGTCCCCTTTGCTGGAGGAGCTGAGCCGCCAGCAGACTTGTTTGGTAGCATGTGAAGGGAGCAGATCTCCCAGCCCTGAGCCCCTCTCGCTTCCCTGATGTGGTTTATGTCAATGTGGTGAGTGCAGGCAGATCAGGGAGAGGCCCCGGGAACAGCTGCATGTCCCTGCTTCAAGCTCACGATTTCTTTCTTCTCTACAGAACCAATCATCAGGGAAGGCAGAGTTTCCCTGCCATTGCTGGCACCCTGCCTCGAAGACCCCGTCCTGTAGGCAGAGCCTTGTAGTCTGTCTTGGTTAATGACTTGGGCCGCCTGACTAGCCCCTCTCTGTGCCTTGTCTGAGGTCCTCATCCATACCTGATCCTGGGCAGCTTCTCTCTCTGGTGTGGGTCACCTTAAGCGGGGAAACTGAAGCCATTACTCTCCAAACCCTGTTTCATCTTCCCAAGCATGTCGGAAAGCTGGCAGCAGCCGCCGCAGACGCAGCCGCAGCAGCCTCAACACCACGCAGAACCACCGCCGGCCCTGGCCGAGCACACACTGACCCCAGGCACAGCCGAGAACCCCCTGGGCTGTGCCGTCTATGGCATCCTTCTGCAGCCTGATCCGGGCTTGCAGCCCCCGCAGCACGCGCCCCTGCAGCCAGCAGGCGAGCCGGGCCCCAAGTGCGGCGTGTGCGGTCACGACCTGGCGCACCTGTCCAGCCCGCATGAGCACCAGTGCCTGGCGGGCCACGACCGCTCGTTCCAGTGCACGCAGTGTCTCAAGATCTTCCATCAGGCTACCGACCTGCTGGAGCACCAGTGCGTGCAGGCCGAACAGAAGCCTTTTGTCTGTGGCGTCTGCAAGATGGGCTTCTCGCTGCTTACGTCGCTGGCGCAGCACCACAGCGCGCACAGCGGCACTGGGGGCCTCGTGAAATGTTCCATCTGCGAGAAGACCTACAAGCCCGCCGAGGCGGCTGAGCCCGCGGCCACGGCCGCCCCTTCGCTGCCCCCGGCACCCCCTCCGCCTGCCGTAGCCCCTGCAGAACAGGCTGACAAGCCCTACAGCTGCCCCATCTGCCAGAAGCCCTTCAAGCACCTGTCGGAGCTCTCGCGGCACGAGCGCATCCACACGGGCGAGAAGCCCTACAAGTGCACGCTGTGCGACAAGAGCTTCAGCCAGTCGTCCCACCTGGTGCACCACAAGCGCACGCACAGCTCGGAGCGGCCGTACAAGTGCGCGGTTTGCGAGAAGACCTTCAAGCACCGCTCGCACCTGGTGCGCCATATGTACGCGCACTCGGGCGAGCACCACCTGTTCCGCTGCAACGTGTGCGAGCTGCACTTCAAGGAGTCATCCGAGCTGCTGCAGCACCCGTGCACGCCCAGCGGCGAGCGGCCCTTCCGCTGTGGCGAGTGCCAGAAGGCCTTCAAGCGGCCGTCGGACCTGCGGCAGCACGAGCGCACGCACAGCGCCGAGCGGCCCTTCAAGTGCGACCTGTGCCCCATGGGCTTCAAGCAACAGTACGCGCTGATGCGGCACCGGCGCACGCACAAGACCGAGGAGCCCTTCAAGTGCGGCCTGTGCGAGAAGGGCTTCGGGCAGCCCAGCCACCTGCTTTACCACCAGCACGTGCACACCCTCGAGACCCTCTTCAAGTGCCCCGTGTGCCAGAAGGGCTTCGACCAGTCGGCCGAGCTGCTGCGGCACAAGTGCCTGCCGGGCGCGGCCGAGCGGCCCTTCAAGTGCCCGGTGTGCAACAAGGCCTACAAGCGGGCGTCGGCTCTGCAGAAGCACCAGCTGGCCCACTGCTCGGCCGCCGAGAAGCCTCTGCGCTGCACCCTGTGTGAGCGCCGCTTCTTCTCGTCCTCCGAGTTCGTGCAGCACCGCTGCGACCCGGCCCGCGAGAAGCCGCTCAAGTGCCCGGACTGCGAGAAGCGCTTCAAGTACGCCTCCGACCTGCAGCGGCACCGGAGGGTGCACACGGGCGAGAAACCCTACAAGTGCCCCAACTGCGACAAGGCCTTCAAGCAGCGTGAGCACCTCAACAAGCACCAGGGCGTGCACGCCCGGGAGCAGCAGTTCAAGTGCGTGTGGTGCGGCGAGCGCTTCCTGGACGTGGCCCTGCTGCAGGAGCACAGCGCGCAGCACAGCGCCGCCGCCGCTGCGGCCGAGGGCGCCTACCAGGTAGCCGCCTGCCTGCCCTGAGTCCCCGCCGCGGCCCCCACCAGGCCCGGCCCGGCCTCCTCGCACCCATCCCTGCACTCGGCTCGGTGTTCTGAGGGAGGCCCTGGGCATGAGGACAGAAGGGCACTGGGCAGGTGGAGGGTGTGGGTGCCTGGCACTCCCGGTACAGGCCTGGGTTGGGGGGCGGCAGATTGCTGTGGCTGGTCCTGACCCCACAGACCTCTTTCCCATTACAGGATTCGCTTTCTTGAGAGACCTCAGCCTCCCTTGTCTCTGGGGGCCTGGAACCAGGCTGGAAGTCAAATGGCCTCTCTCCACCCCAACGAAGGGGTGGTGCTAGCCCAACCTTCCCAGACCTTTCAGCCTAATTAGAAATCGGATAGGTTAGGAAAGAGGAGGGTCACGGTAGGGTCTGGGAGAAGGGCTGGACTCTAGAGGTAGCCTGGGTGTAGGGCACCCCCCTTCAGGTTGCTGTCTGAGGGAGAAGCCAGCTCCGTGATGTAGTCCTGGAACCAGGAGGGCAAACTGTGAGCCACCGGCCTCTCCGTCAGCTTCAGCCAGGGGCGATGCATCCTCCAGGTTTCTGGCAGGCGAGACATACAGGGGTGCTGCACACCTGTGGGCTCAGTCTGCTTGGAGAACAATTGGCCCAGCCAGAAGGGAGGAGGCAGAGAAGTTCTCCTGTGACTCACTCAGCCAGGGACAGTGCTGTCCACAGGGAAAGGAGGAAAGGCAGCCTTTGCACCCAGGGCTAATCCCACTGTTTTGGAAGTGCCCCTCCCACCTTTGCGGCATGGTTCCAAGCACTGGTGGGGAATGTGCCCTCAGCCCAACAGAACTACTGATGTGAAAGAGGGGATTGTTAGATCACCTGGTGCCTGGGAGGAAGCAGGGCCAAGCCCGTGATCCTCCCAGTGGATGGGAACAAGTGTCACCCTTTTGAATTGTGTGAACCAAAGCCTCAAGGGCGTGGCCCTAATCAGCTCGCCCCAGCCCTGCTTCAGGGCCAAGACCATGCCTGGGTACCCAGGGTAGGGGAGGTGAAAGGACCATAGGAACGCCTCTGACCCCACAGTGCCCTCCCAGCCCATGCACACCCTCCCCCATCAGTCTGGTTGCTGGCCTGTACTTCAGGGGTCTTGCTCTACCAAGATGCTCTGGACAACATCCAGCTACTTCCAAGGCCAGAGTGTTCTCCTTCGGGTCCTCCTAGGGTCCCCCTAGGTCTCTGGCTGCCCACTGGGCTCATGGAGCCGAGGGTGTCCAGGATGAGGAGTGGGCAGGGGAAGAGGGTTGTTAAGGAAACCGGTAGGTGGGTGGAGTCGACTGGTATTGCTTGGCGGCCGGGACTCTCCTCCGGAAGGCCAGAAGACCTTTACTATCAAAATGATTCTTTTGAACCCAGCTCTGCCCCGCCCTCTCCCAGCCCCCTTCCCTGGGTCTTAAAAGGAGACTTTAATCAGTGCCCACCCCAAGATCCCAGAGGAGCAGGGAGACCTGTCTTGTCCCACTCTCACCATCAGAAGTCTGAAAAGCCCTCATCCCCCTCCGCTGCCTAGGTTCCCTTCCTGCGCCCGCAGAGAGGGGCTGGTCCTTCCCCTCGGTGCTGGCTTTAGTCACAATGCCTCAAAAGACGTGGAACCCAGGCCGACAACAGTCCCAACTGCTAAGGTTTTTCTTTCATTTTGCTTTCTAAAAGCAGTTGTTATACCGTTCACAACATTGTATAGTTTAATTTCATGTCATTTTGGATCTTATATAAAAATGTGAGAATTTGGATTTTTAAAAAGAATGACTCCATTTTAGATAGCCCTTTTGATGTTAATATATAGTGAGTCCAATGTATGCTTTAGAAGTAAAGACATTGACCTTCACAGACCAAAGCACAGTTTGTTCTGGTCATTCTTCAGAGGGGACTGTTGGGACGTGGAGAGGGAGTGAGGTGTGCAGGCCAGGGTGGCAGGCTTGGGATTGGGACATAAGGCTGGGTTCGGATGTTTTGAACATTCTGGTTGTGTGACTTTGGGCAAGTCACTTTGGGACTCAGTCGCCTCATCTAGAAAATGGGGAGGTTAACCCTTGCCTTGCTTGGTTCTTGTGAGAATTAAGTGGAATCGCATACGGCGGCCCTGGTGGGGAACCTGTGACGATGCTGACGGTACCAACCGCAGGACACTTGGGATCCTTGGGCTGTGACCTCTTGACATCCTTGGGGTTTAACTGCAGCCCCTGTAAAGGGAGCTGATCTGTGAGGGACCGGCAGCTCACGGATGGTCAGAAGCTGGGCACTGGGCCTGGTAAGCAGGAGAGCTTGCTTAGCCCCAGTGGAAAATCAGGGTCTGCCTGGAGCAGCCTACAGGCGCCGCCCCCGAGGATCACACGCCGTCACCCCACTCCTGCTCATCCTGTCGCACGGTGATCCATCTGCGTGTCCAACCCAGCCGCCTCCATCTCAGCCTTCCTGCACCCCTCTTCTGTCCCCTATCCTGTCCCACAGTGGGCCAACTGCAACTCAGGCTCCTTCTGCTTCTCAAAGGCAAGGGTGGAGGTGGGGAGAGGAAGGTAGAAGCAACTCCCCCCAGGTCTGAGAGCCAGTCGAGGGTGCTCAGGAGGGACCCCTGCCCTGAAGGTAGGGGTGGAGGTGAGGGTAGAAAGAGGACAAGGAGCTACCCACGCCGCAGAGAGCTCAAAACTGGCTGCAGAAGTCTTAGTGGAGAGGCCAGGGGGGACCCCAGATGTGACCAGGACCCCATGGTCCTCTTACTCCCTCTGCGTGTGGCCACAGGAGGACTCTGCCCTTGAGAAGCCGTGTGCAAGCGTCCACCTCTCAGCGAGGACGCCCAGGGCCCCTTGTCCCTGTGCCCGGCTTGAATCCTGGCTTCCCTTCTAGTTCAGTGACCTTAGGCAAAACCCGCCCACCTCGCAGAGCCTCCTGGAAAGCACTGGCCTCTGTTGGGTGCTTTATAGCTTCAGGCTGCTCTTCCTGAACAGATGGTGTTCTGCGTGTGCCAGGGGCCAGAGGAGCCCTGGATGGGCCCACATGGAGGGTGCAGTGACTTTTTCTTCCTTTGTCCCCACCTTGCCTCCCCTCACAAAGCAGTGGGGCTCCCACCTGGGCCAAAACCAGGGCCGTGAATGGAGCCCTGGCCTGGGGGCCTGCATGTTCAGGCTCAGGTCTTAGACCTTTGATAATAAGTGATCCCAGGCAGGCTCTGTTCCTCTCGGGGCCTTGATTCCATCTGAAGCAGAGGTCTTGACCTCTGATCTCTAAGGGTCCTTAGAGACCTGTCGCTCTGATTCTGGGAAGGTAACCGGATCAACCCGTGGGCCCTATTCCCCTTGCTGCCTCTCTCGGCCTCCAGTCTGCTCCCCACCTGTCTCATTCTGGTCTCTCTTGATTGTAAGTGACAGAAACAGCGCAAACTGGCTTAAGCAGCCACACGCTGTACCTGGCCACACACACAGGTACCTCTCCCACCTACCTGCCCAGAACCCCCACTGCTTCCTGTGTCCCATAGCTGATGTGAGGCTCCATCTCTTAGAGCATGGAATTTTCATGGGGGAACTTCAGGTGCTATGGCTAGGGGTACAAACTAGCACTATCATCTTTAATCTCTGGGTAATCATCCCCTTTGCCCCAACCACTGACAGGATGGGAAGAGGGTGGTACCTTGGGGTGAGGGGTGACATGTGGATGAGGGCCAGAGGAGCGAGAGCGAGAGGCTGACATAAATTCACACTCTGGAGTTAAAAATTTCCCCTTCCTGGGGAAAGAGGCACTGCTGGATGGGGTGGGGGTCCCTTTTCCTGAGTCCTCGAAGTCATTGCCAGGGCAAGCTGGGCCACCGAAGACAACTTTCTAGGGAGCGCATCATCTTGACAGCTCTGTCAGACTCCCACTGTGTGGCTGGGTCTGTGCTCGGCCCCCCAGGGGGCAGTGGGAGAGGACCCTGCTCTCCAGGCGTGGAGCCTGTGCTCGTGAACCACTGTGGCAGTGCTGTGCTGCCGTAGTTAAGAGCACCACAGTCAGGCCTGGCTGGACTCCTGCCTCTGCCACTCATCAGCACCGAAGCTTTGGGAAGGTTTTTGGACCTCTCTGGGCCTCATTTTCCTCATCTGTGAAATGGAGCCATTAATGCTCTCTTCTGGGCTTAGGGTGAGGGTCCTGTGAAATGACCTGAGTGGAGTGTTTGCCGCATAGTGGCCACTCAAGAAAGCAAAGCACTGGGAGGTCAGAGGCAGAAGGGAGCCAGCCTAGCTCTCCTACCTGAGCGTCACGGCTCTCCCACGCCCACCCTGCTATACAAGACCTTTCCCATCCACCAGCTGGTCTGAGCCTCATACCACCTCCATGAGATGGGCAGGGCAGACCTGAGGATGTGTTTTGTGCTGATCCTTGAGAAGTCCAGGGGCTTCCCAAAGCCGTACGCTTAGTGATGAGAGAGGCCTGGCATTGTGGGGTCTGGCTAGGTGGGGGGATAGGCGGCGGGGTGGGACCGCCGGGGCTCTGAACCCACAGACCTCCAGCTGCAGCCTCTGAAGCCCGGGGCTCTAGCTCCAACCCACTGTTTGCGGGCCAGGAAGCTGGGAACAATGGCCGGGACTGGTGCTGGCACCAGGGTTGGCCTTGGGAGCAGGAAAGCTCTTCACCAGCAGGCAGAGGGGGCAGCCAGCCCTCTGGCCTACTCTTAGCTCCTTGAGGGACTGGAGCCTCCGTTTTCTGTCCTGCCATCTGTGCAGAGGCAGCTCCATAGAGAGCCTCCACCTGACCTCCCAGTCCCCAGCCTCATCCCTCCTCCAGAGCAGGCCCCAGACAGGACCATGGACTGCTCAGGCCTTGGAAATTTGCCCAAGGCCTCTGCGCCTGGGCCAGGCTCGCCTGTGATAAGCTCCGCATCCCATCCTCAAGACGGTGCTTTCTTTGTTCCTTGAAGGTCATGCCTCCAGGAAAAGCCTTGGCCGCTATTGATTTTTGCAGATTCTGGCAGGAATGCCCAGTCCTCCTTCAGGGCCCTGAAAAGGAGGTCGAGGGTAGGGGCGGAGGTGGGCTGCGGCCCGTGGGGTCTCCCTCCTCACTATGCATGTGTGTCCATCCCCACTCTGGGTCTGCATTCCTGCCTTTGTTCATCCATAAGCATCACTGAGCACCTGCTGTTTGCCAGACACTGAGCTGGCGCTGCGTGGCAAGAAGGTAGAACTTGAGATGAGAGAGTTTTGAGGTTTTCATGTATCAAAAGGTAGGGTCAAAAATGTCAAAGATGCTGGTATTCAGTACAAAATATTACCTGTGAGAGTCCTCCCCGACCCTCACCCCATTCTCCCTGAGCTAGGACCCTTACTCCATCCCTGATCCTCCCCATTGCCAGCCCCAGGGTGAGGGTATGTGTTTTGCGTGTTACTTTGTAATAAACACAACTATTACTTTGTAGTAGTTGTTTCACTTAGTCCACATCCGTGTGTTGGTTCTGGGAGGCCCTAGGCCCCATTCCTGAGTCCCAGATCCTGTTAGAGAGATAAGAGGGGCCCGAGTGCAGTATTTCCTAAGAGCCTACTGTGGGCCAGAGGAACAGCAAGGACACTGGTGATGCCGCTGGGGGTCGGGGTAGCGCATGGAGGCCCAGGGCCTGGGTACTGGATTGGTATCAGGCCAGGAAGTCCTGGAGGTGGGGCCACGGGGGCTGGGCTGTCCCCAAGGCAATGGCCACAGGGAGGATTTCTACTGTGATCTCTCTATGAGGAGCAAAGAGCCCCCTGAGGCTGAGGGAACTTCCAGGCCAGGAGACAGTGGCCCAGGCTGGGTGGCTTCTCTCCATCTCTTGGGATTTTCAACCTGCAGATTCTGCCACTGCCAGTAACTCCAAGAGAACTTTCTGGTGGAACATCTTCTCCTCTCTCTAAGCTCAGGTCGAATGTCCCCACTGGTTTCCCCCCGACTCTTGGCGTGCATCTCTCTCATAGCAGGAAGGCAGTAGAGTATGGTGGCCACAGGCTCAGGGGGTCAGGCAGGCTGGCTTCAATTCCCAGCTCTGCCAATCACCAGCTGTGTGACCATGGGCCAGTCACTTAGCCTTTCTGAGTTCATTTCATCATCTGTAAAATGGGTCTAAAACTGCCCACCTCCTGGGCACTGCAAAGTGCTTAATATTGATACATTGCCTTGCACGTAAAAAATAGCAAGTGCATACTAAATCAGACTTGTTAATGTGCATCTACTCTGTATTTCCTTTATTCTTGGGCACATATTTTTATATCTACGAAATTAGGATTCAGTGTACAACTGGTGAGGAAGGACCTAATCAAATTCCTAGGCTTGAGGAACATGGTCTAGGTGTGCTCACATTCTCACCTTCTGCTTTCAGGTTTGAATCAGCTGGGTTTACCTCTCTCCTACTGGTATAGAAGTACCTCTAAGGCAGGCAAGTCTTCTGGTCTGTGTCCCAGCACCCAGCATGGGGTCTGGTGAGGCCTTGAATGTCTGCTGGGCCAAATTCCCAGAGGGACTTGTCCAGTCATTCAGTGTCAAGGAAGCAGGGCCACGAGAAGACACACAGGCACTTGATTCCCTCTGGTATCTCAGCACGCTCTCTGGAGCTCCCTGACTGCCCCCAGTCTTACACAGGCCAGGACTCCAGCATCTCTGCTATGAGCCTTGGGCAAATCTATTTCTCTCTGAGCTGTCATGTTGGAGGGGACACTCAGGGCTGAAGAATGTGGCTCTCACACCTCAGGGACCTTCGCCAATGGCTTCCCAAGGTTCAATCCAGGTGGACTGCCCCTGGGCTTGGAGGAAAGTGCTTCTTCCTGCATGAAATGGCAGGAAGCTGGATACCTCCTTGACAGGCCCCCAAGGAGGAAAGGGCTCTGATCTGCTTACCACTTCCCATCCCCTCCTCCCCATGCTCCTGTCTCCTGCCCTGTTGTCAGCAGAGCCCCATACTTCAGGACAGAGAGACAGACTTCTTCCCTCACCTCAGTATAAGGGTGATGATCTCCAACACCACCCCCAAAAGAAATTAAAATCAGCCTCGAATTTGTAAGGCAGGCTCTGTCTGCATATCAGACAACAAAACAACTCATTTCCTTGTTTATTACCCAAAGTTGAACAAAAGACCCCCATTCTGGGAAATAACTTATTCTATGAATATTGAGCACAAACTATATGTGAGTACTGTGACAAGCGCTGGGACTGACTTCGAGTCCTGGGTTCTGGTTTTGGCTGGAGCCTTTCCCTGATCTGGGCCTCAGTTTTCCCATCTGTGGAATAGAGTAGCTTTGGTTCTGCTCACTCTCCTGGGTGCTTATGGAGTATGAGGCCTGGAGGAGATGATGTGTTCTAAACAGTATAACACAGGGTCCAGAGGTGAGGGGCTGGTATTATTGTTTTAAACTCCTTCCACCTGAGACCAGGCTTGCATCCACTAGGTGCTCAGTAAATATTAGTGGAAGGGGATGAGGAGGATGTAAGTCAGGGTTTCCTAACCTTTGTGGGCACTGACTCTCCTGAGAATCAGATGAAAACAAGAAGACTTTCCATGGAAAATGCACATGTGGGTGGACCCACGGTTTTGCACATGATTTCAGAAGGTTCATGGATCCCTGAGGCCTCAGATCCTAGCACCAGAAGTCCTGTTCAAACGGTTCTTGAGCTTGGTGGCTATTTACCCTGATCTGGGTCTGTCCTTGCAGACTGGCCACAGGTGGAATCGTATTTGGAAGGTCCTGGAGCTAAGTGCTGATGCTGGCTGCTCTAACACCCAGCCACGCCGAGACGCTCTTCTTTAGCCCAAAACTTTGAGCAGGGTTATTCTGGACCTGGCCCTGGAGCCCCATGGCTGTCCCCAGCCCATCAGGCCTCCTTTCTGTAGGTTGGTAGGCAGATGAGGGCTAGTCCTGAAGCTATGTGGATAGAGCAGGTAACTTTTTGCTTACATGGTATGTTCATTGGCGGTGCTTTGGGGAGAGGAAACTTTCTTCTCTGAGTGGGCTTGGGCACCTCATCTTACTTCCACACTCAGCTGCTTCACAGGGAATAGAGACCATAGGCCAACCCTCCAGGGCCTGATTCCACTTCTTCAGGGGAACCCTGGGCCCAGGGAGGCCCCCAGCACACACTGGGATGGCAAGGGCTTCTGAGAGAGGTGTCTAAAATCCCTTTCGAGCCCCCTCTTTTCTCTTTAGGGCTCAAGTTCAGAGTCTGAGGTGGAAGGGGCTTGGTGGTAGGGTTATGAGCAGGGGAACGGGGACACAAAGAAAACCTGATTCTCAGACAGGCCTGCCTCTGTACCTCATCCCTGGCTGGGCCCTGGGGCCTAGACCATGATTCTCTACCTGGGGTCACCAGACATCTTTCCCAACTCCCCCCACCGCCACCAGTCCTCCAGGAGTTGGCAGGAGGCAGGTAAGGGCAAGACATCCTGAGGTCCTGAGGTCCTGACCCTCCCCCAGCCCCTGCACCACACACACACACATACACACACACACCCCACACCCGTGTGGTGCCTCCTTATGGAGTATAAGGTTTATTTCCAGTCAGGCTAAACTCTTAGGGAGATGGGTGCTGCCACCATACACCCTCTGTCCTGCTGGGGAACCTGAGGTGGCATGGTTTGGCAGCCTGGGGATCGGCCTCCTTTTCACAGATTAACGCCAGGGGGTCAGGTAGTTGACACGACTGTGGAAAGAAACAGGTGAGGTGGGGGCCTCTAGGATGTCCTGGGGAAAAATCTCTAGGCCTTCCCCACCAAACCCACCTTCCTGCCCTCGAGGCTCTGAAAACACAGCTTCTGTCCTGTCTCTCTATGGCTCAAGAGCCTTCGATGGCTCCCTATTACCTTTAATATATTTTTGCCTGGTCTGTTTGACTTTCAAGCCCCACTTCTGGTTTGCCTCATCTTTATCTCCCGTGAGCTTTACTCACTTTTCAGTCATTTAGTGAGCCTACTCTGGCAGGCATTATATAGTAGTAAAAAAAAAAAAAGAGCTTTCCCTTGTGTGTGCACAGGGTGTGTGAGAGAAGGCAAACTTTCATCAATAATTATAATGCAATAGCCTGTGTGCTCTAAGATGGAGAGGGATGCGCATACGAAGACCAACTGGAGGGGGGTTTGAGCTGGAGGGGAAAGGCAGAAGGTCAGAGGAGACTTCAAGGAGGATGGGACATCTGGGCTGGGCTTTAAAGTGTAAGGAGGAGTTTTCCAGGCAGAGGTAGAAAGATCATCTAGGTGCTGAAACAGCACAAGCAAAGATATGGAGTGTTTGATTGCTTGGTTTGGGTTGCACGCAGGAGTCTGGTACTGCTAAAGTGTAGGAAAGGGGGCTGGAGAGGTGGGAGATGGCCAAATTATGAAGGTGCTTGAATATCTTGCATTCTTCTCCTGGGAACACTTGTCCCAGCCCTTACCACTTCACCTTCTTCCTGGAAGGCAAATTCTTGGCTCCTTCCATTATATTTCTTATATGTCTGTTTACTCTTCCAGTCCCTGCTCTTCTCCTAGGTAACCCCGCCCCCCCAATCCCCCTAACCCCCGTCTTTGCCTTTTGGTCTCCTCTGGGCCGGATCGGGAGGGAAAGGCACTCTATTCCCTCCACCTCCCAGTGGGCTGCACTTTTGCCTGGCGAAGATCTCTCCAGGGGAAGACCTTCGCGCCCCCCTGACAGTATCCAGGAGGGTACCAATCCTCTGGCGCCTCCCTCACGAGGGCCCGCGCGCTGCCCGACTGGGGGGCGTGGCCAAATGTGGGGCGGGGGCGGGGTCATTCCCCCCCACCCCCCACTGCAGTTGGAGCCCTACCTGTAGATCGAGCCGAAGCGTCGGAAAGCATTCCTGCAAAAGAGAGAGGAGGGTGAGGCCGAGGTGAGGAAGGGTGACCCTCTCTGGGAACAAACACACCGGCAGGGGCCATCCCACCAAGATTACACTGCACCTTCGCCCCACCTTAACTCCTCCACTCTGAAAGGTGGAGTTGCCAGGGACTGGATGACAGGATGTTCCGTTTGGTAGGAATTAAACATTTAGTCATTTTGAAATTGCAATTTTCGTGTGGTGTTTCGGAGCCAATCAATTCTTCCTAGGTCTCACATTTTCAAGGGGCACTAGGTATGCGTTGGTGAAAGCAGCCAAGACCCCACTCTCCTTCCGCCAGGTATGGGGCCCCGGCGTCTGTAGGGTCACTTACAGGGAGTCGAAAGGCAGGGGCTTCTGTCCATAGCGATCCAGGCTGGGATTCTGGTTAAGACAGAACTGGGGCGGGCCAGAGGAATGGGGGGGGTCCACTGAGTAGAGGGGACACAGACTCCCCCGCCGAGGCCCCGCACAGCACTCTCTGCCGGGGATCTTGGCCCTGGGCACTGGGAGACCTTACTCTCGGTCTCCTCTCTCCCTCCCCGACCCCCGTGTTAGCCGCTTCTCTCCCACCCCCGCCCCGCCAGGGACGGAGCAGCGCGCCTACCTACCCGGCAGTTCTGGGTCACCTCCGGCTTCAAGTACCGCACCGCGTAGCCACTGAAACTCTCGACTGCGGAGAGAGCGCCCATCTCTGGCCCCCCGCCAGCCCAGAGCAAGCCCCGCCCCTACTCTTACCTGAGCCCCGCCCCTAGATCAAGCCACGCCCACGCCTGCTCGTAGAACCAGTCACCCCTCCGGACTAAGCTCCGTCAGTCCCAGAACCAACCTGCCCTCCACCTCCGCCACACTGGCTCCCACTGGCTCGGACCTGGCCCCGCCCCCTCCCCAGGACAAGCCCTGTCTCTGTGAGCCTCAGTCTGTCTGGGTCCAGCCCGCTCTGAGTGCCCCAGCTGCTCCTATCTCCTAGACCTGTCTTTGTCAGAGCCCACCCCCGAAGCCCCCCGCCCGCGGTCAGCGCTCGGGGTCAGGGCTCTAGGGACCCAGTTGTCTCTCCCACACTAAGGCATCCTCCCCGCCGGTAGACTGACCCTTCTTGCTCGGGCAGGGCAGCTTGAATTCGCCGGCAGAGGACACGAAGCGGGACCAGTCCTCGATGGCGCGCGTGAAGTTGGGCCAGTCGACCCTGTTGATGCCCGGTGCGATGGGCGCCAGCTTTCCCTCGCGGCACCTATTTCGGAGCCTCTGGCCGGTCGCCGTGATGTCCTGCCAGGACGAAGGGAGTCAGGGCGCGGGGGGCACTTGAACCAACTGACCCAGGGGGTTCCTGAAGCCCCTGAAGGAGATGTGAAGGGGGTAGGGTCCCAAGCTGGTAGCTGAGGAAGTGCGCGGAGTAGAACCCAGCACTCGAGGTGCTTGGGGCTGGGTGCACGTGGGACCTTCAGGTCCCCAGAGCAAACCCAGGGTCAGGGGCAAAGGACACTCACCAAGCATTGCAGGGGTTTTTTGGGGACACCGAGGGGTGTGAAGTAGGCATTGTCAAAGTCATCTGAAGGAGAAAGAGAAAAGGAGGAGTCCACCAGTGGTCACAGGCCCACACAGGAGAGGTTTGGTCCACACTGCTTTAAAAGGTTTTTGAAATACTTGACAACTTAAAAAAAATCTAAGATCAAGTGGATTCTTACTTAACACACCCCATTCAACAAAACAAACTCCAAATAGATAAAAAATTTCAATGTAAAGTAATGAAACCATAGACGTACTAGAAGAAAACATGGATAAATTTCTTTATAACCTTGGGGTGGAGGAGGCCTTACCAACTCTAATTCAAAATCAGGTAGCCTAAAGAAAATGTTGATAACTTGGACTACATAGAAATAAACTTCTGCATGGCAACATAAGGAAACATAAGGACAGTCAAAAGACAAATGGGAAAAGAATATTTCCACTTATTTTGTAGATAAGGTGCAATTTCCCTAATATTGAAAGAATTCCTATAAATCAAGACAAAATAAAATAAAACAAAACAAAATAGAAGAAAAAGAGAAAAAAAGAAAAATAGGTAAACAGTCTGCACAGGTAGTTCACACACAAACACAAGAAATACAAATGGTCCCTAAACTATGAAAAGACACTCAGCTTCATTCATAATAAGATGCATGCATATTCAAACTACATTGATACCAATTTTTCATATGAGATTGGAAACAATCCAAAAGTTAGTGCAGTTGTCAGAAACAGGGCCATTGCCATATGTTGCCAGCAGGGTGTATAAATTGATTTGAGCCTATGGAAAGAAATTGACATTATCTATTGGAATTATAAATACCCATGCCTTTTGACCCTATAGTCCCACTTCTGGGAATTTATCCTACTTTATAGTTGCACAACTGGGAAATGATGTGGGTAGAAAGTTTGCCCATTTCAGCATAGTTTGTAATAGAAAATGATTGGAAATAACTCAAGTGTCTGTCTTTAAAGGACTGGTTAAATAAACTATGATACATCCTCACTATGCCTTGATTAAAAATCAGTAGAGGAAATTCTTCCAAGGTGCAGAAGAGTATATGCCTTTATATGGCTTTAAAGCCTAAAACTGAGACGATTGGAGGCAAAGAAGAATATAGATTCAGGTCATCACCCAGCCAAGTCATTGAACTTAGCATCACGAATAGTGGGATAATGACATTATGTGCCTCCTGCTGAGCCATCATGGCAAATATGGCATCCAACACCTGTGAAAGCTTCTACAATCAAGCTTCTACACCTATCTTCTAGTTGACAGAAAATAGACTCTCAAGGTAATCAACACCATAAGGAAACAATCACTCAAATTCACAATGTAGGACTCGTCTACAATAAAACTGTTTTGGACTCTTTAAAAAGTCAATATTATGAGGGAAAAATGGAAAGTGGGTAGACTGTTTTAGACTAAGACCCAAGAGACATGACAACAAATTACAAGGTACAATCCTAGATTGAATCCTGGTTCCAAAATTTTTTTGACAGCTATAAAGGACATCTTTGGCAATAATTGGGGATGTTTTAATATGGACTGAATATTAGATGTTAGGGAATTATTTTTAACTTTCCTAGATGTGATAATGGTATTGAGATTGTTTCTGTCATTGGGAACTGCTTGCTAAAGTGTGTGTGTGTGTGTGTGTGTGTGTGAGAGAGAGAGAGAGAGAGAGAGAGAGAATGAAAACAAATATGTCAAAACATTAATTGAAGCAGGTGGAAGGTAATGAATGTTCATAGTATTAGTCTTTCAGCCTTCCTCTATGTTTGAATATGTTCCTAATAAAAAAAGTTGGGGAGGAAGAGAATAGGTTTGTATTTACAGTAGTAAACAATGGAAGGATTCAGCAGGAGCTCAGTCAGAGTGGTTACCTGTAAGTGGGGGTAGCAGGGGAGGAGTGAGAATTTTTTAAATGTACATTGTTACAGCATTTTGAATTTTGAAACTGTGACTCCATTGCTTTTATTAAAAACGTACCTGCAATAATCAAGAGCTCTCCCTAAAAATCTAGACTCCTGGCCTCTCCCGGAAGCCAGGAAATTCGTAGAACTGTGCTGACCTTTCCCACACGGTATCAGCAGGACCTCAGAGCTGCTCCCCTTTGGAGGCGGGTGTCGGGACTCCACCTCACCTTTCACCCCTTCCCCCCACTGCGTCCCCGCCCACTTCCCGTATTTGTGTTTCCCATCCTGGCCCCACAGGGGTCTCTGTGGGGCCTCTGGAGATCTCCCTATAGTCTCTGACACCCTCCCTCCACCCGCCACCGGGGTTTGAACCTGGGTATCGCCCTGGACTCCTCACTCTTGCCCTTCTACCCACACTGGTACAAATCATGTTACTTTATCTCCTAAATACCTTCCAAATCCCTCCCCTGTGGCCAGACACTATCACTACTTCCTGGAGACTGTGGTCCCTCCCAGTGTCCTAATCACTCCCCCTCCCCCCCATCATCTGCTTCTCGTCTCTCTGGGTCACCCACTCCCCACGGCCCCAGCGCTCGGACCTCTTTCCTTCTTAAAGTCTTCAGAGATTCTTATCTACCTCCCCAGGAACCCCAGACCCCTGAGCTTAGCCCTCCCTGGGCTGTGTCCTCATCCGCAGCCACAGCTCCTGCTGCCCCCGCACTCCTTAGCCTCCCACCTAAGCACGCCCCTCAAGTTCACCAACACCTCACGCAGCTTTTCCCCTCCAGGCCTCTGCATGTGCTGTTCCCGCTAGCTGGAGCGCCTCTGTTCCAGGCACAGTGTCAGGCACAAAGCAGGCAATTAATAAATGTGCTGGAATGCATGAGTGTGGGTGTCTGTGTGGCACCGCTATCTCCATACCCAAGCTTCTCAATCGATGAAGGGTTCTTCCTTAGCCCCGTGTGGCCCTTTACCCCAAAGGCTCCCATGTCCACCTCTCTTTCATGACAGGTGTCTTTCTCTCCGTCTTTCAAAGGGAGCGATGATCAGGCAGAAGTTGTTATTACTGCTATTATTATTCCTCCTCCTCCTGCCACTGCTGGGCTCTGCGCAGTTCCCACTCCATTAATAATAATAACATATTGTTGAGCACATATTATGTGCCAGACACAACTCCAAGTGCTTGTCGTGCCTTATCTCATCTTAATCTCAAAATAGCCCTGACAAGCCGGCACTGTCAGCATCCCCATTTTACTGATAAGGAAACAGAGGCTCAGACCTGGAGGATACCCAGGCGCAGAGCTGGGGCGACTCCCTTTAACCCTTTCACCTGCCACTCATGGTTTCTCCCTCCGAGATCTCTCTCCTCCAAACCACCCACGATTTCCCCGAAGGCCCAAAGGGGCTGGTGGTGGCCAGGTGGCCTGACCTTTGCGGCAGTAGGTGGTGGACTGGCAGTGCTCGTCGGAAAGGCAGGCCCTGACGGAGTCCATGTCCATGCGGCGCAGGCTGGGCGGGGCTGGGTGGTAGAGCTGCTGCTTCACGCTGGCCAGCTTGTTGCGCCGCGGTGCCACGGGCCGCAGGATGGCCGGGGATGCGTACACGTGGGTGGAGCCGTCCTCCCAGGGCACCAGGTTGATGATGCGGGCCATGGCTGCGGGGGCAGAGACACCCTAACCAGACACCCTTCTGTGTGGGAACACAACCTTGGCCAGTGCCGATTTGTCTACTCGTCCAACAGGTACTGACCACCTACTGTGTGCCAGGAGCTCTGGTGGGGTCAGGGTCGCTCAAATACACACACACACAGAGGATGTGCTGAGGGCCCCGGCAGAGGTCAGTACAGGGGGTGTGTGTCTGGGGAGGCTGGAGGATTCAGCGAATGGTCTAAAAAGAGATGCCGTTTGTGTCTGTTCTTCAATAATGAGCAGGAAGCAACAGCAGCAGCAAGTGGATTCACAATTGAGCCCAGTCTGCCTCTGGGTAATTAATTATGGGCTTCCGGCCTTAGCTAAGGTACCTGGCATTTACTCAACATTCTACAGGGAGACATAGAAAGGTTTTAAATAAGGGGAGAGACGTGATAGACAGGAACTAGAAAAAATACGGCTGGTTCCCCAGTGCTTCGTTTTAAAAAGTGGATATTCCCAGAGCCCTTGAGTCATTTAAACTTTAGTGAGAATTTGTTGAGTCCCGTTGCTTTCTTCCTGACCCCGGTTGGAGGTGAGAAATGGAGGTGGGCGGTAGGGAGGTGGGCAGGAGGAGAGAGGACCTTGGGCCCTGGAGGAGCACGGAGAGGGCATGGCGACCAGACGGGGAAGCCGCCTCGAAGGCTGGCCCTTCGTGGGGAAGGGACAGGGAAGTGGGGAAGTGAGGGTAGAGGGGAGGGAGGACTCCCTGCTCCTGGTCCACCCCAGTGGTACCTCACCTGCAGGCCACGGGCCCCAGGTGCACAGGCTCACAGGGATTTTCCGCTCTTCCGACTGCTCAGTGGGGAAAAGAGGCAGGGAGATGGGCCGAGGCCCAGTGCCTTATAAGGCAGTAGGAGAATAAAGGGACATTCTGCAGAGACAATGCCCATCGCAGCCCGATTGTGAGGGCACCAGCTCCTCGGCCACCATGACAACCGGAGGCTCCGAGGAGAAGAGCCTGCTGCCGGGGGTCCTCGCACTGGCCCCCCTCTTTCAGCCTTCCTGAAGGATGCTGTCTCCCAGGCCTCACACCGGCTGGGCACGTTGGGAAAGTCAGACAAGGAGCTGGGCCTCCCTGGGGGTGGCCATGCCAGGGCAGGCTGTGTGACTCTAGACTACTTACTGTCTGTCTCTGGGCCTCAAAGCTCCCATCTGCCTTAGGCAAGGGCCCCCGGGCCCTGCCGGGAGGAGTGCCTGTGAGCTGGCAGGGCTCACGGACACTTGCTCCCCTCCTTACAAGCCTCACGGAAGAGGACACTGCCCTGCCTGCCAGTCCTTGAGTCTCCAGAGGTGGAGATTAGTGGCTTCCAGGATCCAGGGTCAGCATAAGGGGATCAGGGAGAGTGGCGGCCTCAGCAGGACAGGGATTAGCAGGTGATACTCTCCCTGCAGGCTTGCAGCCTCCCTCCCACCTTCCCAAAAAAGCGAGGTCATGAGGTCCTAAGCCCGGCACCCTGAAGCCCTGGGGCCTGACCACCATCAAGGTCAGAACCACTGGGGGAGTTCCCTGGCGGTCCAGTGGTTAGGACTAAGCGCTTTCACGGCCGTGGTCTGGGGTTTAATCCCTGGTCAGGGGACTAAGATCCCACTAGGCTCGAAGGGAGGCCAAAAAAAAAAAAAAAAGAACCACTGGAGGTGGACCCTGCCCCCCCATCCTCGTGAGGAAACCCTGGGGAGACTCTTAACTTATTTGCATATCTTGGCACGTGCTTTTGCATACATCTGCCCAAGTGCTGAGCCTGATGGGCCCTGGCACCCCTACTGTGAGATTCAAGTAGGATTTGGCTCCCTAGTTGCTTCTCCTCCAGTGCTCCATCCAGCCCCAGGGCAGTGTCCCCAAGTCCCACCCCTTAAAGAAAACTTTCCCTGGACTTCGTTCACCACCCCATCGCAATTTTTTTTAACTCTTTTAAAGTTAAAAATATAACAAAATCTAGAAAGTGCATAAATATATAATGTAACTCATAATTTATAAAGTGAGACCCTGTGTAACTACCAGTCAGGTCAAGACATGGGTACTACTTTGCAAAACAGTGTAGCAGTTTCTTAAAAAGTGGAACATAAATTTACCATATGACCCAGCAATTCTACCTCTAGGAATCGTCCCAAGAGACATGAAGATATATGTCCACACAAAGACTTGCATGCAGATGTTCACAGCAGCATTATTTATAATAGCCAAAAGGTGGAAACAAATTAAGTGTCCATTGACTAGCGGATAGGTAAACAGACTAATATATCTATGCCATGGAAACAGACTGAATGCCATGCAATACTCTTGGGAATTAAAAAAGAAATGAATTATGGATATGTGCTACAATGTAGATGATCATCAAAACATTATGCTAAATGAAAGAAACCAGACACAGAAACACTCCACATATTATATGCTCCATTTATATAGAATGCCTAGAAAAGGCACATATTTAGAGACAGAAAGCAGATTAGTGGTTGCCTGAGGCTGGCAGGGGGAATGGGGAGTGATTCTAACCAGCATGAGGGATCTTACTGGGCTGATGGAAATGTTCTAAAACTAGATGTTGCATAGCTCAGTAAATTTACTAAAAATAATTGAGTTGTACCCTTAAAACTGGTGAATTTTAAGGCATACAAATTATACGACAATAACGTTGTTTTAAAAAATTGATGTCAGCTAAAGAAAGCAAGTTAGGACCCCGCCAGCCCCTAGAAGCTTCCGCATACCCCTTCCCAGTCCCACCTCCTGCAAGAGGTAACCACTCTCCAGGCTGAGTAGTATAACCACTGCTTTTCTTTATAATTTTACTACCTATGTTTGCAGCCATAGACAAGACAGGCTAATTGTGCCCTATTTGAGCTTTGTATGCATGGGCCATTGGGGTCCTTTGAGTCTGGCTTCTTTCCCTCCGTATATATGCACACGAGAGTCATCCAACTGGGGTGTAGCTGAGGTTCATTCATTTGCCTCACCCTAGAGCTTGTTACTCTTCAGCCAGGCCCACCTGATTCTGAACACTGGCTGGGCTCCATGCCCCCAGGTTGCCGAGCCTTGGGGCACAGGTCAGCCTCCGCTCACACGGGGGTCCCATGTGGCCAATCCTCCCCCAACACACTCAGCCGTCTTGGCTGCAGCAAACCCGGCTTCCTGGCTCTTCCCCTACCCCACCAGCAGCTCTTTCAGTCTCCTTTCCTAGCTTCTCCTTCTTTTCCCAACTTCGAAATGTGCCAGTGTGCTCCAGGCATCATCTCTGGTCCTTCTCTTCTCTACTTTTGATTCAATCAGTCCTGTGGCTTTAAGTATCATCTACAAGCTGAGCTGATGCCTCCAAAATTTCCATCTCCAGTCGTCCACCTCTCCCAGACTCCAGACACCCCCTACCCCCCAAAACACACCTCTCACCACCTGGTGCACATTTCCACTCAGATGTCTCTCAGACAACGAAGTAGAGCTCATGATTTCCCCCCAAAACTCTTCCACACCACAGCCCCAGGCTCCCTCTTTTCAGTAAATGGCACCACCTGCCAGTTGCCTAAGCTGAGCGCCCTCAACACCTCCCTTTTCCCTCCCCTCCCCTTTTCTCTCTCCTGCCACCTGCTCAGTCCAAGCCTCATCATCTCTGCACTGGCCTCCGTCGAGCTAGAGGCAAGGGTGAGCATCACCGACGACGCTGGTCGTCACTTGCACACCCAGGCAGAGCAGTAGAGCTCACTGTCCTCTCCGGCTGGAGGTGCCATGGGGAGGAGCTTTGATCCCCAGCAGCCTGGCGTATTGACAGAGCACGGCAGAAAGAACATTCTCCCATACCAGTTGCCTTGGGGGTGGTTGCATATCAGAGCTTCTGCACAGGAAGGAGAGGACAGGGGTCGTCCAGTCAGAAACTGGTTTGTTCCACCGCTACCTCCTGACTAGTGCCTTGCTTCCACACCTGCCCACTACAAAACAGCTGCACAGGTGGTGTCCGGCCCCTGTTCTAAACCATCATGGGCTTCCATGGGCCATCAGCTAAAACCCAATCTTCCGACCGTGGCTTACAGGCCCTACCTGATCTGCCCTGGACCTCATCTCCCACCACTCTCCCCTACACCCACTAAGCCCCTGGCCCCCTCTCTGTTCCTCAGGTGCATCCAAGCTCATTCCAGCCTCAGGACCTTTATTTACCCTTGCCTGGAACACGATTCACTCAGATCCTATGTCTCAGCTCAAATATGTCCCTCTTCATAGAGGCACCTATGCCCACTCCCACTCCCCACCACCTCACACATGTCTCTGTGTGTTTCTTTCATGGCACTCAGCATATCTGCAATATTTTTAAGTTCATCGTTAATCTTTTTTACTTCTGAATCTTGCATTGGAATGTAAGCTCCATGAGGGCAGGTCCTGTTTCTGTCCTTCTCAATGTGCCAAGGCTGGCAGGCTGCCTGGCACATAGGCAAGGTCGAGAAATGTTGTAGATGATAAAGTCAAGTCCCCTGCCTCTTTGCTAAACAGCCCACTGCCCTGCCCCCCACCCAGGTCCTGTCACCTCACTGAGCCCCTTTGTGCTGGGCCTCTGTCCCTCTTCCGCTCTCCCCTGAGATCGCCATCCCTCTCTAGGGCTCGACCTCAGTTCAGGAGGCCGGCTTGGACGCAGTCAGTCATCTATCCGTCCTTGGATCCTCCCTAAAGGCCCAGCCCTGGGACCACAGCCATTCTGGTGGATCCCAAGGCAGGGGGTGCTGAGGCCCTGCCCAAGCTGCAGAAGATTCTGAGACAGGGACTCTGCTTGAGTCCCTGCATGGGGGCTGGAGAGCTGGAATGTGCCTCCCGCCACTGCTGACTGAGAGTTGACAGGCCCCTGCTACCTTGAGGAGTCTCCCAGAATCACCTGGGGACTCCAAGCTCTTATCCTCCCACCAGCCGCTCTGTGGGTTGGCCAGGGTTTACAGGGAACCAGGTACCCTGGCAGCTCATGGTGCCCCAAACCAGGGCCATGTAGGGGTCCTTCCCCGGGGCCGATTCCTGGTGGCCCCTGGGGTTTGCTGCCGGCTCCCTCCCGCATCAATCTCTTCTCTTCCACAGCCACCTCCCCACCCCCTTTAGCACCTCCTAATCCTTTGCATACTGGCCGGGGCCGGCTGCTGCCAATTAATCCCCTCTGTGTCTGAGAGGCCAGCTGATAGAGGCAGGAAGAAGGCAATTCCTGGCTGGTGGACGGCATCTGAGCAGGTAACTCAGGGTGAGGGGGCGGCTCCGTGGGACCCCTGATGAGGCTCCCTCCACGCTCTCCTCCCATCAAGTCATTTAGACATGGAGAACCCGGCAAGGCTGGAAACCTGAGGCTTCTGTCTTCCCCTGTGAGGTTCAAGCCTTAGTGACTCTCCAAGGCAGCTTGTGAAATACGGATTCCAGATCCAGTAGAGGGGCCTAGGAATCTGTATCTTCCACAGCTCCCCAGAAGACTCTGAAAGGCTGGTGGTCCAAGCACTGTTGCTGTTCTGGGTACCACTCCCAGGCCCCCGTTCCCGCTTGCGCCTCCCTCATCAACGTGGAATCAGCAGCAACAGGGCAAAAAGATGGGAGGGGCCTCACGTGTTTCTGTGCAGGAGGAAATGGCTGGGTCTGGGGGAAGAAGGGAAACTGGGAGTGGGGAAGGCTTCCCTAGTCATTTCCAGAAGGTTCAGAAGCGCAAGCCAGCATTACTGCCTGCTGGGAAATGGCTTGCAGGACTGGCCTGCAGAAGCAGCCGATCCTGGGCAAACGTCAGTACCTCCGGGGTAGATGTGGGACACCTGGAGCCAGGCAGACCTGAGCGTAAACTCAGCTGGGCCACTTACTGGCTGTGTCACTTTGGGCAAGTCTGCTGACCTCTCTGTACCTCCATTTCCTTGGCTATAAAGTGGTGATGAAAACGCTTATTTACTGAGGCTGAGTGGGAGGAGGTGAGGATGAGGTGATCATGGCTTATGGGGCTGCCTGGGCTGGCTGGGATCGGTGGAATCTGCCATCCTAAACATGCAATCTTGGGCTCTACCAACCTTGGAAATCAGTGTTTTTACCCCCATACCCAACAAGGAAATGGAAGACCAGAGGTGTCGGGTCTGGCCCAAGTCACATTTTTGGTGGCTGAGCCAGGGATCTGACCCCCCACTCAGAGCTGTGTCCTTCAGCACAGCTTCGCTTAGGAGAAGCTGGGCTGCTGAGGCCAGAGCAGGGACAGAAATCAGGGCTGTGAGTAGTAGGGCAGGCAGCATGGCCGGGGCTGCAGGGAGATGGGCACTGGGGCAGGGGTCCTGGGCCCTGTGCCTGCCCTTTGCAGCCTGTGGCCAGGGTCCCTGACGGACAAGGGACAGAGAATACCTTGGCTGCCCATGGCTGGGGGGAGGCAGGATACACCATGCGGGGCACGGCCTCGGAAGGGCCCTTCAAGGCTGGGAGTTTGCATATATTGACCTGTGTGGCGCCCGCTGGGCCAGGCCATCCTGCAGGGATTTAGTCATAAGGGCAGGGTTGCCCATTCCCTGAAAGTAAATGATGCCAGAAACTGAGCCCGTGTAAGGTAGGGCTGAACTATTGCAGTAAACCATGAAAAAAGGGGCTTGTTATTTTATCTTAAAAATTTCTAAATCATGAAAATAGGTTGATTTTTATCTTATATTAAACAAAAAATATTTTCCATTCATATGCTGCTCATAATGTATTTTTAAAAATTTATAATGGGATTTTGCTGAACATGATAGTCTATCATTGGCATTTTTGCTTAACATCCAATGATAATCACAGCCAACATTTATTAAGCTCTCAGTGTGTGCCAGTCACTGTTCTCATCAGTTTATTTTATCCTCACATTAACCTCCACAAGATAGCTACTATTAACATCCCCATTTTACAGACAAGCAAACTGAGGCATGGAGCATTTAACTGATTTGCTCATGACTGGAGTCCAAAGAGTGTAGATCTTTCCATGTTAGTTCAAATTGATCTACTTTAAAAAATGGCTCCATAATATTCCATTATTGGATGTACTATAATTTATTTAATCTGTGCCCCTCTTACGGAAGACCAATTAGGTACTTCCCAGTAACCAGTCTCCTACTGATGGATATTTGGATGTTTTTCATCTTTTGCTCTAACACTGTTGTGACCGACCTCTTTACACACATATGTCTGTGGGCTTGAGTATTTCTATCAGGAAAATACCTGGAGGTATCACTGCAAAAATAGTTTTAAAGATGATGAAGGAAAAGGGAAATATATAACTCACAAAAGGAGCCCACGAATGGTGGGAGCAACTGTGAGCATTCTGGAGACGCCTAAGGACTCGGTCCCCTACAGGTGTCAGGATGCTGGGCTGGGTCCAGAGGGTGCTGCCTCAGCCCCCAGGGACACCAGTGAAGACCAAGAGAGAGGAGGAGGAGGGGACAGAACCGGAACCAGAGCCAGAGTTGGAGCCGGAGCCTGAAACAGCCCCTGAGGAGACTGAGCTAGAGGAAGAGTCCCTGGTAAGAACTGAATGGTGAGGAAGGGCACACTGGCCTCACTGCTCGGAGAATCCCCAGCTCAGGTCAGCTGCCCCCAGCGACCTTCCACAACAGAGAAAATTGGAGCCAGAAGGAAACGTGGCGGTCACTTGGTTCTGTAAACAGCCAGATAGTAAATATTTCAGGCTTTGTAGGTCATGCCATCTCTGTTAATTATTCAACTCTGCCGCCATAGTGTGAAAACAGCCATAGACAATACGTAAATGAATGAGTGTAGCTGGTTGTGTTCCAATAAAACTTTATTTACAAAAACAAGCAATGAGCTGGATTTGGCCCACTGACCATTGTTTACCAACCTCTAGAGCTACTCAAAGTAGCCAATCCATGAACTGTTTGTTACCAGTCCAGGAGGTGATCAGAAGCTTGCCAGATGTAAATTTACTATATACGTAAGCACACTGCTTTGTTCAGTTGTATTTGTTTTGCAGTAAGACTTTCTGCATGAGGGAAGCAGTGTGTTGCTATACAATCTGCTGCAAACTGCTTAATCACTATGGACCAGTAACAGTTTGCAGACTGACACTGGTTCCTGGACCACATTTTGAGCAGCACTGCTCTAGAACTTTCAGTCAAGCACATCAAACTTGCCAGCTCTGTATCCCATTCATTCCGGAACCTGATGACAACCAGTTCAGAAACTCAGACAGATTTGATTTTGCTTCTAATTGATGCCAGGCCTGTGTGCAGTGCCAGGAGCACAGTGATGAATAAAGCATTGTCCCTGGGGGTCAGCAGATGAGAACCCAACCAGGTTATTCTTCTAGGAGACAGAGGTGATGAGAGAAGGTGGGGAGCTTCAACAGCATCCTCAGCTTACCCTTCTGGGAGGACCAAATAAGTGTATCAGACTGGAAACTCTGGGAGCTCAGAGGAGAGAGTCATTTTAATTTTGGAGATTGGAAGCTGGTGGAGGAGTGCTTCCTAGCCACAGTGGGCTGGGCCAAATCGTAACTGGAGGAGATGAAGAGGTGGGGCCTTCCTGGCAGAGGAAAGGCTATTACTGGGTAATGCAGGGTGTGTTTAGGAAACAGTGAGCTATCCAGGTATAGGGTTGCTGTGCATATGTGTTTGCATGTGCACACATGTGTATGTACATACATGTGTGCCTTGTGTTCTTAGTGGTATGTTTGGGTATGCATGTGTCTTAGCAAACTGTGTGCCCATGAACACATGCATGCCGATTCACAGGTGTGTGTACACACATACATGTAAGCACATATATGTGTATGTGCACACGCATTCGTGTGCCTGTAGTTCCATGTGCATGTGGGGCATGCTAGTGTGTATAAGTGTGTGTTTCTGAGTCTGTGAATCTATTCATGTGTGTGTACATGTATGCTCGTTTGCGTATCTGTGCTTGTATGGATAGACATATTGGTATGTGCCTGCATGTTTGTATATATGCATATTTTGTGCACCTGTGCATGTATGCACATCTATGTGTGTATTTGTGTGTTAATACACATATGAAATAATGTGTTCATGAGTGCATGAACACATCATGTTCGTGTGTCAGTGCAGGTACATATGTGTATGTGTGTATATGCCTGTTTATGTGACTGAGCATGTATATGTACATGTGTGTATACACAGATATCTGTGTCTGTGTATATATGCAAATGTATTGTGTGCATATGCATGTTTGTATGTCTGTGTCTGTACACTTGTAGATATTTGCACGTGTGTGCATCTGCATGCATGCACATGTGTATATGCACAAGTGGGCATGTGCCTATATGCACATGTGCGTGTGTTGGGGCATGCATGCACATGCAAATGTATATGCACATGTGCTTTGTGTCTTGCATGTGCACATCTATGTGTGAGCAGATGGACTTATTTTTGTGTCAGCTCGTGTGTGTATGCATGTGTATACCCATGTGTCTGTGTGTCACTTTCTGTATACACATGTGCTTGTGTGTGTCTGTGTATGTGTGTGAAGTATATGAGAGTGAGTGTATTAGTGTATGTGTGCACACGTTAGTGTGTCTGTATGCATGTGCATGCTTGTCTGTACCTGCACACATGCGCACAAAGCAGCAGAGGTGCAGCTGCAGAGGCAGATGAGAGGCAGAGGGCAGAAGCTGAAGGCCTCCCAGCTACTAGGGGGGCAATGGAAGTTTTGGCGCAGAATGAGAGGGAGCGGCTGGCTGGGGGCTGGCCGAGGGCTGGGCTCTTCCCGCCTCCTCCTCCCCTCAGTTGCCCCAAGGCCTTGTAACTCTCTTCCTCTTTCTTTTCAGGCCACTTGAGTGGGGCAGCTTCCTGGGGGATGTGATAGGCCTGGGGGGCACCTTGGGGGGAGGGCGTGGTGAGGGCCCAGCCCTGGATGAGGGGCCCCTGGGGCTGGGAAGAAGGGAGTGTCCCAGGTGGAAGGTGAGGCCACCAGGATTTACAGAGACCACTGTGAGAATAGAGCTGTTTGATCCTGTGGGGGGTCAGTTGTGAGGGGGGATCAGGGGCTGCTCCTGCCTTAGGCTAGTCTCTCTGAGGGTTTACATGGTCCTGTTTGAACCCTCCAGCCACCTGAGGAGGCCTGCGTGGGGAAGGAAGTGGCTGAGGCTGATCCGGGCCCTCAGGGTGAGTGCTGGAAGCCCAGGCTGGCAGGGTGGCTGGAGGCGGGGAAAGGGCTGTGTTCTCCACTGCTCGGAGCCTTCTTGCAGCAGCCCACGAGGTTGGCAGACCCATTTCACAGATGAAGAAACTGAGGCTCAGAGAAGCTAAGGGTGGGCTCCTGGGGACCTTTTAGCTGAGCTGAGCTGGAACCCTGGGCTTCTGACTCCCTCAGGGTTCTCCCCTCTCCTCTGCCTCTGACTTGACCTCCCCAGCAGGGTAGAAACAGGTCTCTCTGAGGCTCCAGTTCTAAAGTATGAGGGACTCCTTTCCAGAAACCCAGGAGGCTGCCCCTTCTCCACCCACATCCCTCCAGGCTCAGGTCGCTGTGGTTCCAGAAGCGAACAGGTACTGCACCACCCTCCCCTCTCCTCAGGGCCAGCCCCCCACCCAAGCTAGGGAGCCATTGAGAGGGTGGGGATGGGCACTGCTCTCAGGTCTACAGTCACTCCCAAGCAAAGGTGCAGAACATCTTAGGAACTGGCTGAGGGAGGCTCAGGCAGAGGTGGGGGTCTCCTGGGCCAAATGGACCATGTGACCAAGAGAAATGGAGCGGGGGGACCAGAGGTTTCTCAGTGCTTGGGTGAAACGCAGGTTTAGTGTGGCCAGAGCTTCTGATTTTCCCAATGAAGACAGAAATCCAGACTTTTCCATGAAATCTCCCAGATAGCTCAGACATTTTAGACCCTTGGTACTTATCCAAGTAAGCGTGTCTGCAGAGGGTGTGGAGGGTTGGCCTCAGACGGTGAGTCTGTGACCCTCATGTTTAGGCTGACTAGCCTCCATCACAAGGAAACACCTCACAGGAAACTCTCAACCCTTTCAGAGCACAAGACATGTGCTGAGTGCAGGAGGGACCCCCTGGAGCCAGGCTAATGGGGCAGCAGGGTGACACAGTGATGCTTTTACTGAGTAGCTGATGGCGGTGGGCTTGGAATGGCACCAAGGGTTGGCATCCCCCATTTTCCAGAGAGGGACACGAGGTTCCAGGAGGGAGGTGATGTGTCTGAAGTGTCACAGTGGGGAGATAGAGGTTTGGGGTTCAAACCAAGTTCTTTAGGATGCTGTGCACTGCCATGCCGACCAGAGAGGAGCTGGGGACATTGAGGGCAGGCCGGTATCTCTGTCTCTCAGTGTTCCCAGCAGCCGGGTCCTGACCTGGCTCAGAAAGGGTGTGGAGAAGGTCGTCCCGCAGCCTGTCCACAGTGGCAGGCCTGCCCAGAGCACCGCTGGTGGCTTGGAGGGTCCAGCTCAGGTACTACTGGGGCCGGGGGCTGAGGCAAACCGGGTGGGGAAGGGTGGGGAGGAAGGCTGATGGCCCTGGACTCTCTGCCCACGTCTGTCTGTCCGTCCCAGCAGGCAGGAGGACAGATCCTTGGGCACTGCAGCACTGGGGGCTCAGGTAAGGCCAGGAAGCAGGATGGCTTAGGGGTGGGCTCAGGGACTGTTACATTGGGCCCTGCTCCCTGGGGTGAGTCCATGGGGCCAAAGCTTCTCATCGGACTCGGCCCGGGTTCGAAGCTGGGTTTGAGTTGGGCTATAACCAGGGAGCTCTGGCCAGGCCTCTTGCTGCTGACCGGCTTCCTTTCTTCTGCAGATGGACACTGTGAGGCCCCCAGGGCCCAAGACACCGGGTGAGTCCCCATCCTCGAGCCCCATCTGTAGTGTGTGTGGTGGGCTCAGCATGCCCGGAGCCCAGCGTCCCCCACCACCTGTGTGTGACCTTGGACATGCCTCTCATCTCTTCTGAGCCTCACTTTTCTCATCCACAAAACTGGAACGATGGGTCCAGTGCTGCTCATGGTTTTTTGTGCTGATTACTGAGAGATCCCCGGGGAGGGGGCCACCTTCTGAGGATGGGGAGAAGGCATGGATGAGGTCCTCAGAGATGGGCCTCGAATAGGTGGTTGCCGTGTGAAGCCCGGAAGCAGGGCCTGGGCTACCGTGGGGGACATTGGGGTCCCCAGGTTGGTCTCACGGTTGGCAACAGCTTCAGACTTCTCAGAGCTGACCGAGGTGGGTGGCAGGCTGGATGGGAACTGTGGCAAACGGGGGAGCCCATGTCTCTCTCCAGGGAGGGGCCCCACTGAACTCCACTTCCCTCTGCCCTGCAGGAGTGCTGACCCGGTGTGGCCAGATCCTCTAGTTTTTCAAGAGAAGCTAGAAATTTAGGCTTTTACATAGTCCTTAATTTTTAGATGTTGCCAACTAATTGAAAAGTTTTCAAAAACACTGTGAGCTCCCCCAATAAACCTGAAGCCTCCAGTTTGCTGTCTCTGCTGGAAATTCAGAGTCATGCCTTCATCTCCATTCACCCCACCCATTCATTCCTTCCCTCATTCATTCATTAGACTGTCGGGTCCTTGAGCACGGGGGCTTTTGTCTCAGTCACTGCTGAATGCCCTGGTGCCCAGCACAGTGCCTGCCATACTAAAGGGACTCAGCACAGAAGGGATGAATGAACATATGAATGAATGAATGAATGAATGAATATGTACAATCACACACTCCATTCATTCATCCATTGCTCCAGTTTGCTGTCTATTTCTTTTGTCCCCTGGAGGCTGCCCTGGTCATGGGTCCCCAGGGCCACTCCGCTGACTTGTGAGACCAGTAAAATGATTTAGGATGAAAGCACCCAAAGGACTTGCCAGCTTTTTGGGGGGCTGTATCTGGGGGATGGGTTCCCCTGGGAGCATGGAGCTTCCCTGAAGAGGACAGGGCTGCCTGGAGGTCAGATGGATCTGGGGACCCAACGTTTGTCCCAGGGCCAGCTACATAATTAGTGGGGCCCAGTGCAAAATGAAAATGTAGGACTCCTTTAAAAAAATTATTAAGAGTTTAAGACAGTGACGATAGAGCATTAAACCAAAAATGGGCCCTTTAAGTATGGGGCCCTGTGTGACCACACTGCTCACATACCCATGAAGCCAGACCTCTCAGTCCCAGTCACAGGGAGGCCCCCAGCCTGCATTCAGGTCCCCAGGCAGCCCCTGTTCTCATCTGTGCCCAGGAGGCCAAGGCTAGGCCTGTTGTTCCAGAACCTGGTCCAGCCCTGGGTCAGAATTTCAGGTTGGTGGAAGTCCCCCACCCCGGAGGCCCTTTAAGAGTATCCAGTCCAAGGTCCCCAGTGTGCAGAATGGGAGCTGAGGAAGGGCTGGTCGAGGCCTGGGACCCCAGCAGGTGGTCACGACAGCGTGGCTGGGCACTCCTTGAGGCCGCTCGGCTGACCTCTGGCCCCTCTTCAGGCCCGGGCCCTGGCTGCTCAGGTGGCTTGAGCAGAATCTGGAGAATATGCTGCCTCAGCCTCCGAAAACCTCCGAGGTAAGTCGAGGAAAAGGGGGAGCAGGCAGCTGACCACCCAGGAAGTGCCTACCTACTCCAGCAGGCCGTCCTCACCCCTGAGACCCACAGCGTGACTGCAAGAGGGGCAGGGCATGCAGGGGAAGGGTGGGCGGGGCTGGCCGGGGCAGGAAATCCACCTGACCTTCTTTCCTGACGTCACTTCCTGTTTACGCCCCAGGGCTGGAGAGATGAGCCTGCAGATGCTGCCTTGGGTCCAGGTACAGGGAGGGGACCTGGGAAGGGGCTACCTGGGATGGTCACAGACTGGGCTGGGGGTACAACTGGGGCCTGAAGGATGCTCGGGGAGGGGTTCAGGGCTTGCAGGGAGCAGGCTGTTGTGAGAGTCCTAAACCCCCCTCCCTGGCCCAGGCTGGGAAGCCAGTAGCCTGGGACAGCGTTGTGAGGTCCTGAACAAGTCCCTTCCCCTCCCTGCTCCTCAGCTCTGTGTTTGTCTGATGATGAGGGGAGTTGGGGTGGTCCCAAGGGGCTCCCCACTCAGTCACGTTGGCACCTTGAATCTAGACTCCGTGCCCTAGGGGTTGCATGGAGCCCCACCATGTCATCCTTAGTCTCCTGCCCTCCCTGCTGCATAGAGCCCCCAGGACCCCCCTTGGAGATGGAGCCCGTGCCGCAGGCCCAGGAGAGCCCCTCCCTGCCTGCTTCTGCCCCCGCGAAGCCTGAGGAGGAGCCGACTCCAGAGCCCCAGCCCGGCATCCAGGCCTCCTCCCTGCCGCCCCGCCAGGACTCTGCCAGGTGAGCCTCCCAAATGCCTCTCCTCCCACAAGCAGCAGACTCAGTGCGTGACCCCAGCCCAACATCCACCAAATGAGTCTTTTAAATTAGAAAAGTAACACATGCACCTGAGAGAAACTTCAAAGGGGTTTGCAGCGCCCCCTCCCCGGGCATTCGTATCAGCAGCTTCTCCTGCTTCCGTGCGTTTCCTACACGTAGACAAGCTCTGAGCACATTTCTCCTTTAAACTCACGTACCCGGCAGCAGCAAACTCTAGATACTGTTCCTCATCTCACTTTTTTCACCTAAAGACGTAACTCAGAGGTGGTTTTATGCACAGAGGTCTGCTCCATTCTTTCAACGGCTGCATAGTATGTTATACGGATGTACCAGCTTTTATTTAAGCATTCAGTGGACATTCAGGTTTGTTTCCACTTTTGCTGCAGTTAATAGCCTTGTACAGGCATCATTGCGTTCATGTGCAAGTAAATTGGAGGAAATGGAGTTGTTGGTCCAAGTGGTACATGCATTTAAAATCAGGATAGGGACTTCCCCGGTGGCGCAGTGGTTAAGAATCCGCCTGCCAATGCAGGGGACATGGGTTCAAGCCCTGGTCTGGGAAGATCCCACATGCTGCGGAGCAACTAAGCCCGCGTGCCACAACTACTGAGCCTGCGCTCTAGAGCCCTCAAGCCACAACTACTGAAGCTCTTGGCGCCTAGAGCCCGTGCTCCACAAGAGAAGCCACCGCAATGAGAAGCCCGCGCACCGCAACGAAGAGTAGCCCCCGCTTGCCACAACTAGAGAAAACCCGTGCACAGCAACAAAGACCCAATGCACCCAAAAATAAATAAATTTATTAAAAAAATAAAAATGAAAAAAAAATCAGGATAGGTACTGATAGGTGCTCCCACCCTGGCAGTGTGTGAGGGGCCTGAAATGCACCTTGGGGGTGGCAGGGAGGGTAGGGGGGACTGGGGTCAGAACAGTAGCCAGAGGCTTTCCTGGGGAGGCCAGGGACGGGGCAGTGGTTTTCAGGGCCAGGGGCTTGGGTTCCAGTCCACCTTTGGGCGGGCTTGCTACCTGCCTTGGGAGAGATCTGACTCTCTCTCTCCCCCTTGCAGGTTGATGGCATGGCTCCTGCACAGGCTGGAGATGGCCCTGCCACAGCCAGTGATCCGTGGGAAGGCTGGGGAGCAGGTTGGTGCTGGGCTAGGGGGAGTGGGGGCCTTGAGTGGTGGTGGGAGGTGTCTTGGGAGCTCAGGCAAGGGTGGAATGGTCCCTGGGCAGGAGGGGAGGGCACAGAAGGAAGAAGGGAGCCTGCAGCTGGAGCTCAGCCCACCCAGCCCGCCTGTCTGCATGGCTCACACTCCTTCCACACACACTCTCTGGTCACTGTGGCCACAGGGCTGAGAAGTGCTGGCCCAGCCCCTCCTGCCAGGTGGTCACAGTCAGTAGGGGAGGTGCTTCCCGGGGGGGTGGGTAGAGAGGATGTGGGGTGCAGAGGAGAAGCCTCCCAGGAGCATCAAGGAAGACTTCCTAGTGGAAGTGGCCTGCAAGCTGAGAACTGAAGGGGGAGGAGGAAGAGGAAGAGGGTGGGTGAAAGTGAAGGGGGTGGTGTAGGAAGGGCCCTGCAGGCAGAGGATCCGTATGTGTAAAGGCCCAGAGACAGGAGAGGCCTGGAATGTTCTGGTAAGAAGTGGGGCTCTCAGGAAGCCAGTGGGCCCTGTGTGCATTTCTGACGACCTAGGGCTCCCACATGGGTGGGTGGGGGGAGCAGGGCCTCCCCCACCTCTCCCTCTCCCAGAACCTCCCACCTGGCCCTTCTCTCTTGGGGACAATTGGACATGTTCATAGAAGCACCTGGAACTAGGGGGCAGGAGGCTGGATCGCAGTCCCCCTGCAGTAGGAGGTGGACAGGAAGCTTCAGGGTCCCTTCCCCGTGGGCTGAGCCTTCAGGCTCCACGTTCATGGCCTCTGTGGGTGGCAGAGGAAGCTCAGCTTTGGAGCTCCCCAACAGGAGGAAAGCGGGGTGTCCAGGGGCAGGAGCGATCAGTGGATGAAGATGTGCTCACTGAGGGGGGGATCCCTGAGTATGGGGCTGCGGGGGGATGGTGTGGTGCTGGCGGGGAGAGGCCTTCGTGCAGATGGAACTTTGAGACAACGCTCCAGGGAAGGATGGGAGAGGTTTTTCATACATGGAGAACCAGAGAGAGGGCGTTCCAGGCAGGGGCGCAGCCTGGGCAAAGGAGCTGAGGTGGGACGAGGCAGGTGGTGACCCTGGTGGGGGAGTGACTGGAGGAGCGGGCGACCTCTGAGGCGGGAGGGAGGAAGCGGGACGGGATCCTCTGCAGTGTCCCGGGAGCCGTGAGGAAACCCCCTTGCTCCCGCGTGTGCCGGGAGGGCTGATGGAAGCAGGGAGGCCGGTGAGGAGTCCACAGCAGTTTTTTTCTCCTTTTCTCCCCATACAGGAGCCTGACTCCCCTGTGACATGTGACGTACAAAGCAGTAAGTGACACGTCAGTGGGTCCTTGTGTTTGTCTCCATGGGGGTTGCTTGGTCTGAGCGTGCATGGGTCGTGGGGCAGGCAGAGCCTCCGGACCTGGAGCTGGGAGAGCCCCATGTTCTGTAGGCCCTACCTCAGGTCAGCCTGGCCAGGTCGCCAGAGCCCGGCCCAGAGCCAGATGGTGGCTGGAGGCCCCTCCTGGGAGCCGGGGGTGGGTGGATGCACACATAGGCAGGAACCTGGCTTGCCTTCCAGCTTCTATCCAGAAAAAATAATTCTGAGGTCAAGTTGGATGGGCCCCCCTTTCCTGCTGGGAGCCCCTGGTGAGAACTCCCCACAGCCCCCTGGGCCAGTGGGTTTGGCTAAGCAGAGTCCCTGATTGTGGGGTGAAAGGAGGGAGATGAGCTTTCTCTGGGGGAACTGGACCCCTTGAGCTGGGAGGGCATCCCCTCCCTTGTGGGGTATGTGTGCTGCCTTTTATCCCAGCTCTGCACCAGGACTGGGGCCCAGACTGAGGCCAGGAGGGGAGGGCTAGGGCCCCAAATCCTGCATTTCATGGCCTCTGGAAAGGCATGTGGTATATGGGGCATTCATTCATTCACCCATTCACAAATGCTCATGGAGGGCTGCTATGTGCCAGGCCAGTGATGAGTGCTGGAGGTGAGCAGGGCAGAGTTAACGCCTGGGAGCAGTGGCACCATTCCACCCTGGACACAGGCCCTTGGACCGTGGGCCTCAGGCGTCCCAGGGCTGCCAGCCCCAGGCCCGCTGGGCCAATGGTGGCCTTTATGAGCACTCTGACATGGGCGGCCATCACAGGCTGGCCAGCTATGGAGCTCGGGTGTGGGTGTCATGGGGTTTGTATAATCGTGACAGCGTCGTGAAGGGGAGGCTCAGAGCAGGGCTCGCTCAGTCTCAAGCTCGTGGCCACCCTGGAGGGCACAGCGTGGGCCGCCTATGGCCGTTGGGGAAGGCAGAGGGGCAGAGACGTGTCCAAGGTCACAAAGCAAGTTGTCATGGAGCAGTGACTAGAGTCCCCTGGGCTAAGCAGCTGCTCAGCCAGGCCAAGGTTAGAGGAGTGGAAAACCTTCCCTGGAACAGAGAGCCACCCACGCGCCCCCTCCTACCAGGGGCCGCTGAGAGCTCTAAGGATGGAGCCCCCAGCCCTCTTACCCTTTTCCCTGCTCTGGAAGGAGGCAGGTCTCAGCCAGCTGTAGCAGGGCCTCCCTGCGTGCCTGGAGCGTCCGGGTCATGGTGGGGCCTGGGGCAGCCATGGGGTGGACTCAGCCCCGGGGTGTGTCAGTTTCCTGGGGGTGCCGTAACAAAGGACCACGCAGGGTGCCTTCAAATAGCAGAAATGTATTCTCTCGCGGTTCAGGAGGCCAGGAGCCCCAAATCGAAGTGTTGGCAGGGTTGTTTCTTTCTGGGGCTCTGCGTGGGAAACCGTGCCAGGCCTCTCTTCTGGCTTTGGTGGCTGCTGGCCATCCTTAGTGCCCTGTGGCATCTAGCTGCCCTCCAATCTCTGCCTTTTCCTCTGTGTCTGCCAAATCTCCCTCTCCTGTCTTCTGTAAGGACACCAGTCATTGGATTAGGGCCCAACCTAAATCCAACATGATCTCATCTTGAGATCTTTAACTAGTGACATCTGCAAAGACCCTATTTCCAAATAAGGTCACACAGGTAACAGAGGATAGGACTTGGATATACGTTTTTGGGGGGACACTATTCAACCCACCACAGGGTGACCCTGAGGGGTGAGGGATGAGTATCCCGCCCCCACTCCGTCCCCCAGTCTCCCCATCCTTTCGCTCATTCATTCCCTCCGCCTGTCCACCCCGCCACCCACCCTTCTCTCTTCTCCTTTGTTTCAGCGGTGGCGGCAGCTGGAGGCCTCTGAAACAAAAGGGAGGGGAGCCTGGGAGAGCGCAGATGGACAAATGGACAGACGGATGGAAGGAAAAAGGGTTCCCTGAAGAGAAGACCTGCAGGGCAGGGGGATGAGGTGGCCATTGACCCCCCTACCCTCCTTGAACCCCCTGCTTCCCGCCCCCAATCCCAGGCAGGGTGAGGGGGATCCAGTCCCAGAACTGCCTCTCGGAGACCAAGGTTGGCCCCTTTCCACCAGAGCAAGGGGAAGGCCAACCAAGGGCAGCCTGTGGGATTTAGGCTAGACAGCAGGAGGACTTCCCACCAGAGGCTGCGGGAAAGCCCGCGGGCACTGTCTTTGAGAAGATGCTGGCACAGCCCTCAGCATGGTGCCTGGCACACTCAGCGGCCCCCCGGGACACAGTTTTTCCCCGAAGAGGATCTCCTTAGGCTTGGCTATGTTCTCCCCCTCAAAGAGTTGGGGACTACCAGTGGACAGCAGCACGTGCTTTAATTGACATTAAAAAGCATACGGTAGCACATCAAACCTGTGATCGCATGATATTATTGCTTCAGATAAGGCTAAAGTGAGTACCTAGGTTTGAGAAGTGGGTGGATTAATATGGCCTGTGGTATTGGGGTTGCTGGAAGGAGTTAGCCAGGGGTCCTGAGCCAGTTGCCCTGGGTCCCAGCTGCCTCCACAGATGTCTTCATTTGGGGAAAGGCGTGCTTTAAAAATTAGAATTAGTTGTCAACATTTAAAAATCAGGTGGCTTTGCATAGAAAAATCTGGCTTCTCTTGAAAACTGGGAAGATTGAGCTGTAATGGTCCCACACTGTGCTTGTGAGGACAGTCTGAGTGGCAGCTGCCACCTGAGGGCTGGTGGCACCCTCCGCTTTACCCATATCCACCATCTCCCTGGCTACATAGGCCTTGGAGTTTGAGACTCCTGAGGTCTCAAACTGGCAGCGAGGGGAGGGCAAGCTGATAGACGTAATAAAATGAACATATGCCTGGAGGTGAGAGTGTACAGGGAGAGAGGTGGGCACTTCAGCTAATCTGGAGCCCAGAGTCCTTGAGGCAGAAGGTAAAACTAGAAGAGCTGGGGCCTGATGTTAGGGGACGAGGCTGTAGGCAATGGGGAGCCAGTGAAGGTGGTTGAGCAGGGCAGTGACTTCACAAAGATTGCTCTGAGGCTAAGCAAGCATTGGAGGCAGAGAAAGCAATGGACACAAGGGTTCTTGAACTTCAGGCCCCATCTGGGAGGAGCTACGAAGGATGTCCCATGCCCAGACCTTTCCGTTTGAAGAGTGTGGGGCCTGATAATCTGCATTTTCAAGAAGCACCCACCTCCCCAGATGATTCTGGTGATGGGGTGGTGGCCAGGACCGTGCTTTGAGAAATACCAGTTAGTGAGAGGTTAGTGTTTCGGGGGCCAGATGGGAGAAGATGTGGGTCTGGACCGGGGAGAGGCAGAGGGAGTTGGTATCATGACCCAGGTCTGCCAGGGAGGATGGGGGTTTCGAGTCAAGGCCTGGGCTTTGCCAGCAACCCAGGGACCGGGCGGGAGCCTTGGCCTAGAATCCATGCTCCTGGGTTTCCTGCCTGCTGCTCCCAGAAACAGCAGCTCCCTCTCCATATGGGGCAATTGATCTGCACTGCCGGGGCCAGAACTCTATTCAGCTGCCCTGAGGGCCATCCTAGGCTGGCAGAGAGGATGCTGCGCAGGAGCTGGTGTGCCCGTGAGGGACTCCAGGGTGAAGTTTAAGCCCTGGGTGGAGCAGCAGTTTCCATGTGAGTTTGAGCACCTGTGGTGCGTCGTAGCCCCATCTGTGACCTGGGTGGACCCTGGAGAAGCCGGGAGAGCTGTGAATCAGATGCCTGCAGAGAGGGCTGGGAGCTCCACGGGAGGAAGGGCCCTGCCCAGGAATTGGTATCCCCTGCCTGCCCTTCCTGGCTGGTACCCTCCGGCACCCTCCTCTTCTCTGGCTGTAAAATGGGGACAGGCCTGGCACAAAGATGAAAGGAGGAAGTGTTTATAAAATGCCTACTCACTAATTAGTACCTAAAAAGACAGGGTTAATGGAAGGGGAAGCAAGGATGCAAGCAAGGACAGCCTCCAGCGCCCATTATGGAATGGCCACCGATGGCAGGGAGGCGCTCCTGGGGCATGTTTGTCACTTGGGATAGCACCAGGGAAATGAGTCAGGGGACCTGTCACTGCTTCCAGCATCCTGTGTGGCCTTGGACAAGTCACTCATCCTCTCTGGTCGATAAAATGGAGGACAGTAGTGTTCTTACCCGGCAGGGTTGCCGTGAAAGCTCATGAGCTCACAGGCCAGGGGATATTCTGTCCCCTGGATGTCACCTGGATGTCAGGCAGGAACTCGAACCCTCACGGGCTGATCAGGATGAAGACACTGCAACATTACTGGGGGGCAACATAGAACGACACATACCTATGACATGTATGTCCCACCAATGGATTCAGGGCCACAGTTGGAGGATCCTCCCTGGTCAAACCCCAGGACTGCTTGTAGGGATGGGGGAGCCAGGACCGTAGTTCAGGAAACATGTGGGAGGCTTCCCTGGAGGGCAGGCAGTAGCCTCCTCTGTGAGGCCGGATGACATCGGTACCTGGAAGCCAGGAGGCAGGAGTGGGGAGTGAGGTGACTCTTCGAAAGCAGACAGCCCCATGCCTGGCACGTGGGGAGCACCCCGTAAAAGAAGGTATTAACCTGCATCTCAGCGTGCTCACCTGTAAAATGGGGAATAAGATATAAAAGAGGGAAAATAAAATGAGGGTAATAGTTATTCCCACTTCAAAATGTTGATGTGAGGACTGATTGAGTTAGTCCATGTAAATCACTTAGCACAGGGCCTGGCATATAGTAAATGCTCAATAAATGTAGCTGGTGCTGTTATTATTACCATTACTATTATTAATATTATTAGTCTACACCATGAACAATAACTTCCAAAGTCAAAGGATAAGACTTGAGGCTAGCTTCCATTTAAAGTCGCCATTAGTAATTCATGCCTGGCCTGAAGGCCACCAGGACTGCTGGAGCTTTTTGGGAACCCCTGCTACCAGGCAATCTCCACCTTTCTCCTGTCTTGGGGTGGGCTTAGGCTCCTGAGGAGACTCCCCTGCACCCACTTCTGCCAAGGTCACAGCCCCACAGTGTTTTCATTGCCAGGGACCAGGGTACGTGGAGAAATGTTGAAAGTGAGACCACCTCCACGAGAAAGTCAAGTTCAGTTCCCTTGGAGGTTGGAGCCTCTATTCCAGGAGGAAGTCTTCCTAGACTCCCAGAAGGAGGTTCTGAGATTATGGGCATGTAGTACGCTGTCACCAGGGGGTGGCATCTAGAGAACAGGTGGTGGGCAAGCTTTGTCTGCATCCCTCGGGACATTCCAGGCCACTGCACCTGGATGTGGCAGGGTGGACTTTGAGCCTGGGTCTCTTGGCATCACCTGCAATACTGTGGTGGAAGCATAGTTTCTGCTTCTGCACAAACCTCCAAGAAGGAGGCTCCGGTGAGAAACAAGCCTAACTGTAACTGAAGCTGTGTCTCGAGGGGAAAAAGAGAGGGAAAACTCACGGAGGGAGACAGGATGAGTGATCGTGGGCTTCAGCCCATCACTTTAGCACTGACCTGGTTGTCAGTGGTCCCACTGATAGCGGTGCCCTTTCTGCTGCTTGGCTGAGAGCTGGGGTGTAGCTGGTGATGACCAAGGCTCCCTGTGTGGTCCCGGGGACTCAGAGGCCCAGGCCCACTCCCCAACACCCTGTGTCCCCTGTAGTCAGCATCCTCCCGGAAGAGCAAGAGGAGCCCAGTCTCATCCTAGAAGATGTTGGCCCTCACTGGGAGGAGGATGAGCACCAGGAGGTCAGCAGCAGCCCGCAGGGCTCAGAGGCAGCTCCAGCTGATGAAGAGGAGAGCGCGGTGGTGGAGCAGATGCCCAGGTGGGAGCCAGAGAAAGCCCTGAAAACAGCAGTGCTTGGGGAGATAACGGGCACATGGTACAGAATCCCAAAGGTATAAAAGGGCATAGAGCGGGCACCAAGTCTGCCTCTTCCTCTCTTTCCCTCCCACCAGACACCCATCCCTCTCCCCACAGGCACAGTGGCTGCCAGCATCTCCTGTACCTTGCCAGGGCCCATCTGAGCATATATGAGCATGGATTCCTTTCATTTTTTGTACAAAAGATAGCCTATCACAGGCACTGACCTATCCGCACCTTGCTACATTCATTCAACAACGTACCTTAAGATCTTTCCACATTTAGTACGTGGAGATCATCCTCTTTTTTTTACAACTGCATAGTATTCCATCATATGGATATGCCAGAATGTATTTCACCTGTCCATTCTTGATGGCCATTTAGGTTGATTCCAAAATTTTATTATTATAAACAGTTCTGCAACAAGCACTCTTGTCCACATGTCCTTGCATGTGCATGTGTGTACCCCCTGCAGGACACATTTCCAGAAGGGAGTGGCAAGGTCCTCGGGGAAGGGAATGTGTCACCGTGGTTGTGACGTCTGGGTCACCCTCCACAGGGGCTGAACCATCTTAGTTCCCACCTGTGAGCTGGGTGATAGCTGCTCAAGCCAGGAGGCCTCAGGTCCTCAGGCCCATGACCTCCATTGCAAAGATGGGGAAACTCAGGTCCAGGGAGGATCAGGGGCTGACCTAGGGTCAGCACCAGGACAGTTGGGGGCCTGGACCAGCCCCTGATGCACTGAGGGAGCCCTGTTGCTAGAGAGAAGCTGGGGCTGCTCAGGCAGGGCTCCCCAGGTAAAGTCTTGGGTGGAAAATTAAGGTCTGGTCTCTGGGGGGGAGGTCACAGTCCATCGTACTGAAAATGGGGGTCAGGAGGTGGATTCAGGGTACAGCTACAGGCGACCTCACCTCCTGCCTTTGACCTCAACTCAGGGAGCTGCCTCAGATTCAAGAGGAGAAAGAAGACGAGGAGGAGGAAGATGGAGAGGAGGAGGACGGAGAGGAGGAAGGAGAGGAGGAGGACAGAGAGGAGGAGGAACCTGAGTAAGGACCCGTGCCCCTGGCTGAGGGGTGGCCCAGGGAGGGGCTGCCAGGGCTTCTGGGGTGAGGGTGCTTTTTGCCACTTACGGGAGCTCCTCCCTTTGTTCCGTGCCCAGTTCCACTGGGCACTGACCAGAAAGGCTGAGGCGGTACTGGGGGACCCCACTGTGCTCATAATGACCTTGGGATTCATAGTACGTAATACTCAGCGACCACGTCCACGCCACCCACAGTCACACATACAGATGTAGAATGCACCTCCACGGGGTGGGGATTTTTTTTTGGGGGGGTGGTACGCAGGCCTCTCACTTTTGTGGCCTCTCCCGTTGCAGAGCACAGGCTCTGGACGCGCAGGCTCAGCGGCCATGGCTCACGGGCCCAGCCGCTCCACGGTATGTGGGGTCTTCCTCGACTGGGGCACGAATCCGCGTCCCCTGCATCGGCAGGCGGACTCTCAACCACTGCGCCACCAGGGAAGCCCCGGGGTGGGGACTTTTGTCTGTTGCCTTCACTGCCATGTCTCCAGAGCCTAGAACAGTGCCTAGCACAGTAGACACCAAATCAGTGCTGCTTGAATGCATGGAAGCATGCACGGACCCATGCAGTGGGCGCCCAGCTCTCCCGTGTGATTAACAAAGCCAAGGCGCAGAGCTGTCTCTGTCCCTCACACCCTCCCCAACAGTCGGTCCCCAGTGGTTGCCTTTGATGCCTCTTAAGGCTGCCCTGGATTCTGCTCTATCGTCCATAATGGTTGATTCTGTATCCACATCCATAAAAATTTCAACATCAAAACACACACAAGAATTCAGTTCCAGTAAGAGCTTAAAAATGAAACTCAGAAACCGCTAAAAGTTCCAATCAAGCTTGCCAAGAGACTAGATCTTAATTATTCCCACCACTAAAAAGAAGTGATAATTAGGTGATGTGATAGAGTGCTCATTACCGCTACAATGGCAACCGTATCATAATATACAAATGTATCATCATGTTGTACACCTTATAAAATGTTATATATCAAATATATTTGAATAATAAGAAAAGAAACCACTAAGAGGGAGATGATTCTGAGCAACGTGGGCTGGACAGAAGGGCAGATGGAGAGGTGGATGCACGTGGAGGTGATGAGCAGATGGCTGGATGCCTGAGTGGAGTTAGGGGATGAGAGGCTGGACCAGAGATGTAAAGATGGGCGTCTGAGCTCATAGATGGAATGAAAGTGGGGTTGGAGGAGATGCCCGGGGAGTGAGTGTAGATGGAGGAGAGGCCAAAATGCCAGATCAGAGGCCAGGGAGATGAGGAGGAACCAGAAAGGACCAAGGAGGGGGAGGCACCCATGGGGGGTAAGGGAAATGAGAAGGGTGTGAGGCCTGGAGGCCCAGTTGGAAAGTGTCTCAAGGAGGAGGGAGTGAACGGCTGCCTCGTGAGCAGCCCGCATGTCCCGGGAAGAGTGACAGTGTAGCTCGTGGAAGGGGTGGGAGATGATCCTTCAGAGGTGGTGGGGCCAGATTGTGAAGGCCTTGAACTTGATTTCCTGGGAGCAATGGGGAGCCATGGAAGGTTTATGAGCAGGGAAGTGACACAGGCTGGTGGCTGCATCGTGCAGAGACTGAGGCAGGAGGAGCAGCGTGGTGGCTGTTGCACCACAGATCAGGCCAGATGGTTTAACCTGTCCCCTTGCTCCATCCCCCTTGTATTTTTCCCTGTCCCTGTCCCTCTGCCCTCTGTGGTACCCCCGGCCCATATACTTCCTCCCTGTCCCTTTGGCCATGGCCTGAGGCGAGGTGGCATCACAAGTGTTAGGAGCACAAGCTTTTCTCCTCTCAGCAGAGTGACCTGGGCAAGTGGCAGATGGGCACACAGCTTCTGCCTCCACATCTCTAAAACGGGGGGAGGGGTTGATAACAGCCCCCCCGGAGTGGTCAGAGGGCTGGCTGTGAGAATGGATGCGGTAGGACCTGGTGTGGAGTAAGTGCTCCATCAAAAGTCACCCATCTTCTCATCCCTACTGAGGGTCACTTTTAGTCCCAGTCAGGAAAGAGTTAAACCATGAGGACACACAGGATTTGGGGGCTAGAAGCCTGCTTAGTGTCATCTACTTTGAGTCTGCGCTTGCCCAGTTCACCTATAATCTTTCCATCCTCAGCAGGAGGCCACACAGCTACTTGATTGCCTCCAATGACAGGGAGCTCACAACCTCTCAAAGGCTGTCCATTCCATCCATATGCACCTCTGACTTAGGAAATTATTTCTTCTGCCAAAACTATGGCTTCTGTAACCCGGTCCTAATTCTACCCTCCAGGCCTCTCCAGAGCCAGGATGTTCTCATTAACAGGTAACTGCCCCTCCCCTAAATGAAGACCTTAGATGCTGCCTGGCTGCATTAGTACAGTTCTGTTTGCCCCCTGCTTTCACCTGCCTCTGTGTAGACTGCAGAACTCTGAGCTGTTCCGCCACCAAACCCGTATGCCCAACACATAGGTCTGCAAATCCCTTTATATGTCACAGCTCCTGAGCTAAAACACCGCTTGAAAGCCAGTGAGCCAATGTTCACACACACAGGCACACGCACTAACTACACACGTGTTCTCTGCACAGTACACACAGACACACACACGTATCTGCACCGCACATACACACCTGCACACAGACACAGCCACACATGTTGGGTTATGTGCACACTTATGTGTAGGCAGGGCACTTACACAGCCTGCATACATGCACAAACACACACGGGCACATGTGTACACACTTGCACATATCCACACTAGACACAAGTGCATACATACAGTTACCTACAAACACAGCAGGCACACACAGGCTCATACAGATGTTCACCCAGAGCTTCAAACTCAGGGCAGTTTGGGGCCTGGGGCCCCAGGTAGGGACGAGGGCCCTGTGGTGACAGAGCCAGTGATCCTAGGGCCAAGGCCAGAGGGTGTCAGGCGTGGGACAGGTGGGCTGGGCTGTCACTGGCTGGGGAAGGATGCTTTTGCCAGCTTTGCGGAGGCACAGGGGTTACTGACAACGACGCACAAGCCCTGGTAACAGGCAGATGGTCGCCTAGCGACCTGGTCTCTGCTGGCAACAGCTCAGCTTTTCATAGCAACGGAAGCCTTTTGGTCCCCACCTGGCCTCCCTGGGGCCACATCCCCTCAATCTGATTAGAAGCAGGAAGGATTGGTGGCTCATCTAACACCCGAGCCACACTGGCTCCAGAGCTGGCCTCACAGGCTCGGGGCTGGGCTCGGGCTCCCCCAATCCTCCACTGGCATGCACCGACCTGGGGCTTGGAATGAATGTCATTGCCCCCAGCTGAACTCCTGCACCACGGGCGTCCTTGTCAGCAAAGACAGAGAGACCCAAGTAGGTGGCTGCTTCTCCCTAAGGGCTCCCCTCCTTCCTTCTTTCGGGGCTGGGGTACCGGGTGAAGAGTCTGCTGAAGGCAACAGTGAGGACCTTAACTTGGGGGCTCAGCCTGTTTTGTGACTTGGGGGAGGACAGTGGGCTGGTAAACTCTTGCCAGCTGGCTGTTGCTGCTAGTCCCCACACCTTTAACTCGGAGAGCCAGGACCTCTGGGATGCCCACCTCAGCCAGTCTGTCTGATCCTCTACTTGGAAATCCCTGGAACTTGGGAACTTTCCAGAAGTTGATGGCCTGCTGCATCTGGGCTGGTCAAGAGGGCGCCTCAGCAGGCACCAGGCATACTGCCAACCAGGGGCAACATGATTTGGGGGTACATGGGTCCCCAAACAGCCCCTGGTGGGGCTGACAGAGCCACTGTAAGGCTTGTTATGTGTCTCTGTAGCTGGAGATGTTTGTGCAAAATGTTGTGCAATCTATGTGGGTGATTCACAGACCTGCAGAAGGCTGCCTCCTCTGGGATTTATAATAATAATGACAAGAACGGTCATAATAACAGCTGTCACCTGATTAGCACTTGTTTTCCATGCCAGACGTTGTGCTAAGGCTCCTACTGGTAATCCCATTTCACAGATGAGAGAACTGAGGCTCAGAGATAACAGCCCACACATCCACGGGTGCCCTGCCAGCAAGCGCAGAGCTGGGATTCTGTCCCAGGTCAGGCTGGGCTCCTAAGTGGACACCTAGTACCACAGACAAGGAAAGCTGCTTACCAGTGTTTAGAGATGGAGAATCCAGATGACACCGGACATGGGGAGGTTTTTTGACTTTTCCATGAGCTTCTCACTGGCCCTTCTGACCTCATTCAAATAAGCCAGTCTGTACAGTACAGATTGGATGAGTCCTACCCATTTGACAGATAAGCAAACGGAGGCTTCCCGGGGACTTGCTTTCCAGGCCAGATTCTGGAATGAGCAAGACCCCAGGAAGCCTCTGACTGGGACTGTGGGAAGTTCATTTCCTGGGCCTTTGTGCTCTGAGAACCGAGGAGGCCCCTGCATCTGTTCCAGGGAAGGAGAATCCAGTCTGCCCCTCGCAGCACAAGCCCATCCCACGCTTCCGGGAAGGGCCGACTCCTCTGTCAGGTGTGGAAGGCACAGTTCCCATAATACTTTTAGAGGCCCCCAAGAACATTTTAATTTCTTTCAAAATCAGACCAAAAAATGAACTTTTAGATGGAAGAGAATATTTTAATATATAATGTTAACATATTAATCTTCATATGAATGCAGTCACAAAATGGAATTTTTAAAATATATTTATGGAGGAAGGGGCCTGTGAAGGCTGAAGTGCCCAGACCCTATGAAAGTCATAATATGCCCTTTTCTTTAAGAAAAGCTGTTTCTTCCTGGGCAGGGTGGAGAGTGTGACTGACAATTCAGGCCCCTCACAATGGAAGTGCGTATGCAGTGAAGAGAAATAAAGTGAGTTAGGTGCTTGAATCCTCCAGACACTCGCCTCAATCCTCCACGTCACCTGGGGCTGTGCAGACACTCAGAGGCAGGCAGTGGAGTATTAAAGACTTGGTGCTGGGGTCAGAGACACCCATCTTTTATCCGGGTTCACCTGGTACAGGCTGTGTGACCTTGGACAGGCCATCTGACCTCTCTGAGCTTCCGATTTCTAAGCTCAAATAGGATCAGTCATAGCTGGGCTCTCGGGTTTATTTGGGTGAGGATTTGGTGAGACACTGTGCGTGCCATGTGCTTGGCCCGGTGCCTGGCACACAGCCCTTGGGAGCTGCTGTGACAGTATGATTGCTGGCTGATTCCTGCTCCCAGGCAGCAGCTCCAAACTGACTGGGCTGTAATTCCATCCCCATCTCCTCACCCACCTCAGGAGGGCTGAGACTTGGCCCTCTGGGTAAAGGATGGGGAATTCAGGTTTTCTGGGCAGCAGATGCCAAAGAGCATCCTCCGTGAGCCCCTTGGCGACAGTGGTCCATGGCATGGGGTGAGGCTGTTAGGAAGCAGAATCTAATTCTAACCACAAAAATCACATTAGCCCTTGTTCCCAAGTCATCATTTTAACCCAGAGATTGCACACAGGCATCTCAGGGCCCAATTTAGTCTGGAGACAGGCTCTTTTGGATATTCATGTATTAATATAGATATTAATATAGATAATACAGATGTTAATATAGATCTATTCATTTGGATTAACTGTCTGCGTCTAGAGATGGGGAGATCCCACCTTTAAAATGTGTAGTTCAGGCTCCTCTTGAAAATCAGAAGATCTGGCCACGGGACTCCCATTCCAAGCGGAGTGGGGTTGCTGACTCAGATGGGCACAGGTTCTTCTCTCCTTCCTACAGTCTCACCCCAGCCCCCATCACTCATGTATGCCTCTGCCTGGGCCAGGGACCCCTGAAACATTCAGCAGTTGCAATGTGGCTCTGATCTCATGGCATGGAAAAAAAACAGGGTCTGTGTCCGTGGTTTGTGTGATATGGGACAATTTGCTGTGTGATTTTGGCCGGGCCACTTGACCTCTCTGTGACTCACTTTTCTCATACTTCCTGCTCTGCCTATATCCCCAAGGTTGCCTGGAGACTCTCAGAGGGGAAAATGCTGGGCATAGATTTTGAACACTCTACAGTGCGCTTTGGTCAGCCCCCAAAGGACAGTTCCTCAAAACCGTCCTCCGTGATTTTCTTTGCACTTGCTGTTCCCCTTTCCTGGACACTATTCCCTACCTATTCCCAGCTCGCAGGCCACATCCTCTGGGAAGCCCTCCTTCCTAGGCAGAATTGTGCTGTGCCCTTCATAGCTACTTGCTCCAGAGTGTGACTCGGACTGGGAACTTGTTAGCAGGATGTGAGATCTGCCACCTGCCCTGTGCTGGGAGCTTCAAGAGGGCGAGGACCTATCCTTAGGCGTCTTTGTGCCCCAGCTCCTGGCACAGAGCCTGGCACTCAGCACAGTTCAGGAAACATTTAACACCCCTAACCCTGGCCCTTCCCTCCTGCCCCCTCGCAGTCACAGTGTCCTGCTGGATAGCTGTCTGGAGGCGCAGGGTGGCGAGGACCAGAGTGAAGTAGGCGAAACTGAGCACCAGAGCGCTTCACACCAGGTATGGAGCAGCACCAGGCCTGGCGCCCGAGCTACCTCGGAGGCCTGGACTGGAGTCGGCGGAAGGGGCTGGGTCTTGTCCCCTTTGCTTACAGGGGTGGGGTTTGGCTGATGAGATGCCCACAGGACAGAGGTGAGCAGGGTGGTGCGTGCTGTGAGGCCCTGCTTGTAGCAGGGGTCAGATGGTGTCAGGAAGGGCCCCGGGTGGTATGGCCATGGGTGGGGAGCAGTGGGCTTAGACTCCAGTCCTCACGTGGCTGTGTGACCCTGGGCAAGTCACCTCCCCACTCTGGGCCTCAGTGGCCACCTCTGTAAGATGGGGCTAAAAACCCTTCCCTGGAGTATTGTATATAGTTCTATGCTGTGAAGTGTGGTGCCGGATGGAGAGTGCTGTGGTGGCTGCTTTAGTTGCTTTGTCCCCACACATAGAGGGCTGCCCGAGAATTTCCCCTCATTACATCTGACAGGTCCAGGTGTTGGGGCCTGGGGCTCCTGTGTGCACTGGATGCCCCAGAAGGTGAGCTGGAGGATATGACCAAACGGGCAGGGCCAGGACTAGTCTTGGGGCCCATCCTGAGGGTAGATTCCCCCCACAGGGGCTGGGCTGGACTAGGGCTAGGACAGGGCTTGATGGTCACAGCTTCGGTTTCCTCTTTATCTTTTGCAGGAGCTGCAGGAGGAGGCCGTGGCCGCCAGCTCAGGAGGTAGGTGTGTGGTGGGGTTGCCTAAGAATGTCCAGGATGCTTTCAGGCTGGGGGCGGCCAGGGCACAGGGGCAAACCCTCCTCCTCTCCCTCTCAACTCGTCCCCCTGCCCCGTCCCATCCTCAGGCAAAACCCATTCTGTGCATCTTAGGGCCACTTGGTCAGAGCCTGATGATGTATTTCAAAGGCCTCAGGGGAATAGCACTGAGGCCCCCAGGACCCCAAGAGGCCTGGGGAAAATGTACTCCCAGCCAACCTCTCCTGCCAACCCCCTCACTGGGAACACAGCTCTCTAGGTTACTGCCTAGTGAGGATTTGGCTCAAATGTAACGTACCTGAGTGAAAACTGGGGCCAGAGCTCGCTAAGGGTGTGTCCTAGACTCTTTTGATTATTTATCACTCCCACCCCTAATCCTGAGAACTTCAGGGATGATGGGGACAGAGTCTAGGGCAGTGAGGATGTCTGGACACTGAGCCCTGGACTTGCAAACTTCCATAGGCCTCAAGACACTGGTGGTGCTCCACCTGCCCTTTGAGGCAGACAGACCATTTTACAGATGAGAAAACTGAGGCTCCATATGGGCAGCATTTGGCTCAGTGGTCAAGGTCACAGACCTACATTTCACTATTGGCTCCTCCCTCTTCCTCGCTCTGTGACCTGGAGCCAGTTCTGTGACCTCCCTTAACTGTGGCTCCCAAATCAAGAAAGAGGGGGCTATAATAGTACCTACCTCACTGGGTTGTTGGGCAGCGTGGGGGTGACAATGCCTCACTGGAACTGAAAGAAGAGACCATAATGGGGCCCATGACAATGATGTTTGTGTCCCAGGCAGCCATTGATGGAAATGGGACTGGACCTGGGTGTCTTAACCCCAGGTGTCCTGATCCTGCTCCCGACCTGATCTTTGAAAAACATCCTCTGTTAATTTTAACCCAAATCTGCCAGAAACCTACAAAGTCTGCACCCCACATGGATGAACAAGACCAGGATCGCCCAGTTGCAGACTCAGGTTCCGTGGGGCTGGTTCCACCCCCTTCCCCAGGTCATTTGGAAGCAGGTGGCCTGGGAACCACACTTTGAGAAACACTGAAACACAGCCCTTTGTCTGCCACCACTCGAAAGTGTGGATCTTGAACCAGCAGCTTTGGTGTCACCTGGGAGCTGGTTAGAGATGCAGAATCCCAGGCCCCAGCCCAGACCTGCTGAACCAGAATCTGCATTGTTAACAAGATCCCTGGTGATTTCTCTGCACATTTGTCTTTGAGAGGCAATGGCCTTGAGCCCATGTTCTCAATCATGACTGCACATTGGAATCATTTGGGGAGATTTAAAAATCTTGGTGCCAGTCCTCACCCCAGACCATTAAATCAGAATCTCTGGGGATGGGCCCACGCATCAGGCATTTCCATACCTCCCCAGGCGATTCCAATATGCAGCCCATTTGGGGAAACAGGGACCTAGGAAAAGTTATTGCTTCTGGTTGGAAGTGAAATTAATTGAGCTCCAGGATTTCTTTGGGATGGAAAATCCTGCCAGGCTAAGAACGTTTGAGTCTGTGAGCCTAAGCCAGAGGGCTTCTGGGTTCTTTGATTCTAATTTCTTTGAGTCTAAAGTATGAAATGCTACAATAGTTGGTTAGCAGAGAAAGCTCCAGAACTGGGGTGCTCAGGGCTGTCTCTCAGAGCTGTTGGGTGGACGAGCCACATGACTGGTGATGCTCTTGACACTGAACTCCGGGGACAAGAGTGATGCTCGACTTTGGGTGCAGCTGCTGCAAGCGCAGGTGGGCACCGGGCTGGTCTGTGTTGGCGCTGGTGGGGAAGAGCCCCGCCTACCCTGCCTCTCCCAACTCTGTGCTCCTCATTGCAGTCCCCAGGGTCCCGCCTCTGCCTGAGATTCCCCTGCCCCCAGCACCATGGCTAAACCAGGCCGGGACATGGAGCTGAATCGCCTGGTCCAGGACCAGCCACCTGGCCAAGTGACCCCCGGGCTTGCTCCCCCAAACCTGGTGGAGCACCTCCCCAATGTGCCCAGCTACCACCCCCTGATCACCCGCATCCCTGTCCTCATCTCCCGGAGGACAGCCTTGTCCAACTCCAGCTTCGCCAAGGAGACCAGGAGCTCCATCCGTCGCCTAGGTAGCGTGAAATTGACCACCCAGCACGCTGGTGTCTGTGGTGTGCTTCTGCATGGCTTGGGCTGTTTCCTGCATGGGTGCCATGGTCTTGGCGTGGGACCACTATTTGGGCTCATGGAACACCACCCCTTCTTCCTCTGCTGACCAGTGCCTTCATCTTGCTTTGTGGTGACTTGAAGGGTATTAGTCCCCTTCTCTCTGTGCCTAAAATTCCACAATTAGCAATTCACTTCTTTGGGTTAAACATGGCTTTTTGCAGATCATCAATTTTTATACAGGTAGTCACTCATACCCGAGTTTAAACAAGTCACTCAGATCTCCAGGCCAAGAGGCTTGGGGCAGGGAGCTGGGTAGGGGGAGATAATAATCGGAGGGGAATGAACCAGGAGAGGAATGTGGAGGTCCGTTGCAGACAGAATCTACCGACCTTGAGAGTTGGCTGGGAGCTAGACTTTCTGAGGACTGTTGTTATCAGCTCAGCAAATTCCCTTTCAGGAAAGGGGAGGCCCCCAGGTGCTGACAGGCAGACCCAGAGGAGGCGTCCTCAGGGGCCAGTGCAGAGAGAGAGCCTGTCTGGATCCATTTAATTGTGACAAGATCCCCGCAGTTGCCTTCAGGCTCCTGCTGTTTGCTGCCTGATGACAAAGTACTGGGGGACATACTGGTGCCTCTGGGCTAACCCCTGTCACCTTCTGCCTTGACTCAAACAAGACCTGCCATTTTCCCTTTAATTTGTTTGTTTGTTTTTGGATTACACTGAGCAAGGTTGCCTCTGAGATTCACAGGCAGGTTGAGCTGAACATTTCACAAGAAGAGATCCACTCTCGTCCTCTCCCTCCTCCTGGCTTGGGGTGGGCACAGAGTTGGGGCAGGGTGGCACGTGATCAACCCCATGACGGGATGACACGCCAGGCTCAGTGTTCCGGGCAAGGCCTAAATCTCCTCACTCCAAAGGGTCTTCCACGTCCTCTACCCTTATATTGCGGCTCGATTTTTGTGCATTCTGTACCAACTCTGCGTTTTTTTGCTTACCATCTTTCTTTCAGTGGATTCACTTTTTCATTTAATTCAGTGTATTTAAACAGGAAGCTTTACATTATAATTCAAATGGAAAACCAGCATGGCCTGCCATAAATATAGAGAAGGCATACATAGAAATAACCACAAAGTTATGGAGAACAATGTAGAGTTGGTAGTTTCTAGTGAGGTACGTGGCCTGCTGAAGGCTCATAGCTGAGTCTGCTCTCCCAGCTGCAAAGGGGGATTCAGACGTGTCAGAGAGGCGTTAAGGCCGTAGCAGCACTAACCTGAGGCTTTCTCTCTGCCTTCTCAGGATCCAGACAGAACCGGGCAGGGAGGAATGGTTCCGTTCTGCCATCCTTTGCCTTGGCTGTGCCATCTGAAATCATCGTGTGCCTTCTCTGGTCCCTGGGAGCCCCACACTTTGAGAAATAGTCCCCGTGACACATTGGGACAGTGGGTTGAACCAGCTGTCATTGACACATGATGATTTTATTTTATTTACTGATGAATAGGCAAGGATGTTTACTGCAGCACTGGTTAAATATTCATTAATACAGACTATTTATAAAATGCCTATATTAGCCATTAAAAGTAAAACAAGTAGAGAAATAGAAAATATTGTCAGTCAAAAAAATCTTTCAAATAATTAAAAGATTTAAAAAACAGGGATTTATATAAGGCTTAGGATTGGTCACGGTAGTGGTTGAATTTACAACACAGATTAATAGAGAGATGTAAATCAAGGCCTTCTTTCTCAGACTTGGTTCTAAAACATTTCCTATCTAAGATCAAGAGCAAGGTCCTTCGGTGATACTTTGCGGGTCTTATATATGGTTTCTACCTATGCCCAATCTAAACAGTAGGACACACGATGATTTTAGATGCAGCAGGCAAGGCGGTGACAGCATGTAGTGAGAACATTATTCCCATTTCAATGGTGCTGCTTGGCACCTCTCAGCCGAGGTTTCATTTTGACAGAGGCCTCTACATATGCTGGTCACCAACCTCAGGATGGGATAAGAGTTTCAGCTCTGGAGCCAGGCTGCCTGGGTCCAAATCTGGGCTCTGCTGACAGTTTCTTAATCTCTCTGTGCTTCGGTTTCCTTCTCCACAAAATGGGGACAATGATAACAGGAACCTCACAGAGTGGCCGGGAATGATGAAGGAGTTTATATATATAAAGCACTTAGAGTTTAGTGAAACTAATGCCTGGCAGGCATATAGGAAGTGCTTAACAGTAAATATTATTATTCTCTAAACCAATTTAAGCATAAAATATTCTTTATATTCGGAATTATAGTATTCTTATTCTATAAATCAGTATAATATAAACAAATATAATTTCTACTTTGAGTTTCTACTCTCCCAAGCTGGCACGAAAGGAAACATCAGGCTTAGGAGTTCCCCGCCCTCCCCTGGGAGTGACTGAGTTCATAGGGTCTTGTGCAGGACTAGGCAGGGGGTAAGGGGACCACCTTCTCCTTCCCATGTTCCGTGAGACAGCCTCATGGATGCTGAGACCAGGGTTTGTTTTTGCTGCTTGGGAGCCATGCTGGGGGCACCCCAGGGCTCTGAGCATTTTTGAGAAGCTGCCCTTGTCCTGGCTGCCTCCACGCCCCTGGCCCACCTCCAGCTCACCTCTCCCGAGGTCTGCAGGGAAGCAGGGGGACGTCCCCGCCGCCCCGTGGCTCTCTCCTGTTTTCCACAGCCTGGGGCATCTCTGGTGAGTCTAGCAAAACTTCTTAAGCTTCTTGAGTCCCGCTCATCCTCTTCCCCTGAGAGCTTAGGGTTAGTAAAACAAATGCCCCAAAGTCTTGAGGTCTGCTTACGTTCCCTCCACCAAACTTCATAAAGTGCTGGCTTTTCCCATGGTGGCCATTAGAAGAAGCTCACATATCCAAGTGTTTCAAAATGCTCCCCTCCCCATTTTGGGGGTGTGCCCCTGCCTTGCTGGCACCCAGGTCTGTGCCTGGCTGCTATCGGGTGGTCCTGCCCAGGCATGGTGGGGAGTGGGGACACCATTCCAGCCCCTCAGCATCCTCTGAGCTCTGCCTTGGGGCAGACCTGTCCCCACAGTCCCTGGGGTGGGTAACAAGGACTGAGGTAGGGCCACACCCAGGCTCCCCAGGGAGGACCCAGTTCTCAGGATGCGAGGTCTCTCAGAGGTCAGGAGAGGGGTTGGGCTGATGAATTTCAGGGGCTCTTGGCATGTACAAAAATAAGGAAATACCAAACGTGTACCCAAACAGGGATAACACACAATACAAAAACAACCTGTTACCCTTGATTGCAGGAAACTTCCAAATGTCTCCATTGGAGGCCCTTCAAGAGTGTGAGCCCCTGAAGAGGTAAACTTGTCACTATATGCAAAAACGTGATACTATATATAGAAAATCCTAAGGACTCCACACAAAAACTACTAGATCTAATAAATGAGTTCAGCAAAGTAGCAGGATACAGGATAAACATTCAAGAATCGGTTGCATTTCTTTACACTAACAATGATATATCAGAAAGGGAATGTAAAAAAAGAATACCTTTTAAAACAGCACCAGAAAAAATAAAATACCTAGGAATGAACCTGACCAAGGAGGTGAAAGACTTATACACTGAAAACTATGAAACGTTAATAAAGGAAATTAAAGAGGATTCAAAGAAATGGAAAGATATCCCATGCTCTTGGATTGGAAGAATTAATATTGTTAAAACGACAATACTACCCAAAGCAATCTACAGATTTAATATGATCCCTATCAGAATACCCAAGACATTTTTCACAGAACTAGAACAAATAATCAAAAAATTTATATGGAACCATAAAAGACCCAGAATTGCCAAAGCGATCCTGAGGAAAAAAAACAAAGCAGGAGGCATAACTCTCCCAGACTTCAGACAATACTACAAAGCTACCGTAATCAAAACAACATCGTATTGGTACAAAAGCATACATACGGATCAATGGAACAGAATAGAGAGCCCAGAAATAAACCCACACACCTACAGTCAATTAATCTTTGACAAAGGAGGCAAGAATATAAAATGGGGAAAAGACAGTCTCTTCAGAAAGTGGTGCTGGGAAAGTTGGACAGCTGCATGTAAATCAGTGAAGTAGAACACACCCTCACAGCATACACAACAATAAACTCAAAACGGCTTAAAGACTCAAACATAACACATGACACCATAAAACTCCAAGAAGAGAGCACAGGCAAAACATTCTCTGACATAAATAGTATCAGTGTTTTCTTAGGTCAGTCTCCCAAGGCAATAGAAATAAAAGCAAAAATCAACAAATGGGACCTAATCAAACTTACAAGCTTTTGCACAGCAAAGGAAACCATTAAAAACAAAAACAAAAAACAAAAAACACAAAAAGACAACCTAGGGAATGGGAGAAAATATTTGCAAATGATGTGACAGACAAGGGCTTAATCTCCAAAATACACAAGCAGCTCATACAACTCAACAACAGCAACAAAACAACCCAATTGAAAAATGGGCAGAAGACGTTAATAGACATTTCTCCAAAGAAGGCATAGAGATGGCCAATAGACACATGAAAAGATTCTCAATGTCACTAATTATTAGAGAAATGCACATCAAAACTGCAGTGAGGTACCACCTCACACTGGTCAGAATGGCTATCATTAAAAAGTCTACAAATAACAAATGCTGGAGAGGGTGTGGAGAAAAGGAACCCTCCTATACTGTTGGTGGCAATGTAAATTGGTGCAGCCACTATGGAGAACAGTATGGAGGTTCCTCAGAAAACTAAAACTAGAGTTGCCATATGATCCAGCAATCCCACTCCTGGGCATATACCCAGACAAAACTGTAATTCAAAAAGATGCATGCACCCCTATGTTCATAGCAGCACTATTCACAATAGCCAAGATGTGAAAGCAACCTACATGTCCATTGACAGAAGAATAGATAAAGAAGATGTGGTGAATATATACAATGGAATACTACTCAGCCATAAAAAAGAATGAAATAAGGCCATTTGCAGCAACATGGATGCACCTAGAGATTATCAGACCAAGTGAAGTAAGTCAGAAAGAGAAAGACAAATACCATATGATACCACTTACATGTGGAATCTAAATATGGCACAAATGAACCTATCTACAAGACAGAAATAGACTCACAGACATAGAGAGCAGACTGGTGGTTGCCAAAGGGGAGGGGGGTGGGGAGGGAAGGACTGGGAGTTTGGGATTAGCAGAGGTAAACTATTATACATAGGATGGATAAACAACAAGGTCCTACTGTAGAGCACAGGGAACTATATTCAATATCCTGTGACAAACCATAATAGAAAAGAATATTAAAAAAAGGAATGTTGATATGTGTATAACTGAGTCACTTTGCTGTACAGCAGAGATTGACACAACATGGTAAATCAAATATAAAAAGAGTGTGAGGCCCTTTAGCCCCGTGTCTCATGCCCCCACAGGCCTGGGAAAGCCTTGTCACTCCTACCTTGGGATGGGGAAACTGAGGCCCAGAGAGGGGAAGCAGCTGAGCCAGGCTGCACCAGGCCAGGCCCTAGGACTTGGTACCCCCAGGCTCCCCATGCCCTATCTGAGTGGGGCATCCCCATCACCCACCCCAGGGCCTTGATGCTTCTCCAGGCCCAGGGAAACCAGGCTGGGTTTTGGAGAGCTGGGCTCCAGGCTGTGTCCAGGAGCTCCTGTGGCTTCTGTGGCGTCGTGGCTTCTTCTGTGGCTCCTGGGTTAGTGGCTGGCATGGGCGTGGCTTTCAGAGGGCCCTGGGCTCTGCATCGTTGTGCCCCCTGCATGGATCTCTCCTGTGGGCCCTGTTGGGAGGCAAGGCTTCCAGAGGCCGCTCCACACACGCTTTCTGTGGCTTCCCTGTAGAACACAGCAAGGCCCTGGGACCTGGCTTCTCTCTGACGCTGTGCCCTCCTTCCTCTCCCCAGTACCTGCCACGGAAGAGCACCCGGAAGTGCAGGTGGAAGACGCTGATGCTGACAGCCAGCCCCTCAACGAGGAGGAGAATCCACCCTCTCCTGTGCCGCTGCCCCCATCTCCTGCCAAATCCGACACACTTGGGGTCCCAGGATCAGCCACAGAGAGCCTCAGGTCACCTTTTATGCTTCTCTTGGGCTTTTCATAGCACTGTGCCACCTGTGCATTTGGCATTTGAGGACACGGGGGCCAGAGAGGAGAAGAAGCTGGCCCAAGTCACTCAGCGAGTTGCTGTCAGCGCTGGTACTATGGCCCCACCATTTTCAGTTCTCCTAATTCCTGGCTTCAGGCTCTAGAAAGAGCTCTCTGAGGAAGCCCTGTCCAGAATACCCTCAATTGTACGTTTGAAGGGGGTAATAAATGTGACAGGGCTAATTTTATTGTTAAATAATACGATGGACATACCAAAGAACACTAGATATAATAACCACCCCTAATCCCACCACTCTAGGGAGTAGTTTTATTTTCCTGCCTTCTCTTCCACACCTTGTTCGTGGGCCCATGCTTTTGAGTGGTTTTAGTTGAAGGAGTGATTGGATCATATCTCATTTGAGACCACATCTTATTTATTGAGCCCTTTTCCGTATTGCTAGTCTGTCTCCTTAACACTCGTTGTGATGCTGTGTTGACATCTTCCAGCTCCATGTGCCAGGATAGACATAACAATTCTCTGTTGTTGAATACTGTCCACAGTGGTGCTACAAATATCTCTTTGGTCTTCTGCCCTCTGTCCTTGGGCTCCTTTCTCGAGAGTGGGCTTCCTGGTCAGGGTTGCATGCGTTTTTGTGCCTCTCGAGATAAGTTAGTTGCTGCATGGTTAGAGTTGGTTTTGGACAACCTGAGCCAGGTAACTGAGAGAGGGCCTGCATAGAGCTGTAGGCAGTCTGTGAAGTGCAGTGCAGTGCTTTGTGAATGGTTAATTAAGCTAAAGGGGAGCTGCCAGTGCATCTCCTTTGCTGGCTAGATCGAGGGATGGTTCTTTTTTCTTGATTAATTCTTGCTTTTATCCATGAACCCTTGAGTAATTTCTCAGCTGAGGTCAGAAGACTGCCAAAACAGAGATGGTTGGATGTAGCAAACAGAAGGCTCCCAGATTCTGATACGGAATAAAGAGTCATAATCTCACCCAGCCTTGGAACACAGCTCACAGGCACATCTGTCCTCACGTTTAATTCACTGAATCATGTACAGAGTACAGAGAGCAGAAGACAGGGCACCACCATAATTGTAGACATCTGGTCTACCTCCCTCTGTTCCCTTTATAAGGGTAGGGAGACTGTACAGGCTGAGTTATTCGGGAGGAGGGAGGGGACTAAGATCACTTGGGACAAGAATCAAAGCTTCCTGCCTTTTGCTTATGAGCTGGGTCTGTGAGGCTTCTCTTATTATCATTCATTCATTCATTCATTTGCAAACATTTACTGAACATCTTTATGTGCCAGGCTCTGCTCTAGGTGCTGTGGTTGCATCAGGGAGAAGCCTGAGTGGGGGCCCTCATGGAGCTGACATTCCAGTGGGGCCGAGATAGACGATGAACAAGTAATCACACAGGATTTTTCCAGAGAGTGCTAAGGAGAATGTGACTGTGAGAAACTGGGAAGCCTCAGCCTGAGCTTGGCGCCAAGAAGGAATTCTGATGCCTGACATGAGAGGCCATTGAGGCTGCCTGTGGTCCGGGATGGAATGAGCACTGGGGGCAACTGATGGGAGCAGAAAAGCCACCAAAACAGAGGGGCACACGGGCAAGGCCCTTCTCACAGTGCAATGCTGTGGTCTGGAGTGAATCCCAAACACCCCCTGTCTACTAGGATTATGAAAATTCAACAAGCTACTGTATGTGAGGTGCTCAGCACAGGGCCAGGCACTGGGCAGTGCTGGAGGAGCATAGCTGCTGATTTAGTTCCACACTCTGGATTCTCTCCAGGCCCGGAGAGGGCACTGGGCTGGGAGCAGGAGGCCTGAGTTTAAGTCCCAGTTGTGAGATTTTTGCCCCAGTCTTCTTGTTCGCAGGCATCCTTTTAATTAGAGCGTAAAAGAGGTGAACCCACGAGTTTTGCCATTCTAGGCGAGTTGGCAGAAGGTAATAGGGTGGTTTCAGAGCCTTCTGGAATAAAGCAAATGCTACACATCCCTCTGACTGTATCCCTTTACAAGCCCTAATGATGGAATCCTGAGTCACGGTGGTTGAGTATGGGAAGAGTACCAAGTGGATTCAAATCTAGACACCAGCAGCTGAGACACCAGTGATTGCAAATGCAGCACTCTGTGGCAGACTTGGACTGAATGATGGGGACCTGGGCATAATTTAGTCTTCATTCTTCAGATAGGGAAGCGGGAACTCCAGGAGGCGATGGGCTTTCCCCAGGTCACACCATGAGCTGGAAAACAGACTTCATGGCCCATGGGCACATCTGCAAAGGGAGAGAAGCTGAGCTTCCAGGAGAGTTAATAAGATGGAATGTGAGCCCTCACACCTTCTCAGTAGCTGGAAGGGTGGTGTGATGGAGAAGGGGACGGGGTGGACTGGGCAGGGCAGTGCCCTCAGACTGGGAGGTGGAAGGGAGAAGGATATTTAAATTGAGACCCAACTGAGTGATAAGCACCTCACTGAACTGGGTAGATTTAGTCCCATTTTTTTTTTTTTTTCTTTTTTGCAGTACGCGGGCCTCTCACTGCTGTGGCCTCTCCCGTTGCGGAGCACAGGCCCAGCGGCCATGGCTCACGAGCCCAGCCGCTCTGCGGCATGTGGGATCCTCCCGGACTGGGGCAGGAACCCGTGTCCCCTGCATCGGCAGGCAGACTCTCAACCGCTGCGCCACCAGGGAAGCCCCCCATTTTATAGAGGGGGAAAACTGAGGCAGCTCAGCGGGTTTGAGTAACTTGCCAAGGTCACACACTGGGAAGAAGCAGGGCTGGGGTGCAAATTCGGGTTTGCCCGATCCCAAGTCAGTGCTGTTACTTCTATGCTAGGCCATTGAATGGATGCAGAGACCAAGATCCAGAGGTTGGATGTGTCCCCCCTTCTCCTTTTTTGTTTCCCTGCAGACAAGCGAGGACCCTTTGGCAGCACCATCCTCTGTCCCCACCTCCCCCCAAGGATTCACTCTGGGTGATCTGCAGGGCTCAAAGTTGGTTCACCCCCTCGCGGCCCCTGCCTCCCTGAAGGCCCCTCCCTTCCATGTCTGTGCTCTTGCAGGAAGACGCTGTGCTCCCAAGATGATGAGGCTGAAGAGCTCAAGATGCTGTCACCGGCTGTATCCCCCGTGGTCGCTTGGTCGGACCCCACCAGCCCGCAGGGCACTGAGTAAGTGGGGGCCACTTCTGGGGTCTCAGGGAATCAGAAGTCTGGGTGGGGATGGGCAAGCAAAGGGAGGTGAGCTGGGGGGAGAATGGATGTTTTTAGAACCTTCCACCCCAAGGCAGACTGTGCCAGTGGCTTCCTGGCAGTAAGAGAGGGCCGGGTCTCCTGCCCAGGCTGCTTCTGACCAGCCCAGAAATTCTGAAAAATCTGGTCTGCAGAATGGGCTCAAACTCTGGGCCCAGCTGTGTCCAGAACCACAGAGTGTGGGCCCTGGGGAATCCACATCTTTATAAGCTCCCCAGGTGATTCTGATGCAACTGGTCTGTGGAACCACGTTTAGAGGCCACTATGAGGGCATCGGGACCTGTGTCTCTGACATCGAAGTGTCACAAGGGCTGGGCCTGTGGGAGGTGTTTTCCTGAAGGGTCTACGTAGGCTGGTGACAGTGAATACACCAGCCCTGGGCTCTGGCCTGGGATCCTCACCTCCTCTCCAGCCATAGCTTCTGGAGTGACCTTAGGAGACAATATACTTTCCTTCCAGTCTTTTTTTCTGTCCATAAATTTATGGAGTTTATGCTTAACAGTATTGTGGAAAGTTCAGAAAAGCAAAAGAAGCAGAAAAAACCCAAACCTCACGTATAGTTCAGTGATCCATTTTAGCATACAGCGGAGTCACATCTTATGCAGTAGGGTAGGGGTAGGGGCAGGGTTTAATATCAGAAAATAAGCCAGAAATCAGGTATAATAATAAAAATTACCTTTGAAAACTCTTAAGGTGGTCAGCATGGAACCCCATGTATTACCTCAGTAGGTTAAGATGCTATAACAAATAGACCTCAATGATTCAGTGGCTTAAGGAACAAGATGTCTCATATGTCACAGTTGTGTCACCGGTGGTGTGTTTCAGGTCAGTGGAAGGCTCCGCCCCCTGCAGTCATTTAGGGCCCCAGCCAACAGTGGCTCTGCCACCTTTGTGTGGCTTTCAAGACCCTGCTGGTCACCACTAGAAAGGGGGAGTGCCAGGCCGCTCTTCCACAGGGAGGCCCGGAATTGTACTAGCATGTCCACCCGTGAGAGCTCGCACGGCCACACCTGGGCAACGTAGTCCCTGGCTGCGTGGTGGCCCCTCCCTGCAGGAGGGAGTGGGTGTGGGGGAGCAGCTCGTGCCTCCTCTGCCCCCCAGCGCCATCGCTCATTATGACCCCCCCACTGCTTTTCTCCAGCTAGCTCCCTCAACTGAGCACAAGAAGAGTAGCTGGCTTGGGCTTCCCTGGTGGCGCAGTGGTTGAGAGTCCGTCTGCTGATGCAGGGGACACGGGTTCGTGCCCCGGTCCGGGAAGATCCCACATGCCGTGGAGTGGCTGGGCCCGTGAGCCATGGCCACTGAGCCTGCGCGTCCGGAGCCTGTGCTCCGCAACGGGAGAGGCCACAACAGTGAGAGACCCGCACACCGCAAAAAAAAAAAAAAAAAAAAAAAAGAGTAGCTGGCTTCAGTTTCAGTGCCTCAGTGTATGAAGAAAAACAGTAGATCTGTAAACATTAGTGTTATCCTCAGCTCAGCAAGAAGATCACAGGCTACTCAGAGGAGAACATAGAACATAGGCTGGTTCACACGGCCGCCCATCTCAACTCACCCAGGGCTCTTGACCCACACTGAGCGGAAGACTCTCATTCATTCTCTCTGCCTGTGTCTGTCTCTCCCTTGCTGCAAGTACATGCAGTTTAAATTCCTATAAATTAAAAGGATATGTAATGTATCTGCACTGTTTTATTTATTTATCTATCTATCTATCTATCTATTTATTTATCTACTTATCTATTTGTTTATCTATCTATCTATTTATCTATCTATCTATCTATCTATCTATCTATTTATTTATGCATGCATGCATGCTGCACTGTGCAGCTTCTAGGATCTTAGTTCCCCGACCAGGGATCGAACCTGGGACCTCGGCAGTGAGAGTGCAGAGTCCTAACCACCAGACCGCCAGGGAATTCCCTGCACTGTTTTTTCCATCAGTTATTTCCTAAGCCTAAAAAAGTAGCCCCTGTCCCCTCTCTGATCTGTCCTGTATCTCATGTGAACCCTAAACTGAGACTAACAGCCCTGAACTGAGTTCCAGAGTTTCCCCCTGAATCACAAGTGGAATCCAGTTTTTTTGGAATTGCCCATCTGAATCAGAGCATTCGTGGTACATTTTCTGAAAGCTGGGCACCCGGGTGTTAATCCCAGACTGAGTTTCCTCCCAGGAGATATTAAGGTGGGTTTGATGTTTTGATGTCAGAAGAAGACTGGGGCAGGATTTACCCCCTGAGGCCAGGTGGGATACAGATTCAGCTCCTGCCCGGGGGGGCAGGGGTCCCTCCCCACGCAGCCCATTCAGCTCTGGGTGGTGTTCCCTCAGTGACCAGGACCGCACAGCCTCCACAGCCAGCCCAACCGGTGCCCTCATCAACGACCGGCTCCAGGAGCTGGTGAAGCTTTTCAGGGAGCGGACGGAGAAGGTGAAGGAGAAGCTCATCGACCCTGATGTCAGCTCTGATGAAGAGAGCCCCACGCCCTGTGAGTCCAGAGCTGGGGCTGGGCCACCTGACCAGGGGTGGGGTGGGGCCCCTTAAGGCCCCTGTCAATTCTTGGGGAGGGTGGCCCCAAGGAAACGGTTGGGGAGCTTGAGAGAAGCCCAGATCTCCATTCTCTGGAATTTGAGGTCCTTTATGTACAAGTTTAGCTACGTGTCCAGGGGAGGAAAGAATGTCAAGGTTCTGACCAGTGGCCCAGTTGTACTTGGCTCTCCCTCCCACGGGGCAAGTTCCCTGTTGACCTTCTGCCCCTTTCCCACTGGCGGGCAGGTGGTCCACCCTGGGATGTAGCTCATGGCCTTGCACTTAGATGGTGTCCATAACCCACTCTGGAACTACACAGTCTTATTTTTCAAAGGCCTCCATTGCAATATTCTTATGGGGTTACCTGAAAGTTTCCTGCTTTCAAAGTGCCAGGAGGAAATAAGAACCATGCTCTCTCGCCAGGGAGGTTTTCTAGGTCTTTTCAAAGGAGGGTTGTGCCTTAGAACTCATGGTGCCAACAGTGGACCTAGCAGAGCCTGACTTCACACTCCTAAAGCTGGAAACATAGCCATATTAAACCTGTAACAGCCAATTTCTAGGTCACCAACAACATCACCATAGATGCACAGGAAAACTGTGATCCCATTTGGTGTCTTGTTTTAGAGATGAGATGGCTGAGATTTCTGCTCTGAAAAACCTAGAACAATGTTTTCCTGACTTCTGGCCCTGGGTGGTGGAAGTTCTGGGTACCAATGCCCCTAACCCTCCAGAGAAACCAAGGGGTCCAGGCACAGACACACAAGCACACACTCAACGGAAACATCCAACTTGCCCAGAAACACCTCATTTTAGGGAGTTCCTGAGAAGCAGTCCCAGACTGGTAGCTGTAAGAGTTCTGGGCAGGTGCCCAGGTCGCTGTTAAGGAGGATGTCTGTGGTTTGCTGCAGGAGAGCATACAGAGCTTGTAGCAGGTTATGGGGTGGTGCCAGGGTCCCCTCAGCTTCAGTTCCAGAGTCTGCAGTTGGGAGCCTTCCCTTTTTTTTGTTTTAATTAATTAATTAATTAATTAATTTTTGGCTGCATTGGGTCTTTGTTGCTGCGTGCGGGCTTTCTCTAGTTGTGGCGAGCAGGGGCTACCCTCCGTTGCAGTGCGTGGGCTTCTCATTACGGTGACTTCTCTTGTTGCAGAGCACGGGCTCCAGGTGTATGGGTTTCAGTAGTTGTGGCGCACGGGCTTCAGTAGTTGTGGTTCGCAGGCTCTAGAGTGCAGGCTCAGTAGTTGTGGCGCACAGGCTTAGTTGCTCTGCAGTCTGTGGGATCTTTCCGGACTGGGGCTCGAACCCGTGTCCCCTGCACTAGCAGGTGGATTCTTAACCACTGCACCACCAGGGGAGTCCTGCGAGCCTTCTCTTTGCATCCTCTACCCAAGCCTCAGGGCTGGGTGAGAGGGTCACAGTGTCATCCCATAGCCCCAGCCAAGAAAGCCCCAGAACCGGCCCTGGATGTGAAGCCAGCTGAAGCGGGGCAGGTGGAGGAGGAACACTATTGTGAAATGCTCTGCTGCAAGTTCAAACGCCGCCCCTGGAAGAAGTACCAGTTTCCTCAGAGCATCGACCCGCTGACCAGTGAGTCCTGGGAAGGCGGTGGGCATTGCCACATGTCACATGAGAGGGCAGGAGAATGGGAGGGGGTGGGGGCACTGCAAGGGCGGGCCCCAAACAAACAAAGTCCCTGAACTAGGAACATAAGATCATACCCATCTTAACAGACAAGCAAACTAAGGTACGGAGAAGTTAACTGGCCTAAAGACACAACTAGTCAGTGGCAGACTCGGGACTCCTGACTCTTGGCCAAGTCTTTTTTCTACTCTGCTCTTCCTGGCTCCTTCCCAGAGCTGCTGCTCTGAGCAGAAAAGGGGGAAAGTTCTTCCAACATCTAAAGTGAAGTCCCTCTCACTTGCCTTTTAGCCCATTTTGTATTCTTCAGGAATAACAACGTTTCATATGTGCACCACACTTCACAGTTTACAAAGGATCTCCCTGCCTTTTTTATCTGACTTCTCCTTATGACTTCTCTGAGGAGGACAGGACAGGTGCCAGAGAGGGACTTTCCTAAGGACACACAACAAGTCATTTGTGGGGCAGGACTTCAACCCTGGTGTCCATTGGTCCTTTAAAATGCCCAGGTGGGGGTGGTTAGGACTGGAGGTCCAGTGGTTACGACTCTGCGCTTCTACTACAGGGGGCATGGGTTTGATCGCCGGTCGGGGAACTAAGATCCCACAAGCTGCCCAGTGCGGTCAAAAAAATTAAAAAAAAAAAAAAAAGTGGTAAAATGCCCAGGTGACCTACAGTATCCATCCATCCATGCACTTGTCCATCTGTGTATCTGTCCATCTTCTATGCATTATTTACTATTGTGTATTTACAAAGGCAGGAAATACATTTTTGGAAAAATTTCAACAAGAATGAGAGCACAAGTGTTTTCTGGTTAGCTGTCTATTAACTAGTAATGACCCCATATCCCATATCCCCTACTCAGAGTACTCAATTTGTTAGGGCCTAGCCGTGATTTATTTTTATATCAAAGATAGTTTTACATGCCCCCCCCCCCAATTACAGAAAGGCTGCATATAGTGCTTGTAGGAAAGTGCAGACAGACAAGTGGGAAGAAGAAAGCCCCACCCTCATCCCATGGCGAGGAGCCCTTCTCTGGCTGACGTTCTAGCATATTCCTGCCCCCTCCCACCCCTGCAGACCTGACGTACATCCTGTGGCTGTTCTTCGTGGTGCTGGCCTGGAACTGGAACTGTTGGCTGATTCCCGTGCGCTGGGCTTTCCCCTACCAGATGCCGGACAACATCCATCTCTGGCTGCTGATGGATTACCTGTGTGACCTCATCTACCTCCTGGACATCACCCTGTTCCAGCTTCGTCTGCAGTTTGTCAGAGGCGGGGACATCATTGTGAGTCACAGACAGGTTGCGGGGGGTGGCTGGGAGCAGACCCTGCAGCCAGAGCATTCATGGGGCTGACCCCTGATGCTGGGACGGACCAGAAGCTAAATGAACAAGGAAGTCTCAGGGCGTCCACCCATGCTTATTCAACAGCATCATTGCTTGTTTCACACATCTTTGATACATTCAAATTACACACATCAAGTCTTGCTCATGGGTGAAATGGTTCCTGGACCACCTGATGGAATGAGAGATGAAGAAGTGGCCTAGAGAATGGCCTTTAGAACAGGCAGACCTGGTTCAAATCTCGGCTCAACCAGGACAACTGTGTCACCTCTTGGAGCCTCAGTTTCCTCATCTGTAAAATGGGGATAGTAATCACTCCCACCTCATACCATTGCTGTGAGGATCTATGGAGGTGATGTATGCAGAATGCTCAGCACAGGTATCTGCTGACAACATTTCCTGAAACACTACCCAGACCAGTTTGGGACCCTGTGTTCTAGTGCACTTATTAGGGAGAAAACCTAAGTCCTGATTGTGACTTGGCAGAGTTCCCATCTCCCTGTGCATGTCACTTTTCAAAATCCAATGCTGGCAGAGCCTGCTCCACTGTGTGCAGACAAGTTGAGTTTGAGCCTCTAAAACAATTTAGAGGAAAAAGAATTCCCTAAGCAACGTCTTCCCTGGTCTGATCAGAGCAGTGGCCAGCTCCTCAGTGAATAAGGTTGCAAATGGTCCAGGTAAGAGAGAATAAGCTCAATGTCCCTGCTTTCCATCCAAGAGGTCGGAATTGAGCTGAGTGACCTTGGACAACCTCCCCCCTCCCCCACCATGCCACCCCCAGGAGCTTGACCCTCCCTATCTGTAGACTGTGAGGCTTTCATTGAAGCTCTGCTGGTCCATTCTGCTACACATCCATGGGGCTGTTACTTCAATAGGAAGGTGGAGGTTGTGCGGGGATTTCCATCGCTGCTCCTGTGGGGTCAGGGGTTAAGCTCTCAGGCCATTTCACAGTCAGTATTCCATTTTATTCCAGACAGACAAAAAGGAGATGCGCAACAATTATCTGAAATCTCAGCGCTTTAAGGTGTGTGCCAGGGATCTTGGGAGGTGGTGCCTCTGGGGTCCCTGGGTGCTTTGGGGCCGATGTGGCGTGGTTCCTGCCAGGACCAGCACGGGCTGGAGCTCGTTGGTAGGATGCCTCCTGCCCTAAGTTTAGCCCCTCCAGGGGCATTCTGACCTCACCTTTCCATTGAAGGCGGAGACCCCTGCCGCTCACCCCCTCCCACACCCCTGGGAGTTACATGCTGCTTTCTGTACTGTGGTGTCCTGCTGGGGTTTCAGATGGATATGCTCTGCCTCTTGCCCTTGGACTTTCTCTACTTGAAATTCGGTGTGAAGCCCCTGCTGCGCTTGCCCCGCTGTTTGAAGGTAAGACCATCCAAGGCCTTCAGCTCCTCCGTGCTCTGCACCTGCAGTGGCATCTTAATGTCTGGCCTGAGCAGCACTGGGGAGCAGGAGGCATCTGGGAAGGGTGGCCCCAAGGGGAGATGGGAAATTCCTTACAATTGTTAGCACTTCTTAGTTGTGCTGTGTGTTAGATATTGTTCTGGAGGCTTTACAAGTGCCTACTCCTCAACAGCATGAGATGAGTGTTGTTAGTACCAGAATTTCACAAATGAGATGCCTGAGGCACAGAGAGGTTACGTAACTTGCCCAAGGTCACACAGGTAGGAAGGAGTAGCGTCTGGATTTGAACCCAGGCAGCCTGTTTCCACTGTCTCTGCTTTCAGTTACTATAGAGATTCAACAGAGAGACTTCTGCTTTATGATGGTCTTCACCTAAAAGATGGAGGAACAGAGGCTTGGAAAGCTTGGGTGACTTGCCCAAGGTCACAGGAGCCAGGAAGTGCCCAGGATGGATTTGAACATGCAGCCCGACACCTGTTTCATCATTAGTTGTTGTCATTATAGTGTCGCTACAACCATTCCTCCTGTCACCGGGGCAGAGCCAGTGTCTCAGTGAGCGTGACACAGTGTAGAGTGGAGACCTGGCAACGTCCTTTAATGTGACCAGAGTGGACAGCTAGTCAGAGCACTCAGGATCCCCCAAATGGATTTTTCTGGCAGACCAAGTAAATTCATCTTTCTCCTTACATAATACCTGATGCTTCTTCCCCAAAATGGTAATGAGGGAATTGACAAAAGAGGCAAACACAGTAACCTTAATAACTTGGAGAAATAGGGCAGAGAAAAGCTGGAAGAATGCAAGTACCTCGATGAAAAGAAAGCATATCTGGAATTGAGCATGAAAGCTGCTTCCGAGCTTCCTGGCTGCCCAGAGGAAGAGGGAAACTGGAAGTGGCACCAGTCTTATTTGACACATGCCAGCCTTCCAGGGGCGGCAGAGGTTGCTTTAGAGCCATACGTCAGAGTGAGGAGGGTTAGATCCACAGCCCAAGTTTTACCCCAAATACAGAGGCTGGCTCCATATCTTGGTCCACGTGGTTGTAGTGAACGTAACTCAAGCACCTAACATCTAGCAGGACTCAGAGGATGCAACTCTTTGGGTCCAAGGTGAGGATCCAAGTCCATGGTCCTTCTTCATCCAATGCAAACTCCAGGTGGAAATTAGAATGAACACCTGGATGATAGCTAGCATGGCCCACAGGGAATCTTCATCAGTGTTATTTTCAAAGGTCAAACAACATGTGTGCAGAGATCTAGAGGCAAGTGTAACATTGTGGAAAGAGCTTGCAGTTCTGAGTGTGATCTGGCTTCGAACCCTGGCTCTGTCACTTACCAGCTGTGTGTTTTGGGCAAATTCCTGAACTCCCCTGCATGCCGGTTTCCTCTCTGTGAAAGGAGAAGGATAATACATGTAAATAAGTGCTAAGGTAAAGTATAAAGTGCAGTCATACAAGGGTCTCAGTAATGGGCAGTTATCTTACACTTTTATTATTATAAATAAGCCTTTCGAGGAGATCAGCGAGCAGCTGTTTCTTTATTTAATTGTTGTCTTTATAAGTAAACCTTGAAAACAGGGTCCTTAACCTGGGATGCATGTACCTTAAAAGTTTCATGATACGATTTGGAAGGTCTAGGAGTCCCCTGAAGTTATACACAAACTGTGACAACAGGATTATATGTAATTTCCAAGGAAGAGGGCCCAGGGTTTCCATCAGATTCAGAAATGGAGTTTCTGGCCCCCCATTCCTCAAAGGGCTAAGGACCTCTGATTTTGAATGTTCACTCTCCAACCCCCTCCCACCGGGGGTCTGCAGAAAGAACCCTCAGTCTTGGCAGCTGTGGGGAATGGTCCAGGAGGTGAGGGCAGCGGGCCGCCCCTGATGCCTTGCTCTTTCTCCCAGTACATGGCCTTCTTCGAGTTTAACGACCGCCTGGAATCCATCCTCAGCAAAGCCTACATTTACAGGTGAGACCCCCTACACACACACACACACACACACACACACACACACACAAGGGCACACGTGCACACACATGCACGTACATACATGCCCCAGGACATTTGCAGCAAGAATGGAGCAAGGCATTCTCTACCCCCATCACTTCCCCTTTCGGCTCCCCTGGCCCCCAGGTCCCCTCGCCACTGTACTCTCACCGGAAGCCAGGCCTCTTCCTGGACCTTCTGTGAAGGGATGTTTGTTTTTTAGAGAACCAGTAATGTCCCGTTTCCCCCAATTGTGAGGAGGGCTCACGTAGGTTGACATGCACGGCTCCCCTGCATTTCCAGGGAGCTGGGCCTCAGTTTAGTCTCAGCTCAGGAAACTGACCCCCCTAACTGCTCAAACACAGGGGTAGTGGCTGTATGGATACAGTGGGCCATCTTGCAGATGTCCAAGCTTGGGACCCAGGCCCAGCCAGGCCACGCTTGGGGACGGGGCTCCTCTCCCCACCTCTCATGGAGGGTGTCCATCTCCTCTGTATGCATGTGTCCCTTCTTTGCCCCCCACCCCGATGCATCCCCTACTCAGCTTTTCCTGGAATTGTCCGCACATGTAGCTCTGTGCCTATTCCAGCCCCCAGTCTTGACAACTTTCTGTTCAAGTATCACCATTCCTAACCAGCACAGTCTCAACAGAGCAGCCAGTTGGCCCAGTCCAGCCACTGGTTCCCATCGGTCAAATGTCCGTCGCACCAGACAGCTGGGCAGGGCCGTGCAGCTCCGACAGGGAGGGCTCTGAGGTGGGCTTTGGGAAGGGTGAAGACTAGCTTGTTCCCTGCAGTTCTGACCCCCGGGGTGATATGTCATTGCCACCCTTTCTGCTACCGTGTTCATGCCTTTCCTTCTTTTGCAGGGTTATCAGGACCACAGCCTACCTGCTCTACACTTTACATGTGAACTCATGTCTGTATTACTGGGCTTCAGCCTATGAGGGCCTTGGCTCCACTCACTGGGTTTACGATGGCATGGGAAACAGGTGAGCCGCAGTCTTCCTCCTGGGTCTTAATAATTCACGGTACCGAGACTCCCAGAAAGGAGTCCCACTGCCGCCATGTTGCCGAGGCCACCTTGCTCCCAAAGAATCATTGTCATGATAAGGTTCAAGGGCCAAGTCTCCACGTCTTCACTAATCTAACATTTTCTGAGCGCCTGCCATGTGCCAGGCAAAAGGGGGCAGACATGAACAAGACCTGCTAGAAAGATCCTTTCAGCATCCCAAAGTCTACTGAGTTGGCCAATTCACAGCACGTGAGTGTCCACTCCTCCACCCTGTGGGCACGGCTGTGCAGGAAGAAGGCCAGGAAATACTGCTCAACATGCTCCCTGGGCATTGCTAGCCGTGGAGGAGCTGGCAAACAAGGAGGAATCTACTTGCTGGTCCAGAGAGCTGCCACACATAGAGGTCCATGCTCAAATGTTGATGATGGTGACAATGATAGTAATACAAATAATATCAGGCATTGGAGAAGGCTTATACAGACCAGCCCTGTTCTAAGCACTTCACATAGTATCTCACTTAATTCTCCCAACAATCACAAGACAGGAACCATCAGCATCCCCATTTTACAGATGAGGTAACAGACGTGAAGTGACTTCCCCAGATCACACAGAGAGCTGGGATTTGAATCCAGACAGCACGGCTACAGAGTCTTACCTGTGGTACCATCTGTCCAGTGCCCTGGGTTGGGGGAGGGAGGCATAGGATGAAAAGTTAAGTTTGAGCTTGGCCTGGGTAGGTGGAGGGAAGGGGCAGAGAATCCCGGGGGGAGGGAACAGCAGGAAGAAAGGTGTGGACTTGCGAAATAGTGGAGTCAAGGAGCCAGCGGTCCTCTGTCGCTGGAGGGGGCAGGGTGTGTGGAAGGATCCAGAGAGGGAGGCGGGGCCGGGTTGCCAAGCAGCCTCCCACCTGAGCCAATACAGAAGCCACTGGCTGCCCCGGGCTGCCGAGTACAGTACTTGAAGTGCAAGGGCCACTGAGATACCCTGCAGCTGTAGAGAACACACAGGTTTTGGATTAGTGTCTTATTACTAATTTTTAAAATATTGGTTACATGTGGATATGATATTTAATTTTGATATTTTGGGTTAACTGAAATACATTATTGAAATTAATTTCACCTCTTTTTACTTTTCAAAAATGTGGTTGCTCAAAATTTTAAATTACATATGTGGATCACATCATATTTTTATTGGATAGAGCTGCCCTAGGCAAAACCAGCAAAAGTCTCTTTTTTGCTGTTCATATACATATATATATTCTGATTATAAAAGAAAGATCAGGAACATACTCTATTTCTTTGAGTCTAAGATGCAGTTAATTATGATACATTATTGAGTCAATATAGCTTTTTGGGGAAAAAGGAAATATTACACTAAACGTATATATGGATTATAAGATAATCCTTATATTAGAAATGTGAAAATGTGAGAAGAATTGTCACCAACAAGGAAATAGAATAAGATAATATTGTACATATTTTTCCATCAGTAAATTTTTAAAAACCATGATACTAATGCCCCCCCACACCGAGATACCACCATTTATTTAGCCATTTCCTTGTCATTGGCTACTTAAGTTGTCTCCAGTTTTTTCATAATGACACGTGATGCTGCAGGGAGTGTCTGTGTTTAGGAATCTTTGTCTTCTGGTCTGACAGTTTCCTCATAATAAATTCCTACAGAGGGATGGCAGGACCAAGGGTATGAACATTTTATGAAGTGTTTAAAAAAATTATTATTTTTATTAATAGACTATTTTTTTAGAGCAGTTTTAGGTTTACAGAAAAGTGGATGGGAGAGTACAGAGAGTTCCCGTATGCCACCTCATTTCTGAGGCTTGGTTGGTTATCGAAAGCTGCCCATTTACACTCTCACCACTTGCCTTTCAAAGCCTTTTAAGCAGGAGAATGACAGGACCCAGGGGAATCCCAGAAAGATGATTTTCCCAATGATGGCTGATGGGAGGATGGATGGGGAGGACAGGCAGGAAGCAGACAGATGAACTGGTTAGGGGTTAGGGCCCTGTCCTTGAGGGCAAAAAAAAAAAAAAAAAGAAAAAAAAAGAAAAGGTCAAGAGAGGGTTTGTGTGATAACGAGGATGGAGGGCAGTGTGGGAAGGAGACAGAAGCACTTAGGGTCAAGGTCAGGGATGAGCCTGGAGATTTAGAAACAGGAATCCGGAGGTCCCTCCTGGTGCTGCCACCTGCTAGCAGTGGGCAGGTCACTTCGTTTCTCTGAGCCTGTTTCCTGATCTGCCCAATGGGTCTGATAATAGGAGCCCCACACCTTGAAGAGGTAACTGTGAGTACTGGGTGCCTCTCAGTCACCGATCCCGTGCCAGGTCACAGCCGGCACTCGGTCAGCTGTGGTGACAAAGAGGCGGAGGAAGGGTTCAGGCCCAGGGGGTCAGTGAGTCCCCTCAGGCAGGCCCTGCCTCGCCGTGGGCTGTGCCCACTAGTGACACAAAATGCTCAGTCCAGCTGTCAACACTTTCACCTCCTCCACGTGCTTGTTTCCAGTTGGCGCTAGAACAGGCCACTTGTGTCCAAGGTGGCTTCTCTCTAGAGTGATTGTTGGTCCAGAAAGTCCCTTCTCAGTACAGATGCCCCAACCTTGGCCCCAGTGGCCACAGCTGTCGCCCTCTGCGATGGGCCTGTGGCCTGAGGGGAGCTCACCTAGGGACTCACAGGGTCCAGGGCAACCAGGCAGGTGGGGGGAAACCTGACATCTGCTGTGGGGTGGAGTGTGTCGGGGATGGGGTCGGGGCCCAGCATGCCTACATCACCACTGGCCCCGCTCCCTCTTCCCCGTGGCTGAACCCACCCATAGCCCTGCTCCTGAGCCCATGACTAGACCATTCATTCACTCATTTATTCATTCATTCATCCCCTCACAAGGGGGCATAGGGAGGACTCGAAGACATTCTATGCAAAGGGAGGAACAGAAGCTATTCATTAAATCTTGCTCTGTGGCCTTGGGTAAGGCCCTTACCCTTTCTGAGACTCAATTTTCTCATCTATAAAATGGGGGTAGGATTACACTCAGATTTCTCGTGAGGAATAAATAAACAAGTATATAACATGTCCAGCCTGTGCCTGGACAGGAGTCAGTGACCTCACTTCCTAGCTATGGCCATTCTTATGGGGAAGCCGGCACACCAGGAAAGGGTTCCTAACCAGGGGTCCAGAGACTTAAGGGGGTCACAACCACCCCCTGAAATTGGAACTAAATTTTGGGAACATGCTGGCTTTTCTAAGGAGAAGCTTCCTAATAACTTTTGTTAGCTTTTCAAAGGGGTTTGTGTCCCAACAGGCTAAAAACCCACGTCCTGGAGCTGGGCCTGGCATCCATCACAGGTAGGCCTGGGAGGAATGGCAGGCAGGGCAGGGGAGGACAGGGCCAACCATCCGGGACTTCCCTCTGCATGGCCCTGGGGAGTTCTCACTGCTCCGTAGTGGAGAGGCACACTTTTCTGGCAGCATTACCCTTTTCGAAATGGAATCCTGTAGGGAACCCCAGGATATGCAAAAGTACAAGTAGTGAAGGAGAATTCCTGTAGAAATCGAACATCATCCATAATAATAACTTTCAAAATAGTGACCATTTCTTGAGTACCTGCTATAGGCCAGGGAGCTTAAGGACCTAAGTTCCTATATATTAATATTTGGTTTCTTCATCCTGCTCTGCTTTGGCCTGGTCTGGGGCAGCATGCAGGGGTCCCTACAGACCCAGTGGCATGGAAGACTTGGGAGGCCCTTAAGATGTGCCATCCATGCCAGTGGCTGACTTCTGCAGCCAGTAAGGGTTTAGGGGAAAGCAGGAGCTGTGTGGATATCACTCATCTTCTACTGGTGGCCCAGTGGCACCCAGAGCCCAGGCAGTGCCCAGGAAGCACCCAGGCAGCGCCCAGCTCAGTCCTCCTAAAGGCTGTTCAGCACGCCCTCTGGTGGCCAGGACTGGTATGATGGGGATTGACAGGGCAGGCCTGTCTCATGATTCTGAGATTTTTCTTGCACCAGGTGGTAATGAGGGGACAGGAGGCCCAGAGCCCTGCCCCAGGCCTCGCAGCTATTCAGAGGTAGAGCCCCCCCACTGCCCCAACTCCCCAGCGACCTCTGCTTCCCCACCCCCCAGTGCTGATTGCACGTTGACTTGCCTGTCCCCACTAGACAGTGAACTTCTTGAGGACATAGGTGAGTCTATTGTTCCCCACTGCTGGCACCAGTAACAGTGAAGGCTCTGATAGCTGACATTTACTGAGAGCCCACTGTGTGCCAGGCGCTCTTTTGCACCTCTTGATCGCCCTGTGAAGGATGCTCTATTGCCATGTCCCTTTCAGGGGAAGGACAGTGAGGCTTGGCTAGATGAGTAACTTGTCCAGGTTATGCAGCTAGAAAGTAGCAGAGCTGGGTTTGAGCCCAGGCGGTCCAGCTCCAGAGCCCATGCTCAAAGCATGGTGCTGTATAAATAGCTGGTGAACAGAGCCCAGGGGAGGACAAACGTGGGGTCATTCTTGGACCAGATGATTGGCCAGCTGGATGATGTTCTCCATTTCCCAGTAGAGCAGGGACCCTGGAAACATGGGTGTATCAGGACACTGGAGCCAGGGCAGGCTCTGGGCAATTCCTGTGCCCTGGTGGGAGGACAGGAAGCACAGGAAAGCCTGCTGAGACTGCCCTGGCTTTAGGCCCTGCTGACCTCAACCTTGCTGACGGGAGGGCACGGTCTGAAGGTATGAACATAAGCACCTTGGTAACTAAATCCCTTTAAATAGCTATAAAGATTTTAGTTCTGTGTTGTTTAAGATATTGTAAAAGCTTAAGTTTATTTTTGTAGGACTTAATGGCTAAAAATTAGAACATAGCAATGGGGCTGCTCTGTTGGAGTAATGTACACTTGTAATTATAAATAAACATGCAAAACTTTAAAACAAAACAAAAAAAAGGGAGGGACTCTCACTGCTTTGTGATAATTACACAAGCGCAGGCATTTCCTATGCCTTTTACCACACAGTAGGGCCCCATCACCCATACCTCCCTTTCCGATGATTCATGAGCTTGTGTCAAAGGCTTACTGATGGTGGGCGCTAGCTCAGAGAAGCAGGTGACATCTGGTTTCCAGTCTGAGCTCTGGAACTTGCCAGCTGGTGACCATGGGTGTTCCCTTTCCCTCTGCAGCCCTCAATTTCACTATCTGGTTACTGGACAGGCAAGGGGGAGGGTCAGAAAAGGTGATCCTCCAGATATCTTCCACTTTTGAGCTTGTTCTTAAACCTCATGATGGGATAGCAAAGGAAAGACTCTGGACATTGAAAACATATTGAGGGAAACTGAGGGATCCCAGGCATCAGGAGCCAGAAAACCCTGGTTTATCCTCCTGCCAAGTCTTCTAAGCAATCTCCGGAAGCCTCAGTTTCCACATCCATAAATGGGGATGACAACATGTCTCTGCAGGGTTGGGGCAGAGCCACACCAAAACCACACAGTACCTGAGCATATGCTCTACAAGCGGCACAGGGCTCTGAAGCTGGGAGAGGGTTTTTTCTTTTTCCTTTTTTTTTTTTTCGGTTTTTTTTGTTTGTTTGCACTTATGAGCTGTAAAGCTTTTTCTCTTTTGTACAGTGTACACATATCCAAGCCAGGCTGCCCAGGATCGACAGGGTGGGGCCTGTGATGACTGAGGTCCCCTTCCTCTTCTCTCCCTAGTTACATTCGCTGTTACTACTGGGCTGTGAAGACCCTCATCACCATCGGCGGCCTGCCCGACCCCAAGACGCTCTTTGAAATTGTCTTCCAGGGTCTGAACTATTTCACAGGTGTCTTCGCTTTCTCCGTGATGATCGGACAGGTAGCTGGGTCACTAGTCTGTTCCAAACCACCTGCCTGAACGGCCCTTTGCCCTCTTGCTGCTGCCAGAAGCATCACCATCTGTGCCCGTTCCTTTCAGACTAGGCCCAGGAAACAGCAGTGGGCCGAGAGTTAGGAGCCTGGAGCTCTGGGACCCGCTGAGTGAAGGGGTGGTGATGGAGGTGTAGGTCCCATTTCCTCTCTGAGGTTGCTTCCCATTTGAAATGTCAGTCCTTTGGGACAGCTGGAGAGTTGGGCTGAATGGCTTTCTGCAGGGGCTGAGGATTTGGGCTGTTCCCTTGGAGAGAAGCCCCCGGTGGATTCTAATGTACTGGGGGTGAGGCTCATACTGTAGTCAGTGCCTGAGGCAACCACCAGGGGTCCTCAGAGTTACCTTTGAGGGGCTCTGCTCTAAGGAGCAGCACTCCTGGTTCATATTTCCTCGGGGCGGGGCGGGGCGGGGCGGGAGGGTGGCGCGTGGTGTCAAAGTGACCTCTGGCACCAAGGGGCCACGTTGTACCAGAATCAGCCCAGCCCAGGAGGGCCTTCCCTCCTTGTGTGGCCCCAGAGACCTGAGGCCACGGGAGGGGGCCAGCAGCCTCGCTCCTCCACGTGCAGCATCGTCGGAAAACCTGTGTGTGGACATGGGATTCCCTCTCTCCTGATCACCCCCCAGCCCCGCAGGCACATACCCCTGGCCTGTGTTAAGTAAATGTGCCCACAACACACGTCCCCAGAGCCCGGCCCCGCTCTGACCCAGCGGCTCCCCTGACCACCCTCCTTACCCCCAGATGAGAGACGTGGTGGGGGCCGCTACTGCGGGAGAGACCTACTACCGCAGCTGTATGGACAGCACAGTGAAGTACATGAACTTATACAAGATCCCCAGGTCCGTGCAGAACCGGGTCAAGACCTGGTATGAGTACACCTGGCACTCCCAAGGCATGCTGGGTAAGACCACGCCCCCTCCCCACTCCCCTCTCCGCCCCAACCCAGCTGTCACCAGCTCCCCCAGCCCGACCCCTGCCTTCCTGGGCCCTGGCCTCATCCCGTGTCCCTGAGGCCCCAAGCATGGGGGCCTCTCTTGGCCCCAACATTTAAGTGAGAGCGGCCTGGGGAGGCCTTGGGCGGTGCCCAAGTTAAGCCATCAGGAGACCCCTGAAGACTTGAAGGGCTTGTCTTCCGAATGCCACCCCCCACCTTGAAATGCATCTCCATTCGAAGATGGAAGTACAGTTGGAACCAGGAGGGAAGGAAGACTCTGTCTCTGTTTCTCTCTCCTTTCTTTCTCTTCATATACATCCATACATATAATACATATTTTGTAAATTTAAAAAAATTCTTTTTCAGATTATTTTCCATTAGAGTTTATTATAATATATATTTTTTAATTTTTTGATGTTATACTTCTGAAATTGGCTAAAACAATGCATTTTCATTCACTGCTGTTTCTGCTTTCTTGTCAATGATGAGGTGTGCTCCGTTATTCTTGCAAAGTGGGAGAATCTTAACTGTAAACTGTTTCCAAATACAGTGAAGTTTTCACAGATTCTAAATGGAATCCTTAGTGAAATTTGAATAGGTTAATTACATGTTAATTGACTTTATTTTTTTCCTGTTTCCTTTTTATTTGGGGGAGCTAGTAATTTTGTTTTCAGAGCCTAGACATCGTTTTGGAGGGCTCTGAAAAGCTTATGGACCACTGGCACTGTGCCTAGAGTCTCCCAAGGCCCTCAGAAAAATGAAAGGGCCCCCCAAGGCTTCTGTGGGGTTCACTCTGGTCTCAAAGAAGCCACACTTGAGGCCCACGGTCTCCTGAGTTGGGGGGTGTTGGCAAGTCTGTGGACAAAGCACATGACTACAGTTTCCAAGCCATGTTCATTTCCACTGCCTCATTCTGTTCTAGTGACAGCCTTGTGACTTTTCACAGGGGCACATGTTAAGGACCAGAGAGGGCTCTGACCTGCCCAGGGTTGCACAGACCCAGCACTTTAGCCCTAAGCTAATTGTGGTGCAGTGGACAGAGCATGGGGCTGGGGCCCCGTGGTACATTTCTGTCTCCAGTTACCGACCTTCACTCTGTTCCAGGCTCTCAGCTGCGCACCATAGACCCCATGGTGGGCAGACATACTGCTCTCCCAGGATAGGTTCTGAAGTCACAGGACCTGGGTGTGGTCCTGATTCCATTCCCCTGGGCTGCATGGACATGGACAAGTCACTGCCCTCCGGAGTCTCCCTGTCCTTGTCTGTAAAGTGGGTTATAGTGGGCACTTCTTGAGATGCTGGGAGGATTTAATGAAATCATCTTGGTAAAGCACTCTGTAAAACTGCCTGGCACATAGTAAGTGCTCCATATACTTTATTTCTTGCTAATGTTGTTCTTATAATGTGAGTGGAGAAGACAGATCATTGGCAAACAATTGCAGTAAAGGGTGTGATATGTGCTATGGCACAGGGACTGATAACATAATAGCTAGGTGGGAGGACGTCAAGGGAAGGCTTCCTGGAGGAGGTGACATGAGTGCTGGGTTCTGCAGAATGAGTAGGGTTAGCCAGGAAGGTGAAGGGGGTTGTTCCCAGTAGAGGGAACAGCATTGGCAAAGGCCTAGAGGCAGAGAGGGTAACCTCCCAATCTAGAGTGGTTCCAGGTGGTAGAGGAATGGTGTGCCTGGGGTCCCCGCCACTGTGGTGTGGACGGGCCCTGTGTGTGTGAAGGAGGGGCCCGGCTGTGCCTCTGAACCTTGCAGGGTCTCATTTGCAGACGAGTCAGAGCTGATGGTGCAGCTTCCAGATAAGATGCAGCTGGACCTCGCCATCGATGTGAACTATGACATCGTCAGCAAAGTGGCGCTCTTCCAGGTATGGCCCACCCAGTGTCCCCACCCTCAGGACTCTGGAAGGTCCAGAGCCCACACCTTCCTCTAAACGGCTCCTTTCCCCTCCTCTCGGGGCCAGGGCTGTGACCGGCAGATGATCTTTGACATGCTGAAGAAGCTTCGCTCTGTTGTCTACCTGCCCAACGACTACGTGTGCAAGAAGGTGAGTGGCCCAGGGCAACCTCAAGGCGGTCTGGGATTCACAGCCATCGCCTGTCGCAGCTGGGCTGGAGTGGGGGCCTATGAAGGCACAGCGGGGGGAGCGGAATTGCCAGGAGCGGAGGAGGGTGGTGAGCTGACCCTAGGGCTCCTGGCTTGTTTGGCACGAGCAGGCTCTGTCCAGCTCTGGGCACTGAACTCAGATGTGCCTCAGGCCTTGCTCCCTCTTCCTGGGACCATGGGGGCCAGGATGAGGAGCCCCACTTTATAGAAGAGGAAAGTGAGGAGCATAAGGAGGGGCAGGGTCTTGACTGTGTAGACGGACCTGCTTCCAGGGTCTTGGTCTTCCTGTCAGGAAAATGGGGCTGGAGGAGGGGTAGGATAGGTCAGAGGTTGCAAACTAATGGTCCTTGCATAGGAGCCAGCTCACAGATGTTTCATGGGGGTTTTTTTTCCTTCTTTTTCTTGGCCCTAATCTAAAAATAAAAGTTTGAATTAGTCTCCAACCTTTAAAAGTTGGAAGGTTTCGAGAATTCCTTGGAGGTCCAGTGGTTAGGACTTGGTGCTTTCACTGCCGTGACCTGGGTTCAGTCCTTGGTTAGGGAACCAGGATCCTGCAAACTGCGCAGCATTGCCAAAAAAACCTGGAAGGTTTTACATAAAAATCCAGATTTCCAGCTGAAAACAGAAAATGGCTAGCATTGAGCCCCACTTTCCCAAATAGCCAGAGTCATGTGGAGTGGAGAAGGGGATGTCGTCCTCTCCTGATGTCACAGGTCCCACCACTCTCCACTGCCCCACAGGCTCCCTTCTCTCCTTTACATCACCCACCTGATCCTGGGACTCATTTGGGTTTGAATGCCAGGGCTAGACAGTGTCTAAGGCCCCTTGTGCTCCCATTTTTTGGGATTCGAGGTGAGACCGAGGTCACTTGGTGAGCGAGTGGTCAGGGTGGAGGAGCTTAATGTATATACAGGGGTGAAAATATTTCCCAAGAACCCCCTGTGAGACTCAGGAACCCCTAGCCCCAGAAGGGCCCCATCTCCAAGTTATATGCTGCATAACAGTGAAGTTTCTGGAAGCAAAGAGCTGGGGGAATGGGGACAAGGGTATGGCTGAGAATTTAAAGCTGCAGCCTTAGCGGCCAAGAGAAGTTTGGGAACAATAGAATGATTTGTCTGACATTGGAGCCACTTCCTAGCTGTGCAGCCTTGGGGAAGTGGCTTGCCCTCTCCGAGCCTGACTCTTTTCATGGGTAAGTAGGGATATTGATAGTATCTCCCTCATGGGGTGATTGTGAGAATTGAAGAAGATACGCATAGGGAGTTTGGCACCATGGCTGGCACAGAGTCGGTGCCATTGCTGCTGCTAATATCCTTGTGGGTGATGTAGTCTTTACCTCTGATGAGGAAAAATGAATCAGATTGTTGGGAAGTTTGCCGTGGAAGCCGTAGTGAACACTTGGTGAACATGTGTAAATGGCGCCCTCTGCTGACAGGTTTGGCGCTGTGACAATCTCGCTGAGACAACCCGAGGCCACCCCAGGACCACCCCTGGGCGGGTCAGTGAGATGAGGGTGAGCTCTGCAGCCCCTCACACTTCAGCCCCATGTCAAGTTGGACACTGAAACAGGGGAACGAGACTTTCTTCCTTTTTGTTAAGAAGGCCATGCATGTGTGAGATGCCCAGGGAATATTTGTCAAATGAATCAAAAGCGTAAGCCAAATCAAAAGCATAAGCCACTTACCAGTCTTTGGTCTCTCTCCCTTTACACACACCAGGTGTGGCTGATAGGTATCAAGCCAGGGCACCGGTCTGTGAAGGCATGAGGATTGGAAGGTGCTGGCAGACTGGGTATTTCTGATTCTAGTCTGAAGCAAAGCTATTCATTCATTCGTTCATTTGGTTTAATTTGTGACTAAGACCATTGTATCAGTCTGCTAGGGCTGCCATAGCAAAGTACCACAAATGGAATGGCTTAAATGACAGAACTGTATTGTCTCACAATTCTGGAGGCTAGAAGTCCGAGATCCAGGTGTCAGTGGGGTAGGTTCCTTCTGAGGACAGTGAGCAAAGGATCTGCTCCAGGCTTCTCTCCTGGCTTGTAGATGACTGCCTTCTCCCTGTGCCTCTTCACATTGTCTTCCCTCTACGCCTGTCTCTGTGCCCAAATGTCCCTTTATAAGGACACCAATCCTATTGGATTAGGGGCTCACCCAACTGCGGTATGACCTCATCTTCTTTTAACTAATTACATCTGTAATGACCCTATTTCCAAATAAGGTTACATTCTGAGGAGCCGGGGGTTAGGATTTCAACATATGAATGAGGGTTCATAACAACCATGAACTCTGGGTTCATGGAACCAGACTGCCTGTTTTCAAATCCCAGCTCGGCTTTGCTTAACTGTGTGACCTTGGGCAGAGTTCCTACCGCAAGGGGCAAGGGGCTGTTGAGGACTAAGCAGGCTCAGTCACATAAAGCACTTAGAGCAGCGCCTGGCCCAGAAAAGCGTTCGGTAATGCTGGACATTCCTATTAACGCTGTTATCATTCCTATTCAGTAAGCAAATGCCACCCAAGCTCCTGATAGGATATGGGGGAGGCGCAGGTATCAGCTGATTGTATGAACCTCTGTGAGCTTTTCCATGCCTCTGGGCCCTCCATGGGTACGTACCACTACACCTGGGCCTCGTTATCTAGCATTTTCCATCACACCACTAACTCCCCACCGTAATCCTGCGATCTACACGTGGGGAGACTGAGACCCCGGAGGGGAAGTGACTATCTCTACACCACATACCAAGTCGGTAGGAGGGCTCGATCCCAGCCCAGGTTCCTCTGCACTGTGCCACCGGCACCTGGGCCCAGCCCTGCTGCTTCTGTGGTTGCTTTTGGTGATGACAGAGGGACTCGCCCCCTTCTCTGTTTCAGGGGGAGATAGGCCGGGAGATGTACATCATCCAAGCAGGGCAGGTGCAGGTTTTGGGTGGCCCGGATGGGAAGTCCGTACTGGTGACGCTGAAAACTGGATCTGTGTTTGGAGAAATAAGGTCAGAATGGGGTGAAAATAAGGTCAGAAGGGGACCTCGGCAAAGGCTGGGGAAGGGAGGGATGGCCAGTGGGTGGGACCATGTCCTCAAGGGCCCTTCGGTGGGTCTGAGGAAACCGCTATGCATGCAGCACTGGCACCTGCTGACATATGCAAGGTGGGCCCGGCTCTCACCCGTGTGAGGCCATCGTGATGCTCCAGGCAGGGGTGAAAATGAAGATGCTAGTGTGATCAAAACTGCAGCCTCCTAAGGGTCTCACCTCCCTCCCTTCTCTGCCCCAGCTTGCTGGCTGTTGGAGGCGGGAACCGGCGCACGGCTAACGTGATAGCCCACGGGTTTGCCAACCTCTTCATTCTGGATAAGAAGGACCTGAATGAAATTTTGGTGCATTATCCTGAGTCTCAGAAGTTGCTCCGGAAGAAGGCCAGGTACATTTTATTTTTAATAAAAGAAATCCATATATACTTTAGTGTGTATTTCTTAAGGACTCAGACTTTCTCTTACATAACTGTAGTACCTTTCTCAAAATCACGAAATTCAATATTGAAGCGATACTTATCTCATCCCTAATCCATAGTCAAATTTTGTTAATCGTCCCAATAGTGTCTTTTATAGCTTTTCTTTTCTTCTTTTCCATTCCTGGATCCCCCACTGCATGATGTTGCTATTTTAGTCTTTTGATCTGGGATCAAAGTTCCTCACCTTTTCCTATCTTCAATGATTTTGATTTCTCTGAAGAGGACAGGCCAGTTATTCTATAGAATGTTCCTCCATTTAAGTTTATATGTTTTCTCATCATTACCTTCAGGTTCTGCATTTTGGGCAGGAATTACTCAGAAGTGATGTTGTGTCCTTCTCAGTACAGTGTATTGAGAGGCTGCTTTCTCCCTATTCTGATGAGTTTTTACTCTGATCACTTGGTTAAAGTTTCCACACTCTCAAGTTCCTATTTTTCCCTTTGAAATTAATAAGTAATGAGTGGCGAGTCACCTTGAGATGATGTAGATTTCCTGTTCCTTATCTCACTTTACCTCACTACTTTCAGCCTCCACTGAAGGTTCCTTGCAATGATTGCCATGATGGTTGCAAAATGGTGATCTTCTAACCCTGTCATGCTTTTTACATTTATTAGCTAGCAATGTACTGTAAGGAAGAACTTTCTTTTCTTTCCCATTTATTTGATTTTTCATTTATCTATTTATAATGGTATGGATTTGCTGTATTCCATGAATATCCTGTTACAATCATCATTTTCATGCTGAAATTGTTCCACATTGGCCACTGGGCACCTCTTTAGGCTGGATATAGTGAACTTTTGTTACATTCCTGTTATATTTTAGCACTCTTTTGCTTATAGGCACAATAAGATGCCGTAGACTCATCTTATACTTTCCCTGCTGCATCCCTGGAAATGGCCATTTCCCCAAGGAGGCTTGATTCCTTTTAGAGGGGAATGGTTTTTAGAAACCAAGATATAAGTACTAAGTGCTCTCATTGCTACTGGGGTGTTACTAGGCCTCCACAGTGGACAGAGCTGGGAAATACATCCACATATACACCTGTATGTATAAATGCAAATATATATATATATATATATACACACATACATATATGCACATACATATACATATATATCAACATCTATTTTTTTGTCTGTGTCTATCTATATCTCTGTATATCTCTGTCTCTATTTCCACCTATCTAACAATTTCGATCCATCATCACAGAGTTCATTCTAATCTCCTTTTCCATATTTGTAAATTCCTTCTCCAACACTGGGAAATTTGACTCCCTTTATCCTCATTACATTGATTCATTTGTTCAGTCCCACAATGTAGAGAAAGTAGCACCAGAATTCCTATTTCATACTACTGGAAAGACGAAAACCTTCTAAGCAGAGAGCAGTTCTTTCTGTCTTTAGCCTGAGGACCCATGATGTAGGTGTTGTGTTCAAGGTTATCTGGATCGGTTCTCTGTCTTCCTCCCTTTACTGTGATTGTTCCGTTCATTTGAAATACAGCTAGGCTCACGTGTTTCAGTTTGCATTCCATTTCAGGGTTCCCCCACACTGACCCTTGTTGATTTTTTGTGTTTTGAATATGTAGAACATGAACATGGAAGGAAGGGTACAAAACAGTGCATTCAGAGTCCCAACTCCCTGCACCTGTTGCCACCCACCCCTCACAGGAATCTAATCTCCTTAGTTTCTGCTTTTTTCTTCTTGTGTTTCCTTTTGCAAAAATAGGCAGATATGTGAATATTTGCTTATTTCCCTTTCTGTCTTACACAAAGGGTAGCACACTGCAGATTCTCTTTTGCACTTGACTTTTTTTCATGTGACGAGAAATCCCAGAACACATTCACTGAGTCCACAGACAGCTTCCTCATTCCTTTTGACAACTGCAAAGCATTCCTATGAATGGACATTTAGGCTATTTCCAATATTTTGCAATTATAAATAGTACTGCAACGAATAACCTTGTGCATCTGTATTTTGTATTGTTGGGGAATAGGTAAATTTTTTTCTTTTTTTGGCCATGCCACGCAGTTTGTGGGATCTTAGTTCCCCAACCAAGGATTGAACTTGGGTCCCCAGCAGTGAAAGCCTGGAATCCTAACCACTGGACCACTAGGGAATTCCCTGGAATAGGTAATTTTTAAGAAAAGCAGTTTTTTGCTTTCAAACACTTAAGATCAGGTTTTAAATTGAGTGATGGAAGCAGCACAATGTGGTAGAAAATGCACAATAGGCTTGGGAGGCTGTTAGGGCTCAAGTCCTGTCCATGTGCAGTACTGGCTGTGTGACCTTGGAAAAGTTACTTTACTTTTCTGGTCTCAGTTTCTCCACTGTAGAATAAGGGTAATCACTTTGTTGTGGAGACGATTAAATAAAATAGTGTATGTGAATGTCTCTAGCAGGGGGCCTGGCACACAGCAGAGCTCAATACCTGTTAATAATAATAATTGTTCCTCTTTATCCATTAAATTCTCTCTATAATTTTCCCATGGGATAAAGCCTTTTTAATCCACCTATCTGGTATTTCCTCCCTTGCCTTTTATCACATATTCATATTTTCCACTTGAGTCACCATAAATAAGCTGTACAGAGAGTGGTCATGATAAAGGGAACAAACTCACCATGTCCATTCATACAGCACAATAATTTATTGAGCTGATAGTTCGAGGCCCTGGGGACACAGGAAGGAGCAAACAAAGCTTACATTCTAGTCGGGGAAGCCAACAATGGAGAAAGGAATGACTATGTGATGTGTCAGCTGGGGATAAAGGCCATAAGGAAACATAAAGCCACATGAAGAGATAGAGGTGATGGAGGGAGCCATGTGAGATAAGTTGGTCAGGAAAAGTTATTCTCAGGATGTGGCACTTCAACTGAGACCTGCCAGAGTGAAGGAGTGAGCTGGGGAACTGCCTGCAGGGAAAAGCATTCCAGGCAGAAGGAACAGCATGTGCAAAGGTCCCAAGGAGGCACAGACTCAGTGTTACATGGAGACCACAAGAAAATGAATGTAGCTAGATATGGGATGGGAGCAGTGTAGGGCGTGAGATTGGGTAGGGCCTTGTAAGGGAAGCCTCACAATGGCTTTAGCTTTTACTCTGAGGGAGATGGGAGGTATGCAGTGTTTTACACTGAGGAGTGACTTACTGTTACTTAAGTTTTTACAGAATCCCTTTAGCAGCTCCCAGGTGAGTGGATGCAGTGTTGACCTTAGAGCATAATATAGACAAGGCGTTGGGGTCTCCCAGGGAAGCAAGCAGCCCTGTAATTCATCTCACCTGGCTGTTCTCAGAGAAGCCGTGGGGCCCTTCCAATGGCTGGTCTACCTGATCTTTCCCCCAAGTCTGTCCACTTCCCCCTACTGTCCCGAGGGACAAGGATGCACGGTCAATCCTCATTATTCACAGATTCCATACTTGCAATTCGCCTACTCACTAAATTTATTTGTAATCCCCAAATCAATACTCGAAGGCTTACGCAGACACTCGCAGACGTGTGCCCAGAGGTGAAAATTTGAGTCACCTAAAGTGCACATTCCCAGCTAAAGTTGAAGAAGGTGACGGTCTGCCTTCTTGTTTCGGCTCATATTGTAAACAAGTGTCTTTGTGTGCTCAATTATGTAGCATTTTTTTTCACATTTTTGTGATTTTTGTTGGTGATTTTGCTGTTGAAATGGCCCCAGGTGTAGTGCTGAAGTACCATCTCGTGTCGCCCCACGCAGGCCTGAGTTAGAGAGCCGTGCATTCATTGTAAACAAATCAATGATGTATATTAAATAAGATGTCTTTAAACAGAAACACACTCAAGACAAGATTATGTAATGAACAGTTGATGAAAACGTTGTGTGGAGGGGCCCACCGTAAACGAATCCTGTATTTCCCCCAGAAGCCATGGCTCAGTAGTCACTAATTCCATGTCTGCAGACACTTTACAGAACTTAACTACCGCGGATAATGAGAACTGACTGCTTATGTCTGAGAATAGGCACTGGGTTCCCCTCCCCCTGCCTTCCTGCCCCCTGCAAGAGGAACATGGCTCAGAAAAGCCATGCTCATCGCTGTCATCCTATTCCTCCAGCTGGGTTAGGTGTGGGTTTAGCAAGTCAGCCGGGATCCTGCAGAAGCCTTGCTCCTGGCCCTGCCTGCGGTGTGCTGGGGTGAGGCAGCCAGAGGAAGGAGGAGGGGCTGGCGGGCCGGGTTGCACACAGTGGGCCGTGGCATGGTTCATCAGAGGCTGCTTCTCTGGACAGGCAAGCTTGAGGAGAGGGGCAGGGCATCACAGGTGAGCTCTGCCCATCCAAGGAGATACAGGTCTGAGAACCACAGGACCTGAGGATGTCTGCGTTGCTGAGATTCTGTCCAATCTCCCCACTTTACAGATGGGGGACCTGCGGCCCCAAAGAAGTGAGACACTTCACTCTCTGACTTGGCCACTCCAAGAAATGGGGCAAAAAGATCGCATGCATGCCACTGTCTCCGGGGGTGAATTATACAGTAATTAGAGTGAAACTCATGTCATCTGAAAATGAGGATACATTTCCTTAATCTGGAAATGTCCCAGAAGTCAGCTCAGTGTTTCAAAACAGAGATAGCCATTAGCGATCGGCAAAGGCCCTGTAGATGGTTCTTTCATGTCATTTGAGTACCACGCTGAGCCTTCCCACGGACTGCCGTGCTGTGAATTATGGACTCAAATAACACAGGTGACAGTGCTGGGCTTGGAAGAGGCCTCTGATAATTATCATGTTTGTGGTCTCCTGGGGGAGCTCCAGCTCGAAAATGTAAGTCTTGGGCAATTAATATCAATATGCACAATTTAAATCCATTGCCTCGGATTAGATAAGCAGCCAGTAATGGCCTCATTTTTAAACAAACAAGTTTGGCCGGAACCCTGATGAATGAATTTGCCAATTAGTCGTCTAGACCTGCTAGACTGCAGGCGAAACTCATTTGTTCCTGAGCCAAACCACTCATCATGTATTTGTAGTGCGAAGAATTCCTTATTAAAGGCTGGGGCTCTCTTTGATGGAAAATTCTCTCCTTATTTAGAGAAGCAGGGTGGTATATTGCATTGGATCCGGGTTGTAATTCTGTCTCTGCCACTTCCTGTAACCTTGGGCGTGTCACTCCTCCCATTCTGAGCCTCAGTTTCCCCAACCCTTCTAGGTACAGTAATCCCAGCCCTTTCCAGGTCATGGAGTATTGTCAGCGTCCAAGAAGATAATGACCATGATACTGCTTAGTAATCCTTAAGACCTGGGGTGCTGGGGTCAAAGGCCTGGGTTTGAATTCCAGCTCTGCCACTTCCTAGCTGTGTGGCCTTGGAAAAGTTACTCAGCCCCTCTGGACATCCACCTCCTCATTTGAAATGAGGGAGAATAATAGGACCTACCTGTAAGGATTACTGTGAGACTTAAAGTGCGTATCAGGTATCTATTGCTGCGTAACAATGTTACCACACAGTGAGTGGCTTAAAACCACACATATTTTATTATCTCTAAGTTACTACATGTCAGAAGTCTGGGGACAGCTTAGATGCATCCACTACAAGGCAGTAATCAGGATGTGGACCAGAGCTGGGTCTCATCTCAAGTCTCGACTGGGGAAGGATTTGCTTCCAAGGTCCCATAGTTGTTGACTGAATTCAGTTCCTTGTGGTTGTGGGACTGGGGGCTTCGGTTCCTAGCTAGTCATTGGCCAGTGGCTGCCCTCAGGCTCTCGCCATGTAGGCCTCTCCCAACATGGCCACTTGCTTCATCACAGCCAGCAAGGGAGAGTCTCCTTGTAAGACAGAGACCACAATCCTATGTGACACATTCACAAAAATGACATTTGATCTCCCTTGCTGTATTCCACTGGTTGAAAGCAAGTCACATGTCCCACTACCCTCAAGGTGAGGGGGTCACACAGAGGTGTGAACACCAGGAAGGGGCATCGCAGGGGTCACCAAAGAATGCCTGCCTGTAAAGGTCTGAGCACAGAGCCTGACACATACAGATACTTGTGTCCACGTTGGTGATGGTGATGATAGTGAAATGACAATGAAGCAAAAGAAAGAGAAGCAGAAAGCTCGGGCTCTTTTTCATCTGGGCATCCTATTTCTGATTCCATATACTAAAGTATCCTGCATCATTTCCTGTGTGACCTCAGAAAAGCCACTCAACCCCTCTGAGCCTCACCTATAACGTACAGGCAATAAGACCCACATCGTTATGGTTGTTCTGATCGTTCAGTGAGATGTGATGCCTCAGACAGCACTGTGCTGGGCTCAGAAAAGGAGCTCAAAAACTGTTAGGCAAAACAAACGCCATCACACAACTCCACTAAAGGGCTCTGCCCGAACCAACGAGGCTTCATTCTCTCCCAGAGCTTGCTGGTGATGTTAGCGGACGCTGCTCTCTTTCAGGAGGATGCTGAGAAATAACAACAAGCCCAAGGAGCAGAGTGTACTCATCCTTCCTCCACGGGCAGGCACCCCCAAGCTCTTCAGTGCCACCCTGGCTGCAGCAGGAAAGATGGGTGCCAAGGGGGACAAAGATGGCAAGCGTGCCCACCTCAGGGCGCGACTCAAGGAGCTGGCTGCGCTGGAGGCGGCTGCAAGACAGCAGCAGGTGCTGGAACAGGTAATGCAGTTGGAGACACAGCCACCCGGTCCATTTCAACCACGTGCCAGGAGAAGGCCTAGGGACCCACGCATTCCATTTTAGGGACTATTTTCCCTTCTTCCTATCAGTCAGGATTCATTTGGTTGCAAGTGACAGAAATGTAAGTGACAGTGCAAGCTCAAATTAGCTTGAAAAATCAGGGAATTTATAGGAGCAAGTCATTGAAAAGTTCAGGCAAGGCTGGATCTAAAAGTTCAAATGATGCCAGTAGGATGAGTTCTGCCATTCTATCACCTTTGCTTCCCTTGGGGATGGCTCCATTTCCAGGCAGTCCCCCAAGAGCTTAAGAGGACATCCCCCAAGATCACATCCTCCTGGTTAAGGGACTCTTACAGAAAGAAAGTACCTCTTTCTCAGTAGCTCCAGCAAAAAGTCCCAGGGCTCATAGTCACTGGACAGAATTGGGTCACATGTCAGTTCCTGACCCATTCAGTGTGGTGCTCTGGGGAGGACTGGCTCATATGCCCATCCCTGGACTGAGAGTGGGGATTGGGGTGGGCGCATTCCCCCAGATGGACGTCCGGCTGCTGCTGCAGAGGTAGGAGCAGTGGGTTTGGGCAGGGAATGTCCCTCCCCAGACCACAGTGATGTTCTCCTATTTAATGTTGTGTCTGTGACAATTTAAAAGATCTGAAAGGAAAATCCAAGGTGACAGGCATGGTGCCAACTGTCCCCACCCCCTAAATCTAAAGGGAATTTTTAACTTAAGTATGGGACTTTTTTCTGTGACTAATGCCAAGAATGCCAATTAGAATGATTGCACTAATTATGGTTGTTCATGACTGTCTTTTAGGGAGGCTGCTGGGAAAGTGGGGGCAGGGTTAGGCAGAAGCTCAGTGGCAGGGAGGGGACAGCAGTCTACATGACAGAAATCAAAGGAGCCTGGTGAACTCAGTCTCAATCCAGGCTGGTCCAGGAGACCCATCCAGAGGTCATTTGACAGCAGGAGTTGGGGAATGACACCAAAGTCACCCAGGGTTCCAATACATTCTCCAGATACATCCACCGATGGCCCCAAGTTGAGGACAGATGTGATTGTCTGGTTCACAAACTGTCAAGGGCAGGGTCGAGCTGGAAAGTTGGGGTCTTTCGTGCTGGCTGGTGTGTGGGGCTGAGTGAACATGACCTCCGAGAATGTTTTCAGTACCGTGAAAGGTTTTATCTGAAATGGGATTTGTTGCTTCTAAGTGTTAGCTCTTCACCCAGGCAGCTTGGAGATGTGAATTAAATTTGCATGTGTGTTCTCATAAAAGGCAATTTTAGAACAACCAGGGCAGAAAGGCAGAGTGCGTGGAGCTCTTAAATAGCAGCCTATAGACACAGGTCCAAATCCTGACTCTGTCACTGCCAGCCCTGTGTCCTGGGGAATCTCCTCCAGGACCTTCTGGGACCCAGATTACTCCTGGCTGTCACATGGGGTAGCAGAGCTGAAGCAGGTTACCTTGGATACTTTTATAAAAGCATGTTAAACACGGTGAAGCACTTGATCAAACTTCCCATGATCCTTCTGGCTCCATTCACAGCAGGATGCTTCAAGAAGATCCCATAATGGGCACCATCTGGGCATCCTGCCCTGGAAGTGTGTTGTCAGAGTTGACAGTGGATGGGCGGGGCGGGGGTGGGGGGAACAGGTGCACCGAAACATGCAGAAGCGCCTGGAGACAGAGGGAGCGGCAGGTCCCCAGAGCTGCCGCGGGATCTAGGAGTGTCTTGGCTCCCCCCACCCCGCCCAATTCCCCTCCTCCAGCGCCCTCTGACTTCTCTATTCCTCATAAGCACGCTGACTGCTCTCACTTTAAACTCCCTACAGACCACTGGGCCTCCTGCTCTGGGGGCTGCTCCCTCCCCAGTTTCCTCCCATGCAGAGATGGCGTCAGAGCAGGAGGGGCCATGGGTATCCACAAAGGCTTGGGTTTTCACCCAATTCCCTAATTCTACCCACAGGAACCCCATCCATGGGAAACCCGCAGGCTGGAGGTTGGAGGTACCCACCAAGTCTCCAGACACAGGGGCTCAGCCCAGCCTTATGCCAGTGGTACCCAGCCCATTCTTCTGCCGGTGGGGAGGGGGGCGGTGTCTCAACCTTTGAGACCTTCCGGGGCCAGGCCACAGCTGCTCCTGCCTTCATCAGCCTTTACCTTAGGATTTGCTTAGAGCTTTTCTCATTCACCAGGGAGTACACATCCCGGCTGACCGGGCAGGGCAGGCCGGCTGAGCTCTGCAGAGGCTTTGGTGGCGCTCCCTCCTGGTCACAGCCTCTCTTCCCTCAATAGCTCAGTGACTGTTGATGGGGCTCTGCCCTTGAACTCACAAGTTCACTCCGGCTTCCAGCCCTGCAACTCCACAGAGACCTAAAATATCCCAAAGAGCTTCACCACATCCTACCGGGACTTTTAGTCCTTAAACTTCCCCATAATATATTGATTCTACCACATAACCCCGATGCAGCTCCGCCCAACCTTCCAGCTATTAGATTTTGGAGCACTGTCTTCCTCCTCAGGGGTCCCAGGGGTCCGAGAAGGAGGGAACTGGGAAGTGTCCAAGACCCCTCTGCCTCACGAGTCACTTTTTCTGGATTCCAGGGCAAGAGCTCGGAAGACGCAGTGGGAGAGATGGGATCAGCTACCCCAAAACAGCCCGTGGCCCCGGAGACCCCGGCCCCAGGCTCTCTGCTACCTGCATCCCAGGGGAGGTCTGAGGGAGAAGAGGGGGGGTGCGGCCTGGCCCGAGGAGCACTCGGTGCGGATCCACATGAGCCCAGGCCCGGATCCCGGCGAACAGACCCTGTTGGTGGAGATCCCCGAGAAGGAGGAGAAGGAGGAGGAGAAGGAGAAGGAGAAGGAGGAGGAGGAGGAAGAGGAGGAGGGGGAGGAGGAGGGGGAGGGGGAGGAGAAGGAGGAGGGGGAGGAGAAGGAGGAGGGGGAGGAGAAGGATGAGGGGGATGGGGAGGAGGAGGGGGAGGGAGAGGAGGAGGAAGAGGAGGGGCAGGAGGAGGGGGAGAAGGAGGAAGAGGAGGAGGGGGAGGAGGAGGAGGGGGAGGAGAAGGAGGAGGGGGAGGGGGAGGAGGAGGAGGAGGGGGAGGGAGAGGAGAAGGAGGAGGAGGAGGAGGAGGAGGAAGAGGAGGAGGAGGGGGAGGAGGAGGGGGAGGAGGAGGAGGAGAAGGGGGAGGAGGGAGAGAAGGAGGGGGAGGGGGAGGAGGAGAAGGGGGAGAAGGGGGAGGAGGGAGAGGGGAAGGGGGAGAAGGAGGAGGAATAGGGAGGCGGCAGCTAGTGCGCCACAACCTGGCAGGTGCGCCCCCCCCCGGCCCGCTCCCCCGCTCCGCTGCTCCCCTGCTCCCCATGAGCCCTGAGTCCCTGCACCGCAAGAAGGCCAAGACGCTGGTCTGCAGTAGTGGCCTCAGTTGCTCTCAGTTAGCGGCTCGGCCAGCGATCCTGCCCTGATGTCAGCTTCTCTGTCTCCCAGGGCTGGTCTTGAAATTAACAAACTTCACAGTGTTTGTGCCCCGAAGTTCCCACCCTCACTAGAGAACCCTACCTCCCCCCGGCCTGTCACTATTTTTAAGAACAAAATACTTTTCTGTGGGGCTTCAACATATGGGAAGCCTTGTTGGAGAAGCAAACGGTTGTTGAATGTTTGGGTTTTCCCCTAAGGAATTTGTCTCCCACATTTCAAGAATAGAAAACCTTTCCGGCAGAAGGGAGGGCAGCTAGGCTATTTTATTGACTAAGTGGGAATTCTGGCACATGTGACCCATGGTCCGATGCTGTTTTTGTTTGCTGGGCGGTCACATAAGGAACGCGATGCTCCTTAGGACAGTTAGTACTTAACCTTCCCCAGACTATATTCCCTTCTCAGTGATGCTGTTATGTTAGAACAGATACAACGGAAATGGCTTACTGGTAAGGGGTCTGAGTGCTTCTGAGCATCTGCTCTTCCAGTTACCCAAGCCTCCTCAGCGGGGATTAATCTATTACTTGCTTTTTACACCCTTGCTCTAGAGAGGATGGTAGTAACTTCCTTTAAGTCTAGAAGGTGGAGTCTCATGGCCGACATCACTGAAGTTTCTGAGGTTTCTTCAGATCAAGTCGTGTTGCTTTTATAATTAAAAAAAAAAAAAAGGAAAAAGAGTCATTCAGTCAAATGAATATTTATTGAGAGGACTATATTTGCATACTGAATGGCTCTTCAGTGATTAAAAACAAAAACTAGTATTAGGCCATTTGTTTCCATCAGCAACAATGAATACAAAAGACCTGGCATTCCAGTCCTGCCCATTTCATATAAAATCTCAGGAACCTTGTGAACTACTGAAGGGGCCTTTGAAGGCTGGCAAAGTTGTGTTTTTATCCATTCAACTAAAGCAGAACTTTCATTTCCTCTGTGAAAAGAAGTAAACAATATGGGAATTCCCAGACTGGTCTAAGCATTTTCAAATCCCAGGGTAACAAGCAGATTCATCTAGTCCATGACATATCATGTGATGGGAGTAATCATTGTATTGAATATAGTGATGAGCAATGTTATTAGTTGACCTTTTAAAAAGCTTGTATTTATTTTTACATGTAATAACATATTTACATGTGTACAAAAGGATGTCCAGTAAAAATTCTCCCTCCTACTCCAGACGCCCAACCTCCCTGGTCCCCTTCCTGGAAGCAACCACTATTATCAGTTTCTTGTTTATTGTTTCAGATATTTTTAAGCTTGCACAAGGAAATATGTAATTTCATTCTTGTTTCCTTCCTTTTTTTCCCCCCACAAATGGTAACATACTAGAGCTGCTGTTATTTTTCACTTGATTTATATTGGAGATTGTTCCCTATCAGAACATAAAGGGTGTGCTTATTTTTTCAGGACTGCAATCTAGTCCATTGTATGGATGTACCGTAACATATAACCACTGTCCCATCGATGGCCATTGGCATTGTTTCCAATCTTATGCTGTTAAAAATAATGCTGTAATTAAAAAATATTGTACAGACATAATTTCACTGGTAAACACTTTTTAGATAAGAGAAGTATGGAGGTTTTGGCTAGTTTTTTTCTTTACCATCCCCATTCCTCATTTTCATATTTGTACTATGTGTTCTATGACCCAAGCATAGAGAATGCTTCCATCTTTAGCAAGTAGTTCAGATATATCAATAAAGTAAACTTATTGTCCTTTAGTAGATGGCAAAATATTTCAAAGATACCTTCACTGTGAGCTCCTACTTAATAAGGAAACTTTTTTATGTAAAGGTACTTATTCTTTTAGATATCAACCCTTGAATGTATACTGCTTATTATATAAAGTGAGAGATTCTTGAGGTTCCTAAGAATTGTCCTGGAAAGAAAATTGATTTTGAAATGAGCTTAACAGTGTCTTAATTTCACTGAGAAATCTCATAAAACTTGACACTTTCACAAACTTTGGACATTAGATAAATTGAATTTGAGGCTGACATTATTCTCCAAATGGAATGGGACTGGTTGATCACCAAGATATGGGTGGTACAGGTCAGGAATATTATCATTCTGCAGTTGAAACAGGACTTTTATTTATGTGTGTTGAATCTCTACTAATTTAAAATGTCTGAACATTTCCTGCATTTTGGTAGAAAGTGAACAGCAAGTTATTTTTTTAACTATATAAATATTTTGAATAAAATTAAAACCAAGAAGCTGTTTACAATTTCATTATCCAAATGTATTCAGCGATCTGGAATATTTTCAGCCGTTTTCTTAGTAAACATGAATACTGTATTTGTACTCTGGCTTTCATCCTATTATAATGCATTTTAATTAAAAGTATTTAGACAAATGTTCCTGGCTAGTGGATTAATTTCAGAAACTGACCAAGTATGACAGACACTTTTGTGAGAAAAATTAAGTTTATTTTCTGGCTCAGCCTCCCTAACTGATCTCCTATTGACATCCTTGGGGCTATAATCCATCCTGCATTTCTGTTGCTAGAGTGATATCCCTTATCAAACCATCCCTAGGAGTCTAAGTCCCTCAAAAACAGCCCTTTAATGTCTGGTCTTACCAAGCCCACAGCTTACAGTTTCCTCAATCTCATTAGACTTGTTCTAATGCTGCCAGTTCAGAGTGCTGACATACATGAGCTCTGGATTCAGACTGCCTAGCTTCCAATCCCAGCTTGACCATGTACCGCGGATAACCATGACCTCTCTGAGCCTCAGTGACCTCATGGAGATAATACATTGCACCGTACAGGGCCACTGAGATGATTAAATAATAGACTGGCACGGCCAACTCTGAATGGGCACAAGAAATAAAGCCGATGTGCCATCCCGCTTAGTCTGCCTGGGATAGAGTAGAAGCCCCCTCAGAACTCTGTCTTCTCTGAATTCTGCCTCTGCCTGGGGTTATACACAAAGATGGGGTGTGATCACCTCTTTCGCTGCTCTTTAACTAATAGTTTGTATAAAAGCCTGGACATATGTGAATTATAACAATATAAATCACAACTTTCCGCACCATTCATGAATGTCTTTAATCCAATTTCATACAAAAACAGACCCTGAAACACCCACCCAAGGCTGACTCTCCTGAAATGGTCACTCCGTTCTGAGCCAGGCCCAGGGCCTTCATGGGTGTGTGACCCATGCAGTCACACATGGCCCCATGCTAGTCACCATCTTTATTTATTTATTTATCTTAAAATGAATTTATTTGTTTATTTTTATTGATTTATTTTTGGCTGTGTTGGGTCTTCACTGCTGTGCACGGGCTTTCTCTAGTTGTGGCGAGTGGGGGCTACTCTTCGTTACAGTGCGCAGACTTCTGGTTGCAATGGCTTCTCTTGTTGCGGAACGCAGGCTCTAGGCACCCGGGCTTCAGTAGTTGTGGCACGTGGGCTCAGTAGTTGTGGCTCACGGGCTCTAGAGCACAGGCTCAGTAGTTGTGGCACACGGGCTTAGTTGCTCCGTGGCATGTGGGATCTTCCTGGACCAGGGCTTGAATCCGTGTCCCCTGCATTGGCAGGCAGACTCCCAACCACTGCGCCACCAGGTAAGTCCCACCATCTTTAAATTCATAATAATTTGTGAACAGGGGTCTCACATTTTTATTGGCACTGGGCCCCACAAATTATGTAACCTGTCGTGCTATCTGAAAAGGTCAATGGGAGAGGTAGGTAGAGCTGTGTCTCTTTTGCACTCAGCTTCCATCTCCCTTCTTCCAGCCACAGGATCCTGCTTCCTTTCAGAAGATTACCTTTCAATCATATATTGTGACTCAAACACGATGACCCAAGCTAGGCCCATTGATTCTTTCCTGGGAATCTGATTCTTGAGAGCTATTGCCCCATCCTCCTTGCTAGAACAACCCTGATTTAGTTCTGGGCAGCAACATGCCCAGCCCCAGGGGATGAAGCCCTGCTGTAAGCCAATCACTGCTCTTCCCATCCCTTATGCCAGAGACTCTCCCAGCCTTCCTTGCCGCTAGGGGTGGCCATTTGACCCAGTCCCAACCAATGAGTATAAAGGGAAGGATGATAGGCGGCTCGTTAATAAAGGAACCCTACCCCCAACTCCATCCTTTGGTCCCTCTTTCTTCCTTGCAATACTGGTGGGGAGAATCTATTGTATTTGGAGACGGAACAGACCTCTTGTGGCTGAAGAGTCCAAGAATCAGAAGAATCACAGGTGCAAACTGTGATGTGCTGGTGTTGCCAAATCAACCCCAAAATCAGTTATCTCCAGAATTCTTGTTATGTGACATAATGACATACCTTTGTTATTTAAGTCCTGATCTCCGTTACCTGCAGCTGAAAGCATCCTGATAGAAGAGCAAGGGAATGGAGGGGGAGAGAGAGAAAACAGGGTCAGATGCCTCACAACCTCGGCACACTGACCACACCCATCATTCCTTCCTGTTGCTCAGATTCTTTCTTTCCCCCCAGTTTAATTCAGAAGTAATTGACAACATGACTGTGTAAGTTTAAGGTGTACAGCCTGATGGTTTGATTTACATATATTGTAAAATCATTACCACAGTAGGTTCGGCTAACATCCATCTTCTCATATAGATACAATAGAAAAAGAAAAGAAGAAAGGAAAAAAATGTTTTTCTTGAGATGAAAACTCTTAGGATTTACTGTCTTAACAACTTTCCTATGTATCATACAGCAGTGTTAGTCACAGTCATCACGATGTATATTACGTCCCTAGTACTTATTTATTTTATAACTAGAAGTTTGTACTTCTTTGACCACCTACCTCCAATTGCCCCTCCACCCCTGCTCACACACTGCCCCCCCTGCCCTGACCCAATCCACCCCGGAAACTACAAGTCTGACCTCTTTTTCCAAAAGGTTTGTTTGCTTGTTTGTTTTTTAAGATTTCACATGTGAGATCTTACAGTATTTGTCTTTGTCTGACTTATTTCACTTAGCATAATGCCTTCAGGGGTCAACCATGTTGTCGCAGAGTGGTAGGATTTCCTCATTTTTTTGTTTTTTTTTAATGGCCGAATAATGTTCCATATTATTATATGGAATATATATATATATCACATATATATATATCTCACAAGTTTTTATTCATTCATTCGTCGATGGATTCTTAAGTTGTTCAGATTCAGGACATTCCTATCCTCCCTGTCTCGTCTTCAGCTTTTCCCAAAAGACAGGAGCTACCTTGTGTATTTTGAGTTAATTCACCTTTGGCTTCAGTCAGAGTTGGTTCCATCACTCACAATGTAAGAAACCTCACCAGCTGCTGCCAAAAAGCTGCCGACTTCTGGGAGTTTCCTGGTTATTTAAAATTCAAGACCTAGCCACTCATTCTGGGTGTGATTTTTTGGTCTAGTGCAGACAGTTGTGGTTTCTAAATTCAAACATCAGGAAGAGACCCTTGGAGAAGGGAATAGAGGAGAGAGAGAGCTGCTGTGAACAAGATCAAGTTCAAATACTTCTCTGTGGATGGGAAACTGACTGGGAGAGAGCGATTTATCCCGCAAGAAGAACTTGTCAGGCCACTCAAGATGACTGCTCTCTTTTTAAAATTATTTATTTATTTATTTATTTATTTATCTATCTATCTCTGGCTGTGTTGGGACTTTGTTGTGGCGCACAGGCTTTCTCTAGTTGCGGCGAGTGGGGGCTACTCTTCGTTGTGGTGCATGGGCTTCTCATTGCGGTGGCTTCTGTTGTTGCAGAGCACAGGCTCTAGGGCGCACGGGCTTCAGTAGTTGTGGCATGCAGGCTCAGTAGTTGTGGCACACGGGCCTAGTTGCTCCGCGGCATGTGGGATCATCCCTGATCAGGGCTCGAACCCGTGTCCCCTGCACTGACAGGCGGATTCTTAACCACTGCGCCACCAGGGAAGCCCTGCTCTCTTGCTCTCTGTACATCCTCTGCCCAACCAGTGCCTGTCACCTACACCCCACTCACAGGACTGACTTTCCTGCCCACTTGCCCCAGGCCCCAGCTATTGCTTGTTCTTATCAAAGGGGCCATGAGGGGCGTGCCCCTCTGCTGGTTTCTCTGGTAACTAATGAGCCCACCTGACATCAATTCCCCTATAACTGGTAATCTCCACTCCCCCGCTCCTCCAGGAGGGAAGACGGCCGCCATGTCTTGCCCTTCGGCTGCACACAGTGGGATGTTGCTCCAGGACCTTGCTTCAGACAGGTAAGCTCTCCCATCCCTTAAACCATTGATGTCTCTGTTGCTGACTCTGGGCTCTTTCTTTGGTTTTGAAGCTGGGCAAGCGTAGGCCTGTGGGGTGCAGCCCAAAACAGAGCATCAAGGCATATTCCCCACAGGCTTTTCGCAGCTCCCTCCCTGTCCTGAAGAAGGAAAAAACAGCTAAGACCCCTGGGACAGACCCCTCCTCATTAATGATCCTTTAGACTGATCTTGCTCTCATTGTTTTCTTTTACAATGAAGCGCTAAGAACTCAGGTGATTGTGCTTCATGGGTTCCAGAGAGCTTTTCCATTCAGGTAGTCTTGTCCACCATGCTGCTGTGCGCAGATCAGGAGGGGAATTATTATTATTATTATTTTTTTTTTTTTTTTTTTTTTTTTTTTTTTTGCAGTATGTGGGCCTCTCACTGTTGTGGCCTCTCCCGTTGCGGAGCACAGGCTCCGGAGGCGCAGGCTCAGCGGCCATGGCTCACGGGCCCAGCCGCTCCGCGGCATGTGGGATCTTCCCAGACCGGGGCATGAACCCGTGTCCCCTGCATCGGCAGGCGGACTCTCAACCACTGCGCCACCAGGGAAGCCCGAATTATTATTTTTTTTAATTTTATTTGTTTATTTTTTGGCCGTGCGGCTTGTGGGACCTTAGTTCCCCAACGAGGAATTGAACCCATGCCCTCGGCAGTGGAAGTGCAGAGTCCTAACCACTGGACTGCCAGGGAATTTCTAGGAGGGGAATTATTATAACCAAATTAGAGATGAGGAAATCCAAACCTTAGGCGAGGGATTTACCCTCAGGGAATCAGCACCTTGGCAGAGACAGAAAGAGCTAAGAGAAAGGACCCCTGAAGCCACCATCCAGCCTCTGCCACAGACCTGCAGTGTGACCTCTGCAGGGTAACTTTCGTTCATTCAGAAAACATTTTTAAAAAATTCTATGTGCCAAGCACTGTTCTAGTCACTTTCCAGGCCTCAGGAGTTCCATCTCTAAGCTGGAAGAATAAAACAATCCTCCCAGGGTTGTAAGAAGAGTCCATGGATGCTTAATAAGCTTATTGTGACCCTATTATCTTAGTCTGCTAGGACTGCCATAACAAAACACCACCATCTGGTGGCTGAAACAGCAGAAACTTATTTTCTAACAGTTCTGGAGTTTGGAGGTCCAAAATCAAGGTTTGGTTTCTGGCGAGGGCTGTCTTCCTGGCTTGCAGAAGGCTGTCTTCTCACTATGTCCTCACAAGGTCTTTCTTCCGTGTATGTGGAGAGAGAGCACATTCTCTGGTGTCTCTTCTTACAAGATCACTAATCCTATTGGATCAGGGCCCCACGCTCATGACCTCATTTAACCTTAATTATTTCCTTAGAGAAATTCATCTCCCAATACAACCACTCTGGAGGTTAGGGCTTCAACATATGAATTTGGCGGGGTGGGGTGGGGCGTGGGTAGGGGGAGGAATACATTCAGTCCATAACACATAAATTACAGATGTCAACATTTCCTAGATTCAGTACCTGAGCACAAGCTCCTCTACCATTCCTTCAGAAAGAAGGTTTGAGTGCCCTTTTTATTTCATTCTTTCAATGGGCATGAGGTGTTGCTATTTCCTAGTGAGACAGGAGGGAAGAGGGAAAGGACACAACCTTTAAAAGAATGACATAGCCGTTGAGGATACGACAAAAACCGGTTAGAGCCTACTAGGCCCAAGATGGCGGAAGATTCAACTTCCAGTAGAACTTGTGCCTTATTATACACTCATTGTAATGCAGTAGCATATGTTAAATAACACACCCACAGGTGCCATGACAGTTCTGAGGTTAACCAGAAAAGGCCAAAAAATGGGCAGTGGCCCACTTCCTGGAAATCCCACCGTTTCTCCAAATAGTTGGATAATCCTTCCACTTGTTAGCCTATGAAATTACCCAGCTCATAAAAACTAACCATCCCATATTTCGGGACTGCTCTCACCGTTTGAGACGGACCATGTTCTGTCTCCCAGGGCCTCTCGCCTTCTGAGATGGCCCACACTCTGTCTATGGAGTGTGTATCTCCCTAAATAAACCTGCTTTCCCACTTGGTACTCAGGGCAGAGCCCCCCTTGCCTGCTCACTTGTATCCCTCACAAGTGTCCTATATTAGTAAATCTACATCTTGCCTATCCCTTTGCCTTTGCCGAATTCCTTCTGTGCTGAAACATAAAGAATCTGAACTTCAGTAAGTCCTGACATCAGGTGAGTGATTTTAATTAAAAGACAATGGAGTCAAGTCCCAATCTGAGGTGTGCGGTTTCACAAGGGGTCACAAAATAGAGCGCCAGATCAAGCAAATAAAAATTCAGGGTGTCTGGGAATTCCCTGGTGGCCCAGTGGTTAGGACTCAACGCTTTCACTGCCATGGCCTGGGTTCAATCCCTGGTTGGGGAGCTAAGATCCTGCAAGCTGAAGGGCGCAGGCAAAAACAACAACAACAACAACAACAAACAAAACAGGGTGTCCAGTCACATCTTAATTTCAGATAAATAATGAGTAGAGGAGGTTTTTGTTTTGTTTTTTTGTTTTGTTTTGTTTTTTTAGCATAAATATGGGCCATGCAATATTTGGGACATACTTATGCTAGAAAATTATTTATTTATCCAAAGTTCACATTTAACTGTGTGTCCTGAATTTTATCCAGTTGGCAGAGACCTACATCTCCTGCACTGTAAACAAGAGCCATGGCCTCCACTGCTGGCTGACCTTGGCCTTTAGGTATCTGGCACCTCCCAGCTTGGAAAGGCAGGCCTCGGCTTTTGTTTGGATGTCCCACTCCCTCCCTTTTCCAGAACAGGTAGAGGAGGAGGGAAAGGACCTGTCCCAGTTGGGTAACCATTTGTCAGTGCTTGCTTTGTTTTTAATATTGATTGTTATTAATTTTCTTCGGAATGCACACATGAGGTGTTCTGGTTCAGAGCCAGATTTCTTATCAATTACTTTAAACTAAATAATAAGTGCATCGCCTTCACTTACACCAGGCCTCACCTCTGGCCAGGAATCAGTTGTCCTATGCAAGTAGCTGGACACTCCACAGCTGAGGCACATGGAAAAATAATGTTTCCTTGCTTAAAAAAAAAGGAAAGAGGTTACTATCTCCCTCCCTTTCTGAAACTCTCCTTGGAAAACTTAAATGGGCTTGAAACCTAACTCCAACCCTTTGGTGTGTAAATAGTCTTTCCAGGAGCTAGACAGCCCTCAGTGTCTCTGCTTTTACTGTCTAATACAGTCTCCAAGTTCTGGAACTTCTCTTTTGAAGTAAATACCTGGGGAGATGACCCTGGAGTCTTCTGGCACCCTGGGGCTTAACTAGGGACCTGGGCCCAGCTGGAGCCCTTTGGCCTCTCCCTGAGATAAGAGGAACTTTATCATCCTTTCAGAGGTGAGCAATTAACTTGACAAATGACTACAGATCTAATTATCCTGGTATGTGAAGAGTCTCAGGAGGCCAGGGCTTTTTCCCTGAGAAATTCAGGGAAGTTTTATTTCCCCATAGTCTCTATAAAAACATGCATACAGACTGCGGGTGGTCAACCCCACCTTTCACATTTCCAGATTTCTGAAACCCAAAGTGTTTTGCTCCTTAAAGAAAGGGAAAAAAGAACTTGAAGTATTCCCAGACAGGTCCAAATGAATAATTCAGATAATACTGAAAACTTCCATGTTTAAAACATTTTAAAGTCAGATTGACCTGAATTCCATGGAGGATACTATATTGGATGACTTAGGGCAAATTTGTAATTAATAGCACCCACCAGGAAAGAAAGCTACCAGAAAGAAGTAAGAGCCACAAAAGTTTGTACCAAAAAATAATACTTTGCATTCTATCAGAATCTAAATTTACTTCAAAGGATAGACCTGAGGATTTAGGTAGATCCTTTTTAAAATTACTCCTTTGGATCACTACATGATGTCTATGGAAAAGAAATTTTTGAAGACTAAAAAAGGCGGTTAGAAACTTTGTATGATTCAGATTTGAAGTATCCATTGCAATCTGGGATAATTCTTCCAGATATGAGTAATACCCCTGAAAACAATAAACTGAAAAAAGAATAACGCTGTTGAATCAGCATCTCTCAGACTTGTTTAGAAGGAAATCAATGGGCACCCACCCATGTTTAATAGCGGAACCCTAACAATATCTGCATGAGATTGCTAGCATGAAAGAAGAGAATATTTCTCTTAATTTGTCAGCCAATGATATGATGTTGAATGACACAACTAACAAACAGTTCTCAAAGCTATGTATGCTTGGGGATTTGGAGTTGTTCAGCAACTCCTTGTTGATGTTTGCAGAATATCTAAGAGAAGAACCGATTACTCTTTTAGAAAAAAATATAACAAAATAAGGAACTGGTCAGCTATAGAAAATTTATGTGTTTCTTTAGTGTTTTGTGTCATCACAAACTTTGGTTTCGGCTGAAAGCTTGCTTAATTCTCTTAATCCTATGTATTCGTAAGCTGCATATTTGTGGGATCTTCAGTGGGCTTTCTTATATTGTATTCAATTGAGTGTTTTATTACTCATACTTAGCACAGAACTGCTGATCTCAGTGCCATTAGAATGCTAGTGCCCCATGCGTTGTCATTGGTTCTTTTTTTAACTTTATTTATTTATTTGTTTGTTTGTTTATGGCTGCGTTGGGTCTTCGTTGCGGTGCGCGGGCTTCTCACTGCGGTGGCTTCTCTTGCTGCGGAGCACGGGCTCTAGAAGCGCGGCTTCAGTAGCTGTGGTGCGCGGGCTTAGTTGCTCCGCGGCATGTAGGATCTTCCCCAGACCAGGGCTCGAACCCGTGTCCCCCGCATTGGCAGGCGGATTCTTAACCACTGTGCCGCCAGGGAAGTCCCTGTCATTGGTTCCTTATTGGGTGTTTGATCTTTAGTCTTGATGTTGCTTAGATTTGGTATTTGTGTGACTTGGATGTCCCTGCTTCATCTTAGCCTTCTTCTCATCCTCGTGTGCTAGCCCTGGAATGCCACCCTCTGCTTCCTTTCCACTGGATGCTGTGTCCAGCCATCTGGGCTCTAGGTTTACATTCCCTTTCTTCTTATTTTATAACCTTTTAGAGTTTTATGGCTGTGGAAATGATGTATGCATGGACCCATACTCCAGTCCTTGTTTCCTTTGAGGTCTGCATTTTATATGTATCCCCTGCAGGCATTGAAAGAAGAGTTTTTTGCTTTCCTTCTTTTCTTTGAGCCCCAGCATGGCACTTGGTACTTTCCTTTATTCACATTGCGGAATACATTTTTTGAGGTAGTCCAGTGGTTTATAACTTTGGGACTACTTGTCTTCATAATTCCCTTGATATGTTTCTACCCCCCAAATTATGTAAATTTTCAAGAATATTGTCTATCTAGAAGCTTGGAGTAGCCCGTAATTCTGCTCATTTGTAATCTGAGAGTTCTGATTCTTGCACTGAAATGGAATCTGACAACACAAAAGCACAAGCAAACCTGATTAAGCACACAGCCTTAGCTTTTAACTGATTCTATGCCTTTGACTTACTAAAGCAAAATATTTTTATTTAAGGACTTATTTTTTCCCCTCTCAATTCTAATCTTGCAAGGCTTTATCTCCAGAAGGAATCCAGCAAAAAAAATTAATGTTGTTTATATTGATCTATACATTGATTTAAATGGCTAGGTAGCAGTTCAGCTGATAGTAGTGGAAAAACAGAAAAGGGAAAAAAAAACCCTCCATCATATGAAGTGCTTAATTTGAACAAAAGAAATTCTTTCGATTGAACTAAATAATTCAATTATCTACTTGAATGTAACTTTCCTTATTATTAAAAAAAAACCCAAATGAAATACTAGGTACATCTGGTATATGCACAAAGCTTGGAAACCAGAAGTGCTCGGGCAACCAGGATAAGAAGTGACATTTTTCAGCTGAGCCTTTGTTGTCGGAGATCAGCTCATGGAGTTGACATGTCCATTAATCAAAGGACACTTACATGCAGCAAGCTGAAAAGACAGGCTTGAATTGCTGAGTCTTCATTACAGGAAAAATAACTCTTATAAAAACCTCTAAGCAGAGCCCCCTTATCAACAAAGAAGAGGTAACAACTGTGACATCTGTGGGTATACAATTTCCAGATGAAATTTCAGGATGAAAAAAAATGGGGGCTGGAGAATAAGAAATATTTACATTTCAATGGGTGCCAGTTCAGAAGGTAATTGTTCACAATAACCTAATATATTTTTAAATCACCATGAAATTAATCGCAGGTGTTTTCCTTGTTTGGCTTTGACGCTTTGCACTGGGCAAATGGGCCTTCTCAATGGTTTTGGTTACATATTTAAGCATTATTAGAATTTAAATATTTTGTTTATGGCAAGTTTGTTTTTCAGCTCTGTATGTTTGAAACTCTCTTTGAATTTGTCAGATAAAATTGAGCTGACCCAAAGAAAACATATCATCCTTTATGTAACTGTGTCAGGCATAAATGAGGTACATCTGGAAAGCTTACAGGTTAAGGCGTGCATTTAATGGCAGGCAAAATATAGAAATCAGGCACAGACCTGTCTCATAAGTCCATCATCCATAACTCACTACATTCTTTTATGTTGTTAATGCCCTTCCTTCAAAGCTGTCTCCCAGACCTCCCCACTGGATTCTGATTCCAGTCATAAAGAGACTGACTGGTTTTCCTTCTGTAGCTTCTGCCTTTTAACACTTCTAGATTATGAATTTCCCAAGAAAGCAGTAATCTGCAGGTGATGTGTATTGGCAGTTCCAGTTTCCCCTCTGTCTCTGTGGGCAATACATACTTGTCATTACGAGCGGCCTTATTTTTGGTTTGCAATATATGGTCACTGCAGTGCAATGGTCCAGTTTCAATGTCTTACCATATGCATTTCTGGGGTCATGCAATAATAATTTCTTCCCATGTAATGTATTCATCAATAGTTAGCAAGATTCTATCAGACCTCAGTGAGGTAGGATGAATGGGTTTATAAAGTAATGTGCTCTGCAGATAAAGGTTATTATTATTTGCAAGTATAATTACTCACTACAGTGGGATCTCCCATCTCTAAAGAGATGGTTTAAATGTAGGACTGATTTCTCTCCTCCCCATTCAAGGGCCCTTATATACTTGTGTCTATAAAATACCTACCCTTTAAAATGTTCTTAAGTGTCTATAAAGTACCTATCCTTTGAAATGTTTGCTTTGCCCAGAGAGTTGTTTCAGTGTCATTCTCCTCAGTATATGTTCAATTTTTAAAAAATGTTTTATGTGTTTGTTCAGCCAGTTGGTTGATTCTTGTTTTTGGCAACTAGAAATTAATTTAGAAATCCAATATCAGGTTAATAAAATTTTTAGGTCAGTTCATTTTAATGGAACTTACACATGAGTGTTATTTAGACACTGGAGTTTTGCTATTGTTTTGCTGCTTCTCTCAGAATTGTCCCTAATATTTTCTACAATGTTAACTGGCAATATTTGGATTTTTAATGTTTCTTATCACACTCCGATGAAGGTAAAAAAAGAAATTTGAAAAAACGTGTACATTTTAAATCAAGTACTTAGTGTGTGGTTTTACTGAGTTATTAGAGTTCTATGCCATAGGTGCTTCAAAAGTACGTTTCCTCCCAAGGTAAGGATTTAATTAGGATAACAAGCAGCAAATTGATAAAAGAACAGGAGGACTCAGGAATTGTTTTGTTGTCATCTTCATGTTTCAGACCTCCTAACTGGCTGCTTCATATGTGTTCCGAGGTTAGTTATTCCATCACCAGGTTAAAGGACTTAAAGTCACTGAAGTTAGGCCTCTTGATTTAGCTTCACATTTGGCCTCATTTCTTGCTGTCTCATGAGATAACTACGCTTGAGGTTTCCTTCTCCCGTCTATCCTCTACCCCTCTGCCTTTCTCCTCACTGCTGCTTGTGCCTGTTTATCACTAGATGGTGCTAAGACCATCTAGTTGGTTATAGCTGCCAGAGACAGGAAAATAGTTATTGGGGGAGTCAAGAGGGCTGAACCTGAGAACAGGAAGATCCCTTCAAAGGTAATCTGGGCAGCACTTCCGTTTTACAAATGAGGAAGCTGAAACTCAGTGAAAATAAGCAATTTGTCAGAGTCCCCTAGACTTCTTCTTATTCTCCTCCCCCTTCCCCCCTCCTCCAGTTTGTTAATAGCTCCCACTGTAACCTCATCACCTGAGAAGGAGCCCAGGAAGGAATAAAGCTCAGAGAGTGAGTTGGCCAGATTTGCTGTGCAGAAAGAGCATTCTGGCAGCTGCAAGGTATCATTTACCAGGTATCATTCATTCATTCATTCGTTCATCCAAGAAACAGCTATCGAATGCTTACTTTTTGCTTCACACAGTGCCAGGCACTGGCAATAATTAAAAACAAATCAGATAGGATCCTGGGAACTCACATTCTCTTAGGGAATATAGAAATGAAGAAAAAAAAAGTCACACCTTAAATCAAAGATGCTTTAATAGAGGTGATGATAGTACAGTCTGGTCACTTAGAGGGATTTGCAACCAGCTGCATGAGGAATTTAAAGGGACGATTTCCGTGAGGGAACATTAGAGGCTGAAGGACACATAGGGTCATGGAGGCTGAGAAATGGAAGGAAGGGCCTCGCAGGCAGAGAAGAGCAAGGGCGAAGGAGGAGAGGCTGCTGGAGAGCAGCTGCTGTGGCCGATGCCCAGGGCAAAGGGACAGCTGGCAATCCTGGAAGGAGGGGACCGGCCTCCGAAGGCCTCGCCTAAGGTGTACCACTCAGGGATTTGCTTTATCTGGTGGGACGGCCCAGGAAAGAGTAGAGCTCAGAGAACAGCATGGACAGATTTGCTTTCCAGAAAGAGCACCCTGGCAGCTGCATGGAAGCCCAGAGGTGGGGAAGCCTCAGAGGCGGAGGCTGGTGTCACAGAGCAGCGCGGGGTCGGCGCAGTACGGCTGGCCGGGGAAGGTGTCGTGTGCGGGAGGTTCTAGGAGTGGAAGCGACCGTCTTCTCTTTGAAAAGCGGTGATTGGGCCTGTAATCCATATCCTTAGAGGGTTGTTACAACTCTGGTGCTTGAATTACTTATAAAGCATTGAAGAAATTATTTTAATTAGATGCATATATTACTTGGATAACATTTTGGAAATTGTTTTTGTTTTGTTTTTTTGTTATTGTTGTTGTTTTTTGCGGTACACGGGCCTCTCACCGTTGTGGCCTCTCCCGGTGCGGAGCACAGGCTCCGGACGCGCAGGCTCAGCGGCCATGGCTCACGGGCCCAGCCACTCAGCGGCACGTGGGATCTTCCCGGACCTGGGCACGAACCCGTGTCCCCTGCATCGGCAGGTGGACTCTCAACCACTGCGCCACCAGGGAAGCCCTGGAAATTATTTTTTAAATGCAACTCAGTGGCATTCCAAGTTGAAGTACAGAAAATCCTCCTGTAGAGCAACCCTCCCACCCGACTTAAAAGGATTATGAATACACCGCCCCATCCTCCTCCCTCAGCACCGACTGATTAGAATTAGGAAGAAACAGACCTCTCCTTGCCACCATCTCCATCCTCCTCCCCTTCTGGATCATGCCACTGATGTTTTCCTTTTATTTGTCCAAATTCTGTTTCCACCAGAGCACTTTTCTTCGGGCTGCCACCATTGATGATGGCTGAGGGCGTTGTCTTTCTCTCCCGACCCATCGTTACTAAGACCAGCCCGAAGTGGCCTGCTTGCTGGGGAGCTGTGCCTTTCTTTGTAGGTGGAATGGCAGAGTTTGGGGGGCTGCTCTGGGTCAGCCCTGAGCTGTCACTTTTCCCTGAAGGGCCTTTTAAAGAATTTCCAAGTCCAGAACCATCCTATTTTCCTCTTGTCCTACTCAAGCAGTACTAACTTTATTATTACTATTAAGGTCTCTTGGCATCCAAAATTAAAAGTCTTGTGGGGGCTTCCCTGGTGGCTCAGTGGTTGAGAGTCTGCCTGCCGATGCAGGGGACACGGGTTCGTGCCCTGGTCCGGGAAGATCCCACATGCCGCGGAGCGGCTGGGCCCGTAAGCCATGGCCGCTGAGCCTGCACATCCAGAGCCTGTGCTCCGCAGCGGGAGAGGCCACAACAGTGAGAGGTCCGTGTACCACACACACACACACAAAAAAGTCCTGTGGACTGAATCCTATTTCAAACATGCCTGGGAGCGCTGTGAGTAGAGAGAGGTACAGCAATGTCCTGGGTAGAATGAAGATCCTTGCAAAGTTTGAAGCCTATGATCATTTCTTTGTTTTGTTTACATAGGTTTCCAAGTCTGGGGTTTTCTTTAAGAGGTAATAAAAGCTCCCATTTTTTGAGGGCTTACCACGTGTCAGGTATGTTTTTATTTTGTCTCTAATGCTCCGGGATCCTCCCCTGCCAAGAAATCTCTGCTCGGCTCTCCTCTGTGGCTACCCACTGCGCCCCCAGGCCTCACTCTGTGCCAGCACATGATGGGGCTCCGTGCAGGTCTAAAGAGAGTGTTGACTCTCCCTGTTACAAATGAGGAAACTGCAACTCGGGTTATGGGCTCCGCTTCATTATTCACGTATACATTGAACAAGTACTTAGTTTAGACAGAGCAGTTAAGGGAGGCTTCTCCGAGAAGGTGATGCCTGAGCTCAAGGGTGGGAAGGAGCCGCCATATATGGAATGGAAGAGCTCTCAGGCCTGGGCTGCTGTGAGGAAGCCCACTCTGCCGGGATTTGTACCCAGAAGCTCATCCTCACTTTTTGATTATCTAAACACATTAGTGATCAGTCTTCCTACTCCCTGAGCTTGAAAATATTTTACCTGTAGGAGAGGGTTTGTTTGATCACGTGGCACCCTCTGCCCTCCTGCCCCTCCACACTGCCGTGAACATTGTCATGTGTGTCTGCTGAGAAGTGCCAGCTGCTTGGACCACAGTTCTTGCCACCTGCAATGTGATGTTCCACAGCTTCCGTGGAATGTAGAAATCTTTTTACCATATGGTTTCCTTTCTTTTTAAAAAAATATTTATTTATTTATTTGGCTGCGTCGAGTCTTAATTGTGGCACACAGGATCTTTGTTGTGGCATGTGGGATCTTTTGTTTTGGCATGTGCTCTTTGTTGCAGTGTGCGGGCTTCTCTAGTTGAGGTGCACAGGCTTGTCTCTAGTTGTGACGCGCAGGCTCCAGAGTGCGTGGGCTCAGTAGTTGCAGCACCGGGCTTAGTTGCCCTGCAGCATGTGGGATCTTAGTTCCCCGACCAGGGATCTAACATGCGTCCCCTGCATTAGAAGGTGGATTCTTAACCACTGGACCACCTGGGAAGTCCCCACCATACGGTTTTCTTTAGTCTCTCCCAGTTGAGCTCATTGGAGCTCACAGAACAACTATTGATCCTACTATGAACGTGCTTTGCATTAAACCTCTTGAAGTAAAACATGAATGAGTAAGGCTGCTAGTTAAGCACGGAGGCTGGAGCATGTGCATTTATTTTCATTCTGTCCTGAACCCAAATGAAATGACTATAAAGGATTTGAAAAGTAAAAACGCATAAGGATGAAGATAATAGAAGAGGAAACAGCAGCAGACAAAAGATGTCAAGGAATCTGGACTTGGAAACACCTGGCACAGAGGGGTGGATTGTTGAGGCACTGAACCCGAAACAGGGATCAAGTGAGACTCTGACTCTGAACAATGAGGCATTTGGCCTTGCTTCCTCTCTTAGGTCTCAGAATATCAGTAGCCAGGATTATTACCCTACCTAGGCCGGAGACAGGACTATTCACTTCTGGGAAAGTTGACCAGCTCAAGAGAAAGACCCTAATGAAACTGACAATGGAGGCCTTCCAGTGAAAGATCCCGATCCGCACTCCATCCCCCTGCAGGAAGTCCTCCAGTCACAAGCTCTTCCCATACAGCAATTTCCAATTGACTTTGTAGTGCTCCATCCTGAAATATAAACAGAAAGTCAAGAATAATCTAACAGGAAGTCTGTATCTGAAACACAGATACCGCAATAAAACAAACAGGAGAAAAGAGAGAAAAAACAGACAATTCAGGCAGCAGAAAAGAGAGAGAGAGAGAAAAAAAATCACCCTATAATTAATAGTCCCAGAGTGATGAGATGCAAATACAGCGTTGAAATGTTCTTTTAAAATTGAATAGTCAAAAAACAAAAACCTCTGGGGAATTAAAAATATAACCTGAGGGGGAAATGAGTAGGTGGGTTGGAAGATAAACTTGAGGACATTTCTCATGAGCTAGAACAAAAAGAGAGAGATGAAAAATAGAAAAGAAAGGTAGAATCAACTCAGAATTTTTAAAAAACAGACCCAAAGGAATTCTAGAGAGAACTAAAAAAAAATGGAGGGGAGGAAAGTAGCAAAGAAATAACACAGGAAATTTCCCACAACTGAAGCCCGTGAATTTCTCCATTGAAAGTATCCTGCTGAGTGTCTAGCACAGTGGATGACATTCTTTAAGGAATCATATATCTTAGGTTTGTCCAGGTATTTTCACAGTGTGCTTGTTACTCAGAGATTACCACTAGTAAGTGGCAGAGGAAAAGTAGTTTCTTCAAAAAGTTCGTTACAAACAAGAGTGAACCACTGGAAATCCTTTGAGTCTTAGCGTCGTGCTGTGAAGAACATTAAACACTCATCCTAAGCGCCTCTACTCAACATCTGTTCTAGAAGCAGTAAGTTTATGTCTTTCATTCCTAAAACACAGGGCGATAACTCTGTAGTTTAATAGACTGTACTGACTTTCAGATTCTTCAGAAAGTTCCACTGCGCACCCACCGAGCGCTTGACTAAGTGCTTTAAGATAATTCCACCGGGAATGACAAAATAAGTGCCTTCACAGGTACACACACAGAGCAGTTGATCTCAGTTGATCTGGTGTGTGTAATTTCTATTGTCATTATCTACAAGGTAATTCATCTCAATTAAACTGGTCTGTAGGGAATAAATTGATGTGTGAAAACTGGGTTTCATTGCTGTGCTTATTTACAACTTACCCTTTCTTCTGAGATCACCAGTTACCAGAAACTGCTATGGTTAAGTGCCTTCAGTTGGTTAATGGGTTTTTGCCTCCAACAGTGCGGCCCAATTTCTGACTAATGGCGCTCCAGGTATAAACCTCTAAAGCTTCTTGCTAACCTCTCTGCTAATCCCTTGTACCATCTGATCACTCAGCACTATTGCTGACTGCTTATTAAAAAGCCCTTAAAAAGTGGGTTACTTGTCATGACATCTAAAGAGAGAATATTGTTAGGATTCTAGGGTTAATGTTTCACTGAGGGGAGAAAAAGTTGAAATTAAATCATAGTAGAAATGTTCTTGCAAAGCTTAATTTTATGTGATTATTTTCTGCGTTGAAAACAAAACAAAGTTTAAGGTCACTGCCTCCAGGGAATCTAAATTCTTGATATATTTTTTTCTTCTAACAGAAATACCTTGAAAAGTATATAAACCTCTGCAGTTTTTCTTTAAGGCCGGCTAAAGTTATCACAAGCAGAAAGTCCTAAATTGTGGTAAATGTTTTTGTTAAACACTTGATGTGGTCATTCCTTGGGCTTATGTTTAGAGACACGTTAGTGGCCAGTACACAGGACTGAAAATGAGATTCATGAGGCATCTTAACGCTGGTCCTGAATTTCAGCTCTTTGTGTGGTCCTCCTTCTGTAGTTAAATCACTCCTGTTCACTTCCAGCTTCATGCTAAAGAAAACAATGACTAAATAACAATCATTCCAGGACACTTCTTACTTCCCAAGGGCATCATAATAACAAATGAACACCCATGTGGATAAAATGAGCTTATGGCGGATGCCTCAAAATGCATAGCAGTTTCAGGGCATTCGATATAAAACAACGGATTGATAATAAAACTTTGGCTTCTGGTTTATTTTGTAATTAACAGCAAAGATGCCCTAATAACAACTTTTCAGAGTATTTAAAAATTGTTTAGCAAAGGACTCTTCTAGCATCAGGACTTAACCTAAAAGTATTTACTCTTGAACAATAAGATGACGAAAAAGAAGTCTTAATCTTCTCTTATTCACGCATACCATCTGCAAATCCCCTTACAGGACTCACCTCCCCTGTTATAATAGAAAATTGGGCAGCCCTGTGTGTGTTTGACATGCACGGACTCCATTTACAAACACAAAGGAAAACAAACTCCTTTTGATTGGTCATTTCTTGATTTTGCTCATAAAAGAGTTACCCCGGGTCATAGTCGAGCTCACAAAATTTATATAAGTAGAAGGTTTCTCAAAACCCAGTACCTGAGTGTTTTTTGGGGGAAGGAAATTGGACCTGCCGGCATGGAATGCACGTGGACCGGTCGTGCAGCTTTGAACCAGCCATGGAAGTGACATTTCTAATCTGCTTTTCTTGTTAACACCCAGATGGAGAGGGAGAGAGAGGAGGGAGGACAGGCTGTGACCAGATTCATTAAAGAGTCGGGGCCAGGAGGGACTGAATTTGCACTTGTGTGGGGTGAACAGTGCCATCCTCTCTAGGCCTGTTGGCGAGGTGTCCCAGCAGAACTTGGCACTCCAGCATTTGCAGAGAGGCTGCTTCTCTTAGCATCACTCTCAACCCTTTGCTTTCTTCAGCAGTCGATATTTCTATTTAGAAAGCTGAGTGCCTGGAAGAGCCCACCACAAGATTGGAGGCAGCTGGGAGGCCACAGGTAGGGAAAGAGGCATCCTACAGCTCTGTCTGCTTCTCTGTCTGATTTCAGGGTCGCAGTGCTCTCAGGGTAGCTGAGGACCCGGGGTGGGGGGGGTCCCCCACTGCCCAGCTCCACCCGGGGACAGGGGTGGAGGTCTCCCTCCACCCAGCCACCAGGCCTTAGGGATCAAGGTCCTCCCCTGTCTGCTTGGGTGAGGGTGGGCATAGGTTTATGAGTGGCTACGGGGGGGTGCCTGCGTGGTCTCTCCAGCCCCTCCCCGATTCCCTCTTCCCATCTCATCTCCCTGAGGGGCGGGAAAGTCCAAAACATCTCTTCTCCTCTCTTTCTCATCTTTGTTTAGCAGAAATTCTGTGTTTTGCAGGGCCTCGCCTTCATTTCACAAATATTTACTGAACCCTTTCCATGAACCAGGCTCGGTCCAGCTGCCTGAGATATACTAGGAAACAAAATAGAGAAAGATCTTCACCTGTGGTAGGACTTTCTCTCACAGAGGAAAGCAGATAATGAGCACCAGGCACAACAAATAAGTGCATTATTTAGCAGGTCAGGGGTGTTAAGTGCTACGAAGGAAGAAAAGAAAAACCAGAGCAGGTAAGGGATGGCAGGAGAGCTGGGGGGTGGAGGTGGAAGGTGAGGGTTGAGTTTTCATCTTCAATAAGGTCAGGGTAAGCCTCTTTAAGGCAAAGACATCTGAGCATGTGTGAAGGTGGGGAGGGAGGAAGCCAGGTGGATTATTTCCACGGGGAAAGAGTATCAGGCAGAGGAAACAACTCGTGCAAAGGCCCTGAGTGTGCCTGGCCTATTTCAGGAGCAGATTGGAGGACTGGAGAATAGTGAGGACTTGGAGCAGAGAGGTCTCAAGCGTCCCTGGAAGAGCTGGCTTTTCCTTGGAGGGATATGGCAGCCACCAAATGCTCTGAGCAGGAGGTAACATGATTCAGCTTTAATTTTAACAGGGTCAATCGGTCTGGTGTTGAGTTGAGGAGTGACAATAGTGGGTTAAGGGCTGGAGGTGGGAGACCAGTCAGCCTATTGCAGGAGCCCAGACAGAGATGGTGGGCGCAGTAGAGGTGGGGAGAAGTGGTCAGATTTTGGATGATATTTGAAGGAGGAACTGCCAGGAGTTGTAACTGAGCGGCTGTGGGGTGTGAAAGAGAGTAAGAGTCCAAGACGCCTGCAGTTTCCACTTGAGTCTCGGGAAGGATGCGGTTGTTATTAGCTGGGTTGGGAAGGCTGGGGAATGAAGTGGGATTTCAGAGGGATGAAAATTAAGGTTCAGTTTTGGACATCTTGAGTTCCCACTTGAATGTTGAGAGCCTAATTTACTTTATTTTACCCTCCTGCTCTAGAGTTCTAATTGTTTTCAAGACTGAATGGACCAAAGAGGAGACACGTTGGGTAGAAAACTCAACAGGTGATATTTTAAAACCCCTGCTTGCGACCCGGGTCATCCCCTTGGAAACTGAAGATCCTGTCCTCAAAGGCTTTTAATTACTGGACTAAAGACTTAATGCCCACCTTGTTCCACACCGAAGCCACTGCTGGTCCCCCTAGAAACTGGTGAACCAAGCAGAAAATTCCAGGATATAGGCTACTGCATTCTCCAGTTTGGAAGATTCTGCTCCCACAGCCTGACAGGGTGAGCTGGGCCGGGGCCGTCATGTTCGTGGTTCTGGCCCTGGTGAGGCTGAGCTCCAATAGCTGGGCCCTGCAGAGGGAACGGTGGGAGAGAGACCGCAGCACAGGCCAGAAGGAGGCCCCTGGCTGTCATGGCTGGCACTGGCCTGGCCCCTGCACCCCCGGCGGAGCTGTTCTTGCCGAACTCCAAGCGTCCTTCCCAGAAGGCATCCTAGTCTCTGCGATAATGGACCATGGCTTACAGGTAAGGAGCTCAGGGACTAGACCTTGCCCAGGGGCTCATATTGCTTTTATTTTTTATTTTTAAAAATATTCATTTATGTATTTGGTTGGTTGTGCTGGGTCTTTAGTTGTGGCAGGTGGGCTCCTTAGTTGTGGCATGCATGTGGGATCTAGTTCCCTGACCAGGGATTAAACCCAGACCCCCTGCATTGGGAGCACGGAGTCTTAACCACTGCACCACCCTCATATTGCTTTTAGATAAAGGAAAGAAACTCCTCCAGGATGGAATATATGGATGTTTTTCTTCAAATATGCAAACATTTCTGAAGGTGGCCAGATTTAGGTATTTCTAGTATCTTCTATACTCTCAAAAGTTCTGCCAACAGACCAGATCTAACCCAGAGAGTACTAGGTTTTTCCTGTCTGAGTTCAGTAGCCCAGCTCCATCACTTCCTGGCTGTGGGACCTTGAGCAAGTCACTTAAGTGCTCTGGGCCTCAGTTTCCTCATTTGTAAAGTGGGGTAATAATACATAGTAACAAGGTAATGCATGCAAGGGACGTTGCCCAGGGCCTTGTGGACAGTAAGCGCTGTGATGGGTAATATTCACGTTTTGACCATACTATAATTGGATCCCTTTCACGTAGTTTAGAATTAGCTGAAAATTCTTTATAACATCTCAATTTGCCTGTGAGATAATCAGTCTTTGAAATTCTCACAGTTCCTTGCACCCAGTAGGTGCTCCATGATATTTATTTAGAGGAATTTGAGTACCACTGTATGGCCTGGTTTTAGGATGCTGGTTCTGCCCATACTGGCTGAGTGACCTTGGACAAGTCACAGAACATCCCCTAAACCTTAGTTTTTGGACTTATTAAGATGGGAATAATGGGCTCTCTCTCACTGGGTTGTCATGAGGATAAAACACGATAGTAAAGGTGAAGGAATTCAATAACTGCTCAAGTTTTTAGTATTGTTGAACTGTTTTACTGAATTGAACTATGAAATGGAATTGTTGAATTATTGTTGAATTGTTTTATTGTTTATTGCTGTTGTTGTTCTCATTGTTGATAAAATGGTGGAGCCTGAGATGAGGGTCGATTAGTTTGGGGTGATTCTCAATTTGCTGCCCTGGATTGCTTTAATTATTTACAAGCTCGTTATCTAGCTTGACTTGATTGATTGATGTCTTCACTCGATAAATATGTATTGAATGTTTGCTCTGTACCAGAGCCTGTTCCAGGCCGAGAACAGGCCGATGTGATTCTCTAACTTGGAGCTGGCATTCCTGGTAGGGGAGGCAAACAGGAAACAAGATGATTTCAGATGGTGGTAAGAACCACGGTGAGAATAAAACACAGAAAGAAGGCGGGTGATGGGAGGCTGGGGGGTGGTCAGGGAAGGCCTCTTTGAGGAAGTGACATCCTTAAGACCTGAGGATGGACAGACGCCAGCCTTGAGAGAAGGAGAAAGGGGAATGGGGTGTGTGTGTAGGTCTGCACGGGGTGTTCCAGACAGGGGAACACCCAGAGCAAAGGCCCTGAAATGGGAAAGCACCTGGATGGCATGGTGACAGACCTGAGAGAGGTGGTGGCTGAAGAACAGAGGACAAAATGCATTAAGAGGCCAGCGGGGGGGCTTCCCTGGTGGCACAGTGGTTGAGAGTCCGCCTGCCAATGCAGGGGACGCGGGTTCGTGCCCCGGTCTGGGAAGATCCCATATGCCGCGGAGCAGCTGGGCCCATGAGCCATGGCCGCTGAGCCTGTGCGTCCGGAGCCTGTGCTCTGCAACGGGAGAGGCCACACAGTGAGAGGCCCGCGTACCGCAAAAAAAAAAAAAAAAAGAGGCCAGTGGGGCACGTCCTATAGGACCCCATGGATGAGAGTAAGGGACTGGGGTTTTAGTGGAATAGGGAGCCCTTGGAGGGTTGTAACTCTTCCCCCGCGTATTGTACGGATCACTCTCCCATCTCCTTCTGGTCTCATACACCCCTTTCAGCGAGGCTGCCCCTGACCACCCTACCTAAAATTGCAACCCCCTGTTTAAAGGGCCGTAGTAAATTCACCCACTCTTGTCCTCCCTCCCTGTGTCATTTTTCTCCACAGCTCTTCTTATCCTCTAACACACTCCACACTTCCCTCTTTAATTTTGTCGCTTGTCCTCTTTCTGATAAGAATGCAATGTCTAACAAGGTCTAGAAAGTGGTAGAACAGTGCTGGCCCAGAGTAAGCGTGCAGATATTTGTTGAATGCAAGACTGAATGAAGTGACATGTTGTAGGTTCTGCTTTTACAAGTCCCTCTGGCTGCCTCGTGGAGGGGGGACGGGGGGACATGGGGAGCCTGGTGAGGTCGCTTCCTCAGCCCCCAGGACGAGGGTGTGGGAGGTGGTGTGACACCGCCTTGCATGTAGGGCCCGCTGGGCTTGCGTGAGGGTTTGAAAAATGAAAGGACTCGCTTTAGGATTTTGACTTGAGCAACTGTGGCTGTTTACTGAGACGGGTGGAGGAAAGCAGGGAGTAGGGAGGGGACAACTTAGAATAATCAACTTGAAAAGTCTGTTAGCGCAGTGGCATTGTCAATGGCAAAAAGATGGTGATGAAAAAGAAAGTGCTGAAAATAGTGGAGAAACTGTCAAATTGACAAATATGTGTTGCTCAAGTATTTTGGAATTTTAGATCCAGAAAAAAAAAATCCCAAACCTACAGCTGAGTAAGTCTGGGTAAATAAACCTGATGCTTTGATTACATTCAAGTATAAAGCATCAAATAATAATATTAGCCCAAAATGCCTATATTTTTAAGTCACAGGAAGCACTTTAAAATAAATTTCAATGGAATTTAAAATAAAATGAAGGGAATGACTGTGGGGGAGGTCTCCAATTTATAGGAATTTTTTTTTTTTTAGCCTTTCAGTTACAAAGACAATTAAAAATAATCTTTAATATTTTGGGGAGCAATACCACCCAAAATAAGGGTTACTTTCCAGAATGCTCTTCTCAGCTTTTAGGAAGAGACCAGTGGTTTGTCCTCTGCCTGGGGCCCTTCAGGACTCCCCCATATTTCCCAGGGGCCATTTCAACCGAGTCAGCATTCCACCTAGAGTTTCATGCATCTCATGCAGTGGTGCCTTTTTGTTGTTTGGTTTTCACACATAGAGATGCAAGTCTGTGCTAACTATAAGATGCAGGAATAGTTCAGGAAGCAAAGATGACAATGCAAAACCTGGGAAGAAATGGATTAAACAAAGCTATGCTATAGTCCAACCTTGATGGGCTTCTTGAAAGCATTTAGCTTTTTGGAAAATGGAAGCTACAGACCATAGCAATTTCAGCCCGTTCTTTCCTCATGGGGAAATCATAAAAGCAACATTTTCCACCTAAAGATTTTCCTGCCCCCACGAAAATGATGTGCTGACAGCTCATATTTTCCCACGCGGAGTTGCGCTTTCTGGACACTGTCTTGTCTACGGATGGTTGGTAACAAATACGCGTGTAGCCTCGCCTTTGAGAGAAATTGCTGCAGACAAGCTTGGGCAGGGCTGTAACCAGGTGGCCACGTCGGGAACTCAGGGTGTGTTTAGTATTCCGCTTGCGTCGAGGCTTCGAGGACCCAGCCAGGATTGCCTCTAGGATTGCTGTGCAGCTTGCAAGGTACATGAATTTTGAATCTTAAGGCTGCTTGGAGGAGGTTTGTAGCTAAAACATGAGCTGTTCTTACAGGTGAATCAGAGCTTCATTCCATCCTCGATGGCTGAGCGTGGGGATGCTACCTTCCCCTACCCCCCCCCCTTCTCTGTTCTTTGTTCTCTGAAGGCAGATTTGCTGGCAGTGCATGGTCTGGTGCAGAGACTACCACTCTCTCAGAAGGAAAAAGATGAGCCTGCTCTGTGGATGGATTTAAACTGCTATGCTGCCTCCTCACCTCATTTTCTTCCCCAGCCCCCCACTACTTGACCCTGGCTCAGCAAGCCAGTGTGGACCTGGGTCTGAGCCGGGCTCTGCCATGGCCACTCTGCATGACCCTTAGCCTGGGCCTCATTGTCTCATCCATGCAGCGATGAAGTACAAGAATATCATCACCTCCACCTCGGTTACACAATAATGATGCTGTGTGTGGCATGGATGCTCAGAGACACAGGGTCCTCTGTGCACTGACTAAGACCCCAATTCCAAGGGCCTTACCTGGGGGCAGTACCACTCCCCAGTTGTGGGCTCACAGTGGCAGATGGGCGCACCTCATCCTCACACATCCCCGAGGATACATATCTGCCCACACCTGCCCAGAACAAATGCTGGGAAAATGAAAATGTCAATTAAATGGTTGCTATGGCAACCCGAGCTCACGTTTGCTGCTCCATTGGCAGTGTCGTGATTATTTTTCTCCCATTGGGTTGATTGATTTCCTCAGTTGTTGCCTCCTTCCCCATCTCTGTCACCCTTTCAACACACACGGTCACACAGTCACAAGTACTCAACACACTGTACACACTGGTTTGTAACAGAGCAGATGATGCACCTTTAAAGGGCTGAGAAGAAAGCCAGGAAAATGATTTTGGAGCAGGCGGGCACGTTTTAGCGTTCTTTTTGTGGCTTTTTGGGGTAGTTCAACGAGATAGACTTTTCAGCCTGACACCCGAAAGACTTTCCTATGAAAATTCCTTTTTTGACCTTGCACGAGTTCTTCAACTTCTTGAGCGGGTGGTGTAGCTCTTTCTCAAGAGAACGTAATGCTCTTAGCCCTACGGGGGAGGGGAGGGAAGTCTAATAAAGATTGACAAGAAAATGCCTGCAACCTTTTTGCTCCCCTGAGGAGTGACCCACACGCTGGTCGTGGCTTGGTTTCATTCTGGAGTCCAGTTTGGCCTGGGTGAGGGGCAAGGGCCTGGAGACAGGTGCCTGGGTTGGAATCAAGTTTTACTAGCTACGAAACTCTGAGTTAGTCTCTTAATCCCTCTGTTAGTCTATGAAACGGGGCTGACAAGAGGAGTGCTACCTTATAGGGCGGTTCTGATAATTAAATGAAATGCCGTGGAAATCGTTGGCATGGAGTAAGGACCCCATAGATGATCTCTCGTTCTATTCATGCTGGTCACTTCCGGAAATCCACGAAGGAAAAGTGTACCATCCAGTTGTCATCACTGGAAGATATGTGCTTTAACTTGCCGTTTTTGTGTCTTTGCTGCTTTTTGGAATTCATTGCAGCTTCTTCGTTCAGAGCTGGTTGGGATGCAGTAGACAGACATTCATTTTTTTGTCCCTGTTGATAAATGAGTTGATTTGATTTAGTAATTTTTAAATTTTGTTTTTAAAAGAAAGTGTTTTTTCTTTTTCCTGTTGCCGAAACTTTCTGATGATGAAGTCCCCTATCACCGAGTCAAATATCTCAAGTGCTGAAGTGCCTTGCAGGGAAGAGGCAGCATTTCTCCCATGACGTGTGCCTAGAAAAAAAGAGGGAATGACTCTTCCTCTGGTCTTACTCACAGGGAGGAGGGACCCGGCAGGGATCCAGTCTTGGCAAAGAGGAAAGGCAAAGAAGGAAGCTTTTTGTTGCTTTTTAAAATCCTTCTGAACTTCACTATCAGAGGCAGGTATCTCCCACCGTTTCCTAGATCTATTTCCTTGGGGAAGAGCACGAGGCTGCAGGGAGGGAAGGTCCGAGCATCGCTAATTAATTGCTGCTTCTGCGGAGCAGAAGGCAGCAGAGACACCAGAAGGCAACTGACCCCTGTTCTAGATGCCACCTGCAGGTGTTTTTATTTTACAGGAATTTCAGAGTTTGAACACTGAAAAAAAAAAAAAAAGCAAGGTGAATATTTTACTGAATATTGAATGAACTGTATAATGTGTATAACCTTTGCAGTATATTTTTTTAATGTTTAAAAAATGTAAGGGAGCACAGTTCGCTCGGGGGCAACCTGATGTTTCCTAGGCCTCGAATAGTTGAAATGAGGAGAGCTCCACTAAGAAACAGCAGTAAGATTACTTTAGCAGATGGTAACCTTTAGCAAGTTTTTATCAAACAATTGATTTAATCATGTGTGCCTAAACCACCATACGTGTATTACTTTAAAAGTAAAATGGTAAATGCTCTCCTAAATATTGAATATTATTAAACTAAGTGTATGCAGTGGGTAGGACACCGCTTTAAAACTTGCCAGTGATGCACTCCAGTTCTGTCCCCAAGCTCCCTTGGGGAGCAGAAGGGTGGCCTTAAGTTCCTTTTCAATAATTTTGGGGCCTCCCCTCCTCCCAGGTATCATCAGAGAGGGGAATTCACCCAGAGGCGGGGGCAGGGGCTCTGCTGGTTGATGTTCTGGTCTCTGATGCTGACACCATGGCTGTCCCGACCTTTGGGTCCTCTTGTGGGGCGGCGGGTCCCTGCGGTCCCTGTGGGCTGCTTCCAGGTGGAGCGTGCTTGGGACAAGGAGCTCAGGAAGTGGCTGGAAGTTCCTCCTTGAGGTTGGCCCTGCCTGTCTGCCTCAGTGGGTGCACAGCCCTGCTCCTCAGCACCAGGCTTGTCCCCATTGGTGAGAATGGCCAAGGGTGCTTGGACCTGCATCCCCAGAATGCTATGGCTAAGCTGTCTATGTTCAAGAGTTAGGGGAGGGGGTCCTGGTGGAGTTGAGGGGGGAGGCTGACGACCCCCAAGCTTCACTATTCCTGCTACCACATCTCACCCAAGATGGGAAGAGGGAGTTGCTGTCCCCTCCCCCATCCTGGGTCCCTGGGCTGATATTTTTATGAAAGAAAAGAAGAGCCACTCCAAGATGATTCTGCAAAAATCCCTCTTTTTAAAAAAAATAAATTTATTTATTTATTTTTGGCTGCATTGGGTCTCGCTGCGTGCGGGCTTTCTCTAGTTGTGGTGCGCAGGCTTCTCACTGCGATGGCTTCTCTTGTTGTGGAGCACGGGCTCTAGGCGCACGAGCTTCAGTAGTTGTGGCTCACGGGTTCAGCAGTTGTGGCTCACGGGCTCAGTTGCTCTGCGGAATGTGCGATCTTCCCGGACCAGGGCTCGAACCCGTGTCCCCTGCATTGGCAGGCGGATTCTTAACCACTGCGCCACCAGGGAAGCCCCAAAAATCCTTCTTTAAAAATACTTTTCCATAAACATAAGCAGGGGAGTCCTAAGTGGGGAGGGGTTAGGAGAAGGGGTCATGGGAGCAGATTTGGCTTTATTAGAGCCTTCTGTTTCTAAAAGGAAAACATCAGATGACTGCAATTAGTTGTCATTTAAAATCTCTGGGGCAAGAGAGCACTGAAGGGTCTTGCTACCTGCCTGAAAAGGGAGTGCGTATGTTGGGAGAAAAAATAATTAACGTTTCACAAATTATCCTGCCACTGATATTTACATTTAATTCATTTTGTACCCCATTCCCCCCCCAATAAAGAAATTGTGAGGGATCTAATTTGTAGTAATGCTACTGGTTCCTTGAATCCCAAGTTCTGGAGTGCAAACTGTTCAGGGTCCCTGGTCTACCCGGCGAAGGGCAACCCCAGGTGTCGATGGGACCAGAGGAAATTCTAGGTCCTCATCCTCGCCAACTGCATCAGCATCAGCCCAGGAGCTTGTCAGAGATGCACAATCTGAAGCCCCACTGAATCTTAAGCTGCATTTTTTTTTTTTTTTTTTTTTTTTGTGGTACACGGGCCTCTCACTGTTGTGGCCTCTCCCGTTGCGGAGCACAGGCTCTGGACGCGCAGGCTCAGCGGCCATGGCTCACGGGCCCAGCCGCTCCGCGGCATGTGGGATCTTCCCGGACCGGGGCACGAACCTGTGCCCCCTGCATCGGCAGATGGACTCTCAACCACTGCGTCACCAGGGAAGCCCTTAAGCTGCATTTTAACAACGTCCCAGGTGACTCATGTGCGTGGTGCTGCTTGAGAAGCGCTACTCTGGGGGAGGAGGCTGGTGGTGCTGTCATCAGAGAAGGCTGCCTTCTGCCAAGGGCTTTGGGAACACCTTGAGAAACTCATGTTGTATTAGCAGGGTTCAGCCTCCCTGCCGTGCGCAGCTGTGGTTCTAACTACTGCACTGAACTTTGGTGTGAGACATGCTCACCTGATAGGCAGCAACGCTGCTCACCTGGAGGGAACCCTGGGTCTGCTCATTACTCACGCCAATGGTCTAATTTCATGGTTTCTGCCTGCGGTTGTGTAATCCTGGACTTGTCAGGCTCAAGTGTGGTGAAAGTCACCAGGGCTGATGAATTTCTGACTCCGGTGATGTCTTCATCGGAAGTGACATTCCCCTTTCGTTGGTAAGGTTCCTTCTAAACTGTCCCCTCAAAGACCTGGAGGAAAAGGAGGCTGACCTCACGGTGTGGCCTAGGTTACGGTGGCTTTGGTTACTCAAGACCCTAGGGATGTTGGGATCAATTTTTTTTTTCTTTCCCAAACAAATGAATATTCTTCTGGCTTTTACTAGTTGCAGTGATTTTCTATATAGAAAGCATTTTATTTCCACCAATTCTCACTACAACCCTATTGGGGTATGTGTATGGAGGAAGGGGAGTTGTTATTATTCCACTTTCCAGAAGGGAAAACAGAGTCAGAGAAGTAAAGTAACTTTCTCAAGGTCACACAGCAAACTAAATGACAGAGTGGGGACCCAAACCCAGGTATGTGTGACTCTCTGTCCACCTGGGCTATACCAAGTCTTTCAAACAGAATTCCCACAGTCCAGGCTATCTATCTATTGTATTCTTCAGGTGAGGAAGAAAAGCTGGAATGTTTTTCCAGATGATCTTTGTCATTCTTCTGCTTCTCCCAGGCAGGCACCTCCAGGGGCTCACGTTCTCCCCATGAATGACTCGGCCCCTGAAACATGGCTGCTCTGTTCCAATAGCTTCTTGGAGGGCAAGAATTAAGCTTGGGTGGCCTGCCCACCAGGGATAGTGACGAGTAGGGTGAGTGTCCGTGGCTGAGTGGCTGTTCTGGCTGTGGCCTTCTCAGGGACTGGTGCACGCTGCAGCTCCCAGGATGGCCCTGGATGCTATTCCTTTTTTTTTTTTGGCTGTGCTGCTCAGCCTGCAGGATCTTAGTTCCCCGACCAGGGACTGAACCCAGGGCCCGACAGCAAAAGTGCCGAGTGCTAACCACTGAACTGCCAGGGAATTCCCGAGTGCTGTTCCTTTGACACCAGGGGAGAGGCTGGAAGGTTCTTTGGTAGCTCTGGCTTTAAGAGGGGATGGATCTAGGTTCAAGGTTCAGCACCATAACTTTCACAAGCCCTAGGTACTTTTGCCTTTGTGGATCCCTTTCTCTTTTTGTTTAAAAAGAAAAATCTAAAAATATATTTACTGCGATGTTGGCGTAAAGGTAAATATTTTGTTATATGTTAAACCATTTTCTTCATCCTGAATGTTTATTTTTTTCCATCTGATTTTAAGTGAAATTATAATATTTTCACGGTCCCCGAAAAGTACTGTAGGTCTTGGGCACTGTGTCTCCTGCACCTACTGGATATGTTGGTCTTGTTGCTTTACTGGGTTTGTGATGAACTTGAGCTAGTTGTTTGACTTTCCTGAGCCTTGGTTTCCTCATCTGTAAGATGGGTGTAGTGACAGCGTCTGCTTTGATCCATAGCAAGCAGCTTGCATAGAAGTAGCCCCAGCCCCTGGCATCTAGTTAGTGCTCATTCAGAGGTGCTGCTGTCCCTGCGCTCTGCTGGGGGGCGGGGGTGATGGGCTTGCTGTCAAGGCGGACTGAGTAGCTTCCCTGGGGCTGGGCTGTTCCTCAGGCACATATTCAAAGGTCAGTATGGGTGAGGGTTTCTGTCTTCAGCCCTGCTTCCCACTCCTGCATCACAAAGCATCACGGCCAGAAGGGTGGGCAGAGCCTGCCCTCTGCCCAGGCCTGTGGAGAGACTGGATCTGTCAGGGCAGAGCCGGGACGAGAAACCCAGGCTCGGACCCCAGCCCAGAGCCGTTAAGCCTCACCCCAGGCTGTCTCTTCAGGGAGACAGTTACAAGCAGATCTTGGCAAAGACGCGGACCAGACTTTACTGCAAACGTAGCTCCCGCCGTCCATGTTGCAAAAGCTTTCCCCCTCCTTGCTTTGTTTCCTCAAGGCCACGTCCCCACGTGGACTGCAGCGTGCAGTGCCCAACGAGGGCCTGGCTTTTGACCGCCAGCCTGTGGCCGAATCCCAGCTCTGCCACCGAGCTGCTGGGCAGGTTGACTTCAGGTCGGCTTCCTCACCTGTGAAAGGGACATAAACACACTTTGTACCTCACGGGGCAATTGCAAAGGTGGCACGATGACATAGGTAAAGCAGTGACAGCACACCCGGGGCTCCATCCTGAGCAGGAGGAAGGGCGTGGAGCTGTTCTCTCCTCCCTTCTCCTTCAGGAAGCCGCTCAGGGGAAAGCCCCCAGGGGTCCCGGGCAGAGCTGCCTGAGCTACAAATCCAAGCGGGATAACCCTAGAACTCACATCAAGGGGCTGTTGGAGGGATAAAAGTGAACACACCTGGAAACGCTTATGTCGCTACCTGGTATGCAGTGAGTCCTCAGTAGACGTTAGGTAATTTTTTCTCAGTGCCTGAGCCATGGATGGCAAAATGGCTTTAGCCTTCAGAACAGAACCTTCTAGAACTTACATGGGCTTCCGGAAATGGGAGTTCTCAGTTCCTTCTTCTCCAAACTTCCCACTGGAAGGTTTGTAGCTCAGGGAGCACAGGGGAGTTCCTGACCATCCATGGCCTCCTGGCTGTTGATGAGTTCTCCTCGGGCTTGTACCGGGAGGCTGTCATCCCGAAAATCCCCAGGACGGGTTGTACGGGCAGCATGAGGCTCTGCAGCGAGTTTGAGCTCCAGGAACTTTGAAGGAAAGAGGGAAGGACGGGAGGGATAACAGGTGTTGAATGCCTCCTCTGAGCCAGGCACCGGCCAGGCGGCTCTTTGGCTCTGCTCTGGATTTGTGGAAATGGCCTTGTGTGAAGCTCTGTCAGGGGAGTGGCCTGGGAGACAGTCAGCCAGGGCCCTTGGCTCTCTGGCTTCAGCTCTTGCCATGTCCTCACTGTGGACAGTGCCCTTGGCCTTAGAGCCAGCTGGACACCAGCACATGGCCACGGCCCAAGGGAAGCTCCTGCCTCTCGAGGGCCCCAAGCTCAGACCCTGAGCCCGTTGACCCCAGACTCTGACCAGCCACAAGCTGCTCCCAGCTCTGTTTCCTTTTAGCTTTTCTCTAGTGGATTCCCTTTAGTCCGATGTGAATCCTCACTGAGAGGTGATGGAGTTTGTGCTCTTTGGACGGTGCTTTCCTGGAGAGACTGTTGTTAACCCAAGTCCTCATTGGCTGCCGGCATAAAATATTAATACCTAACTGAGCGTGTGAGCTCCGGAGCCTTCCAGGCGCGGGGTCTGGTTTCACATCTCGAGGCGAGAAGGCAGCTGCAGGAAGGGTCTGTGGGGTCCAGGGCCCCCGTGGCTGCTGGGAGGAGCAGCCCCAGCCCAGCACGCCCATCCCACAGCCCCGTTCTGGGGAGCTGAGGTCAAGGAACATGACAAGCTCAGGAGGTATGTACCCTGGTGGACAAAGCGTGATAAGGAATCTGACTTCTGGAATTTGAACTGAACTCTGCTGGCTGTTTCTGTGGCTGTCAGTGGAACAAACTGGTGGCTTCCTGTATCATGACCAAATCTATACACATACACAGAAGCGATGGTCGGATACAATTTTCTTACACGTGTTCTTTCCCCCTATACGGTGACTTAATGTGGCATCTGAGAGCCTCCCTCCAGAAATCGAATGCAAAGTCATTGCAAAGGTTTTTTTCTGGAGAAAGGATTTTTAATTTGTCATTAGATTCTCAAAGGAGTTGATGGTTCCTACCCCAAAATTAAAAAAGATAATGCTAGCCATTCGACTTTTAGAAATATCTATGACTACTTGTAAGTGACAGCAAAGATCCAGGGATAAGAACGTTTCTGGAAGCATTGTTTGTGGTTGCGAAAGACTAGAAATAACTCGATTATTCGTCAGCAGAGACTGGATAAATCATTTGGGTGTGTTCACCCTTTATGCAACGGTAAGGGGCAAGTCTCTGTGTATGAGCTGGAGGGCTGTCCAGGAGGGTGAAGTAAGAAAAGCAAAGTGCCCAACAGTATGTGTGCTGTGCTGACGTTTGTTGGGGAACCGGCATTTCTTAGCGTGAGCTTGTATGTGGGGACTGTCTCTTGGAAGGATCCACCAGCCATTGGTCACAATGACCATCTCAGAGGAAGTGAATTTGGGGATAGAGGCCAGGCGTGAAAGGGAAACTTTCACTAGAGTTTGTACTGTTTGAAATCGTCTGGTGCAAAAACAGTCCAACAAGAGGACAACCCCCCAGGGTCGTTCAACATGCCGACTTGATTTTCTAAAGAACCTGAGCAGAGAGGCATGTGAATGGAGGAACGGATGCTGAACAAGGGGCTAATTTGGGTGGGCAGCTGCTGCTCTTCTAAATTAAGAAGGGGGCTGAGGTCAAAGGCTGACTCACAGCTGGCCCCGCAGCGGCTAGGGGAGTTCAGTGGATGGGTGCCCTCCTTGCAGGGCACCCGTTTGACAGCCTGCCGCCCGCAAGCTGGTATCCTCGTCGTAATCGTGGGGTCTAGGGCTTTCATGGATGGAGCTCAAAGCATGTGTGCAAACCCCACCTCAGAGCCCTTCAAGGCTGGGGGAGCTATAGCATAGACCCTTGGCATCTGCTGGGGAGGGACAGGAGGGAGGGGACTGGGCAGTGACTCGTGAGGACCGACAGAGGTGCCTTTGCCCTGCCTGACCCAGGAAGGAAGTCCACCTGCAGGTCAGGTCGTCGTGTAACTGAGCAGCCCGGATTGCCTACGGGCCCGCCCCAGGCAGCAGTCAACCTGCCAGGCAGGCTGGGCTGTGTGAGCTGTGCTGTAGGCCACATTCCTCAGCCATGAAGTGCCTTGCTGACAGTTCCACAGGCCTGGTGTCCATCCATCCTTCACACGTTGGGTTCCGGTCACAGTGATAGCTGAGCAGGCTTCAGCTGCGGGTTAACTATTTGCCTGAGGCTAAGCGAGCAACTGGTCAAGAGATGTCAGTGGGGTGGGGCTGGCCTCACCATCTGCTTCATTCCACTCTTGGGGCCTCAAGGCACAGAGCTACTTGGCCACTTTGAAATCTTGTCCTCTGAGGAGAACACCTTAATTGCCAGGAAGTCACTGGCCTGGCTCTTGTTGCGTGGAATGAGGCGTCCAGCCTGCACTCTGCCCACTCGTCGCAAACCTGCCCCCCACCAAAGAGGCAACCTTGGGGCCCCCGCCATGGCAGGGAGGCCCACTGGACCCACAGAGGCCCACGGTATTCATCCACAAGGTTCATCTGGAAGTAGGCAACACACCATCCCAGTTCACACAGGACTGAGGGATTTCCCAGGATGCATGACTTTCAGTGCTAAAACCAGAATAGTCCCAGGCAGACTTGGATGGCTGATCACCCTCCCTGGAAGCCTGCCACCAGACGGACATGCCGGGACTCTCTGCATCCTTTTCTTTCTTTCTTTTCTTTTCTTCTTTCCATCTTCTCTCCCTCCCTCCCTCCCTCCCTTCTTCCTTCCTTCCTTCCTTCCTTTCTTTCCTTCCTTCCTTCCTTCCTACCTCTCTCTCTCTTTCTTCCCTCCCTCCCTCCCTTCTTTCTTTCTTTCTTTCTTTCTCTTTCTTTTCTTTTCTTTTTTTTTCTTTTCTTTTCTTCCATAATCATAGACTTTACAGAAAAGTTGCAAGACTAATACAAAGAATTCCCAGATACCTTCCACCTAGATGCCCCAAGTATAAACATTTTACATTTGCTTTATCCTTTTCTCTCTCCCTGAAGTTGCAGACGTGATGACTTTTTACTTTACACTTCACTGTACATTTCCTAAAAATAAGAAATTATAACTTCTGTACAATGATCCCAATCAGCAACTTAATTCTGAAACAACACTACTATCTAATTGTCAGACCATATTGGGATTTCATCAACTTTCCCAATAATGCCCTTTATGGTGAAAGGAAACGCAAGTCCATGTGTTGCCTTGAGTTGTCATGTCTATTTAGGTCCCTTCCACCTGCAACAGTGCCTGAGTTTTTTCTTTGTATTTCATGATGTTGACGTTTTTGAAGAGGACAGGCCAGGTATTTTGTAGGATGAAGGACCCTCCAGCAGTGCCTGCCGTGTAACTGGCCCCCTAATAAGTGTTACCATGTATTGAGTGCCCACCGTGTACTAGGCTCTTCCCATACCTTATCTTGTTCATCTCTTCAACTACCCTTTGAAGGATAAGTGATATGATTATGCTCATTTTGCACACGAGGAAAACAGGATCAGAGAGGTTAAGGGGCTTGCCTGAGGTGGTTCAGCCAGAGAGAGGTGGGCCTGGATTTTAACCCCAGAGCCCAAGCTCCTAACCGCTGGACCATCGTGGCCTGGGGAGTTTTCTTGGTATTTTACTTGCTGGTGTTGTTTCTTTTAATTTCTGGAACTCTGAGGTCAGCAAATCGTTGTCAAGGTCCCCAGCCATCCCCTACCCAGAACTGTCCCCCATACACCTATCAAGATAAGATGGCTCACCCTTCGACTTTCCCCAGGCCTAGGAGAAAGGAGGGGGCAATTAGCCTTCAGAACCTTGAGATTGTGAGCAAATGGGTGCCGAGGCTTATGGGGTGAAAGTTCACCTTTGAGGCTAAAGGTGAACTTCTGATCTGAGTCCCTGTTATGGGTTGGAGCAGGATATGAACTGATGAACCCTCTCTGGTCTGGTGGCTGTGGCTGTGGCTGGAGCTGAAGCAGCAGAGAGTCACCTGGCTCCCCTTCCTGCCTCTGCCCGGAGCTGCAGCCTGAGGTAGAGCATCCTCTCACAGGGGCTGGTCACCCTCTTCCAGGAAGTCCCCCTGGCTTAAGGCCCAGCAGCCCCAGGTAGCCCCTACCTCCTTTACTCTGACCCTGTCCCTGCTCCCTCCAGAACAGCCATCCTCACTCACTGTACATGGTAGGTATTTGATACCTATGAATGAATGAATAAATGAATGGACCTTGGGGGCCTACCTTTTGCTTGTCACCCTGACAAATCACCCTTAAGCTCTTACCAGCCTCTCCCTCATCTCATATGCCAGCTGGTTGGCCATGAGTTCTGTCTGCACTGCTCTTGAGAAAACTACCTCCTTTCCATGCATTTCTGCCCTTGTTTGCAGTCAGGCTGGCCCCTTGTGGCTCACACACTTCTCTCTTCTCCCAGGATTTCCCCAGCAGCTTCCACTCAGGCCTTGATCTTGGGCTCCTCTTCTCATCCCATCACAACTGTCGGCTCAGTATGTTCCCGGGTCTTTCTCTGGGTGATCCGTCTTTGATTCCACATTTCTAGAGAATTTATTCATTTACTCATTCAACAAATATCCACTGGGCATCTACTATGGCTAAGGCACTGTGCTAGGTACTGGGACCAGCAGGGAACAAGATAAAGTCCTTGGCTTCATGGCAGAAAGACGATTAAGGGGCAAACAATAAACAAACAGCAAATGCAAGATGCAATACGTGCTAAGAAGAAAAGAAAACAAGGGGATTGCATAGAGAATAACTGGGGGTTACTGACTCTGGACTGGTGGCCAGGGGAAGCCACTCTGAGGAGGGGACAGCTGAGCTGAGAGTCTAAGGATGAGGACGCAGCACGCACAGAGTTCAGGGAACAGCATTCTTTATTTTTTTTTAATTTAATTAATTTTTTTATACAGCAGGTTCTTATTAGTCATCCATTTTATACACATCAGTGTATACGTGTCAGTCCCAATCTCCCAGTTCATCACACACCACCACCACCCGCCGGCGCTTTCCCCCCTTGGTGTCCATACGTTTGTTCTCTACATCTGTGTCTCAATTTCTGCCCTGCAAACCAGTTCATCTGTACCATTTTTCTTGAGGGGAACAGCATTCTAAGCAGAGAGAACAGCAAGTGCAAAGGCCCCGTGGCATGTTTAGGGAACAAGAAGGAAGCCTGTGTGGCTGGAGCAGAACTGAGCTGAGGGAGATCATCAGGCCAGCACTGCAGGGCCTTGTCAGCCACAGTAAGGAGTTTGGATTCTGTTGTAAGCTTCATGGGAAGCCACTGGTGCTTTTTTTTTTTTTTGACGGTACGCGGGCCTCTCACTGTTGTGGCCTCTCCCGTTGCGGAGCACAGGCTCCGGATGCGCAGGCTCAGAGGCCATGGCTCACGGGCCCAGCCGCTCCGCGGCATGTGGGATCTTCCTGGACCGGGGCACAAACCCGTGTCCCCTGCATCAGCAGGCGGACTCTTAACCACTGCTCCACCAGGGAAGCCCTACTGGTGCTTTTAGAGTCAGAAGGTGATGTGGTCTCCTTTTCGTGTTAAATCTCTCTGGCTCTTGCAGGTGGGTCAGAGGGAGGTCCTCCAGGGTCCTGCCTGTGCCCATTAGCATCCCTCCCTTGCCCTGCTTGGCTCCAGAACACACTGACTCACTGGGCATCCTGGGCCTCAGGCCTGGCCTCCCTCTCTCAAATCCCTTCCAGCCCCACTCTGTCCCTTGCAAGCTCTAAGGTGCTTCTATCACAGTGGCCACTCGCAGACTCCAGGCCTCCCTGGATGTGCCTCCTGCAGAGACCAAGACTGGGGCTCTGGACTCAAGCAGATCTGGGACCAAGTCCTGGTGTGGCCACTCACCAGCAGAGTGTGGCCTTCCTCTGAGCCTGTTTCCTCCTCTGGAAAAGCGGGGCTACCGGTAGCACCGACTTCATGGGTACCCATGTGGGTTAATGGAAGAAGCTTGTTGGTGCCTGGAGCCATGACTGGCACCTGGATAACGAGGCTGTATCTGTGTCTCACCCCTTCTCAGCTGGGAGCAACGGGATGAGGGATGAACGGTGCCCATCTCATCTCTTGCCACAGCCCAGGCCCTGAGGCTCAGATGTGAGCTGTGAGGGCCTCATGGATTCTTGACCTGCTTTTTCTCTGCTATGTAACCACTCAAACAGCTGGCCTTGCTGCTGGCAGAGAATAGCCCTGGACAAGGGGCTGAAACCTGAGGAGGTGAATTTAAACCGCAGATTTACAATACCTTTTATGAGCTTGGCAGGTGTAGCCGAAGAGGGTGTTATCAGTAAACACAGCGCAGCCATTGATCACGCTGGGGAAATAGGCTCCACTGACTTGACAAAGCCCTGGAATGTTCCCGTTAGACCCCCATTTGGAGCCTACATCGTGGAGAGTGCTGGACCCATGTTTGAAAGACTGCCACTCTTTAGCTGTGTGACCTTGGTCAGGTTAATTAATGGAGTCTCTGTTTCCTTTGTAAACTGCAAACCAGCCCCCTCGAGATTGTGGTGGCAAGATGTGACAATGGCCAGGAGAAGCTTTGTGAACATTGAACCACTGGGCCCTGTGAGGAGGCGGTAATGAGGATGATGCTTGGGACAATATCGTGTGGGTTCTAGAATCAGACAGACAGGGTTCTGGTCCCGGCTGTGTGACTTCAGGCAAGTTGTTTAACCTCTCTGAACCTCAGTTTTGTTATCTGTAAGACGGAGATAAGAGCAGCACCAGGGTTGTTGGGAGGATTACTTGTGATACAGTAGGTTGAATAGTGTCTCCTACACACTCACGTTTATTTGGGACCTGTGAACGTGACCTTGTTTGGAAATAGGGTCTTTGCAGAGGCAATTGAGTAAGAGGAGGTCATACTGGATTAGAGTGGGCCCTAATCCCATACAACTCTTGTCCTTATAAGAAGAAGAAAATTTGAACAGACACACAGAGAGGAGAACACGATGTGGAGATGGAGACAAAGATTGGAATAATCCATCTACAAGCCAAGGAACACCAAGGATGGCCAGCAACCACCAAAAGCTGGAAGAGGCAAAGGATCCTTCCCTAGAGCCTCAGAGGGAATGTGCCTCCGCTGCCACCTTGAATTCTGACCTTTAGCTTCCAGAACTGGGAGAGGATAAACGTCTTTTGTTTAAACCTTCCAGTTTGTGGTAATTTATTATAGCAGCCACAGGAAACTAATACACGTGAAGATCCAGAAAAAGTGTCCAGTGTGGTCCCTGGCATGTACTAAGTGCTGCAGAAAGGTTAGACATTATTATTATTGTTATCATGCCTATAATTATCTTTCTTTTTTTTTTTTTTTTTGGCTGCGCTGGGTCTTCGTTGCTGCCCGCAGGCTTTCTCTAGTTGCGCTGAGCCTGCTCTTCATTGCAGTGTGCGGGCTTCTCATTGTGGTGGCTTCTCTTGTTGCACAGCATGGGCTCTAGGGCTTCAGTAGTTGTGGTGCTCGAGCTTAGTTGCGCCGCGGCATGTGGGATCTTCCCAGACCAGGAATTGAACCTGTGTCCCCTGCACTGACAGGCGGATTCTTAACCACTGAGCCACCAGGGAAGTCCCTATAATTATCTTTATTAATGGTTTAAAGTAGGTTGTCATGGCTACAGACTTGGTTGGGGGAAAGCCCTGCAGTCTCTCCACCTTAGACCTTGCTGGGGGTGAGGTCAGGTGGCTGGCCTCCTGGGAGTCACCTGGTGTGGCGACAGCCCAGGCCTGGTTTCCGGAGCCTGCCTCAGCAGATGGCTCATCAACCTGTCTGGCAACAACATTCCTCTGACCCTCGGGCAGCCGGCTGTCACTCCACAGCTTGTTGTGGTTTTGTAACTTGTAGACGAGGAATGTCAGTTGCGACTCACTTTGGCAGTTCTGAGCCCAGAGTTTCCCCTGTGTCAGTCAGATCTCTTGCCTTCTGCCCGGCTTCTGTTCAGCCACTGGAGGCGGGTCTTCTGAGGCCCTTCCTTGGCAGGAAGGCAGGGACACACAGGCCCCTGGGGTCCTTCAGACTCTCGAGGACAGATCTGACTTCACTTCCCACCCTCGTTGGGGGCCTGTCACAACTTCTGGGTCTGGGGCAAGCAGTGTCAATGTCGGGGTTTCAGGTCAGTGGGCAGTGGAGAGAAGTAGCCTCAGAATACCTGGTCTGGCACTTTCCTTGACTGACCACTTGATCTTTTAGGGCCTCGGTTTTCTCACCGATAGATGGGGATGTTTTGAGGATTTGAGGGGTGATCAGAAGTGGAGGTGCCCTCCCTCAAATGTGCCCCACCATGAATGACTGAGTAGCAGGTTGAACGCTGGGGGGTTTGACCACATCCTTTCCTGTTTATGTCCACTAATTTACATCAGGGCCGTGGAGGCCGCGAGGGGAAAAGGGACTAACCCAGCTGAAGTTCAAGGCTGTGAAAGCCTGTCTGCTGGGCAGCCCAGCTTAGTCCATTGTATGAATGCACGCTGGGTTGTCTGGGGCAGATCTCACCACAGGGCACAGACTTAATCCAGGCACCAAGCACTGCATGTGTGCCCAGGTTAGGCGGAGGCAAGGAAAGGAATCTGGGGTCTTGGAGGTATTGGTGGTATGTCAGAAGGACACTGTGGTGCCATGAACCCAGGCAACTTTGCCATGGGACAAGCATGGCTGGGCATAATTGAGACAGTAGATATTTCTCCCCTTCCCCCAAGCCCTGAATGGAGCTTTTCTCGGGTGTGTGCCCCTCACTTTCATTGTCAGAGCCTATGTTTCCAACATCACGTGCAGCACCTTTTTAGGGCAACCCCCAGCCTCTCTGGTGATGGGGGCTAAGGTATCTGCATTGGTCTTGGAGGGAATCCTGGTCAGACAGTCAGGCCAGATGCTGATGTGGTCCCAGATCAGCTGGTGGGAATGATGGGCAAAGAACCTCGCAAGCAGCCCCTGGGGCTTCCAGGAAAAATTTGGAGCGAGGGTTCCTAGAAAACACTGGGGCAGTGGAGCTTGGAGCATGGACACACAGGGCACTCTGCACCTTTGGCCTTGAGCTGGCAGAGCCAACCCTGAAGCTATTCTGGTTACAAATATGCACAAATTCTGCCACCAGCCAGACACCCAGGACCTCCAGAGCCTCAGTCACCATTTACCCAGGAGGCCTGTTCGCTGTGGGGCTCTGAGTATTGCAGGCCTGGTTTGGGCAGAGTCTGTTTCTGTGGGTAAAGACAGGGCTGGTGGGAGAAGCAAAAGCAGGCCACCCCAGGTCCCCGGCCTCAACTATCTGCCAGCATCGGGCTCCAGAGATGGTATTATCCCAGCCAGGACAAGGCTAGGCCTGAACATTCTGGAGCGTCTGTACGGCCATGTTTCTGGAACTCTTCTCCTATCTAAGTCCCCTTCTATTTTTATCCACACTTGACTTAAACAAACAGGATTTGAGTATCTGCTGCATGCTAGGCTTTGTGGCAGAAGAAAGAATAGCAATCATGATAATGGCAGTAATCCTAACAGTAATCTCTATCTGTAACAAAGGGTAATAATAATACCCACCTCCTAAGGTGCTATAAGGATTGAATGAGATCTTGCTCATAAAGTACTTAGTACATAGTGCCTGGCACATAGTAAGTGCACAGTAAATATTACCCAGAATAATAATAACTATTATAATTAAGGCAGCCATTTATGAGGATACAGAGGCTCAGAGAGGTTGAGTACCTTAACCAAGGTCACACAGCATGGGGGCCTGAATCAGGGAGCTCTAGGGTAATGGAGGAGACTGATAAGTCCCCTACTCGCTCCAATTGAGTGTACTAAGGGAAGAGCAGATGGTCCTGGGAGTACCAGGAAGGTCCCATGGAGGAGATGATATTTCTACTGGGCCTCACTAGGTGAATGGGCTGTCATCATGGAGGTAACAGCACGTGCAAGGGCAGGGAGGCACGGACACATGGTAAACTCAGGGAACAGAAGGAGGGTGCCTTGGGCGGAGCAGCGGGAGAGAGGGCTGGGCAGGTCAGCTGCAGGCAGATGGCAAAGAGCCTTGAATGCATGCTGAGGATTGACACGGGGTGACAAGGACCCCACCGGCTGTACCCTGGAGAGGCTGTATGGTACAGTGGTTCAAGACCTGGCCTCCGGAGCCAGCCTGCCTGGGGTCACATCCACAGAGTGGGACCAATAGCAGCATGTGTACCCCAGGGCCGGAGGAATAAGGCAGGAACCCTCAGCCTCGGGATAGATCCCCTCAGCCTCTACCAGCTTGGCTGCCAGGCACGTGGGTTTGACCCCAGGGCTAGGACTCTCAGAGGCAGTCTCCAAGATGGAATTTCCTTTGTTCCCTTATGGCTGGGCCGTCCACTGCCATTTGCCCAAAGAGGTGGGCCTAAGGGGATGTGCCTGAGTGGACGGGGGAGGTTCATCTGGGAGGAGGTGCTTCCTGGGTTGTCTGCCTTTGGAGATTTAGACGGGGAAGCTGTGCCTCTAAGACCCTCTGGGAGTCTCCTCTTTCAGCAATAAGTTGCCCTAACAGCAGAAGTGGAATGAGCTCTTCACTCTTATTGGCCAGTTTTGCTCTCATTCTGGGTCCCCTTGTGCCTGTGCACCGGGTTCGGGGTCAAGTCTGGGTCAACGTTGCCCCTGGGATGGCTGCATCTGCCTGCGACTACATTGGTGCCAGGCAGAATACAACTGTACCAGTGTGAGGGGCCCCCAGGAGCCGCAGGTGCTTCCTACGCACACTTTCTGGGGTGCCACAATGTTTTCAGGCCACCGACAGAGGCCCTGGCCAGCCCAGGCTCTCTGTTTCCTGGGCTTCCTTGATGGAGCCACGCCTCGCCCTGACCCTCAGGGTCTCCTCCTTGCCACTAGCCCTCCTGTGGCCTCCATCCATCTTCTTGCCACCCTCCGCCGATCCCCCAACCCTCCAGGCCCACACCTGCTCTTTGATTCTTGACTCCTTACGCCTCTGAGGTCAGAGGCTCCCATTACTTCTGGTTGGAATCTGGAGCCATCACCTGCCACTTAGGTGTCTCCATACATTCCTTTCTGAGGCTCGGGGTACTTGGAGGAGGGGTGACTGGGGAGGTGCTGGGTGTGAGGGCCCACTCCCAGGAGGCAAATCTCAAAGGCAGCTCTGGCCCAACCTCTGTACGGTCTTCCTTCCTCCGCCCCTCTCCCTTCCCTTTACTTCCTTCCTACCTTCTTTTCTTCCCTCCCTCCCTTCCTTCCTCTCTTAAACAGCTTTACTGAAATGTAATTAACAAACCATACAATTCACTCACTTAAAGTGTACAATTCAACGGTTTTTAGTATAGTTGCAGAATTGTGCAACCATCCCCATAATCTAGTTTGAGAACATTTCATCACCCCCAAAAGGAACCCCATTAGCAGTCACTCCCCATTTTCCCCACCTCCCAGCCCCTGGCAACCACTCATCTCCTTTCTTCTCCTGGCATTCATTTGTGAAGCAACTGTAAACAGTGAGGCCAGAGCCCCAGGTTCGCAGCTGGAATTACCCCTTCCTCGGGCCAGGACCTCAGGGAGCAGAACCTTAGAATCACACAGTCATCCCTTCCAACTTGCCCACTCTCTCCCTCATGGCTTTAGTACTGGAAAGTCGACCAGATCATCCTCCTCATTTACCCAGGGAGGGATGTGAGACCCAGAGAGGGGAAGAAATCTGGTCACGCAGTGGTTGGGAACACAGCTCCTGGCCTGGAGTACCCACCTTTCCCAACACTCCAAGCTGCCTTCCCCTGGCTGCCCCCAACTCATTCCTGGGCCTAGCCACTCTTAGAACGTAGTACCCCAGTTTTTCCATCTGTAAAATAGGAATTATAATACCCACCGCACATACTGTTGTGAGGATTAAATGAAATCCAAAGCAATCCTATACGTAGAGTTTAGCCCAGTCCCTCAGCAGAAGCAAGCTAAATCGAATTAACTTCCCACCCTGGCATTCCAACCCTGCTGGTTGTTTGGGATGGGTGGCAGTCCTCCCCTTCCCCTGTGAAGATGACGATGTATGCCACTGAAACTACCAAGGTCCTAGTCACTTCTTCCCTGTCACCTGGAAGCTGGTGATGTCGTCAGGGCAGGTGGAAGGTTGAGACTTGTCGTGATGACTAATAACCCAGAACTGTGGGAGTCTGGTTAATCAGCAGTGTCAAAACTTCCCATGGCTGTTTGCAAACAAGGGCCACCCCCAGAGGCTGGGCAAGAGGCCGCGGGGCTGCCGCGGAACCTGGGTGAGATGCGCTGGCAGTGCCAGGAGGCTGGCAGGGTATTCAGGGGCCGTGGCTGCAGTTCTTGGGAAAACACGGCTGCCCTCACCCGGCTGCTGCCTCTGTGCGCCCCCCTCCTGCCCCCCAAGAATGGAAAGCTGATTGCAGACGCCAGGGTCTCTTGAGGGATTTTCTTTGTAGAAATGGTTGATTGACTTCTTGCAAGAAGCAAGAATGCAGTTGCAGGCTGGTGTCGGAGCAGGGATAACCTTAGTAATGCTGGTGGCCGCCTGAGCAGAATCTTCCAGGGTTGTGGGATGTTCCAGAACCCACCTGGGAAAGTGTCTGGGGGTTCGAAGAGCAGGCAGGGAGGGGGTGCGCTGGCTCAGTGCTCTCAGCCTGGCCCAGCCCAGCAGACAGAAACCCAGCAAAGGAACCAGACACTTCCCTCCCTGACAGCCATCACTCAGACTTTTTATATGGCTCATGCCTCACAGGGGAACCAGCCTGGGTGAGAATTCCAGATCCGAGAGAAAAACTGTAAATTAGTACGAAAAGTAGTTCTCGTCCAAAATGCTGCCAGCGACAGTGTAAAGTGTAAATTTGGTACAGCCCTTCTGATGGCAATCTGGCAACATGTTTAGAAAGTGTAAAAAAAAAAAAATGCTCAGACTATTCAGATTTTTATGAAATTAACAACCCCACTCTCCCCCCATCTCCCACCCTCTCCCCAGGGAATGAACAGGCTGCATGTGGGGAGATGTTGCAGCAATGCTATTTATAAATGTGAAAAAATGGGAGCTACTCACATAATCTGATTCCATGGAACGGCCAGTTCAGTCGGGGCAGAGCTGTTCGGAGGAATATCATGCAGCCATTTAAAATGTTTGTTCTTTTCAGTCACTTTTACAGAGTGCCGGGTGTGCCCCACACAGTGTAACCCCAAGGTCGGACGGGACCTGGGCCTCATCCTCAGTCTGGAACCTGCAGTTCAGAAAAGAGCAGGCCCCAGTAGGAAAACGTAACTTGGAAAATGCTTGGCCTATGATTTAAAGTGAGAAAAAGGCAGAGTAGAAAATTGTATCCATGGTCTGCCTTCCACTATAACCGCAGCTGGTGCGCCAGGCTCTGGGTGTCACATGTTTGCTCTTATTTACTTCTCAAGGCAGCCCAGTGAGTTAGGCACTGTTGCTACCCCCACTGTCACAGGAGGAAACTGAGGCATGGAGGAAGCGACAGAGCCAAGGTTCCAACCCACGATCATCTGACCCCAAACCCACTTTTAACCACTGCTCTATACAGTCTCCCCTTAATACAGAAATAATGTCTGTTCAAAGTCAAGTACCAGAAAGAACATCTGAGCCAATGAGAATAACTTAAGGGTGGTGGGATTTGGCGGAGAGGGGGGTGCTTTCTCCTCTCTTGATTTCTCCTGCCCTTGTGCAGGAAAACTAAAAATTAAAGTTAGAAAAAAAACCTCAGCTACCTAGAATTCGCAGCAGAGGGGAAAAATGAATGGGGAAGTTGGGAAAAAAGTGGAGATGATGTTAATAATGCATGTCTTGGCTTAGAACAAGGAGAGAGAATGATTTAGAAGCAAGAAGAGAAGCCAGGGAGGGAGCTTTTGGGAGAGGGAGCCCAGGCTTCTGGATGATCCCAGGGAAGAGCTGACTCAGAGGGAGGGCAGCGGTGGCAGGGCTCATCTCCCATCGCCATCCTTCCGAAATCTTTCTATTACCTGATGCTTAATTACATTATCTCCTCGATGTTTGCATTCCTCTCATTGTTTAGACGATGGGAAATGATAACGGAAACCAACCCCGGTTTGCTTTCTACCCTGGAATGCTGCGGGCAGGGGCTCTCTGCCAAGTTCGTCATCAAGAGGCTTCAGGTGCCCCCTCACCTAAGAGCCGGGAAGTGCTGCTGGGTCCAATCTCCCTGCCAAATGCAGAGAGGCACTCACTGTCTAGAGATTTTAGAGCAAGGTGTTTTTATTGAGGGGAGGGTTGCCTTGGTTTGGAAATGGGAGAACTGTTTCCCCAGTTAATACAGCTTTTGGAAAGAAGGCACCCTTGGACAGGGAGGGCACAGAAGGAGCAGGAAATGGAGAAGGGAGAGAAAGGTACCATTTGTTCAAATATCTATTGGGTACGGAGCGCCCGTAGGAGCTGAGTCTGTAGCAGAGGAGAGAGACAGGATTTACAGTGCCTCCCGGGGTTGTCCAAGACCCAACCCCTTCACGTCCACAGAGGAGTGTGGCTTCCTCAGAGCTGGCAGGTGTGAGCCAAGGGCCAGCCCCCCGATATGCTCAGAGGTTGAGGGCCTGTGTCCTGCTGCCGGTGAGGAGTAAGATGCATGCTTGCAGGGCTGGGTGCAGAGCCCCGCCCGTCCCTCTGGGATCTTCCCAGCTCTCTCTGTGCTGTCTATGACGGGGTTATTTCAGGGCTACCGGAAAATGTGGCTTCAAAACAGTGGCTAATTGAGTCAGGATTACTTACTATGTGACTCAACTCCAGAAGGTATTCTCTGACTTCCAGAAACTGTTATCCAGGATCGTGCACAGATACCCTATTCACAGCTGCAGGGTGCTCCTTACCACATTGAAATAATTCCTTAAGGATCCTTTTACTTAACTTCCTTTTGATAAGACTTATCGTTAATTTACATGGGAAGAAAGTCTGTTTGGATATGCTTAATGCACCCTGTTCTCTCCCTCGAAATTATAAGTGATCTAGCTATTTATTCAGCGAAAACTGATGGGATGCCAGGCACCTAGTGCCTGTAGGAGCTGAATCTGTAGCAGAGGCTTTACCTGTGATCAAGCCAGGAAAGGACCCTGCCCTCAAGGAGATGATGTTGTAGATAGGAGAGGCCTTTATAATCCAGTGTGGGAGTTTCTGCAATGGGGTGAGCAGTCAGGGGACTGTGGTGTCTGGGAGGGTCAAGGAAGGTGACCTCTAAGCTTGAAGGACTTGAAGGACAGCAGGAGCCAGCCAGGTGAATGTGGGTAGAGGCAGGTGGGAGTGGGGTGAGGAGAGAGGCCTTCTGGGCAGGGAGAATGGCATTGCAAAGGCCTGGAGGTGATCGAATCTCAAGTCATTTAAACTGGAAAATCATGTAAATCTTAGGTGTGCTTTACTCGGGGGTGCTACGAGAATCGGATTAAACAGTCTGGCTTGTTATTGCCCCCTCTTTGCTGCCCTCTGTGCAGAAGAACCCTCAGGCCCTTGGCTACCTCTCAGATGGATGCCTGAGAGTTAAGGGGTTTCAAGCCCTTTGAACAACAATGGTGTTGTCCCTCATGCCCCACCTCGAGGGATGGGGTAGATGTAGATATGGGTCTGTAGTGTTCTGGCTACTGCATTCTTGTGGCCCTCCCGGGGACCCTTATGCCTCTGCCAGGAGGTAGGCAGGAGGTCAAGGTCAAGGCCAAAGGCTGAGTCCAAGAGTCCTCACTCATGAGTTCAGGACCTCAGTGTTGAGGTGGCCGAGTTTCTGGCAAATCCTTCACTATCCGTATGGCCAGGAAGAATTGGCAGCCTCCATAACAAACCATCAGTGAAGTTTCTGGGATAGAAATGACCTTGAAGTCATTGGTATGTAGTTCCTGACATTGTGCAATCTTAAATTCCAACAATCATGAAGCAAATCGGTTTTGCATTTCAAGGCAGAGTTTGCTGGAATTCGGAAAATGCTTCCTCACATGTCTCAATTTTCTTTTTCCTTCACTGGTGATTTGAAAATTTTTTTAAATTTATTTATTTAATTTGTTTATTTTTGGCTGCGTCGGGTCTTCGTTGCTAAGCGCAGGCTTTCTCTAGTTGTGGTGAGCGGGGGCTACTCTTCGTCGCGGTGCATGGGCTTCTCATTGTGGTGACTTCTCTTGTTGCAGAGCAGGGCTCTAGGCGTGCAGGTTTTAGTAGTTGTAGCACGCAGGCTCAGTAGTTGCGCACGGGCGTAGTTGCTCTGCGGCATGTGGGATCTTCCTGAACCAGGGATTGAACCCATGTCCCCTGCATTGGCAGGCGTATTCTTAACCACTGTGCCACCAGGGAAGTCCCAAGGTGCTTTGAACTTAAACTCCGGCACCTATATACGTATAGTAGTGCTATATGTTTGTGTATATGTATATATACACACACCTGTTGGGTTCATATCTCAGCGCTACCACCCACTGAGTTTGTGAATGAACTTTAGGAGGCTCAGTTTTCCCTCCCGAAAATGGAGGATATGACGGTACCCACCTCAAAGGGTGTTCGGGGTTACATGAGATCTTGTTTTTAAAGAGCTCAGTGCAGTGCCTGGCACAGTGATAGCTGTGGATAAATGGTCGCTATTATGTGCACAGAGGGAAAAAAAACTGTACTAAAATGTTGGCAGCATTTATCTCAAGTGGGTGGGATTATGGTTACAATGAACATCTATTACTTTGGTAATCAGAGAAAAAGAACAATAAATGTTATTATTAATTTAAAAATCTGGCTTTGGCTTTGTTGGAAGGAACCTGCAGTTAATGTCAACGAACAGACCACAAGTAAGACATGGCCTCCGGTTCTATATCAGGACTTAAAGACAGACACTCCTACCCCACTGCCCTCCTCAATCAAATGCTAGGTCTGTAACAAAGGGAGATCCTTGGTCAGAAATCTAGAGAAAATTTGCCCTCATCCAACCTTGCGGTCCCCCTGACCAGTGCTGTCTGGAGGGCAGGCAGGGGGATTCAGAGAAGGTACCTCTCAAATTATGGCCTGCTCTCCCATTGGGAGGATTATCTGGGGTTGTTAGCTAGAAATCTCTCTCTCCAGGGAACCATTCCAGAAGCATGACAGGCACCCTCTATTGGGCCTGCACTGGGACATCTCAGTGAGAAAATAAAACACACACGTACCCACTTGCAGTAGGGGGATTGTGAGTGTCCTGGTCTGGCATCCAGAACAATCTGAGGCCCAGAACCTTGGCTGTGTCTCTGGTTGAGATTCTTGACAGCCAGCCCAGCGCCTGCTCAGCAGCAAGAGACAGAACCACCTGGAGCTGCACGCCCCCCCTCCAGTCCCCTCCTTGCTCCTCCCAGGCCATCGGGCCGTTGTCCCCTGTTAAACAGGAAGAGGCACAGCGCGCCCCTCCCGGGATTGTCTGCGGGACCATCAGCCTGCACGGGGCTGGCTTCTGAGTTTCTTCTCTCTCTCCTCCTTCCGCACCCTGGAGGGGGAATATTGCTGCTGACACTGGAGTGAAATGCCGCCTCTGTTTGGGAGACAAAGAACAGAGTGGCTCCTCCGGGTCAGCTGGTTCTCCTTGGCCGGCGGCTGCCTGGCCTCCCCAGGCTTCTTCTGAGGCATCCTATGAGGAGGGCCGTCTGTGGCTACACCAGGAGCTGCTGCCTGCTCCAGAGCGGCTGCATTCTGAATGTGTTTTCACTGGAATGCAAAGGAATATTTTACCTTAAAAAATCCCAACAGCTTCCCTGCTCTGCAAGACGTTTATCTATTGAGGGGGGTGCGAGAGGGGAATAGGGTGGCTGAGGAGCAGGGGGCAGCAGGTGGTGCCCTGGCTGGGCAGGCAACCTGGCCTGTGTATTCCTAATAGAGCTAGTGAGAAATGTGTGTGAAAACCCGTGTGCTAATGTGTGACAGTGCATGCCTGTGTGCACTAACTAGAACGTGTGTGGAAGCGTGTACTGGGGTGTTAAAGCATGTATAGGCTGTAGTGTGACAAAGAGTCAGAGAGCGTGTGAGAACGTGTGTGAGCGTGTGCAAGTGGATGTGTGTACTCAGGTGCATGTGCAGCATTTGTGGGAAAGCATGGGGTTAAGTCTGAGCACCATACAGGAATGTGAGTGCACGTGGAAAATGTGTGAGAATGTGCAAGTGTGCACACGTACTAGCTAGATTGTGTAAGAGTGTGTGTGTAGTGTGCATGCTAGAAGGTCAAGAAGACGTGTACTAGAGGTTGTGAGAGTGTGTGAAGGGTAGCCAGGGAACACTTGTAAGTATGCCTGTGAGTAGTAACTACTGTGTGTGAAAGTTTTGTAGTACTAGGCTTTGAGGGGGTGAGAACGAAAGTGTAAGTTTAAGTGCAAAAGAGCGGGGATGTGTGTGAGAACTGTGAATGTGTTCATGTGGACTCACTAGAGCATGTGTGCAAACACGCGTGAGAGCCACGTATACTGTGTACTGTGAGCACGTAGAAGGTGCGTGTGCGCCAGGGGTGAGAGCCCACGTGTGCACGGGCGTCTGTGGGGCGTGGGGACACTCAACGGGAAGGTCTGAACAGACTGGGCGGCCCCACGTGCGAGTGTGAGTTTGTGCGTGTGCGCGCGCCACCCCCCCACCTGGGTCTGAGCCGGTTGCCATGGGAACGCGCCGCGGCGGCCGGAGTTAATCATTTCCTGTGGAAAGTGTGCGGGAGGGGCCAGACAGGGGCGGGAGCGGGGCGGGCCGAGGAGGCGGCGGCGTGGAGCTGCCTCCCGCAGGAGGGCCGGGCCGAGCCCCGGGCGCTGCGGCGACGCAGGGATCCTGCCTCCACCAGGCCGGTGAGTCCGGGGCTCGGGCGGGCTGAGGACGGGCTAGGAGCTCGGGTTCCGCCCGGCCTATCGTTCAGGGTGCCGCGTCCTGGATCCCCCTGCCCGGCCCTGTTGGGGGGCGCAGGGAGGGCCGGGCCCCGGAGACCCGGCCCTGCGCTATCCCGCCCACCAACCCCCTGCGCCGTCCAGCCTGAGCCGAGCAGGGCATGGGGGCGGCATGTCCCCTGGAATCCAAGCAGCCTCGGGACCCCCTTTCCGATTTCAATGGCCCGGGAAAGCCGGACACTGCCGGGGAACCGCGTGCACGTCAGCGCCGCCCCCTCCCCTGGCAGAGGTCCCTGCATCCGCAGGGCTCCCCTGAAGGCTGCAGCTTCGGGCCCTGCCACCCCGTAGGTCCCCTGGGCAGTTCACTTTCCCCTTCGCAGGGCCGGGATGAGGTGGGCCAGCCCCCGGTTAGGAAGGAGGGCCTGGGCCGGTGCCGTCCTGGGCAGTGGGCGAAATTGAGCCTTTGACAGCGGTAGCCTGGGGCGGTTGGCAGAGGGGGGGCCCGGGGGCGCCGGGGGGGAGCGGGCCCAGCAGGAAGGGCGAGCCAGAAGCCACCTCCTTCAACCCTCTGTTGTGAGTTAGAGCAGAACTCTGGCGCAGTGAAGGGCCTGGTCCTGGCAGATTTTAAAGAGGAAGCTGCATATAAATTGGTACCATTTGCACCTCCGACCCCCCAACCACCCCCAGTACACACATCTGTCTCAAGGTTTGGGGTCGTGGCCACCCCTGGCCTTTCATCTTCTCTGGCTTTCTGTCTGCCTGAGGCTGAGTGAGCACATACGCTGGCCCAGGCTGTTCCTCATGCCCTTGATAAAAGTAACCCTCTCCTTGGCCAGAGAGTCATTTGCAAGGAATGCAGTCTCAGAATGGGGCCCTGTATTTGCAGTGACTGGATTTTAGGGACGCAGGGTCATGAGTTCTGCTGTCCTTATGGACACCAGGGAGCAGAGATTTTGAAATCTGGGTTGACCTGCGAAACCCAGGACGTGTGACTGTGCGGAGGGGAGGTCCAGCCCCTGTCCAACCTCCTTGACATTCTGCGCGCTCTCCCAGGGAGACCAAGCCTCCTGGGCAGCAGTCTCTGGGCAGTTGTCAAGTGTGTCCCCCAATCATGGCAGTATCCCTGGTCTGGGGCAAGGGGGCTGTAGCTCTACCACCCTGGCCTAAACCCAGAGAGGCAGGTGCTGGCTCTCCTGCAGCCAGCCCTCTGCATCCACCCACCACTGGATAGAGGTCACTGAAAAAATAAAATTTGGGTATTCTTTGTATATGCCAGTATTGTTCTGAACATTGTATATATGTATTGTCTAAACTTTACACCAACCCTATAAGGTAGAGTTCTCCCCATTTCACAGATGGAGATACTGAGGCACAGAGACAAAGTAATTCTCCCAGGGTCACACATCTAGTAAGTGGCACAGCCGGGTTCTGAACCACCTTTCGGTCATAACCACTCTACTCGTATGCCCCCATCACCTCGCCCCATGACCTATGTTTTTGAGTCTCCAGCCTTGGGCTGTTTGAAAGTCCTTGATACTTTTGACCTTCACACCCCTCAGGCTGCTAAATTCAGCTGCTTTTTCCTCTTCAGGATCTTGCACACACCCTTCCTTTTTCTTTCTGATATCTTCCTGACTGCCTCCCAACTTCCCTTACTGAAACCAATGAAATATTGTCTCCTTCTCTCCCTGCCCCCTCGGACTTAGCTGATCCCCTTTAAAAGTCTTCTCCCTCAACTGTGACATCGACCTTCAGCGTCCTCCGCCATCTCACCTTCCCAGCGGCTTGGCATGCAGGTGGAGCCTGTCTCACTCCCTTCTCATCCCTTGGGCAGCTGAGCCTCAGGGTTGCTTGTGCGGCCCAGCTCCGTGCCAAGCAGCCTGGAGAAGGGGACATCAGTTTCCTCCTGGTTCCTTCCATTCCACACTGCTCCATCTCCATTTCCTCAGCGGAGCTGCCCACATATTGGATTAGCCTCCACCCCACCCTTTGACCAGCAGTCCTGCCCCCTCCCAGGGAGACTGCACCCAGGAGCCTCCTTCCTCCTCCAAGTTGTCTTCCTTAGTCCAGGAAGGCAGCGACCATGACTCCCTAGTCAGGAGCCTGGCATTCTTCCAGGGCTCAGCTCTGCGAACATCAGTCACCAGATGTTCAGGCCACCCATCCTTGCACTCTTCTCTTGCGTCTCGATGCTTCAGTCATTCCTGTCCCTCTGTTGACCCAGCATGTGCAAATCTCTCCTGTGCTAAATACCACATCCTCTCCTTCCCATCCTAGCCAGCTTCTCCAAAGTGAAGGAAGTAGCAGCTTCCTCTAGCCCCCATCCCCCTTGGGCCTTCCCACATCTGCCCTCTGCCCTGCTCCACTGACCTTTCTTCCAGTTTGACCTCTCCGTGGCATGGTTCCCTGGGAACTGACCATCCTCTCCTTCCCACTCACTCTCCGGTCACCTCTGAGGACTCTGCACCTGCCTAGTGCTCCTGCCACCTCTGACCTTCCTTCTCCAGCTTTTCTTCCCACTTGGAGTGAGCTCCATCCTTCTTGGTTGCCTCTCATCTTGCACCACCTTTGGTGATTGCATTCTCACCTGTGCCACAGTGACCCCCGTCAGCCTCCCGGTTCTGTGTCTCCATCTCCAGCCCTGCTCTCTTCCAAGCTTAGGTTTGAGCTTTTGTGTGCATTCATTTCCGGGCATTCACCCAAAAGCCATCACCAGGTGTTTGGTGTGGATGTAGCTTCGCTCTAGGCTGGGTGCTGTGGGACCCACCCTGGGAAGCCATAGAGGGTGAGGGGAGATGGACACTGTTCAAACAGATATCTTTACTGCCTGGTAGAGAGCGGTCAGTGCAGTGAGGGATGAGGAAAGTGGCCTACAGCCCAGGTGGCACCATTAGGAAGTCCTTGGGTGCCTCCAACTCCATTTTAAAACCAAAAGCAAACTCCGCATTGCCCCTCTGAGCTGACTTGGCTTCTTCTGTAAATGGCATTACTTGTTGTCTGAGTCTGGGACCACAGCTTGGTGTCACCTTAAATGCCCTCAGAGCTGCTTTGCACACAGTAGGTACTCAATAAAGACTTGTGCAGTAAATGAAGTGTGTTCTGTTCATTTGCTCTGTTCATAAGGGCCCCATGGGGCTTTCTACCCAGACCAGTGTTCCCCACACCCACCCCCATTCTCCATGCCACCTGGTGCCTCCCTGCATCCTGTTTTCATTGTGGAGGTTTGTTGAAGTGTTTACCTCCCTCCTGACAGGGAGATTTGAGGCCATGTCTCTCCTGATCAGAGAGGACCCCTGGCAGGTGCCTGGCACACAGCAGGTACTGGGTAAATAATTATTAAATGAGGAATGAATGAATCTTTGTATTTCAAATCCTAGCTCGGTGTCTGCCAGTTGTAGGTACAGTGTGAAGGCTAGTTGAATATACGAATGAGCTGATTTTAAGAGAATTTGCTATATGTAAGCCTGACGTCACGGCCACAGTCAAGGCCCCTTCTGAATAGATTCATGGAGACGCTCTTGACTGGTGCTTCCTCCGTGTGGGGCTGTGACCTGTCTTTATGCTGCCAGGCTCCGAGTGGAGGGGCTGAGATGTGGGGTCTCCGCATTGTGCTGTAGACACACCTGATGGGCTCCCTGCCCAGTTCTGAGCCTCCCTTCTCCTTAACTAGTACCCTGAAATGGTGATAGGCTCTGTTTCAGCCCGTGAGCCCAGGGGCTCCTTGGGGGACATTCGAGTTGGGGCTCTGGGTAACAGGTGACCCAGTTCAGCGGATCCTTCCAGATGGTGGGCTCCGATCAGCTTGGGATGGGGGCGGAGGGTGCCGGCTAGCGGGCTTCAATCTCGCTTTCTTGCTCTCTCCGCAGGCTGCCCGACGCCCGCAGGAGGCTGCTGAGCCCCGCCGGGCCATGGTCCCGTCTCGCAGGACGTGGAACCTGGGAGCCACGCCCTCGCTGCGCAGCCTGTGGCGAGTGGGCCGGGCCGGGGAGCCCGAGCCGGGCATGGCTCGCCCCGCCCCAGCCAGCCCGGCCGCCCGCCCTTTCCCACACACCGGCCCGGGGAGGTTGAGAACTGGTGAGTCCGCATTTTTAAAATGCCTCTTTATTTCCTTTCCTTCCTCCAGATACCAGCGATGAGATCGGGGTTTCTGGCAAGTTCCTAGGCTCAGTCAGAGTTGTCAGGTAATTACAGGGTACCGGCAGCCCGCGAGCTGGGCGTGGAGTCAGGGCGTCAATTTCGCTGGGCGCTCCTGCCCCGCGCCCGTCTGTAAAGAGAAGCCGGGGACGCCGAGTTAAACGTTAACGAAGTCTGTAGCGCAGGGGGAGAAGCCACGCGCTCCCTGGCCCGGCCAGGTGACTGTGGCTCTGCGATCCGCCTGTCCTCGGCGGCGGAGCGCTCGTGGTCTCGCTCCGGTTTCTGCCCGCAGCCGGTAAACAAGGTAGGTGAACTGCTGCCCGGTGCCCTGCGCTGAGCTGACACTTGATTCCGCCAGGGCTCGCCCGCGGTTGGCGAGGAGTGGACGGAGGCTGCTCCGGAGCGTGGCCTGGCAGGGAGTGGGTGCCATGCGCTCCTTTTAGGTGCCATCTAAGGTGGCCCCGACAGCAGGTGGGCAGTGAGGGAGTCCCCGAGTCTGGGCCCCCGCTGTGCCCCTGGGGGAGCTGTCAACAGCAGCTCTCCTTTCTGGGTCATGTCCCCTGGTGCCTCCAGCGTCAAGAAGTGGGCAGCTCCTCTGATTCCCGGTGGGAGCTAGATCGTCAGGACCAGGGAGCTGCCCCATGACTATCTGCCAGCCTTGGCTTGGGTAGGTTGTCCTGTAAATGTGGGGACGGAGGGATCTTCAGACAAGATGCCTTCAGGGGTTTGCTGTCTGACTGCTCCTGACCTACGGGGGGGAGGGGTCCCTCCAGGACATCGGGTCCAAGCCCCCCTCTATGTACAGAAGGGAAAACTGAGGCCCAGAGAGGGCACATAGCAAACTCCAGTTCCCTCTCTCTTATCACACTTGTGCCATAGGTGGCAGCCAGAGCGCTGCCCTCTGAAGTCTCTCTGCAGGGGACAGTGAGGCTGGGGGTGACCCTGGAGGCCGCCAGGGAAAGCTTGGGCTTTTGGATCAGGTAACCCCAGTTGTCTGGAAGGGGCTGAAGATGGTCTCTACCCAACAAGGTTGTCCAAAGGATTAAAGATGAATGAGCAGTATTGCTTTTCTGGTAAAAAAAAAAAAAAAAAAAAGAGAGAGAAAGAAAGAAAGCAAAAATTGAAAAAAAACAAAAACGTTCTCTTGGAAAACTAAAAAACAAAAACAAATCAAAAACACAGAAAAGTATAAGAAGGAAAATAAGAATCACCCATAAGCTTGTCACTAAACATTTTATATAGTTCCTTCTAGTCTTACGTGTGTGTGTATTGGTCTCTTAAATTAGTATTATGAGGATTATATGACCATACAGACTTTTATCTACTTTTAAAATTTAAGACAAAGGTCCAGTGAAATCGTGTGTGTGAAATGCTAAGCGTGGTGCCTGCCACTGGGTAGAGCCTCAGCCAGTGTGGATGTCCCTGGTCCCCTCTACCCCCACCCCCCTCTTATTGCTGCCTTGAGAAGGGTAGGCAAGCAGAGGGTGGGGTAGCACATGGGACTGGAATACTGGCTCTGTGTGACCCTGGGCACATTATTAACCCTTCTGGGTCTCCGGTTCCTACCTCTCAGGGTTGTTGTGAGGAGCTGATGGCCTTCATTGCTGGCTACCTTCTGTGTGAGCACTTTACATGTGTCACATGTGTTTAATCCTCATCACAGGACTGAGCTTGGTTCCTTATGCCCATTGTATTGACAAGGAAACTGAGGATCAAGAAGGGCAATAAGGCCTGGAAAGCACTTGGCCCAGTGCTGGCATTCAGGATGTGATTGCCCCCCAGGGTGGGAGCTCTGCGGCTTGCCCTGTGAGGCGAATCCCCTCTCCTGCCCCGTCTGGTCCCACAGGCTGTGGTGGTGGGTCAAGGGAGGGGTGAATGGGGTGTTGCTGCTGCAGCCCTCTCCCCCCATCCAGTGAGGGAGGCGGTGTGTCAGAGGCTCGAGAGGATGTGCCTTCACTGGTCCTGAGTGTGTTTTTGGAGGCTGCAGGGACCACGCCACCCAGCGTGGGGTTGGTCTTTATGAAGGCAGGGGAGAAATTGCCACCTAGAGGCAGCCTCGGTAATGAGGCCGCGGCCCCAGGGTGCACCTCCTGTGAAGATTAGCGCAGCCAGGGTGGCATCAGCTTCCTTCTGCTGCTGTCTGTAGAGGGTGTTCGTGGGCAGGTGCCAACCCTAACGCCACCGTGGAGGGAGGGGAGCCCGCCACCTCCCGCGGGGTCTTGGGCGACTTCCTGCAGAGGATCCCAGGACGGCTTGTGGTTAGGAAGGAGCACAGCCCCTGCAGAGTGCCAGGCCTTCCCTCTGTGTAGGGCAGGCATGTGAGGGCGTGTGAGTTCCTGCTGGCAGCACCTGGGCTGCCTGCAGTGTGTGAAAGGGGAGCTCAGCCACGGCCCTGGCCAGTGGTCCCCGGCCAGCAGTCTCCAGCCAGCGTCAAGCATCTCACCTGTCTCCTCTGTCCTGGGACAGGGCGTGGAAGAGACAGCCCGGCTGGCGGCGACGAGGACTCCAGCACCCGAAGTGCAGCTCGCCCGGCCCTGGCTCAGTGCCGAGCCCTCAGCGTGGACTGGGCGAGCCCCGGGAGCCCTCACAGGCTCTACCTGACCCTGCAGGTGAGCCCTGGGGTGGTCAGAAATGCCAGGGCTCGAGCTGGGCCAGTGTGCCGTGGCCCTCTGAGCTCCAGCAGCTTCCTTCTCCGGGGAGGGAAGCAGGGAGGGAGAGCTGGGGGCCTGCCTTCTGCCTCTTGCCAAGCTCCTCATGGCACATCCACCCTGAGCCTGCCTGAATGGGGCAATTTGCTTATTAGGTTAGCTTGGGGGACATCTCACAGGAGATGACAGCAGCTTTTCAGCCATGCTCTGGCTGAAGTGTTAAAGTGGGAACTGTGGGGTCTTCAGTGAGGAGCTATTAGGAAGATGGGCAGGTTTTTAGGGGAGCTGTTTATTCCCACTGGGGCATATGAGTCCATGGGGCAATACTTATTTACCTTTCCTCGTTTAAAGTGAGAACCTAAAGCTAGACAGAGGACTTTGCCAAAACTTGGGTTCTTTTCTCTTGCAGTTATCACTGCAAGTCAGTTATCATTGTGACTTTCAAAAGACAAACTTTACATATATATGTGTAGTATTTGGTTGTAGAATTAATACATCATGATAGCAATAATAATAGCTACTCTTCCTTGAACACTGACTTTGTACCAGGCTTTGTGGCGTGTATCGTATGTCTCACATCAGTCCAAGACAGAGTTACTGTTTTATGTGAGTTTTATGGATGAAGTAAGGGAGGCTCAGAGAGGTTAAGTAACTTGCTACTGGTCACACAGCATGTGTGAACATGATGAGCTTTATAACACATGGTGTAAAGAATTCACACGTGGCAAGAATATAATATCTAGAAATTGAATGTCTCCTGTCATCCTGTATCTTTGAGAAATCCACTGTTAAGACTCTGGTGTTTATTTATCTTTCCTGTACAACCACTTGATTGGATTTATACAATTTTTATTCTTTATTTTTACCTTCTCTTCTGTGACTAGCTCTTTCCCTCAACAGTAAGTCTTGGTTATTTCTTCACGCCTGTCAATATATAGAGAACTACCTCATTCTTTTAAACTGCTGCATAATATTCTACTTCAGGGTTTATCTAACTGATCCTCTGTATTGTTTCTGATTGCAAAGAGATCCTTAAACAACTACCTATGCGTTCATGCAGCTATAGCTTGAGCAATTTCAGGATAGCACAGGCTCTGCAATTTTTTAACGGATGCATTTGTTAACAGATATTTATGAAGTGCCTACTCTGTGTTAGGTGCCAGCACACAGCAAAGAAGAGAAATAGACCCAGCAGTCTAGCAGAGAGGCCAGGAGTAATCAAATGATCACAAATGTATGCGCAAACATTGACATAGTGGCAGAGGATGAAGGACCAGAGTTATCTGGGGGTGTTGCCAAGGCCCCTCCCCCCAAGAAAGATTGTGCATGAGAGGGCCACCTTGAAGGGACACATGCAGATGGAGGGCAGGAGGGGCTGTGGGAAATAATGTGCGCTTTGTGTTTGTCCTCCCTCATGTGGCCCCAAGCCGGGTCTGAACATGGACCCCTTGTTTGTTGCTTCAGGGACAATCTTGGGCTTCTGGGTTTTTGTCAGCCCTTCTTATGTGGTTCATCTGAAAATGGAACCGAATGGTCCTTCTTTTATCTGTAAGGTCTGCGAGAAAAGCATGTTGCAGGGACAGTTAAAGAAACTGTTTTTATGTTAAAGAAACCATTTTTTATGACTTGAGCCATTGGTAGTTAAATCGGGAGGTGGTCAGAAACCAGCAGCCTTGAGTTGGGTGGAGGCTCTGTTCTTGAATTTTGATTATGGGGTGTTGGGTTGTGGTTGCCGCCGAGTCCTGGGGTCAGCAGGTCTGCTGAGGATCTAAGAAGCTCCCACCAGCAACCAGTTTCCACAGTTGTGTCCTGGGCCATTGAAGCTTCATTCTGTTTATAGGGGCTTCAAGGTGGGCGGCGGATGTGGGGCCCAAGTAGGGACCCAGACACAGTGAGGGGATCCAGGGGGTCCCCTGCCAGCTTCTCAAGCAGTTACAACCTGAGTCACTCCTTTTGGAGGCTGCAGAAATTCCCAACCCCCTGGGGGCCTGTCTGCCCATCCTGTGGCTTGGCCAACAGGCCAGAAATAGTGTAACCTTTGCTCTGGGCGGCAAATGGAAACTTCCAGCTGCCTCCGTTGCTGCCACCATTGACAAGGCTGCTCGTGCTGGTGTGGCAGTTGGTCACAGGGCGGGGACAAAATTAAGTCGCGGGAATTTTCCTAAATACGAGAGACTGCTCACCACCCTCCCTTCTCAAGTAGAAAGTAGAGTTGCTGTTTTAAGAATGAGGAAACTCCAGGGAAGGTAAGTAACTTGCCCATAGTCACACAGCTCACCTGAGCCAGGCTTCACACCCAGGCCTTTCCGACACCAGGCTCTGAACATTTTTTAAACATAGCATTTGTCTTTTTGTTTTGAATAAGGTGGGCACAAAGACACGCACAAAAGTGTCTGTAATCTGCCTTGCCAGGTAACTTCTGTTACCAAAGATAGCAAAGCAGAACACCATAGATGCTTACAAGGTTAAAAATGCAAATGCCAAAAAGATTCAAAATGAAATGTAAAGGCTTTCCTTTCTTCCCACTCTCTCTCCGTTAAGTTTCTTTTGATTTCCCCCAAAGTTTAAATGATGCATATTTCTCCTCTTAGCCCCTGCACCATCATCCGACCTCTCAGAGAAAACCAGTGTATATTTCCCCAGATTTTTTTTTTGGAGGCCTCTTTTATTTCCATTATCCTTAAATGGAATCGCACTTTACATGTGGTTCTGCTGCTTGCCTTGGACGTCTTTCTGTGTGAGTTGCAGGTGGTTTTCTCTGCGTGAAAGACTCTTTCTGCCTCTCCCCACCAGTTCACTGGTCTGTTCTACCTCAGCCTTCTTTGCCTTGGTTCCTCCTTGACCTAGAGACAGGGTCCTGCGGTCCCAGATAGCCATGCCGGGGGGTGGGCCACGGCCTTTCCCTGCTCATATGGACCCGTGTGCCCCCTCCTTGGCAGTCCCAGGCTGGTGCCATCTGAAGGTGAGGGCAGCTGACATCATGGTGGGGGGCGGCGGGCATTGCCCTGAGACTGCCGTGTGCCTGGACAAGCCTGTGAATGTTGGGACGGTGCACCTGAAGCAATCAGACCACTGCAGTGGTGACTCGGGGCTCACAGGTCAGCCGAATGAGCTTCACCTGAGGGTTTCTAAGTGCCCAGGAACCTTGTTTGCTGGTACAGAGGGCTGGCTGCTGATGGGGGCCAGGAGAACGCACTGCCCCACTCTCGCTGTGAGATCTGGGCATGTTTTCTTCCAGACTCCGGACCTCGTTGTCCCCACTCACACCGTGAGGGATGGGCTGGCCGGGTCTGAGGTCCTCACCAGCTCTGGGAGCGCACCGTCCTCAGGCTCGAGGGGGGTCCCCTCCCCGCCACAGTCCCCCCCCTTCACGTGAGGATTCTGGTTGTGTCTTGGCAGCAGGCCCTGCGGGACAAGGGGTGCGAGAGCAAGAGTCAGGGGGCGAAAGAAGAGAAACTCCTGAAGAGGCAGGCGCCGGCCCCCAGGCGGGGCCGGGAGGCCCAAGAAGCTGGTGGCACCATGAATGTAGAGAAAACAGGTAAAGGAAGTCTGCCCGCTGACCCGGCACAGCCCAGGCTAAAGCTGGTGTCGGAGGGGAGGCTCTTGTCCCAGACACCGTCCTCCTCCCCTGGAGGTGGCCCCCTGGACATGGAACTCAGAGACTGCAGCCTGCCCATCCCGACTCCAGGGACACCCTCCTCCCAGGGCCGCGGCCGCGCCACCGGTGATAAGCAGCTTTGGCCGGCATGGGCTGGGGTTGAATTTCCCCGCTTTTTGTCTTTTCCCCAGCGCCTGTCAAAAGCAGGGTGAAGGTGGCAGCCTCAAAGACGCCACCTCCTGCAGAGAGAGGCCTGACCCCCTCCTTTTGTCTCTGTGGGTCCATCAGGGACCCAGAGGCTCTAGGACAGGGCTGCGCTCTGCTGCGTCGAGGCTGGGAGAGAGGAGCTGGTGGGTCCACTCCTCCGGCAAGGCTGACAGGCTCTGGAAGAGGCTGTGTGCCCCCTTTGTGGAGTTCCCCGGCAAGAACCCAGAGCCCAGCAGTTACTGGGAAAGTGCATCCTCAAGGAGCCCAAGGGGAAGGCCAAGAGGGAGAGGGGGAAAGGAGCTGGCCTTTTCTCTCATTTGCCTCCTCCTGTCAGAGCTTGATTTGTGTGTCTGAACTTGCGAGGTGGAAGGAACCACTCCCTTCTCTGAGGTTGATCCAGAGCCGCCTTCACCCATGGGCCCGGCACTGATTCAGGGGCCGGTGTCGGGGTGTGGAAGGGGGGGCATCGTCCAGCCAATCTGGAGGACTGACTCTTGTCAGTGGGTCTGGGGATGGGACCCCCGAACCTGAGTGTCCTTGAGGAGCCATGTCCAGGCAGGGTCTTCTGAAAAGGACTGACAGCTGACCTACTATGAGGATGCAAAGGTCCCTCAGTCCCCGCCCTTAAGTGCCCCTTTGATCTCACCTCTTCCTCCTCTGCTCTTGTCCCTAAGCTTCCTCTAGGTCTTTTCTTGCCCAGCAAGCGCTCTCCGGGCCCCTCTTGGCTCCCTTGACACACGGGCACTGTGCCCAGGTCAGGGTGAACTCCCCTGGCTGTGGGCTCTGAGGGTGAGATGAGCAGTGTCCCGGGCAAGAAGGGCCATTCCATGTCCTGCTGGGTGACACTCACTCACACCTGCGCATCCCTCGTGGGTGCCAGGCTCTTGCCCAAGGTTGCCTCTGGATAAGGACCATTGTCCCCATTTTACAAAGGAAGCCCCTGAGGGGCCCTCCCATACGTCTCTGAAGTGGCAGAACCAGCTCTTGGACCTGGAGTCAAGAGCATTTCCTGCCACACCACGGCAGTCTGCAGAGGGCAGAGGGCTGTGCTGGTCACATGCTGCCCATGGCAGCCCCGTGTGCAGGCCTGGAAGCATCCGTCTGAGCTCGCTGTCTCTAGAACAGATAGCAGAAGCTTGGCCAACTGTGTGTGACATGCATGCTGTGTCCCATGCAGGCCGCACGGCCAGGGCTCCTAGCCAGCCAGTGATGGCCCCTGTTCCAGCTTTCCAGAGGGCCTTGAGTCGGAGCCATCCCTCGGGGTTGGGAGGAAGCGAAAAGGCAGTCTGTGTGTGCGTGGCCTGCTCCCTTTAGAGTGAGAGTGGCTTCTCACTGTCTACCTCTCCTGGGCCCAGTGCTGAGCTGTCCTGCCCAGCCTGGAATCAGCTCCATCTGCGCTCCCCGCTCCAGCCCAGTCCAAAGGCCAAGCTGCTGGCTTCTGTGCTGTCTCAGCACACTTGTCACCTCCCTGTGGGTTGAAGCTGGGATGTGTGACTTCACGTGCAGGTGGCTTTGTTTGCAGAGTCTGGGATCCCCCCGCCACCTAGTCCTGCCCACACAGTGTGGCGGAGCCCAGACACCCTGGTGCTCTGAGGTAGGGTGGAGGCTCATGGCCAGCAGATGCCACTCTTCATGCTCACTCTTGGACACTTGGCCCCGCCTCTCAGGCTTCGGCCAGGACCCGGATTGAGCTGCCTGAAGATCCCTGCCCTTCCAGCCTCTCCTCTGCCCCACGGCCCCACCTCCTTGCCAGTTCCCCACCTGCAGAGACTGTGGCCATTCTTGGGCCATCAAAGCAAGCTGTGACAAGCATGCCAGGCCCCATTAGCAGGTCACAGGCCTTGACTGTGTGTCTCTGTCTTTCCATCTGTCTGTCTGTGTCTCTTCTGCTCTCGGTGACAGGACGGTGGAAGGCTGAGGCGCCACCCACCCCTGTGTTTATCCCTTCCTCGTGCCTGTGAGGTCCCTGTGCTCAATCCCGCAGGGGTCCACCTGGGGGCGCGCCTGGCTGTGTTCCTGCCCACATGCTGTGTCTGTCCCCGTGTCCTGGTCTGTCTGTCCCTTGCACACTCACACGTCCACTTGCTCCCTCTCTGTGTGCGGGTAACCACTCCCTGTGGAAGTCAGGGGGCAGGCTGGGGAGCCCCGCCTCTTATCTGTACTCTGGAGAGGGTTTGGGGTTTAAAAAAATCATGTTCCACCAAGGATAGTGTTTTCTGGGGAGAGAACAGCTGTTGCTAGAGCTCTGTCTTTCTCAGCTGCAAGTCCATGCAGGCTGGCCATGGAGAGGGTATTGCACATCAGACCTAGAACACAGGCTTTGGGGGAAGAATCAGTGGAAGCTGCTTTCCTAAGTCCTGGTCTAGGCAGCTCCATCCCCCAGAAGCTGCCTGCTGAAGCGGCTTCCTCCTAGGCAGGCCCCGGAGGCCCCCGGCTAACCCATGCTGCTGCTGCCCCCAGCCCTTGCCCGGCTCCCTCATCCCCTCTGCCTGCATCCCCTCCCCTGCCATGACAGGCCCCCTCTCCTCGGCCAGGCTGGGGCCTCTGCTGCCCTGCTGATCGGCGGCTACTTTGCTCATAGGTGGGCGGCTCCTTGGCAGCGGGAGGTGCTCGAGCCTGTCGGGGCCGCCATGTGCGGCCCCCATGGTACATAGGATGGTGGAGGCCATGTCCCAGCTGCAGGAGGAGAAAGCCCAGCTGCAGGAGGAGCTGGTGGCCCTACGGGAGAGGCTGGCTGTCTGCGACAGTGATCAGCAAGCCACATCCACCCAGCTGCAGAATCAGGTACCTGGGGAGGATGGGACGGGCTGAGGCCGCTGCCCACTGTGGAGCAGGTCGGAGGACATCGCCCAGGGCACCCGGAACCCACCAGACCACCAGCATAATGGACAGATGGGGTCTCCGCTCCTGGCCTGGGTGTGCACAAGAGGGCGAGGTGGCGAGAAGCAGAGGCCTGGGCCTCCCATCCTGGCCATCCATGCACCCCATTCCTTGTGGTTAGCAGGGGCCAGGACCTACCTCTCCAGAAGTGACAGGCAGCGTGTGTAGGCATGAGCGGAGCAGGAAAGCGCAGGGATGTTCCCGTCCCGAGGCCAGTGCTGAGTCCACTCCATCTTCCAAGGTGCCCTGGCTTGGGCAGCCCAGGTGGACCAAACTCATTGCAGAGGTGACCCCATGGAAAACTGGCGGGAAATGAGAGGCTGGCGTGTGTGCAAGTGAGAGAAGGGAGCTCTCAAATCTCTGGAAGCCCACAGTCCCTGTGGGCTGACCCCCAGCCCTCCTCCGCATGCCTGGCTAATTCACCCTCCTTCCCATCACCACCTAGGCCGCAAGACCCCTTTCCTGGGGCTCAGCTCCCCACTCTTAATTGTCCGTGTCTGTCTCTCGTGCCTGTGTCTGACCCTCCCCACTTCCCCAAAGTCCCCAGCCCTGTCTCCAAACCGTCTCCATGTTGGAGCCCATGCCTGAGCTCTCTCTGGAAAGCCCTGCCTTCGGTTGGGTCAACTTCTTTCTCTGTGATTTCCCAGCATGTAGCCCTTCTACTGGAGGGAACATCACTGAATACCGTGGCTTGTTCTCAGTTCCAGGGGCAGCAGATTATTTTCATGCACTTTTTAAATGCAGCATTTTTCCAGCTTACAAGTGTGTCTCAAGAACTCTGTCCTGACCACCTGTCCTTGGCCGAGTTGGGTGAGCCTCCTTGGGGCATCCCTAGTGCCCCGTGTCTCCCTCTTGTACAGTGACCCCATTGTTTGCTGCTCACTGTTGCCTCCTGTGGTGCCCGCCTGTCTTTCTGCCTCAGATGTCTGCTGGGTGCCTGGTATGTATGGGCACCCAGCTGAGCAGTGGGGATGCCCAGGTGGACAGGCACGCCCTGGCCTGCGGAGGCTGCGGTCTAGGGGAGGACAGACGTTTGTTACATGCACTTACGAAAGTTGGAAGAGTAACAAGGGCTCTGCAGGCGGGTACACACACAGGGAATGAGGGTTTCTACCACGTGCCTTTGTCGGGGAGATCAGGACCTGTAGGGGAGGTCGGGGGCAGCCTCCCTGAGAAAGCGGCTCTGGAGCTGAGGTCTGGCACAGAGCAGAGGAAGTGCATTCATTCGGAGCTGAGGGAACAGTCAGTGCAAAGGGACCGTGGCAGGGGGAGCAGGATGAATATCAGGGCGAACCAAGGCTTGTGTAGCTGGAACGTGGCATGAGGTGCTGCCCCGTGGGGCTGTGGGGCTGGTCTAGGGCCCTCCCTGCAGGACACATGTCTGGCCTGTGGCAAGAGCTCTTCCTTCCCTTGGTTTAGTTTGTCCGGGCACTTCACTTTGGAAACAAGTTTTGTTTTTTAAAGAACTTGACTGAGATATAATTCACATACCATAAAACTCACCCCTTTAAAGTGTACAGTTTACGGTCTTAAGTATCTTGGTGATGCAGCCGTCACCACTATCTAATTTTAGAACATTTTTATCACCCTACAAAGACCTATTGTCACTCCCCATAGGCCCCTTCCCCCCAACCCTTGGCAACCGCTGCTCTGCTTTTTTTTTTGTTCGTTTGGATGGATTTACCTTTTCTGAATGTTGCATATAAATTAAATAACAATATATGGTCTTTTGTGACTTTAAACAAATTTTTAAGAAACATTTTTTCCTTTAATTAGCAAAATTGACTTACTTTTTAGAGGGGAAGTTGCGGGTCAAGCATCTCAGCCTTTTTGGTGTCCTTGAGTGCCAGCTCTCCAGATAGGCCTGACCCCTCCCCTCCCCCCAACCTCCACGCCTCTGGATGATTTGGAGAATTCAGAATGGTTCCTGGTCTTTGCTCCTATTTTATTCCTGAACTTTCTGACTGCCAGGTCTTTTCTGAAAAATATCTCAGGAGATGCACCGGAAGCTCCAGGTCTCTGAGCCACTCTTTGGAGAGTCTGACTCTGTAGAGCTGTGGCCAACCACTTGGGCCTAGAGCTGGGTTCACATCCTGACTTTGGCACTACTCATGAGCTGTGTGACCTTGGGCTAGTTAATTACTGCTCTGCACCTCAGTTTCCTCATCTGTAAAATGGACATAATAACAGTATCTGGTGAGATGACCCAGTATTATTGGTGTCGCCACCGCCACTACCGCCCATCATCATTACCAGGAATGATGTTGGATTTGGACTCACGTGAGCAGGGTTCTAGTCCTGGCTGTGCAGCTGTAGCAAGTCACTTCCTCTCTGAGCCTTCACTTACCGGTCTCGACACTGGGTCAAATAAGATGTTGCTTCGTGGTTATTGGGCAGCTCAGTTATGGGACTGGACAGGAAAATGGATGGTAAACTGTAAAGTGCTGTGCCTCGTGAGGTGTCACTTCTGTGTGCTCTGGTCTCCTGTCAGCCTCACTGTGGTTTGCCGCAGATTGACCTTTCTGGTCTTCTCTATGTTGCTCTGCAGGGGTTCCAATCCTAGGTCCAATCCTAGGGTCACCACTTAGTGGTCAGGTGACCTTGAACAAGTTGCCTAACCATGACTTAATCTCTTGGAGCCTCACTTTTTCTTCCTGTAAAATGGCGATAATAATAGTATGTACCTAACAGGATTGGGGTGTTCAAAGTGATGATCTTATGAAGGCCCCCTGCCTCACTGACTCACGGACTCAGCAACTGGGGCTGCCATTGTCCCTGTTGGAACCCGGACTTGTGAGGGCTTCAGGAGTCTTTTTCAGGCCTCCCCTTGGATGTGTCAGATGGAGATGTTTATATTTTCTGGGAGCTCACTGTGTGCCTTGTGGGGAGCACTGGGGTCAAAGGTCCTCAGTCCTGGGGCACCCAGCAGCCCCAGGCCACGTGCTGGTGGCCTTGAGCTCCCCTGTCCTCTGTGGATGTCCCTGGAGCAGTGGCCTTCACGCTTCCAAGGCTCCTACCATCGTTACACACACCCAGACTGCACCCCTCCTCTTATTGCCCCCACACCTCAAGATAGAACCTTACATTGTGAGCAGAAACCACAGGCTGGAAGACTAGATCTAGCCCTCAAATGCGCCTTGTTTGTTTGACCTGCTTTTTTCTTTTTTTTTTTTTAACCACTTTAAAAATTGTGCTAGAATGCACATAACATAAAATTTACCATCTTAAGCATTTTTAAGTGTACAGTTCAGGGTATTAATGTATCACATTATTGTACAACCATCACCACCATCCGTCTCCAGAGCTCTTTGCATCCTGCAAAACTGAAACTCTGTCCCCATTGAACACTAACTCTTCATCACCCCAGCTGCTAGCAACCACCATTCTGCTGTCTCTGTGAATTTAGCTATTCTAGGTATTACACATAAGTGGAATCACAGTATTTGTCTTTCTGTGTCTGGCTTATTTCACTTAGCATAATGCTCTCCAAGTTCATGCACGTTGTTGCAAATGGCAGGATTTCCTTTTTTAAGGCAGACTAACATTCCATTGTGTGGCTAGACCACATTTAGCTTATCCATTCATCCATAAATGGACACTTGGGTTGCTCCCACATTTTAACTGTTATGAATAACACTACTATGAACATGGGTGTGCAGATATCTCTTTGAGACCCTGCTTTCAATAACTTTGGGTATATGCCCAGAAGTGGAATTCCTGGATCATATGGAAGTTCTATTTAAAATTTTTTGAGGAATCTACCACATTGTTTTCTACACTGGGTGCACCATTTTATATTCTCACCAGTAGGGCACAAAGCTTCCAGTTTCTCCATATCCTTACCAATACTTGTTATTTTCTGAGTTGCCTTTTTTTTTTTTTTTTTTTTTAAATAATAGCCATCCTAATGGGTATGGCGTGGTATCTGATTATGGCTTTGATTAGCATTTCCCTAATGGTCAGTGATATTGCGCATCTTTTCATGTGCTGATTGGCCGTGTGTATATAATCTTTGGAGAAACGTCTGTTCAAGTCCTTTGCCCATTTTGAATTGGGTTCTTATGTTGTTGAGTTGTAGGAGTTCTTTATATATTCTGAATATTAGCCCCTTATCAGATATGTGATTTAAAGATAGTTTCTCCCACTCTGTGGGTTGCCTTTACACTCTGTTGACAGTCTTTTGATGCACAAAAATTTTTTTGATGAAGTCCAACTTACCTATTTTTTCTTTTATTGCCTGTACTTTTGACATCAAGAAATCATTGCCAAATCTAATGTCATGATGCTTTTCCCTTATGTTTTCTTCTAAGAGGTTTATAGTTTTAGCTTATATGTTTCAGTCTTTGATCCATTTTGATCCATTCTTTTGCATGTGGATATCCAATTTTCCCAGCACCATTTGTTGAAAAGACTGTCCTTTCCTCATTGAAAATCTTGGCACCATTGTCAAAAATCAATTGACCATATACATGAGGGTTTATAACTGGGCTCTCTCTCCTGTTCCATTGGTCCATATGTCTGTCTTTATGCCAGTACCACACTGTTTTGATTACTGTAGCTTTGTAGTAAGTTTTGATATCAGGAAGTGTGAGTCCTACAACTTTGTTCTTCTTTTTCAAGATTGTTTTGGCTATTTGGCTTTTGAGATTTCATATGAATTTTAGGATGGATGCTAATATTTCTGCAAAAAATGGCATTGGGATTTAGATAGAGATTGGATTGAATCTATAGATTTCTTTGGGCAGTATTGACATCTTAACAATACTGTTTCCAGACTGTGAATGCAGGCTGTGTTTCCATTTACTGGTATCATCTTTAATTTCTTACAGCAACATTTTGTAGTTTTCAGTGTACAAGTTTTTTGTCTCCTTGGTTAAGTTTATTCCTACATGTTTTATTCTTTCTGATGCTATTTTAAGTGGAATTACTGTCTTAATTTCCTTTTTGGACTGTTCAGCATTAGTGCATAGAAACGCAACTGATTTTTATGTGTTATATCCCGCAACTTTGCTGAATTTATTAGTTCCAACTGTCCTGATTGTATGATCAAATTAGTTGCCACCATTTAAATCTTAGTTAAGTTCATATAAAAATCACAACTTCCTTTCTTTTGTCATAAAATACTGGAAGTTGTGGCACCTCTGGGCTGACATTCCCACATGGCATGCACTGCCTGGAGCCCATTAGCAGCTCCTGCCTTTGGCAGAAGTGAGCATCCTTCAGCACAGCCCAGCCTCCACCACCTCTGCTCCCCCGTGCCCTGCCTGACCGCTCTCTCACAGCCCCTGCTTCTCCTGGCCCCTCATGCATTCAGCACTCTTTCTACATGTGTTTACTGAGCGCCTACTATATGCCAGGTACCGTTCTAGGCACTGGGGGTACAGCACTGATACAACAAATATCCCTGTCTTCACGGACTTTCATTCTAGTAATAGACTTATTACGTGCTGGGCCCTGTCCTAAGCACTTTATATATGTTACTCATGTAATCTCACTTAATCCTCCAGACCTCCTCAGTGAGGTAGCCTCATTCTACTGCTAAGGAAATGGAGAGGCACGGTGGAGTTGAGATGTGTCCAAGGTTGTCTGGCAAGGTAGGGTGATGTCTGTATTAGCAACCCGAGCAGTCTGGCCTGAGAGTCCATGTTCCCAAAGCCCCTTGGTGGCAGAAGGACTCAAACGTGAAACTCAGCAGTGGAGGCAGGCTGGGACGGATGTAGCCAGTTGGGCCTGGTCAGTGGTCATGTACGTAGGTAACCAGGAGTCAGGTCTCCCGGGCGGGGGAGTCTGTTGGGGACAGGATGGGGTGCTTCCCGGGGCTGCCCCTCAGGCCTCTGGGCTGTGTTTCCTTGGGGCCGTCTGGATCCCAGGCCCTCTCATCTTCCCAGCTCAGCAATGCCTTGGTCTTGCCACTGGGAGAGCCCTCCGTTCCTCAGAAGACAGCCGATGATGGAGGGCCAGGCTTGGTGGGAGGTTGGGGGCTAATCAGCAGGTTGTCTGTGTCGAGAGGAGCAAACAGCTGGGAAAACAGACTGGCACAGGGCAGCCGCACCCTCCGCGGAGCCCGCTTCTGCTGGGAGATGTAACTGTGGGTTTGCGTCGGGTCAGCAGACAGGCACCAGCTCCCTCTCCCTCAAGGCCCCCCTGCACCAGGCTTGTGGCTCAGTTTCTCAGCGTGACTAGGAGCCTGAGCCCGGGGAGGGCTGTGGCACAAACCCAGCCTGGTCCCTTCTCAGCCCTGGGATTGACCTTGTGCTGTCCGGGGGCCCATCACAGCAGCCGGTCAGGAGCCTGCCTGCCGCTCTGGCCTGGCTCTTTGCACTCAGGAGTAAGTACGCTGCCCCCTCGCCGTCACTTCCGTGCTCACTGAGTGTCTCCGGTGTGCTGGGCACCTCAAGAAGAGCTGATGGAGAAGGTCCCTCCCCCCGCCCCGCTGACCCCTTGCGTACAGATGCAGGCACCGTCGCTGACTCAGAGCTGTACTGGGTGCGTAAAGGGCGTGCCTGCAGGGGCCCCCTCCGCAGAAGGCCCCGCTCTCTGGTCAGGTTCACCCTCAGCTCCCCGTCTCTGCTCCGAGCCCTCCTCCCGTACTTGGTTTTGTCTCCGTCTCCTGTGCTCACTGTTTTCCCTGACCCTGAGAGACTCGCCTGTTCTCCCTCCCAGGCTGGGAGAAGTCTGCTGTCTTCCCTGCAGGCCCTCCCGAAGCTGACCCCCCGGGGGTGGAGGACAAGGGTCCCGCTCCTGGGCAGCACGCCTCCTTAGTTCTCAGCCCCCAGTGGAGCTGGCCGGCCGGGGCGCAGGCACCACACACCACGGGGTGGTTTGTGCCTGACCGGACACCCTGCGGTGTCAGTGGGCTGTGCTCCTCCTCTGCCCGAGACTAGCCAGGAGATGACGAGTGCCTGACATTTCTGACAAAAGGGGTCTTTTACAGCCTTTTCCTCATCCCTCCACCCCGCCCCCAGCCTGCCTCGTGGGGCAGCCGCCTCCTTTTGGGGCGCCCCTCAGAGATTCCAGACAGAGGCCAGGAACACCCAGTGTTCTGACTGTGATGTAAGAAGAGAACAGGAACCGGGCTGCAGGCAGGTGTCAGGCAGGCATCCCGACTCCCAAGTAGACACTGGGAAACCCCACTTTCACTGCATCGGGTCTGAGTGCCAGTGGCGTTGGGGACAAGCAAGGTCCGAGCCCACCCAGCCTGGTGCCGAGGAAGCAGCCGGTCTGGGGCACCAGCTCCGTGCACGTGGATCTTCCTGGGGTGATTTCTGAGGGAGGGGAGGCAGGAGGGGGACCCCAACCTTTCAAAAGGAGGTAGACTCCACCTCTTTCAGAGTTGGGGGAGTGCAAGAGGAATATATATTCTTTGAGACTTAAAACTTACTCCAAATCCATAGTCCAGAGCCCTCTCCGTTTTGCATTGCATATGCGATTTTGTTTTTGGATTTTTCTTTGACTTAATATGTTGAGGAGCTTTTCCCCACATCATTTAAAACTCCTGATAAACGTGAGTTTAACGACTACACAGTAGTCTATGAGTGCATGTACTGTAATCCACCTAACCATTCCCCTAATGTTGGGCATTCAGGTTATTCCCAATTTCATGACTAAGGAATGAAAGCCCGCCTTATTCAAACTGTCCCTCACTCCCCTCCAGGGCGAAGGAACTGAGGCTCCGTGTACCAGGCTTTTAACAGAAGGGGGTATTGGAGTGGGCAGAGAAATGACACAGGCTTTGCTGCCTGGCCTGGTCCGTGCCCAGCACATTGCTAGGAAGGAATGTGCTGGTGGAGCGGGTGACAGAGGTGACCTTCTCGGGTGCAGCCCTAGGGTCACCTGCTTGTCTACCAGGAGGCCTTGGGCAGCCAGGTTGGGTCTCCCAACCCCTCTCTGGGTCTTGTGTTTGGAATCCGCCTCCCCAGGTACGAGTGAGCAGCGCTGGTGTCACAGGCCTTTTCCTTGGAGGTGGGGGTCGCACCCATGGCCCGCTTCCTCCCCCAGCTTGCTCAGAAAAGCAGAGGCTGACTTGTGGTCCAGCCGCCTTCTCCAGCGCCAGGAGACGGTTGGCTCTGAGCTCGTGCTGCACACAGACTGTTGATGACATCTCAGCCATAGGTAGTGGGGAGATTTTACACACACACCCCGAAAATCCCAATGTCTGGCCTCTCTTGAAAGGTCAGAAGTTTGATGACACTGGGCCTGTGTCCCCCCGACCCCCCCAGTTGCAGTCCTCTGTCTCCTTCAGGTGGGTCTTGGGCATCTGGTCCTGCACTGCCCCTCACCTACCTTACTTGGCTGGCGGCCCCTGTAGGCGGTAACAAGAGGCCAATGCTTGTGTAAACCACACCTCCTTATCCCCCAGAGAGGGAGTCTGACTCTCCCTGTACCTTTTCCAAGGTTCCGTGCAATCAACACAGAATGTTCTGCAAGAAAAAGCTCAAACAGGCGCTGATGAACACTGGTGCCAAAGTCTTTGTCTGCATTTTGGGTTATTTCCGGGGGGGAGAGTTTCCTGGAGGTGGGCTGATGTGGAGCCAGGGTCTAGGCCTGCGGGGAGGGCAGGCAGCCGTCCTGGGATCCTGCTCTCTCTCGGGGCTGGTTTCCCCTCCCTGGGCTCTGGTTGAACCAGTCACCCTTGCCTCCTGATGGGGTGCACACCCCTTCTCTTTCTAACAGCCTCCACTGGCCATAGCTCTCCTGCAAGGCAGACTGGGAGCTGGGGTGGAGGCAGGTCCCAGATGTGCCCTGGTCACTGGCAGGCCCATCTCCACAGACAGACTCACCAGGAACCACTCAAAGTAGAAAATTCTAGGGGCTGGTCAAGGACCGATCCAGGTTTTGTAGTGCCTGGAGTTTATACACTTTGGAGGCCCTTTAAAGAAAAAAGAATGTTAAATGACAAATACAGAAGTAGGTTCAGGCCTGTGCAAAGGCAGGCGTCCTGAGGGTCAGCCTCCTGAGTCCCCCAGCGAGCTGCCCCTGGCGTGGGCTCAGGCTCGCACAGGGGTCACCACAGCTGCACTCGCTCCCCAGACTCTCCTGTAAGCCCAGACTGGCTGGTCCTGTGACGGGAGAGGGTGCTGAGAGCTGTCAGGACCAGGCCAGGTGCTTTGCGCCTAGAGTCCCAGGTGTGGCCTGATGCTTGAACACAGGGAGGACTGGGGCTCTGGGTTTGGGCGAGAGGCCTGGGTGTGGGCTGGAGGAGAGAATCCAGGCTCAGCGTGCCCTGGCTTTGTGCTGGCAGGTGGAACACCTGAAGCAGAAGCTCATAAGCCAGGCCCAGGAAGTGAGCCGCCTTCGATCAGAGCTGGTGAGCCTGACCACGCCATCCTAACGGAGTGGGGCTGGGGGGGGATGCTCCCCATGTACTTATCACCCCTCACTGTGCCCACGGGGTGGTGTGATCCGTAACAGGAGGGAGGTTAATTCTTATTTGCTGATGTAAAGTAGGAGTGTGAACTCTGTGTATAAATATGACTTTCCTTGTAACTTTCACACTCAGGAAAATGGAATGAAAGGGGTGGGGTGCAGCCGGGAGCAGTTCCGGTCTCACCACCTTCCTCCATCTCTCCCTTTCCTCTGCCTTTGTCTTTATCGTCTCTGGAGCCCCTCCTCTCTCCTCTCCATCCATCACTGGCCTTTCTTTCTCTTTTCTCCTTCTGTCTCCCCACCTCTCCCCTCTCCCCTGCCCCTGCACTGTCTCTGCCTCCCCGCTCCGTCCTTCCCCCTGATCTGCCCTCGCCACATGCGCCCTAACTCCGGCTCTGACTCTCTGCAGGGAGGCACCGACTTGGAGAAGCACCGGGACCTGCTGATGGTGGAGAATGAGCGACTGAGGCAGGAGATGCGGCGCTGCGAGGCCGAGCTGCAGGAGATGCGGGCCAAGCCGGCGGTGCCCTGCACAGGCTGCGAGCACAGCCAGGTGGGCCCAGGGCCAGGGTGGTCCCGGGGCGCTCGATTCCCAGCGGTCACCCCACTTCCTCACGCTGACTCCTGCCCACTGGTCTCACACCTGTCCCGGGCCCCGCGCCTCTGCGGCCATCTGTCTGCAGGAGAGCGCCCAGCTCCGTGACAAGCTGTCCCAGCTACAGCTGGAGGTGGCGGAGAACAAAGGCTTGCTGTCAGAGCTGAACCTGGAGGTGCAGCAGAAGACCGACCGGCTGGCTGAGGTGGAGCTGCGGCTCAAGGACTGCCTGGCCGAGAAGGCGCAGGAGGAGGAGCGGCTCAGCCGGCGCCTGCGTGACAGCCACGAGACCATCGCCAGCCTGCGGGCCCAGTCGCCACCCGTCAAGGTGAGCCTGGGGCCAGGCGGCTGCACTGCTTGCGTTGCCCCGCGCGCACCTGGACCACACCTCAACTCTGGTCCCTGGAGCCCAGGATGGGCTGGACGTAGGAGGGGCTTGCCTTGGTGAATAAGTAGGTGCGGGGGGTTGAAGGAATCCTTCCAGATCTGCTCTCAGCCTGGCCCCTTCCCCTTCTTGCTGTCCAGGGCCAGGCCACATAGGCATCCAGCAACTGATGCTTGAGGTGCCCACCGTGTGCCAGGCATGGACGTGATGCATCGCTAGATTCTGCCCTCGTCTTTGCCCTTCTTGTCTGTTCTGGGCCCAGTCTTGGGCCACAGCCAGGCTCCTAGTGGGCTCATTAAGATGAGAAGATTCCAGGAGGCCCTTGCAGCTTTCTGGAAAGCCCAGATCTCGGGGCTCCTCTAGTTTATTCTGCAGGCCATTGGTGGGATGTTCCTGAGGGTCCCCCAGGGTCCCAGGGTAAGGTCAAGGCACCCACGCACCTCCATGCACCCACCCCTCCCTCCTCTCACAGTATGTCATGAAGACGGTGGAGGTGGAGTCGTCCAAGACCAAGCAGGCCCTCAGTGAGTCCCAGGCCCGGAACCAGCACCTGCAGGAGCAGGTGGCCATGCAGAGGCAGGTGTTGAAGGAGATGGAGCAGCAGCTGCAGAGCTCGCATCAGCTGACCGCACAGCTCCGGGCACAGGTGTGCATGTCTATCGGGGCAGCATGTGCATGCCGGGCCCCAACGCCAGAGACCGGCCTTTGGCACAGTGCAGCGGCTGAGCACTTGGGGTTCGACAGACCTGGGTTTAAGTTCCTCCTCTCCCCGCTGGCTGTGTGACCAAGGGCAGGTTTCTGTTTCCTCGTCTGTAAAATGATCTGATCACAGAACGCACCTCCCAGTGGGGCTTGACCTAATCACAAGATTCGCTCAGGGCCCGGCACACAGGCTCTTGGAAGGGTGCTCTAGTCAGTATCATAACAAATGCCTTCCCCTGCTCTCCTGGGGCCTGTGGCTTGTGACCTGTGTTATGTGCCGGGACCCAGGTTGGTGCTGGGCTGATGCTGGGAAGTAGCTGCACAGAGCTCCCAGCCCTTTCAGGGAGGGAGACGGCCATCCTACCCCACCTGTGTGTGTGTTCACGTGTGCAAGGCGTGAGGGGCGGGGCTTCTTTCCCCGCGTGGCGCATGGCACTAAGCTTCTGGCCCTGGCCGCAGATCGCCATGTACGAGTCGGAGCTGGAGCGGGCACACGGGCAGATGCTGGAGGAGATGCAGTCCCTGGAGGAGGACAAGAACCGGGCCATCGAGGAGGCCTTTGCCAGAGCCCAGGTGGAGATGAAGGCTGTGCACGAGAACCTGGCAGGTGAGCCGTCCAGCCGGGCTCTGGCCTGCCCCACGCCACAGCCCTTCACCCCGTCTGCCTCTCACCCCTTGTGTCTCTCCATAGGTGTCCGGACCAACCTGCTGACGCTGCAACCAGCATTGCGGACCCTGACCAATGACTACAATGGGCTCAAGCGTCAGGTGCGCGGCTTCCCAATGCTGTTGCAGGAGGCCCTCAAGAGCGTCAAGGCCGAGGTGAGTGCAGGCCATGGGGGGGCGGGGCTGGGAGAGGCCTTGGAGCCCCTGGGCAGATGCAGCAGCCACCTAGCGCGCCCTTCCCAAACTCAAAGCCCCCAGATGGCAGCTCGTGTCCCACACACGCACTGCTGTCCCCAGACCATTTGAAAAACAGTAATGGTCAAGAGCAGGTATTTGGGTATAAACCAAACATGTCACATATATCTTTATATCCCATACGTGCTATGCATATCTTTATAGCTCAAACATGCTACACATATCCTTAGATGTTAGGTTTAATTTAATTTTTTAAAGCTGTACTTGTGCAGTATGAGAATAGCCAATGTCTCTTAAGTGCCTCCTACGTGCTGAGCCTTTTATAGCCGTCAGCTCCTTGAATCTGTATGACAGCTCTGCAGGGCAGAGAGACATGTATTTTGGGAATCGAAAATAGTTCTCCTTTAAAAAATTACGTCAATAATACATGGACATGTTGAAAGTACACACCTCCCAGAAGGGCATTCAGATGAAAAGGAAAGGCTTCTCTCTGCCACCCAGCCTGCTCCCCAAAGGAGGCCTGTCTCCCAGCAATTCCCCCAAAGGGTGTTCTGAGCACGCTGAAAACTGTTGACATATATGTACGTGGACACACACTTCCCTTTCACCCAATAAAGGGGAGCAGGTGTACGTGTGGCTTGCATCTTGTTTCTTTTCCTTATGAAATGTAACTTGGAGATCTTTACCTACCAGCTCCTACAAATCCACGAGTTAGATGTTGTTATCCCAATTTTACAGATGAGAAAATTGAGGCTTGAATACATTGAGCCAGTTGCTTCTGGTCCCCCAGGTCCTCAGGGTAGAGCTGGAATTTGGGTCCAGCTGAATCATGTAGTCAAGTGCTGGTGCTGTGGAGTGAGAGCTGAGCCCCGGCTCTTTACTCATCTGCAGGGCAACCTTGAGATTGGCTTAGTCTCTCTGGGGCCCAGTTTCTTCCTCTGTAAAGTGGGCCTGTTCGCAGTACCTACCCAGAGGGGTTATTGGGAAGATGGGATGTGTGACACCGCATGTCAGGTATTTAGTCCAGGGCAGGAGGCAGTGAGCAGACTGGGGGGGGGGGGAGGGGGAGGGGCAAGCAGCTGGGCAAGCAAGGTGGGTGGAGCTGGGCCCCTGACGGCGCTGCGCACCCCCGACTAGATCGGCCAGGCCATCGACGAGGTCAACGGCAACAACCAGGAGCTGCTGCGCAAGTACCGCCGGGAGCTGCAGCTGCGCAAGAAGTGCCACAATGAACTCGTGCGGCTGAAAGGTGACCGCTGGGCGGGCTGGGGGGTGCCTAGCGGAGGGAGCCCTGACCTGCCTCGGAAGTGATCCTGTCCTTCCCCATGGCCCCCAGCGCCACTCCTTGGAGCTGTGCCCTGTCATCGAGAAGCTATTATAATTCCCTCTTTGTAGATAAGGAAACCGAGGCACAGAGACGTCACAGGGAATTTGCTCAAAACTGCATGGCTAGTGAATGGTCCACCTTGGATCTGTTCAACTCTGAAACCTTTGCCCAATGCCTATGGCAGGCTACCAGGTGGCGGAGGGGTAGGGTATTGAAGCATTGGGTGGTGGGTGGCTAGAATGCCACTTATTCTGATCTAGGGCCTGGTCAAGGTTGACACACCACCCATTCACGGCACAAAGGTCTAGGGAGCACCTGCTCTGTGCCAAGTGCTGTTCCAGACAATGAGGATATGGCTTTGGGCGCCACAGAACCTGTCCCTGCCTTCATGGTGGTTACTTCAGCAGGGGGCAAGCAGACGGTGATGATTAATCACTCAGAAAACCCCATCACTACCCCTTTACCCAGGCTGGGGAGGGGCTCTGAGAGCCCCTGGGTATCTGACAGTTGAGGGTGTCGAGGGGGCTTCCCGTAGGAGCTAAAACCAGGGCTGAGACCTGGATTGTGAGGTGGAGTGGACAGGTGAAGGGAAGGTGGGGCCATGCTAGATGTGATGGGGAGTTTTCTCTTCATTCCAGGAACTCTGGGATCCCACCCAAAGGCTTGAAGCAAGGGGGTGGCATGATCAGATCTGTGTGTCAGACACCCCTGGGGCTGCCCTGTTGCCTGTGCCCATCTCCTGCCTGGTCCTTTATGCCCATCTGATTCCCAAGCCCTGTCCTGGCATTCACTGTGCCCTTCTAGAGTGATAGAATAAGCCCCTTGGCTTGTTGGGATCCAGGCCCCTTGTTGTGTACGTGAGGAAACTGAAGTCCAGGTGTATAAAGAGTTGTCCATTTTGGTATCCCACCCAAACTGGGTTCAGTGTCTGAGCCCCACAACTGACCTTTCCTCCATGTCCCCAAGGTGAGGATCCTACCGTCAACTGGTTTGCTCAGCAAGAAAATATATTGATACGTTAATTCATACTATAGCGTGAGTGGCTGATCAAATCTTTGTGGGCCACCTTGCCCTTGGGGGCCTTACTTAGAAGGCAGGGGGCTCTTGAGCCACTAGCCTGCTCTAGATGTCAACGGACACCAGTGTGGAGGCAGTCTGGTCTTGACCTGGTCTGTACCCTTCTCTCTTCCCCCACCCAATCCAGGGAACATCCGGGTGATTGCCCGTGTCCGGCCAGTCACCAAAGAGGATGGGGAAGGACCTGAGGCGACCAATGCTGTGACCTTTGATCCTGATGACGACTCCATCATTCACTTGCTGCACAAAGGAAAGCCCGTCTCCTTTGAGCTGGACAAAGTCTTCTCCCCGCAAGCCTCACAGCAGGACGTGAGTGTGGCCCTGCAGGGAGAGGGACAGAGAACAGTGGCGGGAGGGGGAGACAGACTCACCTCACCTGTAGAGGGAGAGATGTTGGGAGCTGGACAAAAATAAGTATAAGGGAGGGCAGACAGGATGGAGAAGCTCAGTGCTCCACGGTCCCTCTCTTTTCACCTCTGGAGGAGAGAAGAGGGTGGGAAGGTAAACTGAGGCCTTTGGAAGCCTCTGCTAAGAAGGGCAGATCCATGCACAGCCTAGGGCACCCACATGGCCCCACCCATCCTCACAGCCACACCCACTCTCAGGCCCATCTCACCCATGTGACCCCTCCTACCCTCATAGCCACACCCACTAACATGGCCTCTCCCACTCATGTGGTTCCTCTCCCATACTCAGCCACACCCACTCTCACAGCCCCTCCCAGTCATGTGGCCCCGCCCATCCACAGGACCCTGGCTTGCATGGAGGCAGGCCCCTCCAGCCAGGAGCACCTCCTCTATCAGTCCCATGGGTCTTCCTAGGAACTCCCATGCTGCCCCCCAGGCCTCAGGGAGGAGCCCTCAGCCTGTGCGAGCCATGTGTTCTCAGCACCCACTCTTCCCTGATCTCTGCCAGGGCCAACCTGGGAGGCCTGTTTTGCCTGTGCCCTCCTGTCCCCATGCTGGGCTTTATCTTTGCCCCCGTCCTTTGTTGCTGGCTGGCAGGCAGGCCAGCCGGCCCGTGGAGGCGCCAGGCACATGCTTTCTCGGCCTTCATTTGCTGACCCACCTTGAGAGGGGGAGAAGCTGGGGGAGGGCTCCTGAGTTCCTGGGCTGGGCGCCCCTTCCTCAGGTGCTGGTGGGCAGTAATTACTGCCCTGACTTCCCTTCAGTCTTTTGGCAATGAGGTTGCCCACTAACGCCTAGTGTAAGTGACTTATTAGTCACAGATTCCTCCACAGTGAGCTGGTTGCCCACGATAACAGGTGCTGTATTAGGGGAGAGGAGCAGTCAGGGGGAGGTGGCTGGTGGGGGCCCCTGGACCCAGCAGCCTTGGCAGCCCTTCACCCTCCATCCCACGTCCCCTCTGCAGGTGTTCCAGGAGGTGCAGGCCCTGATCACCTCCTGCATCGACGGCTTCAACGTCTGCATCTTCGCCTATGGCCAGACGGGTGCTGGCAAGACATACACGATGGAGGTGGGTACCCGCTGGATGGGGCAGGGATCCAGAGTGAAGACCAACCCCTTGCTGCCATTGATGGGGGCTCCCCTCATTGTTCTCGAGGTTCTGCGTGGGGTGTGTTTTGCCTCACTTGGTCTTCATAACCACCTTGGAGCAGGGCCCATAGTTATCCGTGTTAGCCCCGAGGCATCAGGCCTGCAGGGGGGTGCCTTGCCCAAGCACCCCTGCATGGTCCCAGTAGGTATGGGGGAGGGGAGGGTGTGCTGACAACCACCTCTGGCCTCAGAGGGGTCTCGGCCTGGGCCCAGAGTCCAGGGCAGATCGCTGGATTGGCTTTCATTTCACCCACACACATTTATGGGGCTCCTGTTGTAGGGCTGCCATGCTGGGCCCTGGGAGTGTCAGGATGAAGGAGGGGGCGATCTCGGCCCTCAAGGAGATACCCGGGCAGTGGGAGACTGGCCAGTGAAGAGACTGGCCAGACTTGTCGTGGGGCACCTAGCTCTTTTTTTAATATTTAATTAATTTATTTATTTGGCCATGTCAGGTCTTAGTTGCAGCAGGCGAGCTCCTTAGTCGTGGCACGTGTGCTCCTTAGTTGCGGCTCGCCAGCTCCTTAATTGTGGCACGCGAAAAAGTTGTGACGTGCGTGTGGGATCTATTTCCCTGACCAGGGATTGAACCCAGGCCCCCTGCACTGGGAGCATGGAGTCTTAACCACTGCGCCACCAGGGAAGTTCCGGGTGCCCAGCTCTTACCTGCAGCTCCCAGGGCCTCATCTCCCTGCCTGTGCCATGCCCCCCTCTATGGGATGTGGCTGGGAGTGGGGGGGGTCGTTGAGAGGAGGAAGAAACTTGACTGTAGATAAAAATGGAGCCATTTCCCTGGCTCTTGAGGGGGATTCTCCAGGTAGGGGAGGGGGGCGGGTCTCCTGCTGTCCCAACAAGGGGCGCGAGAGGGCGCTGCTGGCCCAGGCTGTTAGGAACCCTTTGGGAAGGCTGTCATGGTGGTCCTTTCTCCCCCAATCTGGACCTCCTTTTCCCTCAGTTCTGGGATTGGCAAGACTGGTCAGTAGGGGACAGGCCAAGCGAGATGGGGAGGTGAAGGGCGAGGGGTGTGTGCAGCACCTCTAGGCTCCCAGCTCCATCTTGGGTGCTTAGAGTTGACCACCAGGGGCCTCCATCCTCCAACACATCCCTGCTGAGCCCCACTGTGCATCAGGCACCGTGCCTGGGGCCTGGGGCACAGCCGTGGCCAGGGTGCCTGACCCCACGGAGCCAGCCCACCAGTGGGGAGACAGCGGTGCACACGGCAAACCGGGACGTGTCCCGCCGGGTGCTGGGGAGGGGACGTCGGCCCGGAATGAGGAGCCGAGGGAGGGGGAGGGGTCAGGCATTGGGAGGGAGGGAGCCTCCCTGAGGAGGTGAGTTTGGTGCAGACACCTAAGCCAGCCACGGAGAGGAGAATGGGGAAGAGCACGCCGGGCAGAGGGAACAGCAGGGCTGGGACCACGAGTCTGGAGCGTGCCGGGGAGGACACTGAGGCCCGGCAAGGAGGCCCCAGTGGCAGAAGTGAAGTGAGGGTGGGAGGTGCCGTGATAAGGGAGGCCCAGGTGAGGACTCCAGATTTCTTTCTAGAAAGGCCAGCCAGCCCATCGGGCCCCAGTTCACTTGCCAGCTCTGCCTGTGCCTCCCCTGCGTCACCCCCAGAGCCTGGCTCATGGCCGACCTGCCAATGAGCCCCTCATTGTCATACACTCATACATGTCATACAATCATACATTCCCGGTGCTCCCTCCCAGGTGGCCCACCAGGGCCAGGTATCCATCAGCAGCCCGTGTGTGCAGGCCTGGGCCAGGCGCTTCACCTGGTGCTCTTAAGTCTCAGGCCCAATCCTGGCAGGGTGGGGCCGTTTTAAAGGCGGGGAGGGCTTCCCTGGTGGCGCAGTGGTTGAGAGTCCGCCTGCTGATGCAGGGGATACGGGTTCGTGCCCCGGTCTGGGAAGATCCCACATGCCGCGGAGCGGCTGGGCCCGTGAGCCATGGCCGCTGGGCCTGTGCGTCCGGAGCCTGTGCTCCGCAATGGGGGAGGCCACAACAGTGAGAGGCCCGCGTACAGCAAAAAAAAAAAAAAAAGGCGGGGAAACTGAGGCCCAAGGAGGTGAAGTTGCTTGTAGCTGGTGGAGGGCGTTTTGGGGGGCAGACCGGCATGCAGGTGGGGAGCTTCAGTCAGGGAGGCTGGCCTGTTAGGGGTAGCCAGAGCAGGCGGGGACGACAGATACCATGTGAGCATCTGCACGGGCCAGCCCACGTGGTGGGGGGAGGCCTGGCTCACCGGGGCCTTGATTCTGCCCGCAGGGGACCCTCGAGAACCCAGGCATCAACCAGCGGGCCCTGCGGCTGCTCTTCTCCGAGGTGCAGGAGAAGGCGTCTGACTGGGAGTACACCATCACCGTCAGCGCGGCCGAGATCTACAACGAGGTCCTCAGGTGAGGGGCCCTCAGGCGGAAGGCCCTCGAGTGGGAGCCCCTCAGGTGGGAGCCCTTAGGTGGGAGCTGAATGTACTGACTCAGCCCAGGGGATTCACTGGTCCCAGGCCCCTCCCCCACGCTAGCAGGCAGGAGGAGGAGGGCTGTCTGAGCCCACCTGGGATACCCAAAGGCACTCCTTTTCCCCTTGAAGTGTCCTCACCCTACCTGCAGGCTGCACCAGGTAGTGAAGAGAGTGGGGTTTTGGGAAGACCTGCCCACAGGGGCTCAGTGCATCGTGGGGGCAGGAGTAGCAGCACCCCAGGACTTTGGGGGAACATTCCATCTCTGCCCTTCAGCAGACTGAGCGCAGAGCCCCATGGTCCAGGAAGGCTTCCAGAAGTGTGATGGTTGGGGGAACGTTCCAGGCTGGGGGTGGGTGCAGTGCGAGCAGAGGGCAGACTGCGAGGAGGGAGTGACCATCCTTCCTGCTCTCAGGGACCTGCTGGGGCAGGAGCCCCAGGAGAAACTGGAGATCCGGCTGTGTCCCGACGGCAGCGGGCAGCTGTACGTGCCAGGGCTGACGGAGTTCCAGGTGCAGAGCGTGGAGGACATCAACAAGGTGTGGGGCTGCGGGGGCCGGGGGTGGGGAAAGGCTGGGGAGACCCTGCCCACAGCAGAGCTGCCCCGGAGGACAGAATGGGGGTCAGATGCAGGTTCTGCCAGGTCCCCAGGCCTCTCTGAGCCTGTTTCCTCCCCTGGACGAGGCAGAGGGTGCCGCCCCCTCACAGGGGGTACTCGGGGATGTTTTGATTCTGAAGACCCCACTCCAAACCCTGTGCCTCTCTCTGCCCTCCCCGGGCCCTAGGTGTTCGAGTTCGGCCACACCAACCGCACCACGGAGTTCACCAACCTGAACGAGCACAGCTCGCGCTCGCATGCCCTGCTCATCGTGACGGTGCACGGCGTGGACGGCAGCACCGGTCTCCGCACCACGGGTGAGTGAGGGCCCCAGCCGCCTGGCCTGAGCCACCCGTTCCCCTCCGCCCCGCCCCCCGCCTCTCCCAGGGCAGCCTTGACCTGCCCAGCACCCTCCCCACAGGGAAGCTGAACCTGGTGGACTTGGCCGGCTCGGAGCGCGTGGGCAAGTCGGGGGCCGAGGGCAGCCGCCTGCGGGAGGCACAGCACATCAACAAGTCGCTGTCGGCCCTGGGGGACGTCATTGCCGCCCTGCGTTCCCGCCAGGGCCATGTGCCCTTCCGCAACTCCAAGCTCACCTACCTGCTGCAGGACTCGCTCAGCGGGGACAGCAAGACCCTCATGGTGGTGCAGGTGAGGGCCCCAGGCGGGCCGGATGGCGTGACCATTGGCATGTAGGGGCTTAACCAGCTCCAAGAACAGGGACCCCCCCATCTTCCCCTGCGACCCAGGTACCCTCCCAGGCTGTGCAGGGAAGAGCCTCCTGTCATCAGCGGCTCCGAAGTCAGTGACACGTGGCCCCCATCCCCCACAGCCTCCCCACAGACCTGGCCACGTGCACCGTGTGCCTGGCAAGTTCCTCCGTTTCTGCCACCTTGGTTGCCCTCCTGCTCCCCTCCCTCTCAGTCTTGTCCAGGGAGCCTTCTAGAGTCCCCTGGTTGTGGGCTCCCTTTGGTGCCCCTTCCAGTTCTGCGAGGGCAGCCGGCCAGCTGGGTGGGGAGTGAGCTCTCGTGTCCCCTAGGTGTCCCCCGTGGAGAAGAACACCAGTGAGACGCTCTATTCCCTCAAGTTTGCTGAGAGGGTGCGCTCCGTGGAGCTAGGCCCCGGGTCCCGCAGGGCAGAGCTCGTGTCCTGGTCCAGCCAGGAGCATCTAGAGGTACGGGGACCACCACAGGCCTGCCTCAGGCCAGCACTGGGTCACAGGCATCTCGGTCATGGGCAGGAGGGAGGGTTTGGAGGGGAGGACAGTGTGGAGTGGTGGAGGAGGGGAAGATACCAGAGGGGGTGGAGCCAGAACTTGAACCCAAACCAGTAGCCTCTTTAGTCCAGGTGTTCTTTCTCGGCCTCAGAGGTACCTGTGGGGGTCATCAGCTTGGTCGGAGGTGGGGCGGGGGCGGGTGCCGGCTGGCACACAGGCGCTCAGTGGTAACTAGTTCACTTCTTTACGTATGCAGTCTCACACCCTCCCCCCCATGGTTATTGTACCATCATCATGTCCATCTTGCAGATGAGGAAATGGTTTCAGGTGGCTGGGAGGGGAAACGTGTGGGGTAGGGGGCAGACCCAGGGCAGCAGGCCCCGCCCACCTGCCCTTCTCTGCCCACAGTGGGAGCCAGCTTGCCAGACGCCACAGCCCTCAGCACGAGCCCACTCGGCCCCTGGCTCTGGGACCACTAGCCGCCCAGGGTCCATCAGGAGGAAGCTGCAGCCCTCGGGTGAGTCTTGAGGGAGTGGGCCAGGCTGCCCTTACCTGAATGGGCTTTTTCTTCTTTTTTTTTAAGTTTATAAAACTTCTCTAGAACCTGTTTCACAACCTTCCCTGGCCCTGGGAAGTAGCCAGGGCAGATAGTGCTGGGTCCAGCCCTCCGGGCTCCTAGCAGGGCTGCTGACATGAGGCCCAGGACACAATCCTCTGATCCTCTGAGGCTGGGCTGGCTGGGCTCATGCAAGACACACCATCCAAGGCAGGCCTTGGCTCCCGGAGGGGTAGAAAGGACAAGGCTCACCTGTCCCAGATGAGGAGTGAGCCAGGCCACAGGACTAGAATCCGGGGCTCCAGCCCCCAGCTTGGCCCACTCACAGAAGGGCCTGGTGAGTGTTTGAGTCTAAAGGGAGAGGGGGCAGCAGGGCCCCGGGGGGTCCTGGCCCAAGGCGGGCCCACTGGTGAGACACCCGTTGCTTTGATTTCAGCCTGACGGCTGGGGCTGCAAAGTCTCCAGGTGAGTGTCGGGCCTGCAGCCCAGGGCTGCCCGCCCAGCCGCCTGGCCACCTCGGGTTGCAGGGCTGTGCCGGGAAGCTGGCTGCTCAGGGTGGGGTCTGGGGTCCACTGCCTGCTGCCTGTGTGCTTCTGCAGCTCCCTCCTGCTCTGGGACAGAGGTTGACGATCCTGGTGCTGACGAACCCTCCCTCTCCCGCAGGGAAGTCGAGGCCGTTGCCTGTGTGATGGACATGCCCACTCTGCCGGACCAAGACTGGGTCCTGACGCCTGCCTGGCCTGTTCCTGCTGCAGCGCCTGGAGCCCGCAAGGCAGAGAGGCCAAGAGTGGAGGCTCCTCGTTCGCCCGTCTCTCCTCAGACATAAGAAACACGCTCAGAAGGAAATGGTGTCTCGGCTGTGGCTCTGGGCGCAGGTGGCATGGGCTGGCCCAACCCTCCCCAGCCTGCAGGGCCCCTCCCTAGTGGGTGGGGCTGAGGAGCCCCCAGAAGGCACAGGAACAGTGGGAACTGGGCGGTTGGTGGGCAGCCCTGCCCCACTCTTCTCCGGCTCCGAGGGTGGAGAGTTTCTCACTGGGCATGTATATAGTGTTCCTAGGTGTACACAGGAGCACGGCCCTTGCCGCCGCGGGCCGGGCTGTATTTATGGCCGGCAGGAGGCCAGTGGGTGGGGATCTTGCTGCTCCCCGCCATGTGCCTGGCACCAGGCTATCGCCTTGCCCACTGGCCTCTTGACATTTTCCTCCCTCTGAAATCCTATTTAAGAACTTTTGGAAGCTTAGCCATTTTTACTTATTAAAATAACCTTTTTACACAAGCATTGTCTGGAAGAGTTGGTCTCGTGAACCCCTGGTGAGGTCACAAGGGGGCAAGCAGGGCACTGGCACGTGCCATTGGCTCCCCACTGCTGGCCAGGCACCAAGTCAGGATCATGTTTTTCTGAACATTCCTGACTAGGAGGGGCCACCTCCCCCCGCCCCCATCCTTATCATGACTGACCCATACAACAGTCCTGTCACCTCCATCTTACAGATGGGAAACTCAAGCTCTCCAAAGGCTTGCCCAAAACCCAGCCGGAGTGGGCCCCACTCCACCGCCTGCCCTCTGCCCTGGTCTTGCCCCCTTAAGTGAACTGGCCACAGGTGAGTGCCACACCCCTCTGCCGACAGCACCCCACCCACCAGGGCAGTGCCACCCCTGCTGCTCCCCACCACGGGGGTGCAGGTTGTGCTGGCCTGCACCCGGTCCCAGCCTTGGGGAAACATGGGCAGGGCTCAGTGAGGCCCTCCCACCAAACTGGGGCGGAACCCGCCTCAGGAGCATAAGGGATGACCACTGGGTCAGGGGAACTGTTCCGGCCAGCCAGCACTGGGGGCTCCTGCAGGGAGCGAAAGGTGTTTGGAGGATGGGGCAGCTGCCCTTCCGGTCCTGTCCCTGGAGGCCTCCTGGGGGGATGGGGGAAGGTGGTGGGCCCTGGGTTAGCCTAGTGGTGGCCATGCATGCAAGGCTGGGGTCCTGGCCCCCTGCAGTGTACACCTGCTGGCCTTGGAGGCATCCACAGGACAGCTGGGAGTGTGGCTGAGACAGGGGGGATGAGCTGATGAGCCCACTCCTCACCTGTTTCTCCTAGCCGTGAAAGGGGGAGTTGCTGGGTCCCTCTTCTCCCCAGAGCAAGTCTGAACTTACCCCTTCCCGCCGGCCCATCGCTCTGCTGCCCCCTGCTGGCCACGCTGCCTGGTGCACCGCCTCTGGGTCTTGGAGAAGGAGGGGGTCTCATCTCTGAAGAGCCAGGCAGGCAATATGGGGCCCAGGAGAGCCTTGTGGCCAGAGGCTGCACCTCCCAGCAAGGAAAGCAGGGAATAGTTACAAATTTAATAAAATTCACCTTATAAATTACAGCAGCAGCCCCAGGGCTCGGTTCGCTGCCCCAGGAACCAGGAGTCGGACAAAGCTGGGCAGCTGTTTCTGGAGAGAAGTTGTCAGTTTAGGGCTGTGGAGGTGGCCAGTGGGCCAGCGCCACCGCCTCTAGGATGGCTGCAGGGCAGCAGTGGGGGCCGGGCAGAGGCTCATGGGCTGGTGGGCGCACAGGGAACAGGAGTGGGGGGGCCGAGGCCAGGCCTCAGGGTGCCAACAACACCCTCTGGGCTCCTCAGTCCAAAGTGGCCATGAGCAGGTGCAGTTCGCGGAAGGCACTGCCGTGGCGGCCGCTCAAGCCCGACTTGCTCTTGACGAGGCCACTGATGCTCCTAAGCTGCTTGTAGCAGACCCGGCACTTGTGCAGCCTGTGGGCAGAGGGGCCACGCTTGAGGTGGCTGGCCGGCACAGTCACCGTACCCCCACCCAACCTCGGAGCCTTTCCTGTACAAATCGCTGCGACCCTCCTCCCGGAGGAAGGCTGAGGCCCAGAGTGCAGGACCCACTGAGGCTGGGCCAGGGCGCAGGGCAGAGCCAGGCCGTGGGGGAACCAAGGCTCTGGCAACCTTACCCTGTGCCCTGAGCCACCGTGCCAGGCACAATGACCTCTATAAGCTGTTTCAGCAGGGCCAGCAACAAGCAGGCTGGGCCCCCAGGCCTGTGCTCTCGCTTGACGTGGCACCCCTGCCACACACGCCGCTGGCTCCTCACCTCTCCTCCCGGCTGATGTCCACACCCACGGTGGGCGGGGCCGCCAGCATGTCTGTGATAAGGGGCAGGAACCGCTGCAGGATCAGCTTCAGAGAGGTGCAGCCCGTCTGGACATAGCTTCAGAGGCAGGGGATGGATGGAGTCACAAATAGAAAGACAGAGAGCAAGTGACACAGAGACAAAGGGGGCAGAGACAGGATCAGAGAGGCAGCATGGACCCGTTTTCACTCTGGCCTCTCCAATTTGAAGGGCCCAGCAATGCTGCACGGCTACCTCACCAGGGCACCGGCCCTGGGGGTCTTTCCCATGGTCCCTCCCTGCTGGGAAGCAGGTGCGGCTTCCCCACCCGTACCTCTCATACTTGCTCTGCAGAAGCTTCTCGATCTGTGGCAGGACGGTGGTGCACAGGTCCAGCTTCCACAGGGAGCTGGGGAAAGGGCCGGGGACATGTGCCCTCAGTGCCCGGCCCTGCCCACTCCCCCCACCCCCCACAATAGCCACTTACGCTTTCTGGTTGACAATGTTAAGGAGGTCCACGACCACGGACAGGTCATTGATGGCCACGGCCGAGTCCACCGACGTCTGTGCAAACAGAGCACCCGTCAGAGGGGATCGGGGACTGAGTGGCCCTGCCTGGGTGTGGTGTGATGACGGGGTTTACTGCGGGCTGTTCCTAAGACTGCTTGGCATGGTGACAGGGGCCGCCTAGCTCCCCGTGGCCCTCGGGTGGCCCTCTTCTCAACCCCAAACCCGCGCAGAGGTGGCACTTGCCTTGATGTCACCCGTGGTCCACACGGCCCGCACGGTGTCCAGGTTCTTGTGGCGGCTGGTGAGCACAACACACATGGTGTCATGGCCCTTGCGGATCTGTGACATGGCATCCTCGTCGACCAGCTCTGCCTGCTGGGGGATCTTCACAGCCTGCATGGGACGGGTGCCCTGATGCTGGCAGCCAAGTTCTACCCTCATGCCACGGGCCTCCACCCGCCCTCAGCCTGGGCCCCCCACTCACAGGCAGGAAGTCGGAGGCCTTCAGTCCGATGGGCTCGTTCCGGGTGGCAGGGATGATGGCAGACTCAGCCTTGGGTGCAGGGGTGGAAGTGATGACCGGGGGCCGGGACAGGACCTCGGGCTGGAGGGGTCCGGGGCTCAGCAGGTGGCCAGCCCAAGGCCTCCTCTCCCTCCCTCCCTCCCTCTCAGCACCCCCTCCCCGGCAAGGGCCGCCCCAGCGCCGATTCAGGACTCCGGCCCCTCTCCGAGCCCCACACCCTGCCCGCTCCACCTGCACATACTTTTGGCACCAGGAACTGCACGTCCATGGCTGGGCTGGGCTTTGCTACCTCCTTGGCTGTGGCCATGTCTGGAGGCGGAAGGAAAAGATCACTGGGTCAGGTCAGGCCAGAAGAGACGGGCGGGCAGAAGGCAGGGCTTGGGCTGGGGCTGTGGGAGGCACCTCTAACGGGAGGCCTGGGGGCCGGGGATGGGCCTGTCCCCTCCCTTACCACCCACTCAGCCACAGGTCTGGTAGAAAGCAGGCGCCAAGCACTCTGTGAGGACAGGACCCAGGGAGCTCCAGGGAGTGGCCCTCCTGTCGCCTCACTAGGAAAGGAGTGTGTTTTGGGAGGGGGGCGGTGAGTGGATAGTGGATGGTGAGTGGGAGCGCGGGACAGAGGCCCTTCAGGAACCCAGCCCGAGGGGCACGAGAAGATGACCCCTTGAGGAGAAAGCAGGGGAGGGAGGGATGGGCTGGAGGATGAGGGTGCCCCGCCCTGCCGCCTTCTCCAATCGTAAGTGAGCAGATCAGGTTTTCTCCCTTCTTAAACCCTCCAGCAGCAAAACCCCAACCCCCTGACCCAGGGCCTGCAGGGCCTGGCCTCCTGCTCCCGGACCCCAAGCCCCCGCTGTCCTCTCGGCTCCCTCCCACCTGAGGCTCTTCCCTCCCGTCTCCTCACCCGGCCCCCACGCCTGCCTGATGTGCCGCCTCCTCAGAGCCTCACGGCCCCCCATCTACTCGGGCCTCAGCACCTCTCACCACTCCCGGCTCCTTCCTCCCCTGGGGCTGTCTACCGTTCGCCTTCCTCACTGGGTGTGGGCTCCTGACGGGGGCACCTACCTGCCTTCTCACGCTCTATCACCAGGGCCTGGCACAGGGCCTGGCACACAGCAGGTGCTTTTGGGCAAGTGGAGGGAAAAGATCCAGTGGGAGAGAGGCTGGAAACTGTGCTGTGGGAGGGGAGGACTAGGGAGCTGGGGACCCTGGGAGGCCAGGCTTTGCCCCCCGACTCACCATCCTCCGGGGGTGCTGGGAAGGGCTCACTTCTTCGGGGTGGCGTCCGACCTGCAGAGGTAAAGGGGGCTGGGGACTCATGTGGGTCAGCCCAGGGCTGCTGTCTGAGCCCTCAGGGCCCGGCCGGCCAGGGACCCTGGGCCCGTCAGGATGTGGCGGATGCAAGGTGGTTCCCGGGTGCGCGCACAGCTGCACACTGTGACCCGTTCCCAGGCCCCGAGCCCTCAGGCTTGCCCCTTCCCAGCCCCTTGCCCCACTGGGCCTTCCTTTGCTCGGGGCAGGCCGAGCACCGAGTGGCTGCTGGGCCTCTGCTGGGGCCTAGAGGACCTGGGAACAGAGCCCAGGCCCAGACATGGGCTAGGAATTAAGCTAAGGGAGTGCAGCAACATGGATGCCATCCCCAGAAAGGACCATCTGCCTCCATTTCACAGAGGGGAACGATGGGGCTCGGAGGGGAGGGCCCAGGCCTCACTGATGCTGTTCTTGGGCTGGAAGATCTCGTTGTAGTCCTCAGCGTTCTGGATCTCCGCCCGAGACTCCCGCTCATCCCGGTCATCCTCGCTGCTGGGGCTGCGGCGCTCGCTCTCTGAGTTCTGCTTCACCCTGGGGAGCAGGCCGGGCAGAAAGGAGGTGGGGGCCCCGGTGAGGCAGGGGCTGTGGGCCCGCCTCCTGCGCCCCCCAGCGCCCTCTGGGGCCCCGAGCACCCCACCTCTGAGGCTCACTGCCAGTGGCGCTGGGCCGCTCGTAGATGCGCCGAAGCGGGGCGCTGGGGTTTGGCGGCTGCTGCGCCGGGGGCTGGCTGTCCTGCATGGGGTCCGGGGCTACCGTGCCCGTCCTGGTGACCCGCGTCAGGTCCACCACGTAAGAGGAGACGCTGCTCTGGGAGAAGGCCACGCCTATCTGCGGGAAGCGGCAGAGCTGGGGCGGGACCCTTCGTGGTGGTGCTGGGGGACAGGGGGACGGGGGTGGTGGTGGGCAGGACCCCCCCGGGGCCGGGTGGGAGTTGGGGGCCTGAGGGGGAGGCAGGGGAGCGGCCCAGCGGAAGGGTGCACGGTGGGCGGTGGCTCTCTCACCAGCTGGTCATTGCAGATGGCCAGGTCGGCCACCTTGCCCCAGTTGACAAGGACCACATCAAAGCAGCGCTCGGGCTCCCAGCCGTAGACGCGCAGTGAGTCCTGGCAGCCACTATACAGGCAGCAGCCATCGGGGTTGAAGAGGACGCTCCTGGGCCAGGCGAGAGTGGGCCGTGGGTCAGGAGACACCGGAGAGGCTGCGGGGAGCCCAGGACGGGAGGGAGCGGAAGCGGAGATGGGAAAGGTCCACCTGCAGCCACACCCCACTGCCTGGGAGGAGGGCCCTGGCCCACTGCCCAGCCGCCCGCCTACCTGACAGGCCCTGGCTCCCCTTCGATACAGCTCACCACCTGGAATTTCTCCAGATCCCAGAAACGGATGGTCCTGCGAAGGAAGCCAGGCTGTGCTGGGAAGCCAGTGCCATGTGTTGGCCTCCACACAGGCCAGTGGCCAGGGGAGCCCACTTCTCTCCAGGCACCTGCCGCCCCAGGTCACGGCCATTCAGAGCAATGCCTGGGGCCAGGGGCTGGCCCTACACAGGCAGCGGGAGGGGACTCGGCACCTGAGAGGTGAATATGGGCCTTGGATCCAGACACGCAATCAAGTCCCAGGACACTGGGGCTGGATCCAGACATACCATGAAGTCCCAGGACACTGGGGCCAGGGAACCAAAGTTGGGAGAGAGATGTGACCCGGGTCCCATCCCAGCTTGGCTGGCAGTTAATTCAGCCTACCTGGGATCATATGACAAGCTGGGACACAGAGACAGACTGGGGACAGATATACACCAGAGGACAGGGACGTGAGGGACGGCAGTCACGGGCGACGAGCCCTGCTCCTCCTCACCTGTCAGAGCTGCCAGAAGCCAGGAGGTACTCATTGGGGTGGAACTCCACCACGTTGACAGGCCCCGTGTGGCCAGGGAACTCGGACATCATCTTGCCAGCAGTCAGATCCCAGAGCTGGGGCAGGCCAGGGTGGAGGTCAGGGCCAGCCTGGCCCTCAGCTGCCCGCACACCCTCCAATCCAGCCCGAGCTCTTTATCCACGAACCACCTCCCACTCTGGACAGGCTTGGGCTGTGTGAGCCTGATCAGGAGGGAGGTGAGGACCCAACCTGAGTGTGACCAGCAGACCCCAGTGACCAGCAGACCCCAGTCCCCAGCCCTGGGCCCAGGTCAGGCCGGGAGCTACCTTCACCGTGTGGTCATCTGCGGCCGACGCCAGCCACTTCCCGTCGGGGCTGAACCGGAGACACCGCACGGCCTGGCTGTGCCCCTGAGGGGAGGACAGAGCACGAGCACCCGAGGGGCCTGGGCCCAGTGGACTTCTCTCCCCACCACCCGCTCCTCCCTGCCCTCCATAAGCAGTGCTTCCTGGGAGCAGGCAGGGAGGGGACTGACAGCCACATGCGGGAGATGTCACAGAGGGACACTTCTCCACATGCGGTCACGGAGCCCCAGTCCTGCAGGATGCTCCAGGAAATCAACACTGCATGGTCTGATAGTTTGGGAAGCAATGTGTCTTGTGTCTCTTTCTGGAGAGTTAAATGCCTCCTCTTAATGTCAAAGGGTCTAGAAACCCCCCAAAATAATTATTAAACCCAGTCCTTCCAAACTCATATGAACAGGAACCCCCTTCACTTAAGGATACCTGTTAGCGGCCTGCAAACCGTGGAGCACAGTTTGGTACACACAGCTCTGCGGGGAGTCACGGAAAGCCAGGGGTCCCGGTGGACCACCCACCGCACTCCTGCTCTGCCCCAGATGCATGTTTCTCATCTGGACTCTTGTTTCTCACGTTCTCACCCAGGTTGGACAACAGTCCCCTCCAGCCCCTGCCAGGGTCTGGGCACCACCCCATGCTCCACGCCTGCAAGGTGCTTGTGGAATGACGGACAGAGGGTGCCTTGCTTACCCTGTATCGGAAGACACAGCCTTTCCTCCTGATGTCCCAGAGCTGTGAGGAGAGGAGCAGGGGGGGCAGGGTCAGGACAGGTCACAACCAAGGCGGGCTGGGCTGGGGAGGCCTAGCCAAGCTAGGTCCTGGAGCCTGGGTCGGAGGGCAACATGTGGCCATGAGCAGAGAGGGGCTCTGGGCACCTCCAGGTCATTATACCTCCAAGTGACAGGGGTCTGGAAACCGCTCACTAAAGCTGGGCATCCCGAGCAGAAATGTCTGGCAAACGCTTCCACATCCCTGCCCTGGGAGGGCATGGATGCTGCCACACAGGGGGAAGATGTCCCCCGAAGAGCCGAAGCCCACCCCCCCACCCCAGACGGGACACACCGTCCCGGTCCCGCTGCTTGGCCCGGCGGGAGAGCCAGGGTGCAGAGTGGTGGCTCACCTTGATGTTCGTGTCCTGGGAACCCGAGGCCACAAACTCGCCATACGGGTGGAAATCCAGGCTGCAGATGTTGGCTTTGTGTCCCATAAGTGTGCGAAGGACTAACGAGGAAGAGAGCAGAGACAATGGCGTGAGAGGCAAACAGGATGGCTGGTGGAGCGAGGGCTGTTGTGTTCGTTTGTGTGTGTGCTTTCATACTGACTGCACAGAAGAACACAACAGTAGCACAGACTTTCCAAACAGGGAGAAAAATCAACCAGAGTCCTACCACCCTAAAACTAACTTTCCTATTTTCCTCTCGAGAGATGCCAGCCATTTCTGCCATTACCCGAGCCCTCAGAAAATTCCCTGCAAGCTCCCCGCAAGCTCCCCGCAGCTTGCACCTCTGGGCTGGTCCCAGCAGGCTCTCATGAGAGTGAAGCCCCAGAGTCAGCAGAGCCAGGTAACTACTGTACTTGGTTCAGGCCCTGTGGATGTGGACGTGGAGCTTATGGTCTGCCAGGCATCCCACCACACCCTAGACAGTGCAAGGAGAGAGATGCAGGAGAGGTCCAAGCTGGGGGAGAAGCTGCTAGGTTGAAAAGAGAAATCCAGGGGGGCTTTTTGGAGGCGGTGGTCGTTGAACAGGATGTCAGTGGGTGGCAGATGAGGGAGGCTGCAGGCAAACCTTGCGTTTCTGTCTCAGAGTGTTCTCTGGTATCACTCAAGTTTGCCCCTTCTCTCTGGCCTCATGTGTCTTGCTTTTTATAAGATTTATAATTCCGCTGTTTGAATGAAACTGTCCACCCCAGGAGTGCTGGTGCCAAGGGGTGTGGCAGTCCAGCCATGCTTAGGTTTGCGCCAAGGTGAAACAGGCTGCCTTGTGAGGTGGTGAGCTCTCTGTTGGAGGAGGTGTTCAAGCAGACCCCAGATGTAATGCCTTAAGGATAAGATTCAACTGCACCAAAACCTGAGCAGCTGCCCTCCTCACTCTCTGTAGTTGTCTCGGGGGCTCAGCATTGCCTGGCTGGCCAAGGGGACTTCGGGCACATGCCGCCCAGTCCAGGCCCTGGAGGGAGGAGACTCGTCTGGCTCCTGCCCCAGTCCGCACCACCCCGGCCAGCCCACCTGCTTTGCATCCCACAAGCCAGGCTTCCAAAATCCTGGCCCGCCCTGAGAGGATGTGGCAGGTTCACATTCATGAGGCATGCCTTCCTGTGGGATCCTGAGCTGACCCACCCTCGCCCTCTGGCTGCTCTGTGGAAAGCAGGCAGGAACACGTTCTTCCAGGGTGATTTCTGCCCTTGGTCTTCTGTCCCAGGAGGGCTCTCGGCAGGCCTCCTGAGGCCGGACTTGGTCACAGGATCCAGGAGCTGCAGAGTGGAGGGGTCTCCGGGGTCTGTCTGCCCCACATGGGAATCTCTAAACCCCTCCAGCCGAGTAGCTGAACCCTCCAGTGATGGGCAACTGATGTGATAGTAAGGCAGCCCTTTAAGAACCCCTTCCTGCATGTGGGGTGCCAGTTTGCCTCTGTATCATTTCCATTCACACTGTGGTGGGTTGGGGGTGGAGGTGGGCCTGAGGTCTTAGCTCTTCCTGCCGAGGATGCTAAGGGCAAGTTTCTCTTCCATCGCTGAACCCCCCGCAAACGGCAGGGCAGACAACACTGGGATGGGAGTCTTGACACCAGGATTCGAGTCCCAGATTCCGCCACCCCCAGCCACAGAGTCTTTATCAAGTTCAGGGCCCTCCCTGAGCCTCAGTTTGTCCATCTGTCAAATAAGGAGACAGTGCCAACCTGGCTTTGCATCAGAACTACCTTGAAGCTTAAGAAAGCCAGAGTCTGGGCCCATCCCACTACTGAGTCAGGCTCTCCGGGAGTGGGGTCTGGGCTGTGTTACAAGCTCCTTGTAGAGCAGCCAGCTCTGGGAGTCCAGGGCTCAGGAATTCCAGAGGTCTTCAGTTTCCAGTCTTTGCCCACCTCAAGAAATTCCTCACATTCCCTTATGCATGGAAGTCATGGCTGAGAAATCACGGCCCTTGCTTCTCTTCTTCCCTTGCTCCTCAGTGAATGGTGAATGGCTGGTGCCCTCCACTGGGATCTGGGTCCAGGCAAAGGCTCCCCAGGAAATGAAGCGCCTTCTGCCCGAGCCTTTCTGCTTTCTCAGCTGGAGCCCAGCCAGCCCAGGCTTGCTCCTCCCTGGCCCCTTGTCCAGCGATGCCCCCGCAATGTGGGTCCTGTGTGCAGCCAGGCAGTGGGACCACGTGTTGAGATGTGAAGCATGCAGCCCCTCTTCATTACCTAAGAGGGCCTGGGGCTCTGTCTTCTTCTTCTGCTTTTCAATAAATAAATAAATAAATAAATAATTTATTTATTTAACCGTGTGCTGAGATGCTAAGCACTCAGCCCCTGTTTATTATCTAAGAGGGCCTGGGGCTCTGTCTGTTTATTTATTTATGGCTGCATCAGGTCTTAGTCGTGGCACGCAGGCTCTCTAGCTGTGGCACGTGGGCTCCAGAGTGCGCGGGCTCAGAAGTTGCGGCACGCAGGCTTAGTTGCCCCGCAGCATGTGGGATCTTAGTTCCCCGTCCAGAGGTTGATCCCGCATCCCCTGCATTGGAAGGCAGATTCTTAACCACTGGACCACCAGGGAAGTCCCGGGGTTCTGTCTTTCTTAAACAGCCCGTCACTGGGTGGGCAAGCACCACCCAAGAGGCTCGGGTTGAGGTCATTTCTTGAGGATCACCTATACAAGAGCAGAATGAACCCAGCCACCAGGCATGTGTGGCCAATGGCCGCCATCCTGCAGCAGAAGTAGAGCAAGCACAGAGTAGAGGCCTGGAATGACCTTCAAGTCTCAGCCAGGCCAGGGGGGCATCTCTTCTGGAAGAGGCAGACTCGGCAAAATCCATGTCACCCTTTCCTCTCCTGTCCTTCAGGTAGGGGATGGTCTCCCGCCTGGCATGCTGGAAGGTCCAGACTAGAGGTTGGCAAAAAGCAGGGAGCAAACAGGTTTTACTTGAACCTCTGACTGTCAGCCTGCAGAGTATTCTGAAAAATATGGTTTTTTTAAAATTAATTAATTTAGTTATTTATTTATTTTTGGTTGCGTTGGGTCTTTGCTGCTGCATGCAGGCTTTCTCTAGTTGTGGCGAGCGGGGGCTGCTCTGTTGCGGTGCGCGGGCTTCTCCTTGTGGTGGCTTCTCTTGTTCTGGAGCACGGGCTCTAGTGCACAGGCTTCAGTAGTTGTGGCGCACGGGCTTCAGTAGTTGTGGCACACGGGTTCAGTAGTTGTGGCTCGCAGGCTCAGTAGTTGTGGTGCACGGGCTTAGCTGCTCTGCAGCATGTGGGATCTTCCCGGACCAGGGCTCCAACTTGTGTCTCCTGCACTGCAGGCGGATTCTTAACCACTGTGCCACCAGGGAAGCCCTTGAAAAATATGCTGAATTAGCTGTCAACCTTCAGAAATGGGTGGATTCCACATAAGTGTCCAGATTCCCAGCTTCACTTGAAAAATCTGTATAGCTGGCAACATTGTGCCCAGACTGCTGTGTGGCAACAGCCAGCAAGGCTGAGAGGCAGCCCCCCTTCCAGGGAAGGCGGGACTCCCCACTTGACCCAGAACTGAGGGCATGAGTTTATAGATCAAAAGATCCCAGTGAGGATTCAGCATAGGGATCCTATTCTGTGAAACCTGAGGACACTGGGATGAAGATCCTACAAACCTGTAAAGAGAGAGAGGCAGAAGGAGGAAAGAAGCAGGTCCCATGAGAGGGATCTGGGATGAGACGGCACTGACCTCCCCACAGCAACCCCGGAACCTAAAAGGCAACGGAGCTGCACCTTCACAATTCGGAGAGAAAAGTATTCCCAACCTAGAATTCTACACTCAAACTCTTAAAAATAAAAGGGGGGTGGTTTTAGAATAAAGTAATTTTCAGGGACTTCCCTGGTGGCGCAGTGGTTAAGAATTCATCTGCCAATGCAGGGGACATGGGTTCGAGCCCTGGTCTGGGAAGATCCCACATGCCGCGGAGCAGCTAAGCCCGTGCGTCTCAACTACTGAGCCTGCGCTTTAGAGCCCGTGAGCCACAACTACTGAAGCCCATGTGCTACAGCCACTGAAGTCCACGTGCCTAGAGCCCATACTCCGCAACAAGAGAACCTACCGCAAGGAGAAGCCCGTGCACCACAACGAAGAGTAGCCCTCGCTCGCCGCAACTAGAGAAAGCCCACACACAGCAAGGAAGACCCAAGGCAGCCAAAAATAAAATAAATAAATAAATTTATAAAAAAGAAAAGAATCATTTTCAGCCTCTAAAACTGTGCTTGCAGTGTACCCTTTCACAGTAAGCTATGAAAGAATGTGCCACACCTAAAAGAGGGGGGGAACCAAGAAAAGTGACAATGTGGGATCCGGTGTGGCAGAGTCGGAGAGAGTTCCCCGGGGAGGAGACAAGGGCCCCAGGATGGCACCTGGGCTGCAGGCCTGGGAGCTCCCAGGCCACTAGGACCTGGGGACAGAGGCTCTGGGAAGAGAGACCTCAGTGATGGGATGGGGCTTGGGGGTAAACTCAAGGAGGAGGCTTACCCTTCTGGCAAAGAAGTTGGGGCTGGATTAGTAACAAAGACACAGAAAACACGCAGATGAAAAAAAGATAGAACAACTATTAATTCCAGGAAACAAAATTATCAAAAGAAAAGAAATACATACAATCAACTCTGAATAATATCTATAGGTCCTGATAATAGAAACACTGAGTATTTAAAAGGTGATTCAGGGAGGGTGGGGGGGAAATGTTGTGAGTGACACGAGCCGGGGTAGCACTGAGAGCTCAGTTCTCCTTTTCTGTAGGAGGAAGGCACAGCTAATGTATGAAGTGTTTTTAAAAAGAAAAGCAACTGTAGTATATCCACGTTGTGTGGAAAAGCGGAGGCGGTTAGCACTCACCAGGTGAAAGGACAGAGGCTGAGGCCCCTGCAGTGGGCCGGAGTGGGGCAAGGCTTCCTCTTTCCCTTGTGACCATTTGTGAACTACCAGCATTTGCCTTTTTAGACTATGCATAACTTCTCTAAAGATGAAAACTAAATTAAAACAAACAAAGCACAAGGAAACAGAAAGTCTGGCCGCCCAGGCCCCATTCCTGCAGGCAACAGTTAGCTGGAGCTGAGTGGGGACCCCTGGGCGCGGGGCACACACCCCAGTTCTCCGCACACAGCCCCCGCACTCATTTACGAGTCCTGCGTGGTCCCTGGTGGCACTTGATGTCATTCTAGGTTCTGAATCCACAGACACCCACCCACCCACGCACACACTTGTCCATCATTCAGACATTTACAGAACGCCCCCTCAGGGGCGGCACTCGGACAGCAAAATGCACGTCACGGCTGCCAGGTCAACAGGGGTGGGGGGTCGCCACACTGTTCGGTCAGCGCCCCCAGGAGAAAAGCACCAAACCTAGTGAGGACAGGCTTCCTGGAGGAAGCGGCTGGACAGCAAAGGCGAGAACAAGCACGACTACAGGTGTGTGTGTGGGGAAGGCAAGTGTGGACACCTACTTTTGGCAGCTTCCAGGTCCCAGACGCGGATGGAGCCCGACTGGGAACCGGCCACAATGAGCTCCTCGGGGGTGTTGAGACGTACGCTCTCCACTGGGGACGTGTGACCCGTCAGGCTCTGTGAAGAGAGGGTGGCAGCTTCAGCACTCCGCGTGAACAGACCCCCAGCTACGGCCCTAAAATCCGGATCCCTGGGAGGCACGTCAAGCAGGGATGCTGTGCTAGACTGAGCCGCCCCCAGGCCTCTCGGCTCCCAGGGCCAAAAGCGGGCCAGACCCCAGTCATGCTCCACCCACCACCTGCTGTGCTCCTGACATGAACATCACCTGCAGAAGTGGCCCTGGGCCCCTCGGAGGGGGGCAGCTGAACTTTTAGTCCAAAGTCCAAAGCATCGCCCACCTGGGCTGTGCTCGCCTCTCCACTCTCTGCCCAGCCCAGCCCTCAGGAGGGGAAACCACGGCAGAACTGAGGCCTGGCTCGTAGGCGGCACACACCTCGCCCCTCTGGAATGCGCGGATCCCCGGGGGCGGCCCCCTCTGGAGGACCCAGCCATGTTCTCAGGCAGGGGCTCTGGAACCCAGGGGACCTGGGAGTGACTCTGCTGGGAGACACAGAGGCTCCCCCCAATTCAGACCAGGCCAGAGCTGGGCAGGGCTGAGCCCAGGGATGGGGGTGGGAGGCGCTAGCGCTTGCAGCTTTCTGGAGAGGAGGCTGGAATCTGAAATCCACGGTGTCTGTCACTCCCCGTACAGCACTGGCCACCGAATGCACAGTGGTGATACCATCAGCGTTTGCTAAGACCATGTTCCCATGGGAACTGGGGACAGTAGGGGAAGACTGCTCCTCAGCAGAACTACCCAAAGGCCAGACAGTTACAAGCAGCTTGCCCAACTCCCCAAGTATCACCAGCAGGAGTATAAATGCGTAGAAACTCCATGGAGGGTGATGAGGCAAAAATCTATCCACATTTAGAAATGCACATTCCCTGCACACCAGCCACTCCACCTTGGGGCTTACCCCCCCACACACACAACACACGTGAGACAACCAACACAGACCCAAGGTCATTCTTTGCCGTGAACCTGACAAGAGACTGGAAACAATATATATGCCCATCACAGGAAACTGGTTAGATAAGCTGTGGCCACCCATGCAATGGAATAGCGTTCAGCCACAAGGATGAACGAGGCACCCTCTGAATATGGGAAAGACTAATCTCCATGATGCTCTTAGGTGAGAAAAGGTGGAGGACAGTATATGTTGTTCGATAGCATTCGTGCAAACTAAGGAGGGAAAGGGGACCAGGCATACACATTTGCTTGCAAATGTATAAATGAATCCTGGAAAGACACAGAGGCATCGGGAGCCACGGTTGTCTCCAGGGAGGGGCGTGTGGGTCAGGGAGCTATGCAAGTTCACTCACAGTCAAAAACACGCAGAAATGCAAAGACTCCCTGCAGAGGTGGTAGCGTGTGTATACACCTGAGGTGAGAAAGAACCTGGTGAGTCTGAGGCACTGAGAGGCCTGCTCTGTGGCGAGTGAGGGGATGAGGCCTGCTGGGGGCCTGCGAGCGGCACCTGGTGTAAGCGGCTTAGTCTAGAGGCCAGACCCCACGCTGTCCACTGTGCTGTTCTGAGGGCGACAGCATGGGGGTCACTTCATGTCCATTTTTTGTCAGCCTCTGTTGATTCTTTTCAGCCTCTGTATGTTACTTTGGCATTTCAGAGAGGGGAAACACATTTGAACCCCCAAAGCAAAGAGAAGCAAAACACTTTCAGTTCTGTCCTTCACCTTGGCCGTGGTTCGGGTCAGATCTCAGCTGTCCACTGGACCTCACAAGAACACTGAGCTGATTAAGTTTCTACTAATAAATATTACCTCCCTGGATTTCCCTGGTAGCGCAGTGGATAAGACTCTGCACTCCCGCACTCCCAGTGCAGGGGGCCGGGGTTTGATCCCTGGTCGGGGAACTACATCCCACATGCATGCCACAACTAAGGAGCCCGCGTGCCACCACTAAGGAGCTGCAACTAAGGAGCCCGAGTGCAGCAACGAAGGAGCCAGCGAGTCGCAACTACGAAGCCCGACCACTGTAGCTAAGACCCCATGCAACCAAATAAATAAGTAAATAAATAAATATCACCTCCCACCGCTTTTTATCTTTATCTTTACTTGGCCAGGAGTCAAAAGACTGATACTGCCCTGTGCTGCAAGGTTGTGGCGGGAGAGGGCAGGCTTCTGTGCTGCTGGTGAGAATGTAAATTGATTTCCAGAGGGCAGTTTGGCAATATGTTTTGAAAGCTTTTTAAAACATGCCTCACCCACAGATTCAATGTGAAGGTCGCAGATCTGCTCAAAGATTTAGGGAGAGGGGGATGTTCCCCACTGCGGCTGAGCAGAGCCAAAAAACCGGCAATGACTTCCACGCTGGCAACCAGGTGTGGCCAAGCTCATCCCTACGATGCAATACTGCGAAGCTTTTAGAAATCATATCGTAAAAGGATATTTGTTGACACAGGAAAATGCTGACGATGTTGTTATTTAAAAAAAAAAACAGGCTACAGAAGAGTAAGATAGTGTTCTGGAAACATACTGTTATACATTTCTGTGTGTGTACACGTAGGCATGTGTGCATGTGTACATACAGGCACAAGTCTGCACACAAATGCATGCGTACCTAGAAGGGCACAGACCAAAATACCAAATGTAATGGTCTTTGGATAATCAAACTATATGTGATTCACTTTTGTTATTTTTTTCCCTCCTTTACACTTTCCTGTTTTGGAAAACAGTTTTTGGCGTTGAATATAGTTGTGTACAGGGAGAGAGTGCCACTGAAATGGAGCAGGACCCTATGGGGCCTTCCTAGGACAGACACACCTCCCCGCATGTCCTCTGCCTGCCTTTTGTCTGTAGAGAAATTTCTGTCAAAGAATAAATTTAATCAGAGAAGTGAGGAAAATGCAGAAGCAGCAAGGAAAGCAGTCAAACAAGACCAAATAATAATAGCTTAGTCATTAAACAAAGTCAAGGACCTTTAGTTCCTCTTCAAGGGCTATGGATAATAATCTGAACCATATCTTTTGAGCTGTTTTGTAGATACTGAAACTCCCACCAGGTGGAAGAAGTTGACTACATGACGACCAGACTATAGCCATGACATAAGCTGCTTCCAAGAACTGGCCTCCAAGAAATGAGAACAAACAGACCCCGGTACTAAAGACGATGCTGATCAGACCACTGCATGACCAATTTCAAGATGACTGTCAGAGCTGGCTGTGCTACTCTGCAATGGCACCCTCCCAGCACCTATATCCCCCTGAAACTCTCCTTTAAAAGTTCTTGCCCTCTGATCAACGTGGGGGAGTTGGCCACTGGATACATGTCTGCCTTCCCCCCAGTTGCCGGCCTCCTGAATAAAGCAACCTTACCTTTCAACCAACACTTGCCTCTCGAGTATTGGCTTCCAAGCTGCGAGCAGCCAGACCTAAGTTCGGTAACACTGTTAAAAAACCAGTCCTCTGGGCCTCCCTGGTGGCGCAGTGGTTAAGAGTCCGCCTGCCGATGCAGGGGATACGGGTTCGTGCCCCGGTCTGGGAGGATCCCACATGCCGCGGAGCGGCTGGGCCCGTGAGCCATGGCCGCTGGGCCTGCGCATCCGGAGCCTGTGCTCCGCAACGGGAGAGGCCACAACAGTGAGAGGCCCACATACCGCAAAAAGAAAAAAAAAAAAAAAAAAAACCAGTCCTCTAATCAGCTCCAACCAGGGGCGCTCAGATCGTTTTTGTGGAATGAGGTGGGGAATGAATCAAAACAGCCACACATGTAACTGACAGGCAAGTGGATAGGCGAGTGGGCAGGAGAGGCTCAAATTCGGGTCTGTGGGATTATTTTAGCCTTCTCACGCAGGCTCCCCAGAGTTCTGTCCCATGGCCAGGTGACCTCCCCCCGCCCATTCCTGAGGACGGGTCACTGTCCCAGCCATCAGGGTTGTCCTGGGCCTTCCTGAGCAGATGGCTGGGGAAGGCACTGATGTGCTGGGTTCCTGCAAAGCTGCCCACTCCCAGCCCCCAGCCCTGGCCTGCCCACCCACCCCTCTCCAGCCCCACCTGCCGGCCAAGCCTCACCATGATGCAGTTGGGCTTGTTGATGGACCACAGGTTGACACGGCAGTCATCCCCGCCTGTGGCCAGCAGCCGGCCCGAGGCTTTGCCCAGCACCAGCGAGGACACGTTGCTGGCATGGGCCACGATCTCCTCTGTACAGGAAAGAGTAGAGGGACAAGGCAGTCAGGGGCCTGACAGGCCACATGGAGGAGGGCTAGGCCTTGCCCTGCTCGGCCACCAGCCCTGGCGCCCGAAGCCCAGCGGGAGGGCTCTGCCCCCTGCAGCTCCCCTTTGGTGCCCAGACACCCCCATGAGCCGTGGGACGAGGCGGAGTTTGGGCCTGAGACAGAAATGACTATTTCTCAACTTCAGTCATTCCCATCCTTCCCTTAGGCCTCATGATTTTTTTCCTTTTTCTGTATAGCCACAGGTACTGTTATTGACTTACTATGCTCAATTTTTAAAACTGACTTGCTATTTTTATTTAGCTGTGTCATTTAAGTAATAATATGCATGAAATTTTAAGCTTGATATGTTCATTCTATTTTTTCTATTATACAAAAAGAAAAATGAAAACAGTTATTAAAATAAAAAATATTGACCCATGTACCACCTAAGCGCCTCTCAGCCGCTGCCTGGTGTTCCTGCTTTGGGGAACACACTTTCAGAACCGTGCAGGTCAACCGCAGACGAGCTGTCCCCAGGTGAGCTCAGCCAGGGCTTCAGCCCGCAGCTTCAGAATCATGGACTGGGTTCTGGTCTGAGCTCTGCTATTGCAAGCTGTGTGGCCTTAGACAAGTTGCTCACCCTCTCTGAGTGCTGGGTTCCTCATCGGGTAAATGGGGATAATAACAGTGCTTGGCTCACTGGGCTGCTGAGGGTTCAGTGAGGACATGCCTGTGGGCTGCTGCAAGGGGCTGAGCGCTCGCGGATGCTTGGCAGGCCAAGGACCAGACGCCATGGAGAGTGGGCACTGGGGCCCAGGAGGGCACAGGAGGGTGGGCTGGGTGAGGAGGAAGCAGGACGCAGCCGACTGAGGGGTCTAGGTATGAGGGCCGACCGGACAGAGCGGGAGACAAGGTCACTGTGGGCGGCCACGAGGGCCCCTGGCTTGGACTGGGGGGCAGGGGCAGCAGACGTATGTCTCAGAGGACATTGCCAGGGCCTCCAGGGAACAAAACATGGGCTAGGAACCAAGAGGCAACCCAGGCCTCCGAGCCAGGGCCTGAGTAGCTCTCCTGAGAACGCAGAGGGAAGAAACATGTCTCCCCACACAGATGAGGGAAAACCCCAACGCGCTGACGCCCTGAGGCAGCTGCGAGGCCAGCGTGGGTGACTCTGAGGGAGAGGCCGGTGCGGCTGCCCTGCAGAGGCCCCTCCTGGGCACCTGCTCTGGTCTCCACCCTGCCTGGGGGTCTCGCTTCAGAGGCAGGAAGGTTGGGAAGCTGGGCCCAGGAGGGATGCTTGCCAGGTGGCGTGGCTCACAGGGGCTGTCAGAGCTGCCCAGGGGACCAGGCTCCGGGCTCGACCTCACAGACAACACCCCACCTCAAGGCCCGGCTAGGCCAGCCCCAGCAGGGCGAGAGCTCCCAGCAGGCCCAAACCTGAGCCAGGGCCTTGGGGACCCCACCACTGGATTCGAGGAAGCTGGGCCTCTCTCTGGTCCGCACCTCAGCCAAGGAGCCTTCTGTCCTCTGGACACTGTAGGGACAGATGCCTGGATGCTCTGGGGCTCTGGTCACAGACACTTATATGTTCAAGAGCTTCTGTTGGGCCAAACTGACGGCCCAACCCAGCTAGAGGGCAAACCACCTTCCCCCTGAGCACTTTGATCCCCAGCCTGGGGTCCTCTCCCCTTCCCTGAAGACACTCCCCGCATGCGCTGCCCTGTGTGTGTGACCCACCTAGAGGCCTGACTGCCCACCCCGGCTCTCACCCTTCCCAGGCAAAGTCCTGGCTGGCCCCCACTGCACTGGGCCTCCTGGGCGCAGTGCCACCCATCTCTGCACCTCAGGACTACTGCACCCAGAGACAGCCATCAATGCATGATATAAATGTTTCCTGGGTACGTGCTCTAAGCCAGGCGCTAAGAGACAGTGGGTAGAGATAGTGATAAGGTTGTCTTCACACCCCAGCCTGATCAGATTGTCTCTGAAACAGGGCATCCAGCCTGAAGAACCACAGACTTTAGGGTGAGAAGAATTTCAAGGTTGGGCCGTTCTAGAAGGGCTCAGACCACTCCCCTGCAAGCAGCCTGAGCAGGGGACTGATTGGAACCCCTGGAGGGACCAGGGGGTGGGGTGGGGAAAGGGGGGCACACCTCAGGCACCAGGCAGAGGCCTCGGCGTAGGGCACTGGCCCAAGAGCTCCCACTCTGGCCTGAAGGACAGCATCCAGCAATGGTCCAGGCCTGGGTACTGAATTTAAATGTACAAACAAATAAAAACAAACAAAAATCCTCACAGCAGGCCAGGTTGATGGCTGCTGCTCTACCCTGTGGCACAGGCCCGTGCTAGTTTCCCAAGCTCAGGTGGCACAACCTGGACCCCACATCCCAGCCAGAGCTGGGGGAACACTGCATTCTGGCCAGAGGCACTGCGCACCTACACCCCAAACAGAAGATGCAAAGAACTAGGTTTCAATGACCTCACGCAGGCCAAGCATGTTCTGATCCTCCCCAGACTCTAGAGCCACAAGGAGCCAGAGGTCATTTGGGCTTGGGCTCTCAGACAGTTTATACCCATGGAAACTGCTATGCAAATGAAATTGTCAGCAGATGCCCAATATGCCCGATCACATCACCTCCTACTTGAATGCTTTGAGGGCTTGGCCTTGCCCTTCAGATAAAGCCAAAACCTCAGAAGGGCTGGGGTCCTGTAGACACATGTCCTCACCAGCCTATGTGACACCACATTCTCCCCACTGCTGTGCTGCAGCCCATGGTCTCTTCTGAGACCTTCCAATGCACCAAGCTTCCTGCCTCAGGGCCTTTGCATGTGCTGTTTAGGTAGCCTACAGCACTCCCCTACCCCCACCCCTCATCACCTAGTTAACTGATTGAAAGCACAACTGTTAACTGTTCCAGCTTGGAATTAGGTTCCAAGGAGAGATGGGTCAGTGTGATTATCTGATTCCTGCCTGTTGCTCTCCCCAGGCTGAGCCCCACTGCATAAGGACCTTGTCTATTCTGTCCCCCACTGTCTCCCCAATGCTTGGTTCTTTCCTGGTTTCTCAGGAAAAACAGCTGTTGAAGGTATACATTCATAACCCCAATAAATACAAAGCCACTCTGTCCAAAGTATATCCTCCTTGGGAGCCCATAACAGGATTCTCCCAGAACCCTAGGGCTGAGGAACAATTTGAAAATGGCCCAAACCTCTCATTTACAAATGAGGACGCTGAGGCCCAGCAAAGAGTTTTGCCCAGATTCTCACAGTTAAAAAATTGAAGGAGCCTTGCCCCAGCTTCTGAAAACAGCCCAGGGACAGCCCATAGCAGAGGGTGACCAGTTTGGACACACCAGATCTATGCCAACCAGTTATTACAGGCGGGGTACAGCCCACAGAAGCACCAACGTGTAGAGCAACAGGTCTTAAAATATGATCTGGAGAACACTGGGATCCTCACGATCCTTCCGGGGGTCCAAGAGAACAAAACTACTTTTATCTTAATACTAAGATGGAATTTGACTTTTATACTCTCATTTGCTCAAAAGAATATGGTGGAGTTTTCCAGGAGATATACGACATGTGAGGACATCATCACTAACAGCATGTTTCTGCGTTCTTGTGTTTTAAAATGTCTCAGTATTAATTTCTAACATGGTAAATATTGATAGATATGACTCCCATAAACAAAAACTCTTTGGGGTCCTCAATAATTTTTAAGAGTATAAAGGTGTCCTAAGACCAAAGAGTTTAGAGCTGTCAGTATAGAGTAACGGTGGGGGTGGGTGGTACCCGGGCTCAGGTACATTCCAGAGGCTATCAGCATCCCTCTGCCTATCCTCTCACCCCAGCCCAAGATGCCCTCATCTAACGGGGGAGCTTGACTTGTGAGACGTCTGAAAACGCCAAGAACATCCTTCAGGATTTCTTGCCCCATCCCGCCTGCCAGCCTAACTGGAAATCCTGCTAAATGCTTCATTATATTCATTTTCTCACTTGAATCTCACAGCAACTGTAGAATGGAGGCATGATTATCTCCTTGCACAGACAGGAAACTAAGCCTCAGACAGGTTAAGTCACCCGGCCAATGTCACCCAGCTACAAAATTGCCAAAGGCATGATTTGCATCTTGGTCTGCTTTACTCCAAAGCGTGGAGTCTCCCCCTGTGCCAAGAACTGGAGACACAGTTGGGGGTTCAGGCCACCCAGCAACAAACAGCTATCAGGGTAAATGGGGTGAGAAAGAAAACCACTCACGTAACTTCCAGGCCGTCTTGGTGACCACAGGGGTGGCCATCCTTCAGCTGGCTGGCACCTGAAGTTTCACCCACAGTAGACTGTGCTTTCCTTGTGGGGTGGGGGTGGATCCCCCCCAGATCCGCCAATCAAGTTGGCAGGGAGTTTCCACACATCCAGGCAGAGGGAATGCTTCGTCTTCCAGCCCCGGACCACCTCGTGGTTTTAAATCATCCACAGCAGCAGCCCGTGCGTGACTGTTGGGATCCTCGGTCATGGAATGTCAGGCTTGAGCCATCTCAGCTCAACACTGGGCTGGAACACAAACAGAGGTGATGGCTTGTTAGCAAACACTCAGCGGGAGCTCAGGGGGTCCCTGGGTTTGCAGACCTGCAGATGCAGCTCCCTGGATGACCAAGGCCACTTGATAAAGACAAACACCCACCAAAGCCACCAGAGCCAAGAGATGCGCTGCAAACTGGGTTTGAGAATCTGGAGAGGGGGTACCTCAGGCAGGGTGACTTGGAACACAGGGAAAAAGAAGGTCCTCCCAGAGGCCAGGATGATGGGAGGAGGCTCTGTTCCAGGAAGCTGGCTGCCTGAAATGCAGCAGCTGCGGTGGGGCGGGGAAGACCACATGTCTGCAGTTCAGCTAGATTGCTGGGAGTCACTGTTTGTCTGACGTATGGGAAGGGGGCGGAGTCAGAGGCTAAGTTTAGGGGCCCATCAGAGGCACCCTAAAGATAGGCATTGAAGTCTTCTCTGGGGAGAGTCTCAAAGAGGGCCCCGGGGGTCCAGTTCGTATCAAGGGAACTACACTGGGTCCCTGCAATTCCCAAGGACAGTGCTGGGAACTAGGCCTCCAGTCTGGTCGTGAGTCGGTATGACTCTTCAACTCTAAAAGGCGACCTCATGGAGCCTCCTACCCCCTTCCTCCAAGCCTCTCTCCCCTTTCTCCTGGGTTCTCCAGTTCTGACTCTATAGTCCTCCATTCACTCCTCCTCCCTGCCGCCTGTGTCCCCCCATGTGTGCACATCCTGTCTCCTGGGCTCCCTAATTTGGCCCCTGCCTCGCCAGACCCTCTTTTCTCCCCCTTTCCCCTGCGCTAACAGTATCCCCATTCATTCACTCTCTTGCTTCTTGTGTCCCTATTCATCACCCCTCCTCCTGCTAGACCCCCGGCTCTGCTTCCGGCCTCCCTGGTTTTTCCCCTCCGGCCTCCGCGCCGGTCCCACCCCTCCCGAAGCTGCGGCTGGTCCCTCGGCCTCGCCTAATCCTCCCACTCCTCTCAGCTTACGGGGCACAGGCTCCAGCCTCCCTCCACCCAGAGCCCTCTCCGCCGCAGCCTGTCCTGGCCCCCCCCTAGCTCGACCCAGCCCAGGGCTCATCCTCCCCTCGCTTCCTCGCCCCCTCGGCCCCGCGTCCACTCCACCTGCAGCTGCGGCTCGGGAGGCCGAGGCTCCGCTCCAGGCGCGACCCCCACTTGCCTCCATCCCCTGGCCTGATTGGCCGCTGCTTGACAACCGACCCTCACAACAAAACCTCCGGCTCAGAGGCTCGCCTTCCCCACCTCCCGCACCAATCAGCCGCCGCGAGCGCCCCACAAACCTCCGGGTTTGACCAATAGAACCAGGCGCTTCTGCCGCTTTTCCTTAGTGCCCTCCCCCTTATCCTGAATTGGACTAATCACGAGGAAGGAGTGTTCAAGAGCCGCCCCTCGGCCTCTAATGAACCAATGCGAGCTGCCGTGTCCTTGATCCCGCCTCCGCCGCAAGGTTTCCCTGTCCTCCCCTTTCCATCTCCTCCACGAACCTAGTTTGCATTTTCAAAATTTGAGACGCCCTCCAAGGGCTGCTGCGCCAATCCCTTTAGCAACTGTCCCGGGTTGACCAATCAGCGTCCGCACTATTGGAAAACCAATTCCAGGATAGCCAATGGGAAGGGGACGTCGGGAGCAGCGTGACGCCTCGGACCTTCCATCTTGGATTGGAGCGAAGTGGGGACGAGGCCTTAGTCAGCACTTTGCGGTAATTCCTATTTCTTACCTTTGCTCTTGGGCGGTGTTTCTGTGCTCTGAAGACTTTGCCGCCCCTCCCTGGCTCGGACGCCGGCTTGAATCTCCCACAGGAGGCGTAGAGGGAAACGGAGTCTGATTCCGGGTCCGATTCAGTCGTGGAGCCCTGGAGGGAAACCCCTACGGCCTCGGCCTCAATGAATGGATGAGTCGGCTGAACCCTGAGGCGGACCACCAACCTGGAGCCCGAGAAAGGCCGACTTCGTTTGGGACTCGTGGGTGGAGTGGGCTGACGGAAGGGTCGTGACCCGCCGTGAATTGGGGCCGCTACCCACGGAAGTCACAGACACAGAGGCAGGGGTCACAAAAATGTCTTGGGAGGGAGCCACTGGAACCATGTTTAGAGGGATATCATGCCCATGAGGTCAGAGCTGGGGTTAAGACTTAGATAGCCACGTACTCTGGACAAGGTGTATTTTCAGAGCTTCCAGTTTCGTTTCTGTAAAATGAGAGTCATCGCATACCCCCCACCACCACCACCATGGCTAGGGTGGCCCAGCTCACACACTGGGAATGGCAAGCCCAAGGTGTGTGCCCCAGAACTTGGGGTCTTGACACTAGACTGCAAGGGACTGGATCCCAGCGCCTCTTCTTATCAGCCACTAATCAGCCATCTGTGAAATGGGGATGGCATTGCTGTATTAAATAAGACTTATAAAGGTGGTCCCAGGACATAGATAAAGAAGGGAAGGAGAAAAAGGCTGGTGCTGGGGCCTGTGAACCATGAGGTACAAATGGCAAATTACAAGTGTTTATTCACAGGAAAATCAGGAGAAGCAGGAACAGATGGCTGCAGGGAGGTGGCGTGGCAGCGAGGCCAGCTGCCCAAGTGGATGGTCATTAGCTGGGCGTAGGGAGCACGTGGGCCAGGCTTTGGGGGAGGTTTCTTTCTCTGGCAGCTTCACTGAGGCCTCAGGAGGGGCAAAGGACCACAGGTGTGGGGACTGAGAAGCATCAAACGAAGGCTTGCAGTAACTCCACCAGGCGTGGGTCCTTGTAGAGCTTTTCTTCCAGAGCCAGGTACTTCAGTGGGACCAGCTCCTTGTGTCTGAAATCGGGGGAGGAACGAGAGGTGGTGAGGGGTTACAACGCTAGTGCTCCAGGCTCCTAGTGGGTCCTCTCAGCTTCTCGGTCTCCTCACCGATTGAGCCGCTGCTCCAGGATGCGGATGCGGAACATGGCCTGAGAGCAGTAACTCAGGTACAAGTCTTCATCCTCGGGCGTCAGGGTCACCTGGTTCTCCTGATACCACTGCTGCTGCTTCTGCAGCTCCTGGGTCTCCTGTGGGCACAGGGAAGAGAGAGCAGGAGGGCTGATGACGACTGACTCTTAGCCAGGCTGCAGGCTGAAATCCCTACAAGGGTCGGCCCCGCTACCCCTACTGACAGGAGCCAGAGAAGCACAGGCCTGGAGCCACTGGGATCTTGTTTAGAGGGATATCATGTCCACGAGGTTAGAGCAGGGGTCAAGACTGAGTCATGTGACTCTGGTCAAGGTACATTTTCAGAGCTTCCAATTTGTTGTCTGCAAAACCCACCCCACCGCCACAGAGCTCTTTGTGAAGATTAAGTTAGAGAATGCACGGGAACTGCGTGGTGTGTACCTGACCAACAGAAATGGGTCAAGGACTAGGAGCTGTTATAAGGCTCCATCCATCCACCCACCACTCCCTCCCTCCATCCACCCTTCCACCCAATGAACAGGTGTGAGGAAGGACAGCTCGGTCACTTGGACACACCCCAAGCACTGACATCCTCCCCCTGCCCCGACTAGTCCCTCACAAGTCTGTGAGACGGTGAGCAAACAGCCCTGGGCCCATTTTCTGGTTGAGGATGCTGAGGTCCCCTCCCCTGCCAGGGCCCTGGCTGCACCTTTTCAAACCGGGCCTGGATGAGGTTGGCCTTGTCGATGAGCCGCTGCTTGAAGTCATTGAGGCACTCATCCCTGAGGCGCACGGCCTGCCAGCGCATCAGCTTCTCTCCCGGGGGGAGCTGTGCCAGAAACGGGGCCAGGTAGTCCAGCTGGGCCTCCGCCTGCCACAGGTGCTCCTCGTGCATCACACGCTCCTGTGGAGAGGGGGCCGGGGAGGGGGTCCTCTTCATCAATGTGTGACCACACAAAGCCAGGCCTCAAACCCAGAAGTGCTTGAGGCCTCAGAGGGGCCTGTGCTGTCTCTTGTGGCCGTGATTATTGATAACAGCCAACTCTGGTGTCTTAAGTGAATTCACGTGTCTCTACTTGAACCCCAGAACATACCCAACACTCAGCAGATGCTTGCTCAGTAAATGGTACTAAAGAGTGGTTAATGATGTTAAATCAAAAACTGCTGGTGAGGGCTTCCCTGGTGGCGCAGTGGTTGAGAGTCCGCCTGCCGATGCAGGGGACACGGGTTCATGCCCCAGTCCGGGAAGATCCCACATGCTGGGAGCAGCTGGGTCCGTGAGCCATGGCCGCTGAGCCTGCGCGTCCGGAGCCTGTGCTCCGCAACGGGAGAGGCCACAACAGTGAGAGGCCCGCGTACCGCAAAAAAAAAAAAAAAAAAAAAACTGCTGGTGAGTCCCTTTTTCTCTTCCACCCTGGGGCCTTATCTATGTCCCGTGTCGGCAGCCAGGGGCCAGTGAAGTTGGAGATGTGGGGGCTGATGCCCAGCCCTGGGAGTCTGAGAATCAGACATCTGATGCCCTGTCGTGTCTCGCCAACTTCAACCAATTGGTTAGTGAAGGGGATTTAGAAGCTGGCCTCGAAAACCAAGCTGGGTCTTGCAACCTGAGGCGGTAACGTGAACGCCCTATGCGCAGGGGTCAGATAACTCAGGCCTGTGGCCAGAGTCAGCTCGCGAGGGCTACTGGCCCAGGTCGCGACCTCCAGGGGAGCCCCAGGTGGAGGTGGGCACACAAATTTCATTAATTCCTCGTGCAGTAGAGGTCTTGGCTTGGCCACAGCCCCTGGAAGTGGGGGAGACCTGGCTTGCATCCTGAGTGCTCTTTGGGGTAACCCATGGAAATGGTCAGCTCAGCAGCAAGGACGACCACCATGGTTCGATGACTTCATCCCCTATAAAGGGCTTTCCGGAAGAATCCCTGATCATCCTCAGCACCTTGGAGGCGACGGAGTGTGGCTGGGGGAGGGGTCCAGGGAAAGCCAGGGCCTGGGCCAGGGAGCAAGGCTTACCATGGCCTCCCGATACTCCTTGCTCTTCTCGTTGCGCTTGGTGTCGTAGATGGAGATGGTCAGCGCATGCGCCTCCTCCTCTTCCTCCCGAAGCTTCAGGATCTTCAGCACCTGAATTGGGAAGTGGGGCAGGACGTGGTGAAGACACACCCCCACCCCTGACACCTCCCATCTGCCCACTCTCCCTTGGGATCCGACCTCCAGCTCTGACTCCCAAGCCCTATGCCTGGCCAACTTCTCCTCGTTCTTCAGCTTCATCATGGCCTCGTACTGGTAGAGAAGCTTCTTGGTGTGCTCCATGGGCTCCACCTGGAACAACCACCACAGTGACATAGAGAAGCAGCAATGGCTGGGGTTGTAGGCAGATTCTGGAGCCAGACCTCCTGGGTTCAAATCCTCCCCTGCCATTTTCTAGCTGTGCAACCTAAAGGAAGTTGCTTAACCTCTCTGGGCCTGTTTCTTTCTTTCTTTTCTTTTCTTTTTTTGTGCCATGGCATGAGGGATCTTAGTTCACCGACCAGGGATCGAATCTGTACCCCCAGCAGTGGAAGCGCAGCATCCTAACCTCTGGGACTGCCAGGGAATTCCCCTCCCCTGGGCCTGTTTCTTCATCTATAAAAACACAGCTAATAATAAAAGAGGAACTGGAGACTCAGAGGGGCTAAGGAATGTGCCAGGAGAGTGAGAATCTGAACCAGGAAAACCAGCCCCATGGAGGTGGTGAGATCTACTCCAGCCTTGGTCCCAGGACCTGCTCTCGCCCAGGACTGGGGGGTAGGGACAATGAGTAGTCGAGGCCAGCTGGGTTGTCTTTCTTGGTGGAAAAGAGGAAGATTTTCAGAGGCGCTCAAAGAGAAGTATCCCAGATGGGAGCTCTTGATTTTCCCAAGGGGCAGAGATGAATTTCCAGGCTGGGAACCAGGACTTTCTATCCCAGTTCTCCCAAGTTGCTGGGACAGGACAGAGGGCCCCAGGGCTCTCTCCTCACCCCACCCCCACCTGCCCCTGCCCACCATGGCCCCCAGGCACACCTCAAAGCTGAGACACATGTCAGGCACCATGATGATCTTGTTGCCCTTGCTGTCCCCTTCCGTGCGCCACAGGAACTCACACTTGGAGGCCGTGATGTGGTCCTCGCGGCAGTGGTAGCGCAGCTGGACGCGCTCCTCCAGGATCAGAAACACGCGCTCTGCCACGTCTTCATCCGCAGGCTTCGCAGGGTTGCGGAAGAATCGCTCTGTGATTTTCTGGCAGGCCAGAACACGCGTAGGATGGGAGGTGGGAAGGGATTTCTGTGCCTGACCCGACGACAGGAGCAAAGGACACTCAGGGATGCTGGGGTCTGGGGTCATTTGGGGGGGTCATGTGGAATAACCCCTCCCAGCTAAACAATGGCTCTCAAGGCCCCAGGGGTTCTCGGTGTCTGGCCACTCCAGCCCTGGATGGTGCTGGATTTCTTCTCTAGCTCCCTCCACAAGATGGGGAGCTCACCACCTTTCCAGGCAGCCTGCTCTATAGCTAGACATCCCTTACTGCTAGAAAGAGCTTCTTTGCTATTCAGACATTAAACATAGGTTGCAAATAATTTGTAACGATATGGAGAAAAAAATCTCACATTTTAATGTTAAGAGGGTGATACAGGAATTCTACCTACACACACACACACACACACACACACACACACACACACACACAAGTTAGAAAAGACTCTCAAAACCAAACCTATTAATATGTGGTAATATCTGAGAGTTAGCATTCTGAGATATTTTTACTTTTTACATGTTTTCTAAATGTTTAGTCACGAGTGTGTTTTTTTTTGGGGGGGGGGGGTACGCGGGCCTTTCACTGCCGCGGCCTCTCCCATTGCGGAGCACAGGCTCTGGACGCGCAGGCTCAGTGGCCATGGCTCACGGGCCCAGCCACTCTGCGGCACATGGGATCCTCCTGGACCGGGGCACGAACCCGTGTCCCCCGCATCGGCAGGCGGACCCTCAACCACTGCGCCACCAGGGAAGCCCACGAGTGTGTATTTTTTATAACAGTAAGGAAATAATACCTCCCTGGCCCAGCGGCTGAGGGGACCGTCTGGCATCAGACAGACCTGAGACCGTGTGTTTGGTAAAACTGGAAAGGTCGCTCAGTAAAGAAGTTTCCCCAGAGGGAGTCAGGGCTGTTCCCCTCCAGGGGTAATCTTGGCCCACCAGAGGGGGCGGGCACCCTGTCCCCAGGCCCAGCAGGTGCTCACCACCGTGGGCCGGGGGTTTGACTCTGCACTGTTCAGAGCCAACTTCTTGATCCGGGGCCCGAAATTGACGTGGCGGTAGGAGAGGAGGTCGGGCCGCCCTTGGTAGTACTCCGTCATTGTCCTGGGCGTCTCCTCCCGTTTGATCAGGCCATCCACGCGGGCCGTTTCATAAAACTCCATGACGCGGTCCATCTCGGGTTGCATGGACGTGTATGAGTGCACTGCCGGGAGAGGGATCGTGGAGAGGGCTGGGTGAGCACTAGGAGCTCTGGCCCCTGGCTTGATAACCCAACCCCAGGCCCCAGGGAGGAGCGTTAGTATGTAACCAGTGCCCTAGTGCTGGGTATTCAGGCTGCTTCCAACTTTTTTGCTATGATCAACACCATGATGAACGTCTGCAGTTTGCATTTTTTGTCCTTGCCTGCTATTTGCTGAGCAGTAGAACTGCTGGTCAAAAAGCCTACATATTTTAAAGCTATTATTGATTGTTTTGCCCAACTGCTCTCCAGAAAAGTGTGCCAGTTTGCTGTCATACCAGCAGTGACAGGGATTCACTTTTTCACACCTGGTAGGACCATTTGTTTTCATCTTTGCCAACATAAGCGTTGTAAGATGGTCCCTTATTGATTTAGTTTCTTTCTTTCTTTCTTTCTTTCTTTTTTAAAATTTCAACCACCAAGCAAGGTTGGTCATGTTTTTAGATGTATATTGACCCTATGTTTTTCTTTGTGACTTCTTGGATCAGGTTGTTAATTCCCAGGACACGTTCTTCCCTCCCTTCCCGGCCTCCTGGGCTCATGGCCGTGTCTGCACCTCCATACTTCTGCCCTCTGCATCAGTCTTGTGGGGATACTTGTTGGTTTTCTTGCTCAGCATCCTAACCCCTGTAAATGTGGCCCCCACTGGGTGCCCGATCCCAGCCACAGCATAGGCTGCAGCCCTGCTTTGCCTTTCCTGGAAGAACCCCGTCAACGTTTCCTCGGATTTTCTGTGTTTCCCCTTACCTCCCACGTGTCTGCTTTGCTTTGGGAGGCAGGGGCCCTTTCTGTTGCTTGCCGCCCAAGAACCCTGTCAATACGTGGATACTGGTTCCTCCCACTACATGCCAGCTGCATGGAGGCTGCATGGAGGTGCTCTAAGGAGCACGTGAGGCCCCCAACCTGGGCACCTAGCTGGCCTAGCAGTGGGGTCTACGTACCACGCAGAGCCTGGGGGTGGCCCGGCTTGAAGTAGTCGATGTTCAGGCCCGTGACCTTGTTTATGTGCTTCAGCTCCAGCATATCCTCCCGGTTCTGGAACCACTCCTTTATCTCCAAAGTCTTGGTACCTGTAGGGCCCAATGCATGCTTAAAGCAGCCAGGCCAGCTCCCTCAGCCTCCATCCCACCGCTCCCAGCACACGGAGGCCAGCAGGGCCCCCACTCACACCAAGAGAGGGGCAGTGACATGACCGAGGTCACGTGGCATGTTGGGGGACCCAGCTCTCCTGCTCCCCGCAGCCAGGGCTGCCCGCTTACACTCCAAGTCCTCGTAGGTGGTGAGGCGGCACACGAGGCCGTTGTTGTTGAGGTGCGGGGCCCACTTCTCCAGCCTTGCCCTCTTGTACTGTAGCACCTTCTTCCCGTTTGGGCAGCGGGTCTCGAACGCTGCAGACACAGAGTGGGCTGGGGTCCTTCCTCCCCAGATCGGGGGAAGGGAGGGCCAGCCCCTCCAGCCCCCCAGCCACTCATCAGCCTCTGTGCACTGTGCTGTCTGCAAGGCTCCTCCAGCCCTCACACCTGCTCCATGGAGGCACAGGAAGAGTCACCAGGGGTGGCTCCTGCCCTGGAGGAGATCTCAGCTTGAGCCTGACCACACTGCACTCTCACTGCCAGGCCTTGGCTGGAAACACCATCCCCTCCTGCCCTTACTGGGCTGACTTCTTCTGATCCCTTAAAACTTAGTTCCCATGACCTCTCCTCCCAGAAGCCCTTTCTGCCCCCCACCCCAGCCTCCAACCCCCTGGGTTCCCATGACACCCTCTTTACCCCTTCCTACCCTGTTGGGATGGCCTGGGCCCTCCCCGTGGGTCTAGGCACTTCCACACGGGAACCTCAGCAGCCAGCAGAGGTTGGCATGGGGCACAAGCGTGCCTGTCTCCCTGCTTTCCCTGCCTGCCCCTTTTTGGTCCTGAGACCCCCTGTGCCCTCTGGGTACTGTGCACAGTCTCCTCCTGGCAGAGTGGGGTGAGGGATGGGAACGGCTGTGTCCTGGTCCTTGGTCCTCCATCACCGGCCACACTCCATCATCCTGGGTGGGTTAACTGAGCCCTGTCCTGTATGCCAGACTGGGGTCAGGCCCCAGGCTGCAGAGCTGAGTGCGTATGTTGAGAAGGAAGAAGTGAAGAGGTTGCAGCAGAAAGCAGGCCATGGGGGTGGAAATGAGGGACCAAGGCAGCCTCTGCTGGTATCCCCCTGTCTAGTTGCCACAGACATCCCCAGAAGCCCGGAAACCAGTGAAGGTGCAGTACCTTCTGGGGAGATCTCAATCTGCTCCACCCACGAGCCCGGCATGTCGAAGCTCTTATCCTCATCCTCCTTGCCCTGTTGGGAGAAGTGGGGTTGGGGTGGTGGTTCTGATCAGGGCTGGGCCGTGGAGCCGAAGTTACGGTCAGAGCCTCTGCCTCATCTCCCAGGGCCAAGCCAGGGTGGCTCGTCAGCTCCCCAAGGGGAGCCCAGAGGTCTTGAGCAGTTCTGACCTGGCTTGACCCGAGACAGGGGGGAGAGGAGGAGTCAGCTCCTCCCTGTACCCACCTGGTGCCCGGCAAGGACAGCAACACCCTGCCCTGCATGCCCCACCTTCCCTCTGTCAACAGAGGCACGAGGAAAGCCACAGGCCCTTCATTAAAACTGAGGCTCGGGCTTCCCTGGTGGCGCAGTGGTTGAGAATCCGCCTGCCAGTGCAGGGGACGCGGCTTTGAGCCCTGGTCTGGGAGGATCCCACATGCCGCGGAGCAACTAGACCCGTGAGCCACAACTACTGAGCCTGGGCGTCTGGAGCCTGTGCTCCGCAACAAGAGAGGCCGCGTGGGCTTCCCTGGTGGTGCAGTGGTTGAGAGTCCGCCTGCCGATGCAGGGGAAACGGGTTCGTGCCCCAGTCCGGGAAGATCCCACATGCCGCGGAGCGGCTGGGCCCGTGAGCCATGGCCGCTGAGCCTGCGCATACGGAGCCTGTGCTCCGCAACGGGAGAGGCCACAACAGTGAGAGGCCCGCGTACAGCAAAAAAAAAAAAAAAAAGGCCGCGATAGTGAGAGGCCCTTGCACCGCGATGAAGAGTGGCCCCCATTTGCCGCAACTAGAGAAAGCCCTCACACAGAAACGAAGATAAACACAGCCATAAATAAATAAATAAAATTAAAAAAACAAACAAACTGAGGCTCAAAGCAGTTAAGGGACTTGCCCAGGACTCCTAAGCCTCAGTTTTCTAACTGTAAACTGAACCCCTTGGGAGGATTGACTGATAAATGTACATAAGGGTTTGGGACACTGCCTGGCTGCCCTTGTTGTTTTTTTTTCTTTTTGAGCCTAGTTTCCCCATCTGGCAAATAAGGCCTTGTTTAGACAAATGGTCCTCAGGTTAGGTAACCACAGAAACTTGGATAAGATTTTCTCAATTTAAAACTTTTCTCCGCACCAAATTGCTCAGACCTCTGATGCCTGCTCAGCTAATCTGTTCACATTTTGAGGCCAGCAGGGGGCGCCAGTGCCCCAGGATTTACTGCACAGGGGAGGAGGCTCTCTGGTCTCCAGAGACGAAGGACGCTGGCAACACTCAACACCATGTGCAGGTGGGTCTACACAGCTGTGCCAAGCACATCACACCAGTGGTCTCACTTTGTCCTCAAGCAGTCCCAGGAGGTAGAACAGAACCACCTTTGAGAACCCAGACTTGGGAGCCAGACTGTCAAATCCCAGGTTCAAATCCCAGTTCTGTCACTTACTGCCTGTGTAACTTTGGGTACGTTACTTCACCCCTCTGTGTGTAAGTCTTCCTATCAGTAAAATGAGACATGATAATACTAGTACCCACCTCGCCGGGCAGTTGTGAAGATTTAGACAAGTCAATTTAAGTTAAGCACCTACTGGCACTGAGAAAGGGGCATATGCGTGTTACTTATGGGCTGCATTGTGTCCCCTCAAAATTCACATGTCCTAACACCCAGCACCCCAGAATGTGACTATATTTGGAGATAGGATCTTTTTTTTTCTTTTTTTTTTTAATAAACATTTATTTTTGGCATCATTGCTGCACGCGGGCTTTCTCTAGTTGCGGCGAGCAGGGGCTACTCTTCAATGTGGTGCACAGGCTTCTCATTGCAGTGGACTCTCTTGTTGTGGAGCACGGGCTCTAGAACAGGCTTCAGCAGTTGTGGCACGTGGGCTTAGTTTCTCCGCGGCATGTGGGATCTTCCCGGACTAGGCCTTGAACCCATGTCCCCTGCATCAGCAGGCGGATTCTTAACCACTGCGCCACCAGGGAAATCCCCGGAGATAGGACCTTTAAAGAGGTAATTAAGTTAAACTAAGGTCATTAGGTTGGGCCCTAATCCAATACGACTGGTGTCCTTATAAGAAGAAGAGATTAAAACACAGACATGCACAGAGGGAAGAGGCTGAGGACACAGGGAGAAGGCACCATCTACAAGCCAAGGAGAAACCAACCCTGCCGACACCTTGACTTCCAGTCTCCAGGGCTGTGAGAAAATAAATTCCTATTGCTTAAGCCACCCGGTCTGTGGTACTTTGTTATGGCAATTCTAGCAAATGAATACATCACTTATTACTGCCATGAATGTAACCAAACCCACTCCCCCATTTCACATGCAGACGCTGAAACTGAAGCTTCCAACATTTAGGAAGTTTGCCCAAGATGTCAGAGCCAATAGTGAAGGCCTCTGGACCCCTGACTTCCACGCACAGGGCCTCATGCAGACCTGCCTGATGGCCCCTGACTAGGAGATCAGAGATGACCAGGCCAATGACCTTCTGGGCTGACAGGATGGACAAGAAAGGCCTGGAAGTGTGTGTGGAGGATCATGGTGACCACGTAGGAAAGGCCTGGATGTGAGGAAAGCCTGGCCCTGGGGCTCCCCTGGCTTGTGGAGAGGGTCTTATCGCCCTCCTCCAAGGGGCATGTTCTCTAGGCGCAGGGCAACCCCTGAATGCAAGTCCCAGCCCTCCCCTGCACCACTGGGGGGTCCTGGGCAGGTCACTGGACCTGTCTGGGCCTCAGTCTGCCCATCTGTAAAATGAGGGCATGGCCCAGGCCCTTCTGCTTTGAGGAATCTATCATTGGTCTATGTGGACTGCCCCCCCACGCAATACCCATACACGTCGTGGGGACATGTGTCAGGCTGGCCCGAAGCAAAACAGGGTGTCAAGTCCCCTCCACTCCCCGGCCTCCACCCCTCAGAAGCTCACCAGATTTTCCGCATCATCGTCATCATTCATCCCGTCGTCCTCCTCCTCAGTCAGGGACAGGAGAGGCTTGTCGGTCCCCAAGAGCAGGTACTCCCACCTCACAGGGTCTCCCAGGTCAAAGACCAGGTCCTGGTGGAGGAGGGGATTGCTGAGAGCCCCCCACAGTCACCACGCCCCCTCCTGCTCCATGGTGGGCAGGGAACAGCCACGCCCGGGGGGAAAAGGCACCAGGCTGGGTCTCAAGGGAGCAGAATGTGGCTCCAGGCCACCTCTGAGAGTCCACACCTGCCCTCCTCATCCCCACAGGGAGACCGAGGCCCCAGCGGGGCTGGGACTCCCTTCCTGTGTTGGTCTCTGTGAGAGACTTGGAAACTCTCTGGCCTGGGATGGCCTGGTTGTGGAGGTCAGTCTACATTGTCGGGGGACAGTGGCACCCGGGCCGTGTTTAGAGCAAATGCAAGCCAGAGAGATTGTACAGGCAGGGAAATGGCAGGTTTGAAAACACAGCCTCCTCATCGTTCTCACCCCCACCCCCGTGTCAGCGGGAAGGGAACTAGACAGGCACGCAGAAGAGGGAAGTGCGAACTTCTCCTCCCTGGTGTGGGTCCTTCACCTCTTTTCAGTCCAGCCCACCTGAGCCTGGGCTCACCTGCAAAATAACTCCCAGCAGGTGGGGAGCACCCTATCCCCGTCTACCTCCCCGGGGTGGTATGCCCCCGCTCCCAACTCCAAGATGGAAGCTGCCCACAATGGTTTCAACATGAAGCTCCCCCGACGCCAGTCCTAATCCTAGTCCTCACTGTCCTGAGTCCTGGAGGGCTCAGCTGGGAGGTGGGAGGGGTACACGATGGGGGAGAGGGAGTGAGCGCAAGAACTGCTTGTAGATTTAACAGCCGATAGTCCAGGCTTCGTGCAGAGGAATCAAATTACACAGATGTTTGAATTTCTTAAAATCATGTCCTCCATTCTGTCACTTTTTTTTTTTTTGGCTGCACCGTGGGGCTTGTGGAATCTTAGTTCCCCGACCAGGGACTGAACCCGGGCCCTCAGTAACGAAAGCTCGGAGTCCCAAGCACTGGACAGCCAGGGAATTCCCCATTCTGTCACTTTTGTAAGTAGTAAGCAGTAGTTAGATGTTTTGCTGCTTTATTGAGATAAGTTCTATCTCTACAGAAAAAGCATAAACGAAGGGACAACTACGACATCCCAGTCTGAGTGGTGCCTCGCTCCAAGGCCATTTCAGGGTTCTTTGAAGGGGACTCCCCCGGCAGTCCAGTGATTAAGACTCCGCGCTTCCAATGACGGGGGCGCGGTTTCAATCCGTGGTCAGGGAACTAAGATCCCACATGCCACGTGGCGTGGCCAAAAAATAAATTAGGAAGAAAAAAAATCAAGGTTCTTTGAAGGAACAAAGCAACCGCTCCTGTGCTCATGGGGCAGTAAAAGTGACAGCCAGTGTCACGCCTCTTTCTTCGTGCCTCACTTGGTGGTGCAGTACGGCCCCTCTGGCCTCACTTTCCCACCAGGCCACACTTCCATCTTCATCTCATAACTTCTATTATCCCTGATAGAAATGTCCTCCACCTGACACTGGTACAGGGTGTGCTGCGGGGAGGCTGAAGGAACTTCCACCCAGAAGAGGGCCAAAGGGGGGCTGCAGCAGCCTGCGAAGGGCCGTTATCCCTCAGCGGGCTCTGACCACTGTAGCAGCTATGAGCTTGGGCTCTGGGGGAGGGGGTCTGGGCTCTGCCCCATCTGTGTGGGGAGGAAGACGTTCTTTCTCTAAAATGAAAGTAACGCTAGCTAACCTTTACTGAGCAGCATGGGATTATTCTAAGCACCTACCGAATGTTATTTTCCACAGCTCTGTGAGGTCGTGGAGGACTGGGCCACCCTGGACTCAGGGGCTCAGGGAGGCTGGGAGCTGGCTGTGTCTCCTTTGCCGAAGGCAGATGCATCTGAACGGGTATCAAATCTGCCCGCCTCCCACACGGGGGCGACAGCAGTCCCTTGGAGGTGTTCACTCCGGTACAGGGGGCGAGGGGCCCAGGATCTACCTTTGGGAAACTGGCCTGGTTGTAAATGGAGGACCTTGGAAATAACAAAAGAGCACAGGACTTGGTGCCTGGAGCCTGTCTCTCTTTTGATTTGCATACAGCTCAATGAATTTCCATAAATTGGGTGCACCCAGGTTCCCTGCCCCCGGATCAAGAAATAGAACATTGTCCAGAACCCCAGAAAGTCCCCTGGTATCCAGTTACAACCTCCCTCCAACTGTGTGCACGTATTTTCAACTTCTGTAAATGGCACTGAGTTTTTTATACACATGTATGTATGGAAATTCATTGAGCTGGACGTGTAGGATGAGTGCACTTTCCTGCATGTGTATTGCACTTCAATACAACATTTTAAAAAAATCAAATGAACTAACAATCCACATTTTATAAGAATATACAAACCAAAAGAACAACAATAATCATATTGAAACGATTATGTATGGGCAAAGGAGTGGGCCCTGGGCGCTCAGCTACAGGGAAAGTCCAAAGCCCTCCTGGCCTGGTGGCCAGATCTCCCCACAGGTCACACCTGCCTTCACCCACTGTGCCTGCCATACCCGCCCAGGCCCCACCCAGGCCCCGCCCAGCACCTTGCAGCAGTTCCAACAGTCCTGCATGTTGACCCAGTAGTTCTTGTGGTTCCAGAGGCTCTCTATTCCCAGGAAGTGGTCGTCTTGGGTGCTGTAGCTGCGTGCAGTGAACGGCTCAATGAAAAAGTTCTCGGGCACCTCACGTTTCCCCGACAACACCAGGACCCAGGAGTGTACCCGCAGGCCGTGCAGGGGGTCGGTCTTTGCACTCTCCTGCTCCTGCATGGAAAAGGTGGGTGACCATGAGCCAGATGGATGGGAAGGGGGCCATCAGGGGCCCAAACATCTCCCTGCGGCTGGGGAACTGGCGAGAGGACTGAATGCTGATCCACACCGCACTGTTGGCTGGCTCTGTGACCTTGAGGACATCACCCCACCTCTGAACCCATTTTCTTATCAATAAAATGGGAGGATCTGACTTAATCTGTGGTTTACAAACTTGACTTTTCAGAGCTCTAGGGTATCTGGGATTTACTGGCTTTCCATGTTGTGATTCTGAGTGAGATTTCATCCAAAGAAAGATAGAGGGACACCATGTGGCTTCATTGTCTGCATCCCTCTGGGAAAAGGGTCACTGTGCCATGTTTATTATTGCATCCCCAGGGCCCGGACCAGAGTAGACCCTCAATAAATACTATATGGAAGGAAAGGAAAGAAGGGAGGGAGGAAAAATAGGTGAGAGGGACGATGAGAGTGTGGGTGGATAGAAGGAGACATTGGAGGATGGATGGATGGAAGGAAGGATGGGAGAATGGATGTAGAGTGTATGTAGGTAAATCTTCAGTGAGTCCGAACAAGGACACCAGAACTGCACAGCATAAGATGAGTTGCTTCAGGCGGCAGAGCTCTCTGATGTTAGAGCTCTATCACCAGAAGCTGGCTGACTACACTGGGGATTCCCATGAGGCCGGGCAGAGATGGGGGGTGTTGGAAGGTTGGAGGAGGGGATTTGGACCTGGGGGCCCATAAACACATCCCTGCGTGACCCGTGTCTGTTTCCCCATTCCCAGCAACCCCCCCCCCTCTGGAGCTGAGTTCAAGGGTTGAGGGCTGAGGACGGCGGACCCACCTCGAGGCGCTCCCCCTGCTTCAGCCGCTTCTCCGCCTCGGCCTTGACTGCCTCCTGCCTTTTAATCTCCTGCTCCCGTTCAAACCTGCTTGTCAGGTCCCTGGGCGGTTTGACGGCGTACTTCTTAGGTGGTGCCTTTTCCTCCTCCTTGACCACCTGTCACCCAACGAGAGGAAAAGGATCAGTAGCCCTTAGTGGCCCGCCTGCACAGCTGCCCCTGGAGCCTGCTGGCTTCCTGACCCTGAACGTAGAAAGAGCCTCAGCTCCAGACCTGTGACCATGGGCCAGTCCTCCCACTTCCCTAACCACAGGCTCTTCTGCAAAAGTCACTGAGAATAATGAGAACATTTTCCCCAGGGTTATTCTGACAAGTAAAGACAGGAAAATGTCCGTCTGAGCTGCCCATCCGGGTAGGAGCTCAGGAAATGCGATTTTCCCTCTTCATTCCCCACGGCCTAGACTAGCTACGATCTGGATCTGATCTAGAAAGTGGGGCAAATTGCCCGGAGTCAGATTTTTCCAGATTTTGTCACTGCAGGATTTCATATGTGGACTTGAAGTGAGAGTTTACTGGGCTAGGAAGGAGAGCAAAGCCTTTGTGTGTGTGCGTTTGTGTGTGTGTGTGCACGCACGAGCGCACACGTGTATATAAATGTGCGCTAGGTGGCAAGAAAAATGTCCAGGAAAGGACACCACAGAGGCTGCATAAGGGGGCTTATTATGAGGAAGAAATAGTGAATCTCCATGGTTTAGAGTCAGACAGGCTGGGCCTTAGCTCCCAGGTCCCCATTTACCAGCTATGTGACTTTGGTCACAAAAATTGTTTCATCTCGACACACTCATCTGTAAAAGAGAAGTGATAATTCCTACCATGCAGTGCTATTGAGAGGAGCAACCAAGTCAATGGACATGTGAGTTGTCCATTAGCTACTGATATCATTTTCATAATTAAAATTTTGGCTAAGAGGCCCGTATGTGAGTTCTCCGACTTTTGGAGCCAAAAGCAGAGATGGAGCTTTTTTGTTCCATCTTTCTTGGGGAGGTGGCCCTGAGAGAGCAGGCAGGGCTCTCATCTGGTACCTCCCCGTCCTTCTCCACCAGACTGCAGCCCCGGGGGCCCCGGGTTCTCACGCAGGTGCAACACAGGTGCATGTGCATCATGCCGGATGCCCCAGGCCCCTGGATCCTCTGCCCTGAGCTGCAGACACCCACTGGGTCTTGACCGTGATCACAGAGTCCTGGAATCAATCCAGTTCATGAAAAGCATTTTCTGCCAGTAGTATGGCTATTTTCCAAATGCAAAGAGATGCTTTTATGATTCCCACAGTTAAATTCACTTAAGAGTGCTGTGTTCACGGCAGCCTCGGGTCATTATGGTGCTCTCAGTCAACTGATATAAAAACACAACCACCACCTGCTGGAGGGCTGGTGAACTTTGTACTGTTAAGAGGTCCTTTCTACCTGGAAGGGGAAATAAAAAGAAGTAAACGTCTGTCTGTTTGTCTGCATTTTCCTTATATGAAAATGGCTGGATGGATTTTTATCAAATGCATAGGATAAATTTGGAAGAATTTGGCTTAAGATATCAGCCATAAGGCATTCACAAATGTGGGGAACACAGTAGCTGAAACTGAGTTACAACAAGGCGAGCGGAGCAGCCAGGTTGGAGACATGGGCTGTGTGTATTAAGATGCCAAAGATGGAGAAATCATCAGTGGTTTGAAATACAAACTCCTGAAGGGCTGCCTGGCGATGGAGCCGGGGCAGGGGCGGAAGCAGCAGGGACAGGTGGCTTTAAGGGTGGCGTGTCTTGCGCGATGCTGAGGGCAGTACAAGCCCGGCCATACCTCCTTGGGCTTCACGGTGAGTGGGCACACCTCTCGAGTCAGGTCCATGTGGCACAGGTCCTGCGAGCCATAGCCATAGACACAGTAGGCATCGTAGCCGGCGCCGATGAGCATGGAGCACAGCAGCGTGCTGAAGTCAAAGCAGTTGCCCTCCTGGTACCTGAGCACCACGGTCGAGGAGTACAGGTAGGGGGGCTGGGCACAGCGAGCTGGTCAGCATAGCCACCCGGTTGCCCCCACCCGCCCTCCCTGCTCAGCAAGGGCTGGGTGCCGGGGCCAGGGGGCCGGCTGGGCCCCAGCAGGGCTCCTCCCCTTTGTCAGGTTAGGGAGCCTGTTAAGAAATGGGGTGAAAACCACAGGTCCCGTGTCCATAAAGTGCAATCCAGGTTTGCCTGTAATTGCAAGGGGCCATGGACTTCCTGACGGGAAAGACCGTCTGGGATGTAGAAGCTTCTGGTCTGTTGCTCTCTGATTGGTCATTTTATGCTTTTATTCCAGAGTTACCCTCACCTTTTACCTCCATCCTTCTCTTCTCTCCGTTTCTCAGTTCTCCACTGTGTACACATCCTCATCTCCCTCCCTCCATTCTTAATGAGATTGAGCTGGTCAGAAGCCCAGAGGTGTGACCTTGGACCATGGGCAGCAGGCCCTGCCCTCTCTCTCCTTTCCCACCTCCCGAAGTCCTGAAAGGAAGACTCTGAAGGCAGAAAGAAGCAAAGGAGCCAAAGAGGTGGGAGCCCGGAGACCAGGCTTGCTGTGTGACCTCAGGCAAGTGGCTCTCTCTGCCCAGACAGACTCATGGGCTGTGTCCTGAGGCTGGCCAAACCTCCTTCTCCCCACCTGCCTGGCTTCCCATCTCAGGCCTCAAGGCAGCCCCAGGTGGTGCTTACCGGCTTGAGGGGGTCGGGCAAGGGCACCGGGGACAGGAAGTCTGAGACAAACTGGGCGCAGGTGTCCCAGTTGTAGAGCTCAGGGTAGGGCATCAGTGTGGGCCGGATGGTTGTGCTCACGAACTTCTGCAAAGGGAGAGACCACAGGTCCTGGGGGGAGCACTCCACCCGGGAGGAGACCATGGTGCTCCCAGGAGGCCAGGGGCCTTGGGGTGGGGCGGCAGCGGCTCTCTGGCCTCAGGCTCCTCCTCGGTGCCTTGGGAGTTGAAGGAAAGGATCCCTCAAGGCCCTTCTCCCCAGATCTAGAATAACCCTGTGCTGTCCGGGGTGCAGTGATGTGATCACCACCACCCCACTCGGTGCCGCCAGACCTGCACCACCTCCCAATCCCCCAAGAGCCCCGTGAGGCAGGTCCCGCTGACAGATGAGGAAGCCGAGGCTCTGCGAGGTGAGCTGACTTGCTCAGGTTCACAGTCAGTAGCAGAGCTGGGTCACCCTGGGGCTGGGGGCCAGGCCTCTGGGGTCTCCCTGTGAATTTGAGGAAGGCCCCACCTAAGGGGCAGCCCCGGTGCAGACCCCACTGATGGCAGCAGGGCAGATGCAGGCCTGGGGTTACCAGATCCAGAGGAGAGGGGACTAGGGATCTGGACGGGAATGGCTGAGTTTCAAATGCTGGCAGCTAAGTCCAGGGTGAAAAATCACCAGGTGGGCCAGATAAAACAGTCTGTGAGTCCCTGTCAGCCTACGGGCTGCTGCTTTGCAACCCTTGGATTCATCCCCTGCCATGCCATCTACAGGTGGGGAAACTGAGGCCCAGAGAGACTCAGGGATGTGCCCTGGGTCACAGGGCGGGAAGGAAGGAGGCCAGCGCTTGGGTCCCGGCCCATTTTGTCTTATTTCTCGGCTTTTCCCTGCATAGGGCTGGCCTCGGGGGCCGGAGACCACACTGAGTGTCTGGCTGCCCTTAGGCGGGGTGTGCAGGCTCCAAGCCACCACAGGCCCCCAGGGGTGACTCACAGCGGGCCTGCTGGGGCCTGTGGACATTTGAGTTTATATGCTGCCCCTGAAATATAAGCTTTGACCCACGAGAGGTCTGTGCCTGGCCCACCTCCCTCCACCCTCTGCTCTCCAGCCCCTGGCCCTGCCCAGTCTTACAGGCACTTGGCACTCGTTCACTGGGTGCAAGAAGAGGGGCACGCGGTCCGGGCACAGGTGGCTGTACTGGCGGGAGAAGTTGTCTGCCACCTGCAGCAGGTGTTCCTCCTTGGGCGTGTTGCTTTGGTAGGAAAGGGGCAGCTTGGAGATGTCAATAGCGTCCTTGGTAAAAGTCCTGTGTCCGTAAGAGGGGTGGCATCAGTGTGCGTGAGGCTAGGCGTGCACACAGGGAGCCCTCCGTCCACCTTAGTTGCCTTCAGCTCTATCCCGTCCTCATTAAATCCTCACAACTACCTAGGAGGGAAGTATCATTCTTATCAGCTGCCCTTTTTTTTTTTTTTTTTTTTTTTTTTTGCTGTACGCGGGCCTCTCACTGCTGTGGCCTCTCCCATTGCGGAGCACAGGCTCCAGACGCGCAGGCTCAGCGGCCATGGCTCACGGACCCAGCCGCTGCGCGGCATGTGGGATCTTCCCGGACCGGGGCACGAACCCGTGTCCCCTGCATCGGCAGGCGGACTCTCAACCACTGCGCCACCAGGGAAGCCCTCAGCTGCCCTTTTAAACAGATGAGGGAAATGAGGCACAGAGAGTTTCAGTGACTTGCCCAGGGTCACACAGCTAGGGAGGGGCAGAGTGGGGACTTGGACCAGGCAGCCTGAAAGCACAGCCCTCACTCCTAACCACCTCCTTCTATGTCCTGGTCCTGCCTCCCAGCCCAGGTACCACCATTCTGCCCGGCTCTCCCGCTGCCCGGCCCTGGGCTGACTCTCACTGGGGCTGCTGGGCCAAAGCCCCCACCTTCCCCACCCCCGGCACTCACGAGGGCTTCTTCAGGATGGAGACCTCAATCTCCGACAGCTTCCTCTCCAGGTCTCTGAGCATCTCCTGTGTCCTGGTGGCGTCCTCCTTCCGCACCTCCATCGGCCTCATCATTTTCTCGGCCCTCTCGGCCCGCTCGGCCTCCTCCTCCTCCTCCACTCTCTCCTTCAGGACCTCCATCTGCTGTGTCTCTGACTGTCTAGAGATGAGGTCTCTGTAGGAGGAATAAATGCACTCTGAGTGGCCGACTTCAGACCAGGGAGGAGCCACCAACACCCGCTGTGTCCCTGGGTGGAGGTTTTAGGTGGTTTAGATCAGGAAGGGGGGAGGCGAGTCCCTGCTAAACTTCCTTTCCATCAAGGAGAAAGTCTCCACATGGTGCTAGCACACCTGTAACACCTTTCTGACCTTTGCAAATTGCCCTTTAAATCCTACAACGCAGGTCACAGACTGAGAGCTATTGTCAGCGCAGGAGCAGGTAGCTCAGGCTTACTACCCTTGCTTTGTTTTCTGTATATTTATCCTGCCAGTGACCTTCTCTTTCTGGCAGGTGATGTTAATGCTGTATGGATAACTGTAGTATTATGAAGTTTCCTATTAAATATATTTATGAAGTCCAGTAAGTTTAAATTTAAAGAAAATTATTCATAATAGTAAGAAAAAAAAAAAGAGGTAACATCACCAAATTTGGAACACAGAGAGGGCAAGAATGGGGCTGCCATTAAGGCACCTGGATAAGGGGCAGGTGGGAGTGACACAGCCTGCACTCTCCTGGCCAAGCCCTGTGTCATCTCTCAGGGTAGAGGACCTTTGTGTGGCGGGACACACTGAGATACCATATGTGCTTGTGTGCCCTAGGGAAGCCCTTTTCAGAGCCCAGCCTCACTACGGTGGACCAAAGATCCAGTCCCCTTGTAATTTCCGAAGTGATAAGGACACCAGACGCGTCTTTTTTTCTATTGCGGCAACTCTGGGTGAGCCCCGGATGGCTCCTGGATGGGGATATGTCACCAGAAAGACCAAGCTGTGATTAGAAGCTTGGAATTTTCAGCCCCTCCCCCATCCTCCAGAGAGGAGAGGAGAGTGGAAATGGAGTTAATAATTGACCAAGCCTACATGAAGAAGCCTCCATAGAATCCCAATAGTAGGGGGTTCAGAGAGTTTCCAGGTTGGGAAGGTGACGTCCTGGGAGGATGACACATCCCAACTCCACAGGGACAGAAGGTCCTGCACTCAGGACCTTCCCAGACCTCTCCCTGTGTATCTCTTCATCTACCTGTCCATTTGTATCCTCTACCATGTCCTTTAATAAACTGGTAAATGTAATTGTTTCCCTGAGTTCTGTGTGCCTCTCTAGCAAACTAACAGAACCCAAGGAGGGAGTCATGGGAACCCCCAAATGGTAGCCAAGCTGGACAGAAGTTGTGGGTAACCTGGGGACCGACTACTTGCCATTGGCATCTGAAGTGGAGTGGGAAGAGGCTTGTGGGGCTAAGCCCTTAACCTGGGGGATCTGATGCTATCTCCAAGTAGGTAGTATCAGAATTGAGTTCTGTTGTAGGACACCCAGCTAGTGTCATGGAGAATTGCTTGGTGGGGGAAAAACCTACACATTTGGTGACCAGAAGTGTCAGAAGTGAAGGGTTCTGTGTGAGTAGTAAAGGAGAAACACAGAGAGTGGGAGACTGAACTGAGTTTTTCCATTACAGACCCTATGAGGCAGATAAAATTATAATACCCACTTTGCAGAGGAGAAAATCGAGGCCTAGAGAGGTTAAGTGCTCTGCCTAAGGTCACAGAGCAAGTAAGTACCAGACCTGGGGTTTGAATCTGTATATTTCTGGCTCTGAAACCCATGCACTTAAGGGCCTAAAGAGATGGGAAAGTTCTAGAAGGGATGGTTTGTTGGAGGCAGGGTGTGTAAGGAAAGACACAGAAGGGGAGAACGCCAAGGTGTCAGTGGGCAGAGGGGGACAGCCACTAAGATGGGCCCTGAGCCCAAGGTCACAGAACACCATCATCAGAGGTGGAGCTGGGCCAGAACCTGCAATATTTATTCCTTACACCAGGCTGCCTCATCAGCTACAGCGTAGCTTGGGGAAGGCATTCCTGCTTTACAGTTTCCCCAACTCTGCCCAGAGGCTCTCCCCACCCACAAGCCCTTCCCTGAATCCCCCTCCCCAGCCGCAACCTCCTCCTCCCCGCCCCCGCCCCACACACGCGCGCGCGTGCGCGCGCTGAAAACTTCCCCAGAAAGTTTGCGGCTGAAAGCCCCCCAGATGGAAGAAGCCCCCTTACCACCAGCACCCACGCCCTCCCCCTGCCAGGCTGCCAGGCAGGGTCCAGCCACCCCAGACCCCTGCTCCCATCTCACCCCTCTGAGGACAGCCTGTACAATCTGTTAGCCCGTCTCCGTGGTAACATCTTTCAAGGCTGACGGCAGGTCCTGGGAGAGGAGGCTTGTGGGAAATGTAGTCTTTTGTCACTACCCAGGTCTGGGTCCGGAAGACCCACTGTGGCATGTCCGTCAGCCAGTGGCGGGCTGGAGCCAGCTTGTGCCAGCTTGCAAGAGCTGATTTTTAAAACTTCAGGAATGTTTGTGAGCCCACTGAAAAACACAGCCATTATTAAAATTTAAATTATAAAAACGTATAAGTAAATAGATTAAAAACAAAGGTAATAAATACTCAAAACTCATCACTTCCTAATTATTTTACTGCATTTTATTATTATCTAAGCTTTTGAGGTCATTTGTGCCTATTGTATCTTTACAACGAAAATATTATGTAAGTGTGAGCTACTCTGAATCTTTTTCCAACTTCAGTGATGTTATATTGATAGCTTAAAATTGGCCATGAGATTATTTACACCACAGAAATTGGCAAATGTTACAGACTAGGGCTTTTTCTCTCATCAGGTAGTTGTTAAACATTTACCAGGACACCACGGCTTCTGTTCCATGCATGGTCAATGTGGCCTTCTTCAAAACAGATGGAAACCAGTGTGGGTCCTGGCATGGCTGCCTGTCATAGTGGACAGAGTCAGGGTCCCTGAGTCTTGGTTCTAGTCCAGGCTGGACCGCTGGTTTAGTATATAACTCATGGGACAGAGAAAACTTATCCATTAGGTTAGTGGCCCATGAAAATGCCTAATCTTAATTTATTTTAAATTCCAAAGAAAAAATGAATAGACTGATAATGAATATATAAGTATGAATCCACCCAGGATTATATTTGTCTTTGTACCAATGCAGTCACAAACTATAATTTTTTCTGTTGTTTTTAAAGGAAAGTGTCCACAAAACTTGTAATGCTCCCTTGTAGCAGGCAGCGGGGTCCAAAGAAATACTGCAGATGTCCTGACAAGGTTATATAGTTGCTGTTATTGGTGAAAATATAGGAATCACCTCATTCTCAATAATAAAGAATAATTTTTTCTTCTAGCTGGAACATTACGTAGTCATGAAAATAAAGTGTGAAGGATAAATTAGACCAAGGGAGATCCCCAGAGAAGGCATGTGGACATCAGTCCTGGAGTTCACCCTGGGATTACCTCTGTGGGGAATTCACCTGGGATGAGGCTAGGAAGGGAAGAGGAAAAGGCAAATGTGATATGTTAGGCTGGTGGAATGGAGGATAGGCCTCATTGCCCCTTTTTTCCCATGCAATACCTAATTTCCTTGGTAAAATGATTTATTCCCCTTTACCCACTCCCATTCCCTGCCCACATAGACATCATTCTGATGCGCTCCCCCCACCAAATGAGCATCCTTTGGCATACTTCTGGTGTTTTTGTGTTAATGATATTGTATTAATACCTCTGTTTCTTACATTTTCACTAAGAACTGTGTGTTTAAGATCCACCCAAGTTGCTGTGTGTCCATGGACCCACAATAATTACCTCTCTACTCTCCCAGCAGTGGACACCCTGCTTTGCCACCAACTCCCATTATCCACAGATAATGCCACACATGTCATCGGTGGAGTCCTTTCTAGACCAGCAAATGTTTCTTTGGGGTAAATAACCAGGAGCAGGATGGTTGGCTCAGCAGCGGCACCTCTTTTCTCCAGGCAGTGAAACCTCCACGCTCTCTACCTCCCACAATGTATGAGGGAGCCTGGTACCCTTGCCCCCACCAGCAGCTGATATTCTCTCCCTTCCTGATGTTTGCCAGTTTCATAGACGTACAATGAGATCTTGCTGTCATTTAACATGCCTCTCTCTGATTATTAATGATTTTAAGTGTGTCTTCATGTGTTAGTTTTAGGCGTTTCCTCCTCTGAAATTGTCTTTTAAAACCTCAGCCCATTTTTCTTTATTGGGGAAGTATGTTGTTTGGATTGCAGGACTTCCAGATGTTAATCCTTGGTTTCAGATACTGCAAATACCTCCCCCCATTCTGTCACATGTCTTCTAACATCGCCCATGGTGACCTTCATTAAACAGAAAACCTTAATTTTGATGTAATTAAATTTATCAGGTTTTGATGTTTTGTGCTTATGAATTTTTGTGAAATCCTTCCTTGCACTTAAGTCACAAAAATATTTTCCTATGTTAACTTTATAATTTTGCCATCCCATTTAGACCTTTACTCTGCCTGGAGCCCATCTCTGTATGAGGGGTTAAGTAGGAATTTTGTTTTATTATTCCCCATACAATGAGCTAATTTTCCAATACCACCATTAGACCATTCGTCCCTTCTTTGTGATGTCACTCTTAATGTCGTGCATTAAGTCCCCCAGGTGTACACGAGTCTGCCACTGAGCCCTCTGTTCTGTTCCACTGGTCTTCATGCCTATCCCTGCACAGACTCCATGGTGAATTTACCACTATGGCCTTGTAAAATCTTTATATCTGCAGGTCAGTTCTTCTTTCTATGTCCTCTTTCATTAAGGATGACTTAGCTATTTGAGGACTATGTGCCTTAATATAAATTTTAGAATAAGATTTAGAAAGTCTAAAATATCATTTAGAATGTTTACTGGAATCACATTGTATTCATAGATCAATTTGTGAAGAACTCTTATCTTGTGATATTAAGTTACCTCTCTGAAAGCACAGAGCAAGTAGGTCTTATTTCCTATTTGTTAGATGGTAATGGAAAAAATACTAGGAATGAAGAAATTGAGGCAGAACAGAGAAAACCAGGCAGGAAGTCACGGTGAGGGGACACTCTTCCTGCAGCACACAGATGACCACTGCAACCCAGAGCCTGATAAAGTGTCAGCCAAGGCCAAGCTCTGGCGTAGTCACATTCACGCTGGGCCAGGTGGGCAGCCGTCTTAGCCAGTATCCCATTTAATCATCAGCCCTGTCGGGCAGCTACTGCCATCCCTGCTTTACAGATTCAGTAAGTGGGGAATTGGTCCAAGGCAAAGAATCTGGACCAGGCAGGCTGACCTCAGAGTCCATGCTCTTAACCCTAGTGCTACCCACCTCCCAGGCTGTTCTTGTGATGCTTCAGTGACAGGGGAACCCTGTCTATCCACGCTGGACCTTGGGGGTGTATTTTTGCCACAGCCCTCCCTGGCCTTAGCACATGCTCCACTTGGCACTTGGAGCCACTTTTGCAGTGACTTCAGGCAATGAGGGACCCCAGCCCCTCTGGCCCTGGGGTGGAGAGCCAGGCAGAGAAAAGGACATCCCTACTATTAGCTACGCTCCCCGTCTGCCCTCCGCATCTGCACCTGGAAACGCAGCCCAACCGGGCTTGTTGTTCTGTTGGTCGTACATCCCACTGAGCACGTCTTAATGAGAAAGGAAGGGAGCAGCAAGAAAAAGCCACCACCCAGGATTTCCCTTGAGACTAGGGGTCAGGGATGAGGTGATAATTCTTAAACCCATGGAGACCCCAGCTCTAGTGTTGGCCCAGCTTGCAGGGTGGTCTTGGGTGGGTCCCTGGGCCTCTCTTGGCCGCCATTTCGTCCTCCCCACCCAGGGCTGGTCCACTTGGCAGAGCTGTACAAGGCATCTGGAAGGGAGCTTTAAACTTCACACCCTCCCAGTTTACAAACAGGTTGCAGAAGCTCACAATCTGCTTTACACCCAGGTTTTCTTTAAGCCAAGGGGGATTCTCAGGGAGCAAACTAACTCCTGCTGACTTAGTGCTGGGCACTTTACTTTTGTCCCCTCACTTAATGCTCTCAGGACAAGGCAAGGACTCAATGAGCCCCATCTTACATAGGGTGAAGAGAGGTGCGATGACAGGCCCAGGGTCACACAGGCCCTAAGCAGCAGAGCTAGGATTTGAACCCAGGCCTGTCAGACACTGGAGTACCGTTCTTTCTGAGGACAGGTTAGTAACCCTGAGACTTTGGGGTAAGGTTGCTGAGACCTTCAGTGTGAGAAACGGCTGTTTGTGAAGATAAGCCCCGAACCCCACCAAGTTTGCCCACAAAAACTGATAATGTGGCTCAACTGTTGCAATGTCCACACTCTAAGATTTCCCTTCCTGGAACACAGTGACTTGCATAAACCAAGGGTCCCGGGCCTCCTTTCTTTCATCTGTTTGCTGGGTGGGAGGAGGGAGAAGGGGAATCCAGTCCAGGGCATCTCGGGGGAAGAGGTAGGCTTCTCACCTGTAGAAGGTGCTTGACTGTCTGCAAAGCACACTGGGAAGGGTGGGGTTTGGGGAGGGAGGGTGAGCTGTCCCAGTAGTAAGTTAGGGCTGAAGTGTGCGGTGGCTGTATGGGGAGGGGGACGGATACCAGTGCCCTGCCCTCCTGGTTGGGCCAGGTCAGGGGGCCAGTGTGTCTGTGCATCTCTCCGTCTCTCTCCTTTTGTTTTCTTTCTTTGTGGCAGTTAATCTATTAATTCTTTCTCTCCCTCTCTCTCTCCATCTCTCTATCTCTGTATGTCTACTTCTGTCTCTACTATCTCTACCTCTTTTTTGCTTCCTACTGAGGAAACCAGTGGTTTCGAAACCAAGCCCAGCCACTGGAAGTGACAAACCCAGATGGGTCTGGCCTGAGGCACTCCCCTGGCTCAGGGCCCTCTCACGCTCGTGCCAAACTCACACCTCCATCGAGGGCCAACTAATATTTATTCAGGGCCTGCCAAAGTGCCAGGCTCGGGCTGGGCTGAACTGGTGAGCGAGCAAAGCTGTCAAGGTACCTGCCTGCTCTATAGGAGCTCAGACTTCAGAAGAAATGCCCACCCCCTTTCTGCTCAGCCCACACCCCCCCGCCCCCTGCCCTGGCTCCTCAGGCCTCAGATGTGCAGAGCCCTGGGGACTATATGCCCTCCACCCCACCCCGCCCCACCCCCCATCCCCTCCCCCACCCCGAGAAAGCAGATCAGAAGTCAGGTCACCCGCGGGCAGGCCAGAGTGGAGAACGGGGGGGGGGGGGCTTCCTTGAGGTATCCCACCTACTAAGTAAGTGGCATTCTTTGATATTCGGTGTCCCCAACACTTGGAGGGCTGGCAGCCCCCTGAACGGTAGGGGGTCTTCCATGAGGATGGGCCCTGGTGAGAGTCGCTGAGACCAGGGGCAGCCTGGGTGGGAGGACCAAACCCCACTCCCCACCCCGACCGGGCAACAAACCTCCAGTCCACAACTGCCCCAGTGCCTGAGGGGATGGTGGCCCTGAGGGCCCCCCAGGTGCCCGGCCAGAGGGTGGAGTTGTGGGAGGGCGGTGACAAGGGGAAGGGAGGGAGGGGAGCGGCTGGGGGCTCCTTCAAGAGGCCAACGACAGACTTCCTTATCTGGGCTCAGGCCCTTCCTGAGACCAGAAGGCCGCTTTGCTCTGAAGGCAGGGGGTGGGTGTGCCGGCAGGGGTCTTAGGATTACAGGGACTTGAGACTCCTGCCATCCTGGATCTGTGAACTCTCAGACCCATAGGTGTATCTGGATAAGACCTCTGAGGCCACATGGTCCAACCTGGTTCCCATCCCCTTGCTCCCCAGTCCCATTGTACAGAGAAGGGCGCTGAGGCCCAGAAGGAAGCAGGGAGCACCTCTTCTCTCCCACCAAGGTCACACAGCAAATCAAAGCTGAGTCCAGAGTGCAGGCCAGCCCTGGCCTGGCCACACGGCAGCCCACTATTCATGAGACACGGTGAGGGCCTGGTCAGCCCGGGCAGTGCCGGAAGACGAGGTCATGGTGCTCTGTCTTGGGAAGTAGAGAACAACAAACCAGCAGAAGATGAAGACACCTGTCAGGGAGGAGAGGGCCTCAGTGAGCCTGGGGTGGGGCCTGGGCTGGTGGCCACCCAGAGGAGAAATTGCTCCACTGTAAAAGTTCAAGAATGTATAGAAAAATCAGACAAAAAATGAAACCTACTCCTGAAAAAGAACCAAATAGATAACTTGAGAATGAAAACCAGAGCCCTCGAAATAAAATCTATACACACAGCTATCTCATGAAAGGAAGACCGAAATGAAGGAATTTTCAGACATGCAAAACAACTACCACTGCCCCTCTTATAGAGGATTATTACAGGATGTGCTTCAGCAAGAAGAAAAGGGAAGATGTGAGGTATGAAAATTGTAGTAAGTACAGAAATTGATAGAAAAGTCAAAATCTTTGTGTTTCTTTAAAAGAAATTTAGAACTAAAACCCTACACAACAATAAAAAATATTGAGAAGAGTTCAAGGGCAGTTAAAGTGGGCTGAGGGCTCTGTTTGGGAAGAAGAGAGAAATACTGAGTTACTCAGATGAAAACACTCAGTGCAGTGAAGTGTTCAGACTTAACTATGATGGGTAACCTCAGACAGAATAATGACATAATCCATAGTTTCAAGGTGCATCCCTCTCCAAGCTGTAACCCCTGGGAATTTTCAGATGTGGACTCATAATTCTTCATCTGGGGACAGTCTCCGGTGGCCTAATAATAATGACTTCTGTTGTTGTTAACATAGTTCCCAAATATTGAAGGCCTCCTGTATTACACACACACATTATCTCAGTTATTCATCATGAAATCTGGTGAGAAAAGTACTGGAATTATCCCAGCTGTACAGGTGACTGGATCAGAGGAGCTGAGTGACTTGCTGGAGTGGTGAGTGGAGGTGGGATTTGAACCCCGGTCTGCTTGTCCCCAGTGCTGCCAACCATGGTGCCATGTAGTCTTGTGAGGCACTGGGAGCCAGCCCTGCTCTTGTGGGCTTGCACCTGCTGGATCTAGGACCCCTCGGTTCCTAGTGACTCCTCTGGATGGGATGAGGCTGTGAGTCAAAGCACACACTTGTCATTCCTCTCTTGGCTGTTTCCCTCATAGTCAGGCTGTGATGCTTCTTTAAGTTGTGTGTATGAAACAGGGGTATGAGGAACAACGAGGACAGGTGCGGGCAGGGAAACCGTGTCCCACATGCACCCTGGGCGCCTGCCCCTTGGCTGGATATCAGAGAAAGAACCCCGCGGGGGCAGGGAGCAAATGTAGCAAGCATTTCCTCCACTAACTATTTGCTTCCTGCCTTCACAGCCCCTTAGAGATTCTGTTCGTGTCACGTGGCCTTCACATCACATGATCTTGCCCTCCTGGTCACAGATGATTGGACCAGAGATGGACACCTGACCCAAGATGGCCCAGTCAGATCCTTGACCCTCCTGAGAACATGGAAGAGACTGAAGCAGACCATGGTCACTAGACTTGGAAGGTCACATAGGGTTGAGGGGGCCATATTGGGCAGCCAGTTGGGGGCCATGGGTAGGAATGGGCCAGTGGAGAGAAGAATGAAGAAGTTTCCACAGAGAGAAGGTGAGAGACTACATGTGACTCCCGAGAAAAAGATGGGGAAAGCATCTGCTTTGGTTTTGGTGGCTTTTCCTGACCCTGCTACCAGCTCCCGTGAGGTCAGCCAGCCTTCCTGCCCTGGGGTCCTTGGGAGAGCCTTGGATATTTAAAATCAGTACCCTTGATTTGAGCGAGCCTGAGTAGAATCCTGTTTCTTGCCATCTATCCCCTCCCCCCAAAGCCCCCCAACACCCCCCGGTGCAGGCGAGGCAGCTCGTCACCTCCCTGGCCCAGGAGCCTCACCTTGCAGAGAGGTGAACAGTGCAAAGACATAGGTGGTGGACAGGCCTAGGGGTGTGAGGATGGCCAGCCCCCAGGTCACGCCCACCAGGCTCGAGAGGCCCAGCAGGGTGAGGACCCCCTTCGAGTGCTGCCTCTTCTCCTTGCCCGCTGTGGCACTCGACAGAGTGAAGATCTTCAAGGCCACCAGGCCCAGGACCACGGCGCTGAAGAGGAAGGTGATGAGGAAATAGCCGTGGACAGTGACGTAGAGCGCAGAGATGGCAGTTTTCTCACAGAACCAGCACCTGCAGGAGGTGGATGGCCGTTAGGACCAGAGGAAGTCTTCTGAGAGCAAGCCCTGGGCTGTCTCCCTGCCTGATCTTCTCTGACCAAAAAGATGCCTTCCCCCACCTCCACCCATCCAGTCCCCACTCTCCCAGGGGAGGGGCTGTCGCAAGGCTCCAGGTTGCTGTCTCTTTAGACCAGTGAGTGTAAGAGACCAGTTCTGTCCCAAAGACGTGTTTCGTTCACCCCACGTTATGTTGTAAGAAAAAAAAACTGAATTAATGACCACCTTTTAAAAGTGAAATGTTTGGCATAAACATCCAAATTTTTTTTTTTTTTGGCCACGCCACACAGTGTGTGGGATTTTAATTCCCTGAACAGGGATTGAACCCAGGCCCTGGCAGTGAAAGCGCCAAGTCCTAACCACTGGACCACCAGGGAATTCCTTAAACATCCAGATTTCTGCTTCTCTTATAAAACCATACAGCTGGCAGCTCTGTGGATGCCCTCCTAAGGGACAGTAGTCAGCTGCCCATTAGACTGGCATGTGATTGCCAGTCTGTCGCTGTGCCCACCCAGGCCGCTGCATGTACTTTTGTTCCCTGCCTGGCCCCTGGGGCCCTGCATTTGTGGCCCTGGGGACAGGACCAAGGCCTCACCAGCTCTTCTTAGCACAGAACCATAGGCCTCAGGCAGGTACCCTGGGAGAGGCTCAGCTCAGCTCCCCTGTTCCCTGCACTGCAGGAGTGAAAGCCCAAAAGAGCATGTGGATCAGCCCCCCATTGTACAGATGAGGGGACCGAGGCTCTGGAGGGGGACAGGCTTGCCCAAGGTCACACAGCTACTCAGAGACAGAGTCTGGATAGAATCAGGGCTGCTGCAAATATTGGGTAGGTTGTGCCCTGCACAAGGGCACCTGGCTGGGGGGCAGGTGGGGGCTGAAATCCAACTCACCCTCCACTCACCAGGCTGAGCACCTGGCACGGCAGGTCAGAGGGATGGTGGGGGGGGGTTACCTTTTAAAATTTGCCCAAAGGTGCTATATAGGCTGTGGTGATCCAGGCTAGAGCAAGGCATCCTGCCTCCTGGTCCAGTTCTCTCTCCTTCTCACCCCCTCTCTCATTGTACTTCCTCTCTCCGGGCCTCAGTTTACCCCTGCAGGCCGTGAGCTAGCTGGATCTGAGGATCCTTCGCCTTGACTTACTCGTCCCTCTTCCCAGGATTCCCTCCTCCCCCCACCTCCCCCTCCCTCTGGCCCGCAGGAGCCTGAGGCCACCGCAGCTTCCACAGGCAGCGCTCACAGCTCCAGCGTGGTGGTGTTCTCCTTGTCACGGATGGCATAGGGGCCATAGCTGTTGGTGCTCCCAGTGACGATGACTATTAGGGCAGGCAGGCCTGGGGGCGAGGGGAGGAGGAGGTATGGCATTGCCGGGGCTCCCTTGGCACGTCCTCCTCCAAATCCCCCTCCAGCTGTCCATCCCTCGAGCTCTGAGCCAATCAGAGAGGGAACTGCCCCTCCCCCGCCCCAGGCTGGTCCCCTTCCCACCTCTTCCAGAGTCAGCCATCCCTTCTGCCTGGCCAAGCGGCACCTACCCCAGCCCACGAGGCTCAGCTTCAGGAAGTAGTGCCTGAAGTAGGTGTTAAAGACCTTGATGGCGAGCAGGTAGAGGTGGAAGGCTTCCAGGCCCATCCAGGTGAAGGCACAGAGCAGGAAGTAGTGGAAGACGGCCCCCCGGGCCCAACAGGCAGCATTGGACCCCTTCAGGCCATACCCCACATTGATGAAGAAGGCCAGATTCAGGAGAAATAAGCTGATGCTCAAGGCCACGTGGATCTTGGGGATGTCTTCGGACTTGAACCTCTGCTGGGAAAACCTGGAGCAAGAAGGGCCAGTGAGAGGCTGCAAGGGGGCACCCAGGCCTCTCCGTCCGATCACCTCTGTTCCACCCCTGGCAGCAACCAGCGTGTGAGAACATTCAAGTCCACGAGCCCTCTCATGACCCAGAGGGCCCTATGGGTTCTGGATCCTGTTGGCTTCATCCCTTGACTCCATGCTTGAGCCAAACTACCTAATTTGCAATTCTCTAAATGCTTTCTTCTTCTCTACGCCTCCCGGACTTTGCCCACACTCTTCCCTCTGCTCTCAATGCCTTTCCCTGCTTCACCTTCAAAATCCCCCTTGGGTATTTCTTTCCGGGAAGGCTGTCTCTGAATGTCACTTATCCCAGGCTTATCTGAAAGTTTCCCAGGAGTGAGCACAGTGTAACTCTCCACCCACCCCTTATTTCCGTCTCTCCCCAGGCTTTGACCTGGGGCCTAACACAATAAGCAGGAGGAAGCCCTGCATTGGTTGAGTGAGTGGACAGACAGGGCATGGATGCATGAAGCCTAGAACTTAGTAGGGAGGGCGAGGCTCAGAGGGTGAGGCTCAGGGTGAGGCTTAGTAGGGAGGACAAGGCTCAGAGAGGAACACAGACTAGAGTCACAGTGCAGGGCAGGGGCTCCAGACCCCCAGTCCAGGGCTTCTTCCCAGGGCTCACTTCCCCCTCTGTGGAGTTCCCACTGCGAATTCCTAGCAAATCAGCTCCCAAAGGACTCTCACTGGAGGGGTGGGAGCTCAGGGCTGCCTGGGGTGGGCATGAGGGATAATGTCCACCTCACCTGAGATGCCAGGCCCCACCCTTGGGAGATGTTGACAGCTCCTCCTGGTGCTCCAAGCCCGTCTCACAGGGTCCAGGAGTGCAGCCAGCTAGCAAGTCATGCTCAGCTTATTGCAGATGGATGCTCAGCTTATTAGGCCAGGGCTTGGGGGATGGGGGCCCGGGTGGCACCACTTACACCCCCAGTTCGGTCCGAGATGGAGTGGGTGGGGCTGGTGGGGGCCTCAGCCCAGGGCCAAACAGTGCCAGCATGTGCAGGAAGGCAGTGGGAGGGCCCCAGACCGGGAGTCAGGAGACCAAGGGCTGCTCCAGGCCCGTCGTGGGTCGGGAGGCCAGCCGTGGGCTGCTCCCACAGGCTCCTTTAGGCTGGCAGTTCCTGTGGCTCCCTCTGCCATGGCTGGGGCCTGGGCACAGGCTGCGGTAGCCTCTGATGTTTCTGCTCCTTCTTCTTCCAGAAACAGCCCCAGGTTTCCCTTGGGAGCACCCTTCCCCACTCTCAGCCTTGCACTCTCAAACCCAGCAGCAGGCACTTGGGTGGCCTGACCAATCAGCGTAATTCATCCTTTCACCACGGTGGCGTGCTCAGTCATGGGCACATGGTCTAAGTTAGACCAGTATAACTCAACTCTGGTACACATGGGATAAAACTGCATAGACACACACACACACAGGACATGCACAGGGTCAGCTTCCTTGGTGTATGACCTCTGCAGGGCCCTGCACTCCGAAGGGCCCTATGCTTGGTTTAATGTTCTGCTGTCACCATCTTGAAATTCTTAATAATTTTTGAGCAAGGGGCTACATATTTTCATTTTGGACTGGGCCCTACAAATGATATAGCCAGTCCTGTGTGCGTGTGTGAACATGCACACACACACACAATTGAGTGCATGTAGAAAATGGTGAAAACTGAATGAACTCTGTAGTCGTTAGCAGTGCTGTACCAATGTCAATTTCCTGGTTTTATCTTGTACTACAGTTATAGAAAATGTCATCACTGAGGAAAGCTGGATGAAGGAACCATGGGACTCTAGGTACTATTTTTGCAAGTTCCGGTTAGTCTATAATTATTTCAAAATAAAATTTTTAAAACTTATTTATGTATATTTTTGGCTACATTGGGTCTTTGTTGCTACGCATGGGCTTTCTCTAGTTGCGGTGAGCAGGGGCTACTCTTTGTTGTGGTGCGCAGGCTTCTCATTGCGGTGGCTTCTCTTGTTACGGAGCATGGGCTCTAGGTGCGCAGGCTTCAGTAGTTGTGGCTCTTGGGCTCTAGAGTGCAGGCTCAGTAGTTGTGGCGCACGGGCTTAGTCGCTCCGCGGCATGTGGGATCCTCCCGGACCAGGGCTCGAACCCGTGTCCCCTGCGTTGGCAGGTGGATTCCTAACCACTGTGCCATCAGAGAAGTCCAATAAAGTTTTTTTTAGAAACTTCAATTCTGGGCCTTAGTTTAGAATATTAGCTGTCCAGGCAGCTAAGAAGCTATAATGCAAGCCTGGGGCTCCCCAAGGCCCCTGAGTATGGAGAAGCTGCCTGACATGACTGACAAAGGAGAAAGCAAAGTTTTGAGAATCAGAGGGACACCAAGTCCTGGGGACATCTTTTGAGCCCCTGGATCCAACATCACCTGAAGTGAGCTCACCTTGGGCTTTTCAGTTCTGTGAACCACACATTACCTATTATGTGTAAGCCAATTTGAGCTGAGTTTCTGCCACTTGTAACTGAAATAGCCAGACACATTCCAACCTCCAATCCCATTTTATAGGTGAGGAAACGGAGGTTTGGAGAAAATATCAGTATAGTGCGGCATGACTAACACCACCCTGCTGGTTTCTACCCTGCCCCGCTGCCGCCCTTGAGGGCAGGAGGGAGATGTGGGGTGGGGATGGGGTGACCCACCTCAGGAAAGCGTAGAGGACAATGGTGAAGGCCAGGAAGATCATGGAGGTTCCGCAGCCAGCCTGGGAAATGCGTGTGAGGGCCTTTACAGTGACTTGGTCCAAGATCGGCCTCTGTGGATGATCCCCCCAAAAAAGAATCCTATCAGTTGGAGACCAGGCCCACACACCCCAAAGGCCTGGCCCCTGCCAGGCAGCCTCCTCCCTGGGCCGGGAGCCTTGGCACTTCCAGAATTGCTAGGATGTCTGGGGGGTGGGGTGGTGCACCATTACCAGCAGCAGGGCGAAGAAGGTCAGGTGGTCACAGCGGCACATAGTCCTATTGACTCCGAAGTCTGTGGAACAGCCCTTGGAAGCCCAGTCTCCTGATGACCCTGGGGAGGAGGAGAGGGAGCTTAGGGAAGGGGACGGGAATATAGGAGGGGAAGGCAGGCAAAGGGAAGAGAGGGGTCCAGAGAGGAAAGAAAGAGGGGAGGGGCCCTGCGGTTGGAGTCCTGTCCCCTAAGGAGCCCTTACCCTCCACCCATCTTACCCAGGGAAGATCCTCCAGGCCCTACCTTTAGTCACGTCCCAGAATACACAGCTGAGGGTCATGTTCTGAAACCAGAGATTGGGAGTCAGGGGTGAGGCAGGGGAAGTTGGGAGAGGGGAGAGGAGCATAGGACGGGGAGGGGGAGAAGACAGTGTGCTCTGGGTCTCAGCACAGGCACGCATTAGGTAGAAGCAAGTCTCAGCCTGTGGTCACACAGGAACGTGAAGCGTTTGATGTATCCTGGGTCAGCGTGTCGGGGGTGTGGAGAGGCGTGGGGCTGTGGCTGGCAGGGGCGCACGTCTGCAGGCACATGCCTTTAGGGGAGCGTGTGTGTGGGCAGCCGTGCGCGTGCACGTGTGTTTGCCAGGTCCCCTGGACATCTGTGAGCACAGGAGCCGAGGGTGTCTGCGAGGCATGTGGAGACATGCGTGCACAGGGTGGGCATCTGTCCCTGGGCACAATTGTGTGTCTGGTCCTAATGGCCTCACCCAGGTGGATGTGGGAGCGTGGGGTGTGCAGAGTCCGTGTGTGTCTGCCCATATGCCCAGGGGTGCCCACCCACATGTCTGCCCCTCAGGAGCTGTCAGGCCAGGGTGGGGAACTCACAGGAGGCTGGTGCTGGTGGGAGAAGGTGATCTCCAAAGGCTCAACCAGGCCAGTGACATTTATACGACCCAAACTCAAGCCCACCACGTGATTGTTCAACAGGCTGCTGCCATCCTCTAGGCTGAGCCGGGGACCCTGTGGAGGGACATGGGTGAGGCCAGGCTGCACAAGGGGCTGCCCCAACCCAACCCTGGTCAGGGCTCCTGGAAGCCTCTAGGGCTTGTGGCCCTTGCCTGGAGGGCAAAGTCTGGGGCCGGAGGAGCAGGGGGCAGGGAGTCATGGGCGACCTTCTTCCTGCTGCTGTCTGTAGTCTGCTCCAGCTGGGCCAGGGCGGGCCCTACCCTCCAGGCCAAACGGCTGCAAAGCCGTGTACCTGATGGCTCTCCGTTGCTGGTCTCCAGGCCTCCTCCGCCCTCTTAACTGGAGTGCAGGGTTAGAAGGAAGATCAAACGGGAAACGGAGGGCAGTGGTGCCTACAGGTGGGGAGCACCTGCCCACACCAGCACTCAGGGATACACGTGTCCCCATGGGAGGGGAGACACACCTCTGGGGACATACCTGGTGCAAATGTGCAAGGGCCTGGGTACACCTGTTCATGTGAACATGTTCACACCAGCACACATGATTACGTGCGCACCAGGAATAAGGAAGGAGATACATGTTTGTGCAGGCACAAGGCCACACACGGGACATGAACACACTTGGGATACACATACAGGAGTCCAAGGGCACAGGTGTGGGCAGTCCAAACAGCGGAGTGTGAATAACCGGTGTGAGCCTGCGGTCCACAGACCCTAGAGACAGGGGTCTGGGATGGCCTCGGCTGCTTTAGGCACACTCCAGAGGTTCCTCACCTCCTCCACCCCCATCGGGCCCCTCAGCAAAGACTCCAGAGAGGGCAAGCATGTCCTGCTTAACCAAGCATTGAACCTCAGCCACCCTGAGCCTCTCCTCACCTTGAAGACATTCCCCGAACCAACGTCCAGGATGGTTATGGCCAACCGAACCACTGGCCTGCTGCCCTGCAAGGATTTAAAAAGGCTCCTGGGCAGCCGGACTCTGTCAGGGTGCTGGTGCTCGTCCTCTGTCACCTGCTTCGGAATCTGCAACCACAGACCCAGCCGCTCTGTCTTTCCCTGAGGAGCCCAGCCCCCAACACAGGTCCTGCCCCCCCTCCCCCAGATGGAAGGAGAAACAGGCATGCTGGGTGGTGGGGCCGCACTAAAGACCGAGGACAGCTCTGAGAGGCAGGACACCTTGGGGCACGGTCCAAGCTCTGCTCTGTCCAGGCTGTGAGCCCCCGGCCAAATCACAGCCCTTGTGGAGCCTCGGTTTTCCCAATATGGAGAATGGAGCCAGTAAGATGCCCACGTGGCTACCCATCAGGCTGAAAGTGGGCTGTGAATGGGCGACACCTGGACAGGTCAGTTTGCAAGTGTGAGGGAGGGGTCAGTTGTGGTGCTTTTGACCAGGGTCCTGACCCCCGTTGTGCTGACATATGGCTATGGTGACAGTGTCTGTTTTCCAACTCAGGGATAAATGGAAAGCCTAAGGCCATCAGGAAGGGAGACAGCAAGGGCCGAGAGGGAGGACACAGGAATTTACACTGAATGCGATACCCACCCCCACCCAACAACAACACATTTTGTAAAAGCTAAGAATGGTCAAAATATTAAAATAAATTTTACTGGTAGTTGCCAAGCGTGTTTTGTGCATTCTCTGACCTCATTGCTCCCCCTGGGACTGCAGCCTGGTCCCACCTGGGCCTGCCTCCAAAGCATCCCATGGGCATTGGAGCAGGGGGCGCTAAGTGTTGTAGCAGAGAGCCTCAACTTTCTGCTTCCCAATCCAGAACCTTGTCAAAAGGACACGTGGTTGATTTCACAGGCCGGTGCCTACCCCATGCAGAGGGCTCAGCTGCTGGGGTGACGTGATAAAGGGTTGAGAAAGGCCCTGTCCATCTTTCATCTCCCCTTCTCCAGGCAGACCTAAAATCCCTCCATGATAGACCACTACCCTGCTGCCCAAACTTCCACCCTCAGCTTTATGCCTTAAGGGAGGCTGTGCCCTCGCTGCACCAAGCATTCCCTGTGAGTTATCTCATTTGCTCCCTCTGACAACCTTGAAAGTGGGCAATACCATCCCCATTTTACAGATGGGGAAACCGAGGCTCAGAAAAGTTAGGTAATCTGCCCAAGATCACAATAGCTGGTAAGGGGCGGAACTGGGATTTGAATCGACCTATGTAAACCCAGAGTCTACCCGTTAACCCTTTGCAGCACCTCTACAAGTGCCTTTACCTGGTTTCTAATGTGTCCCCTGGTGGAAGAGTTCATGGGAACCTCAGACTTTGGAGGAGCCTTCGAGCTCATTTTACAGATGAGGACTCAGGGGCCCAGAGAGGGGAGGGGATTTCCTGGAGGACACCTAATCAGGTGGTGGGAAGTCCAGGGCTAGAACCGACTCTCGATTCGGTGATCTTCTGAAGGTCTCATCCTAGCACCCTGGGTAATATATTACCAGGATCCACTCAACCAATTAACTCACCAGCACCCATTAGTCAGGTGGTAGAGGACTACCAAACGGGACATGGGAAGGATAACTGTTGATGGGCACCAAGCACAGACCATGACTCTCTCAGAAAAATATGCCTGAGGAAAGTAGGACTAGGACCAGCCAGTGGGGATGGGGGGAAGCCTTCACCTGAGACAGGGTCAGAGAGAAGTGCAGGTCTTCTGAGATGTTGGTGTTGATGTTCTTGACAAGAGCCTTCAAAAAACTCATATTCACTGTCTCTGTCAGACTCTTCTCCACCAGATGGATCTCATAGTTCAGCCAGTATCTACAAGGGAAGAAAAGGTCTTGGAGGCTGAGTTATCCACTCACCTGGTCCACTCACCTGGATGACGGGAGGAGAGACACCATGCGCAGCAATCATCAGGCTCCTGGTGTAGGAGGGGTGACCCAGAATACCAAAGGGAAGACCCTGGGATGCTGAAGGAGAGGAGGGGTGGCACAGGAGTGATTCATCCTGGTTCTGAGGGATTCCAGCCAGTGGCCCCTCTGAGTATTTTATGTATTTCTCTTTTTTGTAACAAAATACATTACAATGTAAAGTTTGTCATTTTAATCATTTTAAAGTGTGCAATTCAGTGGCATTAAATACATTCACCATGTGTGAAACCATCTTTGCTGTCTAGTTCCAGAACGTGTCCATCACCTCAAAAGGAAACCCTGAACCCATTAAGCAGTTACTCTTCCCCCAGCCTCTGGCAACCACTAATCTATGAATTTGCCTATTCTGGATATTTCATATAAATGGAATTATATGATATCTGGTCTTTTGTGTCTGGCTTCTTTCACTTAGCATGTTTTCAAGGTTTATCTATGTTGTAGCATGTATACGTATTTCATTCCTTTATATGGATGAATAATATTCCTTTGTATGCATATACCGTATTTTGTTTATACATTTAGCCATTGATGGGCATTTGGATTGTTTCCACTTTTTGGCTATTGTGAATAGAGCTGCCTGTATTCACGTAAGAGCTTTTGTTGGAAGACTTGTTTTTAATTCTTTTGGGTGGATACCTAGGAGGAGAATTGCTGTGTTAATTCTGTGTTTAACTTCTTGAGGAAGTGTTGTTAAACTGTTTTCCATAGCAGCTGCACCATTTTATATTCCCACCACCGATGTATGAGGGTTTCAGTTTCTCCAGATTCTTGCCAACACTGATATTTTTCACTTTGTTTTGTTTCATTTGCAATTATAGCCATCCTAGTGGGTGTGAAGTGGTATCTCATTACAGTTTTAATTTGCATTTCTCTAGTGACTAATGATGTTAAGCACCTTTTCATGTGCTTATTGGTCTCTGTAAATCTTCTTTAGAGAAATTCTTCTGAGTATTTGAAACTGTGGGATGAGCACTGTGTGGTGTGAGGGCTAACTCACATTTATTGAGTGCTAGATGAATACTGGGAATTCAGCCATTGAAGACTTAGCTGTATGGGAACTGACTTATGGGAACTGAGCTGGTCTTGGAAACACATAGAACACAAATTTAATTGCCATTTGTTTTACCGCAGCCCCCTTGCCATGGGCTAGAAAGTTAGGGTGAGCAAAGTCCCCCCTCCCACCTACGTCGCTATCCTGGTGCTCTCCGTGGTGCTGAAACTTCTCTTTGGCCAGAGTCCCTTTTCCCAAGCCTGGGGTCCTAAGACATGCTGCCCACCTTTTTAAAGCAATTTTAAACAGGTGAAGGCTGAGGTAGCAATGGCATAGAAGGGGAACAAGAGCAGGTAGAGCCAGATCGAGGCTACTGGAAAGGAGTAGCTATGGAGGGCCTACCAGGGAGGCAAAAGGGAGGCTTTTGTTTCGACATCATTTTTTTTGAACACAGTTACCAAGGAATAAAACTCCAAGGAAACCACAGGAAAAAAAGTATTGTAAAATATAAAGAGTAAACCATGCAAATATGTGCAAATGAGCTTGGATGGTTCAGGCAATCAGAACATTCAGCCAGAAACAGTGGGATGAGATTGTCCAAATCCATTGATTGAGCTACACCAACTGATACTAGTGTTTTATTTATCTTTTAAAAATCTAAATGAAGAAGTATTGTGATTTTTATTGTTACCAACTAAAATAGAGAATTGTATTTCACAATACATATAGTTCACCTGATGCACTTAAAAAATTCCTTGGCCTTACAAAACAGCCCATGAATTTACCTTCTTGAGGGAAGATTTCCGGATCTGGTTCTCAGAGCACTTTAAAAAAATTGTTTTAGTTGTGAAAAGTAACATATATTCAAAAAGTTTAAACCGTGGATGTACAGTTGCATTTTTAATTATAAAGTTGACACCATTTAAGGATCATCTTCTTTGTCTGATATTGATTTAGCTATTCAGATATCTTTTGGTTCATGTTTGCATGATACATTTTCTCATTTTAAGTGGTGTGAGGTTCAACAACTTGTCTTTTACCTTGGAGGGGATATATTGATATTCTCTAGTCCTCTGAATGCCCAGGAGATTCACTGAGGTGATGGGACCCTGAATTCTTGTGAAGTTTGTCTCTTACCCTCTAGTTCACATATGTCTTCCTAAGGCATCTTCACAACTTGCCACTTTCTTCTCATCAGATCTAATCAGCATAATGTTGTCAATACAGTGGACTTTGTAGAATGTCAAGATAAATGAGTTCTCTGTGAACTATCTTATGACAGCGATGAGACATGACATAACCCTGAGGGAACACTGTGGCTCTATACTCTTGGCTCTGCCGAGTAAAAGCAAACTACTTCTGGCAGTCCTTGAAAAATGGTATGGAGAAAAAAACATTAGCCACGTTATGGCTGTATACCAATTGTGAGGGGCTGTGTTGATTTCTTTGTGTAAACATACTCATCTGGGACAGTAGCTGCAATTAGACTCACCACCTGATTAAGTTAATGACAGTGCATAGTCATTCTCCAAGATCCACCTGACTTCTGGTGAGTTAAATGGAGTTAACAGGTATCACCATCACTCCTGCTTCGTTAAAGCCTTTCATGGCAGCATTAATCTCTACATTTCCTCCCAGCAATGTCCTTTGTTTCTGGTTTACTATCTCAATGGGAAGAAGACATTCCAGGAACTTGTATTTGGCTGTTCAGTGAAATGCCCTCCCAAATGCAATTCAATGAACAAAGCATAGTCTTTTTAATAAATAGTGTCAAAACCATTAGATATCCAAATGCAAAATGAGAGTAATAATATAAAGTTAGACATTTATCTCACACTGTGCACAGAAAATGAACTCCAAATGCAAAATGAACCTAATTATAAGAGCTAAAACCATACACATAGAGAAGAAACCTTAGAGGAAAAATTTTGTAACCGTGGGCTAGATGAACACTTCTTTGATATGTTTTAAATTTAAGTTGGATTTTATCAAAATTAAATGCTTTTGATCTTCAAAAGACATCATTAGGAAAATGAAAAGACAAAACATATACTGGGAGAAAATACATATTTGCAAATCATACGTCTGATAAAGGACTTGTATCCAGATTACGTACAGAATTCTTAAAGCTCAATAATAAGAAGACAACCCAATTTTTAAAAAGAGAGTAAGATGTGAATAATCATTTCAGCAAAGAAAATACACCAATGCATAATAAGCACATGAAAAGGTGCTCAACATAATTAGTCATTTGTCAAATGCAAATTAAAGTGAAATACTACCCACACTCAGTGGAATGGCTATAACCAAAAATACTGACAATATTGCAAAAAATGTATTGAAACTATAGCCCTTTTATACTGCTGATGGGAAAGCAAATGATATAGCCACTTTGAGAATCAGTTTGGCAGTTTTTTATAAAGCTAAACATGTACTTCCTATATATATCAGCAATTCCATTCCTAGGTATTTACCCCAAAGAAATGAAAACATATGTCTACAAAGACTTGAATTCAAATGTTCATGGCAGAATTATTTGTAATAACCCCAAATTGGAAACAATCCAAATGTTCATCAATTGGTGAATGAATAAACATGAAGTACGTCCATATAATGGAATATTACTCAATGATAAAAAATAACAAATTACTGATACATGCTAAAATACGAATGTAACACAAAAACATGACAAGTGAAGGAAGCCAGACTCCAAAGACAACATATTTTATTGTATGGTTCTCATATGTAAAAGGCCCAGAAAAGGCAAATCTATAGAGTAGAAAGCAGATCAGTGGTTAACTGTGGCTATGTATGGGAGCAGGAATGGACTGCAGAAAGACACAAGGGTACTTTTGGGGGTGATGAAAGTGTTCTAAAATGATTGTAATGACAGTTCCACACACTGCATAAATATACCACAATGTATGTACAGGTATATCAGTTGTACCTTAATAAAGCTATCAAAATTAATAAAAACAGATATCACTACATACTTTCCAGAATGGCTAGAATTAAAAAGACTCAAGGGGCTTCCCTGGTGGCGCAGTGGTTGAGAGTCTGCCTGCCAATGCAGGGGACACGAGTTCGTGCCCCGGTCCGGGAGGATCCTGCATGCCGCGGAGCGGCTGGGCCCGTGAGCCATGGCCGCTGAGCCTGTGCGTCTGGAGCCTGTGCTCCGCGGCAGGAGGGGCCACGGCAGCGAGAGGCCCGCGCACCACACACACACACAAAAAAGACTCAAGTATCACAAGGATGTGGGATAACTCAAACTCTCACACATTGCTGGTGGGAATGTAAATGGATACAGTCACCATGTCAGTGCTTACCAAAATTCATCATGTACAAAAATGTTCATGGCAGCTTTATTCATAATAGCCCCTGTTATGGACTGAATGTTTGTGTCCCTGCCCCATCGAATTCATATGTTGCGATCCTAACCCCCAACGTGACAGTATTAGGAAGCGGGGACTTCGGGAGGTAATTCACTAGAGTAGAACCCTCATAAATGGGATAGTACCCTTATAAAAGAGACCCCGGAGAGCTCTCTCATCCTTCTTTCTGCCATGTGAAGGTACAAGAAGTCTGTGCTCTGCAGCCCAGAAGAGGGTTCTCACCAGAACCCAAGCCCAATTTTAGACTTCCAGTCTAAAGAACTGTGAGAAATAAATTTCTGTTTTTAAACCACCCAGGCTATGGTACTTTGTTACAGCAGCTTGAACTAAGACAGCCCCAAATCAGAAACAATGGAAATGCTCATCAACAGTAGAAGAGATAATAAACAGTGGTATACTAATACTGCAGAATACTATATGGCAGCAGTGAGGGCAAACTATTGATAGACTAAAAAAACCAAACAAAAAAAACCAAATTAAAAAAGAAAAGATGGGCTTCCCTGGTGGCGCAGTGGTTGAGAATCTGCCTGCCAATGGAGGGGACATGGGTTTGAGCCCTGGTCTGGGAAGATCCCACATGCCGCGGAGCAACTAGGCCCGTGAGCCACAACTACTGAGCCTGTGCATCTGGAGCCTGTGCTTTGCAACAAGAGAGACCATGATAGTGAGAGGCCCGTGCACCGCGATGAAGACCGGCCCCCACTTGCCGCAACTAGAGAAAGCCCTCGCACAGAAACAAAGACCCAACACAGCCAAAAATAAATAAATAAATAAATAAATAAATAAATAAAAAGAAAAGATGAAACTCAGGCATACAGATGAGGGAAAGAAGCCAGACACAAGAGTATGCACTATGTGATTCTATTTATAGGAAGTTTGAGAACAGGAAAAATCAATACTTGGTTATAGAACTTAAAATAATGGTTACCATGATGTGGAGCTATTGACGGGGAAGGAGCATGAGGGACCCCTCTGTTAGGCTAGAAAAGTTTTACAGCTTAATGTGAGTGGTAATTAAAGGATGCGTATATAAATATGTAAAATTTTATTGATCTGTACAGTTAACATGTATGCATTTTGCTGTCATACATGTGTGCGTGTGTGTGTGTGTGTGTGTGTGTGTGTGTGTGTGTGTATAATACCTCAAAATAGATTTTCTTGGAAAAAATTCAGGCTTTGGACTTCTGCTTCTGAGTAGGGTGGAGTTATTTGTGATGGATCAATGCTCTCACTGAGAACAAATAGAAAAGCTAGATATAATACAGAAACAATTTGTTTAAAGGCATCAGAGAGCTGCTAAAGCAGAGAGGGGCTAAAATTCTGCAGAGGGAGCATCATAGAGAAATGAACTGAAAATCTGCTGTTGCTTTTTTTCCCCAGGGACATGTGCTCATTCTGAGCATGTCCTTTGTCTAAGCATGGACGAAAGGCTGGGAATTTGAGCTTCATCTGAGTAGAGGTCACTGTTGGTCATAAAAAATGCCCTGCTGTCACAATATGAATGAACTTCAAAAACGTGCTAAGTGAAGAAAGCCAGATGCAAAAGATAACATGTTGTATGGTTTCCTTATATAAAATGCCCAGACAGATCAGTGGTTGACTGTGGCTGGGTTTGGATTGCATACAGAAACAAGAGCACTTTGTCAAGTATAAACAGGGCATTTGGTGGTCTTGGTGGTGGCGTTGGGGTGGTGCGGAGGGTGAAGAAATAAACCTGGGCACTCGAAGGGTCTCAAATGTACAGCTGATTTCTCCTCTAGACACTTTCAGAATTGTGAGATTCTATAGTCCGAGAGGCACTGGCTAAGCCGAAAATTCTGAAAACTAAGAGTTTTCCACAGTATTTTACTTTCCTTTAGTGGATCATAGAGACAAACGTGAAAGATAAAGCAATAAATCTTTGAGAAGAAAACATCGAAGAGTATCTTCATGATTCTGGGGATGCAAACATTTCCTAAATAAGACCCCAAAGCATTAACTATAAAGTAAAAATCTGGTATATTACACTACATTAAAATTAAGAATGTCTGTCTGTAGTCAAAAGACAATGCTGGGCTTCCCTGGTGGCGCAGTGGTTGAAAGTCCGCCTGCCAATGCAGGGGACACAGGTTCGTGCCCCAGTCCTGGAAGATCCCACATGCTGTGGAGCGGCTGGGCCCGTGAACCATGGCCGCTGAGCCTGCACGTCCAGAGCCTGTGCTCCGTGACGGGAGAGGCCACAACAGTGAGAGGCCCGCGTACAGCAAAAAAAAAAAAAAAAAAAAAAAAAAAAGACAATGCTAAGAGAATGAAGAGGCAATCCACAATGAAGGAGAACATATTCATGTGTATCTATTTGCAAACACATGTAACCAGAATATATAAAGAACCGCTAAAGATCACTCAGAAAAATTCAAACAACCCCATAAAACAAGCCAAAGACTTAAAAGGCCATTTCACAAAGAGGATATCAAAATGTCTAATAAATATATGAAAGATTAAGTTAAACTTAATCAGGCAAATATAATTAAAATCACCATATGATACAGTACAAACTTGCCAGAATGGCTAAAATGAAAAAACAGACAGTACCAAGTGTTGACAAGGATGTGCAGCAACTAGAACTATCATACACTGATTGTGGGAGTGAAATTTGGTTCAAGAACTTTGGAAAACTGTTAGGAGGTTTCTATTAAAGCTAATCACATGCTTGCCCTATGACCCACCAATTTCACTCCTAGGAATATACCTTACAGAAATACATACGTTCACCAAAATACACGAACAAAAATATTTACAGCAACACTCTTTGTATAAGCCAGAAACTGGAGACCACCCAAATGTTACTATCCATAAACATAGTAGAATGGATAAATGAGGTATGTGATATATCTATAGCTATCTATATCCATCCATATCTATCTATCTATCTATCTATCTAAAGAAATAGACCAAAATGAAAATAATGATTATCTCTGGATAGTAAGAAGGAGAATTTTCCACTTTCCTTCTTATAGCTACTTTCTAAATATTTTATGAAGAATAAAATTACTGGACTTTCCTGGTGGCGCAGTGGTTAAGAAGCCGCCTGCCAATGCAGGGGACATGGGTTGGAGCCTTGGTCCGGGAAGATCCCACATGCCACGGAGCAGCTAAGCCCATGCACCACAACTACTGAGCCTGCGCTCTAGTGCCTGCGAGCCATAACTACTGAGCCCTCGTGCCACAACTACTGAAGCCCACACACCTAGAGCCTGTGCTCCACAACAAGAGAAGCCACTGTAATGAGAAGCCCGCACACCACAACAAAGAGTAGCCCCCGCTCACTGCAACTAGAGAAAGCCCACACGCAGCAACAAAGACCCAACGCAGCCAAAAATAAATAAATAAAATAAATTTACTAAAAAATAAAATTTAAAAATAAAATTACTTTTATAATCAGAAAGAGTCATTAAAATAAAGAACACTCAAATTTATTGAGTTCCTATTATTTCCTAATAACTTTTCCATGCATAATCTCCTTTAATCTCAACAACCACCCCAGGAGGAAGGTATAGGAGAGAGATCAAGAATAAAGGCTTTAGGGCCTCCCTGGTGGCGCAGTGGTTAAGAGTCCGCCTGCCGATGCAGGGGATACGGGTTCGTGCCCCGGTCTGGGAGGATCCCATATGCCGCGGAGCGGCTGGGCCCGTGAGCCATGGCCGCTGGGCCTGCGCATCCGGAGCCTGTGCTCCGCAACGGGAGAGGCCACAACATTGAGAGGCCCACATACCGCAAAAAGAAAAAAAAAAAAGAATAAAGGCTTTGGAACAGTAATGAAATGACAATGCTGGTAAGATAATGATAACAGCTAACGTGTCTGAATTATGTATTTAATCTTTGCAGTATTTCTACAAGTCAGGTGTTATTTCAGCCCCATTTTACAGATGAGGAAACTGAAAGTTAACCTGTCCAAAGCCCAATTCCACTTTTGAGCACTGCCAGTCTGACCCTAGTCTGTATTACTGTACACCTCCCCTACTGCCCTCCAGACCTAGGTTCATGTTTGATTTTGCTACCTACCTGTTGTGTAACGTGGGCAAGTTATTTAACCTATGGGAGCCTTAGTTTTTTTTATCTGAAAAAAGGGTTGATAACAGGACCTACCTCATAGGGTTGTAAAGGTAAAGGAGATAACTTGGTGAAGTGATAGAGTTGGGAACCAAGTCCACATCTTCTGATATCAGAGCTCCTACTGTCCCCAAGGTGTTTAAGCCCTCCATAAGGCAGCACAAAGAGGAGCCTCCTGAACAGCTGCTTGGAGATCCGAAGCTCCCGGAGCAGCTGCAGGTACGCAAGGGAGCCTTTTCAGGCCACCGAAGTGATGGCACTCAATCAGATTGTTGTGCTAACACCAAGTCTGAGAACATAAGCTTTTCACTCATTTTCTCCAACAAATATATACTGAGTGCATACAAGCCTGTCCTGAGTATCCCAGAAGAGAATGGGTAACTCTGATTGGAAGGGAGAGGAGGGGAGAAAGGCAAAGATCTTTTGAAGGTGACTCTTGGAGATGCTGTATTCCAAACCCCTTCCTCTCCCTCAATCCAGTATCTCTTGGTCTCTTGGTCTTATCAGTCTCTTGATCTCACTGATTCTACATCATTCAATGTCTCTGACCCATCCCTCCTATCCAGGTACACAGTGCCAATTGGTGGTGGTGCTGGCGGTGGTTCAGCCCTCACTCTTAGCCAGACCACCACAGTTGCATCCTACCTGCTCACGTCTCTTGTCACATCACCACCCTCATATCCTTCCCTGAAGCCTGAGCCATCTTTCTAAAATGCAAAGTTGACAATGTTCTTCCTGTATTTAAAATATATCATTGCCCTGCCCCCTCTCGCAGTGGTATAGCTTACACAACCCTTCACACTTTGGTCCCTGCCGAGATTTCCAGTCCAACCCCCCCACCCAACCTCCCCATTGTTGCCTCCATCCCCAGCACTTTACTCTTTCACAGTTCAAAGCACTGTAGTTCTCCCTGTATCCCCTAACACTGCTTGAGTCCAATGGGAAATCTCCTATGCAGCCTTCAAAACCCGTTCATGGGTGGCCTCATCTGTGAAGCCTTAGCAGATTTCCCTCCTTTGAGCTAACCTGGTGCCTTGTCTACCCTCTGTATGATCGCACTCTAGAATCACCATCATTTGGGGCCATGTCTCTCCCTCCACAACTCCCAATGACAGGGACAGGGGCTAATTTCACCTCTGCATCCCCTAGATCATAGGGTCTTGGTGGTCAGGGGGAATGTGGGTGTCAATCAAGGTGGAAGGGTGAGATGAGAGCAGCATTTTCTGGGTCCAAAAGGGCTGATAGCTCCATCCCTTCTTAACAGCCTCCCTACTCCAGCCCTGCCAGAGCCCCCGGATTCCTGCTCCGTCTCAGAGGGCCCTTTACCTCTGCAAGTTTCCCAGATTGCAGGATTCATTCCCTGACTGTGCACACTCTGAGAAGCACTTAGCAGTGTCCTCAAGGCCGAAGTCATCAAATCGGTTTGCATTGATGAGTCCTTTGCAGGGTTGTCTTGACTCCTCATGTATGGTTGTGGAATTCTGACCTAAGAGAGGGATGCAAAGTGTGAATGGGCTGCATGAGGAGGGGCCACACGGGCAGCGGGTAGGGGAGCTCAGGCTTCAGAGTCTGGTGGTGTGGACTAGAACCCCAGCTCCATCTACCCACGCTAACTGTGTGAACTTGAGCTGGACTCATACCCATCTCATTCTTTATATACTTGCATACTATTTCAGTATATAGGTGTTGCTATGCTTTTTCAATTGGTCCCCTGCTGGTGAACATTTAGGGTGTTTTTGTTTTGTTTTGTTTACTATTTTGAATAATGCTACTTACACCTTTGTCAGCTTATGTTAAGAATTCATAGATGGGCTTCCCTGGTGGTGCAGTGGTTGAGAGTCCACCTGCCAATGCAGGGGACACGGGTTCGAGCCCCGGTCTGGGAAGATCCCACATGCCGCGGAGTGGCTAGGCCCGTGAGCCATGGCCGCTGGGCCTGCGCGTCCAGAGCCTGTGCTCCACAACGGGAGAGGCCACAACAGTGAGAGGCCCGCGTACCGCAAAAAAAAAAAAAAAAAAAAATTGCTAAGTATTATCGAATTTCCTTCTTAAAAGGACTACACCTATTTACACTCGCACCAAAAGTGGGCAAGAGGGACTATTTACCCACATGTTCACAATCCTAGACTTTACCAAACTTTCAAATCTTTGCCAGTTTGAGGGGTAAAATTGAATTTCATTTTAATTTAAGAAGGAGTTTGAGCATCTATTTGTATGTCTTTTTCCATGAACTGCTTTATTGTATCCTTTATGGGGGCAGTGGGGCTGGATCTTGACAATCTGCACCTTTACGTTTCTGACTGGCCCACCAGGAACTGTGGGTGAAGTGGGCAGGGAGACATTTACTTTTCATTTTTTCACACCCTTCTCCAGTGTTTGATTTTTTAAAAAAAAATTATGCACGATATTACTTTCACATTAAATGAAACTAGTTAAATTTTAAGACAAAAATAAAATACATGGTAAAGATAATGGCAGACCAAAGTTAGGGTAAACATAGGTAAAAAAATAATATTTTCAAGTGGATTTTATAATAATTAGCCCTATATGTGACAATGTTTTAAGTAGCTTGTAAAGGAACTTCAGTTTTCTGTTAGACTGTAAAGATATTCATAACACGTTGTTTAATGGGAAAAATCACATGACGGATGAGCATGTGTATAATAGAATCCATGTTTGCTTTTTAAACAAAGGAGGAAGAAAGAAGAGGGAAAGAAGGAGAAAGAGAAAAAGAGAAAGAGGGAAGAAGAGCAGAGAGGGGGAGGAAATTGTCAGCTCCAGGGAAGGTACCATTCTCTTTGTAATCCCAGCCCTCTGTATGCCTGAGGGGTTACACATGGGTGCTGGGTGCAGGGGGCAACTTGGTGGGTGTTAACAGAGCCTCCCTCCTGGCCTGCCATGAAATTTCAGGGCCGTTGGGCTTGTGAAGCTCTTGGCAAGTACCTGGTGTAGAGAAGATTATGAAACTTCGTTTTTGCAATTATTTTTGGAAGACGTTAGAAGAAGCATTTAGCCCAGCAGGGAGAGCCTGAACGAGGCCTGTGTGCAGGAGGCCCTCCAGACCCACCCTACTCTTCTCCATCCCGCTCTGCCCCAGAGGTTGGCCTCCAAGGACCACCTCAATCTGGGTTCATATGGGGGGGGTGGCGAGGAGGTCAGCGGTCAGGGCAGTACTCGCCCCTCCCTAAGGCTCCCCACCAGTGGCCTGCTTCCCTCTGCCAACAGCCACAGCTTCTTGTCCCTTGTGCCAGCCCTGACATGTCCTTGGTAAAGTATCCCTTTATTAAAGAGTGTGTCTGCTTCCCTCTGGGCCCCCACCATGCCTGGACTCTTTTGAAGCACCCTATCACTCTGCTAGACTGTGAGTCCCTTGAGGGCAGGGACCACATGGTATATGAGCACAGGGCCTGACACTGAGTAGAGGGCTCCATCAGCGCTTCTGAAATGAATGAATGAAAGAGCAAATGAACACATGGCAACTGCCCCAAAATGTCCACAAAAGAAGGAGCGTCGGTCTTCCCTAGTGGCACAGTGGTTGAGAATCTGCCTGCCAATGCAGGGGACACGGGTTCGAGCCCTGGCCTGGGAAGATCCCACGTGCCGCAGAGCAGCTAAGCCCGTGCGCCACAACTACTGAGCCTGCGCTCTAGAGCCTGCGAGCCACAACTACTGAGCCCATGTGCCACAACTACTGAAACCTGCACGCTTAGAGCCCGTGCTCCTCAACAAGCAAAGCCACTGCAAAGAAAAGCAGCACCCGCTCGCCACGACTAGAGAAAAGCCCACGCTCAGCAACAAAGACCCAACGCAGCCAAAAATTAATTAATTAATTAATTAAAAAAAAAAAGCAGCCTTCCCTCTAGACATAAACCTCTCAGGGCTCCTCACACTGTTTAAACAGCTGAACCAGAGCACCCATCACCATAGGGTAAACTCCATCCCTCGGGGGAGCCTTCAAGGCCCGACCAGAAAATTACAACTTTCATGAGGGGCCCAGGGTCCTTATGAGACCGAGCAAGAGCCACTAGCGGTTATGAAGTTAATTAATCCCTCAGGTGTTGCCGCCATCCCGCTGGGACTGCTCGGCCATTTTTCACACTCTGTGGAGCCACAGACTAAACTTTGCATTTCCCTGAATCTCTCAACATGTGAAGAGAAGAGGGTTTTTTGAAGCCCCCAAAAGAGGTCGGTCCGTACGCGCAAAGCCGTGTGACCGCATGCTGGACACACACAGGGGTGGGGGGCAGGCACGCAGGCCACTCACTGAAGCAAGAGCGAAACAGCAGGAGCAGGCAAGCCTCGGAGATGGGTGCACGGGGAGGGCGCTGCTTCCTCTGCCCGAGGGGATCCCTGCAGACAGCACAGAGTGCCAGGAAGAGCTGGCCAGGTGGGCCAGGGGTGGGGCCGGCTTTCTTGGGAGCGGGGACGGCAAGGGCCAGGCCTGGCGCCCTCGAGCTGCCTCTGGAGAACCACCGCCTGGCTGTGGGCAAGGCCGAGAGCGAAGGGGCAGGGAGAGCCTTGTTCTCGGCTTGGGTGACTGAGGACCGGGGGACCGCTGAGGGGACACGGAGGGGAGCCGGCGTGACGGGGAAGGGGGGTGAGGGGGGTGGGGGGGGTGGGGGGAGGGCCGTGCAGGCCCGGCCTGGCCTCAGCTTCGAGGGTCCCAGCTGCCTTCCCCTGGAGCTCAGAGGCCAGCTGGAGAAGAACTTGTCCTGGGCCCACCCGTGTCCCAGAGCCAGGCCTGTCGGGGAGCCGCAGCCTGAGGGACGAAGTGTGGGAGCACCCCCCATGCTCTCCCACCTCCAGGGCACTGTGGGGAAGCAAAGGGGACCTGAGACCAGTGCTGACCAAAGTTTATCGGGAGAGCAGGACTGACCCCGACGACAGAGGAGGTGCTGCGGCCGTCAGCTGGGCTCCTCGGAGGACCTGCTCCAGACACGCCCGCCCTGTCCCTGACCCTGGGTCTCTCAGGCTTGGCCGGAGGGCGTAAGGGGCCGACTGCTCACCTGAGTCCAGGTGCAGGAGGAGCAGGACTCCCAGGGCCCCGCGGGTCACCATCCCTGGCCAGCCTGGTCCACGCCGGCCGGAGCCCCCGCAGCTGCGCGACCCGCCGCTCCCAGGCTCTGCCCAGCCGGCCCCCCGCCGCGGCCGCAGCATTGCTGCTTCCTGTGGCCCCGCCCACGCCCTTCCTGCTCCATGGCACCATCGGTTGGGTTGTGAAAGGTGAGTGTGGGCAACCGGGCAGTGTTCCTAGTCTCACCCCGCCCCATGACCACCTGCAGAGCGGGCCCGACTCGGCAGGAGCTGCTGAACCCCCCCAGGGATGCTGCTCCCAGGGCCTCGTCTGGGTGGGTGCTGCGGGCTGGGGTTCAGCGGCCACAGAGGCCTCTGCACCCGAACAGGCCCCTGGGGAGTGACGACGAGCCCAGGCTTTGGAGTCAGGAACCCTTACCTCAGAGCCTCATTTCACAAGCTGGGGGCCTCTCTCAGTCTCAGTTTCCTCCTCTGTAAAGAGCATGTAGCAATGCGTCTGCCCCCTAGGGCTGTGTTGGGGTTTGAGGAGACGGTAGCGTGCAGGGCGCACGGCCTGGCTATAGGGATGAGGACGAAGATGTGGAGAGTGTTCGCACTCCCTCATTCATGCCTGTGATTTGAACAAGACCAGGCTCAAGCCCACGCCTGCTGGGGTCCTGGAAGGAGAGGAGGAGTCAGGCCTGGAGGCCCCACCCACCCACCCAGCTGACGGAATAACAGGAGGGGCAGGATGGTGGGGGACAGGAGCACGGGCCCTAGGGGTTGGTCGGGCCTGGGCTGACATCTGTCCTGGCCACTTCCTGGCGGCCCGAGTTTGCGTGAGCCGACCTCTGCTAAGGAGGCAAGTTTCTCATGAGGCATGGGGAGAACTCATGAGATGATGCCTGTGGAATTGCTCAGTCAGTGGGCGTGGCCATTATTATCACTATCATGATTATCAGTACTGTGAAATTACCATCACCATCACCAGTGGGTCACGGGTGGCCCAGACGGGAAGTGGGGCAGCAAACACATATGGGGTGCAGTATATAGGCAGGGGAAGGGCTGACCACCGAGGCCCCCACTGTGGTGGCCCCTAGGAAGCCACGTGGATGAGGCCAGGGCCCTTGGCTGGCTATCGAGATCAGAAGGTGAAGGGTGCTCCGCCAAGGAAGTACATCATCACCAGCATCCGCTCTCGGGGCCACACGGTCAGAGCTGGCCCTGCTCCACCCTGGGGTCTAATGGGGACCCACCCAGCCCTGACTGGCCTCTATTTCCCCTCCCTCCCACACAGTGTCCGGACAGGACTCAGTCTCCTGCTAGGCCCTCTGGGCCTGGGGAGGGTCAGGGCCACTCATGGGGCCTGGGCGGCAGGTGGGAATCTGACATGGGCCCCAGGCACTTCCTCTGCAGGGCAGGCTGGGAGGGTGAATGCCCCTCCTCCCACCCAGCCGCATGTCCCGGCAAGGGGAGAGGGTGGACGGCTTTGTGAACTGTGATCTGCTAGGCCCACCACTGGAGACCCACCCAGCCCCTGGGCCCTCCAGAGGGGCTCATGGATGCCTGTCTGTAAAGAAGAGCCTGGAGACCTGCAGACCAGGCCCCAGATCATGTGCAGCACACCTGAGAAGACAGGACTGGGGACTGGCAAAGTGGCAAGGGAGGGTCCGGCAGAGCCAGAGGGAGGGCCACCTCTCCTGGGCCCCACGGGGGCTGGGGATTGGCCTGGGGCCACTTGGAGCCCTGGGACCGCTAAATTCCAGGGGAAGCCTTCCCCTTCTGCCACCTCCCACCCCCAGCTTGTCCATACGGCTCCAGGTGGGCACCTGTCTCCAGGTGCGAGGCCTCCAGTATTCTGGCCAGGCCTGGCCAGCACTCACACCCTGGCCACTCCAATCCATTTCCCACTCCAAAGGGGAAACAAACCTGGCCACGTCCTGGTGGGAAGAGTGGTCCTATTGTCCAAAGTCCCACAGCCCAGAGAAGCGCATGATAAGAACCATCAGGGTCAAGGAGCACCACGGAGCTGTCAGGTGGCCCATGCAGGGCGGGTCACGAGAGGATGGGAGCCGACCCAGCACCCCAGCCCCACTACCTGAGCTGCCCTCGGAAACAGAAACTAGGTGTCAAGAGGGTTCTTTGAAGTGGGAGAATTTGAGGGGAGTCCCACCTGCCCGGGGGAGGGGGCTGGGTCCCTTCCTTCCCTCTCTGAGGATGGGGGAGGTATCCCCTCAGGTCTAGCCAAGTGATGGGGGTCCAAGAGACCCGAGAGAGGTCTCTGAGAGTGGAGCTGGCTCTGATCCCACCCAGCTGCTCAACCGGGACACTGTGGGGAAGGTTTGTCCTCTGTCCTCAGGGGTTGGGGCACAAGAGGAGCCCACCACCTGGAGAAGGTGGAGGCAGAGGCCAATGGAAGCAGCAGGAGGAGGGGTTGGGAGAGAGGCAGGGGCAGGGGGTTCCCACGTGCCAAGGTCCCTGCAGGTGCCCAAAGATCCCACATTCACGCTCATCACACCACTGCCAGCCCACTCCTAGCCACCAAGGCCCTTCACACCCCTCCCGTCCAACTCCAGAGAGTTGCCTCTTTCCCCAGCCTGCGCTCCCCCCGGAGCAGCCAGGAGAGGAGGGAGGAGACTGCAGGGGCGGAAGTCTCAGGTGTGGGCCTGGGCTGGACCTTTAGACCCGGACACAGAGAGCCGTGATGGAACAAGACTGCTCCCATAACTGAAGGGGGACAGAAACTTATTTGACCTGCCTCACCTGTGTCACAGGATGGAGAGGGGAAATTTGCCAGGACAAGTTTGAAGGCAGTGATGGCAGAAAAGCCCAGTCATTTCATTCTTGCAGCCCATCCACTTCACACCGGTCAATAAACTGGTTACACAGGTCCCACGACCAGCCAAGGGCTGAATTCAGCCCTCAGACTTGATTTCTTTGACCAGAGAATATTTTGGAGTCGCCAAGTTTTTTAAATCAGGGGATTTTACACCAGCACGATCTGGATTTCTTATTTGTCATAAAAGGCAGGCAGTCTGGCTACACGGGCCTTCATCCCTCCGAGTTGGCGACCGGCTGCAGCGGAGCAGCAGCTGCATTCTCTGTGTGGGGCTTGTAACCTTCAGTTCACCACAGACCACGCGCAGCTCCCCCAGCACTGACACCCAGTTGCCATTCCTCCCCCCACCTTTGCCCTGACAACGTTTCCAGCAGATGTCTTTCACACGTGTCCCTCTTCTCTTGTTCATGTTTCCTGATTGGCCCCCAGGTGTTTTTTATCATTGATTCTTAAGAGAAGCACAGAAAAAAGCTCAGAAGGAAATTCTTGCCGTGGTTGGTTAGGCGATAACAGCTGATCTTTATTTTTTCTACGTACTCTTCTACAGCTTCCAAATTCTCTACGATGGACATGTACTTCTTTTTAATATGAAAAGACAAATGAACTGGTAATTACAAAGAAAATCCTCCCCATCTTTAAGGCTGAGAGCCAGATCAAATGCTGCCTCCTACAGGAAGCCTTCCTGGAGTCCCAGCCAGGAATGAGGGCTCCCCCAACTCTGTGCCTGTACCTCTAAGAGTTCTTGTCTCATGCATGCCTCCCACATTAGACTGAGAGCTCGCAGGGGAAGCGACCAGATCTGGCCACCTGTGTCCAACAGAATTAACCGTGATGGGCTGCGAGGTGTGCTCGAGATCCTCTGCAGGGGTTCTACGGAGAATGTCAGGCTCTACAAGCATCACCAGGGGAGGTGTGTCTCAGTCTTTGGAATGCTGGGGTGGAAACAAATTTGGACTGCTACGTTCCACAGTTCTTGCCACAAGAGGGCTTCGGGAGAGGCTGCGGGCCCGTGAGGTGTCGGCTTGGCAGTGGTGAGCTAGGGTGATGCAGCTGTGGAGAGGCTCAGATGGGAAGATGGGCCTAGCCCAGCCCAGAACGTTTATACTAAGCCAAGTCAGGGGCAGGCAAACGCCCATGCAGTAGATAAAGGTTTACAGCAGGCACCAGGTAGCTCTTGGGAACCACTACCCAAAATCCAGCATTGGAACTGGGGACTCCGGGCTGTGAGTGGAGGGCTAAGGAGGTCCAAGGAGAGGGAGGACCAGGAAGGGGAGAGGGAGGGCTGGGGAGGCTGACAAAGGGTGACATCCCTGGGCTCAGAGGGCCATCATAATGACAGCCCAGCTCCCTCCCTGGGCTGTCATTATGCTCCAGGGAGGGAGTGCTCCTCCTCCAGGGGTCTGGCTCAAAGCTCTGCCCCAACTCATCTTCCCTGCGGGCCATCCTTAGATTAAAATGACAGGGGCTACAGAGTGCCCTCATGGTGATCATCAGAGACAGAACAGCTATGGCACATTCCTGTCCTGGGTTGGGCCACAGGGCCAAGGATGCTACCAGCCTCCAAGGTCCAAGGCCTGCAGATTCCAGCCATGAGGGCCAGTCCAGTGGTGGTGCATTAAGACCAGCCTTCAGTCCCATTCCTGAGCCCCCTGAGCTGGACCCAAGAGGCAAGTAACCCCCCGGCCAATTCAGAAGGCCCAGCTTGGGAGTCTGGCTGCCATGGCAACAGCCCCATCCTTCTGAGGTCCTTGGGCCTTCTCAAGTCTCCGGCTGGCTTGGCCTGGCTGCAGGGGCCGCAAGCAGCAGTGAAGAGAGACCGCAACTCTGCTTCCTCACATCGGCGGGGGGCTGGCGGCCTAGATGCGGCTGGACGAGGTGCTGCCCGAGCTGATTGGGAGCCTGGTACTGTCTGAGCTGCTCTTCAGAGGGGAGGGCCCACCCCGGGCCTGCAGGCGCATGGACCAGTACCAGAGGAAGATGAGGAAGCCTGTGGGGGGCACAGGGCTCAGAGGCTGGGGGCAGCCCCAGCCCAACCCCACTCCCTTCCTTTGACCCAGATCTGCCCCCGCCCCTCCTCCCTACACAGGTTCCCCACACCGATGTGATCCCAGGAGCACCTACTATGCGCCAGGCACTGGGCAATGCCCTGTACATCATCTCACTTTATTCTCTCCATGTTCCTTGAGATCAGACCTCATCATTACTATTCTATGTTACAAATGAGGAGACTGAGGCCCATGAAGATAAGGGGCTTGGCTGAGCCAGGAGTCAAGCAGCAGTGGTCAGGCTCCAGAGCCCACCTGCTTAAATACCACGTGATATGCTCCTCCCCAAATCATAATACTGTGATTTATTAATAGCTCAGTAAATGTGTGAATTTATGGGCAACATTTATAATCCCTACAGAGTCCACTTCACAGATGAGAAAACAAAGACTCACCTCCCTCACACACCACTCCCATTGCACGGGGACCCCATGGAGGACCTGCCTTCCGTTTTCCTGCCCAAGTCCTCCTCCCTACCCAGCATGGCCAAGAACAAAGGTAGGTGTGTGTGTATGTGTGAGATGTTGGGGAGCAGGAAGGGGCCCTGATGGCATCAAGCCAGGCCCTCCTGATCCAGCCCCTCTGCTCCTCTCCCCTCCCCCTGTCCCCCCTCCCCCCACTCACTACTCCTTAGCCCTGTTCCTCCTCACTCTTCTTCCAACACATAACCTAGTTCTAGCCTCAGGACCTTTGCTCATGCTTCTCCCTCTGCCTGGAGCACTCCACCCCTAGACCAGGTCTCCTCAGCCTGTAACGTGCACTGCATCCCCTGGGCACCTGTTACAAGGAGGATTCTGACTCAGCAGGTCTGGGGTGGGCCGGAGTCTGTGTTTGTAACAAGTTCCTGACAGTGCTGAAGCTGCTGGTCTGAGAAACACACTTGGAGTGACGGGCCCTTGATCGCTCCATGGCTGGATCCTTCTGTTGTCTTCAAATGTCTCCTCTACAGAGAGGCCTCCCTCCCCCAGGTGTCCCCCACCCAAGCTCAGACTGTCCATCACATTACCCACTATTACTTCCCTCCTCGCCTAGATGCCCTTTGATGTCTGTGACCTTGCTTGCCACACTTGGTCTTCCCAGTAGAGATGAGCTCTGTGGAAGCAAGGCCCTTGCCCGACCAGTTCACAACTACAGCACTAGGGCTTAACACAGGGCCTGTACATTATAAGTGCTCAATAAAGACTTGTCAACTATGGCCTGGATGCCCCCATTTTACGAATGGGAAGGCTGAGGTCCAAAGAAGGCCCTTCAGGTCATCTGGGTCATCCCTTCCCTGGTCTGTTCTCTATGTATGGGCACCCTGCCTGGGCCAGGGGGTGGGGTTTTCTCCATGCCTACCTTGGAAGGAGGTGATGACACTGAAAAAGTAGAGGACCACAAGCTGGAAGGTGCCAGAAGCAAAGGAGAAGAAGACCAAGGCCCAGGGCAGGCCGAGGACCAGACTGAGACCCAGCAGGGTCAGCACGTGGGGCCACTTCTGGGCGTGTGGGCGCAGCCGCAGGATCTGCACCACCATCGTGCCCAGCATGGCCATGTTGAACAGAAACACCAGGCTGAAGAGGCCCAGGTTGGTGACGTGGCTGACCAAGGAGTCCCGGATCCAGCACCTGTGGGCAAGGGCACGAAGGCTCATTGCAAGGCTGGGCTGGCATGGTGCTTCCTGGGCCATGGGCAAGCACCATAGTGAGCCCGAGTACAGGGCAGCTGCTTTAAATACCACTGACTCAAGGGCCAAAAAGTCACTCTCCTTTATTCCTTCTCTGTAGTCAAGAGAAAGACTTAATTTGGTCCTAAAACGTTTTTTTTTTTTTTTTTTTTTTTTGCAGTACGCGGGCCTCTCACTGTTGTGGCCTCTCCCGTTGCGGAGCACAGGCTCCAGACGCGCCGGCTCAGCGGCCATGGCGCACGGGCCCAGCCGCTCCGCGGCATGTGGGATCTTCCCAGACTGGGGCACGAACCCATGTCCCCTGCTTCGGCAGGTGTACTCTCAACCACTGCGCCACCAGGGAAGCCCCCTAAAACGTTTTTAACACTTCTAACACTTGCTAGTCTCCCTTTTCAAAAAAAAAGCCAGACTTTTAGGAAACCAGGGTTTCCTTGTTCCTGTGTTTGCTTTCATGACTACTCACTGTTTATGACAAGTAATGCTTATTTCCCATTTATAGTTGATACAATTTTTTTAAAAATACATTTAACAAGCCAGATGATTTAAAGAAAAAATTAATCAAATAATAATACAGATGGCACAAAGTGAGGCAAAAATCACAAGGTCATGATGTAAAAAACTGAAATTTTCAAAACACTGAAGGAATGGAAAGGGTTCCTTCCTAGCCTAGGGCTCAGGAGCCCTGGATTCTAGTCTGGTTCAGGGGGACACACAGGCCAGGCCACCACCAGCCTGGGTGAATTAGGTGAGTGGAAGAGGACTGGATTTCAGCCCCACTCATCCCCCAGCTGGGTGCCTTTGAGCAGTGTGGTGTGGATTCCTGCCTTCTCTGGGCCTCAGCCTTTCCATTTTTTCCATGGGGAAGAAGATAGAAGGGTGCAGCAAAGGAACATGCTGGAGGCTCAGCTCTCCAACCCATACTCCCACTCGCAAGTGGGGAAACTGAGGCCCAGAGAGGGGCTAGGACCTGTGCACGGTCATCTGGCAAGTGACTGGCAGATCCAGGCCCGTTCTCACCCTCCCTGAGGAAAGGGTCACCCCAATACCCCCAGCAGCTTGGCACCCAGCAGTCTCCTGGTCAGCGTGACCTGGGCCCAGGCTACTCTCTGACCTCTGCACCATGAGGCCCACCTTCCTGCTCCCACTGCACAAGGCACTCACATGGAAGGGTAGATGACACTCTCTGGGGTCCTGTGCACAGCTAGGATGATGGGGCCATAGTTGTTCACATCCACCAGTGCCACCAACGTCACCAGGAAGATGGGGAAGCCTGCGGGCAACAAAGCATGGAGCTCCATCTCCCACCCTCTGAGGCCTGCCCTCCCCTTCCCTCTGGTGAGACCTCCTCTCAGACCTGTGGTCCCAGAGCTTACCCAGCCCCATCTGGGGCAGGTCCTCCAAGCTCGGACCCACCCTTCTCCTTTCCAGTTCTGGTTTCTCATAAAGGGAGCCCATCTCCCCTGACCTTACCCCTGCACCCTCAGCATCCTGGGGCCCCCTAGGGGAAAGGGCCTGCAGTTCCCTGCTGAGGGGCTGGCTGTCACAAGGAGAGACTGGAGGAGCAGATAGGACATTGGTGGGGTGGAGGACAGTTCAACAGGGGACATCTAGAGTTATACCCTGAGGGGATGTCTGCCCTGGGCCTTGACCTTGTCCATGAGGTGGAGATTGAGAGCTCCCTGGAAGGGTTGCCCACCACCAAACGCCTAGATTTTGACAAAGAACCAACTCTGAAGGAATTTCATGTAAATCAATGAAGCGAACCAAGAAAGGGCCAAATGAGAAACACGGGAGGAGCAGCAAGTTGGGGTCGGGGACATGTGGAGGTTGGTGGGCCTGTGCAATGTTCAAGGACTTGTGGTGTGTGCCCCTGGGCCTCCAGGTCTGACAAAAGAGAGGTCTGGGCCACAGGTGAATTGGGTTGCTGTTGGCCAAGAACAAATACCAGAGCCACAGGGAACCTGTTACCTGAGGTTCATGGGGATCCACAGGCAGGGCCACCACGAGCCTGGATGAATCAGGTGAGGACTGAATTACGGCCCCACTCATCCACAACTGGGTGCCTTTGAGCAGTGCACAACCTGCACATCCATACATGGTGGCTCCGTCTGCAAACCCCACTTGTAAAAGAGTGAGAGATGTAGAGAATATGTAAGCGTTTCTTGGGGACAGGGCTCATCACCTCATCTTCCTAAAGAGGACCTTGACCTAGCCAAGGTAAACAACCCCTGAGGATGGGTGAGTGAAGGAAGCAGTGAGGGAATAGTCACAGGGGTAGGTGGAGAAGTGGAACCAAGTGCCCATGTTTTGCCAGAAACCAAGAGGAAAACGCAGGTCCCCCTCCACCAACTTACCCCAGCCCACGATGCCCAGCTTGAGCAGGTAGCCTGGCACATAGGTGCCGAAGACCTCGACCACGAGTCGGTAGAGGTTGTAGCCCTCGAGGCCCATCCAGGAGAGGCAGGCGAGCAAGGAGAAGTGCAGAAAGATGGCGCTGGCGCGGCAGGCAGCCTCGGAGCCTGCCAGGGCCACCGGCTCGCTGAGCAGGAAGCTCACATCCAGCAGGAAGACGGCCAGCAGCAGGTTCATGTGCACCTTGATGGTGTAATCCCTAGACTTCCTCCTGCACAGGTGAGGGTGGAGGTGGGGCAGGCAGGGTCACTCTTGTGGCCAGCGTGGGAAGGCAGGGAGGTGGGAAGTGTGCCCGCCCATCCCTCCTCCTCCAGGCAGCCTTCCCAGGCTGCCTGCGCACGCACACACGCACACACACACACACACACGTGCGCGCGCGGCCTCCCGTGGCTACAGCTAGGCTCTGTCCCCGTGTACCTTCCATGTGTCCAACACCCACAGGCTCAGGCATCGTGTGTGCATTTAATGGCAGATTTAACCAAGCACAGCGAGGAAGACAAATCAGCCACTACAGTCAACCAGATGCTCCCAAAGGCAGAAGGGAAAGACTGGATTTTTTGCTGTTTTGGAGAACCCATGCCACCCATGTTGTGTCTGCCTGTCTGTCTGCACTACTGTGCATCTGTGAGCCCATGCTGTGTGGCCTGTGTCCTTGAGTTTGCAAGTCTGCGTGTGCACGTCCTGCTCCCATCCCAAGATACTGTGTGGTACAGGGCACTGTCAGACTTCCTGTCCCCAGCCTTTCTGTCCGCCTGGCATCCTCCACTGCCTGCTCCAGAGAGTGCAGAAGAACACCTACCATCCTGGATCCCCATGCCCACCCTACCCCCTAACTTGAGGCACCACCTTAGGCTGGCCCCATCCCCCTCACCCTCAGTTTACTCATCTGTGAAGTGGGAGGACGGCCCCCCTCACAGGGTTGGGGTGAGGGTTACACTGATACAAAGCATCTGGCACAGATAAGGTGCTCAGTCCCTAAGGGTTCCTGTCCCTTTGTCCTGGGGCACTTTTGTGATCAGTGGGCAGGTGCTGGGAGGGGCTTGTGCCCTCACCCCCAGCTCTCCACTCAGCCTGCCAGCCATCCCTCCTCATCGCCTGCTCCAGCCCCACCACGTGTGCGGCTGTGGCCACGCCTTCACACGGCTCTACCCTCCCCGGTCCCCGCAAGGACAGTGAGCACACTCCAAGAGTCTTCATTCTACAGTAGAACAAAGGATGTCTCCCTTCTACCCGGACGGGTCCAGGGCCCAACTACAGGTGGACCTCAGTTTAGGCCAAGCCCAGCACTGACAATCCAGACCCCACACACAGCCGGTCTGAGGGTGGGTGGAGGCGTTCATCACTCCACCGAAGGCGGCCCCTTCTCTCAGCAGGCACCCAAACGACTGGGGTGACACACACCTCCATGGAGCCAGGGGGTCGGGCCTCAAAACAGGCACTAGGGAACAGGGGCTGGAGAAAAATCTGGAGGCTCTACCTGTCCACAGAGGCCACTGCCAGGCAGCTCTGCTAACCCGGGCCTTGTGGGCCTGGAGCCAGCCTGCTTCTACCACTTCCCCGCTGTGTGACCTCAGTCAAGTCACTTACTCTCTCTGAGCACTCTTCCATAGGGCCCTTATGAGGATGAACCAAGTTCACGCGTGTAAAGCACTTAGAACGGTGTGTGGCACGTGGGCCGCTTGATGTAAGTGTTCACCATTATCATTACCATCACCGTCATATTATCATGTGCCCCCAGCGGTATCACATCTGGTTATTCAAAGACAGGAATCTAGATTCTTATGTCAACTCTCCCAATTTTAAATCCTGGCAGTTAATGTAAACTGGAAATGCTACGTTACCCAAACACCACAGATCTGAGCAGGAAATGCCACCCCTGGGGGTCAGCTGGCTGCACCTCCCAGGGCTTCCACGACTATACACACGTTTCAGGGTCAGTCAGGCCAATCTCCAGGGTGGGTCTCCCTCATTGTGGGGTCCCAGCCCGGGGGCCTGGAATGGAGGTTCTCCCTGCCCCCTTCCCTCTTGCTCCCAGGTCCTACCTAGAGCAGAGGTAGGCAGCGATGGTGAGGACGCAGGCCACGGCGGAGATGACACAGCCCACGTAGGAGAGGACGGTCAGGTAGTGCTTGTGTATGGCGTCCACCTCCGCAGAGGTAACCTGGATCCACGAGGCAGGGCAGGGCTGGCCTCAGTGCCCCCAACTCGACACTGAGGGTTTGCCCAGATGGAGGTCTAACCCGTGGTCCCTGGACGGCCTTGGGCGTCTATGAACCACACCTGCCCCACAAACTGAGCAGAGTGTGGTCCCATGAGTGCATTTTTCACCACATTCTCAAATGGATCCCTGTCCCACCAAGGTTAAGAACCCTCCACCAGAGAATCCCTTTTCTGTCCTGGCACTAATTATTTTTCTGTAGCATTCAAAACAGAAATAAGTTTCCTGGGAGGCAGTGAGCTCGCCACGCCCAGAGAGCTGGAAGACCACTCCGGTCCCTCAGATGCTAGGGTCCTAAGATTTGGGGAGAATGAGCCTAGGACACAAAGCTTCTGAGATCTTGGGGGCACTGAAGTCCCTCACAAGGGCCTCGCACTGGGCCTCAGCACCCCCTTGAGGGCTCTTTAGAAACATACTCCTGGCCCCACCCCAGCCCTGTGGAATCAGAATCCTAGGTTAGGACCAGGAACCTGCATTTTTGTCATGCACCAGAATTTGGAAATAAAGAACAAGGGCTTTAGAGACCAGCTCTTTTACTTACTACTAGCTGTGTGAACTTGAGTAAACTGCCTAACCTCTCTGAGCCTCAGTTTCCCTATCTATAAAATGGGACAACAACAGGAGTCACCTCGGGGCTTGTTGTGAGGAATGGATGACATATATGTGAGAAGTGGCAGCCACACAGCAAGAACCCCGCCTGTGTATGGGAGCAGGGAAGGAGGGGGCCACGCACCATCAGCACTGCAAAGTAGGTCAGGTGGTTGCAGAGGCAGGACGTCTGCGTCTCTCTCCTGATGGTCTCACAGCCCGCATCGCTCCAGCTCCCCGGGCTGCTCACTGAGGAGGGGCCAGCATGGGGCTCTGAGATCAAGCCCAGCACCCCAGCACCCCACTCTACCCCACAAATGCATGACTGCATCACTCTTCTGAGCCTTTGCTCCCCTCAGCTGATCCCTAGCCTGCCGTCACTCCCTCTTCAAAGCCCACCTTCCTCCAGGAAGCCCCCCTTGATTAACTCCATCTCCCCCACCTTCCAGGACCCCCTGGTACCTGCCTCCAGGTACCTGCCCAGCTCAGAGGCCCCTCCACACTCACATGTCAGGTCTTCAACCCAGAATACACACTGTAGAGTCACATTCTTCTGTAGGGACAAGAAAGAAGGGGAGTGGGTCTCACGACAGTCTACTCCTTTCCAGCCAGGCTGAGGGAGTCAGTGCCAGGGCCCCACCCCTTTTGTACCTGACTGGCCGATGCCCTCAGCCAGTCAGTCATTTTGTTAAAGACAAGTGATTCAGAAGAGAGGGGGACAGGAGGACATGGACAACGGGGACCCTTGTGTCCTTGGTTGCTTTGTTCACACTCACCGGCTGTGGCTGGTGCTGGAAGGTGAGCACCATGGGCTCCGAGAGGTTGGCTACTTTGGTGTTCTGCAGGACGATACCCAAGACCTTCTCCCCCAAGACCTGGCTGGAATTCTTGTCCTAGGTATATGGGGTGGGGGAAGAGGGGAGGGAGGGGGCTCAGGACTGAGAAGAAAAGCTCAGAAGTTCCCCAGACCTTCTAGACTCCTGTCTCTGCCCGGCACACTGCTCCCAGATTTTGAGTCTCCCTCTGGAAAAAATTCTTGCAAGGGTAGTCATTTACACCATAGTGAGAATAACACTCTCCCAGGTCTAAATCTCCCAGGGAGATTTGCACATTGCTGTCCGATTTCTGACTTTAACAAGGACTCTTGGAGGAAGGGGCTGGGCTCCATGCCTACCCTTCCATCTCTCCGTCAGACAGAAGCTGCTTTCCCCCAGGGGAGGGCCCGAGGACGACAGCCCCATACCTGGAACAGGGCTTGGCTGCTGAAGTCCACCAGGAGGAGTCTCTTCTCAGCCTCCTGCCGCTGGCCCTTGGTCTTCTGGAAGAGCTCGCGGGGCAGCAGCACCGAGTACTCCAGGACCTCACTCTGCTCCCCCTGCAGACCAGGGTCCCACCGGGGCTCAGCCAGAGGTGGACCTCCAGATCCCCTCCACATCCCCCCAGCACATGCCTCCCTGGACGCTGCCATCTCTAAGCCCACCTCCTTCAGGAAGCCAGGCCTGACTCACGACAGCCCTTCTCACCCCTCCTTTCCCTGGCACCAGCGCTGGCTGGGGTGCCTTGTCGTTAGAGCCCAGGGCCCCAGGGGCAAATGGGCCTGGGAGAATCACATGGTATTCTGGTGTCTGGGCTTCAGACACTGACCCTGCCTATGGCTCCCTGGTGTGCTGGGGGATAAGAAAGGCAGGGTGTGTAGCCCTCTGCCCCCAACTAGGCCCACCAAGGGCAGGCTCACAAGAGGGCTGCAGGCACAGGCATTTTGGTGTTGGTGGTCTGTCCACAAGGATGTGCCACAGGAGCCCCCTGTGCAGGGACCAGGTCCCTCCCCACCTCTGTCCCCACCACTGTATCAGGAAGGGTCCTCAGTTCCACCAGGTAGCCGCTGACTGAGGTAGTCTTTGGGCCTGAGGCCTTCCTCATCAGCACACATCTGGCTCCCGGAGGCCCAGAGGAGGGGAGTGCTCATGGCCTCCACATCTGCTTCCTGCCCTGGCCACCATCCCGACCCCTGACCTCCCGCTGGGAGTGGATGCGCAGGTCCTGGAGGCTGGCTGTGGGCTGGAGCTTCCACACCGTGGCGTTGACCAGATCTTCCTCAAAGGACACCGTGTCCCCTGTGAAGCTCACAGAGGTCAGCTTCGACTCCAGGCTCTGCAGCTGCCTGGAAGTGGGGAGAGAGGGTGGGTGACTGCTGGGTGTGAGGGGCGGATCCAGGCGGGCAAGTAGGCAGGGAGACAGAGGGAGAGAAGAGATTCAGGCAGATACACAGGAAAGAGTGTGGGGCAGACAGAATGACCTGCAGGGGTGGCAGGGAGGAAGCCAGAGCGTCAGAGCAAACAGGAAAGGAGGGGGGTGGTGACCTATCCTTGGTTGTGGGCCCAGTTCTGCCTGGACCGACCCACTTTGTGCAACGGAGCAGCCCTACCCATCTCTGGGCCTCAGTCTGCTGAGCTGTAAAATGGGTCAATCCTTTTCACTTAATTGGTGAAGAGGAGGGCTTGGGTGCGGCTGACTTGGGCTGGTGGGTGTGACTTTTTTTTTTTTTTTTTTTTTTTTTTTTTTGCAGTACGCGGGCCTCTCACTGTTGTGGCCTCTCCCGTTACGGAGCAACAGGATCCAGACGCGCAGGCTCAGCGGCCATGGCTCACGGGCCCAGCCGCTGCGCGGCATGTGGGATCCTCCCGGACCGGGGCATGAACCCGTGTCCCCTGCATCGGCAGGCGGACTCTCAACCACTGCGCCACCAGGGAAGCCCCGACATTTGTTTTTAATGACTCAGGCAGGGGAGGGGCTTGGCCTCCCAGGCTGTATCTCAATTCCTCCCGGAGAAGATGGAAAGATGAGAACATTCCAGTCCCAGGGGAGGTTTCCATACAGCCGCCCACTCCAGGTCCCTGCCCTGCCCTGCCTGGGTCTGGGGGATGCCTCCTCCTTCCCCCTCACACACTGGGACCCACACTTACTGGCCCGCGGGGGTAGACGGGGGTCTCCTTGAGCTCTTCCGGGGATGCTTCAGAAACTGGCTGAGCCGCTGGAGGTCCCTTTTCAGCTCACATGTGTCCACCGAGGCGTTGTGGGAGGTCTTCAGGGGAGGAGCTGGGGGAGAGGGATGGACAGACCCACCAAAGGCTGTTGAATGAGGCGCCCGGCCACACTCATTACACACTCATTTAATCCTCCTGTGATTCTGAAAGCTTCTATCCCCGTTTTATGGAGGAGGAAACTGAGGCTCCAAGAGGTGCAGTTGACTCCCCCAAGTCACTCAGAGCTGCAGCCAGCCAGACGGGGCTCTGTCCTGTGGAGGCCCCAGCAACTCCAGCCCCAGCAGGGTAGGCTGGGACACACCTACCCAGACATGCTTCTGACCACACACAGGGAGCTGGGAGGGCCAGTTCCCCAGGGCCAGCCAGGCCCCCTTCAGGAGGAGCTGGGGGGGTGGGGGGCTTGTGTGGTGGCTCCAGGCCCTCCACCCCGGTACCGTGCACCCAAGGGCTGCAGACTCAGGCACCTCCAGGGCTCAGACGGGACTCAGATGAGGTAGGCAGATGGGAGGAAGGACATGTGGGAAGGGGGCATGCCCTATGCCAGCAAGGAAGGCAGGCCCCGTGGTCCCATCTGAATTTATAAGGCAGAAAGCCCGATTTTTAGGTCATTTGAAAACCCTGGCTCATGTTTTCAAAAAACTCTCTACAGACCAAATAAGACCAGGCCAGATCTGTTCTTCAGGAAGTCAATTTGCAGCTATGCTTGACTTTGCCCTAAACCCTCCCAGGTTGGGGCAGAATCCCAGCCGGGGGGCAGGGAGCCCCATCTACCGCCCCGGCCCCTGTCTGCTGCCCTGGGCAGCACCTGGGCCCACTGCTGCCAGGCCCCAGCATTTCCAAGGGGCCAGAGCTGCTAACATATTCAACGCCCTTTGCCCCCACACCTGGCAGCCCTGCCCCAAACTGGAGCTGCCTTAAAGGCCCCAGAATCAGGGAAACCCTAGACCCTGAGCAGAGCCTCCACCTCCTTTGGTCCACCCCCTCCTCCCTGCCCCCGCTCAGCACTGAATAGAAGGCAGCGGCCACACCACACCCGTCACACCCCAGCCAGACACATAGTCTGCACACCTCAGTGTCAGCCTCCAGCCTCACTGCTTCCTGACCTCTGACCTCTTGCTCTCCCCTGCACCCCTGCCCTCATCCCCTTATGCCAGTCAGCTGCTGGGTTCAGATCCTGGCTCCCTCACTCACTAGCTGTGCAACTTTGTGCCTCAGTTTCTCCTCCGAGAAATGGGGATAAACAATCTAGGTGATGCGGATGAAGCAGAATTTTTCCTCCGCCTCCTGACCTCCAGTCCCGTCTCTCCATTCTCTCTGCTCCCACCCTGTTCACTCCTCATCTTCCTTTACCTGGACCTTCCCCGCAGCCGCTGGATGGCACTTCGCCCCTCTGCCCTCACCCCTACCTTCCCACAAACCTCCCCAAAGCACACTTTGGATCTCACTCTTCCACTCCTCAGACACCTTCCCTGGCTCCCCACTGCCTGCGGACAGAGCCCCTGCTCCCTGACCTGACATTCGGCCCAGTCTGCTTTAACCCCGCTGTGCATTTTGCCTTCCCCGCCTCCAGGCCTTCGGCCAAGCTGTTCCTGCTGCCTGGAAGTCGCCTTACTGTGGAAGGAGAAGATGAAGCCGGCTGCACTGGGCAGACTGGTGTTCTGGGGGCTCCACCAGGAGCTGACAGAGGTGGCGAACAGTGGGGCCCCCTCGGCCAGGCTCTCCTGATGCCGGAAGCACAGGAGGTCAGAGGCTTGGTTACTCAGCACGAAGTCGCTCTTGCCGTAGCGAAGATGCAATTTCCCAGCATGGCGGTTCCAGTAGAGGCAGAAGTGGTAGAGGCCCCTGGGATGAGGGAATGACCTAGGAGCCAGATGGGCTCCAGGGAAGGGCGCACGGACTGTGAGGGCCTCCTCAGTGTTCTTGATGGAGATGTGCAGCTCGGATGTCCGCTTATAATGGAGGCTGCTGTTCTGCGTCTGGTTCCGCTGGCCACAGAAGCGGAAGTCTTCCCGGGGGTCCCCGCCACGGGCACCTGAGGAAGCAGACTGCAGATGGGACTCTGGGCCTGGGGGGCAGGCTCTGGGCCCAGAACACAGGAGCCCAGTGCCTAGGACCCACACACATTCCAAGGACCTATACCTCAAAGGGTCTCCAAAAATGTGAGTCTACCCTATTCAAAGATTATTGGCTTCAAAATATGAAAAGAACAAACTCAAAATCAATAATAATTTCAAAGACAAAATAATATTTTAAATAGCAATGAAACATTTAATGAGGCCATGCCTGCCACAAACAGTTGTGCAGGCTGTGTACTGCACAAGGATGCACTGGCTGCAGAGGTGAGTAGGGCCAAAACCCAGTCCATGTTCCTTTCTCCAAGGTACCATCATCCACTTGCTAAGCTGTGTCCTCAGGCCTCTGCCTGCCCAAAGGGGTTAGTGGATGTGCTGGCAGCTGACCTAGACATCCTTAACATAAGGATGGTATTTTAACATAAGTCCTAGGGTACCTCCAGGAAAGCCTACCTGGAACCAGGAGCAGACCCAGCAGGAACAGCACTGTCTGCAGCAGCACTTGGGCAGCCATCTTCGTCCCCAAAGTCACCCTGAGAAGTCACCGCCTGAAAGAGGTCAGGAGTGTTGGCTTGAGGGCCTGACCCACAGGGTGGCTGTGCCAGCCCTGAAGAGGGAGAAGCCAGGGTAGCGTGGATGTGGGATATGAGGTGGGGAGGCAAATGTGGAAACAGTCCGTGGACCTCCCCAGAGCTGCCAGGAGCTGAGCATCAAGAGGCAGTGGCTAAAAGAAGACATACAAATGGCCAACAGGCACACGAAAAGATGCTCCACAGCACTAATTATTAGAGAAATGCAAATCAAAACTACAGTGAGGGGCTTCCCGGTGGCGCAGTGGTTGAGAGTCCGCCTGCCGATGCAGGGGACACGGGTTCGTGCCCCGGTCCGGGAAGATCCCACATGCTGCGGAGCGGCTGGGCCCGTGCGCCATTGCTGCTGAGCCTGCGTGTCTGGAGCCTGTGCTCTGCAACAGGAGAGGCCACAACAGTGAGAGGCCCATGTACCGCAAAAAAAAAAAAAAAAAAACTACAGTGAGGTATCAACACACACAGGTAGAATGGCCATCATTAAAAAGTCTACAAATAACAAATGCTGGAGAGGGTGTGGAGAAGAGGGAACCCTCCTATACTGTGGGTGGGAATGTAAATTGGTGCAGCCACTATGGAGAATAGTATGGAGGTTCCTCAGAAGACTAAAACTAGAGTTGCCATATGATCCAGCAATCCCACTCCTGGGCATATATATACCCAGACAAAACTATGATTCAAAAAGACACATGCACCCCTATGTTCATAGCAGCACTATTCACAGCAGCCAAGATGTGAAAACAACCTACATGTCCATCGACAGAAGAATGGATAAAGAAGATGTGTATATACCATGGAATACTACTCAGCCATAAAAAAGAATGAAATAATGCCATTTGCAGCAACACAGATGGACCTAGAAATTATCATACTAAGTAAGTCAGACAAAGACAAATACCATATGATATCACTTATATGTGAAATCTAAAATATGACACAAATGAACATATCTATGAAACAGAAACAGACACACAGACATAGAGAACAGACTTGTGGTTGCTAAGCGGGGTGGGGAAGGGATAGATTGGGAGTTTGGGATTAGTACATACAAACTATTACTTATAGGATGGATAAACAACAAGATCCTACTTTATAGCACAGGGAACTATATTCAGTAACCTGTGATAAACCATAATGGAAAAGAATATGAAGAAGAATATATATGTATAACTGTATAACTGAATCACTTTGCTGTACAGCAGAAATCAATACATTATAAATCAACTATTCTTCAATAAAATAAAATTAAAATATAAAAATTTTAAAAAATTAAGAAGAGGCAGTGGCTGAGTTCAAGTCCCAGCTCCACCTCTTGCTCGCTGCATGACCCTATAAAAGGGTCATGGAAAACAGGACGAATAATAGTACCTCCCTCCAGATCCAGCAGTGATGGGGTAATCAGGCTAGAATTAGGGGGGAGAGGCTCCCCAGCACCACCCGGAACCACCCCAACCACGCTGCCCCCTCCAGGCGTGAAGAAGACACAGGAAAAGGGCGCTTGCAGGGCTCTCCTCCTGGAACGTCACCATCATCATCCCTAAGACCCAGCTCAGAGGTCACCTCCTTCAGGAAGCCTTCCTCAACTCCCTCTACAGTCAGTCCTGGCCTCCTTTGGTTCTCTATGTCTGTGTGTCTGTTTCTGTTTCATAGGGTCCCGTTAGCCAACTCTAACAGAGGTGCAGGATGGTACATCCCTCCTCCTGATGCCGGCCAGGGAGCTGCTGATCCATCTCTGTGCACAGGGCCTAGTGTGCACGGAGGTCGCTGGGCAGGTGTACAATGAGGGAAATGGAGTGAGGGATCAGTGCAGCCACAGCGCCCTCTACAGCCAGGGGATAGAGGAGACAGGCACTTCCTGTTATGGCCACCAGGGGGAGCCAGTTCCCAGGGCAGCTGGAAAGGCAGGGGGACGTCCCAGTCTGGCCGGGATACATAGTGTGGCCCAAGTCGGGGGAGATCCAGTTCCCCTCAGCCCCATCCTCTTGTAGAATGCCCCCCCCCAGCCTCTATTAGCTGAGTACCTACTACCTGACAGCCTGTGCTGACCCACCCTCCTCACCCCTATACCTGTATTAATCTTCATTCCAACCCTGTGAAGTCGGCCCTACCATTGGCCCATTTCACAGACATGGAACCTGAGATCCAAGAAATTAAATGACTTGCCCAAGATTGTTCCAGACACCAAGGGCTTTCCCTGCCTGGTCAGGACTGTAGTGCCTGGCAGGGAACCTGCGTGCCTGGTACTTATAGAGAGATGCTGGGTGGCCTGGCCCTCCCCACTGCCAGCTGGCCTTATGACTGAGCTGGGTGCTGGCAGGAATGAACAGCCATCCTCATCCTGTGAGGAACTACATATGGCTGTGGTGACAGATGCAATCATCTGCCACAAGCCAGACAAAAGGAAGCCTGGCAACCATGGGGCATGAGAGGAGTTTGACTTTGGGAGGAAACCAAGGAGGGCTTCCAGGAAGAAGTGGCTTTTGGATGGAATATTTAAGGGCAGCATTAAATGGAGGGGTGGTCCATGCAGGAGTTCACTGTCTCCTTCCTGGGCTGGGCCTTCCTTGAAAAAAGCTGGCCCCCTCAAGCTAGAGCCCATCTCCAGTGTCCCACCATGTGTAATGGAACCCCAATTTCTAGGGCCTGGTCAGTCTAATCATTGGTTAGTTGGGTTCATCATCCTGCCCTGGTGACATCACAAGACCCCTGAGAGGAAGGATGTGAAAGTGTTTGGGGGAATGGCCGCTGTTTCCTACACTGTGATATTTAAGGTTTCACTCTGAGTCCTCTCTGAGCATTTTGGCTCCTTTTGGGGTTTTTTGTTTGTTTGTTTTTTGGTGCTTTTGTTTTTAGGGAGAAGGAAGGATTTATTACTGCTGCAAGTAAGGAGAACACTGGGGATCTTTCCAAAGCAGTGTCTCCCATTCTGGCTCCTTTTGAAACTGCCGCTCCAGACCAATGAAAGGAAATCCAGCATCCAGGGACAGAAACATGTCTCTCCTGGACCCTTTCTCTTTCCTTCTTTTTTCTGCCGGTCGCTGTCACTGTCTACATCTGATCCCCAATCCAAATGACACCTCCTCCAGGAAGCCCCACCCCGACCCCTGCTTTGACCCCTGCTTTACACTTCTGAACTCAGAGCTCACAATCACTTTGCAAATTTGGCCCCAGTTCTCCTTCTTACGGCATTTGGATTCAAGGCCCAGAGAGGGCCAGTGATTTCCTGACATCATACAGAAAACAAGGATGGAGCTGGCCAGAATCCATGCATCTCTCCGGCCCACTGACCTTCAAAGTGAGCTACCACTATCGGTATACAGGGCCCAGGACAGGGCAGAATCACCTGCTTTCATCAATCCTCCTGGATTGATTCCTTTGAGAGCAAAAAGGTGGAAACAGGGAGTGAGCTCCCCATCACTGGAGGGATACAAGTGAGGCTGCACCACTGTGAACTACCATGATTCCAACAGACAGGGATCAATGGCATGACCTGACATTCCTGGCTCATCCCCACTCTACCTTGGCGACTTGAATAGCCACTCCAAGGTGAACAACTCTAGTCCTATGGACATTCTTGGGATTTGAGGGGAGGGACTGCCTGGCTTCCTTTAACCCACCCTTAGTAGACTCTGGAGGCAGACTGTCTGGGTTCAAATCCCAGTCCCCCTACTCAATAGCTGTGTGTCCTTGGACTAGTTACTCACCCTCTCTGGGCCTCACTCTCATCATCTGTACATAGGAATAAAAATTGAGACTACTGCAAGGGTCGTTGTGAGAATTAAATGAATTGGTACCTGTAGAGGACTTAGAGCAGGGCCATGCACACGGCAGGCACCACAGGTGTCAGCTAGATAGCTCTGTATCCTTCCTGACCAGCTCACGCCTGCCCCTCACTCAACCCCTGGGCCTGTCACAGGTTCCTACTCCTACATCTTCCCTCCCACCCTCCATGTAACCCCCTCGGGGCCCCCACAGCCAGCTCAACTTCCAAAGCACCTTGATGGGAAATTCTTAAAGCATGAAATTTCCTTTCCGGGAAGACTGAAACCCCACCCAGAAAACTTCCCTCCTCACAGCCTGGAACTGAGCCTGTTCCCAGAAGCCTCTAAAGGACAGGAAAGCTGAACTGGGGCACCATCTACATTATCACGAAATCCTCAGAGCCACCCTGTAAGGCTAGTCCTACTGTTTTGCCATTTTACAGATCAGGAAACTGAGACTAGGGAAGGGCCATCTGTTCTGAGATCTCCACCAGTGGAGCCAAGACACAGACCTCAGTCTCACCCTAGAGAACTCCTTGCAGAGCTGGCACTGTCAGTTTCTAGAGATACATGCCCCCCTGGCTTTGGGAGACCCCCAAAGAAAAGGAGAGAAAAATGGTGGGGTGGGGGTCAACCAAGACCACAGGCAGTGCAGACAACTCCAGCCTGGGAGAGAGGGTTTGGGGGGCCGAGCCCCCTAGGGATGCCCCCATCCCCCAGCTCCCCTTCTGGAGCAGCTGCCCTTGACCTCAGGCCTTCCGTAAACACAGAGAACAAAACAGTCTGGCCCAGCTTGACACAATGGGGGCCACCATCACAGAGTCCCCAAGGATCCAGGCAGAGCGGAGGGGACCAGGGCTCCTTTAAGCCAAGACTCCCCGGATGCCCATCCCCAGGGCTGGCTGGGCCCTGGAGGAAGGGCCCCGGCTGCTGCGCAGGCCCAGCCCTGCCCATCCTCGTGGTGGGGGAAGAGGGAAACAGCAGGGGACCCGTGGCTCACTTTCTCCCGCCGGGACCTGAGTCACTTCCTCTGCCATCCGTGTAGAGCCAGGAGTCACCGCTGGCCCAGTCCAGGCTCCTGGAAAACCCATTTCCTCGGAGGATGGAGGTGGAAGTTGAGTGGACAGGACCTGGGCAGCTCTGTGGTTAACTCCTCCTGGGCAGGCACCTCCCCAGGAAGATGACCTGGACCTGGGCCCCCATACCTTTCCTTCTCCTGCCCGTAACATACACTGTGGACCACAAACTTATCCACCCCCCAGCCAGCCTGTCTCTTTGTCTGGAATGCCTTCCCTAACTCCATGACCCAACTCATCTTTTGAAACTCACTGAAGACACGCCCTCCCCATGAAGCTTTGCCTAAGTGCCCATGTGCCATCAGAATTAACTTCTGTGTTCTTGGTGGGGCTCAGGGAAGGGGGCCGACCATGACCTACACTCAACCCTATGTGCCCCCCTTTGCCATGAGGAGTTAATATCAGAGGTGCCCAAACCCACCCACGGGTCAGAGCTGCCCGAGGAAGTTCACTAAAATGCAGATTCACAGGCCCCTGCACACTGAGGGGCAGATGCTACAGGTCTGGGGTGGGGCTCGGGAGTCTGGCTTTAACAGGTGTCCTCCGCGGGCTTAGAGCCACTGGCTTACAAGGCTGGGCTAACACCAGCCGCCCCGTTTAACAGAGTCAGAGGCGGGTAGGGCCCTGCCCCAAATCACTCAGATGGTAAAAGGTTGGCCCTGGACGGGGTCCAGGGCAGCTTGCCTCCCGCAGTGCCTCTTCTCAACCTCACTAGTGGTGAGGATGCATCACCACCCTGGCTGGTTCACCCAGCATTTAGCAGGGTGCCAGGAACCTGGAAGGAGCCTCCCAAAGCACAGCTGGGCTCAGGAGGGCGTGGGTGGGGGAAGGAGCCCCTGCCTGAGTGGGTCTTCAGGTGTGAGCCTGGTCTTGCCCTCCTCTCGGGGGGAGGGACAGTAGAGAGAGGACCCAGCTTAGCTTTCCAGCTCCAGCCCCCGTCCTCAACTGCTCTCCAGTGGGGGGAGGGGAAGAGGGGGCAAAACGGAGCTGCCAGCTATGCCCCGCCCCCGAGCCCTGGGCAGAGGGCCTTAGGAAAGAAGGATTTGGCCAAGAGAGGGGCTGGCAAGCGTGAAGTCCGTGAGGGTAGACGCACGCACGTGAGTGTGGATGTAGGTGTGCGTGTGCGCACCACACGTGTGGGAGAGTGAGGAGGAACGTTAGAAGAGAGCGGAGGCTCTACAGCAGGTGTTTCCTCCACAGGAGTGGTGTCGGGGGTGGAGAGGACCCTCCACCGGCCGTTTCCAAACTCTTTTGTAAACGTCAATCTAACTTAGAAACACCACGTACCCAACAAACAAAGGAGGTGCCCCCATCAGACCCGGTGGGACCCCGCACCACGCCTCACACCCAGCCCAGCCACCAGCCTCTCAGCAGTGCCCGTGGCTCCTGGCAGCACAGCTGGCACACATGGAGCCCATCTCTCCTCCCTCTCGTCCTGCTCTGCAAGCCGGGTGACCAAGGCCCCAGCTAGGTGACCACACAGAACTCCCCGCAGGAAGGGTGTTCTGGCCTGGCTGGGGAAAACAGAGTGACCTCAGGTTTCAGGAATTTTTCTACAATAAAAGAGAATAGGGCTTCCCTGGTGGCGCAGTGGTTGAGAGTCCGCCTGCCGATGCAGGGGACACGGGTTCGTGCCCCGATCCCGGAGGATCCCACATGCCGCGGAGCGGCTGGGCCCGCGAGCCATGGCCGCGGAGCCTGTGTGTCCGGAGCCTGTGCTCCGCAACGGGAGAGGCCACAGCAGTGAGAGGCCCGCGTACAGCAAAAAAAAAAAAAAAAAAAAAAAAAAAAAAGAGAGAATAAAAATTAAGCTAGCTGCCTGCCTGCAGGGGCTGGCGGATGCCAAGGCCTGGCCTGCTCACTGCCGGGATGGGTCCCACATTCGTGCACCAGACTGGAGGGCTGCCCCGCCCGCACAGGGCCCACCACCCCACGGCTTCTGGTCCAGCCAAGTCCCTGGGCCATGGCTCCCTCTGCGTGCCGAGACAGGCCCTGGCCCTGCGGGGAGACCGGGGAAGGGGAGGAGCGGGGCACCTGCCCAGGTGAAAGGACGCTGGGTTCTCTCGGAAAGTCAGCTATCCACAGCCACCCACCTGGTGGCCTGCTTTATCTGGAACTGGAGTGTTTGCTTAAGAGGCCTCAGAGAGGCCAAGCGACAGTCACCAGAGATGAGCCTGGGCTTGAGTGTTCCCACCTCCAAAGCTCTGCACACACCAGTCCTCCTCCCTGGGATGCCAGCCTTGTGACATGTCTGTAAAGGTCCCCATACCCTGGGCCTCAGGCCTCCACATCCTCACCCGACTGCCCCCCACACTCCAGCCACGCAGTGCCTCCAGAACACCAGATGGCGAGTGGGAATAAACAGAGGTCTGTCTGGCACAGTGAAAAGGGCCCTGGAATCCAAGAAGAAGAGTGAGGGGGGTGACAGTTCCCATTCAGCAAGCCTCACTTTGCGCCCGGCACCGTGCAAAGCACTTTTCCCAAATGATGGTTCAATCCTCACCTTACCTCTGTGAAACAAATGCTATTATTGCCCCCACGTTAAAGACAAGGAAACGGAAGTCCAAAGAGTCTAAGTGATATCCAAGATCACAGAGCAAGTAGCCAAGCCAGGATTCAAACTCCAGTCTACCAAATCTCAAAGCCCGTGCTTTTAGCCATTGTGGCCTCCTGAGTCCCTTCCTTCCCTTCTCTGGGGCTATCTCCCTGATTTTACCAAGAGGTAACTTTGCTAAGCACTTCCTAAGAAGCTCTAGTTCCCAAGTTAGAGAAATACTGCGGGCCCTACTTGGTCTTGGGAATTAACACATCAAAGGCTCTGATAAGTCCTGCTGAAAGAAAATGCACAGAGCTTGGTCAGGCTTAGTTTCCCAGCCCAATGTGATGGTGCATCCTCTTTTGCAGGATACCTGTTACCAACGTGAAGAAAAGAGCTCTCAGAAATCTTGACACCACATAGAAAAGAAGCCTGTCAGCATCCTCCCTCCCAGCCTCCAGCCCCCTCCCCTCCCCTCCCCTCCCCTCCCCTCCCCTCCCCTCCCCTCCGAGCTGTCCCAGAGGCCATTAACTAGCATGAGATGGGCTGCAGGAGCCATTTAGGCTGTGATGTTCCCGAGGGCAACTCATCACCATCTTTGACACTTCCAGGTGAGAGGTCCTGGGGGAGCCTGGGTTATATTCGGCCCCATCCCACCTCCCTTTGGCCGGCAGCACCAGCTCTTGGGGAAAGGGGCACTACCATCCCTGTTTCCAGACTGGCTATTCCCCTAAGGTCAGCCACAGTCACCTCAAGCAGCTGAGACACTTAGAATGTTGGGACTGAAAGGGAGGGAGGGAAGGGGAGAGAGAAAAAGAAAGAGAGAGAGAAAGAGGTGATGAGGATGCAAGGGCTTCTAGGAGCTGAGAATCAAAGCCTTTCAGAATCTGAGTGTGGATGGAAAAGACCTAGAACCTCAGGGAAGAGGAGGGATTAGGAAGGGTCCCAGGTCTGGCCCAGTCTGGAGTGGGGCTCAGACAGCAGGACTTCTCACGAGCAGTCCCGGGACAGTGGCACCGGCCCTGCCCAGCTCCACGCCCCTGGGGCAGCCTGCAGCCCACAGCCAAGTCTCCCCACAGCCCTCCCCAAGAGGAGCAGCTCAGGCTGGACCCCAGGACACTCACCAGTCAGCACCTGCCCAGGGAATGCAGACTCCCAGAGCAGGGGTAGCATAGGGTCCAGGACCAGCTCCGCAGCTAACTGGCCCTGAGACCTTTGGACCAGCCTGGACCTCAGCTTCTTCCTCTGTCGAGGAGGTGACTATGATCCCTGTCCCCTGTCTGTCTTCTCCATAGCCCAGGGCCTCAGGATGCTTCCAGGGAAGGGCAGGGCTTACCTCCCAGCTGCCAGCAAGGGGAAAAGAAGATGCTGGCCATCTCCTCTCCTGGCCAGCCTGTCTTCCCTCTCAAACCACAGACGGACCTCAGCTGTATGGCTGCAGCTCCCCTTCCGCATCTGTATTCCCGAACTGCCCAAGGCCAGGCTTACAAGGTCAGCCCAGTCACCTCCCTGCTCATTTTGAGGGGGCTGCAGTTCGACTCCCCAGGGCCTGGCAGAATGCCCGCCTTTGGAGCATAGGACCCTTAGCGTTCCCAAGGTCAGCCGCCAGCCCTCCCTTTTTTATCTTCTCTTCTGGGTCCCAGATCCCTGGCTGAGGGGTGGACAGGACACACAGCCAGGTGTCCTCCCCCACGAGGGCAGCGGGCCTGGGCGAGGCTGAGGTTCCAGCTCCCTCCGGGAAAGGTCGGCGGAGGCACAGACCAGGATCCATCCCAGCTCTCTGAGCACACATCGCTGCCTCACCGGGTCCTCCACTGCTGTTTGCACACACCCACACACAGGGCGCTCACCACCTCCAGCCACAAAGCTAGCATTTTTTTAAAATTAATTTTTATTGGAGTATAATATAAAATTTGTTTGGGATGTCTAACATAAAAAGTGGAAATACAGTATTCTATATTGCCCTCTAACAGAATTAACAAATGTCGCAGACCCATGATGCCATCACTAATAGATCCTGGTCACAAAGCTAGCTTTAATGAAGCTCTCTGAAAACGCGAGAGGATTCTAAGCTTTCTACACAAACGAACACATTTAATCCTTCCCCCAATCTTATGAGATGAGTACCATGATGCCCATTTAACAAGTAAGGCCCTAGAAGATCAAGTTACCTGCCAGAGATCACACAGCTCGAGGTGCAGCCTCAAGGCCTGACTCCAGAACCCATGCTCTTGATTTTGCAGCCCGTTTCCCCTTGACATTACCTGACTGTTAGAAAGGGCTTCCCTTTAAAATTCGTAGTAAACGATGCTTCCAAAAATGTGTTTCCTCGAGATTAGCTGAACACTTTCCTCTGAGGACCCTGGACCTGGAGCTCGGTCAGGACCCTACCCAGCCCCACTCCTACACTCTCAGCCATCTGCAGGCCCTGGACCTCCCCTCCCAGCATCTTCAGAGGCTTGTCTTTGATGACGGGGGTACAGCCCGGAAACTGAACTTTAGCTGGAGTGTGGCGGAGGGAAGGGGTGTGGGGTGTGAGGCCCTTAGCCCCAACCACTTCCTGGTCATTCTGACCTGCTGTCTGCTTCACTGACCAGGTCCCCTCAGAGGAGCATCTCTGACTCTCCCAGGGTCCCGAGTGTCACCGCAGACCCAACCCCACCTTACCCGTCCGCGAAGTGGAGAGGAGGAGGGAGAAGATGATGATACAGGGGGAGAGAGATGGAGGGGGAGGGGGGGACAAGGGAAAGGGGAGAGGGGATAAGAAGCGGGGATTTGGGGAGGAGAGGGGAGCGGGAGCAGGAATGAGAGCAATGGCGGGAGGAGGGGAAGAATCATACCTGGATTCCTCCTTCGTGTCATCAAGTGGATTATAAACACATAAAGAGCGTGAATGAGTGGGCCAAGGGCTCGCCTTGTTTGCAGGATGCAGCCCGCTGGGGTGGTGGGTCAGTTTCTCCCCACTTCAAGAGGCCAGAGGGGCACTTTGAAGCTGAGCCTCCCCAGCCTCGGTCCCCGCCCCCCTCACCGGAGCCTCCAACAAAGCGGGCAGCCTGGGAAGACGGGCTGCAAGTCCCAGCCGCCAACCCGGGAAACGGGGCGCAGGTGACAGCAGCCCCTGGCAACCGTTGCCCTGGCAACCGTTGGCAGCTGCAGGGACTACGTCACTGCCCAGCTCCAAGCCAGCACAGCGCAGGCCCTGACTTGTCCTGTGCCCAAGTCCCCTTACTTGGATGCTGGCCAGGTAGGGAGCTGGCAGGAAGAAAGGCAGAGTTTAGGACACCAGATTATGGGGTACACTGGGGGACACCTGCCTAAGTTTGTCAATATTGACTTTAAAACCAAATCTTTTTAGAACACTAGTGGGGGCTACCCCTGTGATGAAAAATGCCTACTATCAGCTACATTTGCCCCTGAAGGCTGCCAGCTTGTGGCCTTGGCCTTGACCCACACTAGACACCCGTCTAATCTCCACCACTGGCTGCCATGAGCACAGAATGTGCACAATACTTCCCTGGAAGCATCTTAGGGGAGTACCTCCTCCAGGAAGCCTTCCCAGATTGCCACAATCCACCAGGAATCTTCTTTCTGAGTTAGCCCTGGGGCTGGGGGTTCCCCCTGGCTTTCCTCCAGAGCTCCCTGGGGGCCAAGAGTGGGTCCTTTCTGTACCCCAGAGTGAGTACCAGTCTGGGGAGGGAGGAGAACAGAGGCAAACCTTCCGAAACCCTATCTATGTGCCAGGCACTACACTGAGCATTTTGGAGCTCCATTTCCACCACTCTGAGAGGTTAGCCCTGTTGAACCCATCTTATAGATGCGGAGAGAGAGGTTCAGGAACATGATGTGACTTGCTCAAGACCACCCAGCTGGTAAGAGCGGTGTATGGAATTCAACTCATGATCTCCTCTGAGACATGAAGACATCAAGACCCAACATCCATCTGATGCTTGACTAATCCCACCCCCCATTCAGTGCACATCCAAACTTTATTTGATCACCTCCAGTGACAGGGAACTCACCTCATCTGAAGAGGACACATCCCTTTGATCTCTAAAAAGTCTTTCGTAGCCACTGAGTCAAAGGGAAAAGGACATCAAAGCCATGGGGTGGCCCCATGAGAACCCAGGGCCCAGAAGAGAACCAGGGCCATGGGCGCGCCCACTGAGGCCTTCAGCTCCAGACCAGCAGAAGATCAGGAGGTAGGGTGGGGCTGCTCAGGGGCCCAGGGTCTTCAGAGCACTTCCCCAGAATAAGCAGGAATCCCCTTGGCAATCACACTCCAAGGGGCTCTGGGATGGTTTCTGGCCGAGGCCATGGGAAAAGCAGCAGGGGCTGGGGTCCTTGGGATGGTACGCCCGTGCACCAACATCACCTCCTCCCCCACCGATGGACCAGAGCCAGGAGGCGGCTATTGTCTCATTGCCGGCCCAGAGCTGTGTCCTATTCAGGCACTATTTTTGGCCCCCAGAGGAAGAGGAAAAGAAAGCAAAGAAAGGAGTTCCTGTTCTCAGTGGAACCTTTGCCTGGAAAGGATTCCAGGGCCTGCTGGGCCAGAGAAGGCAGTCACTGTTGGATCAAAAGATCCTACGCTTAAAAGGAGCTGGCAGGGGGCTGTGGTTCAGGGAAGCCAGAGGGAGGGCACAGATGGGGCACCCCTGGCCTTGTACACACACTTGGCGCTCACTAACTGCAGTGACACGCAGAGAAACAGAGGCACAGGATCCCCGGTTCCACCCATAGTCACTAAGCACTTGTAATAACAATAATTTTTAAAACCTACAATAACGCAGAGCTGCCCGGAACCAAGTCTCTGCCAGAGAGATTGACTATCCTCACCTAACACCCACAACGCTCCGGACCAGCGTGGAGGTCGGGGACAAAATGATAAGCCTCATAAATCAGATAATTGACACTCAGGGAGCAGCACGACTGCCAAAAAAACAAGCTAGAGACCCCTCTCCACTCCCTCCACCTTACGCCACCCTACGTCTTCCTTGCTTTCACCAACTCCAGCACGCGAGCCTTCTTTCTATCCTCAGACACACCTCAGGGCCTTTGCACATGCTTTCCCTTCAACATAGAACATTCTTTCGGGGTTCTTTCCCGATTGGTTCCTTCTCAGGTCTTAATTCAAATGTGCCCTCTCCTAAGAAGCTTTCCACGTCCACCCAACCAAAATTATCCTCCCCATTCATCCCTCTCTTCCATGTCACCTTACCTTATGAACTTTATAGCACTTCACACTGTCTGAACTGACCCTGCAATGGGCTTGCTATCCAGTTCTCCATGTTTGCTCTGTCTCATCCATCTTGCTCATCACTCATATCTCCAGTACCTAGTGCCACAGTGCCTGGTCCACGGTAGAGGCTCAAGGACAACTAGTTAATAAATGAATAAGTGAATGAGACAGAGCTGGGACTCTGACTAGGCCAGGCCGGCTCCAAGCCTCTTCCCAACTGGAGCCAGTTCCTGATGCTCAGGGCAGGGAGATTCCAGCACGGAGCTGTCCCCATGCCCCAGCCTCTGACTGGATTAGGGGCATATACACCTTTGCCAGGTGCTTGGCCAGAGAGGAGCTCCCAAGACTGTGCACAGCCTAAGAGCCAGGACAGGACCCGAAACTTCACGTCCAATACAGAGCCACCTGGTAAAGGCTCTTAAGAAGTCCTGCAGTGCAGAAGCCTGGGCGCACAAGGCTTTCCTAAACCAATGGGACCACAGACACACCTTCGCAGGTGCTGGATTATTTGAGGTCTGAGATCCCATCTGAATCTGTGACCAGAATTTGAGTTTTCTCTCTACATGAAGGCAAAGTAACCACCGCCACGCCCCTCAACCACCTGCTCCTGGGGCCCAGGGCTAGAGGGGGCACAGGCATGGGATTTGCTGATGAAGGTGGGTCACATTCCCACTGCTGCAAATGCCAAAGCTTCTGTCTGGACTCCCCGTGGGCTCCCCAAGGTGGAGCAAGGAGGGGAAATGGCACGTGCCTGTGGCCAGGGAGGATCCTGGGGTCTAGCACCTGGGGGGAGGTGTATCCTAAGAACCAGCCTGCAGAGATTCATGAGGGAGCTGGGGCAGTGACGGGAACCACACGGGAGCACAAACCACACGATGTGCACCTGGCCTCCTGCAATGCACACAGCCACTCTGTGAGCGGTGGGCATTACTAAGCCCATTTTACAGCTGGGAAAACTGAGGCTCCGAGAGAAGCCACTCTCCCAGCTGGCTTCTCCCGGGTGGGGTCACACAGCTGGTAAAACTGGACCCACATCCAGCTCTGTGTACTCCTTTGCCTATGCTGCCCCCATTGTCCCGCATGGCACCCCATCTGCAGCGCTGAAATCTGCAGGACATGGAGAGGAGGTGACAACCTCTCTAGGGAATGACATGAGGCCCAAGAGAATGCACCATGGGTCCAAGGCATCGCAGCCCAGGAGCCAGACCCTCATAGCTAGGCTCATGGGGTCTGCAAGCATCCCCATCCTACCTGGACAACAGTTACTACAGCTCCCAACTCTGGTTCCCCAAACCCAGGTTGGGGGAGCAGAGGCCAGACTCCTGGGTGTGCTGACACCCGGTGCAGGGTCTCCTTGAGGAGACACAGGCTGTCCTTTCCGGTACAAACGGAGATGTGTGCTGCACCAAGGCCCGGCCCAGGTATTGGGACCTGCACATTCTTGGCTGCCAGCCAAGGAGCCGGAGAATAGACTCTGCCCATCTGGTCTGGAGTGTGTGCATAGCCCCATGAGAGTGCACCAGGCATGGTCATGGACAAAGGATAAGTACAGCTTTGAGGAAATCGCACAAGGATTCCTTCCAGCCCTGCCCACTGCCCGCAGCTCTCGCCAGGCGATGCCACATGCAGGTGTGTGGGAGAGGGAAGTGCCACGACGAGGTCAGGCACACATCTACCAGGCGCAGGACTATTGGATGAGGGAGAGCAAGGGGCAGCATCGGCTCCCTGATAATTTGGGAGGTGAGCATCCCCCTTCCCAACTCCTCCATCACACCCTCCTGCCTCACGCCTTCCGCTCTAACCACCGGCCTTTCAGGGCACTGGAGCGGGACTGGCTCCCGGACAGAGAGGCTCCCACCCCCAGGCCATCTTCCTCTAATGCAAAGGCCTGTTCCCTGGTGCCTGGAAGCCCTGCCAGCTCCTCCAGGGCTCAGCTTTTATCTCGGCCTGCCTGGAACTGCCAAGTGTACCACAAACCGCCTGAGCCTGAACCAGCGCCAGCCCAACTCCCACCACCTTGGCCTCCCCACCAAAGCACAAGTCAGGCTGCAGGTGGGGGTGGGCAGAGTCCTGCTGATGCCCAGGGGGCTCCAGCTCTCTTAGGGTGGGGAGGCAGGAAGAAGTGCCCCCAAGTTACTACACATTATCTCTGGGCCTCAGTGCACCCATTTGCCCAAGGGGGAGATCATAATAGTAAAGGCTAACATATGGGCCATGTGCTGTTGTAAACACTTTACTGCATTAACACCTTGATGCTCAAAACAGCCCCCTGAAGTAGACACTATTTTATCCACTTTTTCCAGATGAGGAAAATGAGGCAGACGCCCAAGTTCACACAACCCGAGAGGAACAAAATTCTCCCCAGAGAAGCAGCCTTGTTATCTCTGTGGGTCCTGTCGCCCCAGAAGAGCATGGGCTTAGGAGCGGCAGGGATGGGGTTCAAGACAAGGGCACATGTCCTCGGGCCCCCAGCACAGACTCTGGCCTGGCTGAGGAGCCCCCTCCCCACTGAGGGGGGCAGGAGAGCACAGTGAAAAGAGCCCAGACTCTGGAGATAAGAGGTCACTCCTGGGTAAGCCTCCTGTGCCTCAGTGTCCTCATCTCTAAAATGGGCACATCAGGAGCTTGTGCCTGGTAGGAATAAATGTGTGTGCAGGGGCTTCCCTGGCGGTCCAGTGGTTACGACTCCATGCTTCCAATGCAGGGGGCCTGGGTTCGATCCCTGGTCAGGGAACCAAGGTCCCACAGGTCACATGGCACGGCCAAAAAACAAAACAAAACAAAAAAACAAAAACATGTGGGCAAAGCGCTGAGCCTAGGGCCCGGCAGAGTCTGAGGGCAGGGAGGGTCCAGGACTGTTCTAGCCCAGCCGAGCCACCAGGGAACCAGGGAGAGCTGGGGGCTTGAGGGGCCTGCAGGGGGTGTCTCAACCCACTGGTGCCAGCGCAGGCACCGGGCAGGGATCAGAAAATGTATGTTCCAAGCTCTCCCCCTCAGCAGCCCTGCCCTGACCCCCAAATCTGCAGGGTTCCCCATGGGTCTCAAGGAACTCCTGATGAGGCGTGAGGACCAGACTGGTGGAGGGCAAGCCTGGGAGGCTGGCGCCCAGCCAGGACCCCACACCACCCCGTTTGAGAGGTCCCTCTGTGCCAGCCCCGCCCTGCCCCCCACTTGCCATCTGCCTGGTCACCGGGGTCCTGGTCCCCCCAGCTGCTGCATTTGCTCACGTGATGCCCCATCTGCTGTGAGTCAGAAGACAGGTCCACAGGGCCACCCCGGGTCAGGGCTGTGGGTGCTGAGCCTGCTGTGGTTCTGGGTGGGCCGGCAGCACTGAAGTTTGGGCTGTGTTGTCACATTTCCCTCACCAGCCCTGCCCCTGACTCTTCACTGCAGCCCTGAAAGGGGCGCAGTTCCACCACCCATCACCCACACGCAGCTCTTGTGGAGGATGAAGTGACTTGGCGCCCGGCTCAGCTAGAGCACCATCCATGTGGCCCCCTTCACGGCTGTCCCTGCCCTGCCCCTCCCAAATTTGTCATGCCGGGCCCCGCTGGGAAGGCCACCCCCACTACACACAGAACCGGGCACAGCCCCGCCGCCCCTTTTACCTGCCCTTCTCCTGGGCTGGGCGACCACCGCCCCTCTCTATCCCCACAGCCATGAAGCTGCCCTCCAAGTAGAAGCCTCGGGCCTGGGGCAACCAGGTCAGTCCTGCATCACAACCCTGCCCTCCTTATCCAGCTGGGGTGGCACCCTGGGCACCCAGACCCCACCTGGCACCCACCTGGCCTGGCTGCAGTACCACCCAAGTCTTCCCGCCATCCCTTCCCCTGAGAGCAGATTGGGACCTGCCAGCCTGGCACTCCAGGTCCCCAAAATGACCCATGCCGGGTCTCCAGTGCCATCGCCTGCTCCACTCCCCCCAGTTCTCATCATTCCCAAACCTTTTCCCATGCAGTTTCCTCTGCAGGGAATGCCGCCCCCCTCTTCTCTCCAATCCCCATACGTGTACATCAAACCCTCCTCCCCCTCCCCACCAGCACCCAAGGCCAGACTCTGTGCCCTCTGCAGAGCCTCCGGGTCCTCCCAGGTCAGGAAGTTCTCTCCTCCTCCACCAGCAAGCTTATCTCACTCGTCAGCCTCAGATCCTGCCTTGTTTGTGTCCCTGGCAAGATGAGGGTGTCCCCGCCAGGCTGACCAGGTCCTGCCCAGTGGCCCAGGACACCAAAGCTAGCACAACAGTGCAGCCTGCCTAGCACAGCCTCCGCCTCCCACACCACACTTGGAGAGGTGTCCTTCACGACCCTGACGCTCTTGGAGCCAAGACTGGGACCATGGCAGGCAGGGAAGCTATTAACCCACCCCACATGCCCACTTAGCAGCTGGGCAAACTGAGGCCCAGAGAGAGAGGCAAGGCAAGGCGGCCACGGTGATGCTATGACCAAGGTGGGGCTGCATCTCAGGTCCCTAGAGTCCCTGCAGTAAAGGGGCTCAGATCTGGTCCCAAGAGCTAGTCCTGCCCTGGATATTGGCAGGGAAGACCTCACGGGACCCCTGGCCTGGGCTCTGGGGAACCAACTCAGCAGCTGGTGGCTCTCACTGACCCGAGACGCTTCTCCCCACTCAGCCTCCAATCGAGAGGAATCAACCCTCTGCCCTCAGGGTATCTGCAGCAAGGGGGCAGGGACTTGGCTCTGGACCACCCAGACCCCATTTGTCTCATTCGCTGCTGTGTTCCCCCTCCCTAGAACAGTATCAGGCACATAGTAGGTGCTCAATAATTGTTTATATGAATAACTTCTGGGACTTCCCTGGTAGCACAGTGGTTAAGAATCCGCCTGCCAATGCAGGGGACACAGGTTCAATCCCTGGTCCAGGAAGATCCCACATGCCGCGGAGCAACTAAGCCCGTGAGCCACAACTACTGAGCCCACGTGCCACAACTACTGAAGCTCGCGCACCTAGAGCCTGTGCTCCACAACAAGAGAAGCCACCGCAATGAGAAGCCCACGCACCGTAACGAAGAGTAGCCCCCACTTGCCGCAACTAGAGAAAGCCCGCGCACAGCAACGAAGACCCAACGCAGCCGAAAATAAATAAATAAATTTGTTAAAAAAAAAAACAAACTTCTTTGGCCCTCTAGAGCCACAAAGGCTATTCCTTCCCACCCCACCTAGCCCAGGCCAGAGCTGCTCCAGGCAGGATGGGAGTGGGGCAGGTGAGCAAGTGAGAGGGTCCTGCCTTAACTCACGCTCCCTCCCCGCCACTGCCTCAGTAAAACGAACACCAGCCCCTTCCCATGGGGCCATGAGAGACCCCCAACTCGTTATCACAGGAAGGAGGCTGGCTGGGGAGGCGGGGAGGAGAGGAACCAGCAGTTCCCAGCTGGGGAAACCCTATCAGCACCGGGCAGACGGGGGCCTGGGGTCTGGCGGTTAGTAAGTAGGGAGGACTCCCGCCCTCAGCCGCTGCTTCCCCATCTACTGCTGCTGGTTTCCTGGACGTTCTCTCTCATCCCAGGTCCCCCATGTTCAGACCCCACTGCCAGGACCATCTCCTCCTAAAGGTGGCCTGGGCCATGAAGAGCCAGACTGCCCCTGTTTCACTGGGGGGCCCCAGACGCAGCACCCAGGCAGCTGAAGGCAAGGCTGCCCTCAAGTGCCCATGCTCAGCCCCCTGCAGCATCCTTTCCTCCCGGAGGCTGGAGGCTGGCTTTCCATCCCCAGACTTGTTCTGTGACCTTAGGTAAGCCCCCTGTCCTCTCACAACCTTGCTTCTCCCATCTGTACAGTGGGGGCAGGAGAGCACAGTTATCTCACCACCCACAGAGCAGACCCAGCTTGCAGGGCCCAGTGACTCTATCACTTTGAGCCTCAGTTTCCCCAGCTGACAAATGGCTAGTGGCTCTGAAGGGTTTCATTCTCTCAGGCCCATCCCCTTCCCAGGCGTCTCCCCGTCCATCCACTCCCAACTCTAGAGACCCCGCACAGCACTGCTCTTGTGGGCTAGCTCCCACCCAGATACCAAGACTTCAGCACCCCGGTCCACTGCCACCCCACCCTCTGCTGCACGCACTCCCATCCTTCCTCCCTCCTGCCGTCATGCCCTTGATCTGGTACCTGGTGACGGGTCCTGCACGAGGCCGGGCAGCTGAACCGCCTTTCAAGATCCCCCTCCGAGGCTTAACCTGCCAGCTGCGGTCCCGATTCTGAGAGAGGTGGTGAGTGTGGAGGCTCCCAGCCCCTCTCCTGAGGCAGGGCAAGGCAGGCAGTCAGTGTGGAGCCCGGAGAAGCGCCGGCTTGTGTTTTTGGGTCGGGGGACACCCCCCTCCTGCCCCAGCTGGGCTCCTCCCTCCTCCCAGCTCTGCTGGGGATGACGGGACCATACGTGAGTCACAGATTTCTCAGAGGGAGGCTGGGAGGGGGCAGGGCTGAGAGAGCCGAGGCGAGGCGGGGTCACTGGGGGATGCCCATGACTCAGCTCTGGGCAAGGGGGCACTTCAGCCTCACCCACCCCCAATCCAGGCAGACAGGTGCCAGGCTTCATGGACGGATGCTGGTGGGAGATAAGTCTTCCTCCTCGCCCTCCATCTGTTACTTCCCCAGGGCTGTTCTCCACAGAGTTCCCGCCGAGAGGCCAGGGTTGCTATGGCAACAGGCCACCCCGATGCTGCCCCCCCACCTCCCACCCCGCACCCAGGGCCGGCAACAACTGCCCTTTCCTGAAAGAGAGTCCAGCCTCCTCGGCAGCCGGCAGGAGCCGGCGCTGACTAGCAGGGCGGAAGGCACGCTGGGGAAGGGGGGTGTCAAGCAGCCTGGCATGCGGCCAGCCAGGCCACACACAACTGGCCACCTGACCTTGACTCCTCCCTGAGCCTCAGTTAGTGTCCCCAGCAAAGGGATCCACCTCAGTGCCCCCCAGGCACTCACAGTTTCAACATTCCAAGACTCAAGATCTGGATTCTGAGACCCCAGGGGCTTCTGGAAATGGCCTCCCAGTCCATCTGCTGGGCCAAAGGGGAAACAGAGGCCCAGGTGAGGAACCATTCCTGGTGGTTCCAAAAGCTCAGAGAGAAATTTGGAAATGGGCCGACGCCCCCATTCCCTTTCTGGTCACTGGTCTCTGTCAGCATTTCCCTCCCACTGCTAAGGTTCATGGCCACCCTGGGAGTCAGGAAGCTTCGGATGGCCCAGGGTGCCCCCCCACCAACCCTCCACGGAGTGAGGATCCCCGTCTTCCCTCATCCCTCCAATGTGAGCAGATGATTCCCAAGTCACAGATGCTGGAAGGATTTCACAACCTAATGAGGACAAGTGACGACAGCAACAGTAACAAGAGTAACAATAATAATGATTACATTTACTGACCATTTACTACATTCCAGACCCTTCCCTGGCACTGCTGCCACGGTGCCACAGGAAAACGTGTTGCTCAGACCAGCGCCTGACACTTGATGAGCCCTCAGGCAATATTCATGGTGAATGTAGTGATGCAGAAGGAAGAGATATGAAGCCCAGAGAAGGGAATTAACTTGCCCAAGATCACACAGCTGGGAAGTGGCAGAGATGGGATGGGAGCCCAGGTGGTCTGGCTCCACAGCCAGCTGTCCTAACCACTCATGAATTTAGCCTCCCCAGGGGGACCAAGAAACAAGGGAGCAGAAAAAGGATGGGGTGGAAAGGATCCAGGAAAGGATGGGGAGTCCCTTACATGCATGTCTTTGGGCAAGTCACCACCTCTAAGGTTCAGTTTCCCCAAGGTCTGTCCTTCAGGGCTGGGCCAGCTGTTCACTGGGGCAGCCTCAGCTGTTCCCCGGGGTCCAGGCCAGCCAGACAGCAGTCACCCACCCATACACACACACCCACATGCCACAGAGGGTGCTGGCCTGCAGGGCACAGATGGAGGGTCAGTGGCGCCACTTTGCGGTTGGCACGGGCTTGCTGAGCTGGATGTCCAAACAAGGGATGGAGAAGCCTGGAGCCAGCTGCCACTCTGGCCACCCAGGAAAGGCCTATGAGGTGGCCCGGCTGGGGCAGGAGTTGCTTGCCAAGCTCTACCTGCCCTCTCACCATCAGGCTGCTCAGAGACCTGCTGTGTGCTGGGCACTGTGCTAGGCTCCAGGGGGTGGAGACGACACCCGACAGTCAGTTATCAGCACCTAGAGCCCCAGAGGGCTCTGAGAGTCAGAGGAGAGAAACCAAGTAAGTTATTATTAATTGCAACACTACCTCTTATTAGCATCGATACGTCTATGGGACTGATAACAGGGGCTGTGTCCATAGGGTTCACTGTGTAAGACCTCTGCTCTCTGTGGATCCTTCTCACTGTATCCTCCCGACCCTGCAGGCTGGTCCCACTGGTATGTCAGAGACACAGCTGGTCTGTGGCTGGGCCTCCAGACCTGTGGGCTCTAACCGAGCACCTACCAGGTGCCAGGCCCCTGCTAGATTCATCACATCGTCTCCTCTGCCTCTCACGACAGCTGCTATCCTGCTCCACAGAAGAGGAAGGAGGCACAGAGAGGGCGAGGACCTTGCCCTCACCTTTCAGGGTCAGAGCCAGGGTTTGAACCAGGCTTGTCGGCCCTTGAGCCCCAGCTGGGTCTTGAAGAAGTGGTTTCAGTGAACAGAGACCAGCAGGAAGGGCATTCTGGGTAGAGGGAACAGCATCAACAGAGGGGGAGAGGTGGGACATGGGAGACATCCTTGGAAGGAAGTAGGATCTAATTAGCGGGGTAAGGGCAGATGGAAGATTCTGAAAGCATGGAGTTGGCCCTTGATGGTATTTCATCGAAGTTGCTGAGAAGCACTCAAAATGATCCACAGACCTACAGCATGACCAGAGAAGTTGTTAGAAATCCAGCATCTTGGTGTGTCCCAGACCTGTTGAATCAGAATATGTATTTGAACAAGATCCCAGGTGGTTCCAGCATTTGTTTTTTGGTTTTTGCCACATTGCGTGGCATGTGGGATCTCAGTTCCCCAACCACGGATCGAACCAGTGTCCCCTGCAGTGGAAGCATGGACCACTGGACTGCCAGGGAAGTCCCCCAGCATTTATTAAAGCAGGAGAAACTTTGGTCTATTCTAGGGGCTGTACCAGCAATGATAGGATGGGATGTGGAGGGGAGGCCAGGGCCCAGCGGGGGCACTGGAGAAGATGGAAGTGGGTGGGAGGCTAGGGGGGAGACTATGGTCCAAGAAACCAGAAGCAGGGCTAGGACCTCTTCTCACATGTGAGAGGGGTAAGATGTCAGAAACTGCCCTCAAGTATGTGGGGGCATGGGATGGGGTACAGATCTGGAAGACAGGCACAGTGGAATGGGGGTACCCTTGTGACATATTGGGGAACCCTCCAAACGGCAACTGGAAACACATTGCCAGGGCTCAAGGGTGAAGGGCTGGGGTCCCCCAAGCCCAGGGAAGGTCATAGACATTACTGGCTGGTGACGGTGGCCAGAGATGGGGTGGAGAATGCAGAAAGTTGCAGAAAGGTCTTCATTTGAAGGGATGGAGGAGGGGGGTAATGCTACCACTTGGAGGTTGGTTCAGACTCTGGGCTCAGGCCAACGGGCTTCTGCTCCCGGCTCTGCCAGCCGGGGTGACTCAGGCAGCATCTCTCTAGCCATCCGCTGTCTCACTGTCAAGTGGGGATAATAACAGCACCACCAGTAGTAAAAATGAGGCCACGTATGTAAAGCTCATGGCCTAGCCCTGGCACAACTGCGCGCCCTGATGTATTGTGAGGGCTTTGCTGTTCAGAGCAGCCTGAGAAGGAGACAGAGATGGGGCTGCCAGGGAGGTGGGAGGATGTGTGTTCCCCAGGACAGGAGGGAGGACGGGACATCCGTGGTGGCCACTGTGACAGAGGCTTGGGCAAGTGGGAGGACACAGCAGGGCTTCTTCCTGGAGGCCTCACCCTTTTCCATCTCTAACTCTCCAGCCTGGGCAGCCTTGCAACCAGTGAAGAGCTGTGCCCATCTACAGGAAGAGTCATGGGCAACCACTGCCAGTGTGTAGGTGGGTTTTCATTGGACAAGGGCTGTTCGAGTTCAGGCTTCTCCCTTGCAAGCTGAGCGGCCTTGTAAATCACTGAGCACCACGCCTGGCATACAGTAGGTGCTCGACAAAAGTTGGCCAATGTCATGATTATCATGATTATCATCAAGTCAACACAAATGTCAAGGGCCCAGCAGTCCACCATTGGCAAAGCCCTTTCATGGCCAGCATCTCCTCTACAAACTGTGAATGACTGTTCCCGCTTAACAGAGATGGAAACTGAGGCACAGAGAGAGAACTTTCCCAAAGCCTCACAGCACATCAGCAGCAGAGCCAGGATTCGAACCCTTGTCTTGTGAACGTGCTTTGTGGCCAATGCTCCCAGCCACCTCCCAGTACATTCCCGTGGGAAAGCCTCCTGGCCGCAGGCGCGGGGGCAGCTGCAGTCCCATGATAACACCATCACAGCCATCCCAGGGCCCAGGGGGATGGCAATGCCCATGTGACTCAGCTGCCCTCACAAAGGGAACTGTGTGCCCAGTGCCTCAGGCCTGCCGCCCTTACCCACAACCCATCCCCCAGCTGCGGAAGGAGCAGGGAGCCTGACATATCCAAGAGGCAGGGAGAACTAGAGGCACCGTCAGCCAACGGGACAAGTCTAATGGGAGATTCAAGCCCAGGCTTGGGGTGCAGGAGGCTGGTGCCAGCCCCGGTGATGGAACGAAGGGCCAGGCAAGCAGAAGGGCAGAGACCGCCCAGGTCCAAGGCGGTTTTCTGAGGCCTTATTTGGAGCTCCAAGGACAGACTCAACCCCATTGGCTCTCTCGGGGGTGGAGTCCAGGCAGGTGCCCCACCCACGTTTACCTGCATCAGGTTTCAAGAGTACTGGGGCTTGTGGTCTGGGCTCCTGTCCCCAGCACTGACCTCTCTCCACCCCTTCCCCCTGAAGGCTTCAGACTCAGAGCCCATGCACCACTGTTGAGCTCTTACTGTGTGCAAGTGACTTGCATTTTCTCCCATGATCCTGCCCAGGAAAACTTGACCCTTTTGCTGAAGGAAGAGACAGGCTCAGAGAGGGAGGGCGCCCAGCCCAAGGTCACACAGGATCTGACTTCAAGGCTTCCTTCCTCCCCCAATACCCTCTTCCTGGTTCCAGTGGCATCTTGACCACATGCTTACAAGAAGTGTCCTTGGACCTGCCCCAGACAGGCAGGCAGACAGACAGACATCCCCCAAACCCCATGGTCACCCTGTTCCTGCCCAGGAACATTATGCAGGGCCTTAGAACCTTAAAGTTCAGGTTGGCTGGGTCTCCAAGGGCCACCCCTGCTGACCTTTCTGGGAGGCGGGCATGGCTGGGTGCCCAGCTACCCAAGATAGAAGGTAGACAGAGCGGCCGCCTGCTCTTCCTAGGCATGACGGAATGTCTGACCTCAGCCCAGCCCCTCAAGTACACTTGGCAGGAAGGTGAATCCAGCCAGAACAGGCCACACTCCTGCCTCCCAGCCTTCAGAAGCCCCTGATCCCAGGGCAAGGGGCCCACCAATGACAGGCCACAAGCCCTCTCTACAACCCCACTCCCATGCCACTGGCCTGGACCACCCTTACTGCAGGAAGCAGGCACAGAGCCGGGTACCCAGAGGCCTGGGTTCCTCAGGTGAGACCCTAACCATCTGTAAACATAGGGCACCCCTTTGCAGCCCAGGGGATTGGAGCCCGTGGGCTGGGTGGTGCTTCCCCACTCAGTCACTGAAGCTAAAAGTGCAGCCTTTCCTTGGGGTGTGACATCTGGGAGAACCACTCTTCCCAAGGGGACCCCTGGGGCTCTGCTCAGAGGCAGGTTTGCCTGGGGGAGACCCGGTAACTGGGAGGCTCCAAACTGCCCCTCACCGCCCCTCCCCACCAGATTCCTCCCAGCATTGCCCCCAAAGTCCTCCAAACAGCACTGCATGGGACCTGGCATCAAATTGTCCAGATCTGAGCTTCTGAGCCTCAGTGTCCAAGGGTGTAAAATGGGGCCGCGCAGGCTTGTCTGCAGCCAGGGCCTCGGGGTAGTAACAGGTATGGTCATTATCCCAGGCTCTCTTTTCAATGCAGATTCCCCCCGTGGGAGGAGCAGAAGAGGCTTCTAACTCCTCCATAGGAGCCTCCCTTCCTGAACATGAGGGCCCAGACAGGCCATCCCAGCTGCCGCCGACGTCTCTGTGGTTGTGCCCCTTCTGTCAGTGTCCCCCACCCCAGCCCTGGCCCTTGAGGTTTGGGTGGCAGCTGCTCAGACACCCAAGACTTGGGCCAGGTGGCTCTGGTCAGGGCTGAGGCACTGCCACGCCCATGCCAAGGGAGGCAAATGAGGCCCAGAGAGGTTGAGCGACTACCCACCAGGTGGCACAGCAGTGGGCAAAGATGGCAGGTCTTGTTTTTTCTTGGGGTGACAATGTGCCATCTCGCTTGAATGTCACAGGCTTCCCAGGGCCCAGGCTCTCGACTCTGATGTCCCCATGTGTCCCACTGCCACTCCCGCCCCCCCCCCACACACACATTCATTGGCGCCCAGCACAGGAGACACACCTAGGAGTTATAAAGAGGGTGCCTCAGTGTCCCCACCTGGCAACTGGGGCGGCCATCACTTCTCTTTTGGTGAAATAAAGAGTCGTGTGTACTTTGTGGAAAGGCCAGCCTCGCCCCCAGAGACACCCCCAGCGCCTCTCAGAAGCACTGCTTCCCGCCTGTGTGTCTGGCCCGGCAGCCAGGGAGCCCCCCCGGGGTCTCCCCATAAGTGCTGGGGCGCAGATGGCTTAGGAGGCGTAATGGGGCAAGGATGACAGACACTCATTAGCAGCGGAGGCCTAAGCAACAGAGGGAACACGGGGGGCCCATTTTGCTACCACAATGCCCCAGGGAGCCAAGTGGGTAGAGGCAGAGCTGGCTGGGCGCCAGCCCCCGCCCCCACCACCCATCTCTGTCTGGCTGCCCAGTGGAGCCAGGAGCCTGGGTGTGTGGGGGCAGGGGTGGGGCTGGAAGGCTGCCGCTCCTGTCTTTGTTTTCAGACCTCTGCTCCCGCCACCTCAGTCCAGGTAGATAAGGAGCCAGCCCAGAGACCGCAGGCCTGGCTGAAGTTCCCACAGCGGGCACCGGCAGGGCCGGCCCTTTCCTCAGGATGGCTGCCCTCACCCTGGTGTGTGAGGCCGCCACCTAGGAGTCGCCTGACGGAGGCCTGGGCCGGGGCAGCAAGAGGCCATTTGGGGAACCGCTTGCCTTTCGCCTCCGGCCTCTGGCAGCCAAGGCCGGGAGGGCCGCGCTGCGGGCTGGAGGAGCCGCGGAGAGGCGGAGGGACCCCGTGCTGGCCAGAGGGGCAGGTACAGCCCCAGGCCTGGGCCCTGTTCCCTCTCACCTGGGGAGGCCGCCCTCCTGCTCCTTGTCAAAAGCCAAACGACCTGCGCCACCAGCCCCCAAACCCGTTTCCGATGGGACCCCTGGTAGAAACAGGCTCTGGGCGCCGGGGGCCTCCCCGTCCAAGCACCGAGGTCTGCAGCCTCCCCTCAGCCCCCTCCCTTCGGCAGTCTCCTCATCCGAGCACAGGGAGCACAGCTCACACCCTGTGCCCTTCCCTGTGCCAACATGAGCACCACGTGAGCATGGCCGGCCCACACTCGGAGCGCCAAGGGGTGACCCCGCGACAGCCTGGGCCTCCACATCAGCGCACAAGCCTGAGCCCTTGCCGGGCCTCACACATGCCTTCAGGCGTGGAACGAGACCTGGGGCTCGGCCAAGGTCAAGCGCGCCAGGCTGGGAGCCACACTCCCCCATCCTCTTCCTCCCCGGCCCGAACAGCAGCTTCTTACCTTCGGGTCTGGGCAGGCCCCGGCCGGACTCTGCCTGCCCCGCTTCCACCTCCTCCCAGGGCTCACAAACGCCCGACCTGAGCTCATCCGGGCCCGGCGGCCCCAGGTGTGGCTCCGCCTGCCCGTGTTGCCCGATTTCCGGTGGCCTCACAGCTCCCGCCTCCCTCTCTCATTCCTGAGTTTCCCTGCAGGAGCGGACCTGGCCCCTTGGGTGCTGCATGCCCCAAACCCTCACCTCAGCCCTTAATGGGCTTTCGGCACCCCTACCCAGGGACCCCCTGGGCTGCTGGCCCACCGTGGCCCCCGAAAGGGCTCTGAGTGCCCCCCTCCCCAGGGCTGGTGGGCGTGGCTGCCCCCACCGCCATATGCAATCACCAACTCTGAGAGCTCCCACCTGCCTCCTCCGAGCTCAGGCCCCACCTGAAGCCTGGGCCCAGACTCACCTGCCTGCAAGATAAGCCAGCAACCAGCATCTGCTTAGAGGCAGGAGGCGAGGGTGGAGTGCGGGGTGGTGATGGGGACGGCGGGGGGGTGGTGGGGCACGGTCCCTGCTGTCAGAATGTTGAGCTGACACAGACAAAGGAAGGGGGCAAGAATGGAAGCTTCTTCCTTGGCAGGGATTGGGGGCAGCTGCTCCAGGTATCCTGGGGTGCAGAGGGGAGTGGTCCAGGGAGGCTCTGCTTCACGCACGACGTCCCCACGGAACCTCTGAGTACACCCTTCCCAGCCTCCTCCTGGACCACTCGCCCCCCACCAAGCCCTGCCTGCCCAGCCCCTGCATCACCCTTGAGGCCTCGCCCGAGACCAGTAGTTCTCCTGGGGAGCTTTTCAAAGTTCTCACTCCAGGTACCCATTCCCCCAGGTGGCTCTGATTCCCACCCCCACCACCAGTACCCATAGTATTAAGAACTGAGCCACCTGTTCTTCCAAGAAGCCATCCAGGCAGTTGTTGATTCATTTGGCAAAGCCTGTACCAGGAGCCACTGGGGGCCGGCCCCAGGCTAGGCACTGAAGTACATAATTGCAACCTTGAGAGCCTTCCCTCGCCTCCCCCGCCAACACACACCATGTCTCCCACAGTCCCCTGGGTTCCCTCTCACCTGGGGCCCATCCCCCAGTGTGAGGGTCATTTCTTTCCTAGCCTGTGTGCCCTGCCAGATCACCAAAGCCACGCCCCAGCCCAGGGCCTGGTGTGGAGAAATTCTGGGTGACTGGTGGGTGAAGGAGAAAATGTGGGGAGAAGGGATGGATGATGGATGGACAGAAGGCTGGACAGGTGGATAGATTCAGCCATGCATTTAGAGAGTGCCTATTGAGGGCCTACTGTGTACCAGGCACTGTTCTAGGCACTGGGGACACAGCAGCGAACAAAACACAAAAATCTCTGCCCTCTTAGAGCTGTGGGAGACAGATAATAAATTAAATAAGGAAATAAATATGAAATATATCCAGTGGTAAGAACTATGGAGCAAAACAAAACAAGGGAGGCAGAGAGAAGGATGGAGGAGAGAGGGTTGGTTTAGATTTTCTCGGAGAAGGTGACACTTGACACAGACTGGATGTGACAAGGTAGGTAGACTTTGTGATGTCTGGAGGGAGAGCATTCCGGGTAGCAGGAACAGCACGTGCAAAGGCCCTGTGGTAGGTGGCTGCTTGGTGTGTTTAAGGAAAAAAGAGGATCCAGGCATGGCTGAATGAAGGGGTCGAGGTAAAGAGGAGCCCAGGGAGTTGAAGGAAGGATGGATGGACAGATGGACAGATGGGAACAAGGGTGGTGGATCTGGATCTGATGAAGTGTGGGAGAGCTCCAGTGCCCTGAGGGAGGGTTTGCCTCTTGGCCACAGCTCAGACTCATTCCTGGAGGCTAGCCCAGATCCCACCGCGGTTCCTTGTCCTCAGATCACCTCCCCACTTCACCTGGGGAAATTTCCAACTGCTGATACGGCCTCTGCTCTGCCCATGGGCATGGGTGCCTGCTCCGCTCAGCAGGAAGCTGTGCCCCTACCCCCATGGCTGAGCACAGATGCGGGCACCAGGAGAGAAGTGGGGTGTCAGAGAGAAACGGGCCTTTAGGAAGAGGGCCTGACCCCTGAAACCCTGGAGTTTCCCCAGGGTCCTGAGAGCTGTGCCCATGGCCCCAGAGATGACACCTACCCCAGTAAGGACACCAAGGGAGTCCCACTGACTTCCTGTATACCCACTGGTGACTCCCCCACTCCTGACACCCACACTCCATCCCCCCACCCTATGCCACTCTGCCCCCAGGGCCCTGGCTAGTGATGTAATCACCAGGCTCTGTCAGGTGAGCAGGAGGGGCTGGGGCTGCAGCCCTGGGCTGGGCCCTCATTTGCTGGGTGCACTTGAGGAGGTTGCTTAACCTCTGTGCCTCAGGCCATCTATGAAATGAAAACACATGCCTTCGCCCTTCTTGTCTTCCAGAGGCCAAGGGAGGAAAAGGGATAGATGGGTCAGGAAAGTGCCCTGGGAAAGACACCTGTCAGAGCAGGTGTCTGAGGAGCATTTGTGGGGCTGGGGGCTTGGTCTCTAGGAGCCCCCATCCAGGACCTCTGGATTATCCCATCAACTCCTCGCTACACCCTATGAGGCAGGAGCCACTTTTAATGTGAGTTTTACAGATAAAGGCGGGGTTGGGGTGGGGGGAGTGTTAAGTAACACATCTGAGGTCATAGCCAGGCAGTCTGATCCAGGACTGGGGCCCTTTATCTGACCCTGGGCGAGCCCAGCCTCCCTCTGCTCCCCCCCACCCCCACTCAGAGGGGAGCCTCAGGACATGCGGACCCTTTCCTTTAAGGGGGAAGTGTGGAGGGGTGTGAAGGGCCCCAGCTGTGACCTCTCATGCTCTAGCAGGACCTCAGGCTCGGTCTCCAAGCTCCCTCTGAGAGCTAGTGCTGCCCACAAAAGAGAGAGTGAGCTCCCCATCCCCAGGGGAAACCAAGGAGGTGCTCAGCTGGAGTGTTGCAGAGAAGACACCTGCCACATCTGTGAGGAGGACTCAGTGGTCTCTAAAATCATTTTCTAATCACAGGTTAATTCATGTGGGCCATTTTTTACTAATTCATGTATTCATTCACTAAATTGATATTTGCAGAATAACTACTGGGTGCCAGGACCTTCCTCACGTTTTTAAAGACAAACTGCCGGGCTTCCCTGGTGGCGCAGTGGTTGAGAGTCTGCCTGCCGATGCAGGGGACACGGGTTCATGCCCCGGTCCGGGAGGATCCCACATGCTGCGGAGCGGCTGGGCCCGTGAGCCATGGCCGCTGAGCCTGCGCATCCGGAGCCTGTGCTCCGCAACGGGAGAGGCCACAACAGTGAGAGGCCTGCGTACTGCAAAAAAAAATCTGTGAGGAATTGACAGGATAAAGAAACTTAGGTTTGGGCGCTTAATTAGTGAAGAATCTAAACAGAGTTTGGGCTTGGGGCAGTAAATTAGTAAAGAAGTAACAAGGTTTGTTTGTGCAAGCTTCTTAGCCCCAAATTCTCCCTCTCTGGCGATAAGGCTGTCCTTACTCCTCCAGGTGCAGGCAGGGCACTTTTCACATGAGAGAATTGTTTCCTGCTGTTCAGGGGAACACAGGAGGGTCAGAGCTTCCTTCTTGCATCGGCTGCTTCTCAAGCAACTTCAATTCAAAATAGTCAGTGTGCCATTGTGACATATTGGGGGCAGCCTTCCCTGAGCCTCAACATCCCAAAAGTCCTGAAGCACTTTATCTACAAGAATACTACCATCCAACTCTCCTGAGCACCTCTGTGCCAGGCCCCTTCCTTAAACTCTGCATGGACTGATTCATTTCATCCCCATAACGATCCTACGGAGGGGTGCTATTATTACAGACGAGAAGGCTGAGGCCCAAAGAGATTTAGTAACCTACCCCAGAACACATCGCCAATAAGTGCCAGAGGCAGCATTTGAACCCATATCTGTGTTGGACCATGATTTGTCTCTTTCAGGCAGCTTCTCAGTAAATGTATTTCATTCATTCATTCAACAAACATTTTCCAAGTGCCCACTAAGTGCCAGGCCTCACCCTGGGCTCTGTGGACATGAGACAGACACCACCCCTGCCCTCATGGAGTTTATAGCTTGATGGGGTGAGGAATTTTTAAAAAATCAATGATGTAATTAATGAATCAAGTAATTCAAGAAGTATGAAGAGGGCTTCCCTGGTGGCGCAGTGGTTGAGAGTCCGCCTGCTGATGCAGGAGACACGGGTTTGTGCCCCGGTCCGGGAAGATCCCACATGCCGCAGAGCGGATAGGCCCATGATCCATGGCCGCTAGGCTTGTGCGTCTGGAGCCTGTGCTCTGCAACGGGAGAGGCCACATCAGTGAGAGGCCCGTGTATCGCAAAAAAAAAAAAAAGAAGTATGAAGAAAAATAATTACATAAAATGTAAGGGCAATGAAGAAAACAAACCAAAAAACATAGGGGCAGAGATGGCATGCAACAGGGAACCTGCTTTAGCCAGGTAATCAGGGAAAGCTTCTTGGAGAAGGTGACATTTGTTACAAAGTCCTGATGGATGAGGAAGAGCCAGGCTTGGAAAGAGTGGGTCTGGGGCACAGTGTACCAGGCAGAAGGAACAGCATGTACAAAGGCTCAGAGTGGGAAATGAGCTCAGAGCGTCGGGGAAACAGGCAGCTGGTAAGCGTGGCTGGAGCACTGGGGCAAGAGAGATGAGGCCAAAGAGGAGGGCTGTGAAGAGAGGGAGGGAGGTACAGTCTTGATCCCAGAGCAGTAGGAAGTCATGGGTGGACTTAAGCAGGGGGTGAGGGCATCGATTTACATTTCAAGGAGAGTAGCTGTAGGATTAGGCTCTGCCCTGACCAGGTCAAGGCTATTGGTCAAGGCTGGGTCAAGGGTCCTAACAGAGGTAAGCAGGCACCAAGCAGGAACCCTGCAGAAGTCCCCCAGGGCAGAGAGTGGGGCAGCCTCCCAACCCATCCAGGAGGAAGACACTGATTCTGGTCCACCCACAGTAGCTGGTTCCCACAGAGCTGGAAAGCAGGCATCTCTCCATCCATCAGCAGTCTGTCTGTCCATTTACCCATCAGCCCTCTGCAGCCTTGGGTCCAGAGCTGGCCTCCTCTGCCCCTCACCAATAGCGAGCTGTTAAATAGTAACACCTGGCTCTCTGTGTATTGTTCGGACATGAACACTGATATTTTCTCTTTTTTTTATTTTTTATTTTTATTTTTGGCTGCACTGCATGGCATGAGGGATCTTAGTTCCCCGACCAGGGATTGAACCCGTGACCCCTGCAGTGGGAGTGTGGGAGTCCATAACTGATATTTTCATTTACATCAACATTTAAGACAAAACTGAAATGACAAAGACATGTTGGAACTTCACTCGTTCATCAATGACATTAATGACATGAGCGATTTTTTGCTGAATATGATAATAGTCCTCAAATCCTGGAATTCTTTCTGACTCAGATAAAAGCTTTTGAATACACTGCTGAATGGGATAACAGTTTTCTGTTGTTTTGTGCTATTCATGATATAACAACCACAGATGTGACACACTGGATTGAATGTGCCTTACTAACATTTTGCCCACCACTTCCTTAAGTCTATCTAGACAATCAACAAAATGATATATCAAGGCCTGATTTGCAGCATTTGCAGATTTCCGTGGTATAAATACTCCCACCATGGCCAGTTTCAAGATGCAAGCATTGAACGTGGAACTGGAGAAAAGATGTGCTGTGGCTCACTATTCTATAGCATTTCTACTGTACCAGTGTGATGGGTGTCAAAAACCACAAGAACATAGATCGCTCACTTGCTAAGTCTGCCACGACTAAGTACCACAGACTGAGCAGCTTAAACAACAGAAATGTATTGTCTCACAGTTCTGGAAGCTGGAAGTCCAAGATCAAAGTGTCGACAGGGCTGGTTCCTTCTGATGGCTGTGAGAAGGGATCTGTTCTATGCCTTTCTCCTAGCTTCTGGTGGCTTACTGGCTATCTTTGGTGTTCCTTGGTTTGTGGAAGCATCACCCTGATCTCTGCCTTCATCTTTATATGACATTCTCCCTGTGTGTGTCTGTGTCCAAATGTCTCCCTTTTATAAGAACACCAGTCATATTGGATTAGGGCCCACCCTAATGACCTCATATTAACTTGTTTCCCTCTGTAAAGACCCCCATCTCCAAATAAGATCACATTTGAAGTACTGAAGGTTAGGATTCCAACATATGAATTGGGGGAAGGACACAATTCCACAAACCCATAACAATAGATAATGGCAAAATGTGGCATAATAATTAGAAAGTAGTATATTTTGAATATGTATTACTATTTTGATTATAATTTTAAGTTTATACAATTTAATTCTTAACAACGGCTGTATTTCACAACCAATAACCGGCTCTTGTGAGCCAGTACGAATAGGCTCCAACACACCAGTGGCCCTCACCTCCCTTCAGCCCTGTCCCAAGTCCCCAGCTGACCTCCCTGCAGGCTCAGATGAGGAACAGGTCAGAAAGCTGGGTTTAAGTCCTGAACGTATCCTCTGAGGAACCCTGAGAGCCTGGTCTCTTCTTACCAGGAAGGGGTCCTGAGGGAAGGGTGCTCCAGTGACAAGCTGTGGTCTCAGGGCCACCCAACCCAACCACCCAAGAGCTGGAAAGAGTCAAAGGGCCCAGCACCAGGAAATGGCTCCGAAAGCACAGCCCAGCTCTGCGCCTCCTAGGACGACCAACGATCTCTATTTGCCCCGGCCTGTCCCTGCTTTAGCACTGAACATTCTGGGCCCCAGGAAATGCCTCGGTCCCTGACAAACCAGGCATTTGGCCATCCCCACCTCATGGTCATATGGTCAGGACCAAAAAAAAAAAAGCTTATAAATACTAAATTCAGTGAAAATAAGCAGAAAACAAAGGTGGCATCTCTACCCATCCCAAGGACCTGTTCCTCTGCTCTGAGGCAGGACTGTTACCCAGGGGCTACTCAGAAATGCTCAGAAGAGCCAGTGGTATCAGATTTGTGTCTCTGGGTCCAGCTTCCAGATAGCAGAGGTGTGGGGAAAGGAGAGGCAACCCTGAGGGGTGGGTAAGCGCAGGACGCTGGAGCCAGTTCAATCCCAGCTCTACCACACACTTGTTGTGCGACCTTGGGAAGGTAACCTAACAGTCTTGTGCCTCAGTGTCTCCATCTATAAACTGTTCCTACCACCTTGGCTTTTTGTGCAGCTTCAGTTAGAGCAACCACAGAAAGCACAGCACCTGGCATGCGGCAAGCACTTAGGCAATGCTATCAGAAAGCAAAGCCAGTTGGAAGGATTGTGGGTATTTCTCTCCATTTTAGAATTATTTCCATTATGGCCGTTCTAAGGTTGTTTGCGCAATGCAATCAAAACAAAACGAAAACCATAGGTATCTATGTACATAGATGTATACGAATAGAGCCTGAAACCAACTGTTACACTGTGGAGGGGTGTGTGATGGGGGCTGCTCCCAGGATGCTGCGGCTGGCCCCAAAACGTGCCATTCCTGGAGGTATATCTTTAGAACAGCTGATAGGAGATGCAGCTGGTTGCCTCTCTGAGGTTATGCTAACCCATGTCAGAACTAAAAACCTCAGCAAGCTGAGGAAATGGGAGGAGGTGAGCAAGCACAGCTCCTGTATCAGAGAGAGTGTCTGTTGTTTCTGGGGAAGCCCAGCACAGGCACGACTCAGGCCCACCTGCACAGCTGACACAGATTCCGTTCCCCTCAACACTGATGGCGCCTTGCAGTGAGAGGCCTCAGCAACTTAGGGCTGCCGTGGCCCCGGAGGGAGGAGAGTCTGCCCCTGTACACGGAGGGGGCAGCCATGCCCGCCCAATCTGCTTTCTCCCTTGTCTCTGAGCTCCTGTCCTAACATTAGATTTGCCTTGTGCAGGGTGGGGCGGTGGGGAGGGGTGCCTCACTGCCAGCAGCCAATGACCCTGCACCTCCCTCGAATCTGCCTCGGACTCTATGAGGCAGGCTCTGTTATTATCTCATCTCAAAGTCAAAACAAAATGAAAAGCACAAGCCTCAGAGAGCACAATGTTACTTGCCCTGGAAAGTAGCAGAGCTGAGATTTGAACCCAGGCCCATCAGGCTCCAGTGCCCACTGGCTTAACCACTGACCCATCCTCTCCCCCTGGGCACGTGGACATCTGCCTGAACCTCAGGTGACCAGCATGGCAGAAGACACGCTGAAGCTGAGTTTGCAGGCTGGAGCTGGGGTCCCGACTCTGTCCAGGCTCACTGCATGACCTTGGTCAAGTCCCTTCCTTTCTCTGTGCCTCAGTTTCATTGTCTGCGGAAGCTGATGGCTGTACCAGAGCAGGAGCTACAAACTGCAGTGCCCGCCAGGTCCGGGCAGGCCAAGCTAGTGAGGGCAGGAGGGAGGTGGGAGTACGTGGGTGACAAGAGGGAGTGGGGGAGCCTGGGGCGACCTGGAGACTATGGGCCAACTTGGGGAGAACTGCCCAGCTCCAGCCAAATGTCACTTGAGGGGACCAGTGTGGCCTGATCCTTCAGTCTTTGGAGAGGAACCGGAAGCTGATTTTTATATTTGAATCTAAATTGTTAAAAGTTGAGAATGAGTTCAAATGGATTTCAAGCCTTTGAGAGTCAAAGCCTACATAGGGCCAGACACCGCCCATGGGCCTCTCACTGACAACCTCCAGACCCATGTCAGAGCCTTTGGGTGTTCCCCAATACCCATATGCCCCTTTAGTGGAAGAGAACCTCATGTTTTTAGCTGGGCTCATAGCTCCCCAGAATAAAGACATCATTTCCTAGTTTCCCTGGCAGCTAAATGTGGCCACGTGACCAAGTGCCCTCATCTGCCTGACAGGGAGATCACAAAGGCTAACACTGATATGGACCATGTGCTGTTGTCAACACTTTACTGCATTAACTCCTTCATGCTCACAGCAGCCCCACAGTAGATACTATTTTATCCACTTTTTCCAGATGAGGAAACTGAAGCACAGACACCCAAGTTCACTAAACCAGAGAGAAACAAAGCCAGGATTCTCCTCAGACAAGCAGCTTTGCTATCTCAGTGGGTCTTTTCACCCCAGAAGACAGGTTTGGGCTTGGCAGCAGCAGGGATGGGGTTCAACACAAGGGCACATGTCCTTGGGCCCCCAGCACAGAGTCTTGCCTGGCTGAGGAAGCCCCTCACCAGTGAGGGGGGCAGGAGAGTACAGTGGACAAGAGCCCAGACTCTGGAGCCCCCAAGAAAAGAGGTCACTCTTGGGTAAGCCTCCTGTGCCTCAGTGTCCTCATCTCTAAAATGGGTACATCAGGAGCTCGTGCCTGGCAGGAATAAAAGTGCATGCAAAGCACTGAGCCCAGGGTCCAGCAGAGTCTGAGGGCAGGGAGGGTCCAGGACTGTTCCTGGTCCCAAGCCACCAGGGAACCAGGGAGAGCTGGGGGCTTGAGTGGCCTGCGGGGGGTGTCTCAACCCACTGGTGCCAGCGCAGGCACCGGGCAGGGATCAGAAAATGTATGTTCCAAGCTCTCCCCGTCAGCAGCCCTGTCCTGACCCCCAAATCTGCAGGGTTCCCCATGGGTCTCAAGGAACTCCTGATGAGGCGTGAGGACCAGACTGGTGGAGGGCAAGCCTGGGAGGCTGGCGCCCAGCCAGAACCCCACACCACCCCGTTTGAGAGGTCCCTCTGTGCCAGCCCTGCCCTGCCCCCCACTTGCCATCTGTCCTGGTTCTCTCAGCTGCTGCATTTGCTCACGTGATGCCCCATCTGCTGTGAGTCAGAGGAGGGGTTCACTGGGCCGCCTGGAGGATGGGATTAGGGGTGCTGAGTCCTGCAGTTCAGAAGGAGAAGGAGGCTCTGGGATTTGGGTCTGTGGGGCCACATTTCTCCCATTCCCCTACCTGCACCCCCAACATCCCCACTGCCCTCTCCATGCCGTGCCTCAGAGCCCTGCCATGGAGAGAAGCCCATCTGCATTCCTGAAAGGGGCGCTGTTCCCACCACCTGCACGCAGCTCTTGCTGCGGATGAAGTGATCTGGGGCCTGGTTCAGAGGGAGCACCGTCCATGTGGCCCCCTTCATGGCTGTCCCTGCCCTGCCCCTCCCAAATCTGTCATGCCGAGCCCCTCTGGAAAGGCCACCCCCACTACACACAGGCCTGGCCACAGACCCGCCCCCTCTGCCCCAGCCCTGCATTTCCTTATTGGCCCCACTCAACCTGCTTCTCTCCAGGCTGAAGAGGAGGCCTTCAAGACTGGACTCCTATGTCCTCAACCCACAGTAGCTGTGTGACCTCTGGCGAATCACTGCCCTCTCTGGGCTCCTCTCCATCTAGACCCAAGGCCTCCTGCCGTAGTTTCTGAGTTAATTGGTTTTGGATGATGCCCAGCTTTGGTCATTTTTTTCAAGCATCTCCTACCAGGTGACTTCAGTGTTAGGGAAGAGGAAGGGTGGTGTTTTCTTCCGGAGGGTCTTGGGTATCAGGCTCCCATTTCTCCCCCAGCCTCAGTCACTGGCTCAGCCTTTCCCCTAGAGGTATAGGGTACTTGGGGGCAAATGATCCAGAACGCAGAGGCCCAGAGAGTCAACGTCTGTGCCCATCAGCGGTGGAAAATGAAACATTTGCTGGCCAAACACCCAAAGGCTGCACCTGCTGCTCCACAGACACGCCTCCGAGCAGCAGGAGGCCTGAGGTCAGCCCCCGGCGGGCACGCAGCCAGGGCCGCCACGCCCCAGCCATGCTGAGCCTCTGCCAGACTGAGAAGCCAGGAATGTACCACAGTCACCCATGGGGTGGGCCACAGGATGTCACAGAAACAGCCCAGCCCTGGAGACATGCAGACCAGACTCCTGTCCCCCCTCCATCACTGACTCGCAGTGACCTTGGGCAAGTCCCTTTCGACTCTGAGCCTCAGTGGGCCTAGTCTTAGCAACGATACAGTAAATAAAGTGCCCAGTCCAGGGTCCAGCCTAGAGTTAGAGCAGCAAACTGCACCACAACAGGAAGAGGGAAAAAAAAAAAAAAGATAAGCTGAATTTTCTTTTTTCCAGTGCTTGCCAAAGTCCATAAATTATGCCCAAGGTTAATAAATCAAAAAATAGCAGTATAAGCATGTTATTTATTGCCCTGGAGGTAACCACCACATAAATTAAAGTAAGTGGTAGACTCTGAGGAGGGGGTTTGCAGGAAACTGGGCCTTTTGATAAGTCCTATTTACCAGTTCATGTTTTTAAATATCTATCTCTTTTTTTTTTTGCGGTGCGCGGGCCTCTCACTGCTGCGGCCTCTCCCGTTGCGGAGCACAGGCTCCAGACGCGCAGGCTCAGCGGCCATGGCTCACGGGCCCAGCCACTCCACGGCATGTGGAATCTTCCTGGACCGGGGCGTGAACCCGTGTTCCCTGCATCAGCAGGCGGACTCTCAACCACTGCGCCACCAGGGAAGCCCAAATATCTATCTCTTAAAAGTATTTATTAAAAAGTGACTCAGCCCTTGCAGTGTTGTTTTGGGAGGTCACCACCCTTTTTTTTTTTTTGGCTGTGTTGGGTCTTCGTTGCTGCATGCGGGGGCTACTCTTTGTTGCGTGCACAGGCTTATTGCGGTGGCTTCTCTTGTTACAGAGCATGGGCTCTAGGAGCGCAAGCTTCAGTAGTTGTGGTACGTAGGCTCAGTAGTTGTGGCACACGCACTTAGTTGCTCCGCGGCATGTGGAATCTTTCTGGGCCAGGGCTCGAACCCATGTCCCCTGCACTGGCAGGCGGTTTCTTAACCACTGTGCCACCAGGGAAGCCCCGAGAGGTCACTACTCTTAACAGAAGTATTTGGGGCCTACAATGCCAAAGTAAGTCAAAATAAGCCTTATTTTGACTCCACTCAAGTCGTGGAGTCAGGCTGCTAGGGTTCAAATCCCTGCTCTGCAACTGACAATCTGTGCCACCTTGGGCAAGTTATTTAATCACTCTGTGCCTCAGTTTCCTCATCTACTGAATAGGAATAATAATAATTCCAGGCTGCTAGCATATATAATTGTGAGACGTTATCATTATATATTTATAACTTGTATATGCAATTGTTTTACAAAAATAGGGTTATTATGCTATACATAGTGTTTTATAACTTGCTTTCTTTTCTCTTGCTAAGATATAATGGATATCATTCCAGGCCAGTACACAGAGTTCTATTTCATTCTTTCTAATTGACGCAAGAATTCCATTGCACACAATGTAAAATTTATTTTTCCATAACCCCCTACTGAAGGAAATTTAGGCAGTTTCCAATTTTTAGTATAATGTGCTTCACAGCAATGAATATGTATTTTGGGCCCACGTGGGGCTATTTCTGAAGAATAGATTCCTATGAAGGGAATTGCTGGGTCAGAGTTTGTTCAGTTAAAACTTTTATAGATACTGCTAGATTGCCCTCCCTAAAAGTAGTACCAGTTTAGATTCCCACCAATACTGTGTGAAAGTGCCTATTTTCCCATACTCATACCACTGTTTTTTATGCCAGTCTGGAGAGGGCTGATGCCATTGTTTTAATGTGCCTATCCATAATTGTGAAGGAGTCTGAACATCTTTTCATAACTTTACTTTCCATTTTTATTTCTTCTTGTGTGAAACAACTGTATATATCCTTTACCCAATTTTTTTTTTTTTTTTTTTTTTTTGCGGTACGCGGGCCTCTCACTGCTGTGACCTCTCCCGTTGCGGAGCACAGGCTCTGGACGCACAGGCTCAGTGGCCATGGCTCACAGGCCCAGCCACTCCGCGGCATGTGGGATCCTCCCAGACCGGGGCACGAACCCGTATCCCCTGCATCGGCAGGCGGACTCTCAATCACTGTGCCACCAGGGAAGCCCCTTTACCCATTTTTAATTGGGCTTTTTGTCACTGATTTATTTTCTTACGGATCTATAGGACCTCTTTTCATATTAAAAATCTTAATTCTTTAATACACATGAGGCAATATTTTCCAGTAGTCTACTGGATGCTTTTTAGCTAAATTCTCCGTGTCTTTGGTCATAGAAAGTTTTACATTATTATATAGTCAAACATAATGTTCCTTTATGAATTTTGGCCCTCATGTCTTAGCTTTTACTGGTTGGACCTTATTAAAAATATTCTTCTATATTTTACTTTAATATTTTTATAGTTTTTGTATAACATTTAATCCATCCATCTTTAATCCATCTGGAATGTTTACATGTGTGTATAACGTGTGAGGTAAGGATCTAATTTTATTTCCTTCTAAATGGAGAGCCAATTGTCCCAACAGTTATCGATTGATCCATCCTCTCCCGGCTGACTTTCGATGTCCCTTTGCCAAATGTAACTCTCTGACATTTTAAGCACCCTTGTTGTGACCGGCACGTGGCAGAACTCTATAACTGCTGACTTTGGGAGCAAGCTGGAATGACAGCTAAATGAGACCAGCATATACTATCATGCAGCAAAGCACGAATCTCAGAATTTAAAACTGGCAGTGAGTATGAAGTGGCTCCCAATATAAATGAATTTCTGTGGCTTTTGTTTTTGTTTTCAAATTGGCTTTATCTCCCTGTAATAAAATTTCCACATTTTAAGTGTACAAATCAATGACTTGACAAATGTGCACGCTTGTGTAGCAAACACCCCAATCAAGATCTAGAGCATTTTCATCTTTCAAGAAAATTCCTTTGTGCCCTTTGCAGTCAACCTCCCCTCCACTCCCACCCCAGGCAACCATGATACTAAACTGTGTGCGTGTAGTACATTGATAACATTTTCAGAGAAATAAGTAAACGGGCTGCAGCATGAGCCTGTTGGCTGAGGAGGAAGGCCAACTTCCCCTCCAGGAAAGGACTACTCTCTTGAGACTGACAAACACCTCCTTGGACCTGTTTGATTAAGAAGGTGGTGTAGGAGGGTAACCCAGGCTAGGTATCCCCAACTCAGGCAGGCAAGTTTGTTCTCACAGTTTTTTCCAAGTCTAGAAATCAAGTCTGCTAAATATTTACTTAATATTTTCTTTTAGATCTATGGATCTTTTAAAATTTAATTCAAAATGATTGCTTTTAAAAGAAAACACAATATACTGTGTTAAATGACCAGGGTCACATGCCATAATTAATGAAAAGCTATTCATTAGACTAAAGTTAAAAATTAACCTCCCTGTGCCATCTGAACTGCCATTCATATTGCCTATTATGGAAAGAGCCACAGACACAGAAGAGGTAAGTGAGTTGCAGAGGAAGAATCCAGAACTTGAGGATGGAGGCGGGTGGCTGGAGGGGCAGGAGAGTGGCTGGAGGGGACAAGCCAGCCTCAGTGTGTCTCAGGACCTAAGGGCTTCCTTTTGCACTAAAGCAGTGGAATTGCTTTAGGACCAGAGCTCAGTCCACATCCCCCGTCCCTGCAAGCCTGTGACAGTTTCTTAGCTCACAGGTTCTGAGACCTTCCATCCATAAAAGGAAACATGTATTTGAGGGGTCAAAGAGAAAATACCTTTGGAGTCAGAGAGACTGGGATCTATTTGTACTTAGTTATGTGTCCTTGGGGAAGAGAATAACCTTTCTGAGCTTCAATTTCCCCACCTGTAAAATGGCCATAATAATAGTACCTCACTGGAAGGACTGAATCTGCAGGGGTTTACAAAGCACACCACTGGGCAGAGCTGGCTCTCTGTAACTGAGAAACAGTTGTTTTATTTCCCCTAGGATCTTGGAGGATGCAAACCACCGATATCATCAGCCTTTGCCTGAGGGATGAAGTGGTTAATGAAATCAGTCCCTCCTGAAAGAAGCGGCTCTGGCAGTCCCCAGTTTTGTTAATGAATTGCTCATTAAAGTTCTACCTGCTTCGGGTTTCCCTGGTGGCGCAGTGGTTAAGAATCCGCCTGCCAATGCAGTGGACACGGGTTTGAGCCCTGGTCCGGGAAGATCCCACATGCCGCGGAGCAACTAAGCCCGTGCGCCACAACTACTGAGCCTGCGCTCTAGAGCCCGCGAGCCGCAACTAATGAAGCCCGCGCGCCTGGAGCCCGTGCTCCGCAATGACGAGTAGCCCCCGCTCGCAGCAACCAGAGAAAGCCTGCGCACAGCAGTGAAGACCCAACGCAGCCAAAAATAAATAAATAAATATATTAGAAAAAGAAAAGTTGTTCCTGCTTTGCTGATGGGCACAATTAACCGCCTGCAGGCTGGTGGCCCTAACTAAATGACAACTAATTGGGGGGTTGGCCTGGAGGCAGGATATGGGTGTGTGGGAGCCCTGGTCAAGGAGTAGGGCTGTGACACCTGCTCTGGAACCACCACAGCCAAGGCCTTTTCTGAGGTCTGGCTCCCTCCGGGCATGGGGGTCTGGGGTCGGGGCCTGGGAGCTGCCTCTAGCCTCTGAGGCCTGGCGGGAGGGGGCCTTGGTGAGTGGGAATTCCTTTTTGCACCGACAGCTGTGTCAGGCCCTGGGTGACCGTGTCAGGTAGTCCTCCCGGCCCTGCCATGTTGGTTCTGCTCTCTCCCCACGCACAGGTGAGGAGCCCTGAGGCTCAGAGAGGTCAGACAATAGGTGGTCAGGGCAGTAATCCCCCTGCTCAGGCTCAGTGCTACCTTTCCCCTGTGGTGGGGCAGGTGGAGACCCTAGTGTCCACACTAGGAGGGACAGTCACGCCTTTGCCTGATGCACAGGTCATGTGGGGCCCTTGAGACTCATCTACGCTGTCTCTGGTCCCATTTCATTGACGGGGGACTGAGGCCCAGAGAGGGGTGGGGACTGGCTTGAAACATACCGTCAGAAGCCAGAGCCTAGGTGTCCTGCCTCAGCTCAGGGAAGACAAGTCTGAGTAGGGCTCAGCGTGCCTGCCTGGGGCCCCCCAGCCAGAGGGCTACTGCGAATTCTCACCCCTTGCTGTTATCCACCCCGCCCCCTGTGAGAAGCTACTTACCCAAGACTGTGGCTGGGTTACACCTTCCTAAGCGCTGCTATTGGTGGTAGAGGCAGTTGGTTTGAGGCTGCAAGTTCTCAAGCTTCTGGGTTCCTGGCAGGCAGCTTCAACTCATCATCCAGCGCACACCCTCCCAGCTCTTTTGGGTCCTCGAGTCACCTTGGCAACTGCAACCCCCAAATCTCCCAGTACAAACATTGGGGCTTAGTCAGAACACCCTCACCAATGGGGAAACCAAGGCCCAGAGAGGGAACAGACCAGGCCACAATCACACAGTGGCGGCAGAGCTGGGGCTAGAACCCTGGAGCGCCCCTTTGCAGATTAGGGAGCCAGTGGCCTTCTGGGTGGCTTTGGTGGAGTCCCTGCCCTCTCTGGGTCTCAGTTTCTCACCTCTAAAATGAAGGGTTGCATGAGATTAAAAAAGTAAATGCAATAGTAATATTCTGTCTGTTATTTCAGTTGACCTAGAGAGTTGTGTGAGACACTTTTTATCATCCCATTTTTTAAAAGTTTTTTTTTTTTTTTTTTTTTTTTTTGCGGTACACGGGCCTCTCACTGTTGTGGCCTCTCCTGCTGCAGAGCACAGGCTCCGGATGCGCAGGCCCAGCGGCCATGGCTCACGGGCCCAGCTGCTCCGCGGCATGTGGGATCTTCCCGGAGCGGGGCACGAACCGTGTCCCCTGCACTGGCAGGCGGACTCTCAACCACTGCACCACCAGGGAAGCCCTAAAAAGATTTTATAGTGCCTATTATGTTGCAGGCACTCTCTCAAGGGCATTACAGTTATTAACTAGTTTATTCTCCTATTAACACTATAAGCTAGTTACTATTATGACTATCCCATATTGCAGATCTGTCAACTCAGGCTGGGAGAGGTTAGGTGTAGCTTCCTGGGGTTGCATAACTTGTATGTGAGGAAGCTGGGATTTCTGCCTAGTCAATGCTGCAGTCAGCCCACAGCACTGCGCCCATTTTACCAGCCATCCACGGAGGAGGAGGCAAGAGGTCCTTACGGCAGCAGTTTGGGGACAGGTGGACACAGGTGAGGTCACTGGGAGATGTGCCACGAGCTGGGGAGTCGGGCTCCACTTTCCTGCCTCCCCAAAGAAGGGAAGGCATCTGATCTTTCCCTGAGTTCTGCTGGCCGTATCTAACTCACTTCTGCTCACACCATCTCAGAGGACACAGCATCCTGGCAATGGTACACAAAAGTGGTGACAAGTTGTAGGCTAGATATGTGTAGAGACTGGCATTATAAAGAGAAGACTTTCTGGTGGCACAGTGGTTAAGAATCCGCCTGCCAGTGCAGGGGACATGGGTTCGAGCCCTGGTCTGGGAAGATCCCACATGCCATGGAGCAACTAAGCCCGTGTGCCACAACTACTGAGCCTGTGCTCTAGAGCCCACGGGCCACAACTTCTGAGCCCGTGCGCCACAAATACTGAGCTCACGTGCCGCGACTACTGAAGCCCGCGCACTCTAGGGTCCGCATGCTGCAACTACTGAGCGTGCATGCTGCAACTACTGAAGCCTGCGTGCCTAGAGCCGTGCTCTGCAAAAAAAGGAGCCCCCTCAATGAGAAGCCCGCTCAGCACAACAAAGAGTATCCCCCGCTCGCCACAACTAGAGAAAGCCCCCATGCAGCAATGAAGACCCAATGCAGCCAAAAATTTAAAAAAAAATTTTTTTTCTTAACAAAGAGAAGACTTTCCTTTATGCAACCCAATGCAAAATGTCCCCTCAGACCCTCAGACCCAGTGGATCTAAAACTGATATTAAGATTTTTGTTTTCAGTGATGGCAGATTTCCTTTGCCCTCTGAACATGGTTTAAAATGCTAAGTAAAATACTTTTTTAAATTGCAGAGCTAAAAAGATCATGGGGAAGCAGCAGCCTAAATCTGAGGAGAAAATATAACCCCAGAGAGGTAAGCAAAGTAACAGAACTACCAAAGCCACTTCCGTATGAAGGGTATTGACAGATGCTACCCACTTGGGCTTAGATCTGGGGGCTTTCAGGGTAAGCAGGACAGAAGTCAAGGCCGAAGGCCAGTCAAGGGAGGTGAGTCATAAAGCAGACCCTTCCCATGTAGGTTGGGAACCCCTCCTCGGGAAAAGGGTAAACCAGAACCAAATCATGCCTCTCCCATTGGCCCCAGAAAGCAATTTGGAATTGAGAAGAGCAGAAGCAAAGGGGCAGGGGAAGAAACCCATTCTGAGAACTATAGCCATAGACTGACACGCACGCACTTTGCCACTCCAGGTACAATAGCCAGGGGCAGACAGGGAACCTCAAGCTGTGAACTTGGTCTGAAATTTTTCCACCTTAAGTGTCCCAACTGCCTATCAGAAACAAATACAAGAAGGGGGAGGGGATTGGGGGAGGGATGGAGGGGGAGGTTGGGGTTAGCAGATGTAAGCTATTATATATAGAATGGATAAACAACAAGGTCCTACTGTATAGCACAGAGAACTATATTCAATATCCTATGATAAACCATAACGGAAAATAATTTTTAAAAAAGAAGGTATACATATGTATAACTGAATCACTTTGCTATACAGCAGAAATTAACTCAACACTGTAAATCAACTATACTTCAATTTTAAAAATTTTATTAATATGAAAAAAAGAAACAGATTGTAGTGTTGAGCGTAGCACTCGTGCACACGGCCTGCCGAGCTGAGGTGTTGGGCGCAGCCGTTTCACACTAGGAACTCTGGTCTGAAGAGCCGGGGGCACTTCGAATAAAACTAGACAAGCGCAAAGGGAAAGAAAAAAGTGCTTTATGTACATTCTGTCAATGAATCCTCTCAACATCTCTGCAAGAACCAAGATGGCGGAGTAGAAGGACATGCTCTCACCCCCTCTTGTGAGAACACCAGAATCACAACTAGCTGCTGGACAATCATTGACAGGAAGACACTGGAACTCACCAAAAAAGATACCCCACATCCAAAGACAAAGGAGAAGGCACAGTGAGACGGTAGGAGGGGCTCAATCACAGTAAAATCAAAACCCATAACTGCTGGTGGGTGATTCACAGACCGGAGAACACTTATACCACAGAAGTCCACCCACTGGAGTGAAGGTTCTGAGCCCCACGTCAGGCTTCCCAACCTGGGGGTCTGGCAACGGGAGGAGGAATTCCTAGAGAATCAGACTTTGAAGGCTAGTGGGATTTGATTGCAGGACTACAGTGGAAAAAAGTGAATAGAAAAATCACAGAGTGGGAAAATATAATTGCAATAGTGTAACTGACAAGGGAGTCATATCCAGAATATGTAAATATCCCCCAGAAATCAATAAGAACAAGAGGAGAAGGGAGCCTGAGACAAGGGCTTGGGTGTCTAGAAGATGATGCCTGAGGGAGGAGTGAGGGGTGGGGAGAGTGAGACAGGGCAGGCAGACATCCAAATACAAGGGCATTATCAAGGTCACTGCTGTAGGCAGCGGGACCTCCAGGACCTCTGAGGAGCTCCAGAGCTGTCTCCATGAAGGTCAGGAGGTGGGGAGCCCATTCATCAGCTATCACGCCCCCATTCCAGTCTTTTCCACAGTGTTGGAGAAGACCCTGGGTAGAATGTGGAAAGACTGGCTCTCTGGTGGGAGGTTTGTACCCCACACAGCGGCCAAAATCAGAGTGATGCTGGCACCAGAGGCATATGCTGCAAACAACCCTATAGAAAATAGACCAGAGATTTAAATAGACACTTTAAAAGGGGGGAGGGTCCAACCAGCCAATAAGTATATGAAGAGATGCTCTAGCTCATTAAATTGCCTTGGAAATGCAACTTACAGTAACGACAAGATACCATTACACACCCAGCAGATTGCCAAAAACTAGCAATGCTGTGTGCAGCACCAGAGAGCCATGGGAACACTCATCCAAGCAGAGTGGGACTGTAAATTTGTTCAACCACTTCAGAAAACTGGCATCTTCTAGTAAAGTTGAAGATACATATGACCTGTAGCTCAGAAATCCCATTCCCAGATATACAGCTTGGAGAAACACATGTATACATATGCACCTCTATGTACATATGAGAACGCTCATCAGAGCATTGGTTACAATAGCCCTAACCTGCAAACATCCCAAACGTCCATCCACAGGAGAATGGGTTCATAGCTTGTAGTGTGGTCACGTACTGGAATGGCATACAGCAATGAACTTGAATAAACCGTATCTACACACAACGGCACAGATGAATCCTACACACTTAATGGTAAGTTGAAGGAACATGGGCTTTTTTTACATAAACTTCTAAAACAGGGAAAACCAAAATTATGTTATTCAGAGATGCAGATATAGGGGGTAAAACTATCAATACAAGTGAGGAAGCGATGCCTGTAAATGTCAGGATGTTTCCATGCTCTGTGCAGGAAGGTGTGGGATGGAGAAAAGAGGCTGGAGGTTTCAGGGGGTGGGGGTTACATGGGAATTGCTTTATAATTTTTGTTAAATTGTGTATAGATGCTGTGTATTCTCTATAGTTCACATTTTATTCATGTTTAACAATAAAGGATTACATCAATAAAACTGAGGCACACACACGTACCACCTGTTCTCCCTTCGTGGGTTCCCCACCCCAGTTACAGACAGACCACCCACCACCCAGGACCTCAGGTATCAGCCTTGATGACTCCACCCACCACCTGGTGGTCAGTCAAGTAATTCCATCCTATGGGTCCCTCCTCCCAGCGCCCCACAGAGCCTCGCCACCCCGCTCCATTCCTGCTGTCAGCACAACCGTGGGAGGGGTGACCCACCAGTGTCTCACGTCCACCCGAGAACAACCAGAGATGGCTACTCCTCCCTGTACATTTTTCCAACCTGTTTCCACCCATTGCCAGAGTGACTCTTCGGAAACACCACCTGCATGGGGAACTCACCTGGTCAAAGACCTTCGGTATCTCCCCACTGCCCAAGCTCCAAGATGGGGCCCCTTCTTATCCCTCTGGTTTCTCTCTTGCCCCTCCCACCGCCCCCCTGCCCCCCAAGCCCATATGTTTGCACTCTCTCTTCCCTTTACCACCCCCAAATTCCCCCTCCCCCTTGCCTTCCCCTGTCCCACTCTACTCAACATGGAGGTCTTAGTTAGAAGTCCCCTCTCATAAGAAACCTTTCTGCCAGCCTGGGTTACACCGCTCACCCTACCCTAACAGCCCGCCTAAGGAAGCAGCCAAGCCCACAGGCTCCAGGATCTAGGGTCTGGGTCAGTTTGTGTTCCTGCAGCATGGGTCCCTGTGGTGAAGGACTGAAGCCAAGACCTGCCTGCCTGAGACCAGAGGCTCCCGTTGCTGCGGAGGAAGGTTTGGGGCGCCTCTGACAGGCAGCTTCTCAGCAAAGCATCCCCTGGGCCAGGAAGCCTGGGGAGGGGCCGGGAGCCAGCCGACTAAGAGACCCTATGGGCTGCAATACGAGGACATCAGCAGTGACTACGAGGGGCTGAAGCTGAACCAGCGGCCCTTCACCCATTTGCCTTCCAGAAGCAACATAAGCCTCTCGGATTTTTGTTTAACTCAAAGACCTTCTCCACAAATGTCGATCCCCATGCAGAGGACGGGAAAGCCTTGGAGTCTAATGTGCTATAAAAATTAATAATGAAATGTGACATTTTTGCACCCCCAAATTTGTCCACACACATCATCTTATGTTATCATTGCCTGGTGGTACATCCCTGGAGGAGATGGTGAGCCTGGAGGAGATGGGGGAGCGGGGTGGCAGGAGCAGCAAATGGGCCTCCTCCCTTCATGGGGACCCTCAGGCTGAACAAGCCTGGCTCAACATGGGGTCTTTGTGCATGTGGGATAGACAGAGGGTAGATGGACAGATGTTGGATGTTGGATGGATGGAAGGATGGATGGATGGATGACTGGATAAAAGGACAGATGAATGGATACATGAACAAATGGAAAATAAAGGAATAATGAATGGATGGACAGACAGAAGGATGAATGGATGAAACGATGAGTGAATGAACAAAGAGATAAATGGATGGGTAGATAAAAGACCAGCAGACATTCCCACAGAGGGATGGAAAAACTTACCAGTTTTCTTATTTAACAGAGGTGGGAAAGCCAAGTCAGGACCTCAGATGCACTCTTGCTGGAAATGCCCCACCTTGCAGTTGTCAGGAATGTGGGAGTCCTCGCTGTCCTCTGCAGGTTGCCCATGGGCTCTGGGACCAGGGAAGAAGGCAGAAGTGGCCAACCATGACCCCTGGTGGTCACCATAGGAATGACCACCCCAGCACCTGACTTGGCGGCCCTGGCTGTGCCCAGCCAGCTGAGGAGCCCACCTTCACCCTGACCCCAGCTGCTGACCTTCTGGCCCTTAGGCTGAGGCCCCCATGTAAATGTTCTTAGACACAGCTCACATCACCAGTGGTGTGAGAGGCGCTGGACCCGGTGTTCACACTCTGAAGGGCCTACTCCTGACCAAGTTCTGTTAGAAATCACCTAGAGAGAGCTGCTGAGGACATCCGTGAACAGGTGACTAATAACAGCCCACATTTAAGCACTGCTCATCACGCTGGGCGGTGGGCCAGGCCACTCACACCTTTCTCTCCCTGATCCCTCACAGCAGCCCTGGGAATAGCAACTGGGACGGCCCCCATTTTATAGGTGAGAAAACTAAGTCTCAGAGAGGCCTCAAGAGGATTGCCAAGGTCTGCGGTGAGTGAGTGGCAGAGCCAGGATTCGAACCCAGACTGTCTCTGATTCCCTCCCATGCTGGCTCCCTGCCTCCCTGCCAAACCCTGCTAGGACAATAATCATGGCTGACTTCCTGAGCATCCCGGGTGGCTCCCCAAGGGCACACAGACACACAGACACACACACACAGCCCCTGCCACTAGAGGACTCATCATCAAGTGGGGTTGCTCCCATCCCTCCACTGTTCTGATAAGGCAGCAGAGGCTGATTTGAATCCCACCTCCGGCACCGAGTAGCTGTGTGACCTTGGGCAAGTCATTTAACCTTTCTGTGCTTCAGTTGCCTCATGGGTGTAACAAGCATGATAATAATCAAACTTACCTCACAGAGTTGTTGTGAAAATTAAGTGAGCTAATATATGTAGGGAACATTGGGTACATAGTAAGTGTTCCCTCTTACCATTATTAGGGAGAAAATGGGGCTCAGAGAAGGAAAAGCCTGAAAACTCACAGGTGTAACAATTCCACACTTACTTCCATTGTTTTTCAACAACAGGATGGAGACGAGGCCAGGCAGCGAGATGGGGAAGGTGGCAGTGGCCGTGGGTGCCGTGGTGATGCTGGCAGCAGGGCCTGGGGAGGACGCCTTTCCGAAGCTTTTCCGCTTCTGCCAGCAGAGCGGCCCCAGCACCGCAGACCTGGGAGGGGTCACTGACTTCTTGGCGGCCCAAGCAGCCCAAGGCACGGGGAATGGTGCCCCCAGGGTAGTCAAATCTCAGCTAAATGTGTCCCCAACCAGTGACCATGATGCATACAGAGCAGGACTTCAGCTGGCCAGCAAGTGGCGAGCCTACGGACTGCAAGCCTATCCCGGATTTATTTTTATCCCAAACCCTTCCTCTCAGGCCACCAGCGGCATTAGGTGAAGCAGTGCCTTAAGTTATATTCCCAGAAACCCAATGTATGTAACCTGGACAAACATGTGACTAAGAAGAGACTCAAGATTTGTGGGAACAGAGCAAAGAGCTTCTAAGGTATAAAGAAGTGAATAAATGGAGACCCTGAAGTTTATTAGAGAAACTGCACTGGGTGACCCTAGGCTACGATTGTAACTGGGACAGTAAGATATACTCTGCAGATCACTACACACCTTCCCCTGCTGACCTGACTTGGTCCAGTCCTGGTTAGGTTTTGGTACTAACGTATGTGAGAAGTCCAAGGAAGTATGAGCTCCCACTGCAGCCTTCTCAGCCTCGCCATTACCTCTGAGAGACGTAGAAGTGAGTTTCCATGTCTATGGAGGCTTCTTTTTGGCTGCACTGCGCAGCTTGTGGGATCTTATTTCCCCTACCAGGGATCGAACCAGGGCCTTTGGCAGTGAGAGCTTGGAGTACTAACCACGGGACTGCCAGGGAATTCCCTCCACATCTATGGAGTCTTTAAATACCTCAGGGGACTTCCCTGGCGGTTCAGTGCTTAGGACTCCATGCTTCCACTGCAGGGGGCATGGGTTCAATCCCTGGTCGGGGAACTAAGATCCTGCAAGCCACGCGGCACAGCCAAAAATAAAATAAATACCTGAGATTCTATTGATGGGAAACATAATACCCCTCCCACCACCCCATCTAGTGATTTGTGGTAAAATTGTGGGTCCATGACCAACCATTAGTCTTGTCTTCTTAATTCTTCCGATCAACATCAAATTCTTTGATCTTCTCTGGCCTTCACAGAAGAATCTTACACACATTAAGACAATGGAACTGGAAATCACATCCCCTGGAATAGAAAGTAATCACAGTTCTCTCTCTTGCCTAAAAGGTAAATATATATAAACTCAAGGAAAGGGGAACAGTAGTTACTCCAGATGTCTTTTTGGTCTCTAAACTCTTCCAGTTGGCTTTTAAATGCAATTTTAATTGTTGGACTAAAAATGTCCCAAGGGTATTCTGTAACTGTTTAAAGCACGAATAAACTTAATTTCAAATTAAAAAAAAAAAAAGGTTGGAATCACATCACTCTTCTCAGAAACCAGCTCCCCTTTGCCCTCCAATAAAATCCAAATTCTGGAGCCTCCACTACCCTTACCCCTCCTCCCCTCTCCTTCCCCAGAGGCATCTTGAACTTTGTGGTTGTCACTCACTCACTCTGTCTGTAGAGCTTAGTAGAGTATACATGGTTAGATATCATTTGCTTGTGCTGGGTTTAAAAGTAAAGAGTATCAAACCATGTATAGTCTCTGGGATTTGAGTTTTTCAACTCAGCACCACGTGTCTTAGATTCACCATGTTGTTGCAGCGTTTCTGCGATTGCCAGCAGTGCTGTTATGAACACTTTCAGATATGTATCTAGATACACCAGCAGGGCTTCCTCTTAGATAGAATCCTGGGAGTGGAATGGCTGGGACACAGGTGTGCCACTGTTATCTTTACAGAGAAATGCCAAACTATTTTTCCACGATGTTTGAATCACTTTACAGTCCTGCCAGCAATTTTGAGAGTTCCTGCTGATCCATATCCTAGCCAACATTTAACAGTGTCAGATGTCACACTTTTTACCAGCCAACTGGGTAGAAAATAACGTCTCATTGTGGTCTTCATTTCCATGTCCCTGATCGCTAGTGAACTTAAGATCCCGTCATGTTTTCTGGCCATTTCATCTTTTGTGAAATGCCAGTTCGTGGTTCTCGCTCATTTTTCTCTTAAGTTGTTTATCTTTTCTTACTGATCCATAGGGGGATCTTGATACCAACTCTGTGCTCACATCTTTTCCCAGATATGTCTCGTCTTTTCACTTCTTTTCAGGTGTCTTTTGGGAAACAGAAATTATTTTTAATTTTTTAAAAATTTCATTGGAGTATAGTTGATTTAAAGTGTTGTGTTAGTTTCTGATGTACAGGAAAGTGAATCAGTTATACATATACATGTACCCACTCTTTTTTAGATATTTTTTTCCCATATAGGCCATTACAGAGTATTGAGTAGAGTTCCCTGTGCTATACAGTAGGTCCTTATTAGTTATCTATTTTATGTATAGTAGTGTGTATATGTCAATCCCAATCTCCCAATTTATCCCTCCCCCCCCTTTCCCCCTTGGTAACCATATGTTTGTTTTCTACATCTGTGACTCTATCTCAAACAGAAATTATTTTTAATGTGGTCAGTTGCATCTTTTCATCATGGTTAACACCTTTTTGGTGTTTTCTTTAAGAGTTGTTTCCCCACCCTGAAGTCAGAAAGATATTAACCTATATTTTCTTCAAACAGAATTAAAGTTGTGCTTGTGACATGTAAGTCCTTAATCCATCTAGAGCTGATTCTTTCTTTTTTTTTTCTTTTTTGGCTGCCCCACGCGGCATACGGGATCTTAGCTCCCCAACCAGGAATCAAACCTGTGCCCCCTGCAGTGGAAGCACAGAGTCTAAACCACTGCACCGCGAGGGAAGTCCCTAGAGCTGATTCTTGAGTACACTGTAAGGATTCAAGTGGACTTTTTCCCCACATGTATAACCAATTTTACCTGCTCTACTAAATCACATGGTCCCTCCCCCTCTGGCCTGCCAGCTTCCACTGTCATAAATCAGAGTCCCACACATGCCTCCTCTGTTTCCAGGCTCTCTTTTCCATTCCTTTGGTCAAATTGTTTATCCCAGTGATAAATTTCCAAATATGTGGGGATATTTTCAATTATATTTTTGTTATTACTAACTCCACTGCACTGAGGTCAAAGAATGTGCTCTAATAGCAATTCTTTGAAAATTTTTTGGAGGTTGCTTTCTAATCTAGTATACTATCAATTTTTGAAAATAGTCCATAAGTGCTTAAGGAGAATCTGCTCGTGGGAGACAAAATTCAATTAATGTCCATTATATCAAGTCTGTTGCTTATGTTGTTCAAATCTTCCATATCTTGGCTAATTTGTTCAGCTTTGCCATCAATAATTAAGAGAAGCATTTGAAATATCCCATGCTGCTGGTGGATTTGTCTCCCTAGTCTATCAATTTTTAAAAGATTTGTCAAAGTAAATTTGCAGATGATAATTCACTTTTGAAATGATACGGACATTCATAAGAGAGAGAAATAACTATTGTCATGGGGGAAGGGCAAAGGTTATGGAGGCGAGAGAAGGCCCCATCCTAGATTTTACAGGTCAGGGGCAGCTTCCTGGTCCAGACACAGGGAGATCAGGAGAGGCTGCAAAGCTGAGATCATAAGGGTGTGTTGCCATCTTTCTGCAAATGAAAGACCTGAGGGACAGTGTTCCAGGCAGCTTGTGCCAAGGCCTGGAGGTGAGAAAGGACCTGTTCAGGGAACTTGAAGTATTAATAGTTCAGGGTGGCAGAAGCAAGGAGGATGAGGAAGGAATGGTGAGAGACGGGTGGGAGAAGTGAGCACAGGTCAGACCCCCAGGGTCTTCGAGCTCCGGAGGGGAGTTTGACTACAAGGAGGGTTTCAGCAGAGAGGGACACGGTCAGGTTACAGGATGAAAAAATTCCCTCTGGCTTCTGAGTCAAGCTCAGACTGGGAGTGGGGAGGCAGGGAGGCCTGTGAAGAGGCTCTGTGGAGGATGGAGGCTGGTCTGCACCATGGTTGATGGGAGGGGCACCACAAGGCAGAGCCCTTGAGCATCCTGGTGGCAACCTTGGCTGGCAATGGGAGCCCTGGAGGAGGAGCCTCGAGTTGAGTGCCGGGCTCATTCAGTGGGCAGAGGGGTTCCCAGTCAGCACAGGGTGGATCGATTTGAAGCGTAAAGCGTGCACACCCCGCACTCCAGAGCCAATGCTCCTTTCTAAGAGTGTTGCCAGACTTAGCAAAAGAAATAAAGAAAAGAAAAAAATAAGTAGGCGGAGATCTACAGGATAAAATTTGACTTTCAGATAAACAGTGAACATTTTTTTGTATCTGTCCCTCAAATCGGGCATCCAGTATTTTATCGGGCAACACTCATTCAACCCTCGTCCCCCCCATACACACACGATGTCTTTCTGAAAAAACACAGCAACAAAGCTACATAGAAACTGCTAGTCTGTGGCCTTTCTGGCTTCGACTTGTCATCCTTCACCCCGGGCCTCCTCGGAGACTCTGGCCCTGAGCAGTGAGCCCTAGGCGCCTCCCGCTCCATCTTCCCACTAAGTCTGGAAGCCCCTGACAGCTGGGCCCGGTGCCCAGTCTGGGCAAGGCCAGGACCCCGCTGGGAGTGAGGGGAGGGCACCAAGGCCCATCGACGGCTCCCTCAGCCCTGCCCCCCCACCTCCCGGTTAGGGCATTTCCGGGAAGTGGTCTCTGCCCAGCGCCTGAACGCCAACCAGGCTCACGGCCACATCGCTGGGGCTGTTTCCTAGAATTATCAGAACCATTCTGTGTGACTGTGGCCACATCCTCCCTTGGGCAGCCCTGGGCTTGGTGGGATCTAACAGGCCAGGTCTGGGCTGGGGTGGGTCCCAGGCAAGGCCCTGCTTCAGTGGGCTGCGGACCACTCCCCGAAGCTGCCCAAGAGAGGGGCCAGAGGCGCCCATGATCCTCGGCACCCGCATTGGGACGGGGGCCCACCCCAAGGCCGGGGGAGCCTAGTACAAGCTAGGGCTGGCCAAACTAGGGGAGCTCGAATGGGGGCTCACATCACTCTGAGAGAGGCAGGGGGCCACTGCTGGAGTCGGAGTGGGAGAGAGACCTCCTCTGTGGGAAAACTGGAGAGATTTCATGGGAGGCATGAGAACTGAGCCCCTGAGAATTTAGATAGATCAGAGGATTTGGGAACCGAGGGGTGGGGGACAGGTGGCAATGGCCTGGAGCCTGTACCGTGTGAGGAATGTCCCTAAAATGACAAAAGGCCAGCAAGCCTGGATCAAAGGCAGCTCCGGGGAAAGTGGGAGAGGAGGTAGCACAGCCGAGGGACAGCGGGATATGTTGAGCGAGGAGGTGAGCCTGTGAGGCCGAGCAGACCTTGACCTTAGAGGGTCGGCCTCTGAGACTCCGTTGACCCTGTAATAATAATAACAAAATACGAATGATAACAATAACCATTTACTGAGCACTTACCCTCTGCGAAGCCTCTTTATATGGGTTATTTTCTTTACCCTTCAAAATAGGTACTACTATCGCCCCATTTTACAGATGGGAACACTCAGGCACAGAGAGGTGGAGTGGCTTGTCCACGGTCACACAGCTGACAAGTGACAGAGCTGGCACTTGAGCCCAAGCAGTCTGCGGAGCCTGCGCCACTCACCAATTAGTGAAGGGCTATTCGTATCAAGAAACGAACAGAGGGCAGAAGATCCCCCTGGGAGAAAAGGGATCCAGCTCCAACTCTTTCCCTGTGACGTTCAAAGTCATTGCAATCTATCTGATGGCCTGGAGCGGGGCCCTGAGAGCCTATCCCAGCCCGGAGCTCCAGTGCCAAGTGTGCCCAGAGCATAAGACCCCAAGAGCCAGAGCGGGTGGCTGCGCTGGGAAAGAGAGAAATGGCTGTGTAGGTAGTGCCAGCATTCCTCCTGCTGGTCGCCCAGCAGGTGCAGTCCTGGCGGCAGAGCCTCTCCATCTGGTGTGTCATATCCACAGACAGGCGACCACAGCATCACCAGGCATGGTTTCTGGACCCAGTGGCTTCTGACATTGGCCAACAGGGCCCCCTGGTGTGAAGCCTGGGAAAGGCGCTCGCTTCATGAGCGGTCTCCCACTTGGCCTGACAGGACAGGTCAAGGGCAATGGTGATTTTCTACAACTGCGACAGCTAACAAAACCAACAGGAAGGAAACTGAAATGGGAAGCCTGACAAAAAACTTGTATAATTTATACCAATTTATAAATACTTTAGGTACCCACCAACTCCAAGAGAACAGACAAACAAGCTTGGGATTTAGAACCCACACCTTCACGCCTACCAGGTGAAATTCAATCCTGCCCAGTCATCAAATAGCCGGGTCACTGGAGCTCAGATGGAGGGGAAAGAGGCGCTCCCCTCCCACCTCCAGGAAGCCCTGTGGCCCCAGCTGCCTGTCTTAATGGCCTATGGGGGTCTGGGGAACACTGGAAGACGAGCCTCTGGAAAGGACTGGACTTCTTGATCTTTGGGAAGGGTGGACTTGGAGTTAGAGTCATCATAATTTGGGGGTTAAAGGAAAAGAGGCCTCAGGTACAGGCTGGTGAGGTCTCACACACTGGGTGGGTCTCTAAGCGCTGGGCTGGGGACCCCCGGCCCGGGCTGACCCTCTCCTGGAGGAAGGAAGCAGGGCCCAGCAGGTGTTTTCAGGGCAGGCCCGGGCCAGGGTGGGGATCCCCACCCCACTATGACCTCTTCCTCCCTGGTGCCATTGAATCTGCATAAAGCTCTGGGATTAGGCAGGACCAGAGCCATCTGCCACCATTTCACAGATGTGGAAACCAAGGGTCAGTGAGAAATGACAGGCCCAAGGTCAGACAGTGAAACTCAGAGAAAGGCATTGAAACGTGGCCTCCTGACTCCCAGGCCAGTGCTCTGGCCATAGGCCTGGCCAGCTGGGCCCAGGCACCAGGGGCAAGTTTGCTGCCCCCCAGGTTGGGCTGGACCCGCCCCAGAGCAGAATGCCTGGGGACGGAGAGCAACACGCTGCCCTCTGGGCCTGGGGAAGGCATGGAGGTGGAAAAGGCCCCCTGGAGGTGACAGTGGCTCTGGTGTCCAGCAGCTGGCCTGCCATCTTTTCGAGTGGAAGCCAGGGCCTCCGGCTGCAGGCAGCCAGAGAAGCTGGGGGCTCCAGACCAGGAGGTCCAGACAGTCCAGACTCTACTGCACCATCTGGGAGGAGCTGAACGCCTCCATCTCTGCCTCTGAGCGGCGCCTCTGGGAGCAGAACCACAGGAAGAGGAAGAAACCTGCACGCAAAAGACTGGTTAGTGGAAGCATCGTGGGAACAACGTGGGGCCTCCTCCAAAATCCATGCACCTCCTTGGTTGGGGTAAGTGGGGCCTCCCTGAGGCCCAGCAGTAATTCTCAGAAGCCCTTCCTGTTGGAGGCCAGAAGGGACCGGGCATAGGAGCTGGAGGACCAGCCACCGCTAGCCCATAGGCTGCCTTTGTGCAAATTACAAGGTGGCACCCCTTCCTATGGGTGGGCGTAGCCCCAAACCAGCTTGTCAGGGCCCAGATTTCAGCCCCTGACTCACCCCCTCAACCTGGAGCCCTTCAGTAGTAAACATGTAGCAGCTGTACACTACCCCCCTGGGGTTTCCTCCGCGTCAACCACAGGTCCTACCGTAGAGTGAATTGAAGGTGCTGAAGAGAAAGAGCTGGGGCAGCAGGAAGACACCAAAGGAGAAGAAGGCCAAGGTCCAGGTGGTGCCCAGCAGCACGGTGAGGCCCAGCACGGTGACGGTATCCCAGCAGGCCCGGAGGCCCAGCGCCTTCTCCCGCGCCCGCAGTCTGTGCAGGACCCGTAGCGCCCAGGCCAGCACCACCAGGTTGAAAAGGGATGTGAGGCCACCAGAGCCCATGACCAGGACACCATGCACCCAGGGGTTCCGCACCCAGCATCTGCAGGGGAGGGGCAAAGCGCTGGGGTTGGTGTGGCTCCCAAGGCTGGTGGCAGGGAAGCGACGGTCTCCTGGGCCTCTGGACTGCCTCTTGAACACGGGCCGGTTTTCCGGCTCAGACCCATCATTTCTTGCCTGACTGCACACGTGGTGAAGTCCTGGGCTCAGCTTTCCAGCCAGGCCACCAGGTAGGACCCACCTGCCACCTCAGCCCCCTGCCTGAAGCCCCTGCATGCCTCCTTTACCCTCTTTTACCCACCTGAAAACTCTTTCTCTTCTCCCTTGAACATCTAACCCCTCCCCCTTCCACGGCCAGCCCAACTGTCAACTTATAAGGTATTGATTGCATCATTGCTCCATGGTCCTCTTTGCTGGAAAATTCTTCTTCCACCCACCACACGATTATCACCATCTCCTCATCTTCGCGCAACGGCGCCAGGAGCCCCTCCTTACCTGGACTGGGCCACCGGCCCTTCCCTGAGCTGCTGCAACTCGCAGCTTGGTGGAGGGGCGCTCTCCATGTGTGGACTGAGGAGCCGGGGGAGCAGCAGGAAAACTCCACCGAGGGCAGAGGGAAGGTCAGAGAGATACCTGACAGTGGCCCCAGCCCTTGTCCTAGACCCTCCGTGAGGTCTTCACGCCCTTTGCTTCCCCCAAACATCTTCAAGGCAGGTGCTGCCTTTTACCCCATCAGGTCACGTGATTTCCGTGAATCAGCCATACTATCCTCATGGTGACCCTATGAGGCTTAGAAACGCACACCTGTCTAAGGTGGAAGTTGAAGCCCCGTGGTCTAAGCACAAAGCCTGTGCCCCTAACTGTCACGATCACCTGCTCGGGCTCCTTTCACTGCAGTCACAGAGTCCTTGAACATGATTTTGGGGGTTCATCCAAGTGGATGAGTGTGGTGGTGGATCATTCCTTTTCACTGCCAGATGATCGTCTGACAGGGGTGGCTCTATCGCATTTACTAATCCGGTGTCCTGTCAGTGGGCATTGGAGTTATTTTCAAAGTTTCTAAAAATTGCTGTTAAAGAAGATGTGGTATACACACACACACACACACACACACACACACACATAAACACAATGGAATATTATTCAGTCATAAAAAGAAGGAAATATTGCCATTTGCGACAGCATGGATGGACCTTGAGGACATTATGCTAAGCGAAATAAGTCAGACAGAGACAGACAAATACCGTATTATCTCACTTACTTGTGGAATCTAAAACAAACAAACAAAAAAACAAGTTCATAGATATAGAGAAGAGATTGGTGGTTGCCAGAGGCCAGGGAGTGGGGGACAGGGTGCAAAACGGGTGAAGGGGGTCAAAAGTTGCAAACTTCCAGTTATAAAATAAATAAGTCCTAGGGATGTCACGTACAGCATGGTGACTACAGTTAACAATACTGTATTGCATATTTGAAAGTTGCGAAGAGAGTAGATCTTAAAAGTTCTCATCACAAGAAAAATCAATTCTGTATGTCTGGCGACAGATGTTAACTAGACTTATTGTCGCGGTCATTTGGCAGTATATACAACCAAATCATTATGTTGCACACCTGAGATTAATAAAGTGTTATATGTCAATTATACTTCAATTTAAAAAGTAAAACAAAAAATGTAAAGGAATTTTTTAAAAATACATATATATGTAGTAAGGGTTTTTTAATGCAGGAGAATAAAAGTCACAAAATCCAGGGTGAGACGGGAGAGGGAGAGGTGAGGAAGAGCGGGAAGAAGATGGTTCTTCGGGCGGGAGCTTGCTAACATCCCTGCATTAACGTGCTTCCTGTTCTGTGGAAGCATCACTGCAGTTCTTTTCCCATGTCACATATTATACAATAAAAACACACGTTTAAAGAGTCCTAAGTCACACTTCCTCTGAGAAAACACCCCGACCCTCACAGAGAAGAATTAACCCCATCTCAGCCTCACTCTGTGCCCAGAGCCCTCACTTCCCAGAGACTGGGATGGGCAGTGGTTGGGGGCCGGGCTCTGGAGCCAAGTCCCAGCTCTGCCCTCAACTGGCTGGGTCTCCTTGGGCAGGGTTCTTCAGCCGCCTGTGCCTCGGTTTCCCCAACTGTAAACAAGGGCTGACAATGGGGCCTGCTCCTTGCTGTGAGGATTCAGAGCCGTCCTGAGCTGGTGTCAGCCAGGAGAGGGAAAAAGGCCAGACGGCCAACTGCTGGTGATGGGTCTGCAGGGGGTTGTTAAGCTATTCCCTCTATGTTGCCTGTAGAAACATTTCATCACAAGATAAAGGTTAATGTCCGAGGGCACGGGAAGGGGCGACAGAGTCTGTCCCCCAAACCGCCTTGGGCCCCCTCCCCACATACACTCTGAGCCCGGTGTCTGTGGTGTCCCAATCCCCACAACACTCTTCTCTGACTAGGAGGGTTGGAGGGCTGGCGGTGCCATGCCAGGCACAGGTCACGGGGAGCCAGAGCCAAGCGCCCGAGCGAAGCACGGAGGTGAGGAGAGAGGAGAGCCAGGCACAGGCTGAGCTCCACCGCAGGGCCTGAGAGCCAGAGGGGCGCTGGCCGCCAGCAGCCAGGGGACAGAGGCCCCCCTGCCCTGGCCTTGGAGGCCCATGTGCTTCCTAGAACTAGCATAGAGAGTGAACCCGTCCTGCAGGAGACCTTGGGGATCCAGCAGAAGGGGCGTGGCAAAGCCCCCTGGAAACCACGCCCCGTGTAAGCAATAGCCCCCTCCCTGCCCTGCAGCCAGTGCCCCGCCTACAAGGCACCCTGTCTAGAGCCCCAGGACCAAGTGGCCCTGCTGCCAGAGCCAGGGAGCCTGCCGCAGCCCTGAGCGCACTCACATGGACGTGCTCTGGAAGGCCGTGCTATTGCCCTGGCTGTCGGAGAGCTGGATCCTGTAGGGTCCGTAAACTGAGCTCTTGATGGCAAGAAGGAGCAGAACCAGGAAGGCCGGGACCCCTGAGGAGGGGGACAGAGGCTCAGTATCTGTCAGGAGACCCCAGAGATGGGCTGGTCGTGGGTTCCTGGGGCTGCTAAAACAGGATTCCACTGGGCAAGCAGAGGGTGGGGGCAAGGTAGGGAAAGAGGTCGCTCTGAGTTCCCAGCCGCTGTCACGTGGTCCAGCCTCAGAGCAATTAGCCTGGTGGTCTTAAAGAAGGCTGATATGAATGAGGGCTCTAGGGTGGAACGGTAGCGTGGAACGGTAGCGGCAGCAGTAGTGGTCACACTGGGAGGTGATGGCTGGAAGGTAATGGGAGAGAGGGTTTGGGAACCCGTGAGGAAACAGATAATAAAGAGAGGGGCTAGGATGGTGATAGAGACGCCGATGATGGTGGTACCAGAGATGATGGTGAACGCAAGGATGAGGATGGTGGAGGTGATGGTGTATTGGAAGTGGTGATGATATAGATGCTTTGGAGGTGGAAGTGGTGATAAGAATAGTCATGTAGGAAGTGGCGGTGGGTGCTGGCATGGATGGTGACCAGTGGTCATGGCAGTGGAGGAGAAAGAGGACAGGAAGGAACAGACGCCCAGTCTGGCTGGAAGCCTCAGGAAGCAAGGGAGAGGGAGACCGTGCTTACCCCATCCCAGGGCACAGAGCTTGAGCACATATCGGTGGATGTAGATGTTGTAGACGCGCCCAAGTAGGAGGTAGAGGTTGAAGCCTTCAATGGCCATCCAGGTGAGGCAGCTGAGCAGCGCATAGTGCAGGGTGGCAGCCAGTGCCACGCACGCTGACCCAGGCACGGCCAGCACTGGGCTCAGCAGGAAGGCGACATTGAGGAGCAGCACCGCGGCGTGCAGGTTCATGTGGATGCGTGTAATGGAATCACTCTGCTTCCTGCGGGTGGGAGTGTGGCCCTCCGTGACCAGGACGTCACCAGGCAGCGCCACCCCCTGGGCTCATAGACACGTAACGACCGGGATACAGGTCGAGAGGGGCAGGGACCCAACAACAGCCACACACAAGGAGGCTGGTCTGCTTCCCAGCCTCTGCACTCTGGAAAAGCCCACCTGACTCTGGGGGCCCAAGTAGGAAAGAAGGAGGGGTGCTGAGCAGCAGTGGGTGGGCAGGCCCAGCATGAGGGCAGGGGAATACCTGGAATGGAGATGCAGCAGGACAGTGAGCAGCGAGGCCACAATGGAGATGCTGCAGCCCACCAGGGAGATGTATGTAAGGGGCGCCAGCAGCTCTGCAGGGACTGGGGCCGGGGAGAGTTGCTGTGGGAGGGAAGGGGGGCCAGAAGTGTGGAAATGCCCTCCACTGCCTAAATCAAAGACACCTGCCGAGACCTCAGCTTCAAGCCCCCCTACCCTACAATCCTAGCCATGGTCCTGACTTGAAAACAGACACAGCAGACACAGTGGCTTTTCTGCCTCCCATCTCCCATCTCCCCTTCCTCCCCTCCCTCACTCCCGCACGTGGGTGGACCCTCCACTTCTCCTACTATGTGTAGTCAGGTGCACCAGACCTGGCCTATCAGAGCCTTCCCTCCTCCTGCCCACAGTGATTGGTTAAGGGATGGGCATGGGACACACTCTAGGCCTGTGGGACTCAGTCCCATGGCTTCGGCTGGCAGAATTCGGTGAGAGAGCTCTCGTTCTACTGACCTGAACCTAGTAGGACATAAAACAGGAAATGCCAGCAGCCATATTATAAGCCCATGGGGAGGTCCTGTCTGAGAACTAAGCTAACACAAAGCAAGCACAACTGAGAGACTGAGATAGAGTCCTATCTTGGTGACATTGAGCCCCTTGATCAAGACATGCCTGAAGCCTAACCCAGCCTTTTCGGGAACATGAACCCATAAGGTGTTTTTTTTTTTTTTTTTTTTTTTCCTTACGCCCATTTGAGTTGGATTTTCTTCCCCCTGCACCAGCTTTTGCCTTTCTCCTCTGTCCTGGATATGGGGCCCTCTGCAGCTCTGACCACCCTCACCCAGGCTAGATGCACACATACCATGAGAACAGCAAAGTAGGTGAGGTGGTTGCAGCGGCAGAGCACCTGGGAAGGTGAGGGCTGCTCTGTGCGACAGCCCTCAGTGCTCCAGGCCCCCCAGTAGTGCTGGCTGGCTCCCTCCTTCCAGAAGACACAGGTCACCGTGTAGCCTTCCTAAGGGGAGATGCTGGAATTGGGTGCATCCAAAGGGTGGAGGAGAGGGCCATGGATCAGGGAGGGTCTGGAAATTGTGGGGACCAAAGGTGACTCAGCTGCACCCTTGTCAACATTTTACCAGGCACTGGCTGGGCTTTGGCATCAGACACACCAGATTCCAGCCCCACCTCCACCACGGACTCTGAGAGTGACCTGGGAAAGTCACAGAGGTTCTCTGAGCCTCAGTTTATTCATCTGCAAAATGGGATCATTTATACTCAAGTCACAAGGATGGTGGAATAATCAAAGGCAATGAGAAATCTTGAGTGCCCAGCTCTGGCCAATACAGTAGGTGCTCTATAATCAATGTCCGCTTTCCCCTCCTCCGCATGGGAAACAATGACAGTCCAGACCCATCCCAGAGGGGGAGAGAGAGAGTCATCTACAGACAACCCTGACGCCAAGCCCTGTGGGTGGAAAGGTGAGGGAAATGAAACAGGCACTCCATGGAAGACCATGGAGGAAAAGGCAGAGGAGTCCTGGGAAGGGAAGGGACAACTGGGACACTGAGGCCTTAGAGGACACAACAGATTTCAACAGAAGTGGAGCAAGGATGTAACAGGGGCAAAAACCCAGAAGAATGAAAGGAAAGGACAGTGGAGAAATTGGGAGTGCAGGGCGGTTCTGATGAGGCTGATAGAAGATAGGGCCAGAGTGTAGAGACTCTGGGGCTTTTCGGGAATGCCATCAGGGCTTGTGCCCACCCAGCAGCCCTTCTTCCTTCTTTCAGCATCAATATCTGTAGTTTCCTTGAGGACACATCCCTCTCCCAATGACAGATCAAATGAATCCAGCCCAGTCCCTGGGCCATGTGACCCAGGTCTGGCCAATCTACATGTTCCATCCCCCTGGGCACAGTGATGGGTCAGGGATGGACACATGACCCAGCTGGACCTTTAGAATCCATTACGGGATCCTGGTTTGCACTGGCAAGAAAGAGCCTGCTGAGAAGAGAAGAAGGAGGTCCAGCACTTCAGCTGCCATCTTGCCACAGAGTGGAAAGTCAAGGCAGGAAACCATTGTTGAGAGATGGAGACTGAGCCATTATGGCATCATATCTGTGCCTGAAGCTAGAACAGCCCTGGACATTTCATGTACATGAGCCAATAAGCTGGCTTAAGTTGGTTTTCTATCATGTGCAATTCAAAGAATCCTGATGAATGCAGTGTGTAAAAGCTTCTCTCTCATTTCTTTGGCAGGAATTTTCAAAGTATGATAGATTTAAAGCAGCTTGTTTCTAAGATAGTTCCACAAGTCTGGGTTTGATCAAACCAGTGTTCGACAGGACAGACACAAGGGGGTAGGGGTGGGGTGGATGTGGGGGTGGCCCCAACAATACCAGGCTTTGGTTGTGCCAGAAGCTGATGTTCACTGGCTCACGGAGGTTGCTCACTTGTCCATGGCTCAGCTGGGCCCCCAGAACATAGTTATTGAGCACAGATGAATTGCTGTCTTTCTGGAAGGGCAACAGAAGAAGCACTGACTGGAGGGGACATGAGGAGACCCTGGATGAGGTCCAAGAGCCCCCTTTCTCCAGCCCCTCCTCCCTGGATGAGAACAAGCAGCATGACTTTCACTTGTACAGCTGTGCCAGCCTCACAGCCTTTGCGTATGCTGCCCCCTCCACCTGGAACCCTGTCTTCTCACTACCACCACCATCACCTCCCATTTGTTAAATGAATTCCAGCCTCATACCCTCCATGTCACCCTACCCTAACTCACTTTCAAAGCCAAGGTTAAAAGGCACCTCCTCCAGAAGCCCTCCAGGACTGCTCATTGGGAACCATCCTGACCCCACCCTGACTCATCCATCCCTTTGAATCTCTATGGTTATAATCAACCTCAAGCTAAAATTAAGTCTCTAAGGTCCTGGTCTAATTGTTGAGATAGAGAGCTCTCTGAGGACAAGGATCTTGTGACCTACTTGTCTATCTCCCAGCTAGGGAGAGGCACACAAACAGTAGATTTCTTAGGTCTCGTTTGCACATTATAATCATGCCTCCCTTCCATTTTGCTAAAACAGAGGCCCAGAGAGGGGCACTGATTGACTGAAGTTGCACAGTAGGCTGGTCCCTGCCCAGAGGCCAGGAGGTGGCATGCATGCCTGCAGTGCCCCCCAGGAAGGAGCCCGCATCCACCCTGCTTGGCCTACCAGCAGGCCCTGACCTGGAAAAAGCGGGTGTTGGAGAAGTAGATGCAGATGAGAGTCAGCTCCCTGGAGTGCACCCTGCAGGCATCCTGAGTCAGCTCAGCTGGGAACTGCATGGCGAGTGGGACCTGGGCCTGTGGAGAGCCAAAGACAGGCTGTGCCTGGTGTCCGAAGCCTCCAGACCCACCACAACACCTTCACTGCTCCCCACTCCCCAGGAAGCCCTCCCAGCCTCGCCCTGAGCCTCTCCTACCTTGGAGCCTCCACCCACAGAACCCTCTCCTGCCAGGCTGCACCTCCACCCAAAATTCCCCCGATCTCAGGCCTTCCCTTCAGGCTGTTCTGGTCTTGAATTTGGGTTATTTATCCCACTCACTGGGGCCCTGAAGATGGAGCATCATCCCCCAGGCACCCAGGTATTCAGCAGGAATCATACCAGGGCCCTCAAAGGTGTCCCGTTCCCCTGGCCTCTCCCACGACTGCCTCACCCCAGGAACCTGCAAAAGCAGGAAGAGGACGCTGCCCCTGAGGGGCCACAAGCACCCCCTTTCCATCATTCACATGAAGAACATCAGCCCCATTTTACAGAGGCGGCAACTCACAGCTATTAAGGCAGAGCCCTGATTGTTGGGAAGGTGGGCAATGGACCCTGGGGAAAGTCCAGACCTTAAACCCCCGGAGGATTTCTGGGGTAGAGGCTCTGGCCACCCCCAATCCCTGGCCACCTCTGACCTGGGGGACCTGCTCCAGAGCAGAGCTTCTCAGTGAGAGGCCAGTGAAGTTGCAGCCCAGCTTGAAGGCTAGTGTCTGGATGGTGTGTGTCCGCAAAGTGAGGTTATGGCCCCCAAAGCTGGCATTGAGTAGCCTTGACTCTAGTCCATGGATGAGCCTGAAAGTGAGAGAGATGGCCAGAGCCCGGGGTAAGGATGGAGGTGAGCAGGGCTCTCCACTGCCTCCCCCATCCCACACCCCTGTCACTCCCACCTCTAGACCTCTGCATACAGTGTTCCTGGCACACTCTTACCTCCCCACCCCACCCATCTCCTTCTTCCATTAACTCTTGTTTGGGTCCCAGTTTGTTGACACCTCCTCCAGGAAGCCTTCCCTGGCAGCTCCCCACTGACTGAAGTGCTCCACAGCCCTATGCTTCCCTGGTCAGTCATCAGCATTGGCCTCTCACCCTGAGCTACTAGGCTTTTGGGTCACAGACCCTGGAGAGCCCAGCCCAAGTCTTGGAGCCCCTTCCCAGAAAAATGCATGGAGACCCATGATTCTGCACCTGGTTTCATGGCATCCATGGTTAAGGGCCCCCAACCAGACAGTAAACTCAATGAGGACAGGGATGTGTCTATCCCACATCTCCAGAGCTTGGTGCCAGGCACACAGTAGCTACTCAGTAAATGAGTGTTGAATAAATGAATTAACAGTCTACACTGGACCAACCCTGGGCCATGGATTCAAGGTGCAAGCTGGGGGTGGATGCACAGCTGACTCTGGACGGGAGAGGAGGGACACCCAACTCACTCAGCAAAAGAAGTGAGGCTCCGGCTCCTGGCTGCCATCTCCATTCTCTCCATCCAGCGCAGGATTTCTTGGGATGCCTCTGTGAGGAGAGAGTCAGACATCCGCCTCAGTCTCTGTCTGCAGCTGCCCCGCCTCCGCCCCATGGCCTCTGGGCCTTCCGCCCCAGCCTCCTGCTGCCCCAGGAGGCCTAAGTGCCCCTTTTCAATCTCCCTTGGCTTGAGGGCTCCCCGCTTCACATCACAGCCAGGGGTCAAGGCTAGGATGGCTCTTGCAGCTCAGCAGAGCCCTCTTACCCTCTGTTCTGCTGTGAGACATCAAGAGGCACAGGCAGAGGAAAAGGGCCCCGCAGCGATTCATGTCCTGTACCGAGTCTCCTCCAAGAACTGGCTCCCCGCCCTGGAAAAGGTGCGTGTCTTTGTCACCCCGGTAAAAGAGCCACCTCTAACTCTAGGCATCTGGCATACCCCAAGAATAGGACGTGCAGCTTCTTATTTGATCCTCACTACTCCTGCATTTCACAGATGAGGAAACCGTGGCTCAGAGAGCAAGGGGTCTTGCTTTGCGTGAGGCTGCCTGAAGCCATGTCTCTGTTACTCCAGAATCCTTGACCATTTGGTAAAGCCTGCCATTTGCAGCTCTGCCTGAGACACATCCTCCTCCCCAAAAATGGTATCTCTGGGGGCCCCCCAGGGCTCTGAGCTTACCCAGGGGAACGTTGGGAATTGCTTGTCATTTATACTGTCCAGCCCTGTCATTCACCCACCATGTGACTTCGGACAAGAATCTGTCCCTCTCTGATTTAACTGCCAGCAGCAACAGCTGGGGGAATCCAAAAGTTGGAGCAGAGAAAAAAACAAGAACTAAGAGTTTCAGGAGAAGGCTGGTTTTGATGACAATCGTGGGAGGTCAGAGGCCACCAAGAATCACAACAGCTGGATGACATCAGGAAAACCACTGCCTTTGTCCACAAAGAATTCCCCCAAAGCCCATTTTAAAGTATAATGTGATTTGAACATATTGTTAAGTACTGTATTCAACACTTGCTTTGAAACCTTGTCTTCATTTTCACTTATTTTTGTGACTGCCAGAATCTATGGCAGCTGTTAGTTATGAATTAAGATGTCAGGTTCAAATTTGTGAAAATAAATCCAATGTTTTGGTTTAAAAAAAAAAAAAAGAATCTGTCCCTCTCTGCCCTCATTTCCCTCGGTTTTAAAATTAACTAATAGGGACTTCCCTGGCAGCACAGTGATAAAGAATCCTCCTGCAGATGCAGGGGACGTGGGTTTGATCCCTGGTCCAGGAAGATCCCACATACCGCAGAGCAACTAGGCCTGTGCGCCACAACTATTGAACCTGCGCTCTAGAGCCCATGAGCCACAACTACTGAGCCTGCATGTCACAACTATTGAGCCCGGGTGCCACAACTACTGAAGCTCGTGCAACTAGAGCCCGTGCTCCACAACGAGAAGCCACTGCAATGAGAAGCCCACGCACCGCAAGGAAGACTAGCCCCACTCACCGCAACTAGAGAAAGCCCACGTGCAGCAATGAAGACCCAATGCAGCCAAAAATAAATAAATTAATTTTTTTAAGTTAAAATGAACTAATAAACTTCTGCTTAAACATAGCAAATTTATGCCTACCCCCGAAACCCCACTAAAATGAGAGTGAATGAATAAAACAGACACAAACCCACAAAAGACAGAACAATGGGAAAGAAGGCAACAGCAGATGAGAGATATCAGTGAAACTTTGGAGGCCGCAAAGCAGGTGGCCACCTGCTTAAAAAAAAAAAAAAGTTAGCAGACCATAAGACGTTGAACCCAAGCGCTTGCAGTAAGGAGAGGTGAGTACAGCGGGTGGGAGGATCGGGGAGGGGACATGGGGAAGCCAGCTAGGTCAAGCCTCGCAACCGTGGGAGCACTTGAGCGCTGGAGGCATCGGGAACCTCTGAAGATGGGATGAAGGCTGAAGCTAAAAACGGGGGGTTGTTGGTTGTGAGTTTTTAAAATGACCAGCTGGGTCCCCAGATCTCCCTTGCCACTGGAGCATCCAGGAGCCTTCCTCACCACCCTTGCATCCTCAACCCTACCCTCCAACACAAAGTACATTCCCTGCAGACAGTGCATCAGAGAGAATCTGCGAGGTGCCATTCTGGTACAGAAAAATTAAGCCATATCCCCTCCCCACCTCCTCCTCCAATCAGCTTCCAGAAGACTGCCAGCAGCCAGGCAACGATGCTCCAAGGCAGGAGAAAATTCTTCTCCGAAGAACTGACCATTCTAAGAAAAGTAACCTGTAGCTACTGACATTTTGGTGCTCCTTGATAAAACAGCTAGGACCAAGCTTATGGTGAAGCTTCACCAGTCACCAAGCCCTACCAGGCAATTGAGTTTTTTTTCTTTTTTTTTTTAACGCACACCATAGTTTATTTTCAATTTTATTTATTTATTTATTTATTTTTGGCTGCACTGGGTCTTCATTGGTGCTCACCAGCTTTCTCTAGTTGTGGTGAGCAGGGGCTTCTCTTTGCAGTGGCTTCTCTTGTTGCAGAGCACGGGCTCTAGGCGCGCGGGCGTCCGTTGTTGTGGCACGCAGACTCAGTAGCTCTGGCTCGCTCTAGAGTGCAGGCTCAGTAGTTGTGGCTCTCTGGCTCTAGAGCGCAGGCTCAGCAGTTGTGGCACATGGGCTTAGTTGCTCCGTGGCATGTGGAGTCTTCCCGGACCAGGGCTCAATCCCATGTCCCCTGCACTAGCAGGTGGATTCTTAACCACTGCGCCACCAGGAAAGTCCCAGGCAGTTAAGTTTTCAGTGCTCCGCTCTTTTTTGTTGTTGTTGTTGTTATTTATTTATTTATTTATTTATTTATGGTTGTGTTGGGTCTTTGTTGCTGCACACGGGCTTCCTCTAGCTGTGGCGAGTGGGGGCTTCTCTTCATTGCAGTGCGTGGGCTTCTCGTTGCAGTGGCTTCTCTTGTTGCTGAGCACGGGCTCTACACATGTGGGCTTCAGTAGTTGTGGCACAAGGGCTGAGTAGTTCACGGGCTCTAGAGCACAGGCTTAGTAGTTGTGGCACGCGGGCTTAGTTGCTCCATGGCATGTGGGATCTTCCCGGACCAGGGCTCAAACCCGTGTCCCCTGAATTGGCAGGTGGATTCTTAACCACTGCACCACCAGGGAAGCCCGGCAATTTCTTATAAAACTAAACATGCACCTACCATATGACCCAGCAATCGCAGTTTTCGGCATTTATCCCAGAGAAATAAAAGCTCATGTTCACACCAAAACCTGCACATGAGAACTTCATAGCAGCCTTATTCACAATAGCCCCAAATTGGAAACAATTCCAATGTGCCTTCAATGGGTGAATGGTTACACAACCTCAGGTACATCTGTACCATGAACTACAACTCAGCAATTAGAAAAATATACTGTTACTCACAACTTGGATGGGTCTCAAGGGAACCATGCTGAGGAAAAAAAAGCCAATCTCGAAATGTTGCATACAGTATGATTTGATTTATATGACATTCTTTTTTTTTTTTTTTTTTTTTGCTGTACGCGGGCCTCTCACTGCTGCGGCCTCTCCCGTTGCGGAGCACAGGCTCCGGACACACAGGCTCCGCGGCCATGGCTCGCGGGCCCAGCCGCTCCGCGGCACGTGGGATCTTCCGGGATCGGGGCACGAACCCGTGCCCCCTGCATCGGCAGGCGGACTCTCAACCCCTGCGCCACCAGGGAAGCCCTATATGACATTCTTGAAGTAACAAAATTATAGAGACGGAGAACAGATTAGTGGTTGCCAACAGGGGTGAGGGGTGTTTCTGTAAAGGAGCAGCACTAGGGAGCCTTGTGGTGATGGGACAGTTTTGTATCTTCATTGTGATGGTGGTTACAAGAATCTACACGTCATAAAATTGCATAGAACTAAACACACACACACACACACACACACACACACACATATAAATCAGTGCATAAAAACTGATGAAATTGAATAAAGGCTGTGAATTGTACCAAAGTCAATTTCCTGGTTTTGATATTGGACCTTAGGTGTGAAAGATGTTACCATTGAAGAAGACTGGATGAAATGTACACAAAACCTTTTTTGCAACTTCCTGTGAATTTTTCATTTTTTCAAAATTAAAAGTTAAAAAAATACAGTATGATGGATTGCCATTTCACTATTAAGAATTATGATGTAGGGCTTCCCTGGTGGCGCAGTGGTTGAGAGGCCGCCTGCCGATGCAGGGGATACGGGTTCGTGCCCCGGTCTGGGAAGATCCCACATGCCGTGGAGCGGCCAGGCCCGTGAGCCATGGCTGCTGAGCCTGCGCGTCCGGGGCCTGTGCTCCACTACGGGAGAGGCCACAACAGTGAGAGGCCCGCGTACCACAAAAAAAAAAAAAAAAAAAAAAAAAAAAAAGAATTATGATGTAAATAGCCACATAAAAGAGCACAGCATATCACTGAGCAGAAAGAACAGGTTAAAAATAACACATATAATATAATCACATTTATGGAAAATTATATGCATGTTTAAATCTTTGAGGATATCTAGAAGAATAGTCACCAAAATATTAATAATGTTATGGGAGGGGGTTAGTTTCTTTTTTTATGTTTTCTGTGTTGTTTGAATTTTCTACAACAAACATGTATTACCTTCACAACAGAAAAGCAAATATTTTAATGCTTAGGATTTTTTAAATATTCCAAATGCTGTTTATTGTTATTGAAAAAACAATAGTGACGGATTGCTTATGAGAAACAAAAAGCATGTTGCAAAACAATGTAATCCAATCCTTGTAAAAATTGTACTTTTTATAGATGCAAAATCTGGAAGAAGCACATCAAGGTCACTTCGGTGAAGTGAGATTCTGGGCCTATTTGTTTTGTTCATCTGTGTTTTATAAAGTTACCCCATATGTTATAGCTATCCGTTTTCCAATTTTTATTCACTCTTTAGATGGGTTAAAAATTTACATTTTTCAAATATAAACAATAAATAAATGCAAAATGGTGCAAAAGGCAAAGTATTCCTGACTCTTGTGTTACCTAACCACTCAGTTCCCAATTAGTCACCCCCAGGTCACCACTGTTATTACTGTTTTGTGAGTCTTTACCAGTTTCTTCATACAAATATAAGCAAATATGTGTTCCCCCATTTTATAAAATAAAAGAATAGCATACTCTGTATACTTGAAAATAACCTTGGAGAGCTTTCCTTAACAGTACCTAGAGCCTCCACTTTCTCTTTTATATCTGCACACTGTGATGTTAGGGATAAACCATAATTTACTTAACCAGCCCCCTGTTAATAGTCATTTGTGCTGGTTCCAGTCTTTGGCTCTTACACACAGCTTGGTCGCGCTTGTACTTGCCTCATTTCCCACATGTGCAAGTTCATCATCTGCCCATTATGATATTGGGTTAGACTTTTCTTTATCAACTTCTAGAAACTCTTTACATAATAGGAAAATTAGCTCTTTGTCTATTACATGAGTTGCAAATATCTTTCCTAGTTTGTCTTTTGCCATTTGACATTACACATGGTCTTTTTTTCCAGGTAGGTCTTTTTTATTTTTTTATTTTTTGCAGTACGCTGGCCTCTCACTGTTGTGGCCTCTCCCGTTGTGGAGCACAGGCTCCAGACGCGCAGGCCCAGCAGCCATGGCTCATGAGCCCAGCCGCTCCGCGGCATGTGGTATCTTCCCGGACTGGGGCACGAACCCGTGTCCCCTGCATCGGCAGGCAGACTCTTAACCACTGCGCCACCAGGGAAGCCCGAGGTAGGTCTTTTTTAAATATAAAATTTTTATGCAAAAAAATGACCAGTGTTTTCTCTTTGGACTTCTGGATTTTGAGTTTTAGCTAGAAAGACCTTCCTCATTCCAACACTATAAAGGAATTCTCCTAAGTTTCTTCTGGTAATTTTAAGGTTTCATTTTTTTATACTGGAATCTCCAGTCCCTTTGTATTGATCCTGGAGTGTGAAATACAGGTTCAATTTTGTTTCCTGGTGGTTATCCATCTGTCTTAACACTATTTATTAATATGTGTGTTTATTTTAAAAGAGAATAAAGGGACTTCCCTGGTGGTCCAGTGGGTAAGACTCCGTGCTCCCAATGCAGGGGGCCTGGGTTTGATCCCTGGTCAGGGAACTAGATCCTGCATGCATGTCACAACTGAGTCCGAATGCTGGAACTAAGACCTGGCGCAGCCTAAATAAATAAATAAAATTAAAATATTTTTTTAAAAAAAGAATACCTTGGGCCTCCCTGGTGGCGCAGTGATTGAGAGTCCACCTGCCGATGCAGGGGATACGGGTTCGTGCCCCGGTCTGGGAGGATCCCATATGCCGCGGAGCGGCTGGGCCCGTGAGCCATGGCCGCTGGGCCTGCGTGTCCGGAGCCTGTGCTCCGCAACGGGAGAGGCCACAACAGTGAGAGGCCCGCATACCGCAAAAAGAAAAAAAAAAAAAGAAAAAAAAAAAAAGAATACCTACATTATATAAAAATCAATCAATAAATAAAAGAGAATAAAGACTTTGGAGTCATAGAGTGCTGGGTTCTTATTTATTTGGCTATTAGGTTATTTATTTGGCTGTGTTACCTTGGGCAATTCACCTACCCTCTCAGAACCTCAGCGACTGAGGGAAAAGATTTGGGGGGACAAAGGAAGCCGCTGAATGAAACCATTTGGAATGTTTCAGATGAGAAAACTGAGAACCCGAGAGTGTAGAAAAGACCCCCTCACAGTACGAATGGGGAAACTGAGGCCCAGACGGTGATGTGGATTTGACCTCCAGGGTCTGGACCCTAAGACGGGGTCCCCAGGCCCTTGGCCATGCTTCTGCCAGGCAAACACAGAGGGAAGAGGAGCTTAACCCCATCCTGCAGCTGGGGAAATTAAGGCCAAAGCAGAAGTGACATCCTCCCCCACCAAGCACCCAAAGAGAAGCTGTGGTTTCCACCCCCTTTCCCAGGAGCAACCACAATCTTCACTTCTGCTTGCAACCTCCAACATCCCCCTCCTCATCTTTTCAGAGAGACCACCACTCACCATTACCCCGCACCCTCAGCCAGCTCCTTCTTTTTGCAATTCGCTATTTGGGGTCCTCTAGAAAACAGGAATCCCTTACCTGACTCTCAAGAAGGTTCCAGTTGACCGTGGCAAAACTGAACACCACGCAAGGGTTTGCCCGGGGTTCTTCACCAGGCCAGTGGGCAAGCCGAAACGCAAACCCAAGCTCCAAGTCAAGGGCTCTCTCCCACCATGCGCGGCAGCCTCCTAAAGACGGCCTGGTGGCTGAGTTGCTGTATGGATGAGGAGACAAGTGGAGAGCAGAACAGGGCCTTCAGAAGATGTAAGTTCGATCACTAGTTCCAGTATTCAGCACCTGAGGTCTGACGTTAGGCAAGGAACTTGACCTTTCTGTGCTTCAGGTTTTCTCATCTGTAAAATGAGGCCAAGGTCATCTAATTCCCAGGGAGAGAGACTCAAACAACCATTTCCATGATCCACACTCCAGGGAATCTAAGGCTCTGACCCAAGGTTGCCAGCCAGGACTACACTCAGCGGGAGAGCTGGGAAGCCCTGCCTTCCTATCCAGAGCTGGCTGTGCACCCCCGAAGCCCACCCTCTCCCCAACAGCACCAGGGTCCACTGAGCCACTGCATTCCTGCCCCTCCCAACAACTGCTCCTGCCAACCAAAGGCTGGAGTCCCCACTTCCGGCCTCCCCCTGGCCTGAGTGAAAAGTGAACCTGTGGTCTCTGCAGGAAAGTCCTGAACAGGTGCCATTATCAGCCCCATTTCACAGGCAGGGAAAAGGAGGCTCCAGCAGCACCCAACAGGTGGTCTGGGACCCAGCCAGGTCCAGAGCCTTTGTCTGAGACACACTGTCCCCAGGCTCCCTTCCAGGTCACTCAGAGGAACCGCACCTGCTCTGATTTGCCCAACATAAACTCTGTGCCAGGCCCTCACCCCTGTCACCTGAGGTGCAGGTTACTGGACTAGCCCCATTTTACAGATGAGGAGACTCAGGTCCAGAAAAGCAAAGTTCAATAATTTGCCCCAGGCCACATTGGGTAGGGGGGTGGGGGGGATAAATACTTGAACCCAGCACCCAAACACTCCTTAATTTAAATGGCTTTTTTCAAAAACATAGATCTGTACATTCCTGAGATTTGGGGTTATCATCAGGGGCCCAGGAACTGGTGAAGGGAATGAAGGTGAGTCCCTACCTTGCGGCTCCACGGATGTCACCAGTCCGGCAACCACCCAGGCAGGGGCGTGCCCAGTGCCTGCTAGGGAACCCAAGGGTCAGGACAGAATCTGGGGGGAGGGGGGCATGGAGAGACCCAGACCGAGGGGCTGACCTGTGCAATTGCTGTTGTCTTACCGCCGTCCCCGCCGCCTTCTGCACGTAGAAGGGGAAGTTGGGGACCTCTGTGCTGCGGGTGGGAGACCTCCCTGCCCCTGCACGTCTCTCTGCTCTCTTCACCCAACAGCTGCACCGCACGCTCCCACTTCCCTTCTTCTTTCACTGGAAGAAGGCTATTCGTTCCTTCAGAGCTGATAGCCACTCCCAGCTCACCCCTTGATCTCACCCCCTCAGGGCCTGCAGCACTTCCTGCGGGCAGCTGCACATTTGCAGAGATTCTGGGTGTCCATGGGGAGAGGGAGGAGGGCTGGCCGATGTGGCACCCAGCAGGGTCCAAGACCACTCAGCTCTGTGCCCTTGGGCAAGAGACGTCACCTTTCTTGGCCTCAGTTTCCCCTTGTGTAGGAAAGGGAGAATGATCCCTGCCTGACCTGACGATCAATGAGATGGATGATGGCAAGGACCTCAGGCAAGGGCTGGGTCACGCTGCCTGGGTTCAAATCCCAGGCCCACCATTTCCTGGCTGGGTAACTCTGGGCACGTGACGGAAATTCTCTGAACCTCAGTTTCCCCTCTGTAAAATGGAGACAGTGACAGTGCCCCTTCATGGGGTGGTGTGGGGCTTATCAAGGGTAATGCTGCAGAGTCCCTGGAAGTGCTCCGTGAAGCCCTCAGGTTTCACAGATGGGGTGCCTGAGGCCTGGGGAGGACAAGGGCCTGACCCAGAGTTACCCAGTGCAGAGCCCTTTGGAGAAAGGCCTCATTGGGAGCAGAACTCAGAAAACATGGCCAGAACTGTGAGGCTGGAAGGCTGGCCAGCTTCTCCTTGAGCCATGGGTCTGGACCAGCCTGTCCTACATCAGTAACCTCCTCTGCAGAACCCTAAGCAACAGGGGGAAGTGTCTGTGTGTGTTGGTGGGGAGACAGGGTGCCTCTCTCTTGCCAGGGCCCCAGTCAGACTCCCTGGGAAAATTCTGACTCAGGAATGTGCTTTTCTACCCCCAGGGCTGCGATGGGGGAGCAGCAACAGGGAGAAAGAAGCAGGTCCCAACATGGTCTCCCTCTTCGCTGCCCCAACACTGGAGGCCTTGCTGTATCTGCTCAAGCACAGCCCACAGGTAGCTCAGGTGGCCTCTGTGCGGGGAAGGAGGGGAGCTGCTCCTTGCAGGGCAGGGAGATTTCGGGGAGGCGCAGGCCCACCCCAGCTACGGTGCAAAGACTTTGCAGGGACACCCGTGTACCTGTGCCCTGACCCCTCGGCCACACTCCTGCTGGGTGACTTGGACGAACCCTTGCCCTCCTCCACACTTTGGTTTTCTGTGGCCATGATGAAGCCCTTGACCTCTAGGCCCTTCCTTCCTTTCCAAGGCCTCCTGGCCACCTCTAGGGTTACAACACCAGCAGCTGCTCTCAGGGCCCAGGAGGAAGCCCTGCTCACCCCAAAAGCCCTTCTATTTTCCATACTGGATCTGTGCTAGCCTTACTATGCACCGCCTCAATTGGGGGTGCCAGTTACATAGCCCTGCCCTCCAGATCCTGGAACTCACTGCCAAGACACTCCCCAGCTCAAAAGCCAGCAGTGGCTCCCATTGTCTTCATGGTCTAGCCCCATCCAACTTCTACTTCCACCCAGTTCGGGATGTGCTTGCCATGTTCATCCCCATCTCCTTGCTCTGTTCCTGCTCTGACACACACATACCTGGGTGGCACGCTAGCTCCTCTCCATCCCTTAGGGCCCAGTCCTGCCTACTCTGGGAAGCCTTCCCTGACTCCAATTCCCCTATAAAACATTCAGATGCTTCCGCTTTAGGAGGTGTGTCAGGTCCTTGTTCAGTCCCCCTGGCAGGGAGGAAGGCAAGCCACTTCCCACCCTGCAGCCTGGGAGAGCCACACCCCAGCCCTAGTGAAGAGTCTCTCCACATGGGGCTGCTCCCCCTGGTGATCGGTGAGAGGGCAGTAAGTGGCACCCCGGACAGGCCATTAGATAAACTACTGAGTCACACCATGACAAAGTCATTTACTTTCCAGTCTTTCTCAATCCCGGTGGCAACCAGGAGAAGTGTCCATTTAGAACTAAATTGTCTCTAACCTCTTTCTACCACTGCCTTCTGTCCTTTTGATTTTCATTCTTCAACCTTCTATTGGACACAGAAAAAAAGACAGCTGATTTTTAGTGATTTTTTATTGTGGCAAAATATACAAGAAATTTACCATTTTAGCCATTTTTAAGTATACGGTTCAGTGGCATTAAGTACATTCATATTGCAACCATGGCCACCTTTCATCTTCAGAGCTCTTCTATCTCCCGAAACCGAAACTCTGCACGCATTAAACACTAACTCCCCATTCCCCACTCCCTACAGCCCCTAGTAACCACCACTCTACTTTCTGTCTCTGTTTGGCTCTAGGAACTCTAGGAACCTCGTATAAATGGAATCATACAATATTTGTCCTTTTGTGACTGGCTTGTTTCGCTTAACATGATGTCTTTATGGTCAATCCATGCTGTAGCATATGTCAGAATTTCCTTTCTTCTTAAGGCTGAATAATATTCCTTTGAATGTATAGACCACATTTTGTTTATCCATTCATCCACCAACAGACACTTGGGTTGCTTCTACCTTCTGGGTATTATGAATAATGCTCGTATGAACATGGGTGTACAAATTGTATCCCTTTTTAACAGAGAGAAAGTTTCTAGCTAGACTGATGATGTTGTTTATTTACATGACGTTTATTTTTATGACTTTCTTCTAGTTACAGCACCTGATAACAGATTTCCTATTTAGCCTAAAATACATGTCTGTCCTAAAAAAAAGTGAAATGATTTAAAGAAAAACACTAAGTAAATAATAGCACAAGTGCTATATGTTGATGGCAAAAAGTGGCAGCAGAGACACAGGCCAGAGAACTGCTGAAGTGTGGGAAATACTAACACAAGCCTCAATCAAAACCCTCTTGTGCTAAATTGGGGAAAGAAACCCCTCGGGGGCCACTGGGAGGCTGACACCAGATTAGCGCTGCATCCAGAAGACTGCCAGGAGGTGTGGTTTTAACAAAAGGAATGAGAATGGTAAAACTGAACGTCAGATCTGGGCTCTGAGACCTCCCAGCCGTGTGACCCGAGTCTGATCTGAGGATCACATTTCTCACTATGAGATGGTGGTAACAACACCCAGCTCATAGGATGGCTATAAAACTGAGTTAATTCATGTGAACTCCCAAGCCTATGGTCAACACACAGCTTGGGTCTATGGGTGGGCAGTTCTCCCCACCTCACCCCCTGCAAGAGACACCCCAGGACAGTATTTTTGTTTCTTTTCTTGAGAGAGAGCCCTATCGTGATGATGTTATAATTGGAGCTTAGGTTCATCATCAACTCAGCCTCCTCCACCTTCACTATCTGTATCCCCACCTCCAGAAACTCTGGTAAAGAACTCTAGACTCTTGGTCATGGCTGTCCTTACTGGCTGTGAAACTTTGGGTAAGCCTGAGCCAAGAGCCTCACTGAGCATTGCCCCAAGGTTAAAATGGGGATGTTCCAGTCCTCTGAGTACTCAATATCTGAGTCTCTCAGGTCCAAAGTACACACAGTAAGCAAAGGCCAGCCACTGCAACATTTATACAGGTTAGTTCCCTCTCAACCACCACATATCCCCACCAAAATCAGTCCCTAGCTGATTGTCAGATGCTACTAACATTTAACCATGCAAATACAAAGCAAATGGTTATGAGTGAAACTGCAAATCTTGCAAAAAGCGTGAGATTTCATGAAGTTGATTGAAGTGATGCCGTGGAAATGGAGCAGCAGCCGACCACAGAGGAAGAGAACTTCTGTAAGAGAAATGACCAAGAACTTCCAGAGAGAACTGACTATCAAAGGATTCATAGTGAGCCTTGGGAGTGAAACCCCAAATACTTCTGCAAAAAATGATCCTCTTGCTGAGAAGAGCCAATACTTTGTTCATTCTAATGCATGCATGATTGCAACCATAATCTAAATACAGGCATACCTTGGAGATATTTCAGGTTCGGTTCCAAGCCACCACACTAAATCAAATATTGCAATAAATCGAGTCACACGAATTTTTTGGTTTCCCAGTGCATGTAAAAGTTATGTTTACATTATACTGTAGTCTAGTAAGTGTTCAATAGCATTATGTCTAAAAAAACTTTTTAACTTAAAATTTTTTATTGCTAAAAAATGCTAACCATCATCTGAGCTTTCAGCAAGTCATAACCTTTTTGCTGGTGGAAGGTCTGAAATATTTTGAGGGTTATCAAACGGTGACACAGAGACACGAAGTAAGCACATGCCCTTGGTGCCAATAGACTCGCTCTAGACAGGGTTGCCACAAACCTTCAATTTGTTAAAACAAAACATCTTGTGAAGGGCAATAAAAAGAGATATGTCTCTATTGTTAATTATCCGTTCAAACTAATTTATCTTCTTCATTTTTAGTTTCTTTTCCCATGTAAAGTCCCAATACATCAAGGTTTTCTCCACTACCTCTCTGGTCCTTTTTAGACGGATTCACCTCAGCGGCCTTCCAGCGGACAGGATGTGGTAAGAACAGGGCCGCCAGGCGCCCGCCTCCCCTTCTCGCCAAAACCGAAGACACCCACTCCCAAGGGAGGAAGTCCCAAAGTGGCAGGGCGCACGCAAGGGCCCCAGAAGGTAATTGCCCGGGCCCGCCCGGTCAGCTGCGGCCCTACCCTTCGCAGGAAGTACCCTGGCACATCAGAGAAAACTTCCGCCCGGCGGGCCAAGTGCCCCATCACACTTCTCAACACGCGCAAGGTTACTTTGGCCAACCCTTCTGTTGTACAAAGGGGAATCTGAGGCCCGATGAGGGGCAGGGACTTGCTGCTCCATGTCCACTCGGTGGCAGAGCTGGCACTGGGAAGAATGCAGGTAACAAAAGTGAACACTTGGTAAACACGCTCCACGTGCTGAGCCCGGGACAGCCGGTGCCCACTTCTGCTGCTGGGCGCCTAGTATGTCACTGGCGCAAGGAGAAACCTGAGGCGGGAAAGCCGAGCCCCGCGGACGCCCCCAGACCATGCCTTCCTTCCCCCCAACTCTCGGCCCCCATGCTGGGGTGGGGCCTATGTCGGGGTCCGGCACGCTCTGTGCTGATCCCGCCGGCTCGGCCCGCGCCCCTCGCCCCAAAGTTAGGTTTGGGTCCCCCACCCCACCAATTAGGACGGCCAGGGTCAGAGCCAGTCCGCAACCCGCCGGGGCCCCACCGCCCCCGCCCCCGCCCCGCCGACTCCTCTCCCTCCCCTCCCCCCGGGAGGGAGGAGGAGACTCCGCGGCCCTCCCTCGGCCCTCCCGGCGGCGGCCGCAGCAAGCCCCGTGCCCGCTCCGCCCATCCGCGGCGGGTCGGACGTCCGGAGCCCACGGGTCCCCGGCCGAGGTGAGCGGGGCCGCCAATGCAGGAGACCGAAAGCCACGGCATCCCGGGAAGTCCCTCCAGGCCGCGAACCTTCTGCGGGAGGTAAGGGGTTAAGTTGGGGGCGTGTTGGAGTAGAGGAGAGCAGCTGGGACTCTCGCATCCGCAGCAACCCCCAGACTCGGAGCAGAACTTCCTAGCCCCCTCCCCGGGTTCCCCCACCTCCTGGGGCCCGGGCCTCGGGAGTGAAGGGGCTGCGGGAGTTGGGGGTAAGGCAGGGCCGCCCTCGGAATGCAGTGGGCCGGGGCCGGACGGGAGGGGGGCGCCAGCGGGCGGGGGCGGAATTTGGAACTCTCCCGGGGGACCCAACGTCGTCACCATGGCGAGTGCGGGATGGACGGGCGGCACGGGCCAATCGGGGCGCGGCGCCACTGCCCCAGGCCTGCGGCGGCTGCCAATGAGGGACCGCGTGGTGGGGTGGGCGGGACCGTGTCTCGAGGGGCCGGGAGACCCTCACCGGAGCGGCGGGCTGGGAGGCTGGGGAGGGGGCAAGGAAGAGAGGTTTAAGGCGGCTCGCGGTCGTGGGAGGGCAGAAGGGGAATTTCTGGAAGTAGTTGGGGCAGGTGGAACGACGGCTCAGTGCGAGGAGAAGGGAGTGGGCCTCGGTTGCCCCACCGTTCTGATTGTACGAACGACTGGTGTCCGGCAAGCCCATTCCCCATCCGGGGCTTCAGTTTTTCTGTCTTAAGTGTCGGTTATGTAGGGCTGTTGTGGAGCTTGGATTAGTTCGTATTGGCGCAGATTTTCCCCACTTGTTGGACAAAGCTTTTAGGTATCTTGTTAGTGCCTCTCCCCATCCTACAAGTAAGGAAACAGCCTCAGAGAGGGCACGGACTTGCAGATAGCACACAGCATAACAGAGGCAGAGATGAGACTTCGTGGGAAGTCTGCTGTACAAGAGTGAATAGTTCAAGGAGTTGCTCAGAGGCCCGGGGCAGGGGTCTGCCCCCATGAAGGGCTCCCATCCTCTCCCAGCTATGCTTGGCCACTTGGCCTGATGACTGAGGACCCCATTGTGTAGGTGGTCCCAGTGGCATCTTGCCCCTCAGGTGATCACGACCCAGGAGGGGAGGCATCCCGTCCCAGCATTCTAGCGCCCCACCCCCAGCCCTACTTTGCTGCTGGTCCTCTATGTGGATATGGACCAGTAGCTGTACCTCTGGGTCTCAGTTGGCCCATTTATAAAGAAGGGAGTTCTGATCGGTGATTTAGGATATCTGTGGCTCCTCGATATGAGATGGGGGTACCTGGGAACAGGCCAGGGGTGGCTACCCCCTCGGGCTCCGGTTCAACCTTCAGGCTCAGCTTACCTTCCTCCCTCCTCAGTCCTCTCCTGGAGGTCCAGTGACTGGAGCGTGGGCAGCAGGTCAGAGGGACAGACGCCCACAGTTTGTGGGCTGACCAGCCTTGGACCCTGCACTTATCCAATCAGGCCGTCCTTTGTGGTTTCCTGCCGGGCTCTGCTGCCTGCCCACAGCCAGGCCTGTGGCCACACGCCAGCCCTAGAGCCCCACCTGAAAGGTTCTGGGAAAACATAGAGGGTTTCTGAGCTGGAGGGAAGAGTAGGGCCACCAGGCGCACCGGCCCCAATCCCCTAAACTGGGCCCCATCTAGGCCTCAGCATTGCTTACTCTTCTCACTAGATATGAGTCATCTAAACATGCTAAGGACGAAACACAAAGCTGTCCCCCTGAGAGTCAAGCTTCCTCAGGTAAGATGCCTGATCCTTGACCTGGCCATGAGATGACCTCTCACTGTGACCTTGGCCTCAGACAGACTCTGACACCTACCTGGCTCAGAGCCTGGCCACAGAGTGACTCCTGATCCTTAGGATGGCTCAACCCTCCCAGGTTATAGACAACCCTTAACTGTTCATTTTCCATCCATCAACCTGGGAAGCATTTATGCAGCATCTGGGCCCTGTACTGACAGCCAGCGAGACCAAGATGCCCTTGTGGACTTCACAGTGTGGCAATTGCTGAAGAACAGGGAGGTGCTATTGCTTTGGGAGCACTAACATACTCTGTGTACAAGGTCAGGGAAGGCTACCCAGAGGAGAGGTATCCCAAAGTAGGTCTTAAAGGATGCGTAGGAGTTTGCTGCTGGAGAAAGAAAGGAGAAACAAACATTCCAAACGGGTCCATGAGCAGCAGGAACCACTGGTCACTTTGTGTAGACAGGGCTGGTGAGGGCCTAGCCTGAGGCAAATATCAGATCAAAACACTATGGTTTCTGTCCTATGAGTGGCCAGCCGCTGCCTGGAGCAGTGAGGATGGCTGCAGGGATGGGGTTCAGGGGCTCTGAGTCCCACGTGGCCCCACTGCCCAGCTCAGGGGGTGTGAAGTCATGGTTCAGCCTTCTGCTCTCCACCCCACCAGCCAACTTGGAGCAAATCTTGTATGCAGGGCCTGTCCTAGTGGCTCTGGGTGGCACAAGTGTCCTACCTGGGTTGGGGGAAGCCTGGACTGCAAAAAAAGAGAGGGCAGCTGGCCAGGTCTGGCTGTGGAAGGTTATGGGGTTCTGCTCCCTGGCAGAGAGTGAGGCTGGGGAGGCCAAGGCGTTTCCTGGAGGTGGTGGAACTGAGTGTGTGTGGGGTTTCAGAGGCTGAGGGGGGCATCCCAAGTGGGGGAACAGCCTGAGCAGAAACCCTGAGGATTCAAGCAGGAATAGACCCGTCTGGCTGGTGGGAGGCAAGAGAGGGGAGGGTGGGTGGGAAAGGCTCTCTGGGCCTGTGGAGGCTGGTCCCTCCTCCACCTAATCCTTGGGAGGTGGTGACACCCTGCAGGAATCAGGAGGCCACCCCACACATATCTGCACACCCCTGGGGAAGAAGGCGCCGAGCCTGGTGGGGAAGGGCAGGCCGGGTAGGGCAGCTGGAGCCTGTCTCTACAACTGCAAGCTGAACCTCTGTGTGGCATCAACTCTTGGTGAATGTGTACGTTACCAGGGCTTGGGGTGTGTGTGTGTGTGTGTGTGTGTGTGTGTGTGTGTGTCCGTCCACCAGGGCTTGGGGGGTGTGTGTGTGTGTGTGTCCGTCCGTCCGTGTCCCCAAGGCTGTGCTATGTGAGTGGGGTGGGGGTAGGGGTGAGGGGAGGCGTTGCTGGGCAGAGTCTAGCTGCCCTTGAGTGTGTGTGCAGGGCTTCTGGTGTGCTGGGGGGTAGGCTTCTCCGGAAAACCGACCTTGGGCTCCCACCCCCATGCCTTTACATGTGCGCGCACACACACCCTTCAGGGGACCCTGGGCCTGCAGGAGGGAAGGCGGGAGGGCTGTTCAGAGTCCCTCTGTCCCCACTGCTCCCCGCCACCAGCCCCCGGGAGGGACCGGGCCAGGCTCCTGGGGAGGGGAACAGGAGCTGAGTCTGGAGCCCACCCCTGCCTTTAGTGTGGGCGCCTGGAAGCCATTAGGGGCCGGGGTGGCGCCTGCCCTGCCCCTGCGTGACAGGCTTGGGATTCCTGGAAGGAGTGGGCCACCCCTCCCTGCCAAGCCCCATGCCAGGCCTGGCAGCTTCCAGAGTGTCAGAGAGGATGTGGCAGTGCCCCCCCCCGCCACCCTCTCAGTTTAGGGGCTGCAGGATGGACCCAGCAGACAGGGGCCCGGCCCTGAGCACCCCCTCCTCACCACCCCCCCTCCCCCGTTCCCAGCACAGCTCTGGTGGGGCTGCCTGGGCTGCCTGCGGGGCTGGCACTCGGATTTCCTGACTCCTTCCCCTCCCCCGTAGGCTCTCACATTGTTTTTCTTTTCCAAGAGCTTCTCCATGTGGAGCTGGGCCAGGAAAATGGGGCGAGGAGGAGTGTGAGTGTCCGTGTATGTGTTCGTGTGTATATGCTTGTCTTAGGGATGAATATGTATCTTTGCATGTATCCATCTTTGTGGGCATGTATATGTCTTCAGGTGTGTCTGTAACTCTGTATCTACAAGTGAGCGTCTCTCTGTGTCTACATATAGTTGTGTGTGCATATGGGGCCATCTCTGAGTGTGTATGTGTCTGCCCGTGTCTCTGTATCTATATTTACATGTATGGGATTGCTTGTGTGTCTGCAGATGTGTGTCTGGGTGTGCACATGTCTGTGAATGCACATGGAATCTAGGCCAGCTACCTCACTGCACAGTTGGAGAGAGTGAGTCACAGTGGGCACTCAGCCTTCGAGGGATCCCTTGGGGAGTCAGGGGTGTACAGGGACCTGGAACCTAGGTCTGTATGGCTGTGTCTGTGTACATACCTTTGTCTGTGCAGGTGTTACTGGGGTTGATACATGCATATTTGTGTGTCTGGAACTATGGGTGGTGACAAGGCATCACCAGTTACTCGTATGTCCCAAACGTGGGTGATTAAAATGCAAATTCCCAGCCCCCCACATACTGAACATGATTCTCTGGGGGGTGAGGCCCAGGAACTGCATTCTAAGCAAGTGTCCAGGTGAATCTGAAAGACTCCTTGATCTAGAAGCGCTGGCCTCCCTCACCCCTCACCCCAGTTCTACAGGCAGAGAAACTGAGGCCCAGTATGGGGCAGTGGTTTACGTGAGGTTGGCGACAGAGCTGGGCCTAGAGCTGGTGCCTGGTGAAGGCAGATGGTAAACAAACAGCAAATGCACTAGAGAAATGTAGTAGGATCACTGATCAACGCTGAGGAACCGTGACACTGATGGTCATGAACTGAAACTGACCCTGGTCCACACAGTGGTGTAAAACCTGCGACGCCTGGTGATACGGGTGAGGGCAGGAGCAGGCAGAGCGGTGGAGGCGACCAGGGCTGGCGTTGCCTGAGAGACAAGAACAGGCGAGACAGCTGGGGCACTCGGGCGTTTGTGGGAACGAGGTTGCGACCAGGGCCCATAGCAAGGAGAGAAGGGGCAGGGTGGGCAGTGGGGACGGCGAACAGGCGGGGCGATCGGTAGGCTGTAGCTCCTTTGGAGACGGAAGAATTTTTGGTGTTGGAGCCCTAGAGGGAGTGAGCTTGGAACTGACTCTTGAGAGAGGTCACAGCTATTGGTAATGACAAAGGTTGTGGCCACTGGCATGATCAGGTTTGTGTTTTTATTTTTTTTAATATAAATTTATGTATTTATGTATTTATTTTTGGCTGCGTTGGGTCTTCGTTGCTGCACAGGCTTCTCATTACGGTGGCTTCTCTTGTCGCGGAGCACGGGCTCTAGGCACGCAGGCTTCAGTAGTTGCGGCACGTGGGCTCAGTAGTTGTGGCTCATGGGCTCTAGAGCAGAGGCTCAGTAGTCGTGGCACACGGGCTTAGTTGCTCCGCGGCATGTGGGATCCTCCCAGACCAGGGCTCGGACCCGTGTCCCCTGCATTGGCAGCGGATTCTTAACCAGTGCACCAGCAGAGAAGTCCCAGGTTTGCGTTTTTAAAAACTCACTCTGGCTGCTGCTCTTGAGAATGGATTTGAAGAAGGCAAAAGGGGGCAGGGGGATGGGGCAGGGAGGTCGGTGGCTGCAGTCTCCCAGGTGGGAGATGATGGTGGTGGCCTTGACAGGTTAGTGGCTGAGGAGGAAGGTGGATAGATCCACGTGATGTGTGGCAGACAGACTGACATGACTTGGAGGTGGGGAGAAAGAAGATTCCAGGATGTTCCCCACAGCACGAAGGAGTAAGGAAATGCTCTTCTCCCAGAGGGGACATCCAGAAGGAGGATCCAGGAGTGGGGAGAGTGGAGATGGTGAATCCCGTCCGACCAAGCTGAGTCTGAGTTGTCTGAGGGACGTGCTGGTGGTTTGGGCGGTTCTGGAGGGCAGCCCAGGGTGGAGAGAGAGATTCAGGGTTATTGAGGACATGGCAAGATGGCTCAGGCAGGAGCAGCCAGAGAGGAGAAGGGGGCAAGGACTGGATGACACCAGCACTCCAGGGAAGGTGATGGGGAACAGCTGGAGAAGAGGAGGAAAACCCGGAGAACATCCTGGAAGAGAGAGATGCAAGACAGGAGGGATGGAAGGTGCCCAGAGCTAGAGAGGGCACACCCGTGAGGGCTAGGACGTGCCCAGTGGGTAGGGCAGGGGAGCTGGAAGCCAGCCTGGCAAGGCCTGACGAGAGAGAGAGAGGGAGATGGACAGGGTGGAGACAGCAAGTGTGGACCCCTCTGGATGGGCCTTGAAAGGGAGGAGACAGAGAAGTGAGGTGAAAGTGCCAGGAGAGACTTTAGCAGGTGGGGAGGCCCCCTGGAGAGGGATCATTGGCAGGGGTGGGAGAAGCTGGATGTGGGGGGACCTTTGACCCAAGGAGGGAGAGCCCCTCTGTCCTCTTAGCGGCAGAGAGGAGGGGGCCGTGGGGCTTGGGGCAGGACAGGGAGGGAGTGCCAGCCTGACAGCTTCTCTTTTCACTGCAAGCTCTGACATTAGATCACTTGCCAGGAGTGAGGGGCTTAGAGGCCAGAGGAGGGTGAAGAGGGGACACAGAGCGTTGGCCAGTGTTGGGACACTGTTCCGGATTGCTGAGAGCCCCACCAGCAGTGCCCTGATGGGTCCCTGAAAAAAGGAAGAGATGGCAATCAGGGCAGGGCCTTAGGGGCTGGGGTGAGGATCTGTGGGACAGGCCCAGCTGAATGGGGAAGGAAGTACGAGATGCCCCGAGGGGCTGCTCCTAGGGGTCAGCACAGAGCCACATGGAGGGAGAGTGTGGCAGGTTGGGGATAGAGAGGGGCATGTGTCTCACTTATTTTAAAGGGGACGTGGCCCGTGAACAGCAGAGCTCAGCAGCAGGCATGGGGGGCACCTCACCACACCGCACCACCACCATCTAGACACCGGCTTATTTCTGTCGTACCATCAGTGCGTGCAGGTATTCACCAAATCTGTTCCAGTGTTTGCGTTTGGACTTCTGGATGCTGTATCTGGATTAACTCCAGGGCTTAACTTTGCTGAGCCTCCCTTTCCTCTTCAGTAAATGTCTATAATTTCCCCCACGTCTGTTGAGAGGATAGATCACATAGCCATGGTGCCTGGGCCTCCATAAATGTCACTGTCATTGTCATCAGTGCTGGGACAAAGACCAGGAGCCAGCCCCTGCCCTCAGCAAACTCACAGTCTGGGGTCAGGATGGGGAGCACACAGGGACACAGATAAGTGGTACAGTGGGATTGGCTAGTGGAGACATGGGCTGGGGCTGACCACCTGGCCTGAGGGGGTCCGGGAAAACTTCTTGAAGAAGGTGATATCTCAGATAAGTTTTAAGGATGAGAAGCGTTAGCCCAGTGCAGGAAGAGGCTGGGAGGGGACTCCTGGCGGCAGGGCCAGCATGGGAGCATGCAGCATTCCGGGTGGAGAGAGAATAGTATAAGCCATTCACTGTGTGAGATGGGACCTGAAGGTCAGGGACAGCAGATCAAGGTTTCAGATCAGCTGCGGCTGCTGCAGGGTGAAGGGACTCAAGGGGGGGAGTCTGGAGGCCAGTGAGGAAGCGGTTGCAGGCCCTTGCGCACCATTCCAGCCTCACTGGGGCTTCTGGAGGTGACCATTTTCACTCCTCCCATCTTTGCCCATGCTGTTCCCTCTGCCGGTTACTACCTTCCCACGGCTGAGCTTAAGGATATGGACGGATGGTAGCCACCTCCTAATAATGGTTGTGTTCTCCCACAGGTTGGAGGAGACGTCCCCCGCCCCGTGGCCGGGAGAGCAGCGGGTAGCAGTGGCCATCATGCACAGTGGTATCGCGTCCGCCGCGCGCGCCCCGCGCCGCCTCTGAGTCTGGGAGTTCCAGCCCAGGGCCCGAGAGCCTGCCCGCCCCCGCGGCCACACCATGAGCCACGGGCCGAGCCCCCGGCTGGCCGAGTCCCCGCAGCTGTCCAAAGGCAGCCTCCTGACCATCTTGGGCAGCCCGTCGCCCGAGCGCATGGGGCCGGCCGACTCGCTGCCGCCCACGCCGCCGAGCGGCACGCCCTCGCCCGGGCCGCCTCCGGCTCTGCCGCTGCCGCCGGCGCCCGCGCTGCTGGCCGACGGGGACTGGGAGAGCCGTGAGGAGCTGCGGCTGCGGGAGTTGGAGGAGGCGCGCGCGCGGGCGGCGCAGATGGAGAAGACCATGCGCTGGTGGTCGGACTGCACGGCCAACTGGCGCGAGAAGTGGAGCAAGGTGCGCGCCGAGCGCAACCGCGCGCGCGAGGAGGTGCGCCAGCTGCGCCAGCGTCTCGACGCGCTCACCAAGGAGCTGGCGGGCGCGCGGCGCGAGCGCCAGGAGGCGCAGGGCGAGTGCGAGGCGCGGGGCCGCGAGCTGGCGCGGCTGCGGGGCGCCCGGGGGGTCATGGACAGGACGCCTGACGGTCCCGAGACAGAGCCAGAGAGGGAGCAGGAGCCAGTGCGCGACGTCGGGTCGGAGAGACCCCAGGGCAGCCAGGTGCGCGGCGGGGGGGGCGGGGCTGCTGGGCGGGGCCTTCGCGCTGGAGTTTAAAAGTGGGAGGGGCTGATTCGGGCAGAAGAGGTGGCCGCCTGGCTCAGAAAGAGGGGTAGTAAGGGCCGGGCCCGGGTCGGGCCCTCAGGGAGGTTTGACTCCTTCAGGGGGTCGGGCTCTGCACTGCAGGGCCCCAGGTTACCTCCCTTCCAGAGACCGCCCGCAGGGCAGAGAGTCCCCGGTTCTGGTGGTCCCTCCACTCCCACACCTGAGTAATCAACAGAACCAAGAAATCATCCTCTCTGAGCAGGAGCACGTTCTAAGCACTTACCTGGAAGACATCCATTAGTAGCAGAGCTGAATCCATTCATTCGTTCAATTTGAATTTAGGGGAAGGGGGAAGCATTTATAAGAGGGGTCAATCAAAGCTGAGGGGTGGGGGGTTCATCAGGGCAGTGGGAGCACAGAGGAGGTCCCAGATCCAGGGTTTGAGGAGGGGCTGCACAGAAGCTTTTCTGGAAGCAGTCCATTTAAGCTGAGACTAGGAGGATGCGGAGGAATTGGCTGTGAAAAGTGCAGGAATGCATTCCAGGTGATGGAAATTCTGTGCAAAAACCTAGAGGCTGAGAGTGCCTGGTGAGTTTGGGAAATGGCATCCATGGTTCGATGGGCACCTCCACAGGGCGCTAGGCTCTGCACGTGCATTGTCTGCTTAATTCTCCGAGCAACCCCAGGAAGTATTTCCTTTACAGACGAGAACACTGAGGCGTTGAGAGGTTAAGTACCAATGGCTCCCAGCTGGTGACTAGACTCACTGGGAGTTGCCCCCAGGCGAACTCCAGAGCCCATGGTGATAATAATCAGTACCTCTGGAATACTAATGATGTGTGTGGAGGGCAGCCTCCCCTGAACCAGCAGGCCTGTCACCAGAAGGCCATCTAGGGACAGAGTCCAGCCTCAGGTTGCTCCCAGCTCCCTCCCCAGGCAGGCCAGCTCCTCTAGCTAAGATTCTTGGCTGCCCCGGCTCCTCTCCTGCCTGTGGGCCAGAGTGGTCACTGCTGCCTCCTGGTGGCTGAAGCCCCTCCTCCCCAGGCCTGCGTGGTGTTTGCAGTTGGAGTTCATTGCTTTACTTCGGGGCAGGGAATGAGAGCCCCTGTATACCAACCAGCCTCACGGCACTATTCCTGTTCTCCTTCTGGTTATGAGTCACAGTGACGGGGTGGCAGGTACCAGCGGTGGGAGCTCTGGAGTTGCAGTCTGAGTTTGCTCTCCAGCCCAGCCCTGTCCTCTGTGACCCACAGCAAGTCCCTTCTTCCCTCCCTGTTTCCTCATTTGTGAATTAGAGCTTTGGACCAGGTGGCATCAGAGGCCCCCACCCAGACAGTCTGAGATACAAGAGGAGTAGAATCTCACTCCTCATGGAGGCCTCAGGGCCACTGTCCCAGTCTAGATAGGGAAACCAAGGGCCAGTCAGGGAAGGGGCTGGCCCAGACTCATCTGGAAAGGCTGTAGGAAAAGCCAGGCTGTAACAGAGGCCATGGGCATCTTGAGTCTATAGTCAGAGGCAGGCCGGGGGGCAGACAAGGGCAGAGGGGAAGGGGAGCCTGGCAGGGAGGAAGAGGCCTCAGAGTTAATAATCCCTCACTGCTTCCTATCTGGGAGCTGGTTCTGCTCACAGAGGTCACCCACCTTCCTATGCATCTTTTACCACTTCACTTATCATGTTTCAGGTGTTTGCACCTGAAAAACTGGATCTTCGAGTGGGAATTCCTTTTGAGGGAATCTAGTCCTTATTCGTTGTAGGAATCCCTGCTCCTACATACATTCACACCAGTATCCCACCAAATGTTTGCATACTTCCACTGACAGGGAGCTTACCACCTATTCTGGGGACTCTTCCAGGATTCAGGGAACCTTAGTGGCTGACTCTGTGCACTTCTAGGCAGTGCAGGGAGAGGGTGTGTCCCTCCCTCCCCAGGGGTGGAGAAGCAGGCAGCAGAAGAGGAAACGGGGGTCCAGAAGGACTGTGTGACTTGCCCAAGGTTACCCACCAAGCTGATGCCAGACCCTGGGCCTAGGAGAGGCCACAATGAAGGCCAAGAGGGTGAGGACTCAGCGACCACTGACCCAGCCTCCGCCTTGGACCCCACAGGAGCTGGAGCTGGTGGAGGGCCTGCTGAGGAGCAGACCAGAGGAGCCCGAGGGCTGCTGGGAGACACGCAGCATAGGGGCGGGGGCCTCACGGGGCAGCTCGGGCCGCCAGGAGCGTAGCCGACTGCCCTGGGAGGACACCGCCACCATCGAGGAGGACGCCTCCAAGTTGACTGCCCTGCGGCTACGGCTGGATGAGTCCCAGAAGGTGCTGCTCAAGGAGCGAGAGTAAGTCCCGGGAGGCAGGCAGGGGCCGGGGGCCGGGCCGGGCCACTCCAGGGCGTCCTCAGAATCACAGAATGAAAATCCGTGTCTCAGAAGGTGAGATTCACTGGAGCGGAATGGTACTGTTTCAGTCTTGGGACTTGAGAACAGTGGTACTCTGCCCAAGGACACAGTGAGAGTTTTTTTTAATTATTATTATTAATTCAAATAATACGTGTTGGGCATTGGGGTCAGGCTCTGCTCAGCAGTGAGGATACAGCCATCAGTAAGACCAGAAAGCCCTGCCTTCATGGGGGGAGAGAGCCGTGGGCAAAAATAAAAGCAGGGAAGAAGGGATAGGGAGATTGGGGGGTTGCAGCTGGGAATTTGGCTTTGGATGTGTTGAGTTTGAGATGGCACGGAGGCAGTTGGGGACATGAATGAATCTGGAGTTTGTGAGACGGGTCTGGGCTGGAGGTAAAAATGCAAGAGTCATTGGCAAATAGATGATACTGAAAGCCGTGAGCTGGGGTGAGAGTGGATAGGGAGGTGGCCGGAGGATGGGGCCCTGAAGCCGACCAAGTTTAGAAGAAGAGGGAAGCAGCAAAGGAGACAGGAGAAGGGAGCCAGTGGGGGGCAGAGAAAGCAGGAGAAACTGTCCTGGAGGAGGGAGTGATCAGCTAGTCAAGTAGGGAGAGGACTGAGCACTGACCAGTGGATTTAGGACGTGGAGGTCACCAGTTACCTTGATCGGGGCACAAGCCTGATTATGATGAATATTTTGTAACACCCTCTTTTCTGTCCAGAAATTAAATACAAAGATAGTTTAACTTAACTACACACAGAAGTCTTTTAAAAATCAACATAATGCCCTTGTGAAGATAGAGGCAGAGATCAGGGTGACGCTTCTGTAAACGAAGGAACACCAGAAATTGCCAGCAAACCACCAGAAGCCAGGGGAGAGGCATAGAACAGATTTCCTCTCACACCCCTCACATGGAGCCAACCCTGCCAACACCTTGGTCTTAGACTTGGAGCCTCCAGAACTATGAGACAATACATTTCTTTTTAAGCAAAACAAAAGTCAACCTATTGTACAAACTGAAATGTAAAGAAATACTAGACTTTCAGAATGGGAGACCAGCACGGTGTGGGGTTGGTCGTAAAGCACTGTGTGCTGGGGCCTGATACCATGCTTGTTACCCACAGCGCCTCCTTCATGTTTAGGACAGAGTGCAGGGTGGGGGTCACGAGAACACATGGGACTGCCACCCAGTGATGATGACAAGAGGGGACCTGTCCTTCAGAGAGTCACTGGACAGTGTTTTCCAGCTTTTCCAACTGCAAAGCTGTGTGTTCAAACCAAGCCTACATAAAACAGATAGGAAGAAATGGGGGTCTCATTTGGCAGATGAGCCCAGGGCCCAGTGCCCTGGAGCCCTGGTCACTCCACACTGGGAGCTGGGCACCTGTAGCTGTGCAGAGGGTGGAGCTCCAGAAGAAATGCAAAACCAGGGTGCCTGCCGCAGAGTGGGGTGCCAGGGCCTTGAATGCAGAGGCAAGCACTTTGGACATGGGATTGACAGGTGCAGACTACATAGGAGGACTCAGCGGAGGGCCCCAGTGGACTCACCCCCATTTATCCCTCCCTCTCCCCTCCCCAGGGATAAAATGGCACTGAGCAGGAACATTGAGAAGCTGGAGGGGGAGCTCAGCCAGTGGAAGATCAAGTATGAGGAGCTGAGCAAGACCAAGCAGGAGATGCTCAAGCAAGTGAGTCCTGGAGACCACAGGGGCTTCTTGGGGGAAGCAGTGCTGCACTGTCGAATTTCAGCAGAGGGAATGGAAGAAAGAAGGGAATTCATTCATTCACTGTCAAGCACCAGCCATGTGCCATGCAGTGTTCTGAGTACTGAGGCAGGCAATGTCCTTACCTTCAGGGGCTCACCTTAGGCGGGGCCGTGGTGAGGGAGACCAACAGTAAGCAGGTAGATAAATTCAGAAGCTATGAAAGAGTCAAAACACAATCAGAGAAATGAGGTGGTGGGTCATAGAAAGACTTCTCTAAGAGGGTGACATTTGAGGCAAGAGCTAAAGTGATTAGAAGAAGCCACCCTTGAGAGGAGATAAAGGCAAAGTTCCTGGCAGAAGGTACAGCAAATGCAAAGGTCCTGAGGCCAGAACAAGCCTAGTGTGTTCAGGAACTAGAGGCCAGTGTGGCTGGAGGATAGTAAGTGGGAGCTGAGATTGCAAGGGGAGCTAAATCCCATAGGCCTTGTAGACCAAGACGAAGGGGAGGAGTCTGGACATTCACTGGGCACATAGTGGGTGCGAAATCTCGCTGGATCCTCACAGCAGTCAAGAAATCTGGGTCCTGATGTCCCCATCTTACAAATGAGGAAATTGAAGCTCCAACTGGCAGAGAGGGGATTCCACCACTGCATTCTGGGGACTCAGGGCAGGCAGGGGTCAGGCTGGGTTTCCCTTACTGCTTCCTGTGCAGGCCCTGATGGCCACCAGGGGGCGCAGCCACCCACGGAAAGCTGGGCTGGATCCCTACTTTTCCAGAAGACGGGAGGTTCACAGACCTCAGAGCCTGAAACTGTCCTGGAAAACCGGTCTTTAAGTAGAATCTCTTTAAGGAATCTCCTAAAATAGAGCTTCCCAGACGTCACCCTCATCCTCCTGAGTCAGCATCTTTGGGGGTTGGGTCCAAGAATCTGTCTTTTTAATCTTTTCAAATTGTGTAGTCTTTTGAAGAAAAGTAAGACAACTGTGCAGATTTACAGATACATAATTACAAATATTCTCATTTGTATCAGGCTTTCTTCCCTCAACATTCCATATTTAAGGCTCATCCATGCCATTGCAAAGATCATTCATCTGGCAGCTTTCCCTGTTGTACAACAGTGAATCTGCACTATTTTAAAAGCACCCCAGGCGATTCTCATGTGACCAACCCCACACCCACAGGCAGACCTGGGTTCAGATCCACTGGGTGCGTTCAGCCAGTGTTCATTGCCCTGGGCCCAGGCCATACAGGGATAGAAGGTGGGCAGACAGACACGCTGTCTGTCCTCCCGAGCTCACATTCTTGGGGCGACGGGGGGGTGGAGAAGTACCCCTTCTAGGCAGGGAGGACAGGAGAGGCCTCCCTGAGGAGGGAGCATTTAGGCCAGGACCTGAGAATGAGAAAAGTCAGCCCTTCAAGATACCTCGGAACGGGGGCACCAGGCAGAGGGAACCACATGTGTGAAGCCTGCAATGGACAGGAACTTGTGTATTTGAGGACTAGGGAGGAGGCCGAGGTGCCCAGAGCACAGAGAGCTCAAGGGAGAGAGGTGGGAGATGCGGTCAAGGGGAGACGGGTCCAATCGTGCAGGGCTTTACGGGACCATAGGGAGGGGTCAGTTTTTATCTTTTTTTTTTTTTTTTTTTTAATTTTGACTGCATTGGGTTTTCGTTGCTGCACACGGGCTCTCTCTAATTGTGGTGAGCGGGGGCTACTCCTCGTTGCAGCGCGCGGGCTTCTCATTGTGGTGGTTTCTCTTGTTGCAGAACACGGTCTCTAGGTGCACGGGCTTCAGTAGTTGTGGCACACGGGCTCAGTAGTTGTGGCTGGCGTGCTCTAGAGCTCAGGCTCATTAGTTGTGGCACGTGGGTTCAGTAGTTGCGGCATGTGGGATCTTCTCGGACCAGGGCTCGAACCGATGTCCCCTGCATTGGCAGGCAGATTCTTAACCACTGCGCCACCAGGGAAATCCGTCAGTTTTTATCTTAAGGAACCTGGGAATGGAGATATGATTGGGTTTATCTTTTTTATTTTTATTTATTTTTTGGCCACGCTGCATAGCTTGCAGGATCTTAGTTCCCCAACTGGGGATTGAATCGGAGCCCCCTGCAGTGGAAGCACCGAGTCCTAATGGGCTGGACCGCTAGGGAATTCCCCTGGGTTTATCTTTTTTTAAAGCTCCTCCTGGGCTATTGTTGTGGAAAATGGGTTGACTGGGGAGGTGGGGGGCAAGAGTGGACACTGGGAGGCTAGATGGTAATGAGGTAGGAAGTGAGAGATGTCAGAAGAGGCAGAAGTGGTCAAATTTGGGGTCTGTTCTAGATACCCGGTGGCCCATTTGGTACCACCTCAGGCCCCTTGCTAAGCCCTTATGCACCAGTGCCCACCCAGCAGGGCTGGTGGTCCTCACCTAACCAGGCTGTGCTGTATCATGCAGCTCAGCATCCTGAAGGAGGCCCACCAGGACGAGCTGGGCCGCATGTCCGAAGACCTGGAGGACGAGCTGGGTGCACGCTCCAGCATGGACAGGAAGATGGCGGAGCTGAGGGGCGAGGTGAGGCCACTGGGAGCGCCTGGGGCTCAGGGGACCAGGGGTCCTGCCACCATCAGTCATTCACGTAGAAGAGGGCAGGAACCAGGCCTGTACACTAAGGGGGAACCAGCCACACCCCGAGGGTGCTCGAGTCTGCAGGGGTTGGGCCTCTCTCCCACACAGAGACTAGAAGCGCCCTCACATCCTGCACACCGTGAAATAAGCCCCGGTTAATTATAGCCACTGCAGCTGGACCTGCTTCCTGGAGCCAAAAAAACGGCTGCAGGAGGAGGTGGGGAGGGGGAGCCTCCAACTCTGGCCTTCTGTGCCCCCTCCCTGTGGACCCCTCCCCCTGTCCTGCCCTGTTGCAGATGGAGCGGCTGCAGGCGGAGAACGCAGCCGAGTGGGGTCGCCGTGAGCGGCTGGAGACAGAGAAGCTGGGCCTAGAGCGTGAGAACAAGAAGCTGCGGGCACAGGTCGGGGACCTGGAGGAGGCGCTGGCCCGGCGGCGGCGGCAGACAGCCAGCGCGCTGGACTGCGACCTGCGGGCCAGCCAGGCCTCGCTCTTCGAGAAGAACAAGGTGGGGCAGTGGGTGGCGCGGCCAGGGCTGAGGCAGAGTGCCTTCTGGGTGTCCAGCTCCAACCCGCAGGGGGCCGGGGACCGTTGAAGTAACAACTACGGACAGAGGTCATAATCGCCCAGCCGCGGCTCCTGCTGGGCGCCCACCGTGGGCCAGGCTAAGTGATATCATAGCAGCTGCATTTATGGGGCACCACTGTGGGCCAGGCCCTGTGCCGGTGCTTTTTGTCCATGATTTCACTTAATCCTCTCAACAGCCCTTTTATTAACCCAACAAGTGTTTACTGAGCACCGTGTGTGAGCCTTGTTCTAGGTGCTGGGGACACAGCAGTGAACGGACAGGAGGGACGTGGCCTCCCCTCGTGGAGCCGGTGGCTCAGGGGGATGCAGGTGTTTTTCTCTCCCTCACACACTCAGGCTGGTCACACAACTCCGTGGCTGGGCAGGAAGAGGGAAGAGGGAATACCAGGGGGCCTGGCTTAGGCCCGGGTCATGGGGAGACTTCCCTGAGGCAGTGACGTTTGAGCCCAGGTCTCAAGCGAAAGCAGGTGTTGACCGGTAGTGAACTGATTCTGGGAGAGAATTCGGAAGTACTGTGAATGAACGTCCCATGGTGACAGGGACATGGAGCTTTGGAGGAGCAGGGTGGCCGGTGTGGCTGGAGGGCAGTGGGCAAGAAGGACATGATAGGTGAGGCAGGAGCTCAGGGCCACCTTTGAAGAGTAAGAGGTAGGTGCAAGCAGGTTGTGGTTCTCAGTGCTCACTGGCTGCTGTGTGGAAGGCAGATAGGAAGGCAAGCCGGTGGGGAGTCTGTCGCCATTTCCTGGGGCAGCGGGAAATGATGGAGGCCAGGACCAGGCTCAGGTTGGGTGGAGATGGAACAAAGAGGATGGATTCAAGAGACCTTTAGGTACCGCCCGTCCCCATTTCGTGGATGTGAAAACTGAGGCTCAGAGAAATCACAGAGCTCAGGGGTGGGCAGCTCCTCTCCTGGCTGCTCATCCCCTTCCCAGCCACTCTGGCTTCTGATCTCTTTTCTTCCGACACCACTCCCCAGCTTAGCTCATCTCCAGACCCAGGGCTTTAATGCCATTTACACACCAAAGAGTCCCGACTTCACCCCTCCCCAGAACACATGACTCAGCTCAAGTAGGCTGCTGGACACCTCCATGTCATCTCCCGCAGGCGCCCCAGAGTTACGTGTCCAGAATGGAGCCACCAGTTCCACCCCCCTCTTCCCTCATTGCCCCGCATGCCTTCTCACCTCACTAGACGGCACCTCTAGCCTCCAGCTGCTCAGCCAGCTCTAGTACTGGTATTTTAGACAGCAGATGGAGAGATTCTGGGCAAGAGAGACGCTGGCACCCCTAGAACTGCCTGACCTCATGGAACTCCCTCGCACGAGCCCTCCCCCAATCTCTGCTCCCCTGCAGGAGCTGGCAGACCTGAAGCATGTGCACAGCAAGCTGAAGAAGCAATTCCAGGAGAAGGTGGCGGAGCTGGCACACGCCAACCGGCGGGTGGAACAGCACGAGGCAGAGGTGAAGAAGCTGCGGCTGCGGGTGGAGGAGCTCAAGAAGGAGCTGGCCCAGGCTGAGGACGAGGTGAGCGCCTGCTAGGGCCCAAAGCACAGCCTGCAGACCTCAGCTGGGGGAGGTGGGAGTGGGGCTGCAGGGCCCTCCCATGTCGGACCATGCTGGGTCCCCTAGCACAAGGCTGACTCTCCAGAGGGACCCAGGATAGAGCAGGTGGGTGGGTGACAGATGGTGTGTGGGTAGGAGGATGGGAAGACAAATGGACAGACAAGGTGGATAAGTGGTTGACTAGATTAATGGATGGATGAGTGGGTGGATATGGAGTTGGTTAAATAGAAGGACAGAAGGATAACTCCATGGATGGATGAACAGATGGATGAGGGAATAGGTGGACAGATGGATGGGAGAGGGAGAGAGGATAGATGGATGAGATGTAACAACAGATGTCTGATGGGTGATTGGTTGGATGGATGGATGGATAGGTAGATAGATGGGTGGATGGATGGATGATGGATGGATATATGGAAAGATGGATGACTGAGTGGATAGTGAAAAGATGGACAGACAGCTGACTGGGTCAGTGGGTGGAAGAATGCATGGAGAGGGAAAGAAGGACAGAAGGATGGAAGGACACAAGGGTAGGGTGAATGGGTGTCTGAAGAGATTAATGAACGGTGAGTGGGTAGGTGGGTATCTCCATGAGCAGGTGGATATTTCCATGGATGAATGATCAGATGGACAGTTTCATAGGGTAGGTGTGTTGATGGGTGGATCAGTAGCTTGGGGCGTTAGAGGATGGGTAGATTTGGAGGGGAGGGGCAACAGGAAAGAAGAGAAGCGAAAGGGATGTTTCCCTGGAGGAGGTGGGCCTCAAAGGAGCGACAGGAATTGCTCTTGGGGAAGGTCATTCCCACAGAGGAACAGCAGGAGTGGCTGGTCCTAAGCAGATGGCGGGGCAGGCTGGCGCAGCCCAAGGTGACTCCCGTGCTCTTGGCCCTGCTCACCCCCCAGTTGGACGAGGCCCACAACCAGGCACGTAAGCTGCAGCGGTCACTGGACGAGCAGACGGAGCAAAGCGAGAACCTGCAAGTGCAGCTGGAGCACGTGCAGTCCAGGTGGGCCCAGCGTGCAGCCCCTCCGGGGGAGGACTCCTGGCTGGGGCTCAGAAACAGGGCAGAGGCGCTTCCAGCCGAGGGAAGCCAAGGGTCAGGGGTCAGGGTTGGAGCCCTGAGTGAGGCTAGTGGGGAAGACAGAGAAGGAAGAGATGTGGACATCCTGGGGCCAGAATCCTGTCCCCTCCAGGCAGGAAGGGCCAGGGCCAGGAAACCAGGGAAGGGAGTGCAGGAAGTAAGACCAGCTGGGAGCCTTGGAATTGTGTCGTGTGTCCAGAGGACAGGAGGGGCGGCCAAAGAGGTCAGGCCCAGCGTGGGGCAGCAGAGAGGGCCAGTGGGTCTGGGGAGTCTTTGATAAGAAGAACGAGCAGGCTGGGGTGATCCTGAAGGACTGGAGGGCAGGGAACCACGGAGGAGCCCCGGCCTTGATGGCAGCCCCGACCCCCTCATCTGTAGACAGGACCCGTCAGCCTCAGTGAAGGAGGACCAGAAGGTCTGGGGGACCCCCCCCAGCACACTCTGCATCCCTCCGCTGCCTCCCTCTCCATCACAACACCCTGTGAATGGCTCTCTCCCCCGACTCCCCTCAGAGACATGAGATGACAGATAATACCTAGTCCAAGCCCCTCCCCATTTCAGGAGCCCCCACCTGAGACTGACTCTTCCTGTGCCAGGCCTGGGGCAGGCCCTTACCTACATCCTCTTATTTCATGGAATAGACAGAGCCCGGGCTCTGCAGCAGGCTGCCTGGGTGGTTGGGAATTCTGGCTCTGCACTCAGTAGCCGTGTCATTTTGGGCCACTTACTTGACCTCTCTTGGTCAGAGTTTGCTCATCTGTAAAATGAGGGCTGATAACAGTTTTTATTGCCTCTTGGTTGTGGGAGTTAAATGAGCTGATCTATGCTTATAAAAGTACCTGGCACATAATAAATGCTAAATAGTAGTGGAGCTTTTGTATTTGGGTCAGATATTGTGCTATAAGAATCATGCTCCTATGAGAGAAGGAAAGGGAGAGATTTTTTTCCTAGGGGGCTGGCAGGCAAGGAAACTAAGGCACGAGAGGGTAAGTCCTCCCACGGCTACACAGCTAGTAGGTGGTCAGGCCAGATCACCCCCCACCCCGCCGTCTGCCGCCTGAGCCCTCATTTACAGAGCATGTACTATGTGTGCTGAGTTTCTGTGGCTTAGAGTACAAGCTATGGAGCCAGACCTGTCAGCTGTGTGACCTGGCCAGCCGAGGCTCAGTTTCCCCAGCTGCCTGGGATGCTGCCTGTAAAGTGTTGTTCCGGGACCCAGGCATGAGTCCAAGTCAGGCTCAGTGTCTGGCCAGCTCTGCCCTGCCACCCCCCCACCGGCCCCACCCAGCACACACCCCTCCAAAGGCCGCCTAGCCTCAGGGCTCTCCCGCAGTCTTGGCCACATTCTCTGGGAGCCATAAACTCCCAGAACGAGCAGGCAGGCTCTGCCCAGCCTCTCAAGTGCTTCCATCAGGAAGGGCGGGGCTGCCCGGGACCGCCGCCTCATTTGATTTCCCAACTTTTTGTGCTTTAATGTTCCGGGGACAGCTCACTAAATCACAGTGCAGTAATGGAGGCCCCCGCCTGTGCCCCTCCCTGCCGTGTTAATAATTCATGCCTTCCAGGAAGATGCAGCCTGGGCAGCTACTCCACTGGGGGTGGGGTGCAGGGGAGCCAGGGGAAAGGGGGGATGGGCATTTCCTCCACCAGCTCTTCTTAGAGGGAAGTTTGCCTCGTAAATTTTGGCCTTAGGAATTTTAATGTGGGGAAGAACTAGGGTGGAGTGCTTTCTCACTGACATTAAGGATGTAGGGGACTCAGAACCCACACCCCCAAACTCTCTCCCTGTGGGCTTTGGAGCCTAGCTTGGGTTTGAATCCCAGCAGCATGACCTTGAGCCTGCTGCTTCACCTCTCTGAGCCCCTGGCCCACTCCAGAGCCAGCCATCCAGTTCAGAGCCCAACACCTCTCACTGCTGTCTGTGGGACTTCGGGCAAATTACTCAACTGCTTTGTGCCTCAGTTTCCTTGTCTGTAAAATGGGGGTGACAGAAGCACTTCCCTCATTTCAGGGGCTTCTGGGAGGATGAAGTGAGGTGAGGTAATGTTTGTTAAAGGCCCAGTCTGGTGCCTGGCAGCAGAGAAGCGCTAGGGGCGGCTTAGCTGCTGTCAGCACCAGCTGATCAGGCTCATCCTTGACCCGCCTGTCACCCCACCCCACAGGCTCCGAAGGCAGCAGCAGAACGCCCCCCTCTTTGGAAAGATCCGCAGTGCTCGCTTTGGCGCCGAGGAGGCGGGGGACGGAGCCAGCGACCTGGACGAGGATGAGGACCTGCAGATCCAGGTGGCCTAGAGTTCCCAGGGCTGGGCAGGACTGGCCAGCAGCCCGGGCCCCCGGGTGCCCAGGCTGACCAGCCACTTGAACTGATGCAGCTACCTGTGCTCCCTCTGGGAGCAGACCACGGTCCCTGCCACAGATGACTTCCTTCTCTCCCACAGTGGGCATCGGTGGTCCCACCTTACCTACACTCCGTGAAAGGGAAGCCATGGCCTATGTTTTTTATATATATATATTATATATATATATATGCCTGGGATCCTTGGGGTTGGGCTGGGGCTGGGGCTGTTCTTAGTACAATGTGATAAACCCAGTCTTTTGTAATAAATGGAGTTCAGGTTCTCGGGCTGGAGTCCTGAGAGTGTGGCAGTTGTGGGCACGCAGGGTGGGGGACAGACAGGATCAGCCTACCCCTGGCACTGAACCTGAGCTCAGGAATATTGATATTAAGTCACTTGAGTGACTTAATAAATGAATGAACGTGAGAAAGAATGAATGAATGAACACTGGAACTGCTGAACGGTCTGGAATCCAGCTCCTTTGAGGGGAAGGAAAAGGGACGGCGCATGTCAAACCTGGAGGAGACTTCAGTTCTGGCACCGGATGAATTCAAATCTCTGCTCTGCCTCTTACTGGCTGTGCAACCTTGAGGAATTTAATTGCCCTCTCTGAGCCTCAGTTTCTCCATCTATAAATTAGATGTCTCATAGAGCCATCAGGAGAATTCGGTGAGTTCATCTGGAGCTCAGTAAAGGTTAGTTAATAATTGAAATACTTGAAGGTATGCCCTGGAGAGGGGGGCTTTGCCAGCTGGGTTCTGCCGTAAGGGATGAAGTTCAGACAACTGACTGGTGGGTGTTTACCCAGAGGTAGGTATGAACACAACAAATAATAATTCCTTTTATCATTCCCCTAGTCCTGCTCTAGGTAGTGAAATTATAGGTAATTTTATTTTTGATACTTAATTTCTGAACCTTCTATAACCAGCCAATTTATATTAAATCTGGTGGAAAAGGTTATTAAAAACACAATAGCATATATTTTTGAATCTTCACAAGTTGAGGTGGCATTTGAGACACCTGCCCTTGATGGGAGTTTTATATGAATTCTTGGCACCAGGGCCTGCTTCCTGCAGGAGGAGGCCCTCTCAGAACTGTTCTAGCACGTGGGCCGTGGCAAGTTCCCTGTGTTCAGAGGTGAATGCGGAGAGGCTGGGCTCGGATCAGGGGTCTGGCACCAAAGAGGAGTTAAATTCAATTGATAGAAAAAAAAAATTCAATTGATAGAGGGGCTCCCTGCCCCGGAGTGGGCAGCTGCACTAAAGGACTTCTCTCTTGTTGTGGCCCAGTCTGAGGGACCCCTGGGGCCATGGTGCTGGGACCCAGTGGATGCCACAAGCCCTGGGGGCTGAGAGGAGGGGAGAGACAGGCCCATGAGCCCAGCAGGGGGTAATAAATATGGGCACTGAACATGTCACGTCCCCTGTTGCCAAACCTAAGCTAACCATGCTGGAGAGGTGGGGTTTGCTGTCATGGCAAAGAGGCCCAGGTCCCCTCCTGTGCTCTGAGGGGGAGAGGAGGGAGTGGGCCAGACCCAGCCACCGGGATCCACACCGCCACCCACCCCCGTGGGCCTTTCCTCACAAGCCAGGGCCAGCAGAAAAGGGAAAAGGCGCTGCGGGAAGAGGACCATTTCCTGCCGGGGGGTGGGGGGGCGGGAGGGGCGGTTCTTTCTGTTTTCTCTCCTGGACAGGAAGCGGGCCCTAGAAGAGGCTGAAAGTGCTGCCCTTTGACCCCCAGGAGCCAGGAGCCAGGCACTCACTGACAGCAGCCCTGAGAGCCGGCCCTGGGCCCCCAGGCGGACCTGCCATTCCCAGACACAGAGCAGAGCGTCCAGCACAGCAGGCTCTCCCAGACTCCCTGGCACCTCCAGCGAGATAGTGTGGGGCAAGGGCCCCATTATAACCCCTGTCTGCGGGCGGGGCCACTCCTGAGAACATCAGAGAGGAGAGGGTCTGGCCTTCCGCCTCCAGTGTACAAGGGAGACCAGAAGCCTTGGGAGGGAAGCACAGCCGCAGACTCAGGGCTGGAAGATTCCCTGGGCCTGGAACTCTCGCTGCCTCCCTGCTCACAGCCCTTCCGTCCCGGTGGTCATGAGAGCAACATCTGCCAACAGGAGCATCAGCTTTGGCTCCCGTGATGCTTTAAAAGCTGTATTTAATGCATTGCTAATGTTAATAATGGGAGGTTTTCTCATAAAAAATGTGGGTTTCCCCCTCTTGAGAAATCAGCACCTCAGACCATGCTGGACTCACACTCCTGCGTGGCTGCAGCTGCAGGGCTGAGAGGCAGGTGCTCTCCGGAAGGGGGCACAGCCACCCGGTGAGCCACAGTCCCCACCGCTCTCTGCAGCCTTACCTGCACCCTCCTCGTCTCTATTACCGCCTGGCCCCCAAGGCATGTGAGTGCCCTTCCTCTGGCCTAGTCCAGTCTTTCTTTGAACAGGTGAGGAAATTGAGTGGCTGAGAAGGGGCGGCGCTGGCCAAAGTCAGTGTGAAGTATAGCCAGGCCAAGTATACATGTCATTCTTGGGATCAGAACTCCTGCAAGGCTTCTTGTCACCACAGGGGTGACTGCCAAGAACAGGTAACATGTATTGAGCCACGCCATGTGCTTTACAGTCTTGTGAGGCAGGCACTCCCGTGGTCATCTCTTGACACCAAGGATGCAGAGGCTCGGAGGGAGCAAGTAACTATCCCAAGGCCACACAGCTGGTTAGTGGTGACCCTGGCATTCCAGGTCAGGAAACCTGAGGCCAGAGCTCACACTCCTGGTCACGCCCCCCTTCCCCCAGCCCTCCAAGGCAAGGCCCTGAATGGTGCAGCCCCTGCCCTCTGCAGCCCCACCCCACTCAACAGACCCTGCAGCTCCAGCCATGTTGAACTCCCTTCCTACCACCCAGAATTGCCCCTTCCCTGTCAGAGTCCCACCAGCCCCTCAAAGCTCAGCCTACTTGGTTCATTCTTAGAGTGTTAGTGGGTTGTGTACCTGTCTGCTTCTCCCACCCCACCAGATGCTCCTGGAGGGCAGAGGATCCTTCCAGCAGCCAGCACAGTGCCCTAGGCCTAGAGAACATCTTTAAGGGAGGGGAGGAAGGATGGCTGGATGGCTGGATGGATGAGACGGTGGAAGGCTGAAGCTAGAAGCACCCCACGCCCCTGACTCCAGCTTCACTGCAATACCTGCAGGGCCAGTCCTAGGTATCTTTCTGCTGGTCAGCTGAGAGGTCTCCCAGGCACTGAAAGCCACAGCAGTCCAGGGGCAGCAGCGCCAGGGCCTCTTCTCACAGGCCTGGAGTGCCCGGACAAGCTGCAGAACCTGCTGGGCCAGACACTGCCCCGCCCGGCCCCTCCTCCCCCTGCAGCATGAGGCTGGGGCCCCTGGAGTCTGTCCTCTGAAGGCTTGGCCTCCCCTTGCTCTCCAGCCAAGTTTGTTTTGCCCCTACCAGCCAGCCCTTCGGGATCCCTGCCTGGAAATTTATGCCCGGGAGTGAGTCCCCACGCCCCAGCCCTTCAGGCAAGCTTGGCTTCTAGATCCAGCTGCTTTCTGATTGGCTGTGTGTCTTCTGGCAATCTCCTGTCCCTCTCTGGGCTTTCATTTCCTTATCTATAAAATGGGGGCAGTAGCAACTGGGTTCTCCAGACGTAGTATAACTTCACTGTTACTATTATTTTTCTGGCTTTACTTACGGTCTGCATCCTCTCCCAAGACCCTCGCTCCCTGACTGCCTGGGGGCCCACCAGCCACCCTGGGCACCCCTCTGGGGCAGTGGGTGGTGGGCTGGAGACAGAGGCAGCACCCAGGAACCAGCTGCAGCTCTCAGCCCGCTCCCCGACCCCACCACCACCCAGCTCCTCTGCCTACTAATTGCAGGGTTGCAAGATGCCAGCTGCCTCCCAGGCCCCAGGTGGGTGCCTCCCAGTGGATCAAGGGCTCCCTGGAAGGCCTCCCAGTTCTCCTCCAGCCCCACAGACCCAGCTGCGCTGGGGTGGTCTCTATGGTGCTCAGACTCCCCTCTCCTGCTCTGGGAGGGGCCCTGAAAAGGTGTAAACATAAAGCCTTCCTCAGGCTTTCGCATTTCCCAGGTTTCCCCATTTCCCAGGCTTCCCCCACATCAGAGAGGAGCATCCTGGGTCCCCCTCCCCCGCTCAAGAACTAGCCATGGCTCCCCACTGCTGGACCGATAAAGTCTCGCTCCACATCCTGGCCCATGGTGGGTTTCAGACTTGCCCTTAAGCACGTTCCCCAGTGGCCTTGGTCTCAGGTCCCTGTTGCTCTAGGATGAAGTCCAGACAGGCCCCTCTCTCCCGCCCCCACTGGCTTCCCCAGCATCCTCTCCATGCCGGCCCCACAGCTGGAGTACCAGTGGCGTGGTCAGACAGGATGGCAGCACTACGGTGACTGGGGCGTTCCTCATCTGCTCGCACCGGGACCTCAAGCTCTGAAGGCAGGGGCCCCGCCTATGGGAACCTGAATCCCATCCCCAACCCCATCACCAGGAAAGGAGGGGGAGTATCATTCAAAGCACATGCACTGCCACCGGAGGTGGACCATGGCAAGATGAGGAAACCGAGGCCCAGAGAGGGAAGGAGCCAGCCAGTAAATCACAGAACCAGGGTTCGAATTCAGGCAACTCCTAAGACCAGGTGTTCTTGGCTACAGCCCTCAGCCCAGGTCTGAGCCTGGTTCAAAGCAGATGCTCTGTGACTGTTCAGGGAAAGGAGAGGGGGAGGGGAGAGTAAGGTAATAAGGGTGTGAACCGCTGTCACCAAGCCCTCTTCTCTTGAGATCACTCAAGGTTCTTTCTCACCCAGCACCTGACTTGATGCTCTAACTTAGGCAGGTCCGAGTCGGGACGCTCATTACCTAGATGAGTTAAACTGAGGTACAGAGCGCAAAGTGGCTTATGCAGGGGCACCCAGCAACTGTGTTCGGAATCTCCAGCTTATTTTAATAGGGTCATAATCGTTCACTCCTTTGATCTGCATTCTGATAACTCAAGAGAGAGCAAAGAGATGTGGATCCGCCTACACCCTTAACTAAGCATCACCTACCTGAGCCTCGGTTTCCACGTATGTAACATGGGGTGCTGTGGGGATTAGAAAGGACATTTGTCAAGCCCCTAGCATGGGCTTCATCTCCCAGCACTATTGTTGTTTGTCCACCTTTGTCCAAGGACACCCATCATATCTGGTGGAAGACCAGTTGTCCAGGCAGGAAACGTGCCCTTGTCCACACTGGGGTGGGGTTCTCTGTCCAGGATCTGCCTCTGCCTGTCTGACCTGCCACGCTCAGCTGTCCCTGCTCTCCGTCCCATCTCAGAAACCTCCACCTGATCACCTGCCCAGTCGCCCAGGTATCTTAATTCCAGGATGGAATGGGGTTTAGGCGGTAACACTGGGAGAACAAAGGCATCTTTGTCTGTTCTTGGACCACCACCCCCTTCCGACCAACCCGCCCCATTGGCTGATAAACTGGAGTTAGGTGTGTAACAAAATCTCTTGGGAATTTGTCTGGTGGGAGTCCCTTATCAGATAAAATTTATCTGATCGCCCAGTCCCCCAAGGGTAAACTGAGGAAGCCGCCAAGCTAAGGGGGAAAGGGTAGGGTCCGAAAAGAGAGGAGCCCCGCCAGGCAGTCTGCCTCTGTTATTTCTCTGGATGCTCATGACAGCCCAGTGAGGTATCACCCTACCTTACAAGTGAGAAAACCAAAGTTGAGACCCTCAGGAGCTCCGTGAATCCGGGCCATCGTTCTCCAGCAAGGATGCTGGTAACCACTGCCCCAGCAGCTCCTGGGGTACTTTAACTATAACTCACGCCTCTTCTCTGGCCTCCAGGGCCCTCGCAGGTCTGGATGGTGTCTCTGTGCACAGCTTCATCTACCACTCTCTCCCCATCGCTTACCATTCCAGCCCACTGGCCTCCTTTCTACTCCTCCAAAACCCCGAGTCCGTTTCTGCCTCTGGGCCTCCAGGCACGCTCTTCCTTCCGCCTTCGTGTCCTCCCCCAGCTTCACTAGCTACATAGATATTCCCTCTCCTGTGTCCATTAACCTCCTTCTCAGTCCCTTGACGTCGAATTTTCCAGATGGTTTCTCCTTCTGTAATTAGCGATTTACTCACCTGGCTGGTGCTGACTTGCTATCCCGTGAGTTCCCTAAGGCCTAGGATTTGGTTCTTTCGTACCCCCAACACCACTGCCTGCCACATAGCAGGAGCTCACTAAACTTTGATGAATGAATGAGTGAATGGGTGAACAAATGAATGAAGGACTGCCCATGCTCCCTCCCAGGCCCCTGCTCTGGGCTCCCCAAGGCCAGTCCCAGAGGCTCAGGTCAGTCAAAGGGAGCAAAGAGATGAAGTTATAAACCAGGGCAGGCAAATGGACTGTACAAAGTTTTTTGAGAGGAAACTCAAAGCTGCAGTGCTATTAAAAATTGATATTTCAATGAGATAATCCCTCTCCTAGGCTTTTAATTGATTGTCTAAAAAGCCTTCCTCTGTTGTTGTGCTTCTTTGTTTGCAGGGACCATTAATTTTTTTATGGACGATCAAACCCGGATAGATTGGAAGGGCCGCCACACAGCTGATTCAAAAACAGTCACCAAGGCACCAGGGACACCCATCTCGGGGTCAACCAGGAGAGGTGATGTGGCCATGGGGTTGGCCTTGGCTCTGGATTTGGGGAAGAGGAGAAGCCCCTGCACGTCCCGGGCATGTGCGCACGCGCACACACACACACACACACACACACACACACGCACTTGCTCCTGCCCCCAGACCCAATAGACAGGCTCAGTGAAGGGAGGAGAAACAGGAGGTGAGGGCCCCAAGGGTGGGGGCAATGGCCGTGAGGGGAAGCCCTGCTCTGGGAGTTGGGACCCCTGGGTTCCCTCTCCCACCCCCGTGCCACTAGTGGCCAGTTCCCCACCATTCCAGGCCTCTGTTCCCCCATCTGTCCCTTGCAGGGTGGGGCTAGAAGCAGACGGGGAAGAGAGGGTGAGTGAATAGCTGGGACCCCCAGCTTCTGCAGCTTCACGTCTCTGGGCCTCTGTTTCCTCCTCTGTCCAGTGGAGTGTCACTGGCGCCCGGTTCAAGGTGGGGACTCTGAGGGCCATACAGAGAGCCAGGAAGGGCTGCTGGTGCTCACACTGTTGTTCATCTCAGCATTCTTCTCCTGGCCCTCAGATCCGCGCCCCTCTCCCCTGAGGGTGACTTTGACCACCTCCTTCCTCCTCCCTCCGGGATGGCTCTGAATCAGCCTCCATGCTCTGCTGCAAGGCTTGTGGCTGTAGAGGTGTTCTGTGAGCACCTGTCTGCCTGGCCTCTGGCTGGATCTGTTTCTCTCCCGACCCCAGCCATCCACTCCATCAGCCTGACAGGCAGCCTCAGTGAGGCCCCAGAGGGTCCCCAGCTCTGGAGCACCAAGCCGAGGCTGGGCTGGGCTGGCCGGGCCCCTGGCCCTTTCTTAAGTGCCTTGCCCATGAGCCGGCCTCCCTCACTCCCTCTCTGCTGCTCCATGCTCCTGACACCTCTTTTCTGGAAGGGAGAGACTGGCCAAGTAGGGCCATCTTCCTGGGTGTGTGGCTTGTGCAGTCACACAGGGCCTCGTACTTTGAAGGACCTTGTGTTTGGTTTAATGCCCTGTTGTCAGTGTCTTTAAATTACTAATAATTTTACAAGGAGTCCCACATTTTCATTTTGCACGAGGCCCCATAAATTATGTAGCTGGTGTTGCTGTCAAGGGACAGACCCGCTTTAGGAAATGGCCAGAGGGTGGGTCCCCAGAGCAGAGCCCCTGCTTTTAGCCATCACCCGTCCCATCCAGAGGACTGGCCTTATCCCACATCTTCCCCTCCTCACTTTCTCCAGATCCCCCAGCTCCGAAGCCCTGTGGCTCCCATCTCCTCCCTGCGGGGGCTCTGAGCGGGGAATGACTTCTCCAGGCGTCTCTGGGAGGGGATTCTAGGGAGGGTGTCTTTTCTACGGGGAAAGCAAAGGGGTTCTCAAATCCATATGTTTCCCCCCAGACTGGTACACTTTCGTCAAGTGGAAGCATGGAAGCCACAGAACAGATGAGACATGAATTCATTTAAACGATCTGTAGAATTCGTAACAGTCCTCAGTCACCATATTTTGTTTTTATTTTCTCCAGGCAACAGATATTAAAGGTACAACGGCTTTGACCTTATAGGTGTTGGAACATTTTCCTCCATCAATGTGCATCCTTAGATGGTAAAAGGGTAGAAATCCCTGCAGAGCAAATTGGCAAAATGCAGGTAAAACAAAGACGGGTCACTTTTAGAAACCTGTCCTAAGAAAGGCTGTAAGCCTGCGTAATATAGAAGCGTGGGTACAAGTATTTAGCCACACAGCGCTCATTGTGGCATTGTTTACAAAAGCAAAAATAGAGACAGCTAAACAGCCGGTGGTCAGGGGCTGGTGAAATACATGACAGTACATTTCTCCAGGGGGATGCCGGACAGTCAGCAAGATGAAGCTTGTTAAAGACAAGAGAGTGAGTAAAAAATCAGATTTGAATATAGCATACAATGCCAGCTTGGTTTTCTCTCCGTTTGTGTGGAAGAATCGACACCACAATGTTAGTGTTGGAGTCGTTATTTTTCTTCTTTTTTATCCCTGACTCTCCTGGCTCCTGGTGGCCAATCGCCAAGGAGTCAGGGACACTTGACTTTCTGAGGATCTCTTATATCTGTCCCTTGCCGTCACCCCTTCTCACTACCTAAGTCAGACCACCTCTCTCCTGTAAGACTTGCCTTCGCTTCCTGTCTTGCTCCCCACAATTCCATTGAGACCCCTCCATGTATTCTCTAAGGGCAGCCAGAAGGATTTTTCCAAAATGTAAATTGGATCCTATCCCCTTCCCCGTTTAAAACCCTTGACTAGCTCGCTATTACTCTTAAGATGGAGACCAAACCCTTGAACTGGCCGTCAAGACTCTGCATAGCCGGCCTCACTGAGCACCATGCATCCCCATCTCCCTCTGCATTCCAGCCACTTGGGCCTCCTCCCACGCTCTTATACAGAGCAGGCTCTCTTCTGCCACAGGACCTTTGCACATGGCAGTTCCCCCAACTCAGAACCCTCTGCCACCCCTCTCCACCACATTAACACACCCTTTTGCTTTCACCTTAAGAATCACTTCCTCAGTAAAAGCCTTCCCAGGCAGGTCAGGTGCTCCCCATACCTCTTCTAGCACCCTGTAGCTCCTTTCCCTCTCTGCCCTCATGAGTTGCACCTGCAACTGTGGAGTTCTTAGATCCATGCCTATCGCTTTTACTAGACTAAGAACTCCTCAGAGGCAGGCTGTTCTCGTCGACCACCGTGTCCCCAGTGCCCAGCACCTGGCACAGAGTTAAGTGCTCAGATGTTTGTTGAATGAATCAGCGAATCAGTGAGGGAGGGAAGGCTGGCCTGACCACGCGGCCTCCCTTTACTGCTGGCTGGCATGCCTGTCCAGGGAACAGCTTGTCAGTCCTGCTAGTAGCATATGACACATGTGCTCAGGACAGCAGCCCAGAGGGAACTGCCTAGAGGGAGCCATGTGCTGGGAGATGGGGCTGGAATGTCACCTCCTTCCTGAGAGCTGCTCTCTGCATCCATCGGAAATTGCCCCTTGCCCAGCCTCCTTGGAAGGAAGCAGAGGGAGCAAGGGGGCCCCATCTCCTTCTCCACCCCCCTCCTGGTTAGTCCCCTTTGATGTGAAGTTTCCTGGGGAGGCTGGTTTGTGTCACTGTCCAGCTGGGGGAGGGAGACAGATCAGGGCCTCATCTTGACTGGCAAACTGGCCCAGATCTCAGTGCTCCTGTACAGCAAGTGGAGGGGCGCCAGCCTGTCACCAACAACATTTGAAAAGAACTCACCAATCTGCTGGCTACGGTAAGGTTGCCTGGGATTCTGGGGATTCCTCCCAGCTCCAGATTTCATCTCTTCTGGCTCTGGCTCTGGCTCTGTCAGACCTGCCCTTTTCCCAAGAGCAGACCTGGGGGTCTGGGAGGAGTGAGAACTTTGCTGGAGGCACCCCTGGGAGACCAGCATGGGCAAGGATCCCCATCCTTCTAGGTTATGTCAAGGCCCCAAAAAACAGAGACTTCATGGTCTCCAGTTCAAGTCCGGGCATGGCTACATCATCCTGGACAAATTCTTCTACTTACTGGGCCTCAGTTTTTCTGCCTGTGCAATGGGGATTGTGACATCTACTCGAGATTGCTGCAATGAGGTTCAGTAAGCTTGGATGGCGTTTCCCCAGGTGTGGACTCACACCACCATGGCAAGTAGAATGATGGGAGTCACACTCCACAAAATGGCCCTAACCACCACAGGATCGTGCTACACATAAGGGATTCTGTGTTCATTTTTCTTTTCATCCTCTGACAGTTTCAAGAAGGTCTCAGACAGGTGGAAGTGTAGGTTCAGCGTTTCTCTAGCACTTGCTAAACTCCTTCTTAACAAAAGCCTTGGAGCTAGCTTTCTAGGCAGGCAATGTTAGCCAGCACACATTTAATGCATTTGTTTTAGTTTTCAAGGTATTTTATTTATGTAGTTTGCTCTTGAAGCAAATAGGAAAATATGAGGTGATTTAAAGAAAGGCATTGAGCAAATAAGAGCACAGCAGACACTTGAATCTGGGAAAAATCGCAAAGTGGCTGGAGTGGCTAAGGGCTTGGAAAATATTGTTCCAGCACAGGCGAAAGTACTTTGGGTGAAAATACTTTGAAAACTGTCAAGATGTACAAACAGGAGTGTGGGCGAGGGACCAGAAGGGTCAACACCAGAGAAGGGCTTTGGGTTTCCTGGGGGTAAATCTTGGGCCTGAGTATATTATAAATGATTCAAAACCCAGTAACGTGTGATAATAGCTCTCCCTCCATTCTATACACCAGGCACTGGGGAGATGCTTCCACCGATGCTATTTTATCTAACTCTCATTGTTCCCATTTTGGGGGGAGGCAATTGAGGCTCCAAATGGTGAAGGGCCTTGCCGCACAGCTGGGATCGACCCCCACGTGCTTCCCTGCCTCTGTCTTGAGTGAGGATTTTCAAGTACCCCCTTCCAGCGGGACGCCTGGGACAGGCACTGAGGCCTGGGCTGCGCTCAGCACGGGAGAGGTAATATATCAGGGTGTAACCCCTCACAGAGCACTGTCCCCACACCCTCCCCCCCAAAAGAGTCCCATTGGAGGGTGGAGGTTATGGGAGGAGTAATCACTTCCTTTAACTTAAAGTAACAGATGTACTTTAACAGATTGTTTTAATTGAAAAATTTACACGTGGCCATTGTAGAAAATTTAGGGAACAGGCAGAAAGAAGGAAATACTGTGTGGATAACTAACCCATTTTGAGTACACCCTACATGCAGGGTCCTGTTCCAGGGGGTCTGAATGTATTTCCTCACAACTCATCACGCCCACTTTACAGATGACAAAACTGAGGCACAGGGAGGCTAGATAAATTGCCCAACTGGTGGAACCAGGGCTTGAACTAGGTGGTTTGATTCCAGAGCCTACGTGCTTAAGCCACTGCCCTTGTCTGCCTGAAGCCCCCCTCTCCTTAGGAGAACAGCCTCTCAGGTGGGCCAGAGGGAAATAGAGGCTCAGAGCTGAATTCACACAGCCGACTCCTCGTCCCTTATTCATTGCCTCAGTTTCCCCAGGCAGCACATCCTGACTAGAGGTACCGACCACCAGGGCTTCATTGTTCCCTCTCAGCTGAGGAGGGCCAGGGGAACCAGAGCAGGAGGGAAGGCAACAGGAATGCTGCACGTGCAGTGCTGGTGCCTGTCCTTGGGTCCTGCGCTGCACAGGTGTTGCCATCAGAAGTCCTAGGCTTAACCATTTGTTGCCCAGAGAATGCCCAGCGTCTACTCCATCACTGTCCATTGCGGCTGCTCAGTCATGCCCCTTACACCTGACAAATCAGCCATGAGCCAAGGCCCAGAGCACCCAAAAGCCCGGAGTGTGCTCAGGTGAGAAGCAAAGCCAGTCTCCCGACCTAGAATGTGTGTTGGCTACCGAATGAAAATGTAAGGAAATGAAATCAGCCTGCCTAGTGGTGCTGAGCGGCCCCACTGCTCAGCAGACTTGAGCCTCAAGGACCTGATAAAGCAAATGCAGCCACAGACCAGGAAACTACCCCAACCTCGTCCCGAGCCTCAGGCCCAGCATCAATGCTGGACTAAAACTGGGGCTGGGAACCCCATCCGTGAGCTGGAGAGCCAAGCCCGGTTGGCACCATCCTCATTTAACCTCCCCTAATCCGTGCTGGAAGATGGATGGGCCATTCACCTGTAAATCTGGGGACATCCCTCATCCCACCCATGATTTTAAAAGGAGGGCGTTGAGGTTCTGGGAGGGGAAATGATTTGCCAATGGCCTCACAGCCAGAGGTCGCCAGTCTCCACTGAAGGCTTTCCTGGTAACCCACAGCACCCCAACCTTCCCTACCCCCACCTACACCCAGGTGTTGAATGAGTACCTACTGTGTGCAACTTCTGAGTTCAGATTTGGAAACTGGATCTTAGGAAGACTTTTCAGAGTATTTTGCACATACTTGATTTTAGGTAGCACATGAATGAAACAGTTCCATACTTCAAGATGTGACATATATGTACGTATAAAATATGTTATATTGTGGGTGTGTGTGTGTGTATGTGTATGGAATCACACAATATGTCAATGTGTACTCTTTTTTTTTCTGGTTTCATTCACTGTCAGTATAATTATTTTGAGATTCATCCACGTTGTTGCATATATAATATTTCTTTGCTTTAATTGCTGTTGTATTTTACTGTAGGTACATATCTGTACAATTAGTAAAAATGCAAACTAATAGTATATAGTGAGAGAAATCAAAGCAACAATGGCCTGGGGACTGATGAGGGTGGGGGAGGGGTAGAGGAGGAATAAGAGGGAGGGAAGAAACTGGAATGATGGATATATTTACTATCTGAGTTGTGCTGATAGGTGTACCTATGTCAAAACTCATCACACATTTTAAATATGTGCAGTTTATTGTATGTCAATCACACTTCAATAAAGCTTTACTATATACATTTTATATATATGTCAACTACACTTCCATAAAGCTTTTATATATAATGTATTATATATAGTACACATAGTAATATACATAATACATTATATGTATTATAATATATATATAATGGCACAATCCAGCCTGTGATTTGAACAATACTATTGTTTAGTTCAAGGGCAGAGCAGGGAAGGTGTTTATGTTTATTTTAATTGAGTTGGCTCTTCTGCTTCTGGAAAGATGAGTAGTCCTACTTTTCTCTATACCTCCCACTAAGTGCAACTGAAAACTCTGGAATTTATATGTAAAACAAATACAAGAACACTCTGAAACACTAGACCCCCTCTGACAGCACCCTGGACGGGAGGGAGAGGGGCACCTTATTACTCCCAGGTCAAGTGCAAGTCCAGGTTCCCCATGACACTGCAGCGGGAGAGCCTCCCTACTGGCTGGGGAGGTGGGTGTCATTATAACCTAGGCTCCCCATTCAGTCTTTGCTGGTGTCAGGGAGGGTGGGATCACAGTTTTCTTCTGTGGTTTTTGGCTGGAGTAGATAGTTATTGTCTAAAAGTTTTCTGTCTTGCCAGGATACCACTTTCCTGGTCCTGTGGCTAGAGAGAGTGGACTTTTTTGGGGGCTTTTCTCTCTGGGCCCATTGGTATTTCCAGGTTGCTGGTGTTCTTCAGCTCCAGGTGCGCAATATATGAGGCAAAATGAAAACCCAGGGAACTCATCACTGTGTTTATGCACCAAACAACAGAACTACAAAATATGTGAAACAAAAACTGATAGAACTAAAAAGAGAAAAGGAAAAATCCACAATAATTGTTGAAGACATCAACACCCCTCTCTCCATGATTGATAGAACAACTAGATAAGAAATCAGGAAAGATATAGAACTCAACAACACCATCAGTCAACAGGATCTGATATTTCTAGAATACCCCACTGAAGAAATTGAATGCTTTCCTCCTAAGATCAAGAACAAGGCAAGGATGTCAGCTTTCACTACTCTTATTCAACATAGTACTGAAGGTTCTAGCCAGTGCAATACGGCAAGAAAAGCAAATAAAAGACATACAGATGGGAAAGGGAGAAATAAAATTGTCTCTATATGCAAATGACATGATCATTTATGTAGGAAATTTCAAGGAATTGACCCCAAAAGCCGCAAACTCCTAGAATTAATAATTGAATGCAGCAAGATTACAAAATACAAGATAAACATACAAAAATTTTATTTCTATATACTAGCAATGAACACATGGGTAGAAAAATTTTAAATGCGATACCATTTAAAATCACCAAAAATAAATAAAATGCTTAGGTGTAAATCTAACAAAATGTGTATAGGACTTGTATACTGAAAACAAAATAATGCTGATGAAATAAATCAAAGACCTAAATAAATGGAGAGACATACTGTGTTCTTGGATTGGAAGACTTGACATATTAAAAATGTCAGTTCTCCCCAAACTGATAAACAGGTTGAATGCCATTTCTATCAGAATCCTAGCAAGATTTTCTGTAACTATAGATAAGATTAGTCTAAAATTTATACATCAAGGCAAAGGAGATAAAATAGATAAAACAATTTTGGAAAAGAATAAAGTGAGAGGACTCAGTTTACCTGATTTCAAGACTTATTACATAGCTACAGTAATCAAGCCTATGTGCTATTAGCCGAGGAATAGACATATAGATCAATGGAACAGAACAGAAAACCCACAATGGATCCAGCTAATTTTTGATAAAGTTGCAAAAGCAATTCAATGGAAGAAAGAGAAGAAGCCTTTTCAAAACACGGTGCTGGAACAATTGGACATCCATAGGCCAAAGCAGGGGGGAAAACACCACATCAACCTGAGTCTCATACATTCTACAAAATTTAACTCAAAATGGTCCTCAGACTTAAATGTAAAACATAAAATGATCTAACTTTTAGAGTAAAACATAAGAAAGAGTCTTCATGATCAAGGTCTAAGCAAAGAGTTCTTAGACTTGGCACTGAAAGCGCAATCCATAAAAGGAAAAATAATAATTTGGACTTCATTGAAATTAAATTTTACTTTGTGAAAGACCCTGTTAAGTGGATGAAAAGACAAGCTACAGACTGGGAGAAAATATTTGTAAACCACATATCCACAAAAGGACTAGTATCCAGAATATATAAAGAACTCTCAAAACTGAACAATAAAAAGGCAAATTATCAATTATCAAATTAGAGCATGGGTAAAAGACAGGAGCAAACATTTCACTGAAGAAGATACACAGATGGCAAATAAGCACATGAAAAGATGTTCAACATTAGCCAGCAGGGAAATGTGAATTAAAGCCACAATGAGATATCCCTACACACTTATCAGAATGGCTTGAAAAGAAAAAAAGAAAAGTGATAACAACAACAAATGCTGGCAAGGATGTGAAGAAATGAGGTCATCATACATTGCTGGTGGGAATGTAAAATGATACAGCCACTCTGGAAAACAGAGTGGCAGTTTTTAAACTAAACATACAATTACCATATGACCCAGTAGTTGCACTCCTAGGCATTTATCCCAGAGCAATAAAGATTTATGTTCACACAAAAACCTGTACGTGAATGATTATAGCAGCTTTATTCATCACAGTCAAAAACTGGAAACAACCCAGACATCCTTCAGTGTGTGTGCAAAATAAACAAACTGTGGCACATACATTCCATGGAATACTATTTGGCAGTGAAAAGAACAAAGTATTGATACATGCAACAGCTTGGATGGATCTCCAAAGAATTATGCTGAGTAACAAAAAAGCCAGTCCCTGAAGATTATGTACTTATGATTCTAATTTTAAAACGTTCTGGATATGACCAAACTATAGAAATAGAGAACAGATTAGTGGTTGCCAGGCGTTAAGGAGGGGTGAGAGGGGGAGGGAAGTGAGTTTGGCTATAAAAGGGCAACAGGAGGGATCTTGTGTGATGGAAATGCTCTGTATCTTGACTGTTTCAATGTCAAGTGCTCGTTGTGATATTGTACTCAGTTTTGCAAGATGTCACCATTGGGGAAACTGGGTAAAGGCTCATGGATTCTCTCCGTATTATAACTTACAACTGCATGTGAATCTTCAAATATCTCAAAATAAAAAGTTTAATTTGAAAAAATTTGGGTGACAATACTGCAGAGAGTGGATTGGGCAAAAGTTAGGAGAATGAGAGAATGAAGAAGTTTCAGAAACCCCACTCTAGACAAGATGCTTTTTTATTATGAACACTCTTTTGGTGCTTGCTGTTGGCCAAAACTCCTCCAAAGGTTACTGGTGGTGAAAAGACTTTGCTGTGATGGATCAAGTGCTGGGGGCTTTACGAGCTGTGGTTTGAAGCAAAGCAGGTGGGCTCAAATTTGAAAGATGCATGGGGGAGGTCAGAAGGTCAAGACCCAGGCCAGCTTGGCTGGCAGGGACAGGTCAAGCACGGCCACCTCCTCCCCTGGCCGCGTAAGACTGGTTAGCTCAGGCCCACGGCAGAGGCTGCTGGGAGTCCCTGGGACTCCCTTGGTGGCCACCGGCATGACAGTGACCTCTCTGGGAAATATTCAGGGGAAGAGAAACAGCCCCCTAAGAAGTTCCGTGGGCAAGACTAGGCCAGGCTGAGGCCCAGTGTCTAGGAGGCAGGGGCATGGACTCCATGGGTGAGTGCTGTGGTCCTTGGGCCCTAGATAGCTTGGAGGAAGCTTCTCTAGAGTGGGGTTTCCTTTGAGGAAACCTGGACAAGGGTTGGACTGGGAGGCATTTTCATTTTTTAGGATTTCAGCTGTTTAGGTGTGGCCTTTTGTTTAGTTTTGTATATTTGGTGTAAAGCAGCGGTTAGGGTGCATTAGAATCACCTAGGGGCTTGTTAAAACGCAGATTTCTGGGCACTGCTAGAGATTCTTATTTTGCAGGTCTGGGCTGGGGCGGGGAATTTGCATTTCTAACAAGTTTCAAAGTGATGCTGAGGCTGACCCTTCACTTTGCAAACCACTGGTGTAGAAGGGTGCAGACAAGTAGGGTGACACAGTCCCTCCTGTGGGGATGCCCTAGGCAAAGTCCTCATCCCTGCCTGGCACAGCTGGGGCCTGTGGTTTGTGATTCCAGCAGGGCCGTGACAAGACACCTGCGCAGGACTGAGGGGCAGTGAGGAGAGTGTGTGTGCTGGGAGGTGATGGAGGGCAACGGGGATGGCACTTGAGGGCAAAGTCTCAGGGGGAGGTAGGATGGGAGTACGGGTGTTTTGAGGGCGGTGAGGAGGCCAGGGGAGGAAGGAGAGGCTGGCAGACTGCTAGGGGAGCTGACAGGCTAGGAGAGAGGCGCGCACGAAGCTACTGGATTGTGCGGGGGTGGGTGGGTGGGGCGATAAGGAGGTCACTGGGGGTCCTGGCTAGGCTGTGGACGGCCCCGGACGTCCTGCAGGGGATAGGGGAGCAGTGGATGTGTGTATGATTCCTGTAGAAGTTGTCGGGGTGGTGGTTGAGATCTGGGGGCTGGGAGCTGATGTGGTGTTCAGCTTTCAGGGGCTGAGAGGCGAAGTGACATTGGAATCTGGGGCCCAGGGAGGGGCGGTGAGGCTGAGCCGGGGTACCGAGGGCTACCTGAAGGGGCCGCAGAGGCGAGCTGGGGATGGGGACGGGCGTTGGTTGGGGGACGGGGAGGGAAAGGAAGCCGGGACGGAAGTGTGTGTCCCTCGGCTCGGAGGAATACGGCGGGGGCGGGCCGCCGGGGGTTGGGGCGCCGCGCCGGAGGGGCGGGGCGGGGCGGAGTGGCTGGAGCCGGGCTGCTGGGCAGTGCCGCCGAGCCCCAGCCCGAACCGAGCTGGGCGGCTGCACCTTCCTCGCAGTCCCCACCCGGCGCCGGGCGCCGCCGCCGCCGCCCCGCCGCCCCCGCCGGCCGCGCCGTGACGCGGGCATGAGTCTGGCCCGCCGCCCGCCGAGCCAGCGCCCCCAGCAGGGGCCGCGGCGCCCAGGTAACTAGGGGGGCGCGAGGCGGGGAGGGGGCCTTAGGCCGCGCTGGAACTCTCGAGACCCTCGGCGACTCCAGCCTGAGAACTCTCCAAGCCCGTGGGACCTTCCTACCCTGTGGGGGGCCTCAGGGGTCCACCTCCAAAAGCCAGCCCCGGCCCCTGAAAACTACCCCCCGAGCTCCACCTACCCCCAGCTCTCCTCTCCAGGGGAGCCCAGGTCGGGGCCTGACCTCACGCCTACCCAACACTCACTCATCGGAGGAGCCCAGGCCCCTGTACTCCCTGGCCCTGGGCCTGCCATCCCGAAGGGGCATAACCCAGCGCATCACAGCCCCCATCCTCCTCCCACCCTTCCTGCTCCCATGGCCTCTTGCTCTCTCAAACCCCACCCCCAAATTCCAACAGTTTCTCCATCTGCCCCCCTGCTGCCCACCCTACCTGCAAATGGTTCCTACCCTACAACTTAAAGGAGGAGCCAGCTGCCTCCTTTCCTTGATTCTTCTTACCTGGTTCTGGGGTCCTGTCCACTTCCTCTCCCAGAACGCCCAAAGCCCTGCTTCCAGTTAAATGCTTTCTGTCACTGCAGAGGGGCACGAGCGGAGCCTGGGCACCTGGGTAAGGTGGGCAGAGCAGGGCCTCTGTGCAGTCTCCCTGTCCCCAGCAGTGGGTGCGTGACAGTTGCCAGGAGACTTGGATGGAGCGTTTCGGGTGTAGGGGGCTGAGAGTCAAGGGCAGAGACAAGCCTGGCAGGATTCACAGCAGCAGTTCGAGGCCGGGCTTATTTATTTAGTGCAGATTCCTTTCTTGCCCCTTTCAGGGGATGTGGCTCCAGTGCAGGCCATTCCTGTCCCCCACCTGGGATGGGTCTCAGGAGCTGTGCCCCCTCCCGCCCAGTTGCCTGCCCCTCTGAGCCTGGGCACTGGCTACTTCTAGCTCTTCCCTCTCAGTCAGGGCAGCAGAGCTGGGCATGACCTCATCCAACAACCGGGGCCAAGGTGGGGCCACCTGGCCAGGCCTGGACACAGTGTCAGCAGTGCTGTCTCCTCCCCGGATCAGCTTTGAACCAAACTGTGGGTCTGGGGCCCAGGGAGATGGGAACCCACTGCTGCTCACACATCTCTGGAAGTTGAGCTGGGTCTGACCAGGTGGTGGGAGAAGGGATGAGGAGAACAAGTCCTGGAAATAATTATGTTTTCAGTCCCCAAATACCGAGCACCTATGCCACACTAGGCACCGTTCTAGGTGCTGGGATGGAGCCATTAACTAGACAGACACGACCTAGCCATCAGGAAGCTGACATTCTAGGGCGCTGTAGGAGACAGGGAGTGGCCGAGTAGCAAATCAGCAGATGAAGAGGCAAACCCTATAGTGATATGTGGGGACAGTGAAACTGGGTGTTGCGATAGAGGCTGACTGGGGAGCTCCTTTGGCCAGCGTGGTCTGGGAAGACCTCTCTGAAGTGACGGTCTTGGAGCTGAAACCTGAATGATGCAGTAGAATGAACCTTGGACCATCTGAGGGAACGGAGTTTTAGGCAGGGAAGAGCAAGTGCAGTGATCCTGCGTGGGTAGGAGTTAGGCATGTTGAAGAACAGAAAGAAGACCAACCCCGGGGTAGATGAGGCTGGACGGGTGGGCAGGCATCCTGGAGAGAGCGGAGTGGCATTGGTGTGGAGACAGTACCACTTTCCTAACTGGAGGGCTGTTCAGATGTCCTCTCCTCCCGCCAGTCTTCTCTGCCCAGTTGGTTTTTTTTTTTAAATAATTAATTTACTTATTATTTATTTTTGGGTGCATTGGGTCTTCGTTGCTGTGTGCGGCTTTCTCTAGTTGCGTTGAGCGGGGGCTACTCTTCGTTGCGGTGCACGGGCTTCTCATTGCGGTGGCTTCTCATTGTGGAGCTCGGGCTCTAGAGCACAGGCTCAGTAATTATGGCTCATGGGCTTATTTGCTCCACAGCATGTAGGATCTTCCCGGACCAGGGCTCGAACCAGTGTAGCCAGCATTAGCAGGCGGATTCTTAACCACTGTGCCACCAGGGAACTCCCCCCCACCCCCCGTTGGTTTTTGATCTGTCTTTGCCACCCATCTTGGGACCTGCAGTGTTTCACGTGGTGGTTGCTTGTGGGGATTTGCATGGGTGGAGGTCAGGGGTGGGGCCGTCTGGGGAGGGGATGACCTCCTCCTGGCCCCTGATAATAATCACACAGGGGTAGAGAGGACCAGGCAGTTGATGGGAAATGTCCCTCATGCCGGAGAGAGTCCCGCCAATGGGATCTTTGCGGGGGGTGGAGACAGCGAGCCGTCAGTGAGACGGTGTCCAAGTGTCCAGGTAGGGCTGTCCCTGAAGCCCTGATAAGATCCGATCTGTCATGGGGTGGGGAGGCCCAGCCAGGCAGGCAGCCGCTCCCGCTCAGTCATTGCTTGCCAACAGCAGCAGGTAGCGTTTGTTCTGGAGCCAAAGCCTCCAGGCAGAATCAAGGTGCAGGGAGGGGTGCTTAGACGGCTGCCGCATGGGGCAGGTGAGCAGGGGGCCGCTCCCCACCTCTCTGCTGGGCACCAGGGAGTCTCGTGCCCCCTCCGCACAGGACACCTGCCCTTCCTGGGAGAGGGGGGCTCCTCCTCTTTCTGGAGGAGCCAGCGGTGACCTGGTCCAGGGCGGGGACCATCTCTGGTTGAGCAGCTGCTTCGATGCGAGGTTGGGAGGAGGAACGGGGGTGCCTGCTCCCTACCGCAGTGCTGAGGGGGCTGCTGGGCGTCCTGTGTAGCCCCTCTGGGTGCTCAGAGCTGACCTTGCACACCTGAGACCACAGGCCCTCTCCAGTTAGCGGGGCCTTTTCCCCTGCTCTAGGCTCGTGAGGGGCAGAGCTGGTGGGTGTTCAGGAGTGATGGGGAAAGTGGCCCCAGGTGCCGCAGGGCGGGGGCTGCCTTCCCAGTTCCTGGCCTGCTGAGCTCAGCTGCTCTCCATCCCTTGATGCCTCATTGGGTCCGCACAGGCTCAGCCTGGGGCCACTTCTGTTGCTTAACACAGTGCAGTCCCTTTGGGGCATGGGTTGGCTCGGGGTGCCCCCTCTCACCTGTTCCCATCGCCCATCAAATTTGTGAGTCTACCTGTTGGCTCTTCCCCCTCTCTCCCTCCTCCCCGGCTCCCCTTTGCCCTGCCACTTTGGGCCCCAGCGTGGGTCTTGCTCTTGCATATTCATTAGCGACTGAGTAAGATCAGCACCACCTGTGACTCCAGGCCAGTGTGGGCTGCCAGGCCCTTTGACACCCAGGCTTCCCCTGGAAGGTTGCTCTTCCCAGTGGTTTGTCTCTGTGGGTTTATTTCTAGGGCGTGGGGTGTGGGACTGTGGACAGACATGGCACGGGTGCTCCTGAGAGCTTGGTGACGGCAGCCACTCAAGGGGTGCTGCTGAGAAGGTAACTGGTGGAGCCAGGAAGGAGCAGGCCTGCCCTGGGCAGGTGGAAGGTGGGTTAGGGTGCTTTCACAGCCCTCGGCTGGGCAGCAGCTCTCGCAGTAAAAACAGCCCTTGGGGTTTTCAAGGCAGAAAGAAGCTCTGGGTCCAACGTGGGCAGGCAGGTGCCTCATAGATTCATTTCCTCATTTAAAATAGGTGGATTTATCCTCATTTTTTTTTTTTAACTGATGGGGAAATTGAGGCGCTGAGGAGTTAAGTGGCTTACGCAGGACCACCTGCCAGTTCGATTCATGTTCCTGGCTGAGCCACATCTATGGCTGCCTTGGATGAACCCAGGGGCCCCGTGTTTGCTGTAGGTGTGTTCTGAAAGGGGCCTTCCATGCTGTGGACCCTCAGCCAGTAGCCAGCCAGCTGGCATCTTGGAGGGGGCTTTTACGGAGCTGGTCCTCACTGTGGGGACAAGGCAGCCCCAGGCGGTGGAGACAGAGCTGGGAAAACTTACTCTTCTCTGAGTGCCAGCGCCCAGGTATGGCAAGGATGTTGGGGGTCAGTGCTAGGGAGGGGACCCCACGCTAGACCTTATAGGAGGAAAGCAGACCACTTGGGTGTGGAAGGGTCTTGGCCCCCAGGGAGCTGGGAGAGAGCGAGTGGATGGGCAGGGAGGCCACTGAGGGGTGCTGAAGAGGCTCTTGGGGTACAAGGGGCATAGGGAGCACTACCGTCTCTGTCCCTCTGCCTATTTTCGTGTGCTCACTGGGGTAGTCACATCTATTCCTTGTTAGGGACTCGACAGGCCTCCAGAAGATTAATTAATGCCAGGCTGCTGGCTGCTCCAGCAGGATACTTGCCCCAGGGCCCTGTCCTGGCAGCACAGATGCCCAGCTGACCCCAGAAATGCTGCTCCGTCCCCACCCAGCGATCCTGGAGACACGGGGGGCCATGTTGCTGGCACAGCCCTGCCTCTGAGCCTGGATGGCAGAGAAGGCTTAGGTGGTGGCAGGCAGCCAGAGCCATGTGGCGGGGCATTCCACCCCCAGGCCTGCCTCCATCACCCACGCCGGAACTTATTTGTCCCTGGCTGAACCATGGGCTTGCTGTGTGACCTTGGCCGTGCTGCTCATCCCTTCTGGGCAGCTTTCTTTTCCCCAACTGTAAAATGATGTAGAATGGATGTTGGACTGGGTCATCACTGAGACACCTCCCCACTAAGTCTGAGTCTTCGTTATCTGGTAATCTGCCTGATTCTGAGAGCAGCTGACGGCACCCCTTTTCCCGATGCCTATTGACTGCCCCTTGGTGCCCCTCAGTGTGGTCCAGCTTTGTCCTCTGCCCCAAGCCCAGGTGATTGCTAGTTCTCCATGTAATTAACTCCTGCCTGTGCTCAGGATGTGGGGCACCGCAAGTCCTGGCCAGACCCAGTGCCCTCACAGACCAGCCCGACCTTCCCAGCGCCAGGGCGAGGTGACTGCTTCCACAGTGGCCACCTCCAGCCTGCCCAGCACATTCCTCAGGCTTATCTGAGAGCCCGCCCCGCTGGACTCTGCCCTCCCACCCAGGAAGCAGCACCCAGACGAGCTGCTGAAGAGTTCCAGGGGCAGAGAGCAGGGCCTGAGTGGGCTTGAGGTGACGATTCTCAGCCTCTTGCCTGGAGCTGAGGAGAACCAGGTATAGAACGGGGTAGGGTAGAGGGATTGGGGAGTCTGCTGAGACTGACAAGGCAAGTTGTCTAACCTCGGGGAGCATGAGTCCCAGAATCTGTGCCATCTCCCAAGAGCCCCATCTCTGGGAAGGCTTTCCCGCATGGAGGCTCCTGTGCACGGGAGGGGGGCTTGCTCTAACTTTACCCCTAAGTTGTAGCAGGAGATAGGGCCCGACAGCAGCTCGGGGCCACCTCCTTTCCTCTGCCCGCACCTCCACAGCAGGAGCCGGAGCCAGTCCTCCCAGGAAGGGGTTAACCGCCAGCCCCAGCCGTGAGGGAGGGGACTGGGCTGGACCATTTTCCTCGTAGCTGCCTCCACCTCGGTTTTCCTGAATGGTTCTGTCGTCCTGGGGTGGGGAGGGAAGGGAAGGAAGAAGGGCGGGCTGAGGGAGGCAGGGAGGGAGGAGTGTGGGAAGAGGAAGGAAGAAAGAGCGAGACAGCCAGGGGAAGAGAAAGATGTCACTGTGTAATCTCCCTGTCAGTTTTACTTCCAGCAGGCTCCGGGAGAAGGAGCTGCTAGAACAATGCTGAGGCAGCCCCGACGGAGTCTCTCGAACAGGTGATCGGAGGAGCCAGGAAACCGAGGCCACCTGGGCATCCCTCCCCTCGCCTGGGCCGGCCAGAGCCTCAAAGACGGTGCAGAAACCATGGCGACCAATTTCAACGACATCGTCAAGCAGGGCTACGTGAAGATGAAGAGCAGGAAGCTTGGGGTGAGCCTCCTCCAGGGCGCCCTGCCAAGGAACTTGGTCTGGCACCTGGTGGCGTGTCCGGGGTGCGCGGCTGCCCGCCTGTGGCCCGGCATCGTGCATTGCTGGTCTCGAGGCTCCTGGCCAGCGGGCTGCCCAGCATGTGCCTGGGCCCGGCTCTGCCTGCTGCAGCTCCCGCCCCAGCCGGGCTGGCTGGCTGGCATCCCAGCGGCTGGGCCAGCGGTGGCAGCCGATGGGCAGGCGGCTCCCCTGCTATTGTTGAAGTTGTCGCCAGGGCAGCGGCTGGAAATGCCGGGCTGTGTCCGAGCTGAGACTGGCTTCTCACTTCCCCCTGCCATCACCTCCTCGTTTCCTCCCTCCCCTCTCCTGGCCTCTTTGCTTTTAAGTACCTCATCTCCCCTGCTTCCCATTGCTTTCTGTGTAGGGGCGTTTATTTATTTATCTTTGGTGGTTGCTTTTCCAGTTAAAAAAAGCATTTGAGAAGGAGAGTGGTTGGTTGCTGGGGGGAGGGCAGTGGTGGGAGGGGTACAGAAGCCGGCGTTTACGTGGTTTACGAGAGAGGACCTGGCTGGGCCGGATGGCCCGTGGCCCTGGGACAGGCTGCTTCCCTCCCAGGTGTTGGAGGTGGCTGGGGGCTTGGAGGGCCTGTGGAGATAAGGCCCCAGACACACTTCTGCTGGGTGTGCACCCTCTCCCACCCCGTACTGCTGGAAACCCCACAAAAGGCATGAGCAGGGGCCCCGGGGACCAATTTAATAATCTTGATGAGATTGTCCCGAGAGTGGCCTTTATTCCCGGACCCTCCTCCCTCCTCCAGTGAGGGGTCTCCCCGGGAGAAAGGAAACCCTGGTGACTGAGGTGGCCCAAGTCTTGTGTTTTACCTGGGTCCCCTGCCCTTCCGTTCCCCCCTCCCCCATGGCCTTGATGGGGTGGGGGGATCCCACCGCTCAAGGCTTCCTGGCTCAGCTGAGTGGGGTGGGGGAGGAGCAGGGCTCTGATACTCAGCTTCCCTGCCTGCGAACCAGACAGAGCAGGACTGGCCTTGGAAGAGGGCGGTTCCTGCACCTCCTTCCCCTCCTGTGCCCTCACCCCCAGGGCCCCTGCGGGAAGCTCTTCTGTCCGGCCGGCGGCCGCTTAGCTGGTGGGCATGTTTGGGATCTTAACTGGATTTGGACTGTATCCCAACCTGGGCCGTGGTGGCCATCGGCCACCTTGTTCTTGCCCTGAGAGAAGGATGGAGCCCACTTTGCGCACAGAACAAGGAGAAGAACTAAGGCTGAGGTGGGGAGGCAAGGGGGTGGGGGCCCAGGTTCTAGTGTGGCGACTCGTTCCTGAGGGCCCAGACCTGTCAGGTCCCCAGGGGCCAGCTGGGCTGCGGCCCTGTCCAGAGCAGAGCTTCCCAGGAAGGCAAGCCACTTGGGGTGGCCGCTTGGGCTCAGAACCAGGCCTGTTCCAGGGGCAGGCCTGGGAACCCATGGTGGGCACAGTCATGGGGAGGGTTTAGGGGCTGGGGCGTGGCCAGGCCCAGTCTGGAATCGCCCGCACTCAGGGAAGTTGCCTTCCCCCTGCAGACCCGCTGTGAGGGGCTGCGGCCACCCAGCTGCTCTTGCGCTGCTCTTGTCCCGGGGCAGCCATTCTTGCCTCAGCCACAGAGGTGAGGGGGGAAGGGCTGGAAGAGATCAGGAGCAGATCGTCCTACCTGCCAGGGCTTTCCTCCCAAGGCAGAGCTCTGGCAGAGTGTTTCTGAAGCGCTGATCAAAGACCTATGAGAAGTGGGGAAGGAGGGCTCTTGAGCGCAGTGGCTCCCTGGGGCTCTGTGTGTGCGTGCTGTGTGTGCGTGTGTGTGCGTGTGTGTGTGTGTGTGTGTGTGTGTGTGTCCTGTAACCAGGCAACCGGAGTGCTCAGGCCCCCAGGACTTCTTCCCCTGCCTCTGCAGACGGCATGGAGCCCATCCCGGCAGGGCATATCTGGGTCGGCAGCATTCGTGCATTCATTCATCCATCCATCCATCCATTCATTCACGGTCCCTTCATATGATCATTCACTTGTTAGCAGAGGTCTGTTAACGAGGCGACTGGGATGTGAGGATTCTGAGAATAAAATATAGTCTCTGCCCTAAAGGAGCTCCCCAGCTGAGAGCTGAGGCCTGCTGGGATTTAGGTGGATAGACCAGGGGCTGAGCCAGGGTCATGGGGGCAGGGACAGACGTGTCTCCTAGTCTCAGGGGCCAGAAATAGCCTGGTTGTGAGTAGCTTCTTGGGATGGGGACTGCCTGAGCCCACTGCACCCTGGGATCCTGCCTGCTGAGGACCTGGTACCCACACAGCAGGGCAGAGAAGGAGAGGGGGCTTGAGTCTGTGGCCCAGAGGCCCCTTCGCCTCCTCTGCTCTAGGCCCCTCAGTCTCCCCACTGTTTGCCAGTGAGAGGAGCACTGGAGATTCCTGGGGAATGGCTCTGCCAGGCTTCTGGAGTGCTTGCTGAAAGAGTAGGTACATCCCAGCCAGGCTTTGGGCTGGAAGAGAGCCTAAGGTGGGAGGGAGGGGGCCATGGGAGGAAGAGTCAGCAGCCCAGGCAGGTGGCTAGGGCCACCCCTTTGGGGGGGGGTTGTCTGACAAGCCAGTTTGCCCCTTAGCCCCGGAGAGTGGTTGGCTTCCTGCTCCCTGGCTCTTGCCTCTTGGATGGAGTCCGTGAAGCTACAGAGAATTTGGGTGGATTTAGGTACGGGCAGCGGTTGGGACAAGGAAGGAACCTTGCCCGGGAAGGCACCGTGCTCTGGGGTAACCCCAGGTTCTTGGTTCTGCCCCTTGACCTCTGAGAGCCTCTGGTTTCCCAGCTGGAACAGGGAACTAACCCTGATTCCCTACACTCCAGGGTTGGTCAGAGAATGAAAAGAGAGGGTCAGTGAAAGGTCCTAGAGACAAGAGGGGGTGTTACCCACATCAAGAGCCCTCCCCCGGCTCTAAGAACAAGGGCCACGGTGCTGTGCTGGCTGGGACCGGGCCAGGGCCTAATCCCTGTCCCCGCAGCACTGCCTCTGTCGTGGCGGGTGCTCCTGGGGCCCTGGGCAGAACCTTAGTGCAGCGGGCTCCCAGGACAGCCCTGGTTCTAGGCAGCCTGTTTTAAATACCAGCTCCACCATTCATTAGCTGTTACTCAATTTTTGGGTGCCTCATTCCCTGTCTATAAAGTGGAGATGGTAAGAGAAGCGACCTCAAGAGTGACCCTGAGATTAAATGTGAAGAGTGCTAATAACAAAAAGTACAAATAGGAAGCACTCAATAAATGTCGGCTACTTACGTTAAACCCAGAGCTGAGCTCATAGGAAACAGTAACTCAGGAGCACCCTTTATGGAACAGCCTTTCAGAGCCAGCCACGAAATGACTGACTTTTCAATTCCGGGAGGGGCCTCTTCCCCAGGGCAGGGTGTCATGCTGGTGTCAGCTGTCCCCAGGTCTCCTGGGCCTGAGCTCCCTGGAAGGCTGTGCGGCCCTGCCCGCTGTGGTAGGCAGGGGTAACTCCAGGGTCACCGGCTGCCTTGGGAGTGGTCCGGGGTCTGATCCCCCTGCCATCTTGTCCCACAGATCTACCGGAGGTGCTGGCTGGTGTTCCGGAAATCCTCCAGCAAGGGGCCCCAGCGGCTGGAGAAGTATCCAGATGAGAAGTCAGTGTGCCTCCGAGGCTGCCCCAAGGTTAGGGGGCCTGGGCCCTAGCTCTCCCAACCTGTAAGCAGTGATGATTTGTTCAGAGTCCTGAGGGCCAAGAGGACCCTCCTGGGGGTGGCAGAGCCGTGGGGGATGCAGAGGGAGGTGCTTCAACCTGGCCGAGTTCCTTGTGGATGCTGTTCCAGGTGACAGAGATCAGCAATGTCAAGTGTGTCACACGGCTCCCCAAGGAGACCAAGAGACAGGCAGTGGCCATCATATTCACCGACGACTCAGCACGCACCTTCACCTGCGACTCAGGTGAGGGGATGCGGCTGCAGGCTGTGGGCTGCTCTGCCTGGGTATGATGTGTGTGGGTGGAGGGCGCCTTTGAGGGAGCAGCCCCAGGATGAGGTGGGGCAGGCACGCAGAACCCGCTGGCCTTGCCCTCTCTGCCTGGTGGGGTGGGATAACTCCGGCTGAAGCAGGTGGGGTGGGTTGCTGCGGGCCCCTGAGCTGGCGGCACGATGAGGGACTGTCTTCTCCAGAGCTGGAGGCAGAGGAGTGGTACAAGACTCTCTCTGTGGAGTGCCTGGGGTCGAGGCTCAACGACATCAGTCTGGGAGAGCCGGACCTCCTGGCCCCAGGAGTGCAGTGTGAGCAGACAGGTGAGGCCTGGCGCTGGCACGGGCTGGGGGTGAGAGGGAGACTCCCCCCCGGCCCCCCACAAAGCTCCAGGCCCACTTGTCCACTCCCATCCAGATCGCTTCAACGTCTTCCTGCTACCCTGCCCCAACCTGGATGTGTATGGCGAGTGCAAGCTGCAGATCACCCACGAAAACATCTACCTCTGGGACGTACACAACCCCCGCGTGAAGCTCGTCTCGTGGCCCCTCTGCTCACTGCGCCGCTATGGCCGGGATGCCACACGCTTTACCTTCGAGGCTGGCCGGTAGGACCCACTCGCCTCCCCGCCGTCCAACCGTGGTCATGATGGTAGCTGCCATTCACTTGTTCCGGGCACTGTGCTGGAAGCTTAAGTTATTTATCAGCATAGCATGCTGAAGGGGAACCCATTTTACAGATGAAGAAATTGAGACTCACAGCAGGTAGGTCAAGTGAAGCTGTTTACCAAGTCAGACGGCTCGGGCCCTAATCAGATGCTGGCACTGGCATTGACTAGCTCTGTGATTGTGGACCTGAGTCTCAGTTTCCTCCTCTGTCAAATAGGGGATAATAAAAGTACCTAACCTCATAGATTGGGTTATGGTAAGGACTGGGTATAGCTTGAACCCTGGGGCAGCTTGCCTAGACTCAAATTCTGTATAATCCACCGTGTAACTTTCGTTGTTACCTTCTGAATGCCTCAGTTTCCTCATCTGTAAAATGGCTTGAGAAAAATTATAATAAAGAGGAAACTGTAGTAGCACACAGACCAGAGTGGGGGTGGTGGGGAAAATGGAATGGATTAATCCTTGTAAAGCATTTAGACCCCCACCTGGCACATGGAAAATGTTCAGCATGTTTGAGCTGGGTGGTCAGACCCTCGGATGACAGCCCTGCCTGTTCCCAGACGAGAGCCTGACTGTGCGTGTGCACACACACGGGGGCACACCCACCGCCTGGCTCTCGGTGCTACTTGTGTCCCCAGGATGTGTGACGCCGGGGAAGGGCTCTACACCTTCCAGACGCAGGAGGGGGAACAGATTTACCAGCGGGTCCACAGTGCCACCCTGGCCATCGCCGAGCAGCACAAGAGGGTCCTGCTGGAGATGGAGAAGAACGTGAGGGTGAGGCAGTGCGTGTCTCGGTCCAGGGTAGGGGGAGGCTGGTGGGCGGGCGGGCCGGGGGCCGGGAGAGTGGCAGCTGTCTCCAGCTGGTGTGTCCGGGAGAGGCAGGCAGGGTCTTGGGCTGGCTGCTCTGGGCTTGGCCACTGACCCTTCTCTGCCCCACAGCTGCTGAACAAGGGCACGGAACATTACTCATACCCCTGCACGCCCACTACCATGCTGCCCCGCAGTGCCTACTGGCACCACATCACGGGTTCCCAGAACATCGCTGAGGCCTCCAGCTATGCCGGTGAGTCACTGCTGGGCCCCACCCCCACCAGCCAGGAGGCTCTGTGGAGGACAAGGCATGTTGGGCAGGGGCCTTCTGTCCCGGGCCCAAGGCCTCAGCCTGCCTCTGTGTCCACAGGTGAGGGGTATGGGACGGCCCAGGCCAGCTCAGAAACGGACCTCCTCAACAGATTCATCCTGCTAAAGCCAAAGCCCAGCCAGGGGGACAGCAGTGAGGCCAAGGCCCCTTCCCAGTGACGGCAGAGCTGGCACGCACAGATGACCACTGGGGCTGCCTGCAGCGTACCGTGGATGGCATGGAGGGGCTGTGGGCCAAGAGCCTGGGGAAAGGGAGCAAGTGGTCCCTTCTTTGCCCCTGAGGGTGAGACTGGACCAAGGCAAAGGGCTGGCCATGCCACCTGAGCATGTGTGAGGGGCTGGAGCTACCATGGGACTATATACTGTTAATGATTTTAATATACATGGCTTATGATGTATTCTATATTAATAAGATTCCCCCTCCGACCCTCCCTGCCACCACATACACATTTTTTAATCCCATGACCAGGCCACAGTCAAGGCTATTTTGAATGTGAGGGCAGCAGTTTCCCTGTCCCCCATGGTACCAGCCCTCCTGCTGCCAGGACCTGAGCTGCCAGGGCCAGAGGAGGGAGACACTAAACACTCCCGGTTGCTGCGCTGGCTGCTGGCTTTTCCCAAGCAGCCCAGGAGTGGAGACAGCAGGTGGCTTCTCAGTCCCTCTGGGCCTAGAGTGGCACAGGAAGGATCCGAACTTACACTGTGCCACTTGGTAGCCTTGCACTTGGAGTTTTCAGCAGAGGTGACATCTGGTTGACACCTCAGGTGAAAAATCTGGCTTGAAAATGGTTTCTGCCCAGACTCCTTCATGCTTAGCAGGCTGAGGAGACGCCCTGGGGGTGGGGGTGCTGGTAACCTCGGCCCGGGGAGGACAGCCAGTCCCGGGCACTTTCCTGCCCCCGGGCCAGGCCAGCCGAGCAGGACTGCGGGGGTCAGCGCCCTGCTGCCCGCTCTCAGTGACCGGCGTGGGCAGTGCTCCCACAGAGGGAGCCCCTCTGCCCTGTCTGGCCTCCCTCCGGCAGCCGATGTGCTCAGAAGCCAAGACAACCCCCCCCCCCCCCATTTCCTCCTCCATATGGTGCTGGGCTCCCTGCTGAAATGCAATTAAAGCAACTGATTTTCTAGTGCTGGTATTTACTGACGACCGTGCAGAAGGGCTATCTTTTTACTCACATCAAACCTTTGGTTGCGTGTGTGTTGGGTTGTTTTTAATATTTTAGGGTTCTGATTTGAGGGAACAGACCTTCTTGTAAATAACCATTATTCAAGTCGTGGCAGGAGGATGATAAAGCAAGAGGCCCCCTCCGACAGAGCACCGGAGCCCGGGAGGTGGCCACAGCCCGCTCAGCTCTGACCCTGACCCAGGGAATGACCACCTAGAGGAAGAAGCTAGCCTGAAGGGAGCCCAAAGGCCACGGAGGGGGGGCAGAGCTGGCTGGCTTGGCTAGTGGCACGATGACGCATGAAGGCGATTACGTACGTTTTGCTCTTTATTGCCGAAAATAAAAACTTTAAAAGACAACTACTGTTAATAAATAACCCTTCCTTTTTGTACTAGATCTCTGGTTTTCTCCAGGCTTCCCCTGCCAGGCTGCCCCTGGCCACTGTTGGTGACGTTCAAAACTCATGGGTAGAGAACAAAATACAAGGCTTACTGGCGGGAAGAGGGGGATAGCCTGGGCCTAACACTACTCTCACAGGATTCTCAAATTAGGGACATCTGGGAATTTGAGTGAAGAACCAGTAGGCTGGCCGGGGCAGGGACTGGAAGGGCTGGCAGGAGCCTGAGTGAGGGTTCTAGATTCAGCGCTAACACAGAAGCCTAAGGTACAACAGTGAACATTCCAACTTGTGAACAGGAAGGATTTGAAGTAAAGAACTGAAATACCCAAAAGATGAGCCTTCAGCTCAGTGGTTCTCAACAGGGGAACGCCGTGGCCCCCTGAGGCACACTGAGATACAAGGCAGAAGGGATGTTCCCGGCAGCACTACTGCCCATCAGCAGGCAGGGCCGGGGATGCTAAATGTCTAGGAAGGGACCGTCCTGCCTCCAACAGCAGTGCTGGCCCTGGTAATCTGTGACTGCGCAAGGCTGGGATGGACCTGCCCTTCCCGGCTGCTACCTTTCTAATTGGTACTGAAGCCTTGCCAGGAAGCTTGAGCAACAGCTGTCCAGTCCCCAGGAGCCAAAATCTGGAGTCTCAGGAGAGACCTAAAATTCAACTGCTGTGCTGCTGAAACAGGTGAGCTGCAGCTAGTTTATGGTCAGGACATCACTCTGGATCTCGTGGCTTAACTGGGTCTGTAAATCACTCAGCTTCTTCTTTAATCCAGACAGGGCTGACAGGACAATGGTTTCAGGGCGCAGAGAGCCACAGGACTCCACGTTGTAGTAAAACCTGAGAGGCAAGAGTCTGGTGAGAGCCCTCCATGAGGCAGGCAGGCCGGCCTGAGCCATGGCCACAGGCCCGCCTCCCTCCTGGGTCCTGACTCCTTTCTCCCCATGAACTCGACCTTGCCCCAGGGTTGACCTCCATCCAACCTCTTACAAACAGTGGTCCCAGGGCACTTTGCAGGACCTCGAGGAGGCCACGGCTAACAAAAAAATATCTCAAAACACCTGTGTATGGATGTATCCTACACTGAGGGGAAAGAGAAAGGTAAGCATGCAGTCACCTGCTCCACCATTTTCATGTTCGTCACTAGAAGGCTCTGGTCAGTTTTGGGCCCTAGGTTTGATCCTAGGTTTATCTTTCTTTGGGAGCTGAAAAATCAGACTAGGAACAGTCTGGATAACTGGAGGGCCCCCCTTCCCCCCAGCGACCAAAAGGGGGATGATAATCTGCCTGGATGTGCACATACCGTGGGTTCAGCAGTTACCAGCCCCTCCTCAGCTGAGGGGAACTGGGATGGGCGGGAAAGGGTCTCCCTAACTCAGAGGCTGCATCAGAACTGTACGTCCTTACACACGTTACCTTCAAGTGCCAGACCAGGCTCTTACCTCTCCGGCTTGCCGTTGGGGTCGTACGGCGCCTGCGACTCATCCTCGTCCAGCTCTGAGTACTCACTCTTTGGCCTGAGGTCAAACACAGAGCAGCCCAGGTTGCTACTGCCGCTTTGAGGGCACCCGTGTCTCATAGTGAGGCTGCCCCATCTCGGTCACCAGGAGCCATTTCCACACCCGCCCACCCTGCCTGCCTTCACTCCCAGCAGGAACATACCACTCCTCCGGCTTGGGGTACACCGTGTGCCTCAGGGCATTGTCGGGATCGTATTCAAAAGCCACGCCTGCAGTCGGGTTCCACTTGGCGTGTTCTTTGCCAAAGCCCTTTTTGGCATAAGCTCGAAGCCTCAGCTCCTGGCCCTTTCTCAGCTTGACGATGAGAATGTCTGTGGGGAGATGTGAGTCAGTCGAGGGCCAGCAGAGGCACGGCTCTCCGCGGTCTGACCTGCAGCGCCACTGGAGGGCCGGGCAGCGCGAGACTGGGTCTGGTCTCCGCCCCTCGGGCCCTTACCATCCTGCTCCACATAGTCGTTGGGGTCATTATCTCGGCTCCGGGATGTCACCTGTAGGGGCCCAGACGGAGGCACTTATTAGCTGCTGCGCATCTCCCCACGCACCCCTTCTGCCACCCACCTCCCGGCACCTCCAGACCACAACCTGCCGAGCCGAGGAAAGGATACCTGAGGAGGTGGTGGTAGAAGTGCCTACTAGGACCCCGTCTGTGCTGGTTACTGGCCTCTAACCCCTACCTCATGGCTTTGTGACAACCTCCCCAGTCAAAACAGTGCCATGGGGGCTTCCCTGGTGGCGCAGTGGTTGAGAATCTGCCTGCTAATGCAGGGGACACGGGTTCGAGCCCTGGGCTGGGAGGATCCCACATGCCGCGGAGCAACTAGGCCCGTGAGCCACAACTACTGAGCCTGCGCATCTGGAGCCTGTGCTCCGCAACGAGAGGCCGCGATAGTGAAAGGCCCGCGCACTGCGATGAAGAGTGGCCCCCGCTTGCCACAGCTAGAGAAAGCCCTCACACAGAAACGAAGACCCAACACAGCAAAAATAAATAAATTAATAAACTCCTACCCCCAACATCTAAAAAAAAAAAAAAACAGTGCCATGGCCTTTAAAAGGGTCCTTAGGGGACAGGGCCCACAGCACCAATGCTTCTGCCCACGCTGGCAAGAGTCCAGAATTATTAGCACTTCTAGGCATCAGGCTTAGGTTAATGCAGAGGGTAACCCAGGGAAAATCGGTGTCTTATAAGAATACACCCCAATCTGGCCCACTTGGAGCCAGAAGAGCAAAGGTCCTGAGTAGGGAGGGCGTTCCTGACCGGAATGACCCGGGGGCTGTTGGAGATGAGGTCTCGAGACGTGACGTGACGCGTCTGGTCTTCGTTGCACCGCACGTCGAGGGTGAACTCCACCGAGCACTCGGGGCAGAACTCTTCACACGTACAGTCCTGAGGCAGGAAGAGAGGCAGGAGTGAGTCTGCGGAGAGATGGCGAATCCTGGCTTGGCTCCCCACGTCTAATACCCTGTTCCTTAAGGTTCTTCATCTGGGAGAGGGTGGATCACAGCCTCCAGGCTCTCGTGGGCTGTGTCCAGCTGCACACCACTCTCAGGCTGCTCAAGGGCAGGTGCGTCCCAGCTCAGAGACCACCTATACGCTGGCATCCACATGTCCTTCCCACCCCTCGCTGCCAGGCCACCACTGGGAGACACACTAACATCTCACCCTGCCCTCAGAGTGCTCTTTCTCAGAGAACCAAGGCGGTAAGAAGGAAGAGGCTTTCACACTGCATAGTTCAGCATCCCCTGAGCTAAGTGGACTAGCCTGGGAATGCAATTACCATTTAAAATAAAATAATCCAGGGAACAATAGAAAAAAGTACATTTTAAATTCCAGACTACTGACCTTTTCTTAAAAAATTTCATACGGAAATTTTTTCACAAAAGCAGAGAAGAGTGTAAGAGACTGCCACAATGTAAGCATCACTTGGCTTCAATAATTCTCAAGTTTGCCATTCTTTAAACTGATTCTTGAAACACTCCCCTATTAGAGATTAGCTGCTACCGTTTAACTTCAGGCAAGAAGAGAGTTACTAGAATGTAATCAAGCAAACTGTTCTCCCCCTCAGGCCAGTGAGGAAAATCCAACCTATTTTCGATGTTTTCAAGACAAGGAGGAAGATCTAGGGGCCATACCTGGATAGTCTGCAATCACACACAGGTGAGACGGGAAGGCATCCTAGACCCTTGAGACTGAATCACTCACAAATATGAAATTAAAGAATCAAAATGTAATGGAAGACAAAAATATGAAAAGGTACTTAACCTCAAAAAAAAAATGAAAAGAGAGGGGTCTGTTCAAGAGATCAAGAGACTAAAGAGGTGTAACAACTGAATGCAATGCATGAATGACAGACGCACAAACAAAAAACAATTAAGGGGAATTCCCTGGCGGTCCAGTGCTTAGGACTCCTCGCTTTCACTGCCACGGGAGCGGGTTCAATCCCTGGTCAGGGAACTAAGATCCTGCAAGCCGCGTGGTGCAGCCAAGACAAAAAAACAGTTAAGGACATTTTGAGGATAACTAGGAAAATCTGAATTTTGACTGTAGATAGATGGTACAAATCACGGCTAATTTTCCTAGGCATGATAAGTGTTGCTATGTAGGAAAATATCCTTATTTTTAGGACATGCATGCTGATGTAGCTACGGGGAGAAATGTCATGATTTCTGCAACATTCTTTCAGATGGTTCAGCAAAAATCACATCTATATGAAACACAAAGCAAATATAGCAAAATATCAACAACTGGATATTACAGGTGAAAAGACAGTGAGTATTTATTCTACTTTTCACTTTTCTGAAGATTTTCAGAAAAAAAACAAACAATTCCATACCATCTTTGTTCAGTAAATGCAATACTAGAAACAAACTTAATGGAAGGAACTGTTAGGTCATGGGGGATGCGTATCTTTATATAAGATACTGACTAACTGGTCTTCAACTGGTTGTACAACTGTCTTCACCAATACATGTGATGATTTATTTCTTAAAAACAGACTCTGGGGACTTCCCTGGTGGCACAGTGGCTGGGAGTCCGCCTGCCAATGCAGGGGACATGGGTTCGATCCCTGGTCTGGGAGGATCCCCCATGCCGCGGAGCGACCAAGCCCATGCACCACAACAAAGAGTAGCCCCGGCTCACTGCAACTACAGAAAGCCCGCACGCAGCAGCGAAGACCCACTGCAGCCAACAATAAAAATAAAAATAATTAAAAAAAAAAAAAACCAGACTCTGGAGATGTGAAGCAAAATGGTGAAATGTTAAAATGTGACAACCGGTTTGGCAGGAGCATGCCTATTTGTTATATTAGCTCCACACGTTGCTGTGTGCTTGAATAGTTCTTTTAAAAAACACATATAAATTTACAAAATACATCAAATTAGCCACCATAAAAATGACGTGCCCTCGGGAATATTAGAAAATGGGCTGATTCAGGATCACCTAAAGCCATCAAGGAGGAACAGTCTCAAGCTGTTACTTAATGCAGCTCTGGTGAAAGGATGCAGGTAACCTAATCCTGTCCTACACTCTCCCTAGTTCTAAGCCTGTTAACGTGTCATGGAAGTGCAAACCTGGCCCTAGAGGAAGGGAGCCGTGTTTAACTAGCAGAACTTACGGGGTGAGGCATAAAGCTGCAGACACCAGCACCCTAGTCACTCAGGTGCTGCTCGGTGGGACAGCTCTCACTCCCTCTGCTCCTTGTCCTCACTCCCTAACCTTCTGTCGCCTTCCTTTAGCCTCCTAGGCCCCTGTCCCTGGGAAGAGATGCTCTGGAAAGCAGAGTCTGAAGAGGAACAGCCCCACATGTTCCATATAAATGGGCATCCAGGAGTATGCCCCCTCTTATGTGGCTGGCTAATGAGACTCCCCGATGCCCCTTGAGACTAATCGATCTGAGGTCCCATCAGAACCAAAGACCAATCAATGCCTGCTTTGGGCTCTAGACAACATCTCCACATTGTCTTTCTAAAAGCTGAAAGCAAGATGTCGGGAAAAATCCCTGTAAGAACTAAGGTTCCCTGCCTCCCCCCACTTCCGACCTTCCACCCAAGCACACAGCATACCCGGGAGTACTGCAGCTTGTCCACAATGTCATCACTTGTGAGGGGAATTAATCCTGGAAGACAGAAAAGCACATTAAAGAAGGCCAAGGGGCCAAGCCAAAAGGAGAACCCCGAAGTCCCCCTGGGAGTGAGGAGGCTTCCTCCTCTGACACCGGAACAGCCCCCTCCCTTTAACTCTCCAAACCCAGCACTCACCAAGCCTGTGAGCAATGAACTCGTCGTGAAGGACTGAGGAATTGGCATCAATCTGAACCCAGTCAATTGCTAAAGAATGAAGGAAGCAGAAAAGGAGACACGTAGTTTAGCCACCACATTCATCTAAAGACAAGAGGAATCGTTCTCCAGATTTAAAAATCATCTAATGCTTATGAAATTGCAGAGGCCTGGCCAGGCTGCCAGAGACTCAGATTCCACAGCTCTGGAGTGGGGACCAGGAAGCTGCGTTTTAACAAGAACCACACACACCCTACTTCCCTGCTCAGGTGGATCTGATGCAGAGAGTTCCCTGTACCACCCAAAAAACACTGACTTATTAGAGAATACCACGGGAGTGGGAACATGTTTCTTTGAGCTGAGTATTTCTGTGGGAAGCACTTAAATCTGCTATTCATGCCAACACCAAATCCAAGAGCACCTGAAAGTCAGACAAACCTCACAGAAGTAACACAGACTTATGGTCCACATCTCATTTTATGATATAGTGACCAGATTACTCAGATTACTCAATTTAATACTTTATTATCACTCAACCAACTAATGCTTACAGAATCCTTTAATGAGCGAGGCATACTAAGTATACAACCCAATCCCTACCAGCAATGAGCTAGTAGGATGGTAAGAACTGTACCTGTCACACACACCTGACTTAAACACACATTCACTCATTCATTCATAAATAAACATCTGCACATAAACAATTAAATTCATTAATCAAATGGCACTGGAGCCCAACTGCCCAATGAGGGGCATGGACACTAGGTATGGAGGTCAGAAGAGGACCAGACATGACCTAGCCCCAACCTGCTTTGTCCTATGCTTCCTATTGCTTCCTCAACCCAAGCCAAACAAGGACCATGAGCCAAGCTTTCCTGCCTCTGCGTCTTTCCTCCCACCGGCACGCCCTTAACCTCTCCCGTGCAGCTGAAAATCCTCTGAGCCTCCTATAAAGCAAGCCTTGCCTGCCCTCCATGATACAGAGACGAACACTCTGTCTCTGTAAGCTCCTCCCTCCCAGAACTCTGACCAGACTTCTCTTAAGACACCTGTCATATTTTGCCTTGTGTTATATTTGTGTGTCTTGTCTCTATCTCATGCTTCAAAAATTCCTTGGGGCAGGGTCTTCAGATGTCTTAACTTCTGTATTCCTAGCTGGGGCCTGGAATGCAGCAGGTGCTCAATATTATTTGTGGGAAAAGTGGCACTTAGAATGTCAGGGCTGCATCCTAAAGCACAAGTCCCTCATATTACTCATGATGGAACTAAGGCCCCGGGACATGGAGTGATTAGGCAGAGAAGGAGGACCAGCCCTCCAAGCTCTGAGTTGAAAAAGTCTCTGGGGGTGGTAATGGTGGAAAAACTATAACGTTCTCTTCTTTACCAATCATTTGGCCTGCTTATTTCCTTAGGAGTTTGCACACTTGATGCAGCAACTATGACTTCCATTTCTTTTTCCTAACTCAAACTCTCTGAGCTGACGCTCAGAAGATATTTGTAGTTTATCTGTAAACGTGTAGAACACCTAGTGCGGAGTGGCTGGAACCAAAGCAGAAACAGATTCTCCCTCTTCTAGGAGCCAAGGGCCCTGTAGCTATGCTTCTCCTTAATTGATCCAAAAGTCTGTCTTGCATTTGGGTTGTCTGTGAATTCATCTTTCCCCTGCAACTTCACTGTGAGCCTTTGGAGGGCAGGAACCCTGTACTTTACAGCTCTGCGTTCCCAGTGCCTAGCTCCACTGCCTGGTGCTTATATGCTCCCTAAATACAGTTGACGGAACAGATTCACATCTACCGGTACTAGACACTCACTGAACACAATGCACAGAGAGTACCTCCTTAATACTTGACATCACCCTGATAATTACTATTAGTGTCCGAACGTTAGAGAGGAAACTGCAGCACACAGTTTAATAACTTGCCCAAATTTCACAGAGACAGTAAGTGAAAACAGGATTCAAACCCAAGTCCACAGACTCCTGAACCCGTGCTCTCCACCAACGCACGTGGAAGAGTGGAACTAAATAGCCCGTGGGAGCCAGGGAGGTGACCAGAGTGGCCCAGGGCCAAGGGCACAGGGACCAATCAAGTCTGCAGCATTACTGTTCTCTCAGCGCCCCTATCCCCGGCCCAAACCAAGGCTGGAGGCAGGAGCGCCAAGATATGGGGGGAGACCTGGTGGCCCTGGTAACGAGGCGGGGGTCGCTTACCTATTATGGGCACCTCAGCGATGAAGACCCTCCGGATAGAATTTGCCACCCTGAGGAATGAAAACCAAGCGGCGTGTGGGCACCGCAGCCTCGACAGGCCGGCCCCGCGACCCACGGTTCCCAAAGCAAAAGCCCTGGCCCGGGGGGCCAGTTCTGGAAAGATGACCCCCGCCCCACCTAGGCTGGGGCCCGCGGCTCTCCAGAGCCGCCAGCCTCTTCCCTCAGCAGCCTTACGCCAGGTCCGTATTCTCGATTATGAACTTGACATTCTCGTCGGTGAGCTCCGTGATCCGCACAGTAGGCTGGTTGGCATACGGCATCGCGATCCACCACTCGCTCGGCCTCCAGCGTCGGCTGTACTGCGCCTGCGCCAACGCCGCCACCGGAAGTCGGTCGGCGCGGCCTTGCCGCTTCGGCGGAGAGGCGCTCAGAACGCCACCTGCTGCTCGGAGGCCCAACGTTTTTTCCACCCCCGCCCCCTTCTCTAAAGGGCACCAGGTTCAACCATTTGGAGGGCGATTTGGCAAAACATGCACACGCGCTTGACTCAACAATAACACTTCTAGGAATTCATACTGCAGAAGTACTTGCAGCTGTAAGCAAAGATACATCTACAAGGACGTTCACTGCAGCAGTCTGTAGCAGAAGATAAAACTACTTGCCCATTGACAGAGACCTGGTTAAATATACAAACATAGGAATACAGTAACGTTTTTTAAAAGAATGAAGTCTATACATTTATGGAAGAATAAAAGTACAGTCTGTCCTCCGTATCCAAGGGTTTTGAATCCGTGTATTCAACCAACTGATGATCAAAAAAAAAATTTTCCATAAAGTTCCAAAAAAGCAAATTTGCTGTAGGCCCAGCAACTATTTATATAGCATTTACATTGTATTTACAACTATTTACATAGCATTAAACATTGTATTAGGTATTCTAAGTAATCTAGAAATAATTTAAATTATATGGGAGGACATGTGTAGGTCATATGCAAATACTACACCATTTCACATAAGGGACTTGAGCATTCACAGGTTTTGGTGGGGAGCAGGTGTCCTGGAACCAATCCCCATGGATACCGAGGGATGAACGTACACTTTTGCAAAGTATACTTGAACAATAGGTTTATACCCTTTCCCTTCCACCTCCCAAGTCTGGATCATGCACTTCTGAAACTGCAAGAAGATACAATGCTCTTTAATGTATTGATATCATCTATAGTTCTGTGTAGCTGCAGTGAGTAGGTATGAGTTCTTCGTCCCTGCATCTCCATTGCCTGGCAGTGTGCGTCTCATAGGTTGAACATTCAATAAAGAATTACCAAAGTCCCCTAAACAGCCTAGAGAGAGGTTAGAGTGGGCTTCAAAAAGGTGGCAGCAGCTTTTTTTTTTTTTGGCCGAGCCGTGTGGCTTGTGGGATCTTAGTTCCCCAACCAGGGGTCGAACCCATGCTCCCTGCAGTGGAAGCGCAGAGTCCTAACCACTGGACCGCCAGGGAATTCCCAGGTGGCAGCAGCTTATACAGAGAAGCCCTAAAATAGAACTTGGCGGGGGACAACATTTAGGGGGCAGAAGAAGAGTCATCAGAGGAGATGAGGAGGAGTTTGCCTTAGCAAGGAGTGACACCTCCTCCTGAGACAGGGGGGAAGGGCACTGAGGGGGCCCTTGCTACACAGCCTGTGTCATCTCAGTAAATTAAGAAGTCAAGTAGTCTTCTGAGTGTGAGACAGAGCCTATAAAGGAGAGAACAGAGTGAAATCTGGAATAGCTACTGCAGGGAACTTGACAGGATGTCGAGGTAAAAGAATTAGAGAGGTGCAGAAAGGGCCCAGAGGAAGGTACACAAAGAGAGACTGGAAATTCCTACTAGCTTGTTACTCCCCCCATCATTCAGTCTACTTGGGTAGGAGACAGCAAAGCAGAAGACACATGCTGTGGGATGCTGTATGTACCAAAATGTTGAAGCTCTAACCCCTAATGTGAGGATATTTGGAAATGGGGGTCTCTGTGAGGTCATGAGGGTAGGACTCGCATGATGAGATTAGTGCCTTTGTAAGAACAGGGAGAGACATCAGAGCTTGTTCTCTCTCTGCCATGTGAGAATATAGGGAGAAGGCGGTCATCTGCAAAGTCAGGAAGAAAGTTCTAAGAACCAAGTTGGCTGGCACCTTGATCTTGGACTTCCAGCTTCTAGAAGTGTGCCATATTTCATCACAGCAGCCTGAGCAGACTAATGAAACAGTTAACCAGACTGAAAAAGGAAGCCCAGACAGTGTAGAGGCTGAGAGAATTAGTAAAGCTAAAGACTGTGTCACTGAAATAGTTAGTGACAGGAATCAAAGGAGCTAATGGTGAGGGGGAAAAGGCCCCTGCCACCCACATTTTACTGATGGGAAGCCTGGGCCCACAGATGCAGAGCTGTCCTAACTGCCCAGTAGTATCAGGCAGCACCAGGACCAGAACTCAGGTCCCCTGGCTGCTAGTTTCAAGCCTTTTCCACAACACTTGTCTCACTCTGGCATCTTGGATACCTGCCATGGTCTATATGGAAACTACCTACACAACAGGAAATTGCTTCAAACATATTTATTATAATTTTTACAGACTCTAAGTTCATTAATAGTCCTGCAACGCGTGTTGGTGTAACTCGACACAGGGCCTGGAATCACACCTCTGGCCAGGCTGGGCAGCACCGTCCAGCACGCACCTGTCTCAGGTGAGGCAGCTTGCGAGGGCGTTTCCAGTGCAGCATCTCAGGACACCAGAGAAGGAAAGGGCAGCATGGTTCCCTCTGCGTGCACAAGGCTGTGCTGTGCTGTGGATGAGCTGCCACCTGGGGTGGCTTCAGACCCTGACTCTGGCCTGGGAGCCCCAGAGAGCATTTCTAGGCAGGTTAGACATGATCAAGGTGCCTGAGGGACCAGGACAGGGGCGTGCTGGGTTTCTGTGGCTTGAATGCTTGATTGAGCGCTGCATTTTTAATCATACAGCTGCAATGCAGAAAGGCATCAGGAGGCCTGGCCCGGTGTTAGGAACTGAAAAAGTGGCCCAACCCTGGGCTACAACTGTTATCTATCCTCCAGTGCCCTGTGGTTTCCAGGTGGTTGTGGTAGTGTGTAGAGTCCTTCGGTGTTCTCTCGTTAACACCCTGTTTAATGGATGGCACCTCATACGTTTCAAAGCCCTTTAAATATATCCTCAGGTTTTCTTCTGGGCACTCTAGCTTACACCCCTCCTTGCTCACCGGCGCTGGTTTAGACCTGTCAAATTCTTGAGCTGACAAAGGGATGGAAACAGAGAGTGATGAGACCTTGCCCTGACCCTAGGACTCCAATGGGAAAGATTGAGATTTCCAAGGCAGCATGTGTGGCTATGATGCAGAGATCTGACATACCAGGGTCCCGGGAGTGAGCACTGTTTCCTGATGCCAGTGAAAAATAGAAGTGGGGTACTTGGGATCTAGAGATTGGGACTGAACCACTGTCAGTCTTATTATTGGCTTTCCAGTTTAAGGCTACAAAACTACTTGGGGGTCAGTGACACACGTGAGAATGGATGGGCAGGGATGAGCTGGGCAGTACTCACTGTCACCGCTGCGCCCATGAGTCCTTGCACCAGTGCCTCTCCGGTGGACTTTACCTAGAAGGAGTCAGAGTCAGGTTCTCTCAGGCCCCCACCACTAGCTCAAAGGTGAGACACGTAGGACAGATCAGTAGGCCTATTAGCCCCAACAGGTAGAGTCAAGAGGGCTCTGTGTACTGGAGGAAGAGCCTATGGACAACACAATCACAAATGGGCCAAGTGTGGCTTTCAGGGAAGGCCCTGGGGACTGTCAGCTGAAGTCAAAGGGAAGCAAGAGAACAGAGAAGTGACCAGTGTGGCCCAAGGAAGACAGCGTGCCTAGTGAGGAGGCTTCCCAAATGCCTAGCCCCCAGCTACCTGCTTGGCAGCGTGGCCCACGTTCATTGCATCGTTAATTCGGTTTTCCAGGAATTGCCAAGTGTCCTCAAAGTCTGGGGAGGAGTCCTGCAACATCACCAACTCTGTTGTGTTGTAGATTCCAGCCAACACTGCTCGGCGGGTGTACCAGTTAAACTGCAAAGAAACCCATCAGAGAGGTGGGTCACCACTACTGCTGCAGGTTGGGGGAAGTCTAGGTAGTTCCTACCCAAAGCCACTGGTACTCCTGGGCTTCCTCCTGATTTCTTTTCCTCACAGATACACATGGCCCTCTAGACAAGACTGCTGTTCCCAAACTAGGCTGGGTGTCAGAATCACCTGGGAGGTTAAACATGCAAGCTACTGGGCCCAACCTCTTAAGAGTTTAGAGTCAGGAGGTCTGAAATAAGTGCCAGGATCTGGATGTTTAATAAGCACCCCACGTGATTTTGCTACATCCACTCGGCTTTGGAAATGCCAGTGAAAAGCCTAAGTCTCAGAACATCTAAGTTCCAGGGAGGCTCTGTGGTCAGGCAGTTATGACCAAACCTTCGTGTGTTCATCAGTGAAGTGAGGGCTGAGAGAGCATCATGGACAGACTGGAATACCTGGGAAGAGCTGAGAGTTCAAGTCCTTCAGCAGCTTCTGACTGTCCTGCCGAACCACTCTTCACAGCACTAGCTCAGCTGCTTTGTGTTTTATCGCTCTGTTTTCTCAGCTTTCTAATTTCATTTTCCTATCATCTCTGTTGGTGGTATATTCTCACACGATGGAAGTTTATTAAAGCACTTTGTTAGAACTGTGGTGGGAGCATCTTTTTGCCTCCAATCCTGGATTCCACGAAGTACCATCACACATTAATTTCTTTTATGAAGGTATATATATATATATACATTTTTTTTTGAATTTCCTACCAGAAATATGATAGCATTAACAAGTCAGATTCTTTCCTGGTGCCTGTTTAGAGGCTTATTGATCTCTTAGCAAAGCAGGCCAACATGGGCTACAGGGAGAGAGTTTCTTTTTAAAGCAATGAGTGTCTCCATGGCATTCTTTTTTTTTTTTTAATCAGTCTCATAAAAGACACACACTGAGAAAGTCTGCTACAGAATCTAAATCATAGAAGACTGAGGGGGAAATGATTATAAAATGGCAATCCAATCACAAGGCCCTCTGATGCCTTGTCACCATTCTAGGGGGGAAAGGAATACCAATGGTTCATGGCTACAGTGCTGGTCCCTGAATGAAGATGACCTAGATCCCACTGTGGCTTGTTGAGGGACCCTCCTCGTACCCTAGCCTCTCCTTTCCAAGATGGGAATGACACTGTAGTCCCGTGAAGGGATTTGTTATCAAAGAAATTTCACAAACTTCCTGAGGAAATGCTTAATCCAAGCGTTGCCAGTAGCCTGTGGGCCTGCAGAGAGCACTCACGTCAGTGGACTGGTCCCCGGCGTAATGCCACATGTCATCCACCATGCTGGTGAGCAGGCCCAGGCTGGGCGGGATGTTGTGAGGGAGCAGGAGGATGCTGAGCGCCTGTGGAGAGACGGCAGAGGAGTGGAACTGCACACGGGCGGCAGCGGCGGGCTCAGGTGGCGAGTGCCTCACCTCCCCCTGGAGGTACGGAACGGGGCCTGACCAGCCCTCATCCTGAGACTCACCATCTCCACCCACGCGTGTGAGCTCCTGGCATCTAACGCTCCCGACTACAGCTCATGGGAGCCGGGGCAGGTCCGACCCTCGGCTGACCCAGTCAGATTCTCAATCCCTAGCATGTGGACTTGGGAATGCAGACAGCCAGCTCTAGACTGGTGGCTTTGAGTACTGAGAGCACCCCATTCTGTAACATGGAGAAAGAAGCAGGGATAGCTGGGGAGTCTGGGGGTGGAATTCGAGGTGGACTGGGTCAAGCTGGAGATCTGAAACCAAGCATGGGGAGCACGGGCAGGGGACGGGACTTGACTCTGGACTGTACTCCCTCACTCCCGGCCCACAACTGAAAATTACATGCTCAACCGTCTCCCAGCCGGGCAGAGGACACTAGATGATCCGTGGGCCCTCTCAGTGCTGATGTGCTTTGAGTTTCTTAACTGAGAGAATGGCCTGCACTGTGACACACTTTGAAACAGGAAAAAAGGACCTTTAGAAAAGGGGTGTGGGAAGCCCTTGGAATGAATACTCCAATTCTCTAAGCATCACACCGACATACTGAAAGGAAGTCCCAGTTCCCTGAGATCTAGAACGCGACAGGCCTGTTAATGATGATGGCCAGTAAAATCTTCTGACTTTTCTAATCCCCTTCATGGATTCCTCCTCACTGAAGACCTGGTGGCAGACTCGGGCCACTAAGACCCCACCCAGGACGTGGTCTAGGACCCACGCCACCCACGTTTCCAGGAACTGAGACAGATGGCTCAGAGGTCCTCTCTTTGGCTCTCGCAAAACTGAAACCCAGCTCTACCAATTGCACGGTGAATCCCTAGTTTTGTGGAGATTAATGAGCTCACTTCTGAACAGTGTGCCAGACCCTCCAAGTGAAGGTGCTGAGGATCATAATCATGAACACTTTATGCCCTGGGGCCTGGATATGGACTCTGTACCCGAGGCCAATGCTCAATGTACGGGATCAGCATTCTCAGTCTGGTTTCCACAGCGTCCCTCAGGAACTGGTCTGTTTTCCTCTTCCTGGAAGAGGGAAAAGAAAACAGTGTGTCTCTGGATCAAAGGCATGGGCTCGGTGCTACACTGTTTACTCAGCCCTAGTGGGGAGGGCCCCACCAGCTCTTGATGAGACAGGCAGCTGCGTTTCAGTCCCATCAGAGCAGCAGGGCTGCTCAGTGCTACCCTCTTGGCTCTGCTTGGATTGGCCTCCTGGGGACAGCTGGTGGCGCCTAAGCTCCTTGAACCTCAGCTGCCACCCCGAGCAATGATGCCATGGGACTTACTCTGCCTGGCCCAGCTGTACCAGCTTCTGCTCCTCTTCCAGCACACGGGTGAGCCGGGCGTTGCACTGGGTCACAAAATGCAGTATCAGTTCACTGCCATCATTCCCAAACATGTTGGCAGCCGCACTGGAGAGACCCAGAGACTACAAAGGGGGAGAGGGAAAACAGGAAAGTGGCGGGCAGGTGGAGTGGACATTTGCCGCCTGTTCATCACTAGTGCCTCTTCTTCTAGTAACAGCAGCTTGGTTCTCAGTGGGACACCCCACTCTTCATTCTTGTCCGTGTGATCTGGGAAAAGCTGACCACCAAATCCCTCCACACTCCATCAAGCCCTTGGGTGTGATGCAAAGCAGGGGATCCAGACCTAGATAAGTGGAGTTCACAGCAACTAGTTCAGGAATGTGCACGTGACCAAATCCAGCCCTGCGAGGCCGCCTCCACACTTTTGCTAGTACCGACGGGAAAGAAGTACCCTCTTTCCTCTGGGGCTGCTGAGCCATTTTTAGTCCTGCATGGGAAGCCCCCGCTGAGAATGAAGCTCACAGAGAGGAAAGCAAAGCAGATATGCTGTAGAGACACTTCCCAGCAGCAACTATCTAAGCCAGAGGTACTTCCAGACTTTTCTGTCATTAAATGAGCCAAACACTCCCTTTCTTGCTTGAACCAGTTGAGTTTGAGTTCTGACACTTGTAACCTAGAGTTGTAACTATTATAAAAAGGGGCTTGGGAAGAGCGCTCCTAACTCTCTTCCTCACCAACTCACTTAACCTAAGCCTCTTGGAAAGTAGGTCTCTCAGTTGTTTAAAAAAAAAAAAGTCTCACAAACTTTTTTTTTTTTTTTTGCCGCACTGCGGCACGTGGGATCTTAGTTCCCCGACCAGGGATCCAACCCGCGTCCCCTGCATTGGAAACGCGGAGTCTTAACCACTGGACTGCCAGGAGAGTCCCTCACAAACTTTTCCTATTGAGCTGTCAAAGAGTTAACAAAGCCACAGGGATCCTTTACTATTCCTCACATACAGGACTCACTGAGCAGCTACTGGAGGGAGAACCCTGACGGCAGCAGGGACAGAGGGCAGAAAATGAACCAAAAAAACCATTAACTCTAAATTCCCGCCATTGGGAAAGTGCCTCTCTTTTGGTGCGAGCACACAGCCTTTCTGGAGGGCAGTTTGGCAATATTCACCTCAACATCAGAGCCGCAGGAGCATCAGTACTAAGGGTGACTGCGTGCTCCCTGTGTGCCTGGTGCCCGGCTGAGCGCATTATACACACGACCTTGCTGCAGCCCCACGGCAATGCCAGCAGGTGGGCATCACCATCATCCACATTTTACAGAAACCGCGGCTTAAAGCTCTTAACCACCAGGCTATACTGCCTCTAACATGTATGGAACAGGAACCTCGAAAATATACACACTCCCTGGGCCAGTTGTTGAGCTACTGTGTCTCAGCTCCAAACCTGCCCATCCATCCTCAGCTTTGGGATGCAGGGGCTGGGGCTCTGCAAGCCATACTTCTGGCTCCATGTTAGGTCCCCGGATAGGGTCTCTAGAGGGAGACTGCAAGGCTGGAGGAGGAGGAAGGGCCTGGCTCCTCGCGGTTTACTTCCTGTCGGCTAGTGGTCTGTGTGAGCAGCGCCCTCCTTCACCACGGCAGCACTTCTGTCCAGTGGCAGCAGCTGAACCCAGTCTGCAGTATTCTCGTCAGGTGCAGACCTAGTTTCATCGAGCCACCATCCTCTCCCTGCCCTCCCAACCGCTCCGCCACTTCCCCAACCCGAGGTCAAGTGCCAGCCCCCAGGGACCCTTCCTCCAAGGTCAGCGACACCGGCACCCGCTGAGGAGCACCTCCTCCTGAGAGGTGGGAGTTTCACCTTCACAGGGACTCTCCTTCAAGCTCCTAGCTGTATTCATTCCAACTCTTCCCTTTGTTTCCTCAGCCCCGGGGATGAGAGCTCCTCCCTGCAGGTGCTACCTCTACGATACTTTAGTGTTCTTTTTATCCTTTCAGTTACCTGGTTACCAATTTCACATCTAGTTAACAATTCTTTGTGTTAAATTCTCTCTATTGGAGTAACTGGTGGGATTTCTTCTGATTGATGCACTCCCTGAAAGACCAACTGCACTTCTCAGAATTTGTCCTAAAGAAATCAACCAGAAGTGTACTTAAATCTGTCGTACAAATAGGTTTATAATATTAAAAAAAATTGGAAACAACCCAAATGTTTATCCATTGAGTTCAAGTAAATGCAATAGGTATTATGCAGCCATATGAAAGGAGATATGCAGAGTGAAAAAAGCATACGAAAAAGAGTGAAAATTTTAACCATAGAATATTGAGTAGAATCAGATTTTTCCAAACAATCCTGTTACCTTTCTGTCCTCTCCTGGTTCCACACCGTTCTGTAATGATTCTCTCACACCTTCCCTGCTACCTCGGAACCTCTGTCTCCTCCCACTGTCTCCTAACTTCAGGATCAGGAGACAACCACACCTACGTCACAGAGAAAACAGAAGCCATCCCCTGGGAACTCCTTAAAGGTTCTTCTAGAAACTAAGCCTGCAGCTGTCTTCTCCAACTTTGCCCCTAATACACCGAAGGCTAGTCTTTCCACCTGTTTTCCGGATTTCATAATCCTTGCCTTCAAGGAACCTCACGTTTTTCATTTTGCCACTTTCTCTTGTATCTTCTCCATCATGGGTGTTTCTGTGCCCTCCTGCCAGGACTCAAACATGCTCATCAAACTTCCATCCCACCTCCCCTGCTTAGTATACGAGCTCCCTTCTCCCCCCGCAGCCCAACGCCTCTGCACTTCCTCACCTCTACTCACCCCTCAACCCACCCGTTATTTCGGACCTGTACTCCCTTCAAATGGCTTCCACTGCAGTCACCAATGTCTGGTTGCCTCATCCACATTCTCCTGCTTTGCCTCCAGTGCAGGCTCCTCTACCTCAGTCTTCTTTGCCACCCCACCCTGTTCCACCCCACCCTTAAATGTCAGTGGTTCCTGAGGACCCAGACTCCTCTCTCTTTTCACATGGCACTCTAGGCACATTCAGCCACCCCAGGCAATCTCACTCACTTCCATGGTTTAATGACCACATACATATGTGGATTATGCCCCAACATATACTCTAGTCCAGACAGCTCCTCCAGTTTCAGGCCTGTATGCTTGAGGTCCCCCATTGGCCGACCCAAAGACCCCTCATATTCAACAAAGCTCAAGACTGTACCCATGGGCCTTCCTCAAACCTGGCTCTTCAGTGGCCTTAATCTAAGAGAACGGCACCACCACATACCCACGCATGCAAACCGGCAGGCAGCTCTGGTGGCATTTTGTCACTCCCTCCTATGTCATTCTCTCACCAAACCTACCCACTTGTCTCCATGTTCACTGCCACTGCTCTAGGTCAGAAAGCCCTCATCTCTCCTGGATGACGAGCGGCAGCTCCCAGTGACCCTCTGACTCCAATACTTTTTCATCCAGCAGCCAAAGTGATGGTTTTGAAATGTTAAATTGAATTCTATATCTCCAATTATTCTTACAATAAAAGAAAGCCTAACTCTTCAACATGACCTTTGGACCTTGCCCGATGTGGCCTCAACTGACCCTTCCCCAGCATCACTCAGCTCAGATCTCTTCCTGACTCTCGGCATAGTGGTTTTCTTCGGTTCCTCTAACGTGCAGGCATCTTTCCACTCTGCGCATGCTGTGTCTCTGTCTGGACTTGTCCATGCCCCACCCCACCAAATCAGGTAAAGCCTTCTCATTCCTCAGCTCTCAGTTCCAAAGCCTTTCCTCACCACGTTCTCACCCCGAGTTAGATTCTGTCCCTCCACTGCATGTCACAAGAGCACCTTTTCCTGATAGCCCTGACCACATTTTATAAATATGTATTTGTATATATGTGATTAATGTCACCAGACTGGAAGCTCAACAAGGGCAGAACTTTGCCCATCCTGACTACTATGATGTCCCTAGGACCTAGCACACTCTCTGTTCAATAAATATTTAAAGAGGGAATGATTAATAATCAAAGGGTTTTTTTCTAATTGGAAAGATCAAAATGTTGATTTTTGTTATCACAGACAATTTTTAAGTTCTTTTTTTTGCGGTACGCAGGCCTCTCACTGTTGTGGCCTCTCCTGTTGCGGAGCACAGGCTCCGGACGCGCAGGCTCAGCGGCCATGGCTCACGGGCCCAGCCACTCCGCGGCATGTGGGATCTTCCCGGACCAGGGCACGAATCCGTGTCCCCTGCATCGGCAGGCAGACTCTCAACCACTGCACCACCAGGGAAGCCCCTGGCAGTTTTGATCATAGGCAATTCTTGCCTAATGAGCTGCCTTTAGAACCTAACTGCCAAGAACCAACTCCACGGTATATTCTTTTGATATTAAAAAATAATTTAAAAACAAAAGCATTTCTACCCTATTGGGGAAAAACAAACAACACAAAACCAGAAAATCTTATAGCAGTGAGGAGCTCTGGGGCTCTGAGCTGGGCTGGAAGAAAGCCCTCTGCTCTGGCTGCTGTGATTCCCTCCTGGCTGATGTTGGTCAGGCTGCCCCGCCCGCACCCAGACACACCTTGGCTCCTTCTGCAATGGCCTCTGCTGTCCACCCGTGGGCGGGCACATACTCCAGGGCCGCCGTCAGGATGCGCTGCTGCAGCTGCTCCTCACTCTCGTAGTCCTCCTCCTCCTCACCGCCCTGGTCTGTGTACCTGAGACCCAAATGCAAGAGAGACATGGGGATGGAGCCCGGCACACCTCACCTCACCTCACCGCCTGCTGCCTGGCATGCAACATGTGCCTGGCCAGAAACCACAGGCTCTGTGCCTCCTCTCAGCACATGTTGAGAGGACATTTACTTATGTGTCGGTATCAGTGTTTGAATGCCAACAGAGCAAAAATCATACCATCCTTCGCCTCCCATAGAGTCACTGAGAGAAGGGAACCATGAGCGAGGAGGTCAGGTGATAGGAAGGTGCATGATGTCACAGCACCCTGGATTTCCCAGTTTATAGCCTTACCACATTGTTTCTTTACCTGGATTTGTTCCAAACTGTAACTCCATTGAGGACAGGGACAACGGTTACATTATTCACAGGGCCTGGCACACAGTAGATCGTCAAACAATATTTGTCGAATTGAAATGAAAACTACTTTCATTGGGAGACCAGAAAAATGACTGGGAGACCAGAAAAATGACTGGGAACACTCTAATTTCAGAGCTAGAGGAACTTCTCAGCGGCAGGATTAAGTAAAGACGAAACATCTAACGGAGATGTAAATTATTATTTCCTTTCTGGAGGGCAATCTGGCCTCACGTGTGTAACGAAATGTAAAATGTGCATATCCTTTGACTCAGTGCTCCCGCTGCTGAGAGAATCATCTACTTTATCACATTATTTTTCATACCAGTGATGGAAATCTAAATATCCATCAGTAAAAGATAGGTCAAATAAATTTTGGTACTGCCATTTGCTGGAATACTATGCAACCATTAAAATAATATAGATTGTGAAATGACATTATAAACGTACTATTGAGTGAACAAACAGGTTCTGGAACAGCATGTATAGTGTACAGTGTAATTAATCATTTATAATATATACAGGGTTATATACGAAAAACGTTAGAGAAAAGGATATTCACAAAAATGTCAGAGTTATTTCTGGGTTTGCGATTTCTGATAATTTTTTTACTTTTGTGAACTTCTTTGTATTATTTAGAATGTACAGGCACCGTTTTCATAAAACAAACAAACAAACAACAGGTTCCTTTCAAAGATAAGGTTGAAAATGATGAAAGGTGTGAAGGGAACAGAGAGGCTAGAGGAAGGAGAAGCACAGATTCACCCAAGCACGCAAAGTGGTCAGAAATGGGTGGACTGGGGTTCTACTGCCTACCTGGGGGGTGAACGAGAAGACTCCTGATTGGGTTCTTCTGTGCCCTGTGTCTCAGAATGTTGCTGAGAAAAAGAGGGGGGAGGTTGCTGCTTCTGCTGATCTGAAGACCTCAGCTGTGTAGCTGAAGCATGGAAGGCACGTGGCACCAGGGCTGGTCGGCAGCGGGACACTGAAACAAACTGAGCTGGTCAGCCAGAGACACTCACCAGAGAAGACCCTTTGAGACCCAGAGTGGTACGAGGGATGGGGAGGAAGAAAAGCGCAGGAAAACAAGAACCAAGTGTTGGATCCCAGACAAAATTCTCGGGTAAACTGGGAACCTTTCGACATGATGTGGTGGCAAAAGCAGGAACCAGGAAACGGAAGACCTGTCTTCTAGGCATGTTTCCATCATTTATTAGCCGTCTGTTAATGGGCAAACCATTTCACCCCAATGAGCATGATTTAAAATACGCAAATTAAGAGAAAGAATCTCTACTTACTCAACGGGAGTGTTGTGAGGCCCAAACAAAAACATGAAAGTGACTTGAAAACATTATATATTTATATATCATGGCAAGAGCACTGGACTATAAATTAGAAGGGCTGAGTATTGACTCCCTAGTGGTTATGTGGTGTCTCTATCTGTTTTCTCATCTGCAATATTGCAACACCCATTTACTTTAGGAAAGGGCTTTTGAAAAGTACAGTACTGTATTTCCTAAGCAAAGGCTCATACTACTTTTTTCTTTCCCAGCATTTTACTACAAAAAAAAATTCAAACATACAAGCAAGTGGAAAGAATTGTGGCATGAACACCTGTATATCCATCACACTCTTCATACATCAAGCCATCTTATTTATTTTTTTGGCCACACCACACGGCTTGTGGGACCTTAGTTCCCCAACCATGGATTGAACCTTGGCCTTGGCAGTGAAAGCACCGAGTCCTAACCACTGGACAGCCAGGGAATTCCCCAATCCATCTTATTTTTTGATGCATTTGTTGCAGACTTCAGAATTCTTTATCTTTAAACATTTCAACATGCACATCATTAACTAGAGTTCAATATTTATTGAATATTTACTGTTATTTTATTGAGGTGATATTTACATTCAATGAAATGCACAAATCTTAAATGGGCCAATTCTGAGTTTTGACCAATGTATACACCTGCCTAACTTGAACCCCTATCTAGAGATTAACATCACCCCAGAAAGTTCCCTCTTATTCCTTCCCAGTTATTCCCCACCCACACTATTCTGAATTTTTCATTCTAGTCTTGCCTGTCCTACAATTTCATCTAAATAGAATCATACTGTGTATCCTGTGTATGTATAAGACTTCTTCTGCTTAGAATACTTTTTAGATTGATTCATATTTCTGTGAAAATCAGGAAGTTGTTACTTTTTACTGCTGAGTAGAATTCCACTAAGAAACACTATTCTATTGAACACCTGGGCTCTTAGCTATTATAAAGGTGCTACGAATATACTTGTTCAAACCTTTTTGTGGACATTTTGCTTTCATTTCTGTTGAGTGAGTAAATACCTCGAAGTCGATTTTCTGGGTCATAGGCATTACTTTTACTGAACATATTTAGTTTGGAGCTTTGTATAAAAACAACACTCATTTTTAAAAAAAATCTATGGACCAACTCAGGAAAAAATGATTTTTAAAAGAAACAGCACCTATGTGTGAAAATATCAATTATTTTAGCATATGTACAGAAAAAACCGGACCAAATATTCATAAAACTTCGAAAAGGACCTGGGAGGTCCCAAAGCAATATTGCAGAACCACTGCAGTCCACGAGAAGATTTTAGGTGAAATACAGGAGAATATTATTTCATTAGTTATATATTTATGCTAATATGTTAATTCATACGTTCTATTTGTGGAAGGTGACATTGGTTTTCCATTTATGGTAGTGATATAAAGTTTCCTCTTTTAAGTAAACGTCTACATTTTTACGAAATCAGACGTATAAACAAAACTACTGACTATATGGTGGCAAAGGTGGTACGAGGATACTGAAGAATTGCTTAAGAGGTGGGGAAATGACCGACTTGGGAAAAAGTAGACTAGGCGCTCTCTGTGTCTGTGTTTCCCGGGATCAGGGCCCAGGGACTTGGCAATGGAGTTAAGAGACTGGGTACAAGTGTGCCAGTCTGCAACCGACCGAGCTGTGTGACCTTGGGCACCCACAGCCCTCTCTCAGGCTGCGTCAACTCCATGAAATGGGAGTGACAGGCCCTTCCCTGATGCTCTTGCTCCTCACAGGTCGAGAATGGAGTCAGAAGCCAGCCAGGCGGCCACTTCAAGCCCGAGGAGCCGGCGCGAGCCGCTATGCCCTTCACCTCACCTTGCTCTCGAGCCGCCACGAGGCTTCTTCCGCCCCTCACCCAGCCCAGATCAGCTTCGCGCCCCCTCCCCTTCCCTCCCCGCTCCCGGGATCGGCCGCCCTCTCACCGGGGAGGCACCGCAGCTGCAGGAGCCTCCACCCCGCCCGGCCGAGCGCGCCAGACACCCTCGCTGCCATCTTGGAAGCGGGCACGCTGCCTACGGCGACGCGCTGTGTAGCACCGAGTCAACTGCATGGCCACTTCCGCCCTCCCCGCGCAGCGGGAGCTTCGTCCTCTCGCGAGAGGCGCGAGGTGCGGAGCCGGCCGATGCTGAGAAGCCGGGAGCGATCCCCGGGCGGCAGGTGAGCGATCACCAGGTGGTCCGAGAGCCCGATCTTCCCCAACGCCCCCGTTCCGGCCCACCCTCTGCCCCGCGTCCTCTCATTTCCCATCCCCAGCCTCGTCCTTCGGCGGAAACGTGGCTATGGCCACCTCCCTGAGGACCACAGCGGGCTTTCGCCCTGGGGAAGCCGGTGTGTGGGGTCGGGCCCGCCCTGCCTCGTCCCGGTCTCCTGGCGTGGTGGCTGCCTTATCTCCCGCGCTGCCGGACCCGGCCTGAGGCCCCGGGGGACAGCGCTGAGCTGGGGTCCGGGAGACCGGAGTCTGAGATCCGGTTCTGCTAGTAGCCAGCTGTTGTGACCTTGAGTCTCAGTCCCTCTTCGCAAACATCAGGGAAGCTGAAGTTTCCGTCTTTGGGGGTACCTGGACCCCCCAGGTTGTAATTTTGAACCTTTGCCTTCCCTGAACCTCCAAAGTGTTGAGTTGATATAATTGAGTATTCCCAAACTTGCCGGATTGGAAAAACCATCAGGACGCTTGTTAATAAATCGGATACCGAGGTCTTTCTCCTGGAGAGTTGATTCAGTACGTCTGGATGTAGCCCTGGAATCTTATTTTAACAAATGCCCCCGGGTGATTTGGACGATCTGCAAGTTTGGGAAAGGCTGGTGGCCTTTATTCTGGCATTGAGTGCCAAGCGCTGCGTGACTCAGGGAGGTCATGGACTAGCCACTGAGCAGATATGTAAATGCGGAGCGCCTCACTGGGAAACCTATCACCAGGGGAGGCTTCATAATAGTCGGAAGAAGTAAATGGTTTGGGGATGCGGGATAACCAACAGCTGGAGCTAAGTATGCCATTCTGTAAGTTTCGTGCAGTGAGACCCTTGTCTTTGTGTTTTTGCACACTCCTTATCAACCTTTTCAGAACCTCTTACTCTCCCCTGCGTGAGTGTGGGGGAAGCCTCCCCCTAAGCCAAAACTACTCCCCAAATGTTAAAACTTCAGATCCATATTTCTGGATTTCAGTAAAGCACTACTGATCTCTCCATGAGGTTTTGTTTTCTGAATTCTGTCCACTCATCTTCGAATGAATCTTTCCTGTGGAAAATCTAGCACTTGGATATCCTTCCTGAAACCCTTAAGTTTGACACACACCTAATTGCCTGGAGACAAAGTCTTCTATTTCTTTTCCTTTGAGTTTACTGTTTCCTTGCAGATTGTCACCTTTTTTTCTGTGTGTGTGTGTGTGTGTGTGTGTGTGTGTGTGTGTGCAAGTGTGCACGCTTCGGTCAGTTCATTTTAATTAAATTTTTCTTTCTGTTAACTGTCAGTATTCTTAGAATTTTTTATGCATTTGACTTAAAAGGATTTGATCCTTGGTTTGAACTGATACCCAAACTTCCATCTTATTTTTTTTCTTTTGGCCCTCTTCATCCTTAAAAGGAGCCAAATGCCTCAGGATTTGATGTTTACTGGGTGCCTTAAAAATAAACAAGTGCATCTCCAGAAGTTGTTCTCAGACATCTGCTTTCACTGCCTGCCCACAACATTTTAGAAGGGCTGTGGGCATGTGTGTGCAGCAGTCAGAGTTGGAGAGATGCTTAACAAGTCCAGTGACGTGACAATGACTTTTGTTCCACCTCTTTTTATTTATGAAACTGGGCTCTGAGTCACACTTCTAAGTATGTTGACTTAGGTGCCAGTCATTTTTTCCTTGTTTTTTTAGAAAAGACGTTGACAACAACATAAAACTCTGATGATGAATAGTATCACACTTTGGCTTTTACATATTTAAAAGAACACTGTGTCCCATTTTATTTGGAAAATGCTGACTAAAAGTGGTGGCTGTGTCTTTTTGAGAGTTAATGTTTAATAAATGTATTTTATGAGCTCCCTGTTGCCCTAGAAGATTAGTTTGGGGGGATATGGAAAACAGGGCACTTTCCATTCTTCTAATTTACGGACACAATCCCACTGGAGTACTGTATAAGATGCCATAAAGTGCAGCTCTTATGTTGTATAATTTTAACAATAAAAAAGGAGCTTCACATTTCTCCCTGGGGTGTCCTCCCAGCAGGTATGGCTGAGGAGGAAGAACAAGATTTTATGGGACTGTTTGAAGCAAAGGCAAATAAACTGGCCACAGAGAAGTGGAGGCTCAGAGTTCTCTTAGAACATTATTTTATTGAGCTCTGTGTGCCAGGTCCTGCTGAGTATATTGCATATTTTTATCGTCTCATTTACTTCTTGCAGCAGCCTTGCAAAATATAAGATTATTCTCCCTACTTTATTAATGAGAAAAGAGGCTAATCTCTGATCCATTGTCATGTAGCTAATAAATAGAAGATCTAGTGATAGGTAGAACCCCAGTTCATCCGTATTCGAAACCTGTGCTCTCTGAAACTGCCTGATAAATTGGGAGATTGGGATTGACATATATACACTAATATGTATAAAATGGATAACTAATAAGAACCTGCTGTATAAAAAAATAAAATTCAAAAAAATAAAAATGAAAGAATAAAACCCTGTCTCCATTAAGGTTGCTGAAAAGGTCTCGACATCTGGCTTTTTGTGTTTCTCTAGTTAATGAGTAGCCTTTGGCCCCTCGGTTCTTCCATGAAGATTTTTCTGTGAGTACAGTGCAAGGTTGTAGTAGTGGGAAGGGAACTTCTCATCTCTTTCTATTGTCCCAAGGGAGAGCCTGTTCCAACATCATTCTAGAAGGAGATCATTTATTTCTTATAACTTTGTACCCAGCAATCCATATTCCTATCTTCCCCAGCTGGTTCTTAAATGTGAGATTGATCCAAAGTTGTTCACTTGAAAGATTTGTAAGGGTTCTTCCTCAATATCATGTTACAGTTGAAAGCTTAAAGTTTCAGTTCTTGATTGTGTGCTTTTTAGGGATTTAAAAACCACAATTCAATGACTAAGGAATCCTGTTTATCTGATAACACTTGGCATCCTTTTACCACGGCATGCGGTCAGGTCAGGATAATAAAGAGGACATTCCACAAGGAAGGAACCAGAAAAAGCATGATAGAGTGAAAATGCCAAGATTTTTCATACAACAAGGAAGGATTCACTTTGGGGAGGTGGGAGATACAGGTGGTGCCAGATTACGGAGCACCTGAATCCAGAAGACTGAAGAATTTTGATTTTGCTCTAGAAAATAAAAGCCTTAGGAAATGGGCAGCAAAATCAAAGTACTACAGTATTTAAGGATGACTGGCTGACCTAGGCATGTTTTGTAGGCTGAGGAGCAAGTCATTTGAAGGGAACTTTTTTTTTTTTTAAGATTCTGCACTCAGATTGCTTCACATGTCTTTTTTCTTTTTTCTTTAAGATTTATTTATTTATTTGGCTGCGCTGGGTCTTTAGTTGCAGCACGTGGGATCTTCGTTGCAGCATGCGGGATCTTTAGTTGTGGCATACGGAGACTTCAGTTGTGGCATGCAGGATCTAGTTCCCTGACCAGGGATCAGACCAGGCCCCCTGCATTGGGAGCACAGAGTCTGAACTGCTGGACCACCAGGGAAGTCCCTGAAGGGAACATTTTTAAAGAAGGAAGAGTGTGTAGGCCTGACTTAAACTTGGTCCCGGAGTGTCTGTGGTGGCATAATTGTCACTGGGTTAGCCACCTCTGCAGAATACAGAAGTATTCGGCTTAAGACCCATCTATGTGTGATCCCTCTCCCACAGCTTTGGTCTCATGTCATTTGGTAGAGCTGTCTGAAGTCGGGGACTTGGAATCATTAATGTTTAAGAAAGAAATGGGGAACTGAGTAGACTGCTATCTCCTGACCTGATTGCATCGTGAGGACATCCTATACTCATCTGAGTATCAAGTCAAAGGGAAAGTTGACCCCGGCAGGAGGAAATTTCCATAAGTTAAAAGCATGGGTTTTACAGTCATATAGACTTGGATTCAGATCCCAGCTTTTACTTTTTCCACACAACACTTACTAGTTGTGTGACCTGGGCAAAGTCAACAGCCTGTTTCCTGACTTTAAAATGGGAGTAATATCTAGTTTAAGGTTGTACTGAGGTTCAGTTGAGATAATGTAGGTAAAATGCTTTGAAGAGTCTGGCTAATATTAATTGTTAGAGATAGTAGATACTATTGATCAATGCAGAGTCAGTAGAATTGAATTTTCATATCTTGATGAATGGGAAAATATCATTATTCAGTTTGCTAAATTTACATATGTTGTCTCTTTTTTAAAAAAAACACTAAGCTTGTGGTTGGGTTATATCAGCCAATTTATTTGCCTCCCTTGCTGAGTCATACTTCTGCCTAATTAATGTCCTGTGTGTTTTACATTCTGTTCAAGCTGACATTATTTTGTCTCATACCAAAGAGAAAATAGTATTTGTGCCTTCAACCTCCTTACTTGACTGCCCAGTCAGGATTCTCACCAAGGAAGCCACCTGCCATATTTGGGAATGTTGGGGTTATGAAACCTTGGGATAATGGGTTTATTTATTCACACTCTGGTATCTACAGTGAGTTTTTCTAATGTGGTCAGCATTCCCTGGTGGGAGGTCGGAATTAGGTTGCAATTCTAATCACATTTGGTGGTACCCCATGGATTGAATTGCGTTTTGTCTCTTCTCACTCTTGACTCTCCTTTGGCCCATAGCTTTTAGGTCCACAGCACTGCAGGAATGGCAGATTTTGGGATCTCAGCTGGCCAGTTTGTGGCAGTGGTCTGGGATAAGTCATCTCCGGTGGAGGCTCTAAAAGATCTGGTGGATAAGCTTCAAGCCTTAACTGGTGATGAGGGCCGAGTGTCTGTGGAAAACATCAACCAGCTGTTGCAGTGTAAGTACCTACCCAGGTTGTCTTACAGGGAGGGCAGTTTTGATGGCAGTGCTCCATTTCTTGTCGTTCCTTGATAGCTGGGGTTTTTGTTGTTGTTGTTCTTTTAAATAAATTTATTTATTTATTTTTGGCTGTGCTAGGTCTTCGTTGCTGCGCGCAGGCTTTCTCTAGTTGCTGTGAGCGGGGGCTACTCTTCATTGCGATGCACGTGCTTCTCATTGTGGTGGATTCTCTTATCGCGGAGCACGGGCTCTAGGCACACGGGCTTCAGTAGTTGTGGCTTGCGGGCTCTAGAGCGCAGGCTCAGTAATTGTGGCGCACGGGCTTAGCTGCTCCGCGGCATGTGGGATCTTCCTGGACCAGGGCTCAAACCCATGTCCCCTGCATTGGCAGGCAGAGTCTTAACCACTGCACCACCAGGGAAGCCCAATAGCTGGGGTTTTTTTTTGGGGGGGTGGCACATGATAGTAGTTTTTTCAGTTGAGATACAGTGGACTTAGGAGTATAGTTGATGATTTGTATAAGTAAGTTCTTATTTCTTATTAGATGTTCCACATTTTTTTAAAAAGCTTGGTTTTCGTCCACCTCCCTTTTTTACTTTTTCCCCTGAGCATACAAAAGGAGATGAAATTAGTAAGACTGAGGGAGAGCAGGGCAGCAGTGTCCTGGCCCCTCTTGCTAGTAACGGTGGTATAATAGCATTTGCTGAACAGGTAGGTGTTTATTCTACTAGGCCACACGTGTAGCCTTTGTGGGGACTTGGGAGAGATTGGGAGATTCTGGGGCCAAGGTGATTGTTGATTAGAGTCTTCCTTCTTTTCAGCTGCCCACAAAGAATCTAGCTTTGACATTATTTTGTCGGGTGTAATTCCTGGAAGCACCACTCTGCACAGTGCTGAGATTTTGGCTGAGATGGCCCGGATCCTTCGGCCTAGTGGATGTCTTTTTCTGAAAGAGCCGGTAGAGACAGCTGTAGGTAAGGAAGTTTTCACTTGAAAGACTAGAGTTTAACAGGGTTGACTCTTTAGGTGTGTTTACTGCATCTCTCTGAGGAGGCGGTATAATGTGGAGATCAACAGTCCTATACAGAACCTTATCCTTAGGGATAAGGGATGAATTATTGTAAAACTCTGAACCAACACATCTGAATAAATTGTGATATTTGACCCATTAGGTAGTAAAATAGAAGGAAGCTGCTCATCTGAAAATGGCTGGATCCTTCAACAGGTGAATGCTTAAACTGGTGCATCCACACCATGGAAAACTATGCAGCAGTAAAAAAAGAACAAACTATTGCCACATGCAACAACTTGGATGAATCTCAGAGGAATCATGCTGAGTGAAAGAAATCCAATCTCAAAAGCTTAGAGGCTGTATAATTCTGTTCATGTAACATTCTTGAAATAACAAAGTTATAGTGACAGAGAACAGGTTGGCCATCGTCGGGGTTAGGAATGGGAGGGAGGGGGTACGTGAGGCTGTAAAGGGGGTGGTGTGAGGGTTCCTTGTGGTGATGAAGACTATGCACACACACAAACAAGTGTATGTAAAACTGGTGAAATCTGGATAAGCTCTGTGGACTGTCAGTGACAACTTCCTGGTCTTCATATTATATGATAGTTGTATAAGATATTATCGTGGAGAGAAGAGGTGAAGGGTCCTTGAGACCTCCCTGAACAGTTTTTTTTTTTAAACTTCCTGGGCATCTATAGTTATTTCAAACTAAAAAGTTAAAAAAATAGTGACTAGAAGTCTGAGAGTGATGAGCTAAGTATTGATTCATGTGAAAGTAAAGATAGAATCCGAGAAACAAAAACCTCTTTTTTGCTCAGTGGTAAAGCTGTCAGAATCATTCTAGATTTTTAGCATTTTTAACTAGACTTTCTATCAAAATATGATGACTTATTTCATCAAATAATAGAAATAAAAGTATTTTGAAATGTGTAAAGGCATTTATGTGGAAATATAAGCTTGTGACGTTAATAGCTGCTATAGCCTTCTTTGCTGGGATGTAAACCTTGGATGACTAAACACAGTGTCTGTCAGAACTATACAGATATACTTGTATACTTTACAGTTTCTCAGCCTCTTGGTCATTATCCAACAGCCCCTGGAAGGTTAGGTATTTCAAAGAAACAGAGAGTGATATGAAGCAATAATCATGGAATTATTATATGACACTTAAGAGCATCAGTAAGAGCACTTTGACCAACCAAAAGGAGTTGTCCAATTAAAATATTACCACTAAAATATATATACATGTACATTGAACAGAATAGGTTATTATTCTTTTAACGCCTGCTGACCTGACTAGGAGAGAGCCTTTACTATTTTTCCTGCTTTGACCTATAAAGCTATTAACTGGGGTTTTCCTCTTAGCAGTTAACAATAGCAAAGTGAAGACGGCATCTAAGCTGTGTTCAGCCCTGACTCTTTCTGGTCTTGTGGAAGTAAAAGAGGTATGTTTGTAGACGACCTTCTTTGCTGGGAATTTAAGCCTTGGGTGACTAAGCCCAGTATCTCTTTTGTCAGACGATACGGAGAGAATCTGGGAGAAATAACAACCCTGAAGGTGAGGTGATCAGTGTCACTCAACTAGGAAACAAGTTGAGAAGGGCTTTGCATGTGAGAAACCTGATGCCTCGAAGGACGAAACCTCTGAAATCAATCTCCTCTGAAGAGACTCAGCTTGGGCCCATGTGGGTTGGGACATATTTTAGTCTCAGTACTAGTGGTGACCACTGAGGCAGGGAGAGAGCGACACACCTCTTAGTGGACACGAATCTTAGGCCCAAGTGAAGGACAGTTGCCTGTATTTCCCTCAGCTTTTGGGTGGGAGGCTAGAACACGTTGGAGGGGGAAATCCTTTTCTGACAATTCATTAGAAATATTAACATTAAATAGAGGTATTTATGGTTCTACATTCTTCTCCAACCCTGAAATTTTCTTGTGTGAGAGGTGTTAATACCACGATAGCTGTTATACCATTGATCTGTACATGACCTAGGGCCTCAGTTTCTTCACGCCTACCCTTTCTTATTTTTCTTTTTAGTTAAAGTTCTTCCATTTTTTATTCCAAAATATGGGATGTTCATAAAAATTCAGTTAAGACTGAAGAATATAAAGTGACATCTCAGGCCTTGCTTACACTTTCCTCCCCAGCGGGAGCCACCAATACATTTCTTGGTGTGGCTGTTCGGACTTCTTTTTATGTATTTACAAGTGTGTTTTGTGTGTGTGTGTATACACATTTTTTAATGTAAATAAGGTCGTATGTATACAGTGTTCAGTCACTAGCTCTTTTCCCCACCTTTAGCTGTCTTCGATATTATCCACCTCAGTGCATTGACCCACTTTCTTACTAATGATGGAACAGCATTCAGTGCTTTAGATGGACTGTGGTTTATGTAGCAGTTCCATAATTGTCGGACATAGAGGTGGCACCCCCAGCTTCTTCCCGATCTTTCCTGTCTGCTGCTTCTTCCCAAGGAACATAGAAAGCATTTCCCTCCCGCTGTGGTTCTCTTTCTCTACTGCGTATTTCATTTCTAGCATCTTTACTGTGGGCATGCTCCCCCACCACAGGCTTCGATTCCATTCAACAGCCTCTTCAACATGTCCGATTCATCTTGATAATCATAATCATTACAATCTCCACAATGCCTCGCACAGTGCCTTGTACCTAATAGATATTTGATAAAACTCTCCAAGGGGCAGGCTCAACATAAACATGCAGACAGAAGTTACACTCCAGGGTCCTGATCAGTGAGAAACTGAACGTGAAGCACGAGGCAATGTCTGTGATCTCCTGCTGTCATGTACTTACTACAGATGTGAGCATTTGACACGTGTGAGGGGGACATAGTACACCATCATACTGTAGAAGAAGTGTGGCCTAATCCTCTGATATCTTGACTTTCAGCTGCAGCGCGAGTTCTTGAGCCCCGAGGAGATTCAGTCTGTCCAAGAACACCTGGGTTACCACAGTGACAGCCTGCTCTCTGTGCAGATCACAGGAAAAAAGCCCAATTTTGAAGTGGGTTCTTCTAGTCAACTTAAGCTTTCTACTACCAAGAAGTCTTCCGGTGAGACTGGCCTAGGGACATTGTTCTGTCTGGGTGGGCCTGAAAAGCCCTATTAAAAACTGAGCCAGAGATCTGAATGAGGTGGTGATATCTTTAGAGGATCATTCCCTTCCTTAATTTCCCTCATTTCCAAATGGAAGAATGCTTAAGTACTGTTGTTCTGGGCATATTCGGATCCAAAACTGAAACGATGCATAGATATTACCTAGTTCAGCCCCTTCTTCTGCACCAGAGGACACTGAGGTCTCCAGATTCTAGAGGTCAGACTCCCATATCTTCATTAGTTAATGAAGTCTTTCCACACCCCAGAATTATGACATGTACCCTCAGAAGACCTCACAGCGACGGTCATGGCAAATAAGAGTGTGCTGTTCCTCTTCCCATGTGCCTTTGCTCTGTGCCACTGAAGTCAGCTTTTCTTTGAGGATCTTAAGACACTTATAAAAATATCTCCTCTCAGAAGATTGCACTCCACCCTTTGTCACCATTCTCACCCTTCCTATCACTATTTTTTAATGCCTGAGTTGAGAAAAATTGTCCTAGCTGTGAGGTATGCAAAAATTTACAGGTACATTCACACTGCTGTTTTGACTGTCCAGCCTAAATCTTCAAGAAATCCTTTAGCGTCCTAACCTTTGGAGTCACAGTTGCAGAATGGGTAGGAGCAGCTTAGGTGACCTGCCCTGTGGGAGATCTGAGCATCCAGTTGTGACGGTGATCTCTGGGGGGTGCACTTACCCCCCAAGGCCCATTCGTGGACTGGCCCACACTGAACCCTCAGCTATTTCAGGCCCAGACAGAGAATCAGGAGGTGTGATTTGCTACTGATTTGTTGTTACGCCGCCGCCATCAGCTCTCGAGCCCATTTTCTTGTCTGTAACAGGTCTACATGAGACCGGAGCTTTGCTATTTATAATGCTTTTTGGCACAGTTTCTTGTTTAATATTCAAATCTCCTGCAGTGGGTACAGGGAATCCTATTAGCCCCATGTTCTAGGGATGGGAACATCCCTAGATGAAGGAGGAGAAAGCAATATGGAGTGGGAGTTAAAAGCGTTAGGTAGACTCTGTCTGTACTCGTGTATTTGTGGCTGTGTGTAACTGGCCTAAGTATCTAAACCTCTTTCCTCATTTATAAAATTAGGATGACGAGAACTTTCCTCATAAGGTGATGAGCAGGACTAAATTAGATCATGTATGTAAAATGTTTAATGTAGTATCTGGCACAAAGCAAGTGCTTAACAAATGATGGCTTTTATTGCCATAAAGTGATGGGTCCCTCTCATGCCTTTATAAGTGGTAGAGCTGGGCCTTGAACCCAGGTCTTTTGACCACCGGTCCAGTGTGTTCCCTGCACAGCCTCAGTAGAAAGCACTTACATGTGCTTGGAGTTTGTTTCCAGCTGCTTTTCTGGAGCTTGTTTTCTTTCATTGGTTGGATTCAGGGAAGCCTGCTGTGGACCCTGCAGCTGCCAAGCTCTGGACCCTCTCGGCCAATGATATGGAGGATGAGAGCGTGGTGAGTCAGCACTGTGGTCACCTGATTGTTTTCTTTCAGGCCCCACTTTGGGTGGGAATGTTGTTGTTTGGAGTGGCCTCTCTGGGTTTGTAGGTGTGAAAGCATTTAAAGCCCAGCCTTGTGGCTGTGCCTGCCATTGGCATTTTTTGACTCAGAAGGAAACTCCACATTAGTAGCATTTTAAATTTATTTTTTAGCATCTTTCCCCCCACAGATTTTCTTGTTCTCACTTCATGTGATATATTAAAGACTCTTGTGGGCATGCATAAACCTGAAAAGAGTTTGTCAGCTAAAATATTTTTTGGCTCCTTCGTCTGGGCAAGTCACCACATGCTCACTGTCTTAACAGTAATGCTCTTCCATCTCAGATCAATGCTTTCTGTAATAAAGTTCTTCATTCCTACAACTATTGAAGTTAGAGTGGTAAGCAAACTAGGCGACGGTTTGTGCCCTCACAGAGCTTATAGATTAACTGTCTACACGTTTATCGAAGAATTACACAAGTGTATAAATCATTATCTGCCTTTTCCTCTGGAATTATGTAGAAAATACTCCATTCCCTTTTCTCACACGACAGCCCTGTATGTATTCACATAAATATAACGCTTCTCTCTTTTTTCTTCCTGCCCCCCTCCCTCCCTGCCCTCCACACACATATTCTCTGCACATCGTAAATGAGTTCCCAGCCCCCTCACAGCCTAACACAGCTTCTGTGCGCATAGTGTACTCACTATGTGGTCAGCTTGAGCGTGATGATCAAGCCCAGGTAGGATGATGGGTGCCTTCTACATAGATGGGCGAACTGCTGCTGTGGACTGTGACCACTTCACCTGTTCATTAGCAGAGACCATGACTGTGTCATTAATGGCTTCAAACATTCTCCAGGATCTCATTGACTCAGATGAACTGCTGGATCCAGAAGATATGAAGAAGCCAGACCCAGCTTCCTTGCGGGCTGCTTCCTGCGGGGAAGGGAAAAAGAGGAAGGCCTGCAAGAACTGGTAAGCCTTGGGGTGAGGAGGGGCTGCCAGGCTGTTTCCAGCGGCTTCTGATTATCAAGGAATCTCTGTACTTTACAATTACTAAAACATGTTTTATTGTAAAATGTATCAGACGGTTAGAAGAGTATGCTAAATAAGTACATTTTAAAGAACAGTAAAATGAACACCCATGTACTGCTCACCCAGCTTAAGAACGAGGAAGATGACCTGTTCCTTAGAAGTCGCCTCTGCGTGCTCCCTCAGCTGCATCTCCCTCCCTCTCCTTACAGGAGGCTACCATTCTCCCAAATTTGTGCTAATCTTTCCTGGCTTTTTCGATAGTTTACTGTCTATGTGTGAATCTCCAAATAATACATCATTGAATGGTGGAGCCCAAACCTGACTAGGCCAGGAAAGGTCAATACTCCATATCTGTGAAGGCTCCCAGGGAAAAGGTCTGTCAAGGATTTGGAGTTTCTGGGTGGTAGTAGGTCCCACTCATCAGCTGCTAACTTTCCCCCAGCACCTGTGGCCTCGCGGAAGAACTGGAAAAAGAGAAGTTGAGGGACCCGATAAGCTCCCTGCCCAAGTCGGCTTGTGGAAACGTGAGTATCTGGTTGATTACTCAGTATTCACAAAGGCCTAAACTAAACACAGACCAGCTCGAGCTCTACAGAGTTCACTGCCCAAGTATTTTAATAATAGGTGAACATGCGAGAACGTGTCTCTAGGTAGTAATGGGAAGAGGGGTTATTTCCTGAGAGTGGGTAGCACACTCATGCCCCTAGGGGAGGCACTTGTCATTTCTTATTTTTGGCCCCTTTCTTTCTGCTTCACATCGGGCCTGATGCTACTCAGCCATTTGCTGAGTGGGGCTATGGTTTGAACTGCTGAGAATATAGAAGTATGTCCACCTAAGGAACTTCTCTAGACTTTTGTCTTTCATGAAATCAGAGACCTTAAAGACTCTTAATATTTGGATCCCAGTTGGACCTACAAATGTACCCAGTCATTCTCTTCAGGCCGCTGTGGCCATACTGTGAAATTTGGGATCCCTTTCTTCTGGCCTGTATCTCGGGAGAGCTGACACTTGGCTTCCCTGTATGATGGTCTCTTCTTTCAACAGTGTTACCTGGGCGATGCTTTCCGCTGCGCCAGCTGCCCCTACCTTGGGATGCCGGCCTTCAGACCTGGGGAGAAGGTGCTCCTGAGCGACAGCAGCCTCAATGATGCCTAGCGGGGGGCCCGGCCTGGGACACACCTGCTCCTCCGCCAGCTCCTGCCCCTCCCATCCCACCACGTGGTTCCTCCCGTCTCCTCTCGATTGGCTCACTCCGGCTTAGGTCCACTGCGGAGAGGGTGCTCATTGGACAGAGTGGAGCTGGCTGGGCGCAGTGGTGTGGAGTGCTGCTGCAGATCAACACCACGGTATCCCGGGGCCCTGTTACCCTGAGTGGGGACCTCCTTCACCCAGTGTTAGGTAAACGGGGCGCATCCCAAATAGGCCCCTCTCCCCAGGTCAAAATGCTGACATTTCGTAACACTCGCCGAGCCCGCCATCCTTGAGTATTAACACTGTGACAGGGAGGGCCCCGCCCCATTCCAAGCTCCGCAGTAGTGCCACGGCTTATCTTCCAGAGTTGGTGGTTTATTCACCGTGCAATTTTCTTGGTGACAAGAGGCAAGTGCGTCATGACCTCAGAGCACCGAGCGAATCACTCCTTGGTTGCTGTGATCACATCCAGTGTCCCTCCGCCCCCTCCAGTCCTGCCCCCATCCCTGTTTTACTGTGTTGCATCTGTGCCCTATTGTCATTTCTGTTAATCTCCAGGTATTAAACTTACCTGCTAATGTATATTCGCTGTGAAGAGGGGATATGTCTCTGTGTGTGTGTGTACGCGTAATGTCTGACACAGCCATCCAAGCTCACCTGGGACCACAAAACTCTTTTCTGGAGAGACTGAGTCACACCACATGGGGCCAGTCCTACACTTACAGATCAGGGCCTCTCTCCATCTACTTTAGAAGGGTCCAGGTTGGTGAGCATTTAGAGAGAAGCAGGACAGAAGTCTGACCCAACAATAAATCTCTGAGGAGACCCTTTGTTCTTCTTGTTCTCCACCAACACAGACTTGGAATTGATCTTGCCAAATAGCGAGAGAGATCATGTGAATTTAAGAGACCTGGGTTTTTCTATTTTGACAATAAAGAAAAGTGTTCATTGGCATTTGTCCTTGAAACTTGACTTGATCCTCCAAGTTTGCTTTTGCTTATCCTGGTCCCTGCTGGTGGATTTTAGTTATGGGTGTGGCTTGACTCTGAAGCCCCATGGTAGGCTGAGTTCTAAGATGACACCCCAATGCCTCACACTTCTGTGTAATGCCCTGCCCTTGGGTTTGAGCAGGACCTGTGAGTATGATGGGACATCACTACTGTGATTAGATTACCTTGTGTGGCAGACATGAAGGGATTTGCAGATGTAGTTAAAAGTCCCTCATGGAACCCTCGAACACTGTTGGCAGGGATATAAATTGGTGCAGCCACTGTGGAAAACAGTGTGGAGGTTTCTCAAAAAACTAAAAATATAATTACCATATGACCCAGCAATTCTACTCCTGGGTATATATCCAAAAAACCAAAAACACTAATTCAAAAAGATACATGCACCCCAGTGTTCATAGTAGCTCTCTTTACAATTGCCAAGAAACAGAAGCAACCTAAGTGTCCCTCAACAGATGACTGGGTAAAGAAGATGTGGTATATATATATAATGGAATACTACTCATCCATAAAAAAGAATGAAACGGTGTCATTTGCAGCAACATGGATGAACTTGGAGGGCATTATCCTAAGTGAAATAAGTCAGAGAAACACAGATACTGTATGATATCACTTATATATGATATCTAAAAAATACAGCAAACTTAGTGAATATAACAAAAAAGAAGCATACACACATATAGAGAAAAGCTAGTGGTTACCAGTTGTGGGGGGGCAATATAGGAGCAGGGGAGTAAGAGGTACAAACCATTAGGTATAAAATAAGCTGCAAAGGGGGCTTCCCTGGTGGCTCAGTGGTTGAGAGTCTGCTTGCCGATGCAGGGGACGGGTTCTTGCCCCGGTCCGGGAAGATCCCACATGCCGCAGAGCGGCTGGGCCCGTGAGCCATGGCCACTGAGCCTGCGTGTCCAGAGCCTGTGCTCCACAACAGGAGAGGCCACAACAGTGAGAGGCCCGCGTACTGCAAAAAAAAAAAAAAGCTGCAAGGATATATTGTACAACATGAGGAGTATAGCCAATATTTTATAATAACTAGAAATAGAGTATAGCCTTGAAAAATTGTGACTCACTATACTGTACACCTGTAACATTTTGTATAGTGACTATACTTCAATAAAAATAATAATTAGGGGAAAAAAAATCCGTCATGGACCTTCAGCCTTTTTTTTTTTTTTTTTTTTTTGCGGTATGCAGGCCTCTCACTGTTGTGGCCTCCCCCGTTGCGGAGCACAGGCTCCGGACGCGCAGGCTCCGGACGCGCAGGCTCAGCGGCCATGGCTCACGGGCCCAGCCGCTCCGCGGCATATGGGATCCTCCCAGACCGGGGCACGAACCCGTATCCCCTGCATCGGCAGGCGGACTCTCAACCACTTGCGCCCCCAGGGAGGCCCCCTTCAGCCTTTTAAAAGGGAGATTATCCTGAGTGGGCCTGACCTAGTCAGTTGATCCTTTGTAAGAACTGTAGGACAAGGTTCTCTTGCTGGCCTTGAGTTGCCGTGGTGCGAGAGGTCCCACAGGCAAGGCACTGCAACCTCTGGGACCCGGGAGCAGACCCCACTGACTGTCAACGAGAAAACAGGCCCTTGGGCCTACAATCACGTGAGAACAGAAATCTGAACTGAATAACCACGTGAGCTTGGAAGAGGGCCCGGGCTCCAGATGAGACACAGCTGGTGGGAGCCTACCTGAGGGCCCAGCCTCACTGCACCTGGACTCCTCACCCACAGAGTCTGAGACCAGAAATGTGTGTGGTGTTAAGCCGCTAGATTTGGAGTGGTTTGTTACACAGCAGTAGGAAACCGTTCCAGCCCCCCGACTAGGCTTAATGGTAACAGATATTTATCGAGTCGAGCTGCCAGACGGGATGCCCTTAGTTGCTTCTGCTGCAGTTGCCAAGGTGTCCTCCACCTGCAGGTTGAGGGCAGGAGATCCTGAGCCAAAGAGCTTCCTGGGCTGGGTTTAGCAGAGCCCTGGGCAAGTTCCACAAGCTCTTGCTGAACTGATTCTTGTTCTGTGTCCCCGCCGCTGCTGGCAAAGTGGGTGACACTACCTCCTGTCTGCTGCACCTGGCAGTTAAGGGTCCCAGGCTGGCAGCTGCTGGGTCGCTCCACATGAGGGCTCAGAGCGGGGCTGGCCAGCTCAGAGTCGGGGCCAGCATGCGGCAGAGCGGCCTGGCCAGCCAGCAGCGCACACGTGGCCTTGGTGCCCAGCTGCCACTCAGCACAGCAAGACCACGGGAGGGACACGGGTCCTCACACCTGCTGACTTTGGAAGACAGCAGCTCTGAGGGGAGGTTTTGGAGCCCAAACCGTCTCAGATACCATTGAAAACAACCTCAATTTACATGTGGGGACACGGTGAAACCCAGAGAGTGACCTGCCTCCACCAATCACCTGACGACCTTTAAAGGTACAGGTGGCTGAGGTCCTTAGGTGGGCCTAGGTGGGGCTTGGGAATCTTAATTTTTTGGTCACCTCTCTAAGGTCATTTCCAAAACCTGACAGCAAGCAGTTGGGACATCCCCTTTTCTCTGAAGTCACTCCAAAGCACCAGGTGGAGTGGGCAGCCGAGCAAACCACACCTTCCTCGGGTTTAGCCGAAACGGAACCACAGGATAGTTGGAAGGGGGCCAAATTCGGGGGCTTTGGAGCTGGCATGTGGGAGGAAGACAAGGAGGACAAGTGAGAACACAAACCTGCTCCAAGCCGAGGGCTTCTCTTGAGTTGTAAAATCAAGCAGGGGGTTCCATGTACCCAGAGAAGCAGCAGGGCTGAAGAAAGCATCCCACAGAGCAGCCGGGGGCAGAACTCTGGTTGTTGGGCGGGAGATCAGAGGCTTGGCTTTGTGATCATCCTACAGCCACCTGCTTCTTGTGGGGTGGGGGGCGGAGGGAAAGCTAGTATTGATGAGGGCATGACCCGGCAGGCACTCTTCCACAAGGCCGCTGGGATTGGTTTGGACAATTACCCCCTAGAGTGTCAGTTTCAATGCTGGCCATGTATTAGAATCACCTGGATAGCTTTCCCCTCCCAAAAAAACAACAGAAACACCATTGCCTGGGATCCCTCCTTCCCAAAGACCAATTAAGTCAATCTTTTGGAATAGGGCTGCAGGTGTCAGCATTTTGGCAAAGCTTTCCCAGGTAAGTGCCTCCAAAGTTGAGAGCCGCTGCCCTGGAGAAATTCTTCGACGCATGCACCAGAATACAAGCTAAAAAATGTTTAAAGCAGCAGTGTTTGTAATAGCAAGAATCTGGAAATAATCCAAGTGGCCATTACCAAGAGGATGGGTGAAGGAGTTGGTCGTCACGGGTGGGGGGAAATGATGAGTTGTAGCTGTCTGTGCACATCAGCGAGGAAGAATCTCAGAGAACAGGGAGCCACAAAAGCTAGTCACGGGAGAGCATGTGTATGAGATATGTTACATTTACATAAAGTTCAAGAGTTTAAAAACATACAAGATGCATCAATATATTGTTAGGGATATACGCATACATGCATATGTAGTATGTATATACACACACGTGACAAATGAAAGAAAATCAAAGAGAATGATAAACACTAAATTCAGGAACGTAGATGTCTCCAGAGGCTGATGGGAGGAGGACAACAGGGAGGTGGAGGGGGATGGGGACTTCAGAGCAGCAGGAAGGTTCTATTTAGTAAGCTGGATGGTGGGTATACAGGTGTTTATTTTTTATTGGTTTGTCTACCTTACATATACATTATGTATTTTGTATTGATAAGAAATTTATTTTTAAAAAACCAGGGAGGGACTTCCCTGGTGGTGCAGTGGTTAAGAATCTGCCTGCCAATGCAGGGGACACGGGTTTGAGCCCTGGTCCGGGAAGATCCCACATGCCACGGAGCAACTAAGCCCATGCACCACAACTACTGAGCCAGCGCTCTAGAGCCCAGAAGCCACAACTACTGAGCCCACGTGCCACAACTATTGAAGCCCGCGTGCCTAGAGCCCGTGCTCTGCAACAAGGAAGCCACCGCAATGAGAAGCCCATGCACTGCAACGAAGAGTAGTCCCCGCTCGCCGCAACTAGAGAAAGCCTGAGTGCAGCAACAAAGACCCAATGCAGCCAAAAAATAAATAAAATAAATAAATAAAGTTATATATAAAAAAAAAAAAAACAGGGAAATCCACACATAAAACTCTGGGTCTTAAGGAAAATGCCCACTAGCCTGGAACAAAGTCCCGTGCCTCCCCGACAGGAACCTCCAGGAAATATTTGGCCCGGTTAACATCTCATTCAAAATTATAAAACTGGAACCAACACAAATGATAATAATAATAACAACAGTAACAGCAACAGAGAACATCGCCACTGAGCAGATAAATATTGCCTGTGACCAAAATTTTTACTACAAATGTATAAAATATATCAAAGAGATACAAGAGCTCAAGGAAAGGATTAATGAGGCAGAGAGAGAGAGAGCCGTGATGGAAACGTGAACTGGCAGAGTCGAGGCAAGAAGTGAAAACGAATAACATCCCAGATATGAAGTCAATATTGGAAATAACACTAGGAGAATGGACAGGGCTAAAAACAGGGAAGGAATAAAAGAACCACCCGTATGAAATGGGAATAAAGAGGGAGACGGGATCAGTGGGAAAATGATTAGGCACAGAAGGTAGAAGAAACACCAATAAGGAATCAGAATGAATTACTTAAAGACATAATTCAAGACCTTTTCCAGAAATAAAGCAAGAGTTGATCCACAGAGTGATGAAAAAAAAAGAAGATACAGAACATTCAATACTAAACGTAATAGTTTTGTTTGATAGCATTTCTAGTCCCAGAACCCACGCATGCAGAGGGCTGAGCATCGCAAGGGGGCCTTGTTAATGCTTAGGGTCTCTTACCGTGAAAGCCGTGTGATACTCTCTGTAAACGAGCAGAACAAACATGTTTGTTTGGAGTCCAGAACTGTTTCTAGTTTGTGCTTGTTTGTGTTATCCTCTCCTCTCCCTCAGTCTTTCTCTGCTTCCTTGCTGTCCCGTCGCAGTGACAGACTTGCGGGGTAGGGACAGTGCAGCTCTGCAGGCAGCCCTTCACCCTGCTTGCTACACAGTGGGGACTGAACGCTCCACTCCAACTTTAGTGGCCTGAGACCTCGCCTTCTTTTGTCACTTCTGGGTGGTCAACTTGTGGTCTGGTCACCACCATCCAGCATAAGAGGACTTTACCTCTGCAAAGCCTGATCTGGAAGCTGCATTTAGACTCAGCTGGGCTCAGAAGTGCTCAGAAGCCCCTCCCTCCCTTCCTTTTCTCTTTCTCTCTTTTTTTTTAACAATTAATTAAACTTTTCTTTCTTTTATATTATGACAGATTTCAGTTACAGAGAACTACAGATACAATACAACAGACAACCGGGTTTACCATATTTTGATCCAGATCACTCTATTTAATACGTGAAATGTCACAGCTGTGTCATTCCTTTCCCCTCCCTGCCCTCCTCAGAGGTGTTCTCCATCCTGAGGTCATATATCACACCTGTGCCTACGTTTATATTGTTACTCTGCAGAAAAGAGGTTATATGAAATGTGTCCTTTTTTTTTTTTTTGAGGTGAAATTTGCTTAACATAAAATTAACCATTTTAAAGTGAAAAATTCAGTGGCATTCAGTGCACTCACAAGGTTCTGCAACCACTGATTCTGTCTAGTTCCAAACATTTTCATCACCCCCAGAGGAAACCGTGTACCCTTTTAGCAGGCTGCCCTATGCCCCTGCCTCTGGTGACAGCCGATCTGCATTCTGTCTCTATGGATTTGCCTATTCTGAGCATTCCATGTAAATGGAATCACACAATATGCGACCTTTTGCGTCTGGCTTCTCTCAGCATGTTCAAAGCTCATCCACATTGTAGCAAGTACCAGTACTTCACTCTTTTCTATGGTAGAATAATATTCTGTTGTGTGGATATACACTATTTATCCATCCATCACTGATGGACATTTGGGCTGTTTCCACCTTTGGCTTTGGTGAATAGCGCTGCTATAAACCTGTGTGTCCAGGTGCTGAGCACGTCCTTTTAAGGCTTACTTCTCAACAAGGCCCCAGCCCCTTTGCTTGTCTGAGTGTCTCATCCCTGCAGTGTGCGTGGTGGTTTTGGAGGAAGGGTCATGGCAATTCAATTATGGGGAAACTGCAGGTTTTTGAAGACCCTGCTCCCCTAAGGGCAATGTGAGAGGCAGGACGGCAGCAGACTAAGCCCCATTCTCTTGACTGGCTACACCCTAAAGCAGGTTAGAGAAGGGCTCAATTTCATCATTCCATGGAGAAACAGGCCCAGGAAGGTGAAGCGATCGTGTCAAAAACCCACAGCCAGTCAGTGGCAAAGCCGAGACAGAACAGGTCCCTGACCCTCTTCTGTTAAAATGTACCCATGGTGCACCCACTATGGAAGACAGTATGGAGGCTCCTCGGAAAACTGAAAATAGAATTACCATATGATCCAGCAATCCTACTCCTGGGCATGTATCTGGAAAAAACTATAATTCAAAAAGGTACATGCACCCCTGTGTTCATAGCAGCACTATTTACAATAGCTAAGACATGGAAACAACCTAAATGTCCATCGACAGATGAATAGGTAAAGAAGATGTGGTACATATATACAGTGGAATACTACTCAGCCACAAAAAAGAATGAAATAAGGGGTTTCCCTGGTGGCACAGTGGTTAAGAATCCGCCTGCCACTGCAGGGGACATGGGTTCAAGCCCTGGTCTGGGAAGATCCCACATGCCACGGAGCAGCTAAGCCCGTGCGTCACAACTACTGAGCCTGCGCTCTAGAGCCCGCAAGCCACAACTACTGAGCCCGCATGCCACATCTATTGAAACCCGTGCACCTAGAGCCTGTGCTCTGCAACAAGAGAAGCCACCGCAATGAGAAGCCCGCGCACCGCAACGAAGAGTAGCCCCCGCTCGCCGCAACTAGAGAAAGCCCGTGTGCGCAACGAAGACCCAACACAGCCAAAATTAAATAAATTAATTTTTAAAAAAAGGAATGAAATAAGGCCATTTGCAGCAACATGGATGCAGCTAGATAGAGATTATCATACTAAGTGAAGTAAGCCAGACAAATACCACATGATGTCACTTATATGTGGAATCTAAAATATGACAAAAATGAACCTATCTACGAAGCAGAAACAGGCATAGAGAACAGACTTGTGGTTGCCAAGGGAGAGGGGGCATGGGGGAGGGATGGATTGCAAGTTTGGGGTTACTAGATGCAAACTATTACATAAAGAATGGATGGACAACAAGGTCCTACTGTATAGCACAGGGAACTATATTCAATGTCCTGGGATAAACCATAATGGAAAAGCATATAAAAAAGAATGGGGCTTCCCTGGTGGCGCAGTGGTTGAGAGTCCACCTGCCAATGCAGAGGACGCGGGTTCGTGTCCCGGTCCAGGAAGATCCCACATGCTGCGGGGCGGCTGGGCCTGTGAGCCATGGCCACTGAGCCTGCGCGTCCGGAGCCTGTGCTCCGCAATGGCAGAGGCCACAGCAGTGAGAGGCCCGCGTACCGCAAAAAAAAAAAAAAAAAAAAAAAAAAAAAAGAATATATGTATACCGCAAAAAGAAAAAAAAAAGAATATATGTATATGTATAACTGAGTCACTTTGTTGTACAGCAGAAATGAACTCAACATTGTAAATCAACTGTACGTCAATAAAAATAAGTAAATAAATAAAATGTACCCATGGGATTTAAATGTATGTAGGTGACTGAATGCCATTAAAGAAGAATTTATTACTTACATTTCCCAAGAGAAGGGGCCATACCACACCACGCAGGGCAGAAGGAGAAGCGAGGGGAAAGCCGAGGCCACAACACTTATTGGGTTTCTGTGGAAAAAGCAAGGCAAGGCAGGGTCAGCAATTGAGGACTGGTCTGTGGGAGTCATTCCAGTGGGCTTCGGGGCGTGGGCGCTGTCCCTCATTGTCTGGTACCCGGCCCTGGGTGATTTGGGGAAATATTCATTTGGGAAGTGAGTTATATAAAGGAAGTGGTTGGTGGATTCAGGATTGGTTGGAGAGTTTGCAATATGATTTTTGCATGCCTTCGAAAGCTGGATCACAGGGGAGGTGTAACTTGTGATGAATGGATGCCAAATAGACAAATACAGAATCTAAGAAGACATGGTGAGAACACCCCTGGCGCACTGCTCTCAGCACTGCCCACGTTGCATCTGGAATTAGTGGCCCTGCAGTTCCCAGCAGTGGTTTTCCTTCCTCTTCATCTCGCTACCCCCTGGCAGCGTCGTTGGTGGTTTCCTTGCCTCTGCTCCCTTAGGAGAAGGGCTGGCCAACCGCAGACACCCAGACCCTAGGCCCTGAGCAGCTACAGTTGGATGTAGGTGACCCCAGCCCCTGGGGACAGCACTGAGGCCAGGGCCCTGGTGGTCAGGGACAGCCATCAGGCTCAATCTTTATTGGGAGCTGGAGCGCCCTCTGGTGGGAAACCAAAGAGCAGCGTAATTCAAAATTCCACTTCAATGCTGGGCTTGAAGCCCCGTTATGTTATCAGGGCACCGCTCCTCTGGGAGCTTCTTTCTTGACGTGTCCGTCATGGGATTCACCCAGGGGCTTGTTGATGAAAATATATATGTCAAATGTCCACTATGCACAAAGCACTTTTCCCCCCTTATAAATGAGTCAGTAAGTACCGAGTTGCCTGACTCAAATAACTGCCCCAAGGAGCTCATCAGTGAGTCAAACATGCAAATAACTACATTTACAGGGGACAATGTGGTAAAGCTGAGGTGAGAGCAGGGAACTGGTGGAGCACACAGAGTGGGGCATCAACTGCAACCAAGGAGACCAGGGAGGGCTTCTTGAGGGAGGCAGCATTTGAGCTGAGCTCTGAAGGGGGACTGGATTTCAGACGTGGAGGAGGCGAAGCTCTTTTCAGGTGGAAGGAACAATGAGAGACCAGCGCCCCTCCCTACCGTTCTGTGTTCTCTGGTTCCTGCCCTGTCCTCTTTCTTCCTATCTCCTTACTAGCCTGTCATGGGGAGTCTCCCAGTCACGAGTCCTTAAAATGGCCTCTTCCCAGGGGAACATGGTGGCTGGTCCCACCTCTTGCATCTTGCCCCACCCACATTGCACCCTGACTCTGCTAGTAGACACGTGGATTCTGAATCCTGCATTTTGTTGCCAGTCCTGGCTCCACCTCTCCCCCACTGAGGGACCTTTAAGCCACCCCCCTGCTCAGTCACTCTCAGGGCCTCCCCCCGGGGGAACCCCTTACCTCCTCATCGTCCTCCACTTATCCGAGTTCACAGTATGGGCCTCTGAGGAATATTTCACTAGGAAAAAAAGGTTTTGATTCTTTTAAGGCAAGTTTTCAATGCACTGGATTACATGCATGTTCTCTGAGCGTTCTCTGGGCGAGGGATCTGGGCCCCAGCCCTTGTTCTCCTTTGCTGTCCCAGGGGCTCCTCCTTGCTTCCCCCTATTTTGAGATCATCTTTTTCTCACCCCTCACCCCATGTATCCAGATGACATTTTTCCACAAAGAATTCAGACCTGGCTGCCCCAAGGACTCTGGATCCAAGGCAGCTGTTCAAGGGATACTCCTTGGGACCAGGGCAGGGAAAGAGCCCACCTGTGGCTGAGGAGACCCTGGGGTCACAGAGAAGTTCACAGTTCATCACCATCATCAGCCTTAGTAGTAGTAGTAGTAGTAGTAGTACTGTTGCTGTTTTCTTCTTGTCCCTCTTCGAAACTGGGCTTGGCTCTGACATCTGCCCTGCAATAAGACAACTGGCCACAGGGGGGCAGCAGAAGGCATAAACTTTGCCTGAAAATAACTCAATTGCAACCCCGCCAAACAACACAGGTCACAGAATCCTTGGAGAGAAGGACCCATTGCGCCTGCTCCCAGACTTAGTCCCAGAGGGAGAAGCCACAGCCTACAGCTGGTCAGGAGGGTGAGGCAGAACTCGAATCCGAAGACCCTAACTTCCCCTATCCCCCCACGGCTTCAGTCCCGAGCTGCGCCTCGACAGACGGGTCTGGGGATGGGTCCTGGTCCACATCCTTCTGAGCACTATGGGGTCCCCAGAGAGACTCACTGAGCTCCCAGCCTAACGGAGGAGTCAGGACTACAGACCCACACAGGAGTCGACGGGAGAACAACCCCCTCGGGCTGCCCCAGAGTCCCTGAAAGCGGGAGGAATCAGAGCGAGAGAGAATCGGGGGTAGCTGTTCTCAGGAACAGCTTCCTGGAGGCTGGCTTGGGCTGAGGCTGGGTGAGATGTCACCTGGTAGGGCGGGGCTCACACTTCAGGTCGGCAGGAACCACGAGGCCAGGCTGGGGCGGGAGGCGAGGGCTGGGGGCAGCGGGGATGAGCGGGCGCGGGGGTGAGGCTCGGGACGAGGTGGAGCAGCTCGGCCCTGGGAGCCGGGAGAGGGAGCTGGGCGCAGGTGGAGCTGAGCTTGCGAAGACCGTCTGGGCGGGGCTGGCTGGGCTGCGGGGGTGGGTGGGTGGGAGCTGGGAGGTGGGCGAGTTGGGGAAGGGGCTGCGGGAGCCCCCGGGCCAGGGAGCTCCCCAGCACTTGACAGAACCCTGGCCTGTGGAAGAATTCTAGAACCATTTGTGGAATTGGATCAAATGCATAAGGCAAAGCTTGTCCTCAGCTCCGCATCAGCTGGGGTGTCACGGAGGAGAATGGGGCAGGCCTGGGAGGGCTCCATGGGCAGATAAGATGGGAGAGAATCCAGACGGCCCTTCCCAGGTACCCCTCCTGCCTGCGTGCAGCAGAGGGGAAGACCTGCTGGCCTCTTGTCACCCCTGCCCTGCTCGCCCCACAGACCCCCCTCAGCCCTACCCCTTCCCGGGCCTCCCCTCATTAAGGTGGTCTGCACACTCGAAGCCTCAGTTTTCTTCTCCGATCTGGACAGGGCGAGACTAGATGTTCTCTGCGGGCGCTTCCAGGGCGACAGGCCAGAGTGGACAGAACACGCTGACCCAGACTGGGGGAGAAAAACTTTAATCAGAGAAGGGGACAAGGGGTTCTTTGTCCTTGTAAGGCCTCCACTGGACCCAGGGAGCTTGGGGTTGGGGTAGTGAACGTGGAGGCGGGAAGACTCCAGATGGTCCAAGGAGAAGTCAGGACGGCTGGGAGCCAGGTCACGTAGCTTCGTGGTGTTTTGCAAGTGCTTCACTGCCTTCTTCACCCGCACGTCCTTGGGGTCTGAACAGATGGATCTGCCGTGGAGAGTCACCAGCCTACACAGAGGGAGAAAACCGCGCAGGCGCTCAGGGCAGGAAGGACTTCCAGAGCCCCGGGACCAGCCTCGCCCTGCACTGACGAGGACCCTGAGCCCGCAAGAGGGGCAGGAACTTGCCTGAAGTCACCCAGGACATCCGCGGCCGCTCTGAGACACCCGGCTCTGTCCTTGGTGATTCCTGACCCTCCCAGGGAGCCGGGCTGCACGACTTTGCCCCCCACGGCCTCAGACCGCCTGCACCCACCTAGGCCTGGGAACGAGGGGTGCCCAGGAGGGGCCCAGTGCTCGGGGCTCAAGCCCAGGGCCTGCGAAGTGACCACACGGGCCGCTGACCTCCCGTGTGATATGGGGCTGTCCCATCTCTCTCAGGGCCTCAGTTTCCCCATAAATCAATGAAGAGCTTAGACCTCACAGCCTGGGGCCCTTTGGGGGCTCTCAGTGTGGGGTACGGGGGCTGCCCTGAGGAGCGGGGCCAGGGGGTCAAGGGACCAAGGCCCTGCTCTCTCCTCTCTGCTCCCCAGTGGCCCTTCTGGGAGCTCCAGGCTCTGCCTTCTCCCTCACTCAGCTCCTAGGACAGGGGCAGGGTGGGGACAGGCAGACTCACACGATGGCATCCCTGGGACAGTCCCCTGGGGTCCGGTACCACCTCACCAGCTTCCTGAGAGGAATGACCCCTTTGAAGTACTCCAGGCAGCACTCCCGGCCCACATTGGCTCCTCGAGCTGCGGGGAAAACAAAGCAGGAGCAGGTGTGTCTGCGGCTGTCTGTGTGGGGAGGGCGTGTGCATGGCTATGGCCGTGGTTGCAGCGGAGGCTCTGTGAGGGTCTGCACGTGTGTGTGTGTGTGTCTGGAGTGGAGTCTGTGTGTGTATATCTGCATGTGTGTTGGTGTGCCTGTGTGTGTCTGTGGTATCGGGGTGGATCCGTGTGTGTGTGTATTTCTGCATGTGTGTGTTTGGTTGGGAGGGGTCTGTAATTGTATTTCTCTGTAGGGCGTATGTGAGGGGTCTGCACATGTGTCTCTGTGTGTGTCTGTGTGTGTCAGTGTGTGCACGATTGTGTGCATGAGGTCCTGTGTGTGCTTTGGGGGGCCCTTTGAGTTTGTGTGTCTGTCTGTTCACATATCTGTGTATGTTTGGGAGGGTTTGTGTATGCATGTCTGTATGTGTGCCTGTGAGTGTGTGTCTGTATGTGCGCATATTTGTGTGTGTGAGATCTCTGTGTGTGTGTGTGTGTGTATCTGCGTGTGTTTAGGGAGTCTGTGCATATATGTGTGTGTCTGCATGTGTGTGCATCTGTGTGTGGTCACGCTCAGACCAGCCCCGAATCACCATGTTGACTCTGGGCCAGGCTCTGGGCTGAGCCTTTGCCACCGTTGCCCCTTCAGCCCTCAAGCACACCTGGAGACAGGTGCTGTCACTACCCCATTCTACAGATGAGAAAGTGGAGGTCCAAGGTGTGAACACACTTTCCTGGGACTCAGTGTCCTCATCTTTGCACAAGAAAAAATATCCAACACTTGCTAACTGGCAAGCTGGTAATCTGTGACTACAATTAAGGCTGCGACAGAGTGTTTTCTAGGAAGCCTCTGACTGTCCTCTGACCACTTCGGGGGTGGAACTTGGTTTGACTAACACGGAGCTGACCAGGCCCAGCGTTTTACGAAGTGAGAGTGAACGTGCAGCCAACTATGAAGATCACCCCATTAAGATAACCCCGAAGACTACAGCTGTGTCACCATGTCACCAGGCGGGGCGCTAACCAGCTTTATTTCTAAAGTAGCAATCTTATCTCAGTCTTCCTTTCCCAACTGAGTATAAAAATCTCTTTTTTCACCTGCTCTGGGAACCAATTCTCCTGCCTTTATGCTGATCCTCTCATTGTATATAAGACCCATTAATAAAAAAGACTCTAACAGATACTTGTGAGAATTCTTCCTTTTCCACTGTCAAAACACAACCACAGTCACTGCCTCACAACATTTGCAGTGTGAGATATGCAAGTACTTTGTTCCTCAGAAGCTGAGCCCCAAGTCCTGGGGCGTCCGCATCCTCATGCTCATCTTCCTCCTCATCTCCATCATTTTCCTTTGAATGCCTCCCTCAAAATCCTATTGCTGGGGCTTCCCTGGTGGCGCAGTGGTTGAGAGTCCGCCTGCAGATGCAGGGGACACGGGTTCGTGCCCCGGTCCGGGAAGATCCCACATGCCGCGGAGCGGCTTGGCCCGTGAGCCATGGCCGCTGAGCCTACGGGTCCGGAGCCTGTGCTCCGCAACGGGAGAGGCCACAACAGTGAGAGGCCCGTGTACCGCAAAAAAAAAAAAAAAAAAAAAAAAAAAAATCCTATTGCTGCCAGCCTGTCACATCTTTGTAGGAATAAGTGGGGTGTAGGACTAATGTGTGTGGCCAGCTGCTGTACTCTCAGAGCCCCCACTCCTCCTTGCCCAGTGTCCCTTCCTCCTGCTGTCTCTGATCTGCTCTCACCTGCATGGGTGTCCTGCAGGGAAGCCCCCAGGAGGAGCACGGCCAAGAGCAGCATCTTCAGGGAGGTCATGTTGCCGGGAACCCAGGAGAAGGCCTCTGTGTGTGGGTCTCTTTGCTTAGGGGAGACCAGGAGGAGCACAAGTGCGCAGGTGACCTATTTAACCTCTTTGGGGATCTTGCCCCGCCTCCTGTCACCTCTCCCCACATCCTTCCCTAGACCCATGGAGTTCGAAGCATTTGAGGTGATTCGGCAGAAGACCAGTCTTGGAATAGCTGCGGCTTTCCAGAGAATACACTCAGCTGGGGACAGAGTTGGGTTATGTGTGTCCGGGGGCCATGACACACTTCTCCTTTCACAGGGGACATTTCTTGGTTCCTCAATCAGCAGAACCAAAAAGCCTCCATCCTAAGCTGCGTGCACCCCGGCTCTGAGGCTGGCGAGCCTCCTTCATGCACGGTGCCCTGGGTTGGGGGACAGCCAGGCAGGGGCCAAGGGGGGCTGCTTAACCTGGGCCCGGAGGAGCTTCAGGGTGCCAGGAAGGCCTCCTCAGGCGGTCGGCGGGCTGCACGGGCACACGGCGTCTCTCTGCAGGGAGAGCTCCAGCTCATTCTGAGAAAGGTCTGAGGCCCAGACAGACTTGGTCCTTCCTTAAGCTGGGCCCTGGACCACAGAAGGCCAGAGCCCAGCAGGTTTCAATCACCATGTAGTCCCAATCTGTAGAGACTGGGAAGCCAAGTTCCCTTCTGGCTCCTAGCAGAGCCAAGTCTGCATTGGGCATGAGGTCAGGGTCCACTCCTAGCCAGGCCCTGAGCAGAATTTCCACGAACCCCATGGGCCACAGCATCCCTGCACCAGGTCAGTCTCCTGGCCACCAGAGAAAATGGCCAACAGCCTGCTCAGGGCTCCCCCAGAACCAGATTATGGGAGTCCCTTAGCTAGAAGGAGAGTCCCATGCCCACCTCCACAGGCTGCATCTCACCAGGGCCACCCTGGACTTTGATTCTGACCCGTGGGGTCTAGGCCTGACTCCACCCTGTCCCTGAGCAACCAGAGGCAGCTCAGAATGACACCCACCCACCCCTGCAATAGGGTGTCTGGTGCATCTGACCGTCTCACAGTCAGCTCTGTGTTAATCACTGAGCCATTATTACCATTTCATCACCAGTGATGAAAACAACAGCAGGTGCTGTTGTTTTTGTTTTGTTTTGTTTTTGTTTCTAATTGAAGTATAATTGACCTATAACACTATGTTAGTTCTAATAGTACAACATAGCATTTCAATATTTCTATACATTACAAAATCACCAAAGTTATTACAATATTATTGACTATATTCCCTATGTTGTACATTTCATCCCAGTGACTCATTTATTTTGCAAACTGGAAGTTTGTACCTCTTTTTTTTTTTTTTTTTTGCGGTACGCGGGCCTCTCACTGTTGTGGCCTCTCCCGTTGCAGAGCACAGGCTCCGGACGTGCAGGCTCAGTGGCCATGGCTCATGGGCCCAGCCACTCCGCGGCACATGGGATCTTCCTGAACCGGGGCACGAACCCGTGTCCCCTGCATCGGCAGGCGGACTCTCAACCACTGTACCACCAGGGAAGGCTTAGCAGCTTTATTAACAGTGAGGCCGCCCCAGCACCCACTGCTGGGGAAACTCCCTGAGTGGGTTTTGAGTTTCCCTTGTTTTGCCACAGAATCACAACTTTTCTCTGGAAGAAGCCAAGTTCCCCTGTCCCTTCTAGGGAACAGGTTACAAGAGCAGGAGCAGAAGGTTCTGGACTAGCTCTGGGCTGGCGCAGCCTGCCTAGCTGGGGACGGGGAAGAGAGCAGCAAATGTGTCAGGGAGCCCCTGCCATGTGCCCAGCACTGTGCCAGGGGCTATGGGGTGGGCAGAGGCCAGATGCCACCCGTGCCCTTGGGGGAGTTCACAGGAAGTGAGCATGGAGAAACAAGGCCTGGCCTGACAGGGGAATGTGCAGGTGGGGTACAGGGCTGCAGGGCCTGGGTGCAGGGAGAGGTGGGCCACCTTGGAGGCCACAAGGAGGCTGTAGCCAGTGAGCTGGGCCAGGTGGGTGGGAGGACGCATACCAAGAGGAGGGGTGGGCATTTCACATGAGGGGAGCACGAGCAAAGGTGCAGAGATAAATGGGGGAAACCGCAGGGAACCCTAGTGGGGAAGACGGCCTGGATGTGACACCGAGACAGTAAACTCCGTGGCGACAGGAGCGTGTCTGCTTTCTTTACCACCGTGTGTGTCCCCAGCGCCAAGCACAGTGTCTGCATACAGCGGGTTTGCAATGAGCCTTGACTGAGTGAGTACAGGACGGAACGGCAAGTTGGTGACACGGCGTAGGAACCGGGGTGGGGAGAAGGCCGGGAGGGATGAGTGCATCTCTCAGCCTAACTTGCAAGAGACAGAGGAGACCAGGGACATTTTTGAGGTGCTTTCCTCACCAGGGATTAACCCACTTATTCCTCTTTGGTTCTCCCAGCTGTGAAACAAACTCCAAGGGACCTTCCTGATGAGTGTGCTGGAGGGTGGGCCTGTGATAAGGGTCTCAAAAGGCCTTTATGGTGCTATGTGGACTCGAAGGTCTGTCAGGGGGATCAGGAATGCGCCCTGGAAGAGAGGCGGAGAGCGGCCGCAGGGGAGGGGGCGCTCCAGATGGAGGAAGGGGGCGGGCACAGGCAGGGAAGCAGGCCAGATACAGGCCTGTTAAGAGAACAACATCAAAGGGGAATTGCATCGGAGCGGGAGGAAGTGGCGAAGCTTCCAGAGGTTTCAACACCTCTGCCTCCAGCTGCCCAGACACCCTGCCACCCCTCCTGCCCCAGCCCTGACACTGCTGCTATGGGGAGTCCCTCGAGGGTAAAACCAGCTAGAGGGGTCAACGTGCCCCGCCCCAGATTTAGCTTGAAGAGCCCGACCAGCCTGATTCTGGGTTCCTTTCAGGTGAAGGAGGGAGGGAGGGAGGGTTCCTGGCCCACCCCTGGCTCTACCACGGGCTGGGCAGGCACCGGGGATGCTGCTGGCACACGCCCCAAACTTACCCCCAAGCCACCGAGCAGGGGCTGGATTGCTGGGGTGTGGAATCTCTTTATCATCTTCAAATTGCACAGCTGTCACTGGGGCAGCAAAGTTGTCACCGTGGGTCACACCCATGTCAGCTGAGGCCCAGGGTCTCCTGCAGGAGATGGAGTGTTTTGTCTACTCAGCTCCATCCTCTGGCAGCTGAAGCTAGATTCGTCCTGCCCTGCCCTGCCCATGGGGTCTGAGGTGTGCAGGTCCCCAAAGTTATCTCCATCCTCCAGTCCTAAGACATGTCCCACTCCCTTGCCCTGAGGGCCTGATGTACTCACTGATGCACTGATGTCTGTTGTTCCTGACAGGTTGCGGGTCTGCTTGGTTCCTCAGGTCAGAAACGCAAGGGTCACCCCTGCCCTGGGGTCTTCCCCCACTCCCCTCCTACTGAGTCGGCCACCTAGACATGTCTTGAATCCATCTCCTTCTCACCATCCACATGGCCACCGCTGCATCTCTCTGCTGGCCCAGGGTCCTACACTCATCTCCCCGCTCCCAGCCTTGCCCTCCAGTCCATCCTCTCTAAAGCTCAGTGATCTTCCCTAAACACAAATCTCAGCAAGGCTCTCCCCTTGCAAAATCCTTCATTACCCTCAGGATGAGGTCCAGATTCCCACCGACTTCTCAGCCTCAACTTTTGTGCCCAGCCCTGCCACCTACCATGTCACTTTTTTCCAGCCACATCGATGTTTTTTCAGTTCCTTGAAAATGCCAGGCTCTCACTGACACTACTCAAGCCTTTGCATAGCCTGTCCCCTGCTTCCCATCTAGAACACTCTCTCTCCTTCCCACACCCCACCACCTTTCATTCCTACCCTCCTTCAGATCACAGCTTAAACTCTCACTTCCTTCCTTCAGCTGCAATTTTCCTTTGTGTCCTCATACGTCACTGACTTTCCCGTCATGCTCTCTTTCCATTGCATTGTGATGGCGGGTTTATTGCTGGGAACTCCTTGAAAACAGGATCTCTCTTTTTTTAAAAAAAAACATCTTTATTGGAGTATAGTTGCTTTACATTGTTGTGTTAGTTTCTGCTATACAACAAAGTGAATCAGCTATATGTGTACATATATCCCCATATCCCCTCCCTCTTTCATCTCCCTCCCACCCTCCCTATCCCACCCCTCTAAGTGGTCACAAAGCACCGAGCTGATCTCCCTGTGCTATGGGGCTTCTTTCAGCTTGTACCTCCAGGACTAGCACCCAGTAAGTACTCCATAAGATATGTTTATTGAATGGATGAAGAGGTGGGTGGTTGGATGGATGGGTGAATGTATGGACGAATGAAGGATGGATGGATGGATGTGTGGCTGGGTGAGTGGATGCATGGATGGGTGAATTGACGCATGGATGTGTGGATGCATGGATGGACACTTACACATTTCTGAAGTACAGCTTGGGACCAGCTTCCATTCTATCCTAGTGGTTCCTTCACCCCAGAACAAGTGACCTTTTTTTTTTTTTTTTTTTGGCTGTGTTGGGTCTCTGTTGCTGCATGTGGGCTTTTTTCTCTAGCTGCAGCAAGCGGGGGCTACTCTTCGTTGTCATGTGTGGGCTTCTCATTGCAGTGGCTTCTCTTGTTGCAGAGCATGGGCTCTAGGCACATGGGCTCAGTAGTTGTGGCTCGCGAGCTCTAGAGTGCAGGCTCAGCAGTTGTGGCTCACGGGCTTAGTTCCTCCGCGGCATGTGGGATCTTCCTGGACCAGGGCTTGAACCCGTGTCCCCTGCATTGGCAGGCGGATTCTTAACCACTGCACCACCAGGGAAGTCCCAAGGAAAAGTGATTTTTGATCTAGTGTGTCCCACCAGTTCATGAGATACACCTGAATCCTTCTGTCATGGATGAGGTGGAGGAACCCAACCAAGGCACCCTTTGACTCTGTTTCCATCTAGTTCACAGCTTCCTTGTGTGTTGTGGCCATTTCCTGCCTCTTGCTAAACCTAAATTGCTTCAGCTGTGGCTTTGATCTCATCCCTTCTTCGTCCCGGAAGGGCCTTCTTCCTTCCATTACACTCCCACCTCCTGGCTTCTCACACTCTCCTGCCCCACGGTCCCCTTCCCCTCTGCTCACGACATGATCCCGTTTCTCTGCTTCCATAAAACCTCTCCTTGCCCCCAACTCCCCTCTCTCCTAACCCCCAGCACACTGTCCTCCTATTTCCCCTTTTATTCAGGACCAAACTTCTCCTATGTGTGGTCTACACCTCCCACTACCAATTTCCTCTCGACCCACGTGTGATTTAATTCTTAGACTGTGGCTTCTGGCGCTGACGCTCTGGGGAAGTGACTCTCTCTGGGCCTCTCAACATTCCCCCCCTCCATGGCCACTCCTTGAACTTCCCACCCCCTCACAGAGGGCAGTGTGGGGCAGTGGTTACCAGCAGGTGCTCTGGAAGCATTATCTACAGCCCCAGTCCTTCATCTACCTGTCCCTGGTTGTGTGACCCAAGAACAAGACTATGGACCTCACTGTCCCCATTTGTAAAATGGGCATGTTGGTAGACTCTCCCTCACGGTATTGCTGGGAAAATGAACTGAGATGATGTATGTAAAGTTCTTCGTCCCCATCTGGTTTGATGAGTCTCCTTGTCATCACCGAGAACCCACTTCCCTCCTTGACATTCTTCCCATGGGATTTGACACGTGGTTCCTGCCCGGGCTCTTCGTGGGCTCCTCTCCTCAGTAACATCCCTGAGCTCGCACCACAGGTTGGGCGAGGTTCTTAGCAGTTACGTTTATGGGTGAGTGGATGCATGGATGCATGGATGGGTTTACTTCGTCCTCACAACAGCCCTAGGAGGTAAGAGCTATTATTATCTACATTTTACAGATGAGGAAACTGGGGGCCAACCACGGTGGTTAAGAAACTGGTCCATTTCAGAAAGAGAAAAACAAATACCGTATGCTAACAAATATATATATAGAATCTAAAAAAAAAAAAAAATCGTTCTGAAGAACCTAGGGGCCAGACAGGAATAAAGACGCAGACATAGAAAATGGACTTGAGGACACGGGGAAGGGGAAGGGGAAGCTGGGACGAAGTGAGAGAGTGGCATGGACATATATACACTACCAAACGTAGAACAGATAGCTAGTGGGAAGCAGCCGCATAGCACAGGGAGATCAGCTCGGTTCTTTGTGTCCACCTAGAGGGGTGGGAGAGGAGGGTGGGAGGGAGATGCAAGAGGGAGGGGATATGGGGATATATGTTTATGTATAGTTGATTCACTTTGTTATACAGCAGAAACTAACACACCATTGTAAAGCAATTATACTCCAATAAAGATGTTTAAAAAATTAATTAATTTAAAAAAAAAAAGAAAAAGAAACTGTTCCGAGGGCACAGAGCTAGCCTGTGGCAGAAGCATGCCCGGGGCTCTGTCCTAGGGTGTGTTTTCACCTCAAGCAACCCTTTTTCCCTCCCTGATGTCTCCACTCAGGCCTTTGATCTTGGGATGGATGCTTCCTAAATCTCTGTCCCCAGCCTCTGCCAGTGACAGATCAAACACACACCCCTGGACTCCGCCCCATCCTCTGGCTTCCTCTTGCCTGCACTGTCAGATGCCTTAGCTCTCTCTGCCTTGCGGTCTAGCCGGCTCTGTGCAGATCTGTCACCCACACTGGACTGTGAGCTCCAGCGAGGAAGAAAGCTGTCCCCTCACGGTTCACTCAGCCTCAAGAACCAGAGAGGCAGAACCAAGTTCCCTTTCCACCAACTTCCCTTTTTTCTGTTCAAGCCAATATCTTTCCCTACCTCCCCATCTGCCTCACTGGTCTGAAATTTGCCCTTGACTCATTCCTCGCCTCCAGCCCCCACATTGCATCAGGCACAGACTCTGCTCAGAGATGTCGTCAGGCAACGCTCAGCTTTCTCACTTCCTCTTCATTCCCACTGGCTCAACACGAATCCTTCACACCCAGACTGTATCAACAATTTCCAATCCTATTTCCTCCTCTCTGGTCCTCTAGACGCCACCCACCTGCATGCTTATGTCTGATAGGTCTTTCTCAAGGACTGCTCTGACTACATACTGCCGCCCTCAAGAACCATCGATGGCTCCCTGCTTCCTTCTGCCTCCACTAGAAACTCTTCAGGCCAGTCTTTAAGCCCTACTGTCAATCTGGTCCATCCCTCCCTAGTCAGTCTCATCTCAGGGATCCCCAGGGTTCACCTTATACTCTGTGCCTGGGTTTGCGGCTCCTGTCCTCTGCTTTTCTAGATTACCCACCCCCTTCTCTGCAAACCAATTTCTACCCATTTCTCATATATGGCATGCCATGACAGATTAAGTGAGGGGGTCACTGTGGAGCCGAGGGGCTGGGAACAAAGACTCACAGTCAGGTAACCCGGGTTTGAATTCAGCTCTGCCATCGGCAAGTTGGGGGATTCCAAGCAAGTCATTTCCCTCTGAGCCCAGGTTCCACATCTATAAAATGAAAATAACAATAGTAACTGCATTAGAAGGTTTGAGTTCGCATCAACTGCCTTAGCGCCTATATCTGGCAAATAGTACGTGTTCCTGACTTTAAATATCATCTCTATCCAATGACTCCCAAATTCCTCCCGCCAACTCCAGACTTGTATATCAGCTGCCTACTCAACATGTCAAACAGATGTTGCAAACCTCCAAGTTCAAAACTGAACCCCCCGTTCCCGTTCACCCCCACACCGGCTCCTCTGTTCTTTGCCAGCCCCTTCCGTCCGGTTACTTGGCCAGAAACCTGGGTGCCATCCTTGACGCCTCTTTCTCTCACCCCCCACTTTCCATCTGTCCGGTGATCGCCTGGCTCTGACTCCAGAATCCATCCAGAGCCTATCATCCCTCCCCTGGATTCCTACACTGCCTCCTGGCCGTCTCCCCACCTCCATCCTTGCTCCCTATAATCTACTGTCAGCACAGCTGCCACAGGGAACGTGAGTGTCCTCTGATCAGAGCATCCCCATGGCTTTCCATCGCACTCAGAGGAAAAACCAAGGACCCCACAGCAGCTACAAGGCCCTGCGTGCCCTGCACCCATCCCTACCCTGCTAACTTTGGCATCTTCTTTCCCTGGATACCTGCGTGCCTTGTTCCTTCACCTCCTTCAAATTTTACTTAAATGTCACTTTTCAGTGAGGTCTACCCTATTTAAAGCTGCAACCCACCCCCACCTCTTCCTCTGCTCTATTTTTTCTTTTTCTTTTTGCTCTAATACTTACCACCCTCAAACAGACTATACCACTGACTTACTTATTCTGCCTGCTGTTCATTGCCTGTCTCCTACCCGTATCCCCCTACCCCCATCCCCACTGGAATGTAAGTTCCACGGGACAAAGGCCTTTCAGTGAAGCATATCCCCTGGCACATAGTGGGCCATATTCTACATACTGGTAGAATTCAGTGAGTGGACGAATAATGGCTGATATTGTTCCGGGGGCAGAGTACAGAAGTACTTCTCATGGAGTCTCACTCTTACTGGTGATGGACTTGTCTCAATCTCTCTCATGTCTGGGCTTTAGCACTCCATCTGGGCTCCCGCTCCAGCCCTGTAAAACAGTTCCTTTTATTCACTCTAGAGTCCAACGCTCTCTTTCCGGGGAGCATGTGTCCCAGTTTCCAAGTTATTTCACAGGCAGGTCTTTGGTCTCTTGACAGCACTGGGACAATTCCAGGCTGTGCTGCCGAGTGACCGGTTCAAGGCACTTAGCCCTCAGGGAGCAATGAGGGATCTTTGGTTCGGATGTCAGAAGTCTGCTGCAGCCTGCTCCGAGCCTGGCAGCCTGCCTGGGGGGGTGGGGGTCCTTCCTATCCAATCTGACCCTCATGCTCCGAAGAAAGGTTTGTTCAGCACCAGGGTCAGCGCTCAGAGCCCAGCATCCTGGAAGGAGAACACGGCACCCTTTCTAAGGAGCCTGACCGGTGGATCTGGCCTCTTTGAAAGTCTAGGGGTTTCCCCGCATTCCTGTCCAATCTCAGCCACTGCAGACAAGCCAACAGGGACAAGAGCAGGAGCGTTGGGCCATCTGACACGTGGCACAGTCCTTCGTGGATCATGGCTCCCCCAGTGAGGGCCAAGGGTGCAGAGGGGGTGTGGCCACTTCTGAGCAGGGTCCAGACCTGGCAAGTATGAGCCCGCAGAGGAGGCTAAGGCCCTGTTCCCTTTCCAGAGAGAAGCCGGCGCCTCAGCAGCCCTCCGGGCCCAGCCAGGTGGGTTGTGGCTTGTCCTACCACACGCGGGGCTTTCCCCTCAACCCCACTTGCTTGAGCATCTCCCTCCTTCCTGCCTGGCCTCCGTCCCATCAACTCTCCAGACTCATGGTTTTTTTTTTTTTTTTTTTTTTTAGATGAAACTAAAACTATCTAATCTAACCCCAAAAATAATTTGGTATTTTTATTGGGATCACATTGAATGTAT